>NC_060149.1:586140712-588540712 GCF_021461385.2 Schistocerca piceifrons
GATTTTCTGCACAGAACATTAACTTTCGAAGATTTTGATCAAAGTTTCTGGTCAGTTCTTTGAGACAATAAAATGATGTAGGTAAAAGTGAACCATTTAGTTGCAGCATACAGAAAGGATTCATGAAAACCAGAAAACTTTTCTTTACATTTACAAAATAAAACTGAGCACTTCAGTTTTAATCAATTATTTTCTGATAAGTTCACTGGAAAAAATATTAGTTGCCCCCTGTGAGATGGCTTGATGTGAAGATGTGACAAAATGGCTCGTAGTTGTCTGTGCCAATGACCACACTGTTATTGTCCATGATCTAAGACCAATGACCATAAAAGAGCCAAACAAAAAGGGACCAGAGATGAGTGTTATGCTTTTTCAATGACAGTAGATTTCAAATCCAACAGGTACTTCAGCTGTCATTGAATGCAGAAACAACCAATTTCATTGTAAAATGAACTACACGTAATTGAAATCTGGATGAGGTACTACACAAAAGGTCATTGCTCACAGCATCACATAATACTGCTCATCTTCAGTGGGCCAAACAACATAGAAACTGGGCAGTAGCTGATTGCTGGCATGTAGTCTGGTCCAGCGAGTTGCGATTTTGCCTCTTTTCAGATTATCTGAGGCATTAAGTGCACCGATGGTCCAATATGGAATTTATCCCACAGTGTGTGGAGGTTATTGTTCAGGTCAGAGGTGGGATCCTGCTTTGTTTTGGAAATGGTTCTCATGCCATGATTTGCACCCACTCTTTCAGGTCACAGTGAACATGAGCCAGGATGTTTATTTCAAGTTTCTCAGTGACCAAATGTTGCCATTTCTTTTACTCCTCATGACAGTTATGCTACAGTCATTCCCATCTTCCAAGATGACAACATCCATGATTGAAAGGCTTTACACATACATTCCTGGTGTGACATCACTGAGGGCACTGTCCTTAGCCTGTCCCACTAAATCATACAATCTTAATCCCATGGAAAATTTCTGAGAGTGCTAGGAATGGGGAATGAAATGTCACAGTCAAAATCCCTTTAGTTTGTTAGCTGTACAGGATCTTCTCCTCAGTGAATGGCCTCAGCAGGATTGGTGTGCAAGAAGAAACTTGTAGGCTCTCCTTCTCCCTGAGTTGTGGTCCTGACCGAGGCTAGATGCTTTGTCACATAGTATTAGCGTGAAGTCTCCTGGGGGTAACTAATTTTTCTCTCCAGTGTGCTTATTTTTCTCCAGATAAATTTTCTTATCTTTCTAGACAAAGTTTCATCCATGTACAGCTATATTGTTGGCAACATTTGAAGTCCAATCACAGGATTTTTGTCTCAGTTTAGAACAAACCACAAAAAGTTGGTGTTGTGCTCATCTCTTACATTGTTATGCAAGTTGTTTCTTCCAGATAAGCTATACATTTTGTGCTCAGAATGGTCAAAACAAAATTTCTTCAGCACTATTCTGCCACTTTTCTTATCACCTTCATTCAACCAATACAGCCACACCATCATTTTCAACAGTACAACTGTTACACGCATATCACTAAATTATGTCAATTAACTCTCCATTTAGCACATCACATTATCTCCACATATATTTTCTGTTGATGGTTTCAGCTAGCATCCATAATTGGAATAAGGTTTATCAAAAATTGAGGATAGCAGGATTATGAGATGAAAGGCTATGATGTATGGACAATTCCTATCTACACAATTCAGAGAAACTCATTTATCTTTTGAGGAAGATATAGAAACAGATGTATGACATGGCCACGGGCACTCACATTGTATCCTCATTTTCCAACCTGTTTGTAAATCACACAGCTGAAATGTTCCTAGTTATCCAACATCATAAACCACTTGTCTGGATCCGGTATGTTGACGATATCTTAATGATCTGGACTCAGTAGCAGGACACTGGAACCTCATTCCTCCACAGACTTATCACTGTTTCTTCTGCCTGTTATGCTTGGTTTTCTTCTCTTCACTTCTTCACAGTTGATCTCCACCTCTTTGATGACTACATAAAATGCTACAAACTGCTCACAGTAACTCCAATAGCTGCCATCCCTTCCACAGCATAAATTCTTTCCACCACTGCTGTCCACCATGTGTTCTGTATGCAACTATGAATAACGCCATGGACAGGGGGGAGGGGGGAGGGGGGGGGATTTCGCAAACAGATCTCTCATGCTATATCCACTCATACTCCAACCACTTCTACTAAGCAGTTGCAGGCAACTTTTATTGTGTCCTGAAAGACAGGACATCTTTCCCAAAATCCTTCATATTTCTCTCACAGTGTTATTTCACTGACCACTCATTCTACACCTACATCTAGATCTACAAGTATATTCTGTAAACCACTATGAAGTACATGGAAGAGAGTATGTCCCATGTAGCAGTTTCTATGGTTTTTTCCTATTCCATTCACATATGGAGTATGGAAAGAATGAGTGTTTCAGTGCCTTAATGTGTGCTGTAATTAATCTAATCTTCTCCTCACAATCTTTACGGGAGTGAAACATAAGAGGTTGTATTATATTCCTACAGTCATTATTTAAAACCAGTTCTTGAAACTTTGTAAGCGGGCTTTCTCGGGGTATCTTGTGTCTGTCTTGAAATGTCTGCCAGTTCAGTTCCTTCAGCATTTCTGTGACACTCTCCCACAGGTCAAACAAACCTGTGACCATTCATGCCACCATTCTCTGTAAACATTCAATAACCCCTGTTAGTCCTGTTTGGTATAGGTCTCACACACATGAGCAGTGATTTGTAAGCAGTCTTTTTTGTAGTCTGGTTGTATTTCCCTTAGTTTTCTACCATTAAACTGAAGTCTACCAGCTGCTTTACCCATGTCTGATCATTCTATTTCATATCCCGACAAAGTGATAGGCCTAGATATTTATATTAGTTGGCCAAATTTAACTGTGACTCATTGATATTATATTCCTAGGACATTACTTTTTTCTTTTTCATTTTGTTCACAGTTTTACATATCTGAACATTTAAAGCAAGTTGTCTGCTTTGAACCACTTTGAAATCTTATGAAAATCTCACTGAATATTTATCCAACTTGTTTCAGACAGTACTTTATTATAGATAACAGTTATCTAATGCAAAAATCTAAGGCTACTATTAATATTGTCCACAAGGCCATTAATATACAACACTAACAACAAGAGTCCCCAACACACTGCTGTGGGGCGCACTCAAAATTACTTCTACGTCTGTAGATGATTCTGCTTCCAAGATAACTTGCTATGTCCTTACCAAAAAATTGTCAATTCAGTCACAAATTGCATTTGATACCCCAAATGATTGTAGTTTTGATAACAAGCATAGATGTGGTATTGATTCAGTTGCTTTTTGGAAATCAAGAAATCCTGCATCTATCTGGCTGTCTTGATCTAAAACCTTCAATCCGTCATGTGAGAAAAGATCATTTCTACTACCCTTCTTGTAGATGGGTGTGACCTGTTCTTTCTTCCAACAACTGGGCTTAGTTTTTTGTTCAAGGGATCTACAATAGATTATAGTTAAAAGATGGCCAAACTCAGCTCCAAATTCAGTACAGAATCTAATAGGAATTTCATTGAGCCCTGTAGTTTTGTTCAGGTTCAATGATTTTTAGCTCTTTCTCAGTGTCACTGATGCTAATAGTTATTTCACTCATATTTTCAGTTGCACAGGGATTAAATCGGTGCAGTTCTCCTGGAATTTTGTCTGTAAAGAAACATTTGAAAATGGAGTTTAGAATTTCTGCTTTTGCTTTGCTACTCTCAATTTCAGTTCCTGTTCCTGAGTGACTGGATGCTAACTTTGGTGCCACTAACAGCCTTTACATCAGACCAGAATTTCTTTGGGTTTTGTGAAAAATCATTTGACAATATTCTGCTGTAGTAGACATTGAAGGCTTCACACATTAGTGTCTTGACAGCTAAACACGTTTCATTTGGAATCTCTCTATGTATAACCCTATGCTTTTTTTACGCTTGTAATGCAGGAGTCCCTACTTCTTTAGAAGTTTTTTTACAATATCTGTGTACCATGGAGGGTCCCAGCCATCATGGACTGTTCTGCTGGGTACATATCTATCCAGTGCATGGTCAACTGTTCTTTTAAACTTGAGTCATAGTTCCTGTACATGCTTCTGTCCTCTGCTAAAATTCAAGTTCCTTGTCAAGATATGATACTACTGACTTTTTATCTAGGTTAGTGAGCATATAAATCTTTCCACTTGTTTTCATTGCCCTTCATACTTGGGTAATCAGTGCTGCTACAACTGCCTCATGGTCACTGATGTGTGTTTCTGTGTAGACAATCTCAAATAGGTCGGGTGTATTTGTTGTCATTAGATCTGAAAATGTTACATCATAAGTGGGGTTCCCAACCATCCTTTCCAACTAGTTTTCAGGGAATGGTTCACAAAATTTCTTGTCATGCACACCACTAACAAAACTGTAATTTTCTCAATTGATTGTTGCATAATTAAAGTCTCCACCAATTATTACTGTATAATTAGGGAACTTATACAAGCAAACTGTGGTTTTCTCTGAAGTTTTCAGTTACATCAGAAGGTGAGTCTGGTGGTTGGTAGAAGGATCTGATTACAAGTCTATGCCCACCTATGATGCTGAGTCTTTCCGAAACAACCTCTCATGCAGCTTCAGTTTATATCTCAGTGGATTTCAGTTTCTTGTCTATTGTGACAAATACACTGTCTCCATTTCCCATTAGCCTAGCTTTTCAATTTAAATTTAAATTTTTCCCAAAAATCTCACTGCAATCAACATCAGGTTTTAGCCAGCTTTCTGTACCTAGTATTATCTGAGCTTCACTGCTCTTCAGGAGCACTTCAATCTCTGACACCTTGTCACAAATGCTTGGGCAGTTTAGTATGAGAATTTTAGTACCCCACTTGTGGGGGTTGTACACTAATTTTATTGGCTCCTACAGCTGTCGTTGTCTGGGAGAGTCACCTAATCTAAATAAGCCTTGTGTTCACCCAACAGATAGTCAACTACCTGGGTTGCATCCTCTGATGGGTTGTGCACAGCTAAACCATTTAGGTGTACCTTACAGTTCTCAGTCTTATGGTGCAAGTCCAGGAAGTTGCAGCCTAGCTTGTCAAAGAACCCCTGAAGTCTCTGGTTCAATCCTTCCACTTGACTGAGGGGTCCATGATCAGTTCTTGGGACAGTTGTACAGATTCTGAGCTTCATTGAAACTCTGCATGCAAGGCTGGTTTTTTAAGCATTCTCTCAGTCAAGTAAGGTGTCAGAGCCCAGATGATAGACATTGTTAGTTCCAACGTGTGCCACAATCTACACTTGGCTGCACCCTTTTCCTTCATCTTAAATTAGATCCTGAGGCACCCGGTGTTCCTTCCTGCCCCTTGCTGGCATTTCCCTAAGGGGTACCGTTACACACCATACTTTTGAACTGCTGGCATTTAGACCCCTACCCTTCTGTGTTTGCCTCCTCTTGACACAGGACAAAGCAGATTTCCCAATAGGTGAAGTGAGTCCCAATGGCTCAGTTTTAGTGAAAGACAGCACCTCCAAATTGTTGATTAGGAGGACTGGTATAACACCATGAATTTTTTGTGGTGTCTGTCTCCCCTGTACAGGATGCCTATCCCTATGACTGACATGCTATTCACAGTGAAGTGGATGAGTGCTGACAGTTCCGTACTTTCTACAGAGTAGACAGGATCCACAGGAGAGGATAGTACTTGTGGTATCCCCGGTACACAACTCTCAGGAGCTCTCCCAACACACCAATTTTCAGCAGCTGCCAATCATTTGACAGTAGTGAGGATGATTTCCAATTGCTTATGAACATCAACTAACTCACCTCATGTTCAACAACAGCATTCACATTGGGGCTGCATTGTGGCTGCTGCAGTGTTTTGCAGGACAGTAAACAAATAACTTTAAACTAAATCTGCTGATTCTCTCTCGTTCTGTTGAGCAAAAAATATTATTAATTCTCTTTAAGAACTGAAGCAGTTAGTATACAAAATGCAATTCCAATTTAGGCAATAGAGAAACCTCTGATATAAATTACTAGTTTCCTAAATTTTTTGATGTTATAGTGGCTAACACACCTGGAAATAGTATTAATTTGTGCTAAATATAGATAATATACACTCCTTTTGGTAGGGAAAACTATATGACATTCAGGGTGGACAATACTTTGATGGTAACTGTAAACCAAACAAGCTGATTTGCTATGAAATACGTTATCCACAACACTTGTAACTTACTCAGTCTACATATTATCCTGGTCCATACCTATTCCCAACTGTTTGCAATGTAGTTCATACCCATGTGAAAGACCCAGGTGCAGTACTTTTCCTTACATCCACTCAGCATATTCCATTCCAGTTCTGTGAAAAAGCAGCCATATCATAAACCACTACCTTTGCACAGCCTATTTCACACTCCCTTTCCATTCACCTGCTCTACTCCTCAGCTCTAAGAAAGGATGTTGTCTAAAAGCTTACCAACATAATACAACTTATTTGTGTCGATGTCTGTCATTCAGTGCATTGTTGGTATGATACATGGTTCTTTTTATTCTTCCATTATCTTTATTGGACTGTTTATTTTTGGATTTACAGCCATCTTTATGAATTTGTTTTCTTCCTGTTCAGAGGCAAAATAGAAGAGTCCATGTTAAATGACATTCTGGTTGGTTTCCAGGCAATTATCACACATAAGACAACCACTTCCTATAATTAGTGCAGATAACAAGATAAATCATTGAAATATTGTATGTGAAACTCAAATTGTCAACTGAACTGTCTATTCAAATAGAATTCATATATGAGTCTCTTTCTTCCAGTGGTATATTGAAATAATACATATTGTTTACAGTTTAGATCCTTCTCTTCCATGAATATTGTGAACATCTCTGAAATTATGACTGCCAAGAATAATAAAAACAGTCCCCAGCCTAATGCAATAAGAAATTCAAAATAAAAAACACACAATGGTCTGTTTGCTGAAAATATGGTCCCTTCTATGCAATAGGTTGCTCAGCCTACATAGCCTCATAGAAGTCGTCTTTCAGAATTTTCCTGATGTTATTGATCACAGCCTTCTGCATTACCCCAATGGAGTTAGTTCTTGAATCTTTCAATTACATTGTTCATTTAGGAAGGAAAAAATAGCCTGGGGTTGATTAATACAGTGAAAGAAGTGAATGGCACTGTGTTGAGACTTGTCATTCAGTAAGGAATCGGTGATTTATTGCTGTGTAATAAGCAGGGTCAATGTTGTGCACCTTGAAAAACATAATAAAAGATGAAGACATGCACCTGAAGGGAAAAACAGCCTAGGGTTGATTAATACAGTGAAAGAAGTGAATGACACAATGCTGAGACTTGTCATTCAGTAAGAAATCGGTGATTTATTGCTGTGAAATGAGCAGGGTCATTGTTGTGCACCTTGAAAAACGTAATGAAAGATGAAGAGATGCAGCTGAACTGGTAATATTTGAACAATAAAGGTGTTCAGCACTTTCCTATACAGTTCCTTATTTAGTATTTTACCTGGAGGCATGGATTCTTTGTGAGTGACTATTGTTGTCAAAGAATATTGCCAACAGTATCTTTTCACTTGATTTTTCAAAACATGGTTCTCTCAGTCTGAAGGATGTTTCAGAAACCTATCTGGAACTTTGACCTTTTCCTTGAGAAATATCTGGAAACTGGTGCAAGACTCACGACAAGTAATTATCTTCTTTCTTCATTAGGCCCATTTAAAGAGCATATTTGAACTTGTTAGCTTGGTCTGAAAGCTTCATATTCTTCTTGTCTTTCCAAAATCTGTTGATGAATTCACTGTGTTGCTTCTTGCATTCCTCTGTCCAATGTTTTCCAGTGTTTTCTTAGTTTTCTCTCTGAATGTGTGATTTGCAACTAAGATTCAAAAGACTTTGCACTCTGTGATGGTATCTTCTGTAGCATTCATTTCTCTTAAGTCTTGCTTAACTTTCTCTAACAAAGGAATTTTTACCTTTCTTGAATTTACTATAGTAAGTAGTTTTTTGCTAACATATTGTTGTCCATTCTGTAGATGCGACCATAGAAATTCAAGTGTCTTCTACGTATTGCATCAGATTCTTTAGATGTTACCATAACAATTCAAGTGTTTTTTACCTACTGCATCAGTGAACATGTATAGTGCTGTGTATACGTTCATAGTTTTTCTTTTAATCCATATGCCATTTATATTAGTGAGACCATAAATTTTTCCTCAGAATTTTTCACTCTTCCTTTGTAATTACATCAGTTTTAATGGCCTTCAAGAGATGTAGTTTCTGATGACTATAGTGCTTCAGGCAAGAAAACTGTCTTGTAATGCCTAAGTTTTGCATTATAGGGTATTACTTGATTATTTTAGTGATTCCACATTATTCTGTATGATTTCTGGAATTTGGTGGCTCTTCCTCTAAATTTACTTTACTGTCTAGTCCAGTTGGTACTATGATTTCTCCGAGGTATTTACAGGAAGACATATCTGAAATTGTCCCATATCTCATTTGCAGTGGGGATTTTCTGATATTTTTATGTAAATTTTCCTTCAAACGAGTGTTCTTGTATGAGATTTGAAAGCCTGTCTTTGATGTCATCTCATTAACTTCTCTATGGTGTACTTGATTTCCTCGTGAGTCTTAGTGAAGGTAGCTATATCGTCAGCATAAGCCAGGTGCTTCACTTTGATTCTCTATCCTGAGGTCCTTATGTTTATACCCTCCATTTCTTTCCTCCATTCTCCTATAACTTTATCTAACACAATTTTAAACATAAGTGGTTAGAGGTCATCTCCTCGATTAACTACTGTTTGTACTTCAGGATGATCAGACATTTCACCCAGAAACTTCACTTGAGATTTTGTATCTGTGAGAGTCTGGCAAATTTATTCTTTAGTATTTGTGTTTGCCCTGAGCTCTTCTAAAGTGCCTCTAATGGTTTGTCTGTCAACAGAGTCATGAAACTTCCTGCCAGATTAAAACTGTGTGCCCGACCGAGACTCGAACTCGGGACCTTTGCCTTTCGTGGGCAAGTGCTCTACCATCTGAGCTACCGAAGCACGACTCACGCCTGGTACTCACAGCTTTACTTCTGCCAGTATCTCGTCTCCTACCTTCCAAACTTTACAGAAGCTCTCCTGCGAACCTTCGCAGGAGAGCTTCTGTAAAGTTTGGAAGGTAGGAGACGAGATACTGGCAGAAGTAAAGCTGTGAGTACCGGGCATGAGTCATGCTTCGGTAGCTCAGATGGTAGAGCACTTGCCCGCGAAAGGCAAAGGTCCCGAGTTCAAGTCTCGGTTGGGCACACAGTTTTAATCTGCCAGGAAGTTTCATATCAGCGCACACTCTGCTGCAGAGTGAAAATCTCATTCTGGGAACAGAGTCATGCTCTTTCATGACATTCACGAAGCTGACATATGTGCTGATACTCTGACATATCCTTAATATTGCCTTCAAACACCAAATCTGCTCAGCACATAACCTGCTTTTCCCAAATGCTCCTTGATACTCACCAACCAAATGTTTGCTGTTCAACTCTCTTGAAGAGAGTTTTGAATAGAACCTTGTATATAACTGGCAGAAGAGTTAGACCTCACTACTTGTTGGGGTCTGCTCTACTGCCTTTTTTTTATAGAACAGATGTGTAACAGCTTCCTTCCAGCCATTTGGAATTTTTTCAGTTTTCTATATTTCTGCTTAAAGTGCATGAATTCTGCTTATGAGGCACCATCCCCTCTTTCAATCATTTCTGCAGCATACCATCCTCTCCTGGTGCTATGTTATTTTTGAGTGAATGAATTATCTCTCTCATTTCTTGAATTGTTGGGGGATGAAATTTTAGGTTTGTTTCAGTTTTTTCAAAATGTAAATGTCCCCTGGGGGATTACAGTTCATTAAATTTTTAAAGTAATCAGCAAGCATCATCCAGTTTCCTTTAAATTTTGTCTGTAGTTTCCTATTAATTTGACAAAAATACAATGCTGTTGGTTTATACACAGCTAAGTTCTCATGGAATGTCTTGTAGAAATTTTGAGTGTTTTTTTTTTCAGAAATCCTGGTCTATTTCTATGAACCTGCTTTTGTCTTAGGCATATTTTTTGTGGTGAAAATGTTAATGAAGTTGATTTTAATATCTTCTGGAGGGATCCCCATCTTTGAGCTGTTTGATGTCCATTCTGGAGATTCTATCCATTGATTCACTCATGTATGACATCATGCAAGTCATGTTCCACCATTTGTGTTCATGTTTCCTGGGTGGCTATCCTGATTTCATGGCTGATGTTTGTAATTTCTTGTGGAAGTCTGACCACTCACTGGAGTTCTGTTCATGCATGTCATAAATGACACCTTCAGCAGTTTACTTCAGGCAATCCATATCAACTCTTGTAAATTGGTTCCCATTAGGTATGGATCTGTTTGGCTGGAACAATCTAATTTTGATTTGTGTTAGGTAGTGATATGAATCAATGACTCCTTTCCATACTCTAATATTTTGAATCTCCTCCATATTCTTTGTAGAAAAAGCCACTTCATCTATCCGCAGTTCCCCTAATAATGTGTTAGGTGACCTCCAGATTTTCTTATTATGAAGAGGTCTTGTAAACTTTGTAGACATAAGACTCAGCACAAATGATATACAGAACATTATTAGACATTTTTCATTCTTATTTGTCTGCCAATGCTCTGGATGAAATCCTACTACTGATCTGTATTTCTTCTCCATGCCAACCTGTGCCTTAAACTCCCCTAATACAATTTTCACATAATGTTTGGGGATCTTGCTTGTAGTTTCCTCTAGTGTTTCCCAAAAGTCTTCTACTTTCTGCAGATCTTTCATGTTGTTACTGTTAGCTGGAGCATGAGCATTTATGAAGGCATATGCTTTGTTGCTTGATTTCACTGTAAGAACTGAGATTCTTTCATTTGTGGATGTAAAGTCATTCACTGAATCTAAAACCATTTTCCTTCCTGTAAAGGTAGTCCCAAGTATTGATAACATGTCTTTGATTTTTATGGCTGGGTTATCTTTAAACATCCTGAAGTTTTCTGAGTAAAATTGTTTTCATCTTGGAAACATGTTGCCTGAATTGCTAGGATTTGAATGGCAAATTTGCCTATAGTGTTAGTCAGCTGTTTAAGTTTGCCAGTTTTCAGAAGGCTGTTGATATTAATAGTACCTAAAAAGTTATTTTTCTTGGGGCGAAGAGATTTTGACAACTGGACATGCATCCAGATCCTATGGTAGTTGAGTGTATAGTGTTTGTTCCATAATGTCAATTTTACAGGCTGAAAGTATAAGAAGGGGTAATCCTTAGGATAAGATCACAAAACTACAGTTTGATCATTGAGATCGAGAGGTGCCCTTAGATGTTCTCAAACCCAGTTGTGCTGGAACCAGCCATGTAAAGCATTGCTTCTTCCCCTGCTTTGACAGTATAACAGTGATTATCTAGTTTAAAAATTTTCATCTGGCAGTCCTTGGTAACAAGTCATGGCCATACTCAAGTCACTCAAGCATTCTGTCCTGTGTCAGAGATTGTGTGGTATATCTAGCAAGGTTTTCATTGCTTCACGTTATCAGCTATCCATTGCATTTCCTTATCATTTATGTTTTCCTGGTCTTCATGTACACTCAAAGCAGTTGTCTGCCTTAGTGCTTACTCAGTGTATACCTTTGGGATCATTTCAATGTCTTTTTCCAATGGGAAAAAACAAATTTTCTGCAAAATATAATTTCTATCCACTGTTTATCTGTTCTACCTGTTTGACACACACACACACACACACACACACACACACACACGAAACACCAGGTTAAATTAGTTGTAGACAATTGGTATGTAATGGTAGGTTAATAAGAAATTTTGTGCTAAAGATGCTGGTCCAATGAGATTGAAAGCTGTTAGGTAAGGAGAGCCTTGCTGAAGAATTACACCTATGAATAGTGTTCTGAAACAGTGGGTACTCAGACTGAAAAACTGAGTGAGCATTGCAGTCAAAATCAACAGTTCTGAGGAAGAGGTTGAGACAGAGAAATATAGCAATGCATTTTGCTTGCATGAAAATGATAAACATCATCTAGGTCTCTAAAAGCTGGGCATGAACCACATTCCATGTGAATGTGTCATGCCTTTATTGGCCAGACTATTACAACAGTGAAGAAGAGGTGTAAGCAACACACTTGACTAAAAGAACAAAGGAAATCAGCTGTTTCTGAGCACTGCGTTGGATATAATTGTGAAGTAAAATACTATGATTCCAGTATTATGATGCAAATGCCAACTATTTGGACTGTGTAATTAAGAAGTGTATCAGAACAGACGTGTAGAAAAACCTGTAAACCAGGATGGAGGCTTCACAAGTGAGCATTAAAGTAAATAATGGGCACCAGGAGACAAACTTGGCTATAAAGAGAGGAGAAACACCAACAAAACTTCACAGTATGGTTGGAGTCAATGCAGTGGGTATGCATAACAATACACTTGACAGCAGTTGAAGACAATGACTGGGTAAATCGTAGAAAGTTGTTCATAAAAATGGAACCAAAAACTTGGCTGGACACTCTAATGCACAGCATTATTTAGTCACATGGAGAAAGCTGACAGATCACATAAATTCAGTTGTGTTGGTAGATACTTGACTGAAAATTTTGTTTATTATTGACAGATCTTACTTTGATGTTCATATACAGCTGAATATTCACATTTGATGGTCAAATTAGTAAAGGCTCTGAAAAATATGGAACGTGAGGGAGTTTGATATACAAGTAATTACTGAATTTGGGCATTTCTACAGACATTAGTCCTTTCCTTGGAAGACAGTTCCAGTATGTTCAGAGTAAATTTCATGAACTTGAAAATGAATCTATTGTATACAAACAGTTTCCACTGCTGGCCATAAACATTAAAAAGTGTGCGTCTTATCAGGCCATTTCCTGCCTTCATTTGTTTCTCCTGTTTAGTGTGATGTGTATAATGGCTGCTGGACCTGTGTACAAAACTGACACAGAGATAGCTAGTTTGAATCAAAATAATTTAAGAAATCGTCATTAATAATTGGAATGTTATGCTGAAAGTTGTGGGAAGTATGTTGGCACCAAATTTCACCCTCTTATTTCTTTCACTTTCATAAATATATTTAATAATGCTAATCCAAAACAACATAGCGTAGATGTATACTCAATATAATACACAGAATGCAGAAGGAAAGAAATGTGAGATGTAATGTCTTGTGAAGGACAAGGTCATTAGATTGTTTAAATGAATGCTTCCCAACTGCAGCTGTCAGTTCTAATTTATTTGTTGCACTATTGTGCAATTTTGGCATTAGGCTGTTTTCAAGTTTCCTCATAACAAGAACTGATAAAAATTCAGTGCACCAAAAATCATTTACAAAATTAAAAACTGTGACAAATCAGATCATAACATATGTTAAAATTTATGAGGACTTCCTGGACATTTGTAGAATATACATTTGTTCAGGAGCTGATGGCCAGACAGGGATTTGAACCATTGTCCAGACAATATGGCCTTTTGCTGATCTTCACCACAGTTTTCTGTGTCACTGCTGTACCATTTTACTTGGGTTGCCTTTACTGGCCACTGTAATGGTGTAGAATCATTCAAAAAATGCCTGCACTCAGTAGTGGGGAAGTACCTTGATCATGCAATATTAGTTGGAGAGAACTTTTACTTACTGTGTATAGACTGGTACATCTATAGATTCATTGCATGTGTTATGGACAGACAGTCTTTGGAAGTAGTTCACAATGATTTCTCAGAAAACTTTCTTGAGCAACTAATTAATCAACCTACATACGGTGGAATTATTTCATACCTTGTAGCTACAAAGAAGCCTGGCCTTATTGACAAGGTCAGAATAGAGGCAGGGATTAACAGTCATGATGTCATCATAGCCACAATGGTCACCAAAGTTAATTAAACAACCAAAAAGGCTAGGAGAGTTTTTATACTGGAAAGAATAGATAAGCAGTTGTTAGCATCCTTCTTATTCAGTGAATGGACATCGTTTAGTTCCAGTGTAATGGACACAAAGGACATATGGGCAAAGTTGAAACTGAATATAAACTCCGCTCTGGAGAAATATGTGCTGGCAAGGAACCCCTTGAGTGCAAAGTCACAAAATTCCAATGTTATTTAAGGCATTCGATGCCCCATATATTGTCCATCATGCAATCACAACAGATACGTAAGGCACTACAAATTAAACCTAAGGTGTCCGTAAGGAATGCAGAAGATGACGAGGAAACATTTAAATCCATGGCTTTCCTGCCGTATGTGGGAAGCCTTTCATCCAAAATAGGACGAATCATCGCTAAACATAAACTAAAAGTGATTTTTCGTCCACCGGCGAAGACGGCTGCACTCCTGGGTTCCGTTAAAGATGACTTACTACTCCGCAAGCCTGGAGTTTACAAGATACCATGTGAATGTGGCCTTTCATACATCGGACAAATGAATCATACAGTCCAAGAGAGATGTACGGAACATTGCAGGTACACTCGGCTCTTACAACCCAGTAAATCGGCTGTGGCAGAGCATTGTATTGATTCTGGTCACTCTATGGTATATGAAAATGTCGAAATTCTGACTTCTGTTTCATCTTTCTGGGACTCCGTAATAAAAGAGGCCATTGAAATTCGCTTGAAGAAGAATTTAATTAATAGAGACAGCGGTTTCACATTAGATAAATCATGGAATCCGGCACTTTCAATATTGAACTTACAAAGATGTCGCTACAGTTCAGCTCCCAGTAATACATCGACCTCCCAGCATGGATCGAATGCGCAGTCACAGACGTAACTCATGCATATTGTACGTCTTTGCCACCAATCAACATCACTGGCGCCTTGTTTATCTGTGGCCGCATGCACAGTGACGTGGTCCGCAAGTTTAAAAGGATGGAGCGAGCACTGGAGCGTCAGTCGTACGGCTCTCTCTGAAGATGGCTGAAAGGTATACAGCTGAAATATTAGAAGAAGAAGCTGAATACATGCGGCTGCATTCCCGAAACTTAATGGAGCAGTCTTTGCGCCGCGAAAACCTGAAGATTCACAATTACAATAATGGCTGCTAATGGCAACAGGGTCAGGTTATGGGACTGGATGTATCCAATGGTGAGCACAGCATGAGGCTACAGAGCATAGCTGAACTGCTTAGTCAACAAATAACTCACAACAGTGCTAGTGCAATGATAAGCACATTGCTTTATATTTACAATAACATTTGTCAAAGTTGACATTTCATCAGAAAGGAACCCAAAGAATTTTGCAGAGTGAGAAAGAAGTGGCTGATGAAATATTAGCATTTTTGCAAGATGAGTCAGTGGAATTTGTGGTGGCATATACACTCAACTGTGTGGACAATATGTGCTTAACAAGTGAAAGTGATGTTGAAACAGATATCGAGCCATGCAGTTCATCATCCTTGACAGACAGGAAGCCACAAATCCTGTCTCCAGTGAAATGTAGCTAAGGACAATCATTGCCCACAGAGCTGGTATAAATATAATTACATACATGGAAAACCATCCACAGCATAGTAAAAAAAAAAAAAAAAAAAAATCTGTACAGATTTCAAGTCAATCCGTAGCAACATAACCATGTAGTGCTTGTAGTGCTGGTGTCTGCGTGTTTCAAGGATGCTCAATACAATTTACAGGATGTGCATGATAGTGTCATGCTACATTATGCACATGAAATTGTGCTCGATGTGGATTACATTGATTTCAAGGGAAGCAGTGGATGGTTACACAATTTTAAACAGTGCTACAGAATTGGGTGTAATATAATGAAATTTCAAACAAAGCATCAACTTGATGATGCACAGCAAACTGTGGAATTGGCCCAAAAATTTGTAGATAAGATAAACAAACTTATCATGTAATTCAGTAACAGATTTGTTTTCAACTCCAACCATTCAGGATTTTGAGAGGAAATGGATATGAAAGGAACCCTGGAAATTAAAGGTGCCAAGAGAGCCATATCAAGATCAACTAACATCAACACCTTAACCCACTGAAATACAATTATGCCGACTGTTAATCTGGATGGCAAATTAGCTGGATAGTTATTTATTGTGCTGCAAGAAGTTGGAGGTTCTCTGCCCCCTACAATTCTTTCTTATGTGTGCAATCTTGCAAGGGCTGTATGAAATTTATATGTCACAGCAAGCAAAAGTGGGAAAATGGGCATAAGGGAACGACAGCTTAAGTATGAGCACTGCTTTTAGCCAATAGCTCGTCAAAATAACTTACTTTTGCTTGATACCTGGTCTGCATATAAAATTGAACTCCTTTAGAGCAAACTGTCCATCCTGAAAAGTGTGTGACATTGCAATCCATACCACTTGGAGCCACTGGACATATTCAGCCTCTTGACGTTTGTTTTTTCTGTGCCTGTAAAACATATTATCACACTATCTGCAACTATGCCTTAAAGGATAATCAGTTTCACAACAAGCTCCATGGCTGACTATTTCTCATTTGTTTGTATGCCATCACATTCCATGAGTTATCATCACCCCGTTACACCAATATGATTCTGTATGCATTCTTTAAGAGTGTATACCTAGATGAACGTCCTGCATGGTTTGTAACTCACATTGAGTTTGCCTTCAACCTCGATGATATGAACCTTTGTATTCACTGTGGTGCACCATTTTTCATTCTGTGATCATGGCGCAAGTTAGTGGTTTGTTTTGAACATTTCTTGAATGTTGATGATGTCCGTTCTGTGAAGTGTAATGCATACATCCTGTAGAATGTTGATCTCTGTACCTTTCAGATACTCATTTTCTGTTCCCCTCCTGATGCTCATGATGAGTCATTGGCAACTAATATTTTTCCTGTCATAATTTTTAATGTAACACTTTTGAATGAGCCTTATTCAAGACTGAACTTGTGACCTCACACTCAAGAGGTTCCTTGTAGGCAACTGGATTAAGGGAGGAAAAGACCTACCATGGTTTAATAACAAAATTTGGAAAATGCTGAAAAAATATTGTTGCAGTCTCAGTTCTAGAAAGAATGCAGAAATACCAATTGGAAAAAGTTAACAGAAATTTGTGCATCTATAAAAAGATTGATGTTTGAACAATACCAGAACTTCCACTGTCATACGTCATTGAAAGTTCTTACGGTTTTTCCTAGAAAATTCAGGTCCTATGTAAAATCACTAAGAGGTTCAAAGGATTCTGTTCAGTTGTTCATAGACCAATCTAGTTTGACAAGACAGGAAAAGGAAAGCTGGAGTTTTAAATTTAGCATCTTAAAAAGTCATTCATGCAGGATGATCATACAGACATATCATCGGTAAAGAATGCTTTTCACCAGACACATTTCACTTTTATTTGCAAGTCATTATTTTGCTGTTATTTATAAAGCATCTTCTGTGGTTGTTCTAAAAGTGCATATACACAATATATCTCTACAGTTTTATATGTTAAAAATAGTATTTCTTTACATCATTGGTGTAAAATTTACTTATGTTGTTTCTGCGCTAACTCGTATATGGAGGACATAGATATAGGCATATGTGGTGCTGAAAAGCAGCTAAAAGAGTTGAAAACAAATGAGTCATCTGGTCCTGATGGAATATCAGTTTGTTTTTATAGAGAGCACTCTTTGGCAATGGCCTCTATCTTAGCTTGCATTTATCATGAATCTTTTGCCCAATGACTGGAAAAAAGCACAGAAGAGTAAAAGCAAAATTGCAGATCAATATTGTTAATGTGAGTTTGCTGTAGAATTCTTGAGAATATTCTAAGATTACATATTTAAAAAAGTAAATAATTAGAAAACATTGCTCTTACACTACTCAGCTTGCATTTCATTTTCCCACACATTACCCTGAGAACCTTGGATGAAGGGCAACAGGCAGATTCCACATTTACAAAAGTGTTTAACACAGTGCCACACTGCAGACTCTTAACAAAGGTCTGAGCATGCAGAATATGTCCTCACAAGGGAACCTCCCCATCGCACCCCCCTCAGATTTAGTTATAAGTTGGCACAGTGGATAGGCCTTGAAAAACTGAACACAGATCAACTGAGAAAACAGGAAGAAGTTGTGTGGAACTATGAAAAAATAAGCAAAATATACAAACTGAGTAGTTCATGGGAAGATAGGCAACATCAAGGACAATGGGAACGCAGGTGCGCCGTGGTCTCGTGGTAACGTTAGCAGCTGCAGAATGAAAGGTCCTTGGTTCAAATCTTCCATCAAGTGAAAAATTTAGTTTTTTATTTTCAGTTTATGTGACAAACTCTTATGTTTTCATCACTTTTTTGGGAGTGATTATCACATCCACAAGAAAACCTAAATCGGGCAAGGTGGAAGAATCTTTTTACCCATTCGCCAAGTGTACAAGTTAGGTGGGTCGACAATATATTCCTGTCATGTGACGCACATGCCGTCACCAGTGTCGTATAGAATATGTCAGACGTGTTTTCCTGTGGAGGAATCGGTTAACCTATGACCTTGCGATCAAATGTTTTCGGTTCCCATTGGAGAGGCACTTCCTTTCGTCTACTAATCGCACGGTTTTGCAATGCGGTCGCAAAACACAGACAATAAACTTATTACAGTGAACAGAGACATCAATGCATGAACAGACAGATAATAACTACGCAAAAATAAAGAAAGTAAAATTTTCACTCCCAGGAAGACTTGAACCAAGGACCTCTCGTTCTACAGCTGCTCACGCTACCATGGGACCACGGCGCTCCTGTGCTCACATCCTCCTTGATGTTGCCTATGTTGCCCATGGACTACTCAGTTTCTATATTTTGTTTATTTTTTCATTGTTCCACACAACTTCTTCCTGTTTTCTCGATTGATCTGTGTTCAGTTTATCAAGGCCTATCCACTGTGCCAACTTATAACTAAATCTGAGGGGGGTGCAATGGGGAGGTTCCCTTGTCAGATATCAGTAGCTTGAACTCCTTTTAAGCAATAGGTCCCAGTATATTGTCGTGAATGACGAGTGTTCATCAGGGACAATGATATAGTCAGGAGTGGCTCAGGGAAGGGACAAGGGTGTTTTTAGGAGTGCCCCAGGAAAATGTTGTAGGACTGTTGTTGTCCTCTATATTCATAAACAGTTTAATGGATAGGGTGAGCATCAATCTGTGACAGTTTGCCGATCACACTGTAGTGTATGGGAAAACATTGTTGAGTGACTGTAGTAGGATACAGGATGACTTGGACAGAATTTCTATTTGGTTTGATGAATAGCAGCTTGCGTTTGTCCACAGAATTTTTCTACATCTACCTTTTACTTATTGTGCATGGTCTCCTTCAGAATGATCTCCTCCACAATTGATACACCACATCCAATGCCGTTTTAACTTCCAGAAGCTGGCTTCGTATGCCTCTTGCTGGATCGCGTGAAGCACTGTCTACAAATTTTCTTTTATCACGGCAGTCATTGCAAATCCTCATCCTTCCAACGGGGTTTTCAGCTTTGGAAATTAAAAAAAGATCCACAGGGGCCAGGTTTTGAGAGTACGGAGGATGAGTCAGCACAGTGATTTCATTTTCATGCAATAGTCATTCATCAACAGGGATGAATGTGCGGGTGCATTATTGTGCTGCAAGAGCCATGAATTGTCCTGCCACATTTCCGGCTGTTTCCTTCTCACATTTTCTCGCAGGTGTCGCAACATGTCCCAATAGTTCCATTGATTCACAGTTCGTCCCTGTGGCATGAATTCATGATGAACTAATCATTCAGAGTCAAAGAAAACTGTCAGCATGGCTTTGACATTTGACCAGACCTGACAAGCTTACTTTGGTCTTGGAAACCTTTACTCATCCATTGTGAAGATGAACCTTGGTCTCAGCATCATAACCATAAACCCATGTCTCATCTCCATTTATGATTGTCTTAAGGAACATCTCATTGTCACTTGTGGGATCCAAAAGCCCCTGACAGACTGTGAGGTAAAGGTGTTACTCATGAGCCGTGGAACTAACTTGGTGGCAACATGACGCATTCCAAGATGCTGTGTCAGGATTTCATGACATGATCCAGCTGAAATGTTTTTCTGTAATCTCTTGAACAGTGTTTTCAGTTGGTATGCACAATTTCAGTGATGTTCCTGACATAAGTGTCGTCAGTAGACGTCGAAGGATGTCCTTGAATAAGGGTCATCTCTAACTCCCATCTGGCCATTTTTAAACCGTGTGAACCATTCATAACACCAATTTCAGCTTAAGAATTCATCACTGTAGGCTTCCTGCATCATTTGGTGTAATTCTGTAAAGGTTTTGTTGAGTTTCACACAAAATTTAATGCAGGTGCATTCCTCCTCTAATTCTGGCATCTCAAAATTCGTAATCTGTGTGACACAACATTCTACTCAATACAACACTGAACAATAACTAACAGACATACAACAATGAAAATTCTGGCTGTTACACTTTAAACACAGGCATGTGAAGGGATGCCAACTACATTTCACTCCAATGCATCATTGGCACAAAATTACGAATGTTTCAGAATTTTCTGAATAGTCCTTGTATGAGTGGCCTGCTGCTTGACACAGTCATGTTGATTGACTGTCCAGGCATGACATTGCAAAGTGACATAAAACTGAATTAACATGATAGGTGATTTATTGGTAGAATTCTAGGAAATTGTAGTTTATCTATAAAGGAGGCCATATACAGAGCACTGTTGTAACCCACTCTTGAATACTGCTTGGTTGTTTTGGGTCCCCACCTGTCAGATTAAAGGAAGACATCAAATCAATACAGGGGCATCTTGCTATGTTTGGTACTGGTAGGTTCAGTCCACATATGAGTAGTACAGAAATGCCCATGAAATCAAATGGGAATCTCTGGAGGGAAGAAGACTGTTGAGAAAATTTAAAGGACCAGCACTTGTGACAGACTGCAAAACGATCCTACTGTCACCAACATACATCTCATATAAGGTTCACAAAGACAGGATAAGAGAAATCAGACCTCATACAGAAGCAGATAGGCAGTCATTTTTGCCTCCCTCCCTCCATGTTTGAGTGGAACAGGAAAGGGAATGACTGGCAGTGGTATCAGAGGCACAAGATACCCTCTGGTGGCTTGCAAATTTTGTATGTAGATGTAAATTTCTATTGTCTCTAGATGGCCCAATGTATATACTTTGTACAGGCTATGCATCTGAAGTTAAAAAGAGAATTTATCAATGTCATATATATATTGTCTATCAGACTGAATCAGTTAAGAATACTGAGAGAGTTACAATGCAGAATGATTGTAGGAGCAATAAGTTCATGCAGTCCATTAAGCAAATTTCACAGGAGGTGTGTGTGCCCAGACCTGCTGTTAGTGATGTTATGGTCAAATGAAAAGGCCAAGGAAATACTGTGATACACCTAATAAATTAAGTGATTGGACTGTTAAACTCTAAACTTTACTGTGTGAACTAACCATGAGCTGAACATCCCATCATGGAGTGCTCATTCTGTGAAAAGTGGAGCATCCATCCAAAATATATCTCATAAAATGGCCATGACAGAAAGTTAGAGGTGTCAAGCTAATACAGAGGCTTATTCTTTTTGCCCACCATTTATGATGGGAATGAAAGAGTGAGAAAATGACAGTGGTATTTGATGTGATCTCTGCCACATACTAAAATGTGGCTTGAGGAATATGAATATGGTTGTAGATACAGATTTATCATACAACTATTTTAGCAATGCAGATAAGTTCCATTGCAGTTCTTATAAAGTGGACTATGATAAAATGTTCTGTTACAAGATGACAGAACTCAGATTTAATGGGGGTGATGTGGCTTAGAAGTAACCAGTCAGAAAGATGTATGCGTAATATTACTCAGAGTGATGTTAGTGAAGGAGTTACGAGGAGTGACAGGTCACAGTTGTGCATGGCTAAAAACATCTGACAGGGCAACAGCAAAATTTGGTACAAATTGTGTGGTAGCATGTGATTCCTTTTCAGGATCTGAATACAGACCATAAACTTTAGTTTCTGGCAAAATAAGCACAGATTACTGCCAGATGTATACATTTTAAATAATAGCATGCTTCCCACATTGTGTTAATAGTTTTCTATCAGACCTTTTTATGGGCTTGACAGTGTTTGAGGTAAATAGTGATTTTCTTAAATCACCTATTCTAAGTCGAAGATAAAACTAGCTAAAATGTTTGCTGGAATGGACTGAATACACCAAGCCAACATTCAATAAACTTTTTAAAGGAACTAGAGATTCACTTTCAAGAAATTCCAACAAAAATTAAAAAAGAAAAAAAATTTTTAATGTAGAATCATGGGTTAGGAATAACATTTTGAATATAACAAAACATTTTTATTAAATCTGCCTGTGCAGGAAGCTGCACACAGGAAGTATAACATTTCCCAGTCAATGTTCACCATGATTGGTCCTAGGAAAGGTTTCTTAAATTTCTAAATGTCAGACAACACACTATGTTGTTTTGTTTGTTGTGTCTGTGTAGTAGTCAGAGGAGAACAATAATTGTCCTCTCCCCTGAGTGCATAAAATTGTTTCTTATGTTGAAATCCCAAATCTGTTCTATGATCTGTATAAATGAGTGGAGCTCTCTTTATGATGCATATTGTTGTAGTTTATGTGTTTATAAATACCAGCTCAAAATGGCTAAAATGAAATGTGAAGAAAAGAGATATTGTTGTGTCATTCATTCCCAAAATGAATTTAAGGTCCTTAATCCTTTTCAACCTAAGTTGTCTGTTGCAGTAGAGGTTGTGGTAACAGTCTTCTTCTGAAGTGGTGAGAGTAAAGCATTAAAAATATTGCTAGAGGTAACTCAAATGATAACACTAATTAAGTTTATCCAAGTGTATGTAGTATGCCAAATATTTTTGCAACAGAGGCTGAAGTAAGTCATTAACACAAATAACACTATAACAGATATTCATTAACTTATATTCCACTAGTATCTGTAAAGACAGTATATGATACAGCTTCTTATATTCATGTGTGGTAAGGAGCTATACAACTATGTTGGCATGAGACTTCATGATTCTGGCAGTATTTAGTACTAATATCATGATGACGCATGTTATGTGAGATCTATCACATTTTGAGCATTCATTTTCTTAAATCTGTGTTATAAATTTTTTGCATGTGTTTTTTTGTAATGTAATGTGTATGTTAGTCTATAACCTTTGCATGATGATCCTTATATGTTAATTTTCAGTTAAATGTAAAGCATGTGACTACAAATGCACTTTATCCAACTTCATTGTTTAAGGTATATAAATTATGTGCCAGTCCTTTTGCTATATTTCGTTCTTCTCGTTCCTCTCATGTGATTAAACATGATCCTAAAGTGATCATCTTGAATGAAAACTTAATTTCTTTTTCATGGGTAATACAGGTAAAATCTCCTGATACAGGTGCTGATACTTAATGACATCTCCAGGTATTATTTTAAAAACATAATGGTCTTGTGTTACAGGAATGAAAGTGAGATATAAATGTCACATTAAATTTTTGCAAGCAATTTACAATAAGGGGCCCTAATCTGAGTATTAAGCAGTCTCTTGTGAAGCCTCTAACAATGAAAGAAATTACTGTCCTATGTTGTTTAGTGAAGCTTTCCCTCTTGACACAGTCTTAAGTTTCGATCAGATCCACATGAAGTTTGCCAAACAAAAGCAATTATACTTTTTTAAAATTCAATATGTGTTTCAGTGTCAAATCTTATTTGCTTATGTTAACATTGGTTTCTAAATCTTCAATTTATCCATAGTATGTCATCACTTTTCACTGTCAAAGACGGAAATTTCTAATCTTTGATGTCATTCATCCATTAACCTTTGAAATACAGCTAAATTATTGTTCTTATACAAATTTCTTTTAACATTTAGAAATTTTATGATGGGTTATCAGAACGATGTAATCCATGTATTATTGGATCTTTGTGATGGGTTATCAGAGTGATGTAATCCATATATTATTGGAACATGAACTGTTTTCAATAAAATATTACAAACTGATAGCCAGTATTACTGGTCAGCATTAACATGCAATCTCTGTGAATGGCTTATCACATCATCTGAAGTTAATATGGTGGCCACATTGCTGCCTGCACTATAGTAGATTCAATTTTAAAAGAAGGCCTGTTTACTGGGAAATGTTTTCTTAACATTGTCTGTGGTGTGAAAAATGTGTGCAGATTAATATATACTTACATACTTTGGACCATAAGAGGCATGTGATATGTAATATGAACATTATTTGAATATGTTATTTTATTATATTGTAATACTATGCAGGTTCTCATTTCATTTTACTTGAACTGTACATCACAACATATTTTGACCTATTATTAATTATCTCTGTGAATGGAAAAAGGTTTATTTTGATGGCAGTTGCATAGTTATCATAATGATTTTGAAATATGCAATGAAGTGATACCTGTCTTGGTTAAAAAAAATCAGACACTTGTAAAAAGATCTTTTTTTTGTTTATTTTTTAAATTCTTTGATGCGGTTTGAAGTTTTTGTTGATACTTACTAACTAGATCAGAAAAACATATTTACTTTCTTTCTTCATTTTCGTGTGGAAGCAGAAGAAATATTTGTGAAATCACAGGAGTAACAGTAAGATATCTGAATTATGAGTTACTGAAGAACAAGGAGTTATTAAAATAAGAATACTTCGCTATATACCTCTTTCTTGCTGAAATAAAAATACTTTTTCATTGTTTTAATGCCACAGATGGGATTTCTATAGTAACATATTAACTGTGGTCTGTTTAGTCGTACTCTATGCTAATTTTGCTCTGACCATGAATACAAACTTCATAGCAAACATATACCTCATTGCAAAGAATTACTCCTTAGATTCAATTACTGTCACTGGAGCTGTTTTCCAGTTTCCATTCTTTATTAATGGAACTATTTGGGGCATTGACAGCAAGTTGCTGAATATAGGCCAATAAGGCTCTCAGTAATTAATGTCAAGCAAAACTCAGAAACAATTAGGAAGGGATAAAAAGATTGCAGAAAAGATGGACAAAGTGGAAAAAAATAATAATGGATGCTACTACTAGAGAAAACTGAAACATATTGTAGAAAATGGTTGTTCTGCTTAACAAGAAGTGCACAAAAAGTTCAGCAAAAGTCTGTAACAAGATTTAAATATGTGTCACAGAACTAGTTAATAAACCTTTTGTGAAACCATAAAAGTCCACAAAACATAACTGTCCATCATTGGAGGCCAAACTGGTAGTCTTAATGATCAAACCTGTAAGACCTTAATTAGTGAATCATATTATTAGTTACAGCAACTGGTCCACAGGTGTATCTATTGCCACACTTTGTAAAGTTCATGGCAAAGATTTATTTCAGTTGTGCACAGAGCTCCCAACCACAATGGCAACAATAAAGCATCCCCTGTCAATCAAGTTTAGCTAAGAAGAGATAAGTACAGTTTCACAGAATCATAAATGCTGGCTCGATCACACTGTTCAGAAAGAATTTAGTAGATGGACAAAGGGAAGAAGTGTTTCATGAACTTTTCTTGGCAGTTAGGATATTTCATCGTCCAACAAATCTGTATTGCCTGAAAATTGTATTTCCTTTGATCATTCCACGGATTACAGGAAAGAGATACTGGCCACAGCCTCAAGATATTGGGATTCAGTGGCCAAGGAAGCTGTGGAAATACAGTTAACAAACAACCTGCTCAACTGAGATGACAGTTTTCAACTAGACAAATCGTGCAAACCATTCATTTCACTTCTTGAGGGTATTTTTGTTCTGTCATTGCAACTACAAAAATGAACTTTTTTTTTTTTTTTTTTTTCCTCCAGACATGTTTCAATTTATTATGGTAAAGATCATCAGTGGTGGTGTTTCTCACTTAATTTCTCAATTACATTGGGAAATCAAGCAAAAATCACCACCACTGATGATGCTTTACCTTAATGAAGCAAAATAGGTGAAAAAATCACACATTTTTGTAGTTGCAACAACAGGACAAAAATACCCTCAAGAATTGTAAAGCAACTATGGACACTATGGCCACACAAATGAAGCATTCATTTCACATCTACACTTTCAGAGGAATTACTGTCCCAAGCCTAGCATTCGAACGTATGCCATCCATTTTAATAATCAATCTCGTAATTCATAAACACTGTGGATTTGCTGACTCTGCATTTGCTTCAACTCACTCTTTGACACACAAAGTTTTATCTGTGACTGATACTCTTGTTGCTGACAGTGCTGTCTTTGACACATACACATTTACTCCACAGTATTGTTTCAAGTTGTTTAAATTCTGCCAATGACTCAACTTCAAGGTGGATGTAAGGTTGTCAGCCAAAATATTGAAAGAAGCATTTAATACTATCTTGGATGCACATGCGAAAGATTTTAGAATAAAATGGGAAGAAGATTACTGGGTGCACACAGTAGATAATAAATTTATTTATTTTCTGAATATATTTATAGAATAATATGAATCTTGTTCACTTTTACAACAGATCAGTGACAGTTACAGTGGAAGCCAAGAGGGAAGATGGAGAAAACCTGTGATTAATGTAACTTGTGCCATGACAATATAGCTTCATTAGGATTCTAACAGTAGCTAAGATCTCCAGTCTGGCACCAAGCAGTCATCTGATGGTGCTCGAGCCCAAATCTAGAGTTGGTTGGTGAGGAAGGTCAGATGTGAGTAATGGTCAAAATGCTAATTCTGTACCTCAAATAAATAGTTTGAGGCACTGCCTCCTGCTGATAATGAGACAGAACCTGCTTCTTGTATGTAGTGGTCTGACTTCTGTCATGGCAGAGCACCCACCCAGAGAAGAGAAAAAACCAGCTGTCTGTCATGGGCCACTTGAATGTTAGATGTGTGATAGTGCGTTTGAGGGAAATAGCATCATGAGAGGGAAACAAAGGAAATGTGCACTTGGTATGTACTTCAGGGTGAATGGTGTGCTAGGCAGAAGTGACCATCCTGGGAGAAACTGAGAGCACAGGTTGCAGTCAGCTGCAGATTGTCACTCACATTAGCACCAGCAACATCTGTCACCTGGGTTCTGAGACCATGCTGATGAAACTTCTTGCAGTAATTCTACTGCTAGCAATCCAACAGAGCACAAGTGCATGACCTGTTAAATACCTTGTCTGCACAGGTTTTTTTTTCACGCCATTGAATTATGCCCTTACATAAGCAAATAACAATCATTCATGTGAGCTAAGAGATCAGTCAATGAAATACTGATATTTAAGACATAGGTAAATTAAGTAACAAAATAGGGAATTACGGCAGTGGTCCCTTGGAGTATTAATGTATGTTTAGCACATGGTTGAACTATACTGTTGCATTATTCATAGAAAACTGCTTTGGTGTGAACGATGATCCTATACATACTGCATGCAATGGTACAATTGGAATCTGAAATAGTTCCCACAGAGCAGCTGCAGGCAAATAAACAGTTCATTATACAACAGTCACTGTAAGTTGCCCTATGTTCAGAGTTTGAATTTCAAACTCACACAATGATACAGACAGACAGACCGTTTTAGCCCACCTTTCATACATGGCTCCCACCAGAAGAAGGCCACAGTCTTTCCCTTGCATACTCTGTCCTTAGTTTGTCATGTGACACACTACTCTAGTCAAATTAATATCCATATACCTGATCATCATTTGTTTACAACCATTTTTCATCATCATACTCAAATTATTGTTATCACATAGTATTATATTTTCTTGTCAAAATTTGGCTTAAATGCACATTCATATGTCCAGATTCAGATGTAAATTTTCTTGAGCACCAGTACCGTATTATCTCATGTTTGGTTCTTTATTATGGCATAATAACCATACATGCTAAAAGATGAAAATGTGAACTTGAAATGCAGTGAACAGTTGAAACTAGCCAATAGTGTGGAATTAAACACTTCGTTTCAAATAAATTGACTGCCTCAGCAGAAAAGATTAATAAAAGTCAAATTTCTTTTTCACACCAACAAAAATAACTTCATTGTTCTACTAGGCGATTAACGCTTGACTGTCAGAAAGGTGGAAACAAAATAAAATCTGAAACTAATAACATATTTTAGTTCTCCATTATTATGCAAATGTATTTTAATTCACTTGATAGCTCCCACCCACAGAAATCCATTTTGTTTTCATTTGACGTGAGAGCAATAAATGAAGGGGAAACAGCAAAATCACTAAACGTAAACATGAGTCATGTGGAAGCTACCAGCTCCCCACTATAACTCAGACTGCTCTGTGCATCAGGTCCAGGTCTACGATATTTCCAAACCAGGGCAATATTTGGTAGTGGCGCTCCCCCTCCCTTGAGCATTTAAGGTAGGTGCCAAAAATTAAAAAAAATTAATTTTTCAAAAAATCTTCATTTTGTAGCGCATGTCTTTCTGAAGAGTCTGATACATAAAACATATATGTTCGAGGGAACGTAAGACATGTTATTTGGTCTTAAGTGTGCTGAAGTGCAGTGCGACGCCTCTTCACACAGCATTCTTCCATCACACACCTCTGTACTTCGCTCTGTGGAATTCAGATGTGTAATATTTTGTAATGGGTGCCATCAAACTATATTCAGGACAGTGGGAATTAAAATGTCGTGTGGTGTCTCTCCTACTCCCAATCATTCAGTTTGACATCCTGCCCCTCTTTAAAAAAATCTCGCAATTAATACTGGATGGGATTATTTATAGCTGGCAGAACAAGAACTCTTCAGAAAAGTTGCAGTCATTACTGCCTATTAGCTAATAACTTGCTGTTTTGTGTGACATAAAATTAAATATAGGATACATAAAACCAGGAAAGACAAGAGACAAGCAAGACAGTACACATTTCTTCAATCCTTACATCCTAGCTTTTTTTTCCTCTCAAATCTCGCCACAGCTTTATATGATGTACTTTCCTTTCTGGGAAAGAATCTATTACCTCATCAAAGTTCATCACCATTTTGCTACATGAAAAAACGAAATTTTGTTGTCTAATACTAGAAAATCTACTAATACAAATAGTACCCAAGACGTGTGGTTTTTCGATCTGATTATGTCTATTTTGTCACTGTCTGCTAGATAAAATGAAATAGGCCTGCCTAATATTGCTGCAATTGTTACACATACCAAATAAACGAGACTGTTTTGGCACAAATGGTCATTTTTATAACACAACAGAATATAATTCACAAAGTACCAATATCAAATGCCTATTAGGCCTACTACAAGCAAAATGCTTTATGTTAGGAAACAGTTTCATATTTCATTCATGTACACCAGTTTCTCAAGCATGACATCGAAAGGTAGTATTACAAAATTTTTATATAAGCTTGGAATTGACTTATTCTTCTATAATTTGTGTGGTGTCCCCGTTTCTTCTCCTTCCTTGTTCTAACAAACAATGTTGTCATCACCAATTCTGTAGCTATTCCTGCCACTGTCAAAATTTGTTCGCCGTTTAACTTCACTACCCCTGCCAGAATCACCGGTTTAGTTATCCCGCCATTATTCTCTGGTTAGGCGTTATTATGTGTTCATACAATGCATTTTCCATGCTACTCCCAGAATAGAACTTCAGCGGCTGCTAGCCGGGGACTGTATAACAAGCCCTTAGTAGTGTAGTGGTCTGGCCAAAAATTTTCTGTCAAAATTTCATTTTCTTGGATACACGTAGAAGACAATATGTAATACTTGTTGCCTGTTATTCCTGTTAGTTGTTTATTTCCATTCTGGCAGTCTGAATCAATGGAATTTGCTAGTAATTATAACAATGCTGATCATTTGCAAACCCAGTCAACCACATAAACAGCGATTGTCATTCGCCCTTTCGGCTTTATTTGCTCAGCTCATATAGATGTGTCCACTTTTGTCTGCAGGAAATTTTATTTCTAGATGCAACGGGTATTCCCCTGTAAGGGACACCACATACACTATGCAAAATCAACTTACAATTGATTCAGAAATCAACTTAGAATGTAAACAAAAGTGTCCAAAAACCAACAGGGATGCGTTCAAAATCATATGAGTAATTGATAGACCAACGTGCGCTTTGTGAAACAAGGCCACCTGGGGCAGATAGCCTGGTTTACCTCCGCCCCCTAGTTCCAGGTCTGTTGCGCATATGTGAATCTGACAGCTTAGGTACACCACTATAATTTTTCCAGATAGCATCTGGCTGCTTGCTGCTATTGCTTATACAGCTAACTGCCACACTTCTGTAACCAGAAGTGGGAGAACGTACTACTCATACGCGACTCAACTGCAGATGCACTTAAGCTCGCTCGCAACCATTCAAATGAATCTAATGTAAACAGTTGTGACGTCATGTTCATCAGAGGCAATTAGTTGTTATGAAACATTGCACAGTCTTCCTAAAGCCTTTGACACATTTTGCTGTTTGCAGACGTTTGTATGAGCACTTTGTTTTGTTCTTGTAAATGGTGAATTTCCTTTGCAACGTAAGTTTTATTTTCGTTTTTTTTCTTTCGTTCGTGTTTTGTTGCTGCAGTATTTTTCTGCAGTAGCGAGCTACAGTAATATTCTTTGTTATACCGTTGGTTCTTACCAGTCAAAGTTACAAAAATTTAACTAAAAATGAAACAATGAAAAATTCCCAGAATCCTAAAAAATTCCTGGGTTTTTTCCAGTTTTCTCCTGGATGGAAAAATTCTTGGGTTTTTCCCAGATCTCCCAGTTCTCCTGGGTTGTATACACCCTGGAAAAGCTATTGCTCATCAAAACAACTACTTTATTGTTTTTTGCCCATTTTGCATTATGTTTTTCAAATTCTTCTATAATTATTAATATGTAAATTTATTATCAACTAATATTATGTTGTCTTCATGATCAACATTCATGCCCATTACGGTCGGAGGAAGGCAATGGCAAACCACCTCCGCTAGGACCTTGCCTAGTACAGCAGTGTGGGTCTCCTGCATCATCCCCTACACTCTGTCAAGGAGTACGGGACTTCTTCTTCTTCATCATCATCATCATTTTCAAATAAACATCGGAAATCAAATATCTGTACACATTACCCATTTGTGGACATCTCTGTTTCAGGCATATAGTTTCACCTGTCCCCCCACTTGCCTTACTCAACTGAGCTCCACAGCAGATGACAATGCCATAGTCGTCAAAGCTGTTGCATTACAATATTATGACATGTTATCTTACACTCAGCTCTTTCACTTGTCAGGTCCCTCCACTGCTGTTGATTTGTGGCATTCCCAGGACTGATTGGACCCCTCTAATCTGGAGCCAAGTGTAGAGTCTCAACCATAAGCTTTATGGTTCTGTCAAGAGACGGGCTGTAGATTCCTATACTTGTGCTACTCAGTGGGGACTTAAAAAGTCATTTTGGATAGAAACAGCCACTTATCTGGCAGAGTATGTATTGAATATACAGAGACTTCCCTACTTTTCTTTTTAGGTGAGGCAGACCTCTGAGACCCCAGTAGGAACACTAACATCAGATAAATCAATTATTTCAGCAGTTTGGGTAGCAAATTTGGGGAGTGAGAGTCTCAAAGTATTAATTGTTGACTGTTGGTATACTCACAGCAAAGTCCCAGAGCTCATGTCTCTTGTGGAAAGCAGTCACCTCAGGGTCATATTAGGAACAGAAACAGAAACTAAGGGAATTTTCAACAACACATGGAACATCAGGGTCTTCAATAGGTCTAGGGAGGGCAAGAATGAATCAGATTATTAAGTACTGTGGAAACAAGTAACAGTGCTGATAGTCTTTGATTAATAGCTGCATATTCCTACTGACCAGGCAGATCAGTCATAGAGTCATTCGAAGATTGCCTAAACTCCAATGGCCTGAGGATATGTTAGTAACAGTTGTGACTTTAACCTAGCTAGTGTGTACTGGGAAAATGTGCATACATGTTCAGCATTAAAGACAAAGAGCCTGGCAAAAAACAGATCCTGTGAAAGACAGATTAGTGACCATGGCACCATTACAGGAACAACGTAGAGTCCATCTTCCCAGATTTTTGAAAGGCATTTGACATTGTGACATATTTTCGACTACTAACTAAGATATGATGATTTGGAGTACCTTTGAAAATATGTGATTGGCTAGAGGAGTACTTGAATAATTGAAGTCATTGAATTTTACTAAATGGGAAATGTTTGATAGAAATGAAAGTAACATTGACTGTGCACCAAGGAAGTGTAATGGGACTGCTAATGTTCTCAGTACATCTAAACTACTTGTCAGATAGGATCATCAGTACTATAAAATTGTTCATAGATGCTGCTGCTGTCTACAGAAAAGTATCATCATTGAATGATCATAATAAAATGCAGAAAAATTGGACAAAATATTCATTTGATGTAATGATAAATGCAAAAGACTTCCTATAACAATGAGAGGGAACCCTAGTATCTGATTGCAGTTAAATGGTGAGCATCTTTAGCATGTTGCATTGTGTAAGTATTTAGGGTTAATACAATGAGGCAATACGAAATGGATTGATCATGTAAAATGGTTCTGGAAAATGCAATGCATTTGTAAAGGAAATATCATAAAAATGCTACTATAACTAATTATAGAGTATTGTTCCTGCATTGGTAACATTATCAAGTAGACAGATTCTGAGGTACGCTGCTAGGATTGTAAGAAGTTAGTGAAGCTCATACAAATGTGTAGAAAGAATGCTTGGAGATCTTTAATAGGAATCCTTGGAAGTAAGGTGATATACTTCTTGTGAAACCCTTTTTTTATAAATTTATAAATTCTGTGTTCAAAGAACATTGTGTGACCATTATATTGCCATCATCATATATCTCATGTAAGGATCATGATAGTGTGATAAGAGAATTTAGGGCATGTCCAGAGACTTATAGATAGTCAATATTTTCTTGCTCAGTATGTGAATGGAATGGGACAGAAAACTGATGATATTGGTACAATGTTACATCCATCTTGCACTCTGCAGTGGCTTGTGGTATATATATATGTAGGCCTAGAATGCAGGAACAAAGAAACAAAGAAGCATCAAAAGTAGATCAATTAGACTTATTAGAGAGGCACTGCACACAGTACCACCTGGCATCAGTTTTGCCAAAGCAGTTGTTGTAAAAGAGATTAAAAATCATTAGGTCACTGAAAAACAATAACCATTCTCACTATTTTGGTATTTCCACCCAAGCACTCAAAATCTTGTGCATATATGGTAGTGTTACCATCAAATTATCTTTGTAATTAGTCAATGAGTTGAGGTGTACTTCCTGTGTATGCTACTAACATCCTTTTTTAGAAGTGGAGATAAAAAAGTAATTTCTAATTATGGAAACATGTTCCTCTGTCTCATGTACTCAAAAATTCTTGAGAAGCTATCTGAACCACCTTTCTGCCAATGACCTTTTAATAGCAGCTCAGTTTACCTTCCACAAAAGCTTTTCCGCGGAGTTTGCAATCTATGGTGATAAAATTTCCTTGAGCTTCCAGCCACGTCAAGTGGTTTAAAATCCAAAGTGGGGTATATTCATTTGCAAGAGTGGGCAAATTTAAAATACTGATACGACATTAAATTTTTTTCAGGCAACACTTAACTAAATTTAATAATAATACACTTGTGTTTATCTTTAGATTCCCCAGAGAGTTAGCTTCTCACGTGCAAGCATATGCTTATTCAAATAAACCACAATAGCTTCAAAACATTTTAATTTCTGGGCTATCTCAAGATGTAGACACTCTTACTTTCTTTCATCTTATTCATCAAGCGCTTCCACTATCTTCATTACATCAGAAATAATTATGTAAATCTCCCAATTCTCCCTTATCATAGACAGAAAAAAGATAGAACAAATAAAATCCTTTCTGTACCTAGCAAGTCTAATGATACGGAATGGAAACAGTACAGAGGAAATAAGGAGGAGGATATGTATGGGAAACAGAGTATTTGAAAAGGTGAAGCAGTTATTAACATCTAGAAGAATTTCAGTGGAGCTGAGGAAAATATTTAATAAATGTTGTGTTTGAAGTTTAATCATATACATCAGTGAATTGTGGACAGTTAAAAAGAAATAAGAAAGATATTTAGGAAGTTTACAAATGTGGCTAAATAGAAAACATCCAAGGTGAAGTGGAGAGACAGACTTCTGAATGAAGAAGAAAGGAAGACAATAGGAGAAGAAATTAGATTATTGGAAATGATCAGAAAGAGGAAAGCATCTTAGCTGGGATATATACTGTGTAGGAATAGTCTGCAACCAAAAATTATAGAGGGAAGAGTGGAAGGCATGGGAGGAAGAAATAGGAAGAGAATTAGAATGATGGATGACATTGAAGAGGATGAACATAGAAATGTATGAAGGAAGATGCTCAGAACAGGAGATCATGGAGAACCTCCAATTTAAACCTGTCACAAGAGGAATGCACTTAAGAAGAAGAGGAATTTGGCTTTTACATTATACGTCATACTTGTATTCATTATTAACACAAAGTCAACATTTGTCCTTCATTTCCTATAAAATCTCCCTTTTCATCAATGTAAGAGCCATGCTCTCATCATAACAGCATTTTCATCTGTTACCCATTTTATATATATATATATATATATATATATATATATATATATATATATATATATATATATATATATATATATGCTTTATCTTGACAGCTTCAATACACTTCACTAATTATCAGTCACAAGGCCAGTCCTCTCTAATTGTCATCTTTACTCAGTCACCTGAATTATAATACTGAACTTGTTCATCTCACTCTGTGCATCTCCTGGTCTCAACCACAGAATCTTTATATTATTTCAGTTATGTGCCCAAGAGTTAATGGCAAAGGAAATTATCCTAGTTGCTTATAGACCAGGGGTGGGCAACAGTTTTGGCTCAGGGACCACTTTGTGGAAGCAGCGATTTTTGGAGAGCCATACCTTTTTGTGTCTCAGAAAAGGTATAAATTGTTACATAAAATTTCCTGGGCGGCCACACAAAAACTATTAGCAGGCCACATGCAGCCTGCAAGTCACCAGGCCACTATTTGCCTACACCTGTTCTAGATCATTTGTTTCTATATTCTACATGCTACAAGTAATTACAATTAAAATCTAATTCAGTTAATTTCCCTTTACCTGCCAGAGTCATTTTTCTCTTTGCAAAGCCTTAATTCTGACAATATTTCAGAAGCCAGTTTAAAATGAGAATTATTGCAGTGGATGTTAGATCAACAACCAACATGCCTTACTGCCACTGAAACTCCCCTCAATGAAATTAGCATCTATTTATTGATTCTAAACTTTCATTTACCAGAAATGTATCTAGACCACAGGTTTTGTGCAGTAAACAGTGAGACTTCGTTCTTTCTCCAACAAATTTCAACTAATGGGACTTCAGTCTCATCCTAAGTCAATCAAGATGTTAGTGAAAACACTTTTTACCCTCCCATATGCTACTGGTAAGCTATTGTCTTAAACTTTGTTGTTTAATTCAACATTGATCCTATTTTGTGTCCATGCCTCTTCCTGTAGTCTACATTTTCTCTTTCTGTCTCATCTGTACTTTCCTCAAGAGGAACATGACTTTCCTTAGGTCCTTTATATTATATAAACCATGAATTTATGGGGTCTTGGATCTCTAATGAGAACTGCATTAGAATACCTCCTCTCATGAATCTGAAAAGTTCCCTTATAGAGATGAAAGAATTTCATAATTTTCTTACTGCTTGTGATGCATGATTTTGGAAATATTGAGTTCAAAATGCATGTGCTGTACAATGAACATAAGAGGAGCTTGAAGCTCTGTATCTTGATACTGTTTAAAAAAGTTTTTTTGTGATCCAGCTCCTTGAATGGGTATAGCTTTTATGCCTTCTTTGTTTGCTATATCTTATCTTACCACAAGGATTGTTTTGCTAAACTTACTTGATTTCTTGTATCAAGCAGAGCAATAATAGTTCGATTTCATAACTTTGTTTTAGGCACTGTTTTCTCTACCTCTTTACTTTCCCTTACTGGTTCTTCTAACAAAAGATTTCACATACCAGATTTTCTAACAAAAGATCATATAGTTTCTGTCCATTTATAACATTGAATAAATATCTAATGGTAGCTGGGGTTCATTCTTTTTCTTCATTATCTCCTTGTCATCTGTGAGAAAAGGGCAAGCTGAGTTTTGCAAGAGTGATGCTTTCTAAAACCATGCAGACTGATGGACAAAAGCTACTTGGTCCCAAGAAAATTTATTGTAATCAAGCCACGCAGGATTAGCCGAGCGGTCTAAGGCACTGCAGTCATGGACTGTGCGGCTGATCCCAGCAGAGGTTCGAGTCCTCCCTCGGGCATGGGTGTGTGTGTTTGTCCTTAGGATAATTTAGGTTAAAGTAGTGTGTAAGCTTAGGGACTGATGACCTTAGCAGTTAAGTCCCATAAGATTTCACACACATTTGAACATTTTTTATGGTATTCGAACTCATAATATTTTGAAGGATTCTCCAGCACATCGAAGTTAGGGATATTGGTCTGTAATTTTGTGGGTTTGTTCTTTTGTCCTTCTTAGGTACAGGAATCAACTGTGATTTTTTCTAGTCACATGGGACTTTGCACTGGGCTAGAGATTCATGATAAATGCAAGCTAAATAAGGGGCCAATGTCATAGAATACTCTTTGAAAAACTGAAATGGGATTCCATTCGGACCTGGGGACTTCTTTGCTTTCAAATCTTCCAGTTGTTTCTCTATGCCAGGGATGCTTATTACAGAAGACCTAGAGCCACTCAGCATGGGTTCTATGCCAGATCTTTTGTTAAGGTATGACAGTAGTAGTATGTGTATGTTCCATGCATAGATCTTTTCGCAGATGCATGAATTGCTACTAACCTTTGCTTGTCATCATTTGCTCATTCCCTTTTGAAGCAAGACTTCAACAGTCTCTGCTTCCTCAGCCTTTTCTGAATCTCATTATTAAACCATGGTGGGTCTTTTCTGTCCTTAATCCATTTACTAGGCATATAATTCTCCAGACTATGATTTACAATTTGGTTAAAGTTTGCCCATAATTCCTCTACGTCCATCTTACTGGAAGTAAATGATGTCAGTTCACTGTCTAAGTGACATGTTAACGACTGCTTATCTGCTCTTTCTAGCAAAAACACTCTCCTAGCCTACTTAATTGATTTATTAACTTTTGTAACCATAGTTGCCATAATGACATCATGAGTGCTAATCCTCATTTCTATAGTGACGTTATCAATAAAGTCTTCAGAGATCTATATGGATTTTACTTTCCAAGCTTATTTTACAAATAGATAGATTCGCTCATATATCCATTATTATAGCTTCCATTAAACTTTACATCTGAACAGTTTGTAGTCTCGAATGATATTTGCTGTATTGCCTGTTTCTCTATAACTTATGGGATAACTATTATTTCTTCTAAGTCTCAGAGACGCATCTGCTTTAGAATATGTGCTACTATTGTGATTTTGAATTACTTTTGCAATAGCTCACATCATATAAAGTATTCTGTTGCCTCCGACTGAACCTGTTCATCTCATAGTACATCTGTATCTACATCTACATATACAGGTACATGGATACTCTGCAGTGAAGTGTGTGGCAGAGGATTCATCAAATCACCTTCACAATAATGCTCTATTATTCATATCTTGAACAGAGCAGAAAAATCGAACACCTATATCTTTCCATCTGAGCTCTGATTTCCCTTATTTTATTATAATGATAGTTTCTTCCTGTGTAAGTTTGCATCAACAAAATATTTCCACATTTAGAGGAGAAACTTGGTGATTGAAATTTCATGAGAAGATTCTGCTGTAGTGAAAAATGCCTTTCTTTTAATGATGTCCACCCTAATGCCTGTATCATGTCCATAACATTCTCTCCCCAATTTTGAAATAATACAAAATGTACTGCTCTTCTTTGAACTTTCTCAATGTAGTCTGTTAACCATATGTGTTAAGGATACCAGACAGCACAGCAGTACTTCAAAAGGGGATGGACAAGTGCAGTGTAGGTAGTCTCTTTGGTAGATCTGTTGTATCTTCTAAGTGTTCTGGCAATAAAATGCAGTCTTTGGTTTGCCCTCCCCACAACATTTTCTGTGTGTTCTTTCCAATTTAAGTTGTTCATAATTGTAATTATTAGATATTTAACTGAATTTATGGCCTCTAGATTTGACTGATTTATTGTGTAACTGAAGTTTAATGGATTCCTTTTAGCCCTCATATGGATGACCTCACACTTTTCATTATTTGGGGTAAATTTCCAATTTTTGCACCATACAGATATCATTTATAAATCATTTTGCAATTTGTTTTGACCTTCTGATGACTTTACTAGATGATAAATGACAGTATCATCTGCAAACAACCTAAGATGGCTGCTCAGATTGTCTCCTAAATCAATTATATAGGTAAGGAACAGCAGAGGGTCTATAACACTACCTTGGAGAACACCAGAAATCACTTCTGTTTTATTCAATGACTATCTGTGAGTTACTACGAACTGTGACCTCTCAGACAAGAAATCATGAATCCAGTCACATAACTGAAATGAGATTCCATAAGTGCACAATTTGACTGCAAGTTGCTTGTGTGGTTCAGTGTCGAAAGTCTTCTAGAAATCTAGAAATATGGATTCAATTTGAAATCCATTCTCAATAGCAGTCAACACTTTGCGTGAGTAAAGAGCTAGTTGTGTTTCACAATATCGATGTTTTCTAATTCAGTGTTTACTGTGTGTCAATAGATGGAGCTCTCTGAGGTAATTCATAATGTTTGAACACAATATATGTTCCAAAATCCTGCTGCATATCGACGTTAATGATATGGGCCAGTAATTTAGTGGATTACTCCTACTACCTTTCTTGAATATTGGTGTGACCTGTGCAACTTTCCAGTCTTTGGGTACAGATCTTTCGTCTAGCGAACATTTGTATATGATTGTGAAGTATGGAGTTATTAGCATAGTCTGAATGGAAGCTAACTGGTATACAGTGTGAACCATTGCTTCACTGCTCTGAGGATATCTTCTTCTAAGTTACTCATAGTGGTGACTGTTCTTGATTTGAATTCTGGAATATTTAGTTCATCTTCTTTAGTGAAGGAATTTTGGAAGGTTGTGTTCAGTAGCTCTACTTTAGCAGCACTGTCATGCATAGTATTTCCATTGCAGTCAAGCAGAGAAGGCATTGATTGTGTCTTGCCACTAGCAGACTTTACATATGACCAGAATCTCTTTGGATTTTCTGCCAGGTTTCGAGACAAAAGTTTCACTATGGAAACTATTATAAGCATCTCACTCTGAAGTCCATGCTGCTGATGTTCTCTTCTCTAGAGGATTTGTGGTGTTGAATTGTTTTGATACAATTTCCAGTAAAGGTTGAGATTGTTCATGTTGCAACAAACAAATCTCGCTCTTACTGCTGTAGGTAATCTACTAACTAATATTATGAGTAGTCTCATCTAATTGATAAGCCAAAAACTTCCACTGATCTGAATAGCCAGAGTTGATCGGGTCCTTTTGTTTGGAGCCAAGTGGAGGGTCTCAACCAAAGGCTTCATCGACTCTGTGACAGTCTTGGCTGCAGATTTCTAGACCTGTATTATTGGGTGGGTATTTGTATGACTACACATGATAGGTCAGGATGCACTACACAAAGGAAGCAGCTACTCTGGTAGCAGAGTACGTGTGGAGAGTACATGAGGGTATTTTAGGCTCGACGGTCATTTGAGGTACTACAGTGAGCACTTGCCGGTTAACAAAAGTACTGTCTCTACTGAGGTTGAAGTGAAGTGCAACAGTGAAGTTATCTGGTCACGTATAACAGGTGTAGGTGAAACCAAGTTAATTGTTGGATGTTTTTATCGGCCACCCTATTCTGCTGTGACAGTTTTAGAGCAGCTCAAAGAAAGTCTAAGGTCAGTAGCCTGTAAATATCCAGATCATGCAATACTAGTTGGAGGCGACTTTAACCTGCCAAGTATAGACTGGGATGTCTATGGATTTACAGTGGGGGTACAGACAGATAGTAGTGCAAAATACTCTTGAACACATTTCCTGAAAACCTTCTTGAGCAGATAGCTCAGCAGCCCACTTGTAATGAAAATATCTCAACCTTGTGTTTACAGATATACCGGATCTTATCAACAATGTCAGTACAGGAAAGGGGATTAGCAATTGTGATGTCATTATAGCAACTATGGTTACAAAAGTTAATAAATCAGTCAAGAAGGCTAGGAAGTGTTTCTGCTAGATAGTTCAGATAAGCAGTTACTGGCATCTCACTGAGAGAGTGAAGTGATGTCACTTAGTTCCAGTAACATGGACACAGAGGGATTATGGGCAAAGTTCCAGCAGATTGTAAATCATGGTCTGGAGAGTTATATGCCTAGTAAGTGGATAAAGGATGGAAAAGACCCACCATTGTTTACTAATGAAATTCAGAAGATGCTGAGGAAGCAGTGGCTGTTGCACTTCTAGTTCAAAAGAGAATGCAAAATAACAACAAGCAAAGTTTAGTAGAGATACGTACATCTGTGAAAATTTGTATGCTCATAACATACAACTACCACCATCATACCTTAGCAAAAAATCTGGCAGAGAACATGAGAAAATTCTTGTCCTATGTGAAATAGCTAAGTGGGTCCATGGCTCCCATTCAGTCCTTTGTTGACCAGCCTGGGTGGCAGTTGAAGAAAGCAAAATGAAAACCAAAGTTTTAAATTTCACATTTAAGAAATCATTCATGCAGGAGAATTATACAAACATACCGTAATTTGACCACTGGACAGATTCCTGTATGGGTGACATAGTAATAAGCATCCCTGGCATAGAGAAACAGCTGAAAGATTTGAAAGAAAATAAGTTACCAGGTCTGGTTGGAATCCAGTTCGGTTTTACAGAGAGTACTCTATGGTGCTGGCCCCTTACCTAGCTTGCATTTGTTGCAAAGCTGTCACCCCATACAAAGTCCCAATTAACTGAAAACAAAGTGCAGGTGATTTCTGTACACAAGAAAGGCAAAAGAATGGACCTGTGAAATTACAGACCAATATCTCTAACTTTGGTGTGCTGGAGAATATAATAAATTTTCTTGAGACCAAGATGCTTATGTCCATGAGTTTGCATGGTTTTAGAGAGCATCATTCTTGCAAAACTCAGCTTGCCCTTTTCTCACATGATATACTGAAAACTATGGATGAAGGGCAGCTGGCAGATTCCATATTTCTATATTTCCAGAAAACATTTTGCATGGTGTCCCATTACAGGTTGCTAACGAAGGTATGAGAATTCTTGATCATGAGTGTTCATCGGGGACAAGGGTATTGCCAGGAATGCCCAAGGAATGTGGCATAGGACTAATGTTATTCTCCGTATACATAAGTGATTGGCAGACAGGGTGGGCAGCAATCTACAGTTGTTTGCTGATGATACGGTGGTGTACGGTAAAGTGTCGGAGTTGAGTGACTGTAGAAAGATATAAGATGACTTAGACAAAATTTATAGTTGGTGTGATGAATGGCAGCTAGCTCTACATGTGGGAAAATCAAAGTTAATATGGATGAGTAAGAAAAACAAACCTGTAATGTTTGGATGCAGCATTTGCAGTGTACTGGTTGACACAGTCACATCTTTTAAAGATCTGGGCATAACGTTTGCAAAGCGATATGGAATGGAATGATCATGTAAGGACTGTGGTAGGGTAGGCAAATGGACAACTTCAGTTTATTGGGAGAAATCTAGGAAAGTGTGGTTCACCTGTAAAGGAGGCCACATACTGGATGCTATTGCGACCTATTCTTGAATACTGCTCAAGTGTTTGGGATCTGTACTAGATTGGCTTGAAAGAGGACATCAAAGAAATTCAGAGGCTAGGTTTGAACAACACGTAAGTGTTACAGAGATGCTTCAGGAACTCTCAAAATGGGAATCCTTGGAGGGAAGGCAACATTCTTTTTCAAGAACACTAATGAGAAAATTTACAGGCCCAGCATTTGAAGCTGACTGCTGAATGATTCTACTGTTGCCAACATACATTGGGCGTAAGGACCATGAAGATAAGATACAAGAAATTAGGGCTCATATGGAAGCGTATAGACAGTCATTTTTCCCATGCTGTATTTGCAAGTGATACAGTAAAGGAAATTAGTAACATAGGTACAGGGTACCCTCTGCCATGCACTGTACAGTTTCTTGCCGAGTTGTTGTTGTTGTTGTGGTCTTCAGTCCTGAGACTGGTTTGATGCAGCTCTCCATGCTACTCTATCCTGTGCAAGCTTCTTCATCTCCCAGTACCTACTGCAACCTACATCCTTCTGAATCTGCTTAGTGTATTGATCTCTTGGTCTCCCTCTACGATTTTTACCCTCCACGCTGCCCTCCAATGCTAAATTTGTGATCCCTTGATGCCTCAAAACATGTCTTACCAACCGATCCCTTCTTCTAGTCAAGTTGTGCCACAAACTTCTCTTCTCCCCAATCCTATTCAATACCTCCTCATTAGTTACGTGATCTACCCACCTTATCTTCAGCATTCTTCTGTAGCACCACATTTCAAAAGCTTCTATTCTCTTCCTGTCCAAACTGGTTATCGTCCATGTTTCACTTCCATACATGGCTACACTCCATACAAATACTTTCAGAAACGACTTCCTGACACTTAAATCTATACTCGATGTTAACAAATTTCTCTTCTTCAGAAACAATTTCCTTGCCATTGCCAGTCTACATTTTATATCCTCTCTACTTCGACCATCATCAGTTATTTTACTCCCTAAATAGCAAAACTCCTTTACTACTTTAAGTGTCTCATTTCCTAATCTAATCCCCTCAGCATCACCCGATTTAATTTGACTACATTCCATTATCCTCGTTTTGCTTTTGTTGATGTTCATCTTATATCCCCCTTTCAAGACACTGTCCATTCTGTTCAACTGCTCTTCCAAGTCCTTTGCTGTCTCTGACAGAATTACAACGTCATCGGCAAACCTCTAAGTTTTTATTTCTTCTCCATGGATTTTAATACCTACTCCGAATTTTTCTTTTGTTTCCTTTACTGCTTGCTCAATATACAGATTGAATAACATCGGGGAGAGGCTACAACCCTGTCTCACTCCTTTCCCAACCACTGCTTCCATTTCATACCCCTCGACTCTTATAACTGCCATCTGGTTTCTCTACAAATTGTAAATAGCCTTTCGCTCCCTGTATTTTACCCCTGCCACCTTCAGAATTTGAAAGAGAGTATTCCAGTTAACGTTGTCAAAAGCTTTCTCTAAGTCTACAAATGCTAGAAACATAGGTTTGCCTTTTCTTAATCTTTCTTCTAAGATAAGTCGTAAGGTTAGTATTGCCTCACATGCTCCAACATTTCTATGGATTCCAAACTGATCTTCCCCAAGGTCCGCTTCTACCAGTTTTTCCATTCATCTGTAAAGAATTCGCGTTAGTATTTTGCAGCTGTGACTTATTAAACTGATAGTTCGGTAATTTTCACATCTGTCAACACCTGCTTTCTTTGGGATTGGAATTATTATATTCTTCTTGAAGTCTGTGGGTATTTCACCTGTCTCATACATCTTGCTCACCAGATGGTAGAGTTTTGTCATGACTGGCTCTCCCAAGGCCATCAGTAGTTCTAATGGAATGTTGTCTCCTCCCGGGGCCTTGTTTCGACTCAGGTCTTTCAGTGCTCTGTCAAACTCTTCACGCAGTATCTTATCTCCCATTTCATCTTCATCTACATCCTCTTCCATTTCCATAATATTGTCCTCAAGTACATTGCCCTTGTATAAACCCTCTATATACTCCTTCCACCTTTCTGCCTTCCCTTCTTTGCTTAGAACTGGGTTGCCATCTGAGCTCTTGATATTCATACAAGTGGTTCTTTTCTCTCCAAAGGTCTCTTTAATTTTCCTGTAGGCAGTATCTATCTTACCCCTAGTGAGACAAGCCTCTACATCCTTACATTTGTCCTCTAGCCATCCCTGCTTAGCCATTTTGCACTTCCTGTCGATCTCATTTTTGAGACGTTTGTATTCCTTTTTGCCTGCTTCATTTACTGCATTTTTATATTTTCTCCTTTCATCAATTAAATTCAATATTTCTTCTGTTACCCAAGGATTTCTATTAGCCCTCGTCTTTTTACCTACTTGATCGTCTGCTGCCTTCACTACTTCATCCCTCAGAGCTACCCATTCTTCTTCTACTGTATTTCTTTCCCCCATTCCTGTCAATTGTTCCCTTATGCTTTCCCTGAAACTCTGTACAACCTCTGGTTCTTTCAGTTTATGCAGGTCCCATCTCTTTAAATTCCCGCCTTTTTGCAGTTTCTTCAGTTTCAATCTGCAGTTCATAACCAATATATTGTGGTCAGAATCCACATTTGCCCCTGGAAATGTCTTACAATTTAAAACCTGGTTCCTAAATCTCTGTCTTACCATTATGTAATCTATCTGATACCTTTTAGTATCTCCAGGATTCTTCCAGGTATACAACCTTCTTTCATGATTCTTGAACCAAGTGTTAGCTATGATTAAGTTATGCTCTGTGCAAAATTCTACAAGGCGGCTTCCTCTTTCATTTCTTCCCCCCAATCCATATTCACCTACTATGTTTCCTTTTCTCCCTTTTCCTACTGACGAATTCCAGTCACCCATGACTATTAAATTTCCGTCTCCCTTCACTACCTGAATAATTTCTTTTATCTCGTGATACATTTCATCAATTTCTTCATTATCTGCAGAGCTAGTTGGCATATAAACTTGTACTACTGTAGTAGGCATGGGCTTTGTGTCTATCTTGGCCACAATAATGCGTTCACTATGCTGTTTGTAGTAGCTTACCCGCATTCCTATTTTTTTATTCATTATTAAACCTACTCCTGCATTACCCCTATTTGATTTTGTATTTATAACCCTGTATTCACCTGACCAAAAGTCTTGTTCCTCCTGCCACCGAACTTCACTAATTCCCACTATATCTAACTTTAACCTATCCATTTCCCTTTTTAAGTTTTCTAACCTACCTGCCTGATTAAGGGATCTGACATTCCACGCTCCGATCCGCAGAACGCCAGTACTACTATGGCTTATGTATGCCCACTTGTGAATGCCAATTTATTTAACAAAATATGTTGAACAGTATTTCTCACCAGTCCTTCCCACTGGTCAACTGATGTTTTTTCTCAGCACACCTCACCTGGCTCTCAGCATTTACTAAGAATCTTGCAAAGTTTATTCTATAGGTGACTGGTATCTGGTTGTAATTTTTGTGTTAGTCTGCTGCCCCCACAAACAGTGCTGTAAAAATTCAAAACTACAACATGTGTTTTTGGAAAATATGAAATAACAGTAATATTAATAAATTAATAAAAATGCTTCTCTAGAATATTGAATTTTCAAGACAGCTAGAAGTTTTCTTGTTGTTTCTTAGATAATAGTCACCAAAATTCTTGTCTGAAAAGTGAAAATTCCAGTCTGAAAAGTGAAAATTCCAGGTAAATTACTTGTTATGTACTTATGGTATTGCTACAAGCAGCAGAAACACAGTCACTTTGTACATGCAACATATTGTGTTCTCTCTCTCTCTTTCTCTCTCTCTATGGAGTCATCAATATGATGGCTTTTGCAAATGTCAAGTACAGTTACAAACATAAAATGTATTTAGATCTTAGCCTTACAGGTAGTAGTTAAACAGTAAATTGATGCTTGTCAAAATACATTACATCTTACACATATTAATACAGCCAATTATTTTTTATGCATTGTTTTACAGTTCTTAAACTTAACCATTTAAAATTTGTTGAGTGGATAGAGGCAGTTTTCAATTAAGAATTCCTTTAGTTTTGATTTGAATTGCTTTTCATTACTGTTTTTCACGGACTCTGGCAGTTTATTGTACCATATCAGTCCATTAGTATATGGGCTCTGGTCCGTCATTTTTTATCTTGTTCTTCGTCGGTAGTAATTCTCTTGGGACCTGGTGTTATGGTCATGTATATCACTACATTTAGTAACTTCAGTTTTCTGTGAGACAAAAAAGTGATTAATTTATAAAGATACAAAGAGTATATGGTGAAGTACTTGTGTTGTCTGAAACCATCATGGCAAGAGTCTTTATAGCCTAGTCCATGTATAATCCTTAACCCTCTTTTTCATAGCAATAGTACTTTTTTAAGGTGAATGTCTGCAGCACAACCTCATATATCTATACAGTAGCTAAGATGGGGATAGATTATCCCATAATACACAGTTTTAAATGTGTGGGTGGGCACCATTTTGAAGAGTTGGCTAAGAAGATACAGCCCATTGCTGACTTTTTTACATACAGCATTAATGTGACTAATCCATCAGCGGTTTGAGTCCAGATGGACACCTAGAAATTTACACTCATTTGCTTCCTCTGCCACTATGCCGCATAACTCATTTATGCATGAGTGGTGTGAGCTGCCAGTTGTAAATATTAGCATCTGGGATTTATTTATACTGACCTTTAATCCTTGTGCATGAAAATATGAACTTAATTCTTGTATCCCATTATTTGCTGAAAATTTCAGTTCCTCCCAATCTTTACCATGAAACAAAACTGAGGTCTCATCAGCATAATTTACAAAGTGTGAGTTAATGGGGTGTACAACATCATTAATATATGCTAAAAAGAGGAAAGGTCCAAGAATTGAGCCTTGAGGGACTCCTTGTGTCACTGTTTCACTTGTGGATTTAAAAGTTAAGATATTATTGTCACGTTGATGTGTAAGTTTGATACACCAGATAACTGGATAGAAGTTTCGTTGATGCATCACTGATATTGTATGCCCACAGTTTTTTTAAGAGAAGCTCATGGTTTACTGGGTCAAAAGCTTTGCTCAAGTCAAAGAATATTCCGGCTGTGTGCATACCCCATTCTGTATTGCTATATACTTCATGGAAGAAACTGGTAACAACAGTGGCTGTCCTTAGGTCTTTCCTAAACCAATGCTGCGATTCGGTAAGCATTTTGTGTCTTGAGAAAAATGTTGTGTATTATGATAGGATAACTGTTTCAAATATTTTACTGAAGGTAGGGATTAGTGATATTGGTCTATAATTTGAAACTTCTTCTTTACTTCCCTTCTTATGAATTGGCTGAATTACACTTATTTTTAAGGTATTTGGGTATATGTTTTCGTTAATACTTCAGTTGCTAAGATAGGTAAGGGGTTTAGTCATATCATTGGCACCATCCCATCCAGATGAATGCTTGTTCTTTAGCTTTTGTATTGTGATAAATATTTCCTGTTGATTCACCTCCAGAAATTTGAGCTCTATACCATCCGTGACATCATTTGGTGTGCCAGCCTGTAGATCTATAATAGGGGCAGGTTTCTCAAAAGTAGAGATAAAATGCTTATTGAATAAATTACATACATCATTTGTATATTTCACTAGATGGCCCTTGTGTCTAATGCTAACTGTTTCACTTTGTCCCTTGCTGGTGGCTTTATGATATTTATTGATTAATCTGCAGTACGCTTTACCTATGTTGGCTGAACGCTCTATTGCATCATTGTTTATCTGTTTCCTCAAGTGTAAAAGGTCTGTCTTAAAAGTTTTTTTGGCTTCATTGCACTTTTCTTTAAATATATGTAGCCCTGTTTCCTTATATAAACAGTCAAGATCATATATGGTATATTCTGCCATAACTTAATCAGCCTAGGTGTAAGTTTCAGCCTAGTATCACTTTCAAGGAGAGAGTTAGTTCGTACCCTGCATGTTTCTTTGAGAGGGCAGCAGCAGTCAAAATGTTTCATATGAAATTTTTCCCATTTGTTTTATGTCCCTTTAGTTTGGTAAATAGTGTCCCAAATTTCCTCTGCTAACTTAGTTTTGAAGGTGTTGATGTTGGTGCTATTCAAAATCCGCTTCTTCTCAATTATCGTAGTTGCTGTTGGTACAGCAAACCTTAAATATTCTAACACCTGACACTAGTGATTCAAGTAATGAAAATGAACACTTTCAAAGTTAACACTGTCTTTTACATTTTTGTTGACTATTACATAATCTATCTTACTGGAGCTTGATTCTGTTACTCTAGTGTCAGAGTTCATTTTATTTGTGACATTATATGAGTTTAATATATCTGTCATTTTCAAATAGGTTATACTACAGGAGTTTTCATCAATATTTAAGTCTCCAACTATGCTAAGGTCAGTGGAGCCTCTTTGTCTAATTGCTCTCTTAAGTCTATCTAGATAGTACAACACATCTGTATTTGGTGGGTGGTACATACCAATAACTTTATGTGTAGCTAACCTGCTTGAATGAGTGTTTATGTGGACCACAACACCAGCCATTTCAGTTGTTCCTTCTTTGCAGTATTGTTGAACAAATGAGATTTTTGTAAATGTAAGATGTTCACTTACAAATATTGCCACCCCACCCCCTCTGCGTTGTTGTCTGCAGTAACTATCTGCTAACACATAATCATTTAAATTGTTCTGTAATTACTAACAGGTATGGTGAATTCTCATTCACAAATCCTTGCAGCAAATTGTGTTTATTCCTAAGATGCAGCACATTTAGGCGTATTATCCTAAACGGCACTGATATTTTACAACACTTTGTGACATGGTATTCTGAGTCAGTTGAATTATTATACAAGTCTTTAACACAGCACTGTAATGACAATTTTCTACTCACTCCCAAGTCAATTTCTTTGGCAGGTGAACAGAGTTCATTCCAGTCCAAGGGGTTTAGTTCAGTAAAATTGTATTGCTTAAAATTGAGCCAAAAAAAGTTGTTGATTATAATCTAAGATGATTGGGTCCGTGGTTTTATGCAGCTCCTTACGAAGTTCTGTTATCTGGTTCACTAACTTGAGATTTCCATTTCTGTTTAAGTGAAGTCCATGCCTCGTATGTTCTTCACATTTCAGTTTGGTTATGTCTAGCAAGTGCACATGATTTAGTTTTTTACATCGTTTAAGCAGTTCTAAATTTTAGTGCTCAATTTCTGTACTAACACATGACCACTGTGGGAGACCATGTTACACTTGTAGGTTTATTAGGGTAACGTTTGTGTTGTACAGTTTTGGCAATAACTTCCTGTAAACTGCAAGTGCTGACTTGCTCTTGTAAACATCATTTGTGCCACCAATGATTACAGTGTGATCATCTTTTTCCAGATAGTTTGTTTCTGATAAATTCTCAACTACAGCACTTAACGTTTAACTTTTGTGAATACAGAATATTCATTGTGTAAAGCTTCATGAAAAGGAGTTGAAAGGCTTTTTCTGTGGCTGTCCACATACAGTAATAACTTTTTTGTGCTTCCAGGCATTAGAATTTTTCTACTTCAGCCTGTATCGGAGGATTCCTTATATTTAATTTTGCTTACACTATTCGTTGTTCCGCTGGCTGAGTCTAGTGCTAAAAACATATTCTATGTAACTGGCACACCATTTCTAGTGCTTTGTTTTTGTTTTTCACTTTCTTGATGGTTTCACATTTTGTATTTGAACTTCACTGCACTCCACATAAATTTATTTGTAGTTTTGACATATTCTGAGTTCAATATTACGTTTGTTTTGTCATAAATAACACTTCTTTTGGTTCACAAATCACATGTCTGGGAATGTGACCAATCATAGCCCCTTAAGAGTCAGACTTGTCAGGAAATACAATGACTCAAATAACACTGTGGTATATGTGCAGAAGATTGTGTTTAATATCATCCCCACAGGTACTACTCTTGTCAACAACCACTTGTGCAATATAATTTACCCATGGAAGGTTTAAATTGTGTGAACCTTCCTTTGACTAAGGCTGTCACAAAATCATTCATAAGGCATTCTAAGTAACACACAGTAGTGAAAAAAGCAAAGAAGAATCAGAAATAACAAATCTTGCTGAATTAAGATTACCTAATATGTTAGCATAATAACAGCAAATGTTTACCTAACTTGTGCTTTCAACCAGTTCAGCTTAACATCGCCTTTGTGCTTCCTATAGTAAGCAAAATTGACATATTAATTAGGCTGTATTCCTATAGAAAAATATTAAAGTTTCATAAATAGAGGGAAAAATGAAAGAAGTGGCACTTTTCACCTAAAGAACTCAATCCATATCTTGCTGTTGTTGTTTTCAGTCCAAGGACTATTTTATGCAGTTCTTGATGCCTATCTATCCTGTGCAAGCCTCTTGAATCTGCTTACTGCCCCATCTCTCTGTGCCCCCCCCCCCCCCCCTCCCCACACACACATACACACACACAGCATTAGCACTAAATTGACAATTTCTCAGTATCTCAGAATGTCTTATCAACTGATCCCTTCTTTTAGTCAAATTATGCCACAAATTTCTTTTCTCCCCAATTATATTCAGTACCTCCTAATTACTTATGTAATCTACTCATCTAATCTTTAGTTTTCTTCTGTAGCACCCCATTTCAAAAGCTTGTATTGTCTTTATGTCTGAACTGCTTGTCATCGACATTTCACTTCTGTATAAGGCTAAACTTCAGACAAATGCCTCCAGAAAAGACCTCCTAACACTGAAATTTATATTTGATGTCAATAAAATTCTCTTCTTCTTCACAAACTCTCTTCTTGCCATTGCCAGTCTACAGATTTGGGCAGTTCCAGCAGGACAATGTAACACCCCACAAACCCAGAACTGCTACAGAATGGCTCCAGGAACACTCTTCTCAGTTTAAACACTTCCACTGGCTACCACACTCCCCAGACATGATCATCATTGAGCATATCTGGAATGCCTTGCAACGTGCTGTACGGAAGAGGTCCCCAGCCCCTTGTACTCTTATGGATTTATGGGCAGCCCTGCAGGATTCACGGTGTCAGTTCCCTTCAGCACTACTTCAGATGTTAGTCAAGTCTATGCCATGTCATGTTGTGGCACTTCTGCATGTTCACGGGGGCCCTACACTATATGAAGCAGGTGTATCAGTTTCTTTGGCTCTTCAGTGTATAAACTAAGTACACTGCTGTTACTCAGTCACACCCTCTCTGTGTCTCTTTCTCTCTCTCTCTCTGTAAAGGACAAACAACAATGATCTGAAATAATGCATTACAGAGATGTTCCTTAATATTCTATTGGAGTTAATATTAAAAGTCTACGATTGAAGTACTCATCATCGGGTAGACAAACCACTGCCTTTCATCATTGATCCTAGCCAGGGATTGTTATGCCATCAGTGCACTTGCAGGGAAATCACAGCTATTTCAACTAAGTTTGATGTGCTGCTCCACCATTTAGACAGGAAACCAAGTTGTTTCCATTTGCCAATGACATAATTAATACAAAAACTAGTATTGATAAATATCTCCTTATATAATGAAGAAATAAAAGATATGTTAACTGTAAAAATGATTTTACATTTAAATAGATGGGGATATGGACAATGTATCCACATACTTCATGGTTAACATATGTGCCTCATCACCCAGATAAGTCATTCCAGAGATGCAGAAATGGTGTGAAGAGAGAAAGGAAGAGAGAGAGAGAGAGAGAGAGAGAGAGAGAGAGAGAGAGAGAGACCTGAAGTTTCAACTCAGTGTCATGTTTCACCCTTGCTAGGATGCAGTTATAACTCAACAACAGAAACTGCAGGGTGACACTAAAAACTCATGCCAGAGGAATAAGTCTATCTTTGGAGTGGGGAAAATAAAGTAATAAAATATGTTCTCCAGGTAAAATAAAATAACAAAATATGTTCTTCAGTAAAGCTTCTCTGAGTATGTGATTGCATTGTTAGATTGTTTTATAGACCAACATTATGGTCACTGTTGCAAGCAGCCTTCATCAAGGCAGAGTATTGTTAAAGACAACACAAGTTATGAAAGCCTACATTCACACATTAAAGGTGGTGTCCTGCAAGGTTTGATGTGTGCGCCTCTCTTGTTCTTGGCATATACTGGGTGGTTATAATGAAACTAACAAAGTGTGGGCTGTGTACATTTCAGGATGCTAAACCATCATAGGCATGTTCATTAATTGCTGCATCTGTGGAATATGCTGAAAAAATAATAGTTCCGCTTTCTGCCACTAGGTGAAAATTTGGCACTGTAAGCAGTCAGAATGTGGCGTGGGTACAGGAAATGGGGAGAAATGATCAAACACATGATAATGGTGGTTCTGACATGTTTATTAGGATATGGTTACAAGTTTCAACATGTGTTCAGTGTGGTCCCCAGAGTTAGCAACATGCTGCATCTGTAAGGCAGCATAGTCAACAGTTGCGCACTGCATAACCAGTGTAATCAGAATGGTATGTTGTCATATGCTATCCTTCAGATCAGGAAGAGTCCAGATACATCCCTGATCTTTGTGATATCCCCAGAAGCAGAAGTCACATTGATTTAGGTCAGGAGTTCTGGAAGGCCACACATCTTGAAAATATCTAGAGGTGATGTGGTCTTTACTGAAGATCTATTGGATTTAGGTCAGTTCTGGAAGCCCACACACCTTGAAAATGCCTATACGGGATGTGGTCTTTACTGAAGGTTTCTTGAAGCAAATCTTTCACCTGGCAGGCAAAATGTGGTGTTATCCCATCTTGCATGAATAGCTGTGTGAACACAGTTGGGTGCCTGCAAAGCTGGAATTGTGTTGCACAAGGAGGTCCTTATAACTTGCAGATGTCACCATACGCCTAACAGGCCCGTGAGGTGTCATCTGCTCAAAGAAAAGCAGACCAAGAATGAAGGAGCTTGTAAATCACACCACACAGTCACAAAAGCTGGGTGCAGCAGATGTTCCTGCACAACATGTGGTGGAGTAGAAACTCTTATACAACAGTTCTGCACATTCACAGTACGATGCAGAGTAAAACATGCTCCAATCACCTAAAGAATATTCCCTGACCACATGTCATCAATTTCCATGCAGTGGATGTTCCTGTACAACATGTGGTGGAGTAGAACCCCTTATGCAACAGTTCTGTGCATTCACGGAGCCATGCAGAGTAAAATGTGCCCCGTCCACCTAAAGAATATTCCCTGACCACATGTCATTAATTTCGATTTGTGCCATAAAATAAAGGGCATAGTCATGATGTTATAGCCTATCTTGTGGCTTCATTTGGTGCACATTCTGAATTTTGAAGAGATACCGGTGCCAAATGCACCGCAAAATCTTTTGAAGTGTTGACCAAGAGAGAGAGACTGCTCATGCCACAGCTTGAGCACTGGCTGCAGAATTTGAGTCATGTGCTGCACGGTCGCTGTATCTATAGCAACTTCATCAACAACTGCCGTGGGAATGAGTTGCCTCTCTCTCCTTGCTGCACCACCTAACTCATCCGTTTCTTCAGATGTCTTGATTATATGCTTTAGCCTGTTTATTGATACAGAGCCTCGTCAAAACTATTTCTGTTGGTGATATTCCCGCAGTGCAGTGTTGCCATTGCTGCCATTCTGATAAAACAGTTTCACCAGTAGTGCATGGTCTTTCTTGACACCAGCCATTTGTTTCATATGGAAAACTTCAACCTTCATTACCATTTACATCAACAGTCACTTCATAAAAGAAGTCAACACACATTGTCGAGTGAAAAACAGCTTACTGGCTTCATGGCAGGAAACATTTCACTGTACTTTCACCTGGTGGCAGAAAATGAAACTGTTCTTTTTTTCAGTATATTCCGAGAGCTCACTGATTAATGAACATACCTATGATGTTCAAGGATCCTGCTACATATACAGCCTTCACTGCTGCAGTCAGACCACTATCAGATTAATTATAACAACCCAGTATAAATATTATAGCTGGGTCATTGGAGGGTTGTTCAAAAGCTATGATGTTTGTTAATGCTACAAATATACTGATAAAGGGCTTAACACATCCATCCAGGAGAATAATTAAACAGACTTATGACTGGTTCACAGCAAACAACTTAACTGTTACTGTAATCATTTAGATACATATTATGCAGTTTCAAACAAATAAATGTGACTTTCAGGAACTATGAGTAAAGATCAATAATCAGATTCTTGAGAAAGGTCCATGCGTGAAGTTCCTAGGCATCAAAATGGGTAGTAAAGTGACATAGATTCAGCACATTGTTAAGTTAATCAAAAATGCTCAATTCGGACTGCTTTTCAGTTAGAAATCTGTTACTGCATTGATATACAGATGGAATTTCTAGCATACTTTGCATCCTTTCACTCAGTGCTGTCCTATGGCATTGCCTTCAGGGATAATACATCTACGTTCGAAAAAGCATTTATTCTACAGAAGCTAGTAGTAAGAATATTGAATAATATTGATACCCAAACATTTTACCAAAGACTCTTGAGGAACATAGGGATTCTTGCACTTACATGCCAATACATTTACTTGCGCCGGCCGGAGTGGCCAAGCGGTTCTAGGTGCTTCAGTCTGGAACCGCGCAACCACTACGGTCGCAGGTTCGAATCGTGCTTCGGGCATGGATGTGTGTGATGTCCTTAGGTTAGTTAGGTTTAAGTAGTTCTAAGCTCTAGGGGACTGATGACCTCCGATGTTAAGTCCCATAGTGCTCAGAGCCATTTTAACCATTTTGAACTTGCAAATGGTATTAACGTTTATGTGCAAGAGTGAGTTTAGTGTGAACTGGTCAAATAACAATCTCAATAGTGGAAGTAAAAATAATTTCCATATAGACTCTCCATCTCTATGTAATGTTCAGAATGAAGTTATATATTCTGGTGCAAAAGTCAGTAAGAGGCTGCTGGTAGACATCACGCAGAAAATTGAAAATCCCTAGATTTTCAAAAACACTATAAAAGTATACATTTTCAGCCACTAGTTTTACTGTTTACTGGAATATATGTGGATTCTGGCCTGTAAATCCCACTTAACTCTGATTTTCATATCAAACAAGTTATGATTTATCCACTATAAAGTTAGCTGATATTGCTCTATGTAAAGTTATGTAAATACGTTTTTTGAATTATTTGATTAAAAAAAACAGCTGTAATGTGTAAGAGGTGGAGCAGTGGCTTCATTTCAAATTAACTGATTTTGTCCTATTGTACATCTATACCAAGGACCAAAAACATTATGACCACCTACTTAATTATGTGTAGGACCATCTTTCAAACAGAATACAGCAGTGACTGGGTGGATTAGATTCGATAAGTACTTGGTAGGTTGCTAGAATTATGGGTCACCAGATGTGTACTTCAAGCTGGCACCTGGTTCATTTCAGGCAAAAGTGTGGCCAAGAAATCAGTGTGGGTTCACTATCATGCCCCTCAAAACACTGTGGTGTAATTCTGTCTTTGTGATGTGGATGGAAGATGCAGTTGCTGACAGGAAAGACATCGATCATGGAGGATGCAAGTGGTCCACATCTGTCGTGGTGCCATCGATTACTACACACGGCCCCTGTAATCTGAAGTGAATGCTGTGCATAGCATAATACTGACTCCTCTGGCTTGCATCCATACTGCAGTTCTTATTTCGTACAGCCGTTTTCCTGGATGATGGCATATCTGGAAATGAACATTGATCTGGTGTAATGAGAGATGTGATTCATCCAACATGTTCCCATTTACCCACAGTCGTGTCTGAACGGTTTTGTGGCCACTTCTATCTTAATTCATGATGTCATTAGATCAACATTGGAACATGTAGGGGTTGTCTGCTGCAGAGCACCATGTTCAGCAATTCACAATGAATAATATGCTCTGAAACACTTGTGACTGCACTTGTACTTCTGTTATCAGATCTCTCACAGATCGCCATCCATCCTAATTTTCAGAATGGGCAAATCTCTGACTTCCATGTTCTGTCATGAGGCATGGGTACCTGATACCTTGTCACCTACTTCTGGTTTTACCATCATTCAACTAGTGTCCATCAATGCTCATGACAGTAGCACACAAACAGCTGACCAGTTGCACCATTTACAAATGCTCAGTCCCAGATGCCAAGCTATAACAATATGCCCTTTATAAAAGTCACTTACATCAGTGGGTTTCCCAATTTGCAGCCCATATTTTCACTAGAATGATTTCCCATCCACCTCTACTCCATTTGTATACTTTCCTTACTGTGTCACATGCCCTCATTTCCACCAAGTGGCGTTTAATCTCACATTGGGAATGTTTTGGCTCATCAGCTTACATATAAATTTATGAAGTAGTCTGTCAGTAATTTTCTTCATTATTAGTGTTAGATTAACACTAGTCATAATTTGTTATTGGAATGATAACATTTTGCCACAATGGTTGGATTAAAATATCATTTTACCTTGCAGTCACCATTGCTGTGCAATTTTGGCAGTGTAGCCATTTTCAAGTGGTTGTATTGCGTATACATTGTCATCTAGAGAACAAATATTAGTTCACAGAATATTAGATTAGCTTTGTGACTGGACTCAGAACTTCCTACAACTGAGTGTGACCTGCTGGATTATCTTAAACGTTTCTTGAGGTAAAGTTGAATTGAACTGTAGGGAGACCTGTAAAGGGTCTGCGCTAGGTGTAGAAATGAGAAGTTGCCCCTGACATAAATAAATGTAATATGGCAGATAAATAGGTAGAAATGTCTATTTCTGTTGTATTATACAATTTGCAACCTATCTCTGGAAGCAGAAAGAGCCATAAAATATGGAGGACCGAATGTCTTGAACTACTTTAAGTGGAATGTTTACACAAAATCAGTAGTTGGATAAACTAATGCCAGATAGATTCAGTATGGTTTGGTTTAGTGACAAAGCCCAGTTTCATTTGGATGAGTTTGCCAATAAGCAAAATTTGCACATTTGGGGGACAGAATCCACATTTCATGATGGAGGAGTCTCTTCACCCTCAACAGGTGACTGTGTGGTGTGCAGTGTCCAGTCACGGAATAATCGGCACGATATTCTTTGATGGCATTGTGACTACTGAACGGTACGTGAAAGCAACAACCTCAAAACCATTGTTGAGGTGAAAATAGCCATTCAGGAGTCATCAACAGCATCAATGTTCTGACGCTTCAGCGGGTCAAGCAGAATATCACTATTTGTCTGTGCCACATCATCACCAATGATGGCAGGCATATCGAACATGTCATAACTGAAATCCGAATATCTGTAGTGGCATTTACATGTTGAATAAAGTGTGTGTATGCCGTAGTTTGTAACTAATTTACATTTCTTTAATATGGTTCAATAACTGTCACCCTGTGAGAAGCAGCTTAAGAATACCTTGTTCAACTAATTTTTTTTGTGTTACTCATCAGTTTGGAACTCTTACCTGGTGGAATTAACAGGAGGGATCCAGACAAGAATGGTGCATTTTTCACCAGTTCAGTTAGTGAGCTTGAGAGCTTCACAGAGACTTATCAGATCCCAGTAACACCTCTACAAGATAGGTATTGTGCATCATGAAGAGATTTACTGTTAAAATTCTGAGATAATTCAGTCTTAGAAGATTCAGACAATCAGAGAAATTTGAACTTATAACAGTGCTTACTGACAATTATTCTTTCAGTTCGTCATTCATAAAGAGAATCCAAAGTACCCTCCACCACACACTTTAACTTGGTTTGGAAAATTTAGATGTGAAATTATCACAGGAAAGTTTTTTCCTTTTATCTCTCCCTACAACTATTTTTGTGTTTCCTCATCTAATCATTGCTTTATAATCTATCATAGATATTTAATGAGTGTGACAGATTCTACAAACTTATTGTTGAACACTATGGCCATTTCGTCTTATTGATATTCCTCCCAGTTATTCATATTTCAGCCAAGTTCCTTCTGACTATAATAACTGAAAATCCAATCAGGGTAAATTTCAATACATTTACAACTATCCACTGATGATACAGCATTTATATTGAGGAATCTTACTTACATTGTTGGGCACTCACCCTGAAGAATTGCTGATTTATATCAAGAATATGAATATTTCTATTATGGGCCCTTGGGATGCTCACCAGTAGTAATATCTGTGGGCCTCCGGGCCCATAGTTTATAAGTTTGGTGCCGTACATTATACACACACAACAAAACACAGACATGTGTGCTCATGCTCATGCACACACACACACACACACACACACACACACACCACAACATATTATCAGCCATAAAAAATGATACAGTCAGTCAGTATGTACCACAGAGTACCCAGAAACAATTGTTATTCAATATTTGTAATTTTTTGGTGCAAGACACAATGGGCTTAGTTAAGTGCCACAATGTTGTTTACAAGTTTGAATTGTCTATATCATTTATCAAAATTTAAAGATATTGGCACTACCTGTCTAACTTGCAGGTTAAGGTACACTCAGTGTCCAAACACTAGTGTTGTTCGATCTTTGTAGCCACTTCGTGGGAGGCACAATGGGTCCTCAAATTAAGTCCACAGTGTTACTTCCATTTCTAAATTGTCTGTATTATCTATCAAAATATGTAAAGATATTGGCACTACTTGTGGTACTTGAGGGTTAATGTACGCTTCGTGTGAAAACACAACTGTGGCTTATTCTTTGTAGCCTAGTAAAATAGCACTTTGAAGAAACTAAAAATAATCTGTACTACTTATCAAAATAAGTAAGTAGTTACTGTATAATAGTACAAAACAGACATGGCTCACCTTATTGCCACTATTGTTGTAAGTTACAGGATAAGATACACTAGGCATCAAAACACGATTGTGGTTCAGTCTCAGTACCAAAGTAAAATAGCACTTTAAAGGAACCAAAAATTGTCTGTAATATATGCCAAAATATGTAAATATTTCTTGTACAACAGTACAAAACACAGCGCTCACTTGTCAGCATTACTGGCGTAACTTAAGGTCAATGTGCACTCAACGCCAAAACTCGGCTGTAATTCGATCTTCATATCCTAGTACGAGACACAATTGATCCTCAAATTAAGTGCTGCAATATTATTTCCAGGTCTAAATTGTCTTTATTATCTGTTAAAAGTTTGTCTCTGTTCAAATAAACCCGATACATGACCTGCCAGAGTCCAATTATCAGAGTGCAGTGTATGCATCAGTTGGAACCTCCTTCTCAGTACTGGAATCCCCCATTGCCAGATGTATTGCTTGTGGCAGGCATGTAACACCCTGTTCAATAGTGGTTCTACCTGAGAGCCTTTGGGAATTTTAATTTTGCCTTTTACTTCTTGAATAGCAATATTTTTAAGACAGTCTACATCCTCTTGGGTGTACATTGCTAACTCTTCCCCACATTCTTGCAGAATGATTTAGGTTGATCAATTTACCAAATGACTGATCTTTAAATGTAGTTATTTCATCAATTTTCATCAAGTATTAGGCCTCTAGACCTTTTATGGTCTCATTGAGGAGTTCTTCTGCCGTCTTTTCTCATTTGTTGACCTACCCATATTACGCCATTGCGGTGAATGTTTAGCATGGATTTTAGGAACTTCTTTGAGCTTGTTTGTTGTAGACGTTTCCTCCAGATTTTTTGTAATTCTGATTATGGGTTCCAGTTTAAGTTCTTTTCATGATACCATTCCTTTTATGACACCATTTGGTGCAATCCACTGTTTGCTTCAAGGATTTAATTTCACATGCTATTTGTCCTTTCACATCTTTTGCCTTTATTGTCCAGGCTTCAGTGCCACAGCACAGCACAGCACAGCACAGCACAGGTTGCTTTTTTTTTCTTATAAAGCTATATTCAGGTACACTTCTGGCTTAGGGAATGTTTCTGTACATTATTAATGACTCCCCTTGGTTTTTGTATACGTGGTAGACTTTTCAGCTAAGTCTGTTCTGTTGTGGTCTATATATGTGAATATGTTCATCCTTTCTAGAATTTTGTTTTTCAATCGGATCTTCTTTGCACTGGTTATTTTCTGCAGAAGGCCATAGTTTTTGTTTTTTGTGGTTTTGATGTCCATGCTGCATCTCTTCCATATAATTGGTAAATTGCGAATGAAACGTTGCAGCTCATCTTCTGAAGATGCTACAAGAACTACGTCATCAACAAAAAGTAAAGCATTTAGCTTTGTATTTCTGTTGATCTGAATGAAGCCATATGGCATTTGTCTCCATTCTTTGATGACTTTATTCACATAAATAATAAATAGGTGTGGTGAAAGGCCATATCCCTGTTGTACTCTTGCATGTATTCTGCCCCATGTTGATGATTTGTCCTTATTCTTGACATAGATTAAATTTGTCCTGTAAATTTTGTATATATTATCTACAAGTTGCTGTGGAACATGATCATCTGCCAGAATCTGTAACAATTTGTTTCTGTCAACTTTATCAAAAACTTGTTTGAAGTTACCAAAGACAATATTTGTTTTTAGATTGAATTCTCTATATTTTTCTATTAGCAATTTCATTGAAAAATATCCATCACAACATGATCTTCCTTTCTGAAGGCCATTTTTCTCTTTGTCCATGGTGAATTCATAGTGTCTGTAGAATTTATTTTTGATGATCTTGGCAAAAATTTTATATGCAAGTTCAATAAGCTTATTCCTCAGTAATTATCACAATTTTTCAGGTATGTTTTTTTCGAAGACATGAATGACAATTAATTTAATACATGTTTCAGAGATAACTTTTTCTTACAGTGAAATGAACACCCATAGCTGCTTACAGGCGTTGACATACGTCAATGGGGACAGATGAAAATGTGTGCCCCGACCCGGACTCGAACCCAGGAGCTCCTGCTTAGATGGCAGACGCTCTATCCATCTAAGCCACCAAGGACACAGAGGATAGCGCGACTGCTGGGATTTATGTATGTCAACGCCTGTAAGCAGCTATGGGTGTTCATTTCATTGTAATTTCATTCTAACGAGCTGCATGGTCACCGATGGTATCTGTTCTTTCAGACATGTCCGAAAGGACAGATACCATCTTAGTATATATATATATATATATATATATATATATATATATATATATATATATATATATATATATATATATATATATATATATATATATATATATATATATATATATATATATATATATATATATATATATATATATATTTTTATGGCTCACCAGCCACTTGACCATCTTCTTCTTCTGTGTGAATGCACTAACAGTGCCCGAACTCTTACGGGAATTGGCAACGCACTGCGAGTAATGAGTATAATGGGCAGGGGCACTACGAATGTAGAGCGGGACAATACGTTGAGAATGTGGGTTTTGCGGAAGGCGTGCTAGAGCTCTAGATTGACTGAATCTTCTCCTGGGCCCTTATTATTTTTTATCTTATTTAATACTTCTTTAAGGTCACACTTAGAAATGGTTTCCCTTGAATAGTTCCTTGAGTGTTGAATTTTAAGAGGCTCTGATGTTCATTGCAGTGTTTAGTTTACATTGGTGACATGCTTTGATAACAGATGTTAATGTCACTAAGTTATCACAGCAGCTGTTATTATTTTGAAAACTGTTTTGTTGAAGAGAAGTTACATTGTCAGTTAATGGTTTGATTTGCTTTAGTAACATTCTTTCTTGCAGTTTATAGACTAGACTAAATAGTAATATAGATCTGTAATGAGAGGTTTCTTTGCGATCTTTGCTGGGGGTTTTGGCAGTTACCTTTGCAGCCCTAGATCTTGTTGGTAGTTTTCCAGTAATAAGAATCACATGTACGTCTGTAACAATAAGCACGTAATTGTTGGGCCTACATTTTTCAAGAACTATGGATGCATTTCATCAAAATAAGTCACTTTTTTTAAACACACATTCTGCATCTGAACAGGCACGACAACACTGCCTAACTGCATGGTCAGCATGGATACTTCACGGGCCTACAGTGGGTTGATAATAGCCGGGGAACAGAATCCCACGAGAGGGAAATGAACTGCCATTCATCACACCACCTAGAAATTTTGTCTAAGTCATCATGTATCATCCAACAGCCACTCATCTTTGACACTTTCTCATACACCACAGCATCATCAACAAACAAATGCAGATTGCTGCCCACCCCATCTGCCAGATAATTTATGTATTCAGAAAATATAGTGGTCCAATCAAACTTTCCAGGGGCACTCTTGATGATACCCACAAGCAGGTCTGCCCATACCATATGTCGCATGTACCCTCCAGGGCTGGTTTCCATACTATCCCACTTTGCTAACCATGCCAGATACTCTGCCTCTATCATGATGTCTGCTGGTAGGGGGACTAAAACACACTTGCCAAAGCTTCCTCCAGCTCATCAACTGTGACCTCACATGAGAGTGCTGGACAGAGAACTATCTGAGAGTGTTTGAGTCATAACTGTGTCCTTACAAGTCTAGTGCGGTTATTGTTCATATCTGCTTTAGATTTCTGCACACAACTTTGTTTGAAGTGATATTTTGTTGGGATTTCTCAGTCTTAGAATCTGCTGGCATTTCTCAGGCATATAATTTGCACCCAGTTCCTTCATTAGTTGCCAAGCTTTACGACTGAAGTGGATGGAATTGAGGCTCTTTGTAGCTTCTTGACATTTCTTTCTTCTGTGGCCATTCAGAGCTTGAAGAAGTCCACCTACTGTTTTATTTGAATGTGATATTCTTCATGTAGCTCATTACATTGATAATATCATCCTGGGATATATCATTTCATGTGTTCTCTGGGTATCACCCTTTTTGATACCCCTTTGGCAGCATTGGTAAATGTATCATCATTCTTAATTCAAACAGGAATGAATTCAACAACCTCATCAAGTTTATCAGTGTGTTGTTACCAGTTTTTTAAATTTTTTTTAAAATTTTTAATTCCAGTGAGCTTTACAAGTTGATCTTAGGATTGTGGTAGTGCGAGGAAAGTGCATACCACTATTTTTCCATATCCCTCACATTCTCCATTCCTGTTGAATATAAGTATCAACAAGGAAGAACCAGTGACTAATAACTGGCTGTAACAATTTTTACGGATTTGTAATAGAATGATAATGTAGGGTTAGTCCTATGTAAAGCAGGTGGCAGGCATGAGTTCATTTTTAGGATACTGGGAACATACATTCAGTCTAAGAAGGGCATTTTTTACAAAACACTGTACACCTCATCATAGAATACTGTGCAGTTGTATGGACCATATTGTATATCTAGATTACTTTAATTTTTAATATGAGCTGTTTTAGTATCACATAAGGCAACGGCCTTGCCGCAGTGGATACACCAGTTCCCATGAGATCACTGAAGTTAAGTGCTGTCGGGCATGGTCGGCACTTGGATGGGTGACCATCCAGGCCGCCATGCGCTGTTGCCATTTTTCGGGGTTCACTCAGCCTTGTGATGCCAGTTGAGGAGCTACTCAACTGAATAGTAGCGGCTTCAGTCAAGAATACCATCATAACGACCGGGAGAGCGGTGTGCTGATCCCACGCCCCTCGTATCTGCATCCTCCACTGAGGATGACACGGCGGTCAAATGGTCCTGGTAGGCCACTCGGAGCCTAAAGACGGAGTGCTTTGGTATCGCATAAATCAAGTAGAAAAAAATAAAATGACCTACCAACTTATAATTTACACTGTACAATGTTCTTCTTATAATATAACTGAAATTAAATGCATCAGAGTATTGTGTAATGTTCTAGTTATAAGAGGAACCTGTCCAGCTTATCGGCAAAATTTTACTTGCTGCATCACAGGATAGTAAAGTACTTTGGTAGTATCCACATTATTCATATAGCCCATAGGGCAATTAACAGCAGGTATCATGGTGTGGATTTGTCATGTATAGATGGAAAATTACATTTGACAACTAAATTAATAATTGTTTTGAGAATACTATTCATGGAAATCCTTGATTAAAACTTGAAGTTTATAAAGTGTAACAACATTTAAAAACCTCACAAAAAATGTGGTTTCAGTGTCACACAGTGTCTGCATCCAGGGTGTTGCTACAAGCTTGCCTCCATGATGGCACACTCCGTCTCAGTGGCTGCTTGTTCAATGTCATGTTGTGAGCCAACCGGTCATATGATAATTGCCACAAGGGGCAGAAAGCGATGCCCAAGGGCTCCCACATTGATTTTAGATGCAGCACACATGTTCCCACTGTCCCACCACACATGCTCTCTCCTCTTATTGTCTTAGACACCCATAAACAACAACATCTTAGATTTACTACTAATAAAGAAGGAAAACATGAATTTAGCATTCATAGGAGAACTACATGGACTGATATAGTTATTGATGAATGCACCTTCGATGATACAAGTGAACGTACTCCAATGCAATGCTGTATAGGTTATTAAGATTACCACTCTACCAGCATGAAGCTGAAAGAGAACTGAACATTTTACAGCAAGTGGCAGTGCTTGAATGTATATAAAGATAGGGATGTAATGACAGGTTAAAATAAGATAAAAGAACTAGAACCAAACCAAATAAGTGACAATCATGTGACTGTCAGAAATAACAACAAATAATATATAGCTATGACCTACAATGGAAAGATTTCTAACAAAATCAAGCGAAATTTTCAAAGAAACAACACGCTAAAATTCAGGCTGCATCACAAAGTCTGCAATATCAGGCATACGTTTTGGGACTGAGCCATGCTTAAGGTGAAGTGCAATGAATGTAGTAAACAGGACACAGGACAGAAGGGGAGGGGCTTGAAAAATTAACTCATGATGCACACATACCTGCCAAAGAAAACCATATTTTGGGCACACACGAAAACTTATCACTCTGTCATAATTATTGATCATAATTTGGACACCTTACAGGGATTCTGTAACATCTTCAAACTTGAAATTCACAGTCACAAAAATCAGGATTGAGTGAATTCAATGCCCATTTTTACCTTTCTGAAGAGTTACTAAGTTGGTGATTGTTGCTTATGGATGACCAAGGTGATAGAGGAGATTGTGTGTGGTGGGACAGTGGGAACATGAGTGCTACACCAAAATTCAGTGTGGGAGCCATTGGGCAGGCCTATCTGCCCATGGTAGCACTTAGCAGACAATTGTTTGGTTCATGGCACAACGGTGAAGGAGTGGCTAGGAGATGGAGTATGCCATGATGGAGACAGGTAAACAACAATACTGTTCATACAGACACCTCACATTCACATTACATGTTTTGTGATGTTTTTATAATGTTGTTATGCCTTATAAACTGCATGTTTTTTGAGTGAGAATTTCTAGGAATAATATTCTAAAAAGTTATTAATTTAGTTTTCAAATATAATTTTCATTTATATGTCACAAATATACCACACACCACCTGCTGTGCTTGCCCTGTGGGCTATTGGAACAATGTGGGTGCTAACAAAGCTCTTTATTGTCCTGTGATGTACCAAGTACATTTTGCTAATAAGTTGGACTGGTTCCTCTTGCAACCAATACACTTAGGTATGTTCTTGTGCATTTGATTTCAGATATGGTATAACAGCAATATTGTAAATCACAGATTAGATGTTGGTTGGTGATTTTATTTTTATCTACAGACCTTAGGATGGTTCACGTAAAACCAAAATGGTTCATTTTAAAAATAAAAGCAATCTTGAGGGACAACGAAATCTTGTACAGGAAGTGATTGCAGATTTTTCTGAAGACAAAATGTAGATATTTGCTGAGCCCCTCCTACATGTCACTGCTTAGGTACTACAAAATCACCACTATACTAATCATAGCAAGCATTGAAGCATTTACACAATTACTCATCCTATATTCTATACAAGAAGGGAATAGGAAGGAACCCTAATATATAACACCTAAAATGAATTACTTCATTAAGCCCTTGTTATTCAAAATAAACAGACTGAAAAGATCCAATATCATTTGACTACACAATCGGTGATGAGTCACAACTGTAACTAAGAGTACCAAGCACTATCCTTCCATTACTGCAAAATGTTAAGATCATAGACTGTCAAAAATATTTGAAAACTAGTCAAATGAGGGTTTTGTAAGTGAGGTCTGAGATATAATTCATATAAGGACATCATCTAAAAAACCTTATTTGACTAATTTTCAAATATTGTTGACAGTCTATGGCACACAACATTTTGCAGTAATGGAAGGAATACAGAAAATTCAAAGAAAAGCTGGGTTATTTGTGATGAATTTGTTTAGTCAGCATGGGTGCCATAGAAATGTCAAAAAATCACTACAACAAAGGTGTTGTGCACCACAAAGACTCATACTCTTGAAATCTTGAATGTTCACATTCCAGTATGAGTTAAGAAGCATACAACTGCCTTCAGCATATATTTCACATTATAAGTACAATGGTAAAATCAGACAAGTCAAGAGGGGTACCAGCTATTATTCTTCCAGAATTTCATATGTGAATAAAATAATGAGGCAAAGGGATTGATCCTCACACACAACGGGCCATTTTTCATACTCATTATGATGATTGGTACAGTACCAATGTGAATGTACATACATGTTTCTATTGTTAGGAAGTTTAGCAAGTGACCTTTGCACCTGGAACATATGTTTCAAGGGTCTCCAAAATATACATACCTCAACATTTTAATATTGTTTATAGTTAAGTAGACATGATACAGGCTTAAATTTTCCAAGTTATAGACATTTGAAAAACCTAACCAAACAATCTTGGTAACATGAATTCTCTAAAAACAAGGAACTACTAATTCATTCTTCTCTCATTATACAGCAAAATCAGTACAAAAGCAGTGGCAACAGCTCAGAACACTTTTAGTATTGTTTTTGTTTACGTACAGCAAGTATTGTGTCCTTGACAAACTTGATACAGTCTTTAAAGTTAAACTCAATTCTTCTTTCAGAACTGACCATGAGTGGGAAATGTGGGAGCAGTTATAGAGTAGTGAGGAGGGGGGTTTGTTGCCAATGATGTACAAAATATTTTTTTCATTGGTGGGAGGGGGGATGTAGTGCGGAGAACATTGCAAAAGCAAAAGAGGCTGTCTCCTGGACCTACAGAGTATGCAGTAGTTCATTATCATTGGGAAGCAGGAAAGGAAAATCTATGCCCTTTAGACACGATTTAAAAAAGCAAGGAAGGAACTGATCAGGATCAGTGGAGATAGAAGGGAGCAGGCTGGTTGGGATTAGGCTGTTTGTAGGAAAATAGGAAGAAAGAGAACATGATCTTATAGTTTTATTATCATCACTAAAACCAATGCCAGAGATAAGTGGAGAAGAGCCTCAGGCAGTAGTAGGAGCAGGAAATGTCCAGCATACTTCAACATTTCAACTGATTTCATGAAGCCTAGGAATGTGCAAAGTGTTAGGAAGAAGAAAGTGCTTCTGCTAGGTAGTAACCATGGGGAAGGTGTAAGCCCTCACTTACAGTGTACTAGGCCATCAGAGGGCTAAGTCAGATTATAGAGGACTTAGGATTTTTTCAAAAGGGGACCCTGTAATGATAGTGGGTGGGGTGGGAAACAACTTGGATGGATATGAGGCATATGACATAGGTGGTATCCAGGACAAGATAGCTCCCCTGTGTCATGGCACCAAAGTACTCTTCGTCTTGCTGTTCCACCAACATGACTGGCCATGCCGTATTGGAGCTGTCATGCAGATTAATGTTGGATTAGAGATGGCACTGACAACAACCAACTGTGTGTATGTTTCTCTGGTGTCTGTCAGGACTATCAATAGAAGGGGTTTCACTAGGCATGGACTACACCTAAACAGGACTAGGAAGGGAAGATTGGTACAGTTGATTCATACAAGTATAGGGGCTGGATCTCAGGTCACAAATGGTCAAATACCTGTTGTCACAGATAGGAGATGTAGGTCCTTTTTTAGGTTCAGACAATAGGTCCTACATAAAGAGTATATCCAGAAGTTTAAAAAACTCTGAAACAATTGCTCACAAGATAAATTTTAACACAGCAAATTACACACATACTATATGTCATACAGAAAACAAGACCATTGGAAAAAGCAACATCCTTCATCAAAACATGCAACAATAAAAAATTAAATACAGTAATTTGAAGTTGATCTCCAATCTTAAACTGCACTGTAATCTGTGTCACTGAGCACTGGTATAGACACACAAAAGTCCTGTTTGTAGTATCATCACTGTAGGACAGGACACACTCTTACTGTAGGACTACTTCAAAGGGTGGGAGATAATGCTTTTATATCAGAAAAGGAACAGAGTTCAAATAAAGACATCACCATAGTACAGTGAATAAAGACAAACACTTTGAAATATTAGCTACACAATTAAGAGGGATTGATAACACCAAGGAATTAATCAGCTTGTGTGTGTATTGATCTCATAGTGGTAGTGCAGACACTTTTTCAATAAATTAATCAAAGTTCTAGTCAGAAGTCAAAATAATTTTGTTTTCAATAAATTAATCAAAGTTCTAGATAAAATCTTAGTACAGAAGTCAAAATCGTTTTGTTTGGAGACACAAACATCAACACAAATATCATAAATGAAACTAGTAGCAGGCTCATAAAGATCATTCAGAGGTTTAGCATGTCAGTTTATTGCAACAATGGTTCCTACAATGGCTGCATCAATAATTGATCACATGGCCACAAATATGCAAAGGGAAAAGTGTGATGTAGCTAGAAGAGATATTGGACTATCAGACCATTTATTCCAAATAATAATATTAAAATTGAGTATGAAAAAAACTCCCTAAACTGCAAGCTTACAAAAGACATCTATCAGAAATCAAAATAAAAGATTTTTCAAAAGAACTAACAATCCAAATCTGAGATTATGTGTATAGAGAAATTAGTGCAAATGTAGAACTCAACATTATGATCAATGTCTCACAAAAACAAATTCATAACAGCAGCTACTGAGAAGTCCTCCTGAATGCTTAAGAATCCCACTTTCGTGAAAAAGAGTTGTAATGAGCCAGAGTTCTTGAATTTATATCATAGGTAAAAAATATTGATAGGAAGGTGCTGATAGCTGCAAAAAGGTCATTTAATGACAAAATAATACAATGTACAAAGAACCAAGAAGAGACAAACAGAGGCATAATAACATGCTGATAAGGGAGAGGGGTATAGTCATAAATGATATACACCATCTAGCAAACTATTTGAATGGGTGTTTTTCAGATATTGCAGAGAAGTTACAGCAAAAATTCCCAAAAACAAGTGTAACAACTTTAAATAATTATGCACTAAGTACAATGATGTTGCTACCAACCACACAGAATGAAGTCAGTAATACTGTAAAAAAAGTAAAAAATAAAAAGTCAGGATGTTTAGATGAAGTACCAGTGTGTGTACTGAAACAATGCATAGAGAGTATGCAAGCTCCCTTTACAAACATAATAAACAAATCCTTAACATCAGGGAAATTTCTAGAGTACTTAAAACAGACAAGAGTTGTACATTTGCTAAATATAGGTAATAAAGAAGACGTAGAAAATTACTGGCCCATATCCCTGCTGTCCCCATTCACAAAAATAATAGAATCTATTATGAAAGAAAGATTAATGAGTTACTTGAATAAATACAACCTTTTAAGTGAATCACAGTTTGGTTTCTGAAGTGGTAGAAGTTCGGAATCAGCCATAGCAGAATTCACAAAAGTGATAATTGATGCTCTTGACAAAGATGAGTGTGTCACAGACATATTTTTAGATCTTTCTAATGCTTCTGATACTGTTGACTATAAGATTCTACTAAACAAGACAGAGGCTTTGGTTAATAGGAGGAGTGGCTAAAGACTGGTTCTGATCATACCTAGCAGATAGGGTACAAAGAGCAGAGATAACGCATACCTCTAATGAGTATGAAGTTTTAGTAAAACACTTATCAGAGCCAAAAATGCGTTAATATAGGAGTTCCTCAGGGTAGCATTTTAGGACCAATACTGTCCCTGATATACATCAATAACCTTCCCAATACAGAAAATATTCTCTTTGTTGATGACAGTAATATTATTGTCACTGAGAAAACAAGATAACTCTTTGCAGAGAAAGCAAATGAAACCTTCAAGGAAATTGACAATTGATCAATATGAAATAAAGTAACATGGAACATAAAGAAAACAAATGCAATGAATTACAGTTTGAAGAGTGAAAATGACACTATTAAATTAAATGTAGATGGCATCTCTGTAAACAGAGGAAATAATGCAAAATTTCTGGCAGTGAATATTTATTCTCAGTTGAAGTGGTGTGAATGCAGAAAGGTACTTGCAAACAGAAAATCGTCGGCATGTTATGCCATTACAGTCCGGTCATCGGTGTGTAATGGCCAGTGTTTTTTAGTTACAAACTATCCATATGTACACTCAATTCCTAGCTGTGGCATTCTTTTCTTGGGATCATATGAACAAAATATGAATACAAACTACAGGAAGGGTTCATAAGAATAATAACAAAAAATAGTAGTCGAGCTCATTATAAAGATCTGTTCGAAACAATGCGGATAGTAACTGCACTGTCTGAACACAGTTACCACACAGTTGTATACATCAAAAGTAACATTAGTAATTACTGCAGAAACAGCTCTGTCTATGGTTTTGGAACAATATGTAGACTGAACTTACAGTTACCAAGAAAGAATAAACATAAAACTCAAAGCAACATTTTCTACCAAGGAATAAAACTGTACAATAAATTACCAAAGGAGATTAAAAATTGCTAAAACAATCTTATTTAAAATGGCACTTAAAAATACATGTAACACAAACATTCTGTACATTGAAGGATCATTTATATAACACATTGTGGGGGTTTGGTAAAAAATGTAACACAAATAAAAACAATAATAATAAAACATTTAACAATCCACATAATACTTTCATACTAAATTTTTCCCTTCTTTTTTTCCTTTTCTGGTAAAACGTACACCCAAATCTATGCAATGTATAATAATAACACCTTATCCTCTTAGCTCAGCATCTCACTCATAATGGAGAGATGTTGACTCTGTTTTCCAGGCTACCAGCTGGGAAGTTGAGGTGCACAAAATGGTCCTGAATCAGTTGATAGTATGTGTAATGTTATGAAACAATGGGTGTGTAGTGACTATGAGTGAGAAATAAATGAATAGTGTAGTATTAGTCTTTTACATTATTAAATAACTCATTTGTAAAACAGTGTTCTACACTAGGGGTAAACTGAATGATGTAGCACTGTTTTTAAACACTGGGGGCTCCAGTCTTCATTCAGCCATCCTGATTTAGGTTTTCTGTTGTTTATCTAAATTATTTCAGGCAAATGCTGGGCTGGTTCCTACTATAAGGCCACAGCAGACTACCTGTCCCATCCTTGTCATTCTAAACCCATAAGACAGTAACTGTGAATTACTTTATTTTTGTTGTTTTTAAATTGTATTACCAAGACATATCCAGTGTCCTTGTAAAAGAGATCTATGTATAAATAAAAGTACTACTACTACACTACTATTGCTTCAGTAATAAAGCATTTGCTTAATTTGGCACTATACAGTTTTCTGGACTTAGTGGTTACTACTGAGGACAGTTGAAATTCAAAGTTACTGAGATTGACACTGATAATCAGTGATTCCCAACAGGACAACACCTCCAGTTTGTTGCTGCAAAATATGTTGCACAGTGGCATTCCACACAAATCATTTAACAAATACACAGCCTTTGCTCTAGTGCATGTGCAAGTGAAAGTATGTATCAGAAAGAACTTGTTGCCAATCTTCATGAGATTAAGTGTGTTCTTGTGCTTATTAGTATCTAAAACACTTCTAGTTCAATGGAAAGGGAATATTCCCAAAAGGAATGCGTTCAGGAAGCTTTCTGTACAGCAAACATAGTCATGAAAGCATTCCAGTGATATCACTCCTCAGTTTTGTCATATAAGACAATTCACTGTTGAATTATACTCAGTCACATCATTCCCCTCCTCCTTCCACATGTACATACAACCATGACATACTGACCTGCAGCATCGTCAATGAAAAAGAATGAAAGTCATCTGGCACATAGGATAACTGATTATTCATACTCAAGCTCTTTAACCTGCTTATGTGGCAAAGTAGGATATAGTGTAGTGGATATAGGGTGTAGTGACTTCAGAGAGTTTACACTGCATTTATTACTATTTAGTGCTTTAAGAACACCCTAGATGTAAGCCAAATATGACTAGTCAGAAGACAGCATGGAACTGAGGCATGTGCACTGATTTTATATTTCCATTAATTTGCATGTCCCATCCTATTAAGCATGTCCTGTAAATATCATTCTATCTGTATGATTTCTGTGTGGTACTTAAGTTGTCACAAAACATATAATTAAGCCACTACCTTCTCAGAGAATTAAACATTTTGTGTGACTTATGCCAACTATTTTGACAACCAACAGATACTAAAATATGGGTTGCAATATGGGTTGTTTTCTTTAACAAAAACCTGTGTAATTCTTTAAGTAATTTTGGTGTCTTGTAAAAACAATGAATGCTCTCCAGCTGACTTATAAACTTCCATAGTTCTTTGTGGAAACCTGTATTAGCTACTATTATACAGCCATTGTTACACCACCTTAGCGAAAACAAGCATTTTTATAGAGGTCAGTAAAGGCAACGACTAAAAGTGCTGTATTATGAAAAGACAAAAAGAAGGATCCAATAAACATTACATTTTACTTACTGAAAGAGTGGTTTGAAATTCGAGCTCTGTACCACATTGCGGAAATGAAATTTTAGGTTGTGATGTTATAAGGTAATATTTTTGGTTTACTTGCAGTGTTAAATGTAAATGATAGGTCAAATTTCACTGTCTTTCTCCATTGTCATTATCAAGAGCTGAATGTTTGTAATTCATACTATTGTGATATGTTCTATGCAACATGTAGACAAGTTACATCATGATGATATCATGCGAAGGGTAATGAACTTAGGTATTACGACCAGAGATTATGGTAATACTGGCAGTGGAGGGGTACTTGAATATAAATCATGTGATCAGCTTGGCTGCTCAGTATATCCCAAGTTGATACACATTAACTTATATAAATGTGTTACATGAAAAAATAGGTTGCAAATAAAGAGTGAGACATTAAGTTAGCTCTCTGAGAAATGACAGCATGTAACAAAGGGGAAGTCCAGGATGAAACAACACGACGAATATTAGGATAGCTTGTTGCTCACCACTTAAAGGAGATGGTAAACAGTAGACAGACACATCACACACACACACACACACACACACACACACACACACAGACACACACACACAGTGTTCCTACATGCAAAATGCACATACAGACGGCCACTGTCCTCTCTGGACACACTGGTGGGTAGCAGTCTCAGTTGATATGGATAGTGGAAGTACAGAAGAAATGTGTGGGAAGAGGAGAAGAGTTGGTAGGATTAGGGTGAGAGGGAAGATGCTGTAGTGCTGCATGAGGAAGTGTGCATGGACACAGCAGGGACAGGCTGGTGGGATTCTAGGTGCAGCATGAGGAGATCTGTGCTGGGGGCTAAAGGGAGAGGAGAGAAACAGAGAAGGGAATGTACTGATTTACTGATTAGCTGGGGGAGGGGAGGGGGGGGGGGGGACAGAAGGCATGCATGAGACTAGAGTTGGAGCAGGGAAGAGGTTAGAGGGGATAGAGGTCAAATAGTTATTCAACCTGTCTTATGACCAACATGAAAGATATGCTACACCTAGTAAAAGACAGTTTTGGTCTCAGGATTGCTAGAATTTATAATATTTCTTGTGAGTGTGGAAGCTATTGTATCAGTTGATCCACACATTGATTTTCAGGATCTTGTGCAGTACTCTGATACTAAACTCAATATCAAAATCATGATAAATTATTGGTTTATAGCACAGCCTCACAAACATATATAGAATTTATTTAATGAAACAAGTATCTTCTCCCACATATCAGCTCATTGGGATTCTCCTATGAAGGAAGCTGTTGTGATGATCATGTTGTGCAACAACTGTAACCATGGCAGTGACTACATCCTTCTTGGTGCATGGATGTGGGTGCCTGATGATGAGAAGCTAGACAGGAATACGCTGAATTTCTTACTATCCTATGATATTAATAGTAATATTAGCATTCCCTCATTGAAAAACATAAACTCTGTTTGCAGGCCCCAGTGGGCCCATAAGTACTGACCAACTGCTGTGTCATCCTCTGCCAATGGCATCACTGGATGTGGTACAGACGGGCACGGGGTCAGCACACGGCTCTCCAGGCCGTTGTCAGTTTTCATGATCTGGAGACAATACTACCCATTCAAGTAGTTCCTCAGTTGTCATCACAAGACTGAGTGCACCTTCTTTCAGCCTTATCACCAAGGAAAAATCCCTGGGAGTACTGGGAATCGACCCAGGTCCTATGCACTGCAGTCAGCCGTGCTGACCACTTGGCAGTGGAGGTGGACATTCTCTCACTGTAGACATTGGTAAGGCCGCTGGTAACATTTGTAAATTTATTGATGCTTAATGTTATCTCAAGGTGATAATTTGTCCAACTGCTCCATATAAAATACCATGTCATCAGTTATGACAGTTAAAATAAAGATTCATGTGTGGATTGCTGCATAGTATGAGAAGTCATTTCAGATTGCACAATGCCAACAACAAATATTAGAACTAGTGTCACACTCATTGTCTGAGATAGGACCATCAAGAACTATTTGCTGGAAGCTGGTCCCTGAACAAAAGTGTTTCCCACCAGGTCTTCTCTTACTCCTCATCACATTGCTGCAATCCTCCAGTATTGTAGTGAAAGATATAACTGCTGAGATGGCTGGAGCAGTTTGTGCTTCATCATCAGTAGTCAATGTAACCATAGAAGCAGCCAGGCATCAATAAGTATCAGTGTGCATAACACATTGATGTACATGACCTTGGGCATCATAGGAACCATAGCCTGCAATAACTATACATATCTTGCATTTGTTGAAAGAGTATAGAACAATTCATCTAGCAACCCATTACATTCACACAATCAAGGCTTTCACAACTGCATGTCTTAGCTGCTGGTGAATAGTCCAGGTTGTATGGTCGCAGTCCACAAAACTTTTTTGATCCTGACTTTTCACCCAGAGCTGCCTTGGAAATCCTCAGAGATGCTCTCAGTTCTACTGAACTGAATGATTCAAAGATAAAATTTATGTACTGAAGTGACATTTGTCAAATATGAGACTTATCTAATGATTCTAGAGAGCTACTGTCCATATGCCTTGGATTCTACTTTTGTGTTAAAATTATCCCTATGTTTATGTGTTTTATGGGTTCTTTATCTATCCATGGATAATAATTCTTCATTGAGGATAAAATTTTGATTTCAGAAAACTTCATTTCTTGATTTCCTGACTAAAGAGCATGCTCTGTTACAGCTGATTTTTCTACTCTACACAGTTGGCAATGAATTTTGTGTTCCTTCAGATGTGTATTTACATTTCTCATTGTATTTCCAGTGTAGACCTTACCACATGTACATGGAATGTGGTATACCTCACATGGTTGGTTGGTTGGTGTGGGGAAGGAGACCAGACAGCGTGGTCATCGGTCTCATCAGATTAGGGAAGGATGGGGAAGGAAGTCGGCCGTGCCCTTTCAGAGGAACCATCCCGGCATTGGCCTGGAGTGATTTAGGGAAATCACGGAAAACCTAAATGAGGATGGCCGGACACGGGATTGAACCGTTGTCCTCCCGAATGCGAGTCCAGTGTCTAACCACTGCGCCACCTCGCTCGGTATACCTCACATGCTGACAGAAGGGTGTTTATCTTTTGCAGATCTGAGGGCTTGATATATTTTCTTTGTTGGTTTGTCCATCTTTCATAACTGTGCTGTAGGTGGGATGTTAAACCTTAATCTTCCTTCTTTCCTTTGTTGGTCTAAATAACTGTCTGATTTTCCATTTTTATGTCCTCTCCATCAGTTCTCTCAAGTGGAGTCTGATGTTATGTTTGCCTAAAATCTTCATGATCATATGAGTTAATTTTTTAACGTAATTTAGAGAAACTGTGTTTTTCTATCATGTGTTTTATCCTTACCCTTTGTCCTAGTTTTATATGGTATTAGGACTATATTTACTTATTTTCCTGAATAGCCATTTTTCTTGGAAACCTGCTTCATATGTTAGAATTCATCATGCATGTGTTCTGATGTGCAAATTCTTTTGGCTTTCTTGACAAGACTGTTGATGATATTCATCTTTTATTGTGGATGATGATTGGAGTTATTAAAATGTCTATCAGTATGCATGACTTCCTGAAAAACTGTATTTTCTAACCTTCCATTGATTTGCCTCATGACCAAAATATCCAAGAAGGATATTCAGTTGTCATTTTCCGTTTCCGTGCCACAATGGATTTTTGGATTTATGTATCAAAAGAAATCTACAAAATGTTTTTTAACATATGAACAAATCACACATGTAGCATCCACCTATAAAAATAAACTATTTCAGAACCCTGTCAGTTACCCATTGTGACACCATCAATGGGTATGATATATAAGGCATGCTGTTGAGGAAAATGACAGTTCAGGAAATCGAAGTAAAGAGAATCCTACAACCAAATGACAATAGATCAAAGAACAAGGATAAGACACAATGATGGGACAACACAGTTTCTCTTTCTTTTATTAAAAAATTAACTGATCTGAAAAGGAAGATTTTACAAAACCATAACATGTGATGGATTTTGTGAGGAGGGATGAACAAAGGAACAACACATCATCTGATAAGCAGCCTCAGCAATGTTGGATGCTAGGATAATATGGAGACTGTCAAAGTGCTGGGCTTCATAATTGACAGAAAATTATCAGTGAATGAAAATAGTGTATTTTGCACTATTTTGACCACATTAATTATAACCTGTTGTTCTGGGACACACTACAGGTTGCAAGGATGTGTTAATGCTATAAAAGTAAAATCTGTCAGGATCATCACATCAAGCAAAACACTGGAACATTGCAGGCCTGTAGTAACCAGGTTAAGAGTAGTTACCATGCCAAAGGGTATTCAGCCTGAGGCAAGACTTACGACACCTGCAACAAGAGAAGTAAAATGATCACTCTAGAAATGTTCAGGACACTGCCCTGAGAAATTCAATGTCTTCTGCCAGCATTATTCAGAAGGAAAATTGCACAGGACTTGAAACAGCACCCCTTATACACTGTTGGAGGCTTTTTCAATAGTGACTCAAGTGATTGGACAAAATGATATTGTTTTTCATCTGTTTTATGTATCCTTGTTATAGACAATTTTTTATATTGTATATGATAAACTGTTGTAAATAACATTCTTAATATGTAATATGTATAAATAAGTAAGGCAATTTTGGTACAGTTTGTCCAATCATAACTAGTAAAAAAAACAGATCTAGTAATAAAACTATAGTAAGTGCTCTGTAGTCAGGAATTCATGAAGTGAACTTTTCCAAAATCAAAATTTTATTGAAAATGATGAATAATTATCCATGGATACCTACAGAGGCCATCAAAATATACATACATAGGGATAGTTTTAACTGAGAAGGAGAAACCATGAAAGTTGGTGATATATGGCTCCACAGAATTAATAGATAACTTTTATCTTTTCCAAACAACAGTTCAGTAGTCAAGTTTTATCACTGACAAGGATTATCTCCATTAATCATGTGTAAACTTCTACCATGCTGCTTTCTTAAACTATTTACATGTCTCTGTCTGACACCTGACCCATCAGTCAGCAAGACTGCAACCAGAAGTACCTGTCAAGATGTCCAGCGTGGTTAAGGCTAGAACATCACAAACGAAAAAGCTTCACGGACCATGACCCTTCAACCTGGAAAATTCATCAGCTGCTAACCCATTATGTTGCTATTACTATGTCAATTGGTTATGCTGTTCTGCAGCACAGTGCCCAGACACATACTTCTAACACTGTCCAACATATTCATGAAAATGTTTACCTACTTCCATGAGAGGTGCATACAGAGGACTTGTGTAGATATGTAGGTACACTGTTCAATTATCCGTGCATTGTGATAATATATGAAAGAATGAGGGAAAAGCTGACATCTGACACCTGTATGACTGTCTCAGTGTGTATTTTTGGAACTAAATTGTATCTGGAGGAGGTTTTACAAGACATTTAAATTGTTTGTACAATCCGTATAATATGGGAATAAAACTAAGTTTGTGTGGGACAACTGCTTCAGGGTGTTCATTATTCATTTTCCTCTACTGTTCACTGTAGTATGTATAACATATTATTAAAAATAGTCCTACAGAACACCTATTTGACAGACAAATCTCAGATACTGATGAATCTACTGACAGTAGTAGTTTAATGAAAAACATATGTGAAAATATTATTGTTAGTTTTGTACAATTCTTAATAAATGTGTGATAACTAATTTGCAACTTTTGACAAATCTGATTCATTCACTTCATCATGCTTGCATGTAAATTTCTGAAAAGTTATAATAGTAACTATTTCTAATAACTAAAAAAGAGCGCGCACACACACACACACACACACACACGCACACACACGGAGATCAATTCTTGTGTGTATAGTTTAATGTGCAGCACCCTGTATAATGAGTGAGGGAACTCAACGAGTCTCAGATCAAATATCTGTGCTAGATTTACAGCCACTGGTCTTCTATGCTGGTCAATTTGAGTATAGTTTTTAAAGAATTTTCTGACTTTAAGCAAAATATGGGCTATCCCTTCCAAGCTGCTCCTCTGTTTTAATTAAGAAATACTTGGAGTAATTTAGCTGTCTGAAATTCTCAGACTTTGGACTTGCTGGTCCTGTCAGCCAGTGATGACAAACTTTCGCCAGAGGTACGCAAACCAGATCATTAAAGTTCCTGAATTGTGAGCCTACTGATGCAAGTCCTATCTATCTCTTCTACAATGGTGGCTGGTTATTATGTGCTAATGTGCTACAGCACACTGTAAATATTGCACTAGAATTATGTCATTTCTCTTTGAACACAAGTTGGAATTTCTCTAATTTATGCCATTTCTCTTCGAATGCATGCTGCTATGCAAATAAAATGGACAAAAACATGTTTTGTGGCACTCTCTCCACAATAACTAGAAACCCATGTAGAGTGCTGAATTGCTGGTTAGCTGTGCTACAATCAACTCAGGGAAGGGACATAGTTGTCTGTTTATGATTGTGGATGCTCTGTTGTGACTACATCCCTTTTGGCACTGTAAGTGCTTTGTTGCTTACAGCACCATGTCAGTATTTTTCTTTGAGAGTGTTTGTAACATATTGTGTAAATGCAGAGCATGAGAGATTCTTGAGGAACAATTGACGTAATGGCACCATGGCAGAGTGGTCATGCACAGTGATTGTAGTTCACTGGCTTGGGTTCAATTCTTGCTGCTACCATAGGTTATTTTTTTAAACAATCATGGTATTAAATGATCAGTTATAAAATTTAAATATATTTAAACAGTTCCATTTATATACATAAAATTAATATATTCAATTTAGTTACAATTATTGTCCTTGTTAGTCAAAATGCTATTGACTGTGGCATAAAATCAAGTATCTGAGAAAATTTAGTGTAGATGAATTGCTAAAGAGGCCGTTTTCCAGCAGATCATTGAAGGGGAAAATGAGATTTAAAGAGTTAGATAGATCTACTCCAAATGTAAATCTAATAACAGTAGGGTGTGGGAATTTGGCTCAAGCTATGTGAGAAGAAGCGGGTAGATGCCACTTTCGTTCTTAGAATATTTCACCTGGTGTGCCATAGTAAAAGCTAGGAAAGGATCAAATGCTCTGTACAGATTGGTGCATGGGGTGTGAGGGATTTTCGAGCAGAAGTTTATGCATTCACTGAGTAGCGCAGTGTTCAAGTGCACCAAAGGCAGTTTGTTGGCTCTGTTTTGACTCCTGTTGCTATCATAACTTTTTTTTCATTTTCTTTTGTTCCTCACACTGTTAAAAGATTAATTATAAAATTTAAATATATTTAAACTAGTCAGTTTGTTTATTTGAAATTAATATATTCAGTTTACTTATGAATACTATGCTTGTAAGTCAAGGATGCATAAGGATAGATTCAATCCATCAGGGACAGCATTGATATCTGTACCTTTACACTCACACACAAACAGTTACACTACATATACACTAGGAAAGACTTACATCATTCACAGTCAGATGACACATGCTATTTTTCTCCCTTAAGAAAATTTATGTTCACAGCAACAAGAAATGCATCCAGCCACAGAACTACAATTAAAAAAATAATTTACAAATCAGGGATGAGTGATTGCCCATCATTAGCTGACCATACCAGAGATGAGACAAACACTGCAGGAAGTGAAGAACATGAATAATGGAGCATTGCTCTCAATTAAACTCAGTAATCTGATTATATAACATCTACACATTTCCTAGTTCATTGATGAAAGAAGGAAGTTTATGGTTTACAATCATTGATGACTTAGTTCATTGGTGGTTATTTGATTTTGTTTCAACTTGAGATTAATCTGTTTTTCAGATGATAAATTTTTCTTTATTTTGACAATTAAAATATATATTTCTTATCATAACAAAAATAGTTGTTGTGTAAAATTCTGATTTTTTTATAAAAATAAGTGTTTCATATAGTCAGAAAATATACCAAATCTAAATCTCCAAATGATGAATGTGTTAAGTAGTAAACAAAGTGCCTGGTAGTAGTGTCCTGTGATGGATCAGAACAATTTAGAGACCCATCACTATAATGAATTAGTTTGCCTCAAGTGTAATACCCACTTTATTCATACATGATTCCAGAAAACTTTCAGACTGAGTTTTGCTAAAAGATCAGCCAGGCCATACTCAATGAGTACGTAGAAGTTTGTGCATTTAAAACAAGTTTTCTCAGCTAGTACCTGTTATACGAAAAACATAGTTACAATAAAATAAGCTGAAGATAATGATTTCAGCTGAACAGTCAAAGCTAGGCAAACTTTAAATTCCTATCTATAGCTGGTTACATTCAGTGCAAATTTTCTGAAATGTTTACTGGGTAGACTTTGACTATTAAATTTAATATGCTAAAAGTAATGTAATGCCATTAATTTGTTAAGGTAATAAAATGTAAAGTAGAAAAAGCTTAGCAATAAGACTTTCAGCATATGGCACTGTAAAGTGCAGTGCTATTAATAATGAAATCTAAGCTTTTACTACTGTACATATAATATGAATGAACTTTATTCTAACAGGCACTGTAGATCAGTAAGTGTGAACTAAGACAGTGGGGCAAAAGGAAAACAGAAATCAAATGTTGAACTCTTTTTTTCATCAAATCACATTTTTATAGCCAGTGCTCAATATTCCTACCTCCATCATTGCTACAAAGCATAGCGACCATAGCATAACACAGTAGCAGCATAGCCAGACAAAACTGCAATGATGGACACATCCAAACATGTTCACTTACCAGACAAACTTCCACATGCGAGTCACTGTTTGCTTGTCATTTCGGGGCTTTAACTCCATGATGGTGCATTTCCAACCTACAGTTTTCTAGAAAGTTTTGCTTATTTCCATATTCCCTATCCTGCTCTGCCCTGATTGTCAGGTTGTTTTCCCCATTTTTGTATTTGTCTGTGGGTCGTTTTCAGTAATACGATTATTGTGTATATTAACATCTTGTTTTCATTTGTGACTCTTCCATGTGTCAGTATGTGGATGTAAATACTACCATGCTTTATGTAAGTGGATGTTCCATCATTAAACCGGAACCTAAATTATTAGAATGAGTTGCCTCTATAAATAATGTGTCCTAGGCACACATTGAGCATTAAAATTCTGAATTCTGTGATGTATAGAAGGTGTCATTGCTATTGATAGTAGGACAACTAAGTAAATATGTTTCCATATATACTATCATAGTAAGCCTCAGATTTACTGCATTAGTGCAGTTTCGAACTTCTTTTATTTTGTTGTGTAGCTAATGTTCATGATCAGAGATGAAAAAGGGAAGTATTTGATAATTGGGTTTGGATCAGTTGCATAAAGGCTAAATTTTTGGATGGACACTCTTGATTGCTTAGTCATTTTATTCTGATTGTGCATCAGTATTCACACGTCAGATAAATATCCATTGTTTAATGTGCAATTCTACTTACAGTGAGAGGCCAAGCTGTGCGACCTACCAATTTCAGTGTGCTTTGGTGTACTACCTCGTACCACTTGTGAATAACTCTGGTGAAAGAGTTTGGGTCACTATGCGTTTTAATGCAATAAAGGTCAAAAGAGATCACATTGGGTCCATTGTGGACCACATGAGAGTTTTAGAACTCTAAAAATTTAGGAAATTTTGTTTATACATATATGGCTCACAACGTAGTACAGTGGTCAAAATAAATGTTGCATATTACTGAAACTTTAATACTGAACATTGTGATCCAGAAATACATTGTGTCAGTACATTGGTTTGTTTGTAATGTAATTCTAGTGGATGCAGTCCATATCTCTACTGTGATGAGGCAGTATGTGCAGTCTGTGGCAGCCATGTCACTTGTAAACATTGCAGTACTTGCGTTGTGTGTCATTATGAGAATTTTGTTGCTTCAGGATGGTTTGGACAATGATCATGTGTGATCAGAGGCTCTGTATAGTCACTCTAATGGTCTAATGGAGCAGGAATGTGGACATCACAGCATATGTCTCTGTGAGCGAAAACGGCTTCTCTAGAATCTGGAACAAATTACCTGCAACAGGATCAGTTGAGGATTGTCATACAAGTGGCTATAGAAGAAAATAAACAGGCATGCGGGACCAATATCTGCATATAATAGCAAGCAGAACCTCGCAACACAATGCTACACATCTATGGTGGCAGTTACAGACAGCCAAAAGACCTCTCAAGGCATCTCCTCTTAATGGAATTCGGAGAGGGGCTTTTGTCATATGGGCTCAAAACCACTCTTTGTGTACTAGGCACAACACTCTTTTGTGATTGTGATAAGACCCTTATGATTCTCCACGCTGACAGTACTGATATTCATGTGTGGAGGCAACCCTTGCATTGTAACTGGATCATAGACTGCCACCCTTATCATGATGGTTCAGTCATGTTTTGGGGTGGAATAATGTATAGCTGCAGGACCCCCTTTGTGCTAATATATGGGAGGATGACTGGTGTGAAGTGTCATGATGACATCCTTGCATGCATTGTGGCTCCATTAGGTGAACATATTGGAGCGGGATTCACACTGATGGTCGATAATGCACACCCCATAATCACAATCTTGTGAACACCTTCCAAGTGGAGCACAAAATCAGCCAGATGGAATGGCTTCCATTTTCTCAAGATCTCAGCTGCATTGAGGACACATGAGCCATGCAAAAAATGTTTGGTTTTCGCAGTCATCCTCCCCAACCAGAGACCTTACAGGGCATCATAGAGGCTGCTGTGAAGGAATGGGATAATATCACACAGGCTTTTTTGAACAATTTTGTAAGGAGTATGGCTAACTGAATTCAGAAGTGTTTTCAATTATGAAAGGGGCAATTGGCTCATAAACAATGTATTATGCAAGATGACAGCAAGAAGAAACTGTTGTGATTGCAGTAGACTCTTTTGTAATTCTTTTTCCCCCAAGTGAAAATGCATTAATCTTCATTTTCTTATGATTGTGCCTGACAGAGCAATATCAGAATTGTTTCCTATGTCCAGTATTGACAATAAACCATTAGGCAACATTTATTTTGACCACTGTATTTTCTGAGAAACTAAAAATTTGCAATTTCAGTTGACTGCAAATATGCTGGAGGAGGAAAGCCTTTGCTAACTCAGACAGTGACAAAAGGTATGGGGCTTGGAGGCAGCTTTGTGCATGTGAGACAGGACTGTGAAAGCTGTCACAAAAGTTGTACATTTTTATTTTACATAATATAAACTTTACTGTGAACAATGAAAAAAAGTAACCAACACATGTGACTATGAAAACTAGTGATTTTTGATTGTTGGTGCAGACAGTATAGTTTTTTCTCATAAAAGATATCATCGTTACATTGGGGATGACAAGATAAAAATAATCCAGGGGTATTTTGCAATTATTGTTGGAATATCCTTCTCTCTCTTTTTCAAAGATTCATTTATTTGCTTCCAGTCATGGTAACCCTCCACACTGCATCACATGACCGTATGATATTCATTGTAGGCACTGTAAAAGCAGTGAAATTCTCAGCACGTAGCGTCTCGGATGAAAATCATTTTCCTGCATGCATACATTTCCCACTGAATATGTTTAGGGAAGCTAACTTGTTTTACATTTATGACACACTGTACCTTGGATGCTACAACTGTGAGGTGTTCTTATCCAGGCACTTGACTTGGGTGTGGCAATTTTTCCTGAACTTAGGTACTCAAGGTACTCCCATGCCTGAGGTCTGAACTACATTTAAGATGGATTATTCCATATATTGGATAATTATGATTTGACCATGATCTTGTGAGCTGTTATCACACTACTTACTTGACTGTTGTGCTGGTGAGACTTCAATCACATGACATGCCCAACTATTCCATCTGGAATTAAGACTGTATTGTTGACTCTCAAACAAGTGAGCTTAATGCTGTAACAATATATAGCCAAGAAATATGTTGTCATAAATTTAGATCAATTTTGCTTCCAACCATATACCAGGTATAAAATATATGCATGCAGGAAAATAGCTTTCATCCATTGCAGCTGAAGCAGAGGGTTTTTCTGTTTTTGCTGCTTTTACGATGAATATTACATAATGCACCACCGGAGCCTATCTTGACAGGAAGAAAACAAATGACTCTGTTATAAACAGAAATATAGAACAAAACTACAACCTTACAGAGGATCAAAACTTCATCATAATGGTTGTAGTCACATATGTTGATTACTTTCTTTGCTTCATTACAGTAAAGTTAATTTTATCTAAAATATCAGAATATACATTTTGTGACAGCTTCCATTATTTTGCCAAAGAGTAAGAAAATACTGTAATGAGGATGTGAGTTTAATCCACGCTCACAGAAGTTGACCTTGATCTGAATGAAGGTCTCACACTGCTTGAGTATAACCTCAGTTACAAGTCTACAGTCATTTGAAATCACAAATTCTTCAATTTCTCAGGAACTATTAGGTTGAGAGGCTAAGTATAAATAAATTTTCTTTAACTTTGTGCATTCTTATGATTTCACATAGTCTGTGTTGAATCCTGTGCTGTGTCCTTTGGCCTTGATTTTTTCTTTTATCAAAAACGGAAGCTAGGTAGGTGTTTCTAATTTAGTTGAAGAAGATCAACAAAACCTAAATTTTTTGATGGGAGGGGACACTCCATCTTCAATGTTGTGCAGGCTTTGAGCATTTCACACTATATGAGGGTGTAAATTCAGAAAAAAACAGCCACCACCAGAGTCGTTTGCTGTGGACAACAATATGTCAGTGACAGGGGTTACCAATAACTATGCTGGATTGTAGTAACAGATACTTGTACCAAATTGTAGCTAATCACTTGTCCATTCAGTGCTGGACAAGAGAACTGGTGAGCAGCCAAACCACCCAGAACCACCAATTCAGTATGTGGTACAGAAGATAATCCTTCTGATCTCTGTGAGTTGTTGGTGAAATCTGTACAATCGGTGTCTTAATGAAGTCTATGCCAGAATGTGTCATTACCATTATCAGGTCAAAAATGGGTGCTAATCACTGCTGATGATCAATGCTGATGATCATATATGGAGCATGAATAAGGAGAATGACAGAACTGTGATGCAGAGGTCATGTAACAAGGAAATCATATTACTCATCTGTACCACAAAGTAGTTTTATGGTTTGTTAATATGGAAAAGATTGCAGCATATGTGCTTCCCTCTGAAACTGTGTCACATCCTGAAACATGAAGTTTTGTGTTTTTCTATAGAGTGCTGTGCATTATTGTTGTATCTCCTCAATGGTAGCAGTAGACATTTTGGTAGCTGCATCGGATTGCATTTCTATTTCAATCTGGGACTGTGAAACAACCTTCTGTTAAGTGACATAGTGACATGAGATCACTGTGTATGTCAGGGCTTCACAACATACGTGCTCGCGGAGCAAGCTGTGAGCAGCAAGGCATGAGCACGGAGCAGCGTGAGCACGCTACCCCCACTACCGGACCAGAGCGGAGAGTGGGGAGAGTCACGTGGGGCACGCAACAGCTGCCGCCAGTCAATGTAAATCCACAGCCACCTGTAGGGATATCACTCACAAATTATTACTGTGACAAATGAAACAAATAAAGGAGAATGTACACGTGCCACATAATTTTATTAGCTTAGTGTATGCCTCTACATTCGTATTAATTTGTGAACAGTTACACAATAAAAGGTGTCACTGATGTGTGGGATTCTCAGTTATCTTGTACTTTTTGCCCTTTACAATTGCGTCTATGTTCAGAGTAATTGTTCTTGTGCATTGTAGGTGCAGCGTGCAGTTTAAATTTCGATCAGACAATGCGTTTCTCAGGCGCGTCTTGTTACATTTCATTGCAGAGAACAGTTGTTCACAAACATACGTGGAACTGAACATTGATATTATTGTAGCCACCAGTTTGTGCAAACGAGGAAATCTATCCTGAGGGAAGTGTCTGTAGAATTCCAAAATGTTTTTCTTGTTCTGAAATTTGTCTCTGTATTCTCTGTCACACTGCAGGTCAATAATTTCTAGTTGCAGATCAGGACGAATCTCTTCAATATTTGCTGAATATGGAGAGGAGAACAGATCAAAATCACTGTCTAGAGCTGTCAGATCTTGAAAGCGTTGATAAAATTCTTCCTTAAGGGGAACTAAACTATGTGAATAACGTTCACAGTCTTTGTGAACATATTGCATGGATGATAATTTAGGAAAATGAGCTAGATTTCCTGTTTCCAGCTGACTCACCCAAAGTGTCAATTTCATTTTAAAAGCTCATATTCGATCTATGAAATGAGTAATTAGCAGATCTTTACCTTGTAGTGAAATGTTCAAAGCATTCAGATGGCCAGTTAAATATGCTAAGAATGCGAGATCACATTCCATGAAGGCTCAATTCAGAAACACACATGTTGATTATTTCCATGAACATATTTATCTCATCTAATAGGCAAAAAAATCAATTTAATAATTCGCTACGACTAAGCCAGCGGACCTCGCTGTAATAAGGCAGGCTACCATACCGGCTTTCTACATCCTCAAGAAAGCTTTTAAATTGCCTGTGTTGTAACCCATGCTTCCTTATATAATTGGTTGTACGAACAACACTCATCACATTTTTTAGAGTGATACTCTTTGCACATAAGTTTTTCTGGTGGATCACACAGTGAACGGTCAGTTTTTGCATCTTCTCCTTCAACAGCACAACGAAACCTGATTTTTTCCCTGTCATCGCTGGTGCACCGTCTATAGACACTGAAACTAAAGAATTCCACGACAATCCTATATTTTCAACACTTTCTTCAACACTACTTAAAATATCACCTGCGGTTGTAGTGTTCTTCATGGCTACTACATCGAGGAGCTCCTCCCTCACCTGAAGATCTCTGTTAATACCTCTAATAAATATGGCAAGCTGTGCTGTTCCAGTGATATCAACACTTTCGTCCAGAGCTAGAGAATACGACATAAAATCTTTACAGATATTTGCAAGCTGGCTCTGGACGTCGTCTGCCATGTCCTGCATGCGACGCATAATGGTCATGTTAGATAATGGCACAATCCGAAACTGTTCAACTTGAGATGGACACAAATGTTCCACTGCAACTACCAAACTTTCTTTTATTAAATTGCCATCAGTGAAGGGGCACAGGGATTTTGCTAAAAGCAAAGCAATTTTGTAACTCACTCTGAGAGCTGCCTCAGTTGATTTTTCTTTGTCGTCCAGTTCTTCTTCGGATAGCTTCCTTTTAAGTTTAATAACTTCCTGTGCATGATCTGGTCCATCACATTTTCCACTTCTGTAGTCTTTCACGTGGTACGACATATAATGTCGCTGCAAAATAAATTTCCTAAAAAAATTCAGTGTTTTGTGACATACTAAACATTTTGCAACAACATCTTTTTCTGTAAACAGATACAATTCCTCCCAATGGGGGTTGAACTGCGAAAGCATGGTTGGGGTTACACAACGGTGACTTGACATGATTCTTAACCAGCAAAGTGACTGTTAGATCTGATCGTAGTACTTTAAACGTTACACAGTCGGCGCGAATTCAATAGGCACGCTGCGGCCCTATTCAAACGTGCGCACGCATTTCCCCTCCCTCCCTATTCCGTGACCTTGCACCTGCTCGCGAGCACGTGCCTGAGCAGATGCGGGTACTTGCACTCAAAACCGGCCATTTGTTAAGCCCTGGTGTATGTGTATTTGAATCTTTTAGCCTGGTTGTCATATCAGTATCTCCATCAGGTTACCTTCCATTCAGAGGCTGTTGCATGCAGCGAACATTATTTTGATTTGTAAATAATAGATTTCAGCTATCAGTCGTCCTTTGGAATTTTTATTGGCAGATCTAGATTTCAGCTAGAAACTAGCCATTCTCAATGCACTATCCTTTTTTTGGTCAATGCATGTAATGCCTGTTGGTCTGGCTTTGTACACAGTTCACTGAGTACTATTCAATGAACTGTGTAGAAAGCCAGACCAACAGGCATTACATGCATTGACCAAAAAAAAGGACAGTGCATTGAGAATGGCTAGTTTCTAGCTGAAATCTAGATCTGCCAATAAAAATTCCAAAGGACGACTGATAGCTGAAATCTATTATTTAAAAATATCAGTATCTGTTTGGTTAGGCAAATTGTCAGCTTTGCTCACAAAACCATATCAGTAATGTTTTTTACTAGAAATTTGTCTAAGTTATGCTCCATATGATGCTTTGATTTTTATTCTTATGATGTAAGGATAGCTGAGTCACAATTTATCATGCAAATTTTATTTGTGTCACATAGTTTACTCTACAGATAACTTATACCTCATTTCTCCATCATCAGTAATGGATATAAATTATGTATGTCACACGTCGTTTGAAGCATATTTAAGAAATAAAAGGAATTGCTCACCCTTTCAATAATGTCATTGGCTAAATATTAACTGGGAACTATGTTGTGAAATTAGGTATTTATTCTGTTAGTAATTTCACATATGAGACAACAGATCATTAACTTAATTACAGACAATGACACAAAATCATTAGAATATCATAGATCTTGTGTACGTGATTTCAGTAATTAGAACTAGGTGTATCTCTTTCAGTCATGACAACACACAAAGCTATGGTAAAATGTTATCAACAAAAAACAGCTGGTTCTGTAATATATTGGCAACAGTTATGTGTAGCATGTTTCCTTCTTAGTAACTGGTAGAGCATTGGGTGACAAACATGAACGTTGATATTCCTCCTCAGCAGAGAAAAACTTTCTTTCATAGTCTCACTGAAGCTGGTACAACATTAAAAGTTGTATTAACTAATTCAGTTCATTAACATACGAATGAGTGTAGCAGGAAGGTACATTTATTGCACAAAAATGTCTTTACTTTCATGATAATTATGGTTGTTATGGGTTTTCAAAGAGTGCAAACCTAAAATTATAACAGTTTCATAAATTTTGCCACATGTACAGTTACTTATGAAAGAGGTGAAAGGAGTGCAAGAATGTGCTTAAAGTAGGCAGAGGAAGGCAACAGTTTTTTATCAGTTTTGAGTAAACCCTTCATTTGAAACATTTATGCTACAAATGTTGCTACTAAAAACGTTCCTCTGTTATATTATCAAGAAATCAAATATGCTTTGAACATAAATACAACTTCTATATTCTTAATTTGAAAGACATGCCTGCACTCCGATTAAGACTACTTATTATTTGATGTTGTCATGTCATGCCAACGGTGTTACCCTGTGGTTGTAAGCCTTGCCTTGGCTAAGACTTGGACAACAGTGAATGGGCTACCCGTTATGGCAGGATGTGTTTTTGCACATTGTGACCACCAACAGTTGATTGGGTTGCTGGTAGTTACTGCAAGCAAAGTGATGCTTTGTTGTGGCACATTTCTGGTGGTGGAAAGTTCATGTGTGATATTGCGAGCTATGATGGGAGGGATGAAGTTCCAAGGTGTCACGTGTCAACTAGTGTGCTGAACTAATCAGACTATACTTGGATTGAGGAAACAGCCAAATGCCAGTCGCCTTAGCCCATGGAATATGCCAAACACTTCTACACCTGAGGTTTTCTAAAGAATGATACAGGATTGCTAGATACTCAACTTCTTCTCCTCCTTTTTATTTAGAGACAACAAACTGGAAACCTTTTGGGTCTCAAAGACCATTGTCAAAACAAGGACACTGGAGTAGATGATATTTTCTCAGATTTATGAAGATCCTTGAGAGAGCCAGCCTTCACCAAACTGTTCCACATACTATGCAAAATACATTAAACAGGCAAAGTACCCTCAGGCTTGAAGAAGAATGTAATAATCCCAGTTACAAAGAAGCAGGTGCTGAAAGGTGTGAATATTACAGAATCATCAGTTTAATTTCTCATGGCTGTAAAATACTGATGTAAATTATTTATAGAAAAATGGAAAACCTTGTAGAAGGTGACCTTCAGGAAACATTGGTTTGAGTTCAAGACAAATGTAGGAACACGTGAGACAATACTAATCCTACCACTATTCTTAGAATTTAGGTTGAAGAAAGGCAAACCTATGTTTATAGTATTTATAGATTTACTTTTTTTATAAGCCATGGATAAATATATTCTGGGTAAATGTGTTTAGGATGGAGAGACCCACTGTGGTTCAATAATATAGTTTGGAAAATGCTGAGAGAGCTTGTCACTGTCTCGATTCAAAAACAAATGCACTCATGTCAACAGGCAAAATTTTAGTAGAAATTCGTACATTGGTAAGAAGATCAATGCGCAAAGCATACATCAACTTTCAACGTCATACCTTAGCGAAAGATCTTATCGAGAACATCAGAAAATTCTGGTCCTATGTAAAATCGCTAAGCAGATTGAGTGCTTCTATCCAATCACTCGCCATCCAGTCTGGTGCAGCAACAGAAGACAGGCAACTCAAAGAACTGAAAACAAATAAGTCACTACATCCAGATGGAATCCAAATTTGATTTTGCAGAGAGTATGGCATTGGTCCCTTCCTTGGCTTGTGTTTATCACAAAACTCTTGCCCATTACAAAGTGTAAAGTCCCAAGTGACTGGAAAAGTGCAGGTGACTCCCATATAATAAGAAGGGTAAAAGAATGGACCCACATGTCACAGACCAATATTTTTAACATCAGTTTGCTACAGATTTCCTGAACATATTCTGAGTTTGAATATACTAAATTGCCTTGAGACAGAAAAGCTTCTGTCCACAAATCAGCAAGGATATTGCAAGCATCCCTCGTGAGGAACTCAGCTTGCCCTTTTCTCACATGATATTCTGAAAACCAATGATGGAGGGCAACAGGTAAATTCCATATTCCTAGACTTCCCAAAATTGTTTGACATGGTGCCTCACTGCAGACTGTTAACAAATGTCCAAGCATATGGATTAGGTTCCCATGTAAGTGAGTAGCTCGAAGAATTCTTAAGTAATATAACTCAGTACACTGTCCATGGTAGAGAGACATGGGTATAATCAGGGGTGCCCCAAGGAAGTGTGATAGTACTACCCTTATTATCTGTATATATAAACACTCTGATGGACAGGATGAGCAGAAATTTATGGCTGTTTGCTGATGACACAGTGGTGTGCCACAAGGTGTCTTCATTAAGTGACTGTAGAAGATGCAAGATGACTTGAACGAATGGTTGATTTATCTATATGTAAGTTAAAGCAGATGATTAGAAAAAACAGTCATGTAAAATTTGAATACAGCTTTAGTAGTGTGCTGGTAGACACAGTCATGTTGATTATATACCTAGGCATAATGTTACAAAGTGATATAAAATGGAACAAAAATGTAAGGGCAGTAGTATGGAAGGCAAATGGTCAGCTTCGGTTTATTAGTAGAATTTTAGGACAGTGTAACTTATCTGTAATGTAGATCATGTATGAAAAACTAATGTGAAACATTGTTGAGTACTGCTTCAGTGTGTGGGATCCCCACCAGGTGAGATTAAAGGAAGACTTTTGAAGCAGTTCAGAGGAATGTTGCTAGATATGTTACCAGTAGGTTTGATCAGTAGGCAAGTATTACAGAGATGCTTCATGAAATCAAATGGGAAACCCTGGAGGAAAAAAGAGGTTCTTTTTGCAAGGCAATATTGAGAAAATTTAGAAAATTGGCATTTGAGGCTGACTGCAGAACAATTCTGCTGACACTGACCTTTTTTTTGTGTGTGTGTAAAGACCATGAAGACAAGTATGGAGGCATATAGACAGTTGTTTTTCCCTTGCTTCATTTGCAAGTGGAATGGGAAAGGAAATACTAGTAGTAGTATAAGGTACCCTCTGCTCTATGGCATGTGGTTGTTTATGGAGTTTGTTTGTAGAGGTAGATTACAGAAAATATCTGACAATGTTGACTGGAATACAATCTTAAATGCTTTGAAGTTATCAGGAATAAAATACAAGGTTCCACAGCTTGTACAAAAGCCATACCATACTTTTAAGTGTCAAAGGACATGAAATTGTTGCCATTTTTTCTCAAATGCTAATCCAAATTAAGAGAATTGAGTTTATCTCTCTCTCTCTGTCTCTCTCTCTCTCCCTCTCTCTCTCTCTCTGTCTGTCTGTCTGTATGTATGTATTTTGGTATGTATCTCCAGAATCAAAAACTTCATTTCTTCATTAAGCATTATTTGCACATTCATATCCAAGCAGATATATTAAATCTGAGACAACATCAAATTCATCTTCACAAATATTCTGATTGTTTTTCATACCATAAATACATTTCTTGTAAGTTATGTAGAAATTATCCACACATTTAGCGAAGCGTAGTACATAATTTACCAGTTACGTGGCAATTTCTGTATGACAGTTTCATCCTGGCAGTGAAGTTTCATGCACAATTTTTGAATAAATGTGGTCTGCCAACCTTATTGTAGTCCATATTTGGATTCCAACAGATTTCAGTTGTTCAAAAGTTAGGGTGCCATGGAAGAAATGTAAATCCACCCTGAGAATGCACTTAAAGATATTAAAATGAAGATAATGGTGATTATTATGAAGAGTTATTATCTGTATCACATTCAAAAGGAAAAGAGATGGTAGGTTTAAGTATGGGGGATGTTCAATGCTGTGAAGTGAGAATACACAAGATGTTTTCTTTGCACCAAGTGGCTAGGTAGTTTCCAGAGAATAGTAAATTGATCTCTGTGTTTGGCCTAGAGCACAATATTCACATGTTTATAGAGGTATTATATGTAATTCTGTTTTGTTCTTCTTCTGAGAACTGGAAAATGTATGGCTGATTTTTTAAATCATATGCAGTTTACTGGTGAAAAACTGAAATCCTGTTAACTGCCTTTTGTCTCATTTTCAAATGTCTTGTTAACTTCAGTTAATTTCTGTACAAGGTTTTTAGTAAGTCAATGGTTAAATGTAGTCATATTATAAAACATTTTTGTTCATGTGTCTTTAAGATGCAGTAGGTATCATAACTTGAATTTGTGTATAGATTATCATCCTGCCCTTTTTGGAACAAATGTACTATCAGCAGGTGCATATGATGGGTTTTGCTTAATGTTGCCTGTCGCATCAATAAAAGCTAAGGCGTATGCAGCCACGTTGTTTATTAGGCTTCTCACAATAGTCCAAGAAAAATCTCTCTTTCCATCTCTGTCAGTGTTCATGAAATGAATATATGTACAGGACTGGCAGAGCTATAATTCCATGATACTTGAAGAAAGAGCTGTGCAAATTTCACAGAGCAACACTGAAACTCATTCTGAACATGCTTTTCTGGAGCAGTTAAGCACATAAGTGCTCAAAACCACAATACCATTATAGATACTGCAACTAAAGTAAGCAAGCTAAATATTATTTTGTGTTAAAAGTGTCATAAATGTATGGATGACTTTAATAGTGAAGAAAGCAACATTTATTTTCTGTACTTGTTCCTGAATATTATACTTACAAGAAACTCAACAGTATTATGAAAAGGATATGTTGATACTCATTGTAAAGATGACATAGTGAGTTGCTGACAGGCACAACAAAACAACTGTTGGACATTGAGCTTTTGGGCAAAGCCTTCTTGAGAAAAGGAAACACAGACACATTCACACAGCAGCTAGAGATAACAGTCATGTGTGCATGAAGTGTGTGCCTGCTTATGTGAATATATGTGTGTGTGTTTTTCTTTTTCTGAAGAAGGCTTTGGCTGAAAGCTAAATGTGTAACAGTCTTTTCATTTGGCTGAGTAGCAATCTGTCCCTTTCATAATGTTGTTAATATTTCAATCTGGACTTTCCATCATTTGATACACACAAGAAAAGTTTTCATTTCTGAGAAATTAAAATATTCCATTTCAGTGATTATTTTATCAGTCCATTACAATACAGTTTTGTTTTAACAAGAGTTTTGTGTCAATGGAAATATGTTCTCTATGAGCCATAAACATGTCACCCACTAATGTAAGCCTACTTGAGATGATGTTTGGCAGAAATGACAACCCACTCCCCCCTCCTCTCTTTCATCTGTAAGGAATTCGTCATACAGAAATCATATAGGGTAAATGTGTTTATAGGAAATTTTTCCCCTATGTTAATGTTTCTCTGAGATACAAATCATTTCAATGTCAAGGTATGTTATCAGTGCATCTACTTTGCTTCTAACTCACCTCATATTTTCATGAAATGTGGCTCACTAATCCTTCTGACCTACAGTTCTCATCTACAGGACTAATTTATGTCATTAATGGAATTCAAGCAAGGAAACCTTCCAACTGGCTTCACAAAAAAAGATTTATCTCTTTTACATGTTATCATGGTAATCTGGCCACGAGTCAATGCAGGCCCATCCATCATACTATCATTTACACACTTAACCAATCAGCCCATCTCAGTTGTTTTCATGTATATGCCATGTGTAAGTCAGTCTACAAATTCCTTCATTTAGCACAACTAAAATGTTTACCTTGTTACCAGTTACCAATGCCCTATAAAGTCTCATGTAAGCTCAACTTACAGCACTGTCAGGATGTAGTTGTTTATGACTGTTCTTAGACCATCCGACTGTTGTTGCCTGACTCTCTTTAGTACAGGATATGCACAATGCTCTTTCATCTTCTGTTGCCTCAGTGAACTTTGTTTCTACAAATGCTGAAGGCTCCGTTCTAATATTGTCTAGTTAAACCAGTGGTTAAAATTTAAACTAAAACAATCATAGCAGCCTGTCAGCCATCTGTCAGTTCTCACACTTCCACTCTCTCCCATTGTAGTCTTTTTACTTCCTGTCTAGCTTTCTTTAACTCTGGCTCAGATTTTTCTGTCATGTATCACGTTGCTTGTGCTACATATCCTGCAGCTGTAGGAAAGTGCCACACTAGATTCTTTCCTAGCCTCCTTACTATGGTCTCTATAGTGATATCACTTAGTGCAAACAGCACATTGTACCCTGCTTCTCAAAACCACTGACCATGTTAAAATTACAGCAACAACAAAGGGTAGCTATTGGTTGCTCATCATGCAATGCTTCAGCGGCAACATGGATATTTGGATGACAACAGCGGAATAGGCATATTCCAGTGTGGACACGTGTTGGCATGCAGCTCCTGACAGAGGTTGCTGGATTGACTGATGGGAGTGCACATAATGACTGACAGTCTTTGTGTGTGTGCCAATGCTCTTGGTTCATGGTCCGACAGGTTGCATAGCTGTTTCTCCCACTACTGATAAGTAAATCTTCGCTAATTGTCATTGAATTTGGTACATTTATGTCTGCATGTTTTCTTCTTTGACTGGCTCACGTAGGAGGCTTCAGTCACTGTTCAGCAGTGTGTTCACCACACCTGAAGATCTCAGTTAATTGCACAGATGAAATATTTTGGAAAATTTCACACCACCACCTGATGTCTTGCTCACTAACCATTTCTGCAACTAGTCCATCAGGAAAGTCTTAAGCAAAATAGCAACAAATATCTCCTCACGGCGGTACTACCTTGCAGATGTCCAGTTATCTGCAAATGCTAATATTTACCACATTTAACTACCAATATAAATAGCAAAGTTATCTTTATACATTCTTCAAAACACCTTCATATGTTCACTTTTTTTGTTTTTTGTTTTTCTGTTGTTCATATACTTATTTGTGTTTTTAAACTTATTTTTGATTTGATCTCTGTATTTTTTATATCTTCAGTTTCTTGCAGATTTTTATCAGTTACATCCAGGTCTTTTTCTATTGCAAGAGGCAGGTGTAATTGCTTTTTAATTTTTCAAAATATTTTATCTTTTTCCTTGTGAGACTGCTGGGACTAATACTGAGACATTCCAGTACTGTTTAATGTTTTCCCTGTAATATCACCTGTACTTTTTTCCATGTATTTTTATACTTATGTGTTGTTCCATAATTTATTATTATTGTCTAATTTCTTCTTCATAATCTTCTTTTCTTTCTTCCTGATTTATTTACTTCCTAACATAGATTCCAGGAGTTGAAGTATTACTTCTCATGTATGCATGCAATCTTCATGAATTTCTGTATTTAAATATTGATTTTCTTTTCTTTTGAAGAGTGAGGCTTTTGGTTGCATACACTTTTTGTTAAGCAGAATATCAACTCTTATTTATGCAGGTGTCTGTTTGATAAGGTAAGGAAGTGTGGAGATGAAGGAATGGGAAAGGGGCAGAGGGGGGGGGGGGACAAGTCTTTACTATAGTAAATGGTACAAATGGGTGTAGGCATTTCAGTAGTTTTGCATAGATGAAGGGACCCGCACAAGATTGACTAGCATGGACAGCTGCATCAAACCAGTATTGGAACTGAAGACCATAACAATACATCCATACTCTGTCTGCTATGTCTTCTTTTCACCTACAGTGAACCAAGTGATTTCTATTTAATATTAAAAATTTGCCTTTTTTTGACATTTCTTTGCAGTGAACTTAATTCTGGTAACGAGCTGTTATTTTTAGTCAGTTTTCTTCTTCTTTTTTGAAAGGTTTCTTGTAGTACTGCTTTTTCTGCTGTCTTAATTCAGTATTTCATTATGTTTTTTCTTCTTTTTTTCAATCTTTGCACTTCCTGCCAGAGCTGCTATTACTTTGTAAGATGCTCAAGATGGGGCAGCAGGTATTGTAATTCATGGCTTGAACACAGGTGCTCAGGAGCAAAGAAATTTCTTCATACTCTTAGCAGAATGGAAACTGGCAAAGTGTGATAATGAATGAAATTTGATGAAACAGCATGCATGAGAAGTACATATGTAATAAATACATTATTCCATTATAATAATAATTTGATCTTTGAATTTTCTTGGTCTTTTGTTTAGAAACATCATCATATCAGACAATGGTCACACAACTGATTTGTTGAACATGTGCCTAGAAGCAAAACTTGTGTCTGCTATAATCATATTTAATTTATGAAGACAGCTATGTGTCTAGAATGAAAAAAATTATTTGCAACTGTAACTTCAGAATACAAAACTGTGTGCAACATGTATATTATAGAAGTAGCAGCTGTTTATACAGATTACTTGCATTTTGTCTCATAAGCCATGATTGTCTTCATAAAATACTTGTACCTCTTATTGTAACGAATTAACAAAATGCCATTGAAATTATTTGAAATGATACAGCAGCACTTCCCTGCTACTACTAAGCCTACCCTGCTAAAATATCTTTCACTTACGGTGCTGCTGGTGGGAATACATGGGACTTTCTTTTCCCAGTTTGAAGAGTTTTGGGAAGGCTCAGGCATTGGCCTTCCAGCAAGACAAAATGTTCTGGAAGTTATTACCTGGGACATCCATTTTCAAATACCTCTCAGGTTCATCTTTACACCTAAAAGTTGATGAATACCAACTCCAGAACTTCTTTGCAGGAGAGGGGATGGGAAGTTCCTTCTTTTCTTACAAAACTATGCTCTCTAACTTATGATGAATAGTTTGATTTATATTTTCTTTCTTTTCTCACTCAGAATAAAAGTTCCCTGAAACAGTGATGAATAATTGTAGCCATATAATCAAAATCCTGTAGCTTGTTAGCAATTTTTTCTTTTAGGAAGGCTTCTGCATGTCCTTTCAGCAAACTAAATACTGCACTGACATCTTCACTTCATCCTGAATCTAGTAGATTAAAAGTCCATGGCTCTACAAAAGTCTGGGTTGGTGTAATTTCACCCACCAGGTCATTTGTGGTTTCTGTACTAGATTGCAGGAATTTAGTCACGCCATCCATTACAGCAGTCTGATAAAAAGACATCATTTCCTGTTTGTTTTTCTCCAACAGCAAATTCTTAAAATTGTTTCTTTGCAAATAGAATTAGCTTAACATCATGTAGATACTTTCTCATCTGGTTTCATCATCTTGATGTAACATTATTTTTTAACCTTGCCACCAAACCACAGTGTTTCTTTTATCCTACAGTACTGTGCAATGTCGGGATGGATTTATAAATCTTAGACAATTCTTCACTAAGGAATTTTTCATCTAAAGTGTGCCTTAAAGCTGTGTTTATGTAATGTACTACACATTACAAATGTCACTTTGCTTAGATCCAGAGAACATAAGTCTGTCTCAGATATATTCTCGTATAACTCTGGAAGAATATTTTCACTTGTTTTTGTAATGTTTGAAAACTTTGTTGTGAGGAACACATTGTTTCTTTGTTATCACATGTTTTTGCAATCTACTGTACTACTGGATGTAACATTAACATAAAGTATTTTGCTATGATTCTGAGTTCAAATACTGGTTATCACAATGCACTAGTTCTGGTCAATGGTTTCCTTCACTGTAGGCAAGATTTTGCTTCTCACTTCATGGGGGATACATTGTATATATCAAGAAACAGTTATTGGAAAGGGTAAAATCTCTTGAGCATCCACTGTGCCTCGCTTGACACCAATACTAATTATTTCTTGTGAAAGACTAATAACAAACATTTCTACACTGCCAGTATTGGTGTGGGATAGATCCATTGCACACATTAGCTCTCACCTTTCCTAATTGTCTCTTTATTGCCCTTCAGAACATTTGTGGATGTCGAATAAGTGATATTTTTGCACTTATTTTTCATCGCGTTTGTAGTGCTTCCATTGTATACATGTAACACTACACCACTGTCTTTTCCAGTGAGCATGATCCACAGGACCACAAGCAACCATCTCAGCCATTATCTGGAGTTAAAAATAGCAATAATTAACAATTGTTGTGCCAAATACAACTCCTATTTTTTTCTCTTACCTCTTTAAAATAATGAAGTAATTTTTTTGAAATTGTAGGACAAGAAAAAAGCAAAGCAGAAAAGTATTATGATAATTAGTTCCACAATGATCCCAAGTTGAAACTTAGTTGACAGTTTCTTCACCAAAAAATGAATGTTATTTGTATTTTTTGATTAAACCCAATGAACACTTGTTCTAATTCCATTCTCGAAACTCATTTTTTGTGTGTGTGTGTGTGTGTGTGTGTGTGTGCGTGTACACCACGCACAATTAAAAATATGTGAGGATATACCATACCCTAGCACAGCTACTACCACAGTCTGAAATGGGTCACCTTATACCTAAATTAACTTCACTCTGTTTAAATAATTTCACTTAATTTCAATCATTCATGAAAAGAGCAGACATAAATATTAATAAAACAAAATATTGGTTTATAATTTCATGATATACTCCAGAAAGAAATATTATTAATCACAACTACTGTCAAAATCAGCATCCTCTAATTATTTCTCTTCACATTACTTTTTCTTCTAATTCTATATCTGTTACATATGTTCCACTGGAAACTAAGAGAAGCAAAAAAGCTATTGAAATGAAGGAAACTTTTGCCATTGGCATAAATAAATAAGGTCTTCTTCAGGTGCCATTTCTGCTTTCCTTTTCCTTCTTAATATTATTAAAACCTATTTTTCTTCTTTCACATGCTTTTCACTTACCACTGATTGCTTATATTGATGCCATAGTTTCTTGTGGCATCTCATTGTAAAATCATCTACTTGTCAGAAAATTTTACCCATTTCTTTATTATTGTACTTCCTGAAATATTAAGTCCCAGTGGCATTACAGAGACTGCTAATATTACTTGTGACACAGCAAAGCTACAGGGTTTATACAAAAATATGGGAACACTATGAGAAATGCATGCTTGAACTTAAATACAGATACTAGCCAAGCCTTTATGTTGCGCTGTTGCATTTTCCACAAATGGCACCTGTGCAGTGACCTCAATATCTTGTAAGTGTCAGTCATGGTCAGAACAATGTTCTGTGTAGTTGTGAATGCATCATGTCATAGCTAAGTGAATTCAAATGTGGGCAAATTGTTGGTGTTCGTATGGTGGGTGCTTCCATAACCAAGGGGGTCAATTGTGTTAAGTCTTTCAGGGGACACTGTATCAAAGGTTTATAGTGCACACAGGAAAAGCAGGAAAACGTCATCCACAAAGTCACTGTGCGTTAAAGTGTCTGTTGAGCGATCATGACAGACAGTGTTGGCAGAGGATTGTGGCAAAAAATAAGAGGATGACAGCTGTAAAAGTCACTATACAACTCAATGTCACACTCACAAATCCTGTCAGCATCAAAACAACATGAAGAACTCCATAAGCAGGGAATTGCAGGGTGAGCTGGAATTCCAAAACCACTTATCACTGATGCAAATTTCATCTGTGATGCAAATTTGGTGCTGAAGCCATAAAACTGGTACTTTGTAGCAATTGAAAAAAGTAATTTGGTCAGATGAGCCTAGTTTCACATTGTTTACAGCTTTTGGCCAAGTTTAAATCTGAAGAGGGGGATATGGCTAGACTTCAGTGATGATTTGGGCAGCCATATCGTGGTATTCCATGGATGACAGGGTAATTTTGCAAGACTGTATTAGAACCAAGGATTATGTGAAAATTTTGGCTGATCAGGTCCATCCCATGGCACAATGTTTGTTATCTAGTGGTGATGCTGTCTTTCAAGATGATAGGGCTGGTATTCACACAGTTCGCATCATTCAGGACTGACCGTGAGGATGAATTATTGCACCTCCCCTGGCCTCCACAGTCACCAGATCTCAATATTACTTAGCCTTTGTGGCCTACTTTAGAGAGCAGTGTGCATGATGACTTTCCACCTCCATCACTGTTACCTGCACTTGCCACTGTTTTGCTGAATAATGGTGTAAGATTTCCTTGAAAACCATAGAGGGCCTGTATTTATTTACCTCATGATGACTGGAAGCTGTTTTGAATGACAACAGTTTTCCTGACCATTTTAGGTGTGGTATGTGTTGTGTTTTTGGTATTTCCATATTTTTGTCTACCGCCTCAATTTGCTTCAATGATTTTTTGTTCAAACATTTTCCAATTACATTTTTTCCATATTCTGAGATTCGGCAGTTATAAATTGCCTGTCCAAATTAAAAATTTCCATTTCCTTGTAATACTGCGTTGCTTGTTGTTAAATTCAATTTTTTTTCTTCCAACACTGTATCCCTTTTTGACAAAGTAATTCTAATTTTCTTGTGCTGTTTTCAGCAATAACGTTTTGTTTTTTTACATAACTTTACCATAATGATATCCCCTAGTCATATACACACAGTGTTCTGATTTCGTATTGATACTTTAACATAGATTACAAAAATACGGCATTACAGCATTACAACTAGTTTATTTTGTTTTACAATAAATTATCTGTAACCATACCAAACAGTATTTCCAGACATATAATCATGTAGTAGTAATAATCATAATTTGAGTCTGTGGCTTAACATTCTTCAACAACTGATATTCTGCATATCATTTTTCTCACTAATGTGAAACTCTCTCTTTCATTCTATAATATGTTAATACATACAACTGTGAAACTAATATTACAACAGTGCTGAAATTAATGTTGGATATGGTTTCATATTCCATTAGATATTAAGACAGACATTCTGATTTATTACATCCAAGGAGAGAAATGAACTAATTTGTTCCATACTAGATAAAAAATGGGACTCTGATACCGATAAGGGAATGTCTTGAAACATTGGTTCAGAGCCAAGTTTTTTAACCACTCTATCTTCCAGTTGTGTCCACACTTCTCAGGAAGTTATCTAACCAATCTTAATACTGAAATATTTGGATGGATGGCTCATACAGCTGTTTTCACAGACATTTACAAGTATGCTACACAAAAGTAATGACCACAGTCGTAGTTTCAAATTCTGACATCTCTGTAGCTTGTCTGTATACAGTCAGCTTATAAAAGAAAGAAGTAATATTAGGAATTCATTATGTCATTAGAGCTGGATCAGCAAACAAATATCATACTGATTTTGAGAAGAAATCGCTGTATTTACTATAATGTAGTTCCTGTTTAGTATGTATTTCATAATGTTACCTAATACAGCTGTTTATCAAGCTTCATGCCAGTACTATTGTAAGATCTAAATTTCAAAATGAGTGTATGAAGAGCATGTCATTTAGGGCATAAGATTTCATGCAACAGAAGATTTTTCAGAGTACAGTGACAGAATTGAAAATGAGTTCTGCTGTGGAAGACTTTGCATTTTCATAATGGATGAAACTTTGATTACAGTGAAAGATCACATGAGGTAAGATCATTAATTGTCAAATTGTCAATGTGAATCATAAAATTAATAAGCTGAAATGGAAGCTTTGAACCGCACATAAAATTTTGCATAGAAATTGAGCTTGGGGAAAATATGTAAGTGGGTGGTGCCCAGGAGAGGGTGGAAGAAATGTATGTTAGTTCTTTGAAAGTAATCACAGGTGACTGCTATTCCCTTTGGGATGCCAAAACTAGTAACAGATGATTGATTATTCTGGGAGTGAATATGGAACCTAGCAGAATCAAACATATGCTCAGTTGTGACTATTCACAACACATTAATACTACAAGAACACATTATTAATCAGCATATCTGCAATGAAGATCATAAAATACACATAAAGCTATTTATTTGTGGGCAGTATTTCCTCTTCTGCCTCTACCTAAAGGTTTGAATTTATGTTATCTTTCCTTTCTGCACACTGACACATCACTTCAAAGTCTGGTTTCAGCTTAATGGACAACACTGGGGAAGCCATATGGATCCTTTCAAAGTAATATCATTTTAAGTTTTCGCAGGACTCAAGAAATTTGAGTGATGTGCCCAGTAATTTGACACCTCATGAGCACACTGTGTTGTAAAATAACATTCACAAATACTGTGCTGAAGAACTTACTTTTATATTTTAAAAAAATAGTTTCATAATTTTTCTGTCATTCCTGTATGTCTCCCAGTGTCATATGCAAAAATTGTCTCGTAGGAGGACATGCTAATCAGTATGAAATAACAAATAAAATTTTATCTGCACTACAGCTGGCAGTTTGTCTGAAGGAAAAACTGAAATGCTGTAAATGAATACCTAAAAAAGTCCATTTTAAATTAGGTTAGTTGTGTTAGGGACATTGTGAAAGCAGTTCCAATTCTTTGCTTTCAGTGGTGATGGTTTTATCTTCTGTTATGAACAGAGTAAGAAAGTAACAGCATATCAGAATTAGATACTGGTTCATTTAATGTACTGATTTCTTTGCTTTTCTTGTGTTTCCATTTGTGTGTTTTATACAGTTTATTTCCATCAGCATTCCCTGTACTAAACAAAGGGAACTGACTCATTCTTTATGTTTGTTGCCAATTTTATGTGTCTTTACTTTTGGCTTCAGATACCAGATACTGAAGAAGTTTAATGGTTAGAGCACTGAAATCATAGCAAAAGTGGCGTTTATATTTCCATCTTACAATCTTAATTTATGTTTTTCATTATTTCACATAATCACTTCAGGAGAATACCAAAATAGAACAAGGCTACAGTTTATTTCAACTCTGTCCTTATAAAACTGGACTGATACCCCATTTTATTTTTGAATATCAGTGGAACACAAGTACAGTTCCAATGGTTCAAATGGCTCTGAGCACTATGGGACTCAACTGCTGAGGTCATTAGTCCCCTAGAACTTAGAACTAGTTAAACCTAACTAACCTAAGGACATCACAAACATCCATGCCTGAGGCAGGATTCGAACCTGCGACCGTAGCGGTCTTGCGGTTCCAGACTGCAGCGCCTTTAACCGCACGGCCACTTCGGCCGGCCCAAGTACAGTTATTTGTGGCTAAGAATAAAAGTCATAAGCCATGCAAATTATAGCCTCTGCATCCTGTAAAGCATATAATTCTTTTATATACAACTGTGCTTATTGATATCTTCAAAGTAAACATGCCATAATTCCTTTCACTGCTCCCACCAAAGTATACAAAATTTTGACAGCACATAAAGTTACTGATTGGTCTGACATTTTACTTCATTTACTGGAATATAATATTTTTCTTTAGACTGCACCTTATATTTTCCATTTATGAAGACTGTGAGAGCCTCGTCAAATATTGATCTTTGTAAAAAATTCTGTTGTTCATTACTTATAAGGTCAATAGCTGTCTCATTGAATAGCTCATTACACTTTTTAATTATCATTGGACAATGATAGTTCATAGGAGTATGTAAATGTACTGTACTTATAATTAAGTGTAACACTTTCTACATTTTGTCAAAGAGTTAACTGCTAACACAAAAGTCCTACAGGTAGCATACTGTTAATGAAATTTTTCACTATTTGCCATATATATAATCCAGTAAACAACTCACAGAGTGCATTCTTACCGTTTACAAATACAGGGGTGCATGAATTCATGTAATATTCAAGATTTATTACTGTATGAATTGCCCTGCTACCAGAAAACGTCTGGGAATTTATGAGTGTTAAAAAGCACAGTGCGTTTTTTTTTTACCATTTTCAGTGCTACAAAACAAGTTAATGTTTACCTCATCATTTAGATTCTGGTGTAGATATGTAAATTGTTTAGAATATACTCATACATTTTGCATAGCAAATATGGATACTTTATCACATATACCAGCTTTCATCTTGTTTGTGCATGTGTTACTTTCCCAAATCAATCTGCATATGCATGCATGTTGAATAACATGTGGCTTCACTGATTCATTCACTCAGAGTAGCTCTCTCTGTTATTGTGTGCACGTGCACACGTGCATGCATTATTTGGCACATAGGTGCATAATGCACATCCAAGCTCATGCGCGCTTGCGCGCCCACACACACACACACACACACACACACACACACACAGGAAGGTACACATTATTTCTTGGTGGAGGGTGAAGGAACTGTATCACTCTTTCTGCTGGTCACAGCTGATTCAATCAAAATTTTGTAATATACTTAATGTTTCATGTTCTGCAGCTAAGATTGCTTCTTTTTTATCACAACATAAGCAGAACTCTTCTCTTTATTTGTAAAAATTCTCTTCCCAAAAGTATGTAATACTCAAGTCTGATGTTCTTTGTAAAGTTTACAAAAAGATAATTCATTTTTGGTGCACTGTATTTAACCACAGACAATGCTATGTATGAAAAAAAACCAGAAAATCAATTACAATTTACATGCCGCTCTTGAAACATATGTTTTCACTATGTGCTGTTTGTGTCACAGGTAGTTTAAATGAATTTATTTAACATGTAAATTTTTGCAATTTGATAGGATATTCATTTTATATATTTGATAATGTTGTTGATATTTTGCCAGTGCCACATAAAGTTGAATTAATTATCACAGTGCAAAAAATGGTATAAAATTATTATCATGTTATTAGTAATTACACAACATGTGGTTCACAGTTAAGCTTCTTACAAAAAAAGTGTTTTGTTCACATGGCTTCATTTCTCTCTTCTGTGTGCTTAGCCTAAAATGTGTCTTAATGCCAGTGGTGCCTAGCAGAATGATTTCTTTTTGTGACTGTGATTGTGATTCTTATTTATTTGGTTTTATTTGTGTTTTCTTGGTTTCTTCACTATTTGTTCTAGTATGACAACCAAAGCACATTATACAAGAATACTCTCCACTACATGAACATCGGATTCACCAGCATGTTTACCATTGAGTGTATTCTCAAGATTGTCGCTTATGGAGTTCGGGTAAGGAAATCCCTAACATAAAACAGAAAAGAAATATAGAAAATGGGTACAGCAAAACAGGAATTGGTTTGCAATATTTTGTGACAACTGCTCTTTACTTACTCTTAGGGCTGAGTTACAAATATTATAGATATGAAACATAAATGCTAGGTAAATCTTGGTTTATTCCTCTATGTAGTCAGTATACAATATATCATTTGAATAGCTCCTCAGTTGTTTTTTTGTTGGATTCTGAACATCAAGTATTTTACATTCTGAGCACTGAGATAATTTTTATTTCTGGCATTGGAATATTTTAACATTGTTTGAACACATTACATGTTTTTTGTGCTGGGAAAAATGTAGTAATACAAAGTAGTTGGTCATGTTGTTGCATTTGGAAACAACATGGATGCCCTGTTGCTTCTTTGTGGATAAATACAAGGTATTAAACATTGGTGTGAGATATAATATGGCCTATAACAACATTTGTCATAAAATGGGTGACTTTTTTAAGCTTGCAACAGAATTATGATTTTAGATTTAAATATGTTGCAAACGTTCCTGTTTTGTTAACCACATCATTGTTATTTGCAATTTTCTTCCACAAATCCAAATTTATGACTGTAGTATGAAGAATGACTAACAAAGGAGATTTACTCTTATTGATGGACATTGTGTTTAGTGTGAACACATTGGAGCCATGGTTTAACATCAGTATGAACTGTTAAAAAAAATTATGCCAGTGGTTATCAGATTGACTTCACCATTATCTTAAATCTGAGATAATGAGCTTCAAATGTTTTAATTAATTTTCTCATCCTGTAGCTATGGCTCCATTGTCAGGTATTATTTTTAACACCGTAAAATGTGGAAATATTTCTGATGTGCAAGTTAGTTTATAGAAATTACATTGTATGATCTATTAGAAGAGCCTCCTGACATTCACCACGCAGATGTGCAGACAGCAACCATTATAAATCATTTGTCACTGTCTTACATCTACATCATTTATTCTGTAAGAATGCTGAATTAATTAAACATAGTTCCAAAATTTGTAAACATAGAGGACATGGTTCATGTTGAAAAATAACAACAGCTGTTTTCCATACTTTTACATTACCCTGCATGCTGTATGATTCATTGTGTGAGAATGGTTGGAATCCAGAAATTGATGTTGCATGGCATGCTGGATATGTGCATTAAGTGTAAAATTTGCATGCGTAATTATGGGTGCACGTATGAGTTTAGCTTGATGTGTGTCACGGGCAAAGCTGCATGGGATGAGCATGCTACAGCAATTTATGCATGTGCATGCATTGAAGATGTATGTATGTTCGCATTGCTGCATCGAAGTGTTTTGTGTACTGTGAGGGATTTAGTGCACTGTGATATTGCATATGCAGGTGAAGCTTAATGGAATTTTGATTGTAATGAATGGCGTGTTAATGAAGAAGTCTGAACAGTGCTTCATCCAGCTTGTAACTATTTCATTGCCAGCTGTTATTGAAGTAGTTACATTTATGTTGCAATTCCTTTTTTTTTTAATTTTTTGTTCACTTTTTTCAAAATTTTTGTTTAGGTATGCAAATTACTTTATTTTGAGGGTGGAAACCTATCATAAAATGCATATATATGCAGTCATTGATGAAGGTCCATTACATTTTGGGAAAAAAATGTAGCTATACATCTTTCTGAGTTGGAAAAATTGTATTAAATGTAGACAGATTTGTTTCACAACTCGATAAAAATGCACCTGATATGAGAATGTTCTACAAACAAACAAAAAATCTTTTATTACTTACAATAATATCACAAAATAGTTTATTTAGGTTTCTAGTAGTTGGCTTTCAAAAATTGGCTGCATTCAGTGAAAATTATCTGGACTGTCTTGGGTGTAGCCAACCTAAGTGGATATCAGTTTATGCTTGCCTGCAGTTGTACTGTTAGGAGATACTTTCCAAGAAAACATTTATATTAGCTGTAGGAGGGCTTCTTTTATCTTCCATAGGCTCACTCTGAATATTGTTTCTGTAACTTTTGTAGATAATTGTTATAAACATATTCATCAGAAAACAATGAGCAGAAATATTTATCTTGTGCAGAAAGTGTTGCCTCTTAATAAGCTTTTGGCTATGCTCCACTTTAGTGACTGGCTATTCATTAAAATTATATTAAATACCAATGTTCAAAAAGTGAGTGTCAGATCTATCATTTTTTCCATTAGTGTTTTATGTCCATTGTGACAACATTTAAAGCCATGACCTATATATTGTAGTAAAACCTTTGATACTACATATTTTATTATTTATTAATATTTCCAAATGTAATGTTTCAGCTGTATCCTAAATTCTTTTTAAGAAACCTTTTCCATATTGCAGTTTAATTAAACCAAATACAATGGAGAAATAAGAGAAGGCCTTCAAAAGTAAATAAATAAATAAAAATAAAAAGTGTGCAGCCTAGAATTTCTGAATGAATGTGGTGTCATCATATTAGGAATTGTGTTTGTGTAATTGCAGAGAATTCAAGTATTGTTTTAGTCTTTAACTTTATTCCCATTTGAAATGAAATACTTTAAGTAAATAACTTTAGCAATGCCCACAAATTTACTGTAATTAATTCTGAAAGTTTTGCATGCCATACTACAAGCTATGGAAAAATTTCTGAGACATGTGTGGCATTGATCCAGCACTCGGCATGCTATGTAACTACTAGTGTTCATTGCTGCTATGTGTGTACTGGAAACAATTAGAGTAAACTACATTATCCAGATCACCACTTAAATGTGCTGGTGAATTTATATTTCATAACTGAGTATCCCTAATTTAATTAGGGTAGAATTTGATCCCTTTAACTGAAATAATACGGTTCTCTGCAATCTGTTGTGCTGGTCCATTGCTAACTTATATGTTTTATTTCTTCAGTACCATGATGCTCCAGCATTGTTCGAGGATATACTTCATATCATGAATGCGCTGTTCACCATGTTCTTCCTGATTGAATGTATCATGAAAATGATTGCATTTGGATGCAAGGTGATACCTCTAGGACATTGTGTTACATTCTTTCTTGAACACTGACTGACTGAAACTTTAATTTCATACTTTGCATTTAGCTGTTTGGCACTGTATGCACTGTTTCAAGCTTTCATGCCATATAATACTTCCCAATTTATACAGGGAGGTATATTTACCATTTTGCATTGTGTGGATGTCCTATAATTGGTTGGAAATATGTATTTCTTCTACAATTTTTTGATTGGTGCAGTGTTTGGATTCATAGAGACATGCTGTACTGTTCAAATAAGTAGATAAATGAGTTTTGAGGCAGTTAAATAGAGAAATTCCTACTTCATTCTGTCTGTTTCACTTTTCAATCTGCGATATGCCTGTCTCAGTTCAAGTATGTACATTGGAAATAGGGATAGATAATTTCATAGATAGTGCATATGTGCCATACAGGTGAATGTGATATTTTTAAATTTATTGCTACCAATTGTTACAGGGTTAATAATTTTGAAAATTTAAAGTTATTAAAAAATTTTGAAGATACATAAAATGATGATTGTATTATGCCAATAAGATTTATAAAATGTGAACATTAATGGTTTCACTGCAAACATAAAAGAAAGAATCTGTTGCAGGTTATAAGAATACATCAATATTTTGTGTAAGCTAGGTCATGGTTATTTGTTTCATTTAACCCATTTTGATACTCAACTTTTTATGGTGTCTTCATGTGATACAAGGTTGCAAGGAGCACTTACCCACTCCAGTTATGATATAAAACCAGTCGATAGAATAGTATAAAGCAACAACTAGTACAAATAGGTAAAAGAGGGAAAATAATGCACAAATAATTGAAAAATCGAGAACTAATAGGTGTAACATGACAGCTATAAAGCATAAAATGTAGAAACAAGTAAGGAAGCAGATATTTTTATTCTGAAAATTCATGACAAAATTCATTTGATACCATATGTTGATGATGAGGTAACATGATAAAAATGGTTTACGCAATGCCAAATAATTTACAGAACTCTCCTAGCATTACTTTATCAGTTTCAAAGCTCATTGTGAATACATCTAGGTCACACATTGTTTCTGGTATGTATGTGAAAACCAAAATGTACTTACAAAGATAAATCACAAAGAAAATTTATATATTTGCGAAGAGTTCTCAGGCTTCCAGCTGGGTGGCGATGTCTTCAGACTGCTACGTTTCGACGAGTGACATACTCGTCATCTTCTGGCCAACATGACGAGTATGTCACTCGTCGAAACGTCGCAGTTTGAAGACACCGCCTCCCGGCTGGAAGCCCGAGAACTCTTTGCCAACTGTACACGCTGGGAAAGCATAAATTTAAATTTATATATTGTTCCAATGTGATATAAAGCTCTTAGCTTAACAGCTGGGTAAACTTTCTAATCATCTTCTGGCCTCTTCACTAGAATATGATAACAGTGACATCAGTCAAAATGTCATGTGTAACATGAGACTTTATATCAGTTCAACTCAATGGGAAAAAGAATGAGACATGTATGGTACTGATCTCTTTACATGTTTTACTTTCCTATTCACTTTTGGTGATAAATGCTACATAATTCAGAGATCACAAATCGAAAGTCAATGAGGACAATCATGGATACAGAAAGCTGTATGATAATTTAATTTTTGTCATTGAGAATCAAGTACAGTCCCATATTTTTTCTTGTTACCTCTCAGCTATACAGGGTTATTCAAAATGATGGACCCATTTTCAAAACTTCGTATTTCTTCAAGTACAAAACCAAAATGAACAAGCTTTATATGAATGGAGAGAGAAAGTTTCAAAATTTTTTCGTTATGTTTGATATCAGTGTAATAAATTTAATAATTTGTAATTAAGTAGTTTTTAATAATTATTTAGTCATAACCGGTAGGGATTGTACAGCAAATGTCATCTCAGAACTTTCCATACAGTTGGTTGGGGTATTCCAAGTTGTTGACTGGCTCTATTGGTAAACTTACTGGGCTGTGCACAAAACTTCCTTGAATCTGTCAGACATCATCCTCTGACGCACTTGGTCAGTCTGTGCTTTTTCCCTTTCACACACTTCCACGTTGTTTAAATTGCTTAAGCCAATGGCTAATGCTCTTGTGAGTTAGTGGTTGAATACCAAATTTGGTACAAAATGCCTGCTGCACTGTAATTTCCAATCACTTTTCACAAACTCAAGAATGCAGAAAACCTTGTGCTTCACAGTTGCCATCTCACTCACAACTGACAGTGAAACGGGATCGCCCTATTGTCACAGGAACTCTATCGGTCGCTTCTTAAACCATCACTACCCGCCCACTGCTGTCCACCAAAAACTTTGAAACTTCCTCTTTTCATTGGTATAAAGCTTTTTCAGTGTGGATTTGTAGCTAAATACATGTGAATTTTTGAAAATGGGTCCATCATTTTGACTAAACTTGTATAATCACTGTAAATGGTTATTCATCAGTATGCATTTTCATAATGTAGGAACACATTTGTATTAATTTTACAACAATCATAGTGAATTCTTTAAATGACATTTTCACCAAATCCAACAAAAAAACTTTATTTCCATGGTTGGCCACTTTCAGCACTATGCCTTAATTATATGGACATCCCAGTAAGAATGAGAAAAGAGAAACATAAAAAAATGAAGAGAGTCCATATAGGAGTCCTTGAGACTGTAAATCATCCAACACGCCATACAGGAACAAAGTAAATTCATACAAACAGAGTAAGGAAAGTTCTGGCAGAATAGAAATGATTTAGCAGTAGAGGACACCACTTATTCTGAATAGCAGAAATGTTGAGTTTAACAGGCATACAAGAAAGAGAATGAAAACTTGCTATATTTTGGGAAAAAAACACACACACACACACACACACACCTGTGTAAATTGTGCCAGCTAGACACACAATCCGGGACTGCACTGACAAGGGCCTTCACAGGCAGGCACTACTCACCAAACCTAGTTTGCAAACAGATTTCCCATCCCATAACCTCATACAACCCCAATCCTCCCACCGCTCCCAACAAATAGCTGCAAAGGAGCACCACCCTCATCACCCAATATCGCCTTGAACTGGAGCAACTGAACCATATCCTTCATAGGGCTCTGATTACCTATCATCATGTGCAGAAATGAGGGACATCCTACCCAAGATCCTTCCCATGCCTCTTAAAGTGGTATTCCATTGCCCAACCAACCCACACATCCTGCTCGATTCCTATGCCACTCCCACTCTCATCCCATTGTCACAAGGGTCATATTTCTGTGGAAGACCTGTATACAAGAAATGCCTGATTCACCCACCCAGCACTTCTTACTCCTGTCCTGTCCCATCAGAGGCAGGACCACCTGTGAAAGCAGCCATGTAATATACCAACTCTGCTGCAATCACTACACAACTTTTTATGTGAGCATGACAAACAACCAGCTGCCCACCAGAATGAATGGCTCCTTCCAAACTGTTGCCAGCAACACAGTTGACAAGCCAGTGGCACAATATGCAACTGAGCACAACTTGCTCAAGTTCAGTGGCTGCTTCACTACCTGTGCCATCTAGATTCTTCCCTCCAGTACCAGCCTCTCTGAATTATGTAGAACGAAGTTATTCTTGCAACATATCCTTTGCTCCTGCACTCCTCCTGGCCTCAATCCCTGCTAACCCTATGTCCTCCCCCCTCCCCCCACCCCTCTACCCAATAGTTTCCCCTTTCTGTACCCTGTCACCCCTTCCAAACCATGCCTCCACATCATCTTCATTGTGCGCTATGCCTTACTGGCCTTGTTACCTGTGTATTGCATGTTTAACCTGTTCACCTGCCGTTGCTCCTTCCACATTCCTAACCAGCATACCTGCTTCCTCTCTGAGAGTCACTAGCTACCGATCTCCAATCCCTCTTCCTACTTCCCACCACTTCCTTCCTCTACCTATCCCACTGAACACAAACGTATCTCATCCTAATCCACCTGCCAAACTGCAAACCCAGCATTAAGTGTGTAGCTGCCACAATGTAAAGGCACGTGTGTGTGTGTGTGTGTGTGTGTGTGTGTGTGTGTGTGTGTGTGTGTGTGTGTGTGTTCATAAAGGATTTCTTTCATAAGCTAGCATGTTTTCAGTCCTTTTGTGTGTGCCTGTCAATGACTCAACACTTCTGCTATTCAGTGAGTGGTTTCCTTTACTTAATTTTATTTAAAATTCTTACAGCTTTCATTTCAAAACCATACCTGTACATGCCATTTACTCACAATGTGCCTCCTAGGGCGATGAAGGTTAAAGTTTTCTGTCTGAAGTGAATGATAATATTTTGTTTAAAATTTATTAATTACCATCATCTTGAGTGAAAAATTATGGTTAACTCACATTTTCTGTGACAGTTAAGTGCAATTTGTATAAATTCTACTTTGTTTCTGTATTGTTTGGTGGAAAATTTGTAGTCCTGTATACTCTTACATCTAGTCCCTTTATTTTCTGTGTTCTTGTTTTCTTATCAAGCTACAGTATCCACATAATAATACCTTAGTACTGAAATTTTTGAATCTTGGAAATAAAGATACTCAGCCATATTTAGCAAACATTTTATCATTTAAAGAACTCCTTTGTTACAGTTTTCTGAAATGATTTTTAAAAGTTTTCTTCCATTCACCATGTACCATCTTAGCATGCCCCTCATTTCTTGCTACAATGCTCTTTTATTCTTTTCAGTTGTTTAAAACTATTTGTTTATTGCATCCAGAGAAGGTCTGCAGTCAAATAAAAATTGTGAGATAAAACTGTTGTGAGTCACCAATCATCTATGTACTCTTGATTCGAATTTCTGTCAAAGTCATGCTTTATCCTATTTAGTGGGCTTTACAGAACTTGATTTGTTATACAGCCATCATCACGTACAAGTTGAAGACAGTGCTAAGTATAGTTTCCAGTTGAAACAAAGATGGTCCTCTTTGGAGGATGTGAGCAATTAATCCTTTCAATGCTAGAGATGTGCTTGCCACAGGCCACGCCGAGAGCAGTGTCATTGTGGCCTGTGCCTGGACCCTTCATTGTGGAATGGTTGCCTGCATGCTGAGTAACTTACACTGGCGTGCTGGTGCTGTTCTGAATATATTTCAGATGTGTCTTGCGGGCTGAACAATTTAATCTGCACATCCACTCTTTCCAGTTTGTCAGTGCTGTTGGTGCATGCTAACCCAATAAGCCATTCACCAACAATTCACAAGGGAAACATTTTTGATTCATCTGAGTACATTTTGAGTACATGAATAAAATTAATTGTTCTGTGGCAAACTTCAAAGCCAAAATCAATCTTTTTGATTACAAAATTTGTCCTTTGCATGGGAATAATTTGATCACACCATAAATAGATGAATTTGTATAATATCTCTTTAACCAACACTATGTAGTGTGTGTATTTACTTGAGTCATGGAATAGATATTGCTGCATATAAAGACTAAGGTCTGTCTGTTGCCAGCATACTACTTTTTCAAGAGAGAGAGAGAGAGAGAGAGAGAGAGAGAGAGAGAGAGAGAGAGAGAGAGAGATGCTTCAATCCTGGAATCTTTTAGCATTTGAATACTTTTTACATCATGCAGTTTCTCAATCCTTTTTACATTCTTAAACAACATTCATGGAAAAAAATCATGAACACAAATATAATTGTCTAAGTTATATGAGGATAATTATAAATATTGTAAGAAGATGAACATGTACAATTTTTGTTTTCCTTGCACAATGTATGCTGTGTAATTACATCATGAACAAAATAGGTATGGCATTATGTGGACAGTAAGTTTGTTTCTTGCCAGCATATTTCTTGATTTTGTGAGATGCTCTGAAGTGAGGAAATTTAACTGTTTGAATACTTTTTATGATACCAAGTATGTACTTTCAATCCTTATTTACATTCTTAGTCAATTTTCATGGCCCACAAATCATGATACCGGAACATACTCATTTGTGTCGTGTTGGAATAATTTCATCACACTGAAAAATGATGAATATGTGCAGTTTTTGTTTGATTGGCAAAATGAATCCTGTGTTTTTATGTTACACACAGTATAGATACTGTAAATCACCAAGTCACCTTGTCAAAAAAAAAAGCTCCTAACTCAAGAACTTTAAGCATTTGAATACTTGTTTCAACATGCAGTACGTATTTTCAATCCTAGATAAATTTCGCTGTCAAAAATTAGCATAAGAACATGAAGATGAATAAGCTTTGTTTTAATGGTGCAATGTATGCTTTGTAATTACATTACACACAGAATAGATACTGTAGCTTCTGAAACACCAAGTCTGTTCATTTGGCAGCAAACTGCTTCATCTGAAAAGATGAATACTTTTTACATCTATTGAATCTATTCTTAACCAAGTCTGTTCATTTGGCAGCAAACTGCTTCATCTGAAAAGATGAATACTTTTTACATCTATTGAATCTATTCTTTTTGATGCAAGCCATGGACTGGCACTGCAAAAGTTTAAAAATAGATTTTACATTTTTCTTGTTTTTTTGCAATTCTTTTGTTTTTAAATAATTTACTCAGGAGTATCAAATAATTCCAACCACCAGTTTCAGTTCCTGAAGATTTGTAACAGTTCTTTGTGTGTTAAGTCATGAAACACAGTGCAGTACACATTGGTACATCTGATGCACTGATCCTTCTGAGCTCACTAGAATGTCACAGTGGTTAAGTGCACCCATACTCAAATTGTAATCTACAGTGCATTGGGGTTTCTTTATCTTTTCACTGGTTTTTCAGTCAATCCATGTGTTGTGTTACTTGTGATAAACATCCACACTTTTCCTTTATCGTGCCACCCGATAGCAAGCATCTTCTCAGTTGACTTAAACTCAAGTTCTCTTCCTTTCAGTTTATTCTGCAGTTCTGACGTGTTGCACCTATTCTTATGAACAGCGATGTTTATGGTTCGTCTGTGGCTGTGAAGCCAGAGGAACAGATCTGGGATGGAATACCAGTTGTTGACATACAGTATATGTCCCTGTTCCACATATAGTCTGATAAATTATGCCAGTACATCACTACTTTTCCCTAAATTGTGGAACCTAATTTCTGTTGTTGTACCTGTATATACAAAGAAATTCAACATGCGGCTATGCATTCTGACAGTCATGCAGAACAGATGTCTTTATTCCAAATCTACTTTGCTTGGATGGAATAAATTGTTTAAAAGATAACGGACATTAGAACAACAAGAGACTGTCGACAAAGCAAAGCTTCTGATGTGGACTAAATGCACTGTTAAAACACTGTACATATTTTATTGACAATGTTCCTAATTTTAAACAAACTGTCACCTCCATTACTGTACTCACAGAGTTGGCACTAAAGTGCAGCATTCTCAAAAGTAAAATAAAATGGATGGGGGGCATAATTTTGCCAAAAAACTGGTGTGTTTAAAAGTATATATTTGGACCAATAATCACTTACTTTCAATATTTTAACTTCAGCTCTTAGAAAACAAATAGCAACAAACAATAAAGTTCCTCAAATCTATTATACTTCCATTTTAACAGTCGTGATTGTACTAATTCTGGAGTATTTGCTCTGATGTGCACATAAAATTGATTTATTTCATCTGCTATAAACTTCATCAGGCCTTCTGACAGAAATATCATAAAAAATTACAGAATGGTTGAGTAATTAGCTAGTTCACATTCGTATCTTGAAGCCGCATCATCAAACTTATGCTTAAATGGCTGGAAATAGTTTGTTTCCAATCAAATGTGTCACTAAGTCATGCTCTAGACAGAAGCATTTTGCTATCACTTTTGGATTCTTTGGATTCTGAAAAGCCACTGACTGTACCTCTTGTAAAATCATCAAACTGGTGTGCTGTACCACCTGATGAACAGGGCTAAGGACTATTACTCCATAATTCCACTATAGAATTATTACTGTTACCAACATCAGAGAATGCATCCTCACTGTTGCTCCAGTAAGTATCTCCAGGATCTCTCTGTCTCTGCGACCACAGTGATGTGACAGTTCTCTCATAGAACAGATGAATGCAAAGTTACAATTGCTGAAAACATGCAAAGCAAACTTGAACTCCACGAAGAGGAATCACAGCAGCAAATGTAGAAACACACACTTGAAATATGCACTCGGAACTCTAAACACCTGCTGGAAGAAAGGTGCAGGAATACAGCTCTGCATGTTTACACATCAGACGTGTGCAGGTACCTATGACTCAGTGCACTTTAACTCATCCACAGCAGTGAGAGGACCAATAGCTTGGGACACTTCCACAGATCAATAGCACTTACAGAAAACCCAGAGGCTGTGCCTAATAACGTTCACAGCACTTGGGGAGCAGCAGAGCAAGACAAGTGAGCAGGGACACAGCAGCCAATGGGTTAATTAGGTGATTTCTCTGGGATAATGTCTAGAGCATTGTGTAGATCTAATAAAGATATCCTCAGACTACCAACAGACTGAAAAACAACAAATGATTCTTCTTGACTATGATCTGTTTAGTGCCTGTGTACAGCTTGGGACAAAATAGTACCCCACAGAATATGAAATAAAAGAAAAAAACCACAAATATTGTGTGTCATGAACAAAAGCTGTAATTTGAGAAGACCCATGTCTAATCAAAGCCATATTTCACAAAAATATGACCATATCATTGCTACTGTGCTAGTAGAAGTGCATTGACTTTGCTGTACACACTTTGGTGGACACGTTGTATCTCTGTTTGTGTCGAGTAGCTAATACAGTCTCACTCTAGGGCTAAACACATTCACTTCTTGTACAATGTGAGAGTTAATGCTGTGCGTATATTTACATGCAGTAAATAAATTTAATTTGTGCTCAGCATTTCTACATGGGTTCAATTTGTTGTGGTCAATGTACCCAACTAGAATTAAATGCTGCCTTACAGCAAAGTAAATGTAAACCCATAGGTATTTTATAATGGCTGAGCACATTACATGCTTCCTTTCTAAACTGGAATATTAGCTAAACTAGTTCAAGATAAAAAGGTAGGACTTGAAATTTGATGTGTTAACAAGCATGAATGTCCATTTTAGATACATTCTTTGTCATTGCTCACCTGTTGTGCTAGTTTGCCATTTCTATCTCCATTAGGCAGAATGGAATTTTTATTTTATTTTATTTTTTTTTTTTTTTTTGAAGTACTCAGACAAGCAGATATTAGTCTCACAGTTAGGATTTTTTTACATTATCAGTTCACAGAAGACTACCTACGGAGAAAAGAAGTCTAACCATGATTGACAGTATAATGGCTAAGCATTGGATACAAAAGCCAGCTAGCACTTTTTAGGCACTTGTACTGACAAACAATTTGGCCATTTCCTTATAGATTTATGCTTCATGTTAGACAAAAGTATATATTGTTTGTCTACTAATTATAGATGGCATATGTATGTGCAACACTAAATAAACAGTACCCATTAACAATATTACACCACAGTGGACTTGGCAAACAAGTAGTGAACATGGAATGAGAGTAAAGAACCGAGCCTGAACCATGTATGTAAGAGTCATATGAACCTATATAGCTAACTGGTGAAGAGTAGGAATGACTGTAAACATTTGATAAATTGAGTGTTCTCCTGCTGCCCTTCATAATTAACATGTACAGTTAAATGTACTCATAAAGAATTAAATACAATGCAAACACTACTTTCTTTTGTGAGACACAAATTTCATCATTTAATCAGCATATCAGCACTTCAACTCCCAATACTATATTCTTTCCAATTGTACTACTAGTATTACAAGAAAGTAACATCATTTTGATGAAAAGACAGTACTGCAGCTCCCAACCATCATCACAGTCAGTGTGAAGAGTAGATGTTTGTGACCCATCAGACAGTCCACATTACTTTCTGTAGTAGCAGATAGGCTAACATTGACTTACCATAACAAGATGTCCCTTTGCTGGCACATGTTTGACATGCAAACTAGTCATGTGGATATCATTTCTCAATATTTGAAAACAATCAGAAATGGGCCGAAGCTGCTGTGAGCACCGCTTTGCAGAGGTTTAGCACTAGAAACGTGTCTAACCAAATTCTTCAAGCCTGGTAAGCTAGACTACTATAGATAGGGTTGTTCGAAGCCCTATTATGGCATAGGTACAAATGCTCCTGGGATGTCAGTTAAAGCATATTGGAGTTAGTGGACTAAGTGAACTCAGGGAGTGTATTTACAGCTAAAGTAATTTATACTACAGGATATTAAAGCATTACTTTAATACAAAATTGATGATTTAGTTGAAAAGTTACTCTTCAGTAGGGAGAGAAGGAAGACAGGGGCTAATGTCCCATCGATATCGAGGTAATTAGAGATGAAACACAAGCTCAGGTTGTGTCAAGGATAGGGAGGAAATCGGCCATGCCCTTTCAAAGGAACCATCCTGGGATTTGTCTGGAGTGATTTACGGAAATCATGGAAAACTTAAATCGGGATGGCTGGACATGGGTTTGAACCGTTGTCCTCTCACACGCAAGTCCAGTGTGCTAACCACTGTGCCACTTTGCTGGGTCTTCAGTAAGGAACTTTGGGTTCAATACCAGAAACAGCAGAGCAGACATGCTGGTGGAATTTCCTGAAAAGAACACTGTGTTCATTGCAAACATATTTTTCAAGAAAATTTCAGGAAAAAAATTGACACTAACAGAACCAAAGAGAACTATGAATGAGATTGACTGTGTGCTTTCAAAACAATGAACCAAACATGCAGGATTTGTTGATCTTAAACGAACTGAGAATTTCCAGTGACCACAGGTGAGAAAGGTGGATAATAAAACTGAACACTAAGTTAGAAATAAATAACCTCATTAAGTAAAAATCCTGTTTCATTGATTCAAAAAATTTAGAAGTCAAAGAGAAAGAATACTAATTAAAATTCACAAACGGGTTTAAGGAGAATGAAGGAACAGTAGGTCTAATTATGAAAAATTATGTTGTAACATAGTATACTGGAAAACTCTAGAGATGTTGCAGGAGTGAGGAGCAAAAAGCAAAACAAAGATTTCAGAAGACATGCAGTAATTGATGAAGAAGAGAAAAGAATTAAAAGTAAGAGATAACAGAAGTCAGACAGAGCTAAACGAATGAAACAAAACTTTTCAATAATGTGTACAAGATGTAGAACATATAATGAGAAGACTATCAGGGTGACAACCAAGAAAAACTAAAATGACAAGAAAATACAATCATTTATTCTTTGTAGACACCTTATCACATTAGTCAGGATGTCAGATGGCTCTGTTATGACAAACTAGGAGACCATTCTAAAGGTGTTTGAGGAGTTATTAAAAAAAAATTGTTTAGTGCGCCCTGGGAAATTAACACACAAACTGTACAGCACTCTGAAAGTACTACCAGAAGAAGCAGAGAAATTGATTAGGTGCATTGAAAGAGGAATATTATTTGTAAATGACATAGTTATTGCAGAAATGATGAAAGCAGAGAGAAAGATGATGAACATAAGCCCTACACAGTTATTCACAGACTGTTTACATACAGTGGTGATATCAGAGTATTAGAACAATGCTGGAATATTCCCTAGAAATGGTACAAGGAAGATGTGAAGAGCTATAAGCTCATTAGCCTTTGTCAGTAGTATAAAAGAGTTTTACAAAAAATACTTACAAATTGTGTAGAAAAAACTTTGGGTATTCACCACAGAAAATAACAAGCTGGTGTTAGAAGTGGTTTAACACAATGGACCAGCTAAAGGTAACAACAAAGTTATAGAAAGAAGCAGTTAGCTAGCACTTTGTATGAGTTTTAAAGACTCTAACATGACATTTCACTCAGTCACAATTAAATCTGTGCTGACAGCACTTGAGAAACAAGGAATAAAATCTATCAGTGTCAGTATGCTGAAGATATTTACAATAAGAGTATTTCTTCCATTCAGTTACACCAAGAGAGTGAACAGTTCAGAACTGGGACAGAAGTTAGGCAATCACATGCAATTCAACTAAAATTATTTTCTGCAGCTGAGGATGAGGTCTTCAGATAATGAAATAAGAATGTGGAAGGAATGATGTGCATAAATTGGTCCTATTTGAGCCACCTATGATTTGTGGTTTATCTGGATGCACAGAAACCTCAGTAAAGGATGGAGGAACTGAACAAAGCAAAAATATAAAAGATTAATAATAATAACAACTTTTTGTGCCTAAGTGACTGGATGCAAGTTTTCCAGTTGGAAACCACTTAGGCGACTTGTATGTCCCTAATTTTCCGCAACAGGGACATACAGTTTAATGTCGAATCTGAACCACATGTTGTTCCTAGTAACTCCTCACATTATGCAGATGATTGATGTAAAGATTAATGATGAAGTTGTAGAAGAACTGATATATATGTATGCTTAGGACAGCTGATAACAAGAAGCAGATGGACACTTAAAGAAGTAAACAGGAGAGAAAAATGATGAGTTCATTTGGGAAACTAAATGCTGTATTCAGGAGTAAATTCTAAATATACCTGCAACATAAAGTCTTCAACTATTGTGTACTGCAAGTACTAATTTATGAAAATGGACTTTAAATGCTCAAACAGATCAAAAATGGAGAGCCAACCATGAGAAATGAGAAGATGCATATTGTGTGCAGCAAGAAAGTACAGAAACAAATAAGTGAATAAGAGGAAAGAAAGCAACTGAGGATGTGGCAGTGACTCTTACTAAAATGAAACAGTGATGGGCTGGGCATATAGTGAGGTGAAATGATGGGAGGTGGCCTAAGGAAATTCTGAGTTGGATTAATCATAACTGAAACAGACGTAGAGGATGATCTGACATCAGAAGCAAGATAAACATTGATGTAAAAAGCTGACAATCACTCTGTATGAAGAAATGTTGAGGAGGCCAGTAACCAGCAGCATGTGTCGTATGGCTAATGATGATGATTAATGAGTTGATGATGATAATGATTCTGATGACTGCTGGGATTGTTTATATGATTCTGAATAACTATTCGATAATGTAACTTCTACATCATCTCAAACTGATGCAGTAATATAATGCACATAAATTCTTCTTAAGTGGAAATCAGAAATTTATTGAAAATAAATCAGATATACAATTGTCATATTGGAAAATTTGGGTTTTCTGGTGGTAATCCATATTATACTTGCACAGTATTTCAATCGTGTAACTCGCAACCTTCGTCAGGTGCTCCCTGAGGCTGAATCCAATGTGGAACAGGTCCAGTATTTATGCCTATGGGGGCCAGACACTCCATCATCAGTCCATGTTGTGCCAGGCATCTGGTCTGAGATATGCACCAGTCAGTAGGAGCAACCATGTTCTTTTCTAGCCATAGCTGTTCTGACTCCTGTATGCATACTTTTTGGTTGTTGTTAGTTAATAATTTTGTCATCTGACATTCTGTTCCATCTCCAAGTTGTACTGGGCATTCAATATTTTGATTGATATCATTTAAGCTTCCCAATGAACTCTGGTGTTCAGTTACTGTAGCCGGCTATGTCAGATGCTCCATCTGAGGTCTGCACCCACTAGAGGTGACTGCTGGCCACAGGTGTTCAAATTGTCATTTATTCTCAAAAATGATCATCCTCAAGTGCTTGATTTGCTATATGAAGTACCACCATCTGTTAGCCCGCCATCTGTTGGTTGTGTTGGATTATTTGTTCTGTCATCATTTCCAAAGTTATTTCCCCTGGAGATTGAATGTTGTCTCCATTGTGTCTATAGGATATTAAGCGCCAGATTTCAGGCAGACACATGCTGATATCCTGTGTCACAAGTTTTTAAGATATTGTGTGACGTTTCTTTTGATGGATTCTTTAATAGCCCTATCCCAGTATATGGGTATCTCTGTCAGAATCTTGACATCATCATAATTCATCGAATGATTTAGGTCCAAACAATCTTCCATTATAGCTGCTTGGGAGCCTGTTTGAGACTGGTGTGCCATTGGTGCTCCTTACACATGCTGCAACAGTCTTGGTGGTTTGGCCAGTATATGACATACAACAGTGGCATAGTCTGTGGTACATGACTGGTTTCTGGAGGCTCAGATCATCCTTTAAACTCTAACAGACCCTTAATCTTAGTTGGTGGGCAGAAAACGCTCTTCACATTATATTTGTGAAAAATTCTGGTGATTTTGGCAGATATTGGTCTGGTATGTGGCGAAAAAGCAACCTTCTTTGGTTCTTCTTGTACTTTTATTGACCCCTCTGTTGGAGAAGTAGTGTGCAGTGCCTTCTGAATATCTGTGGAAGACTATCCATTTCTGAAGAACACAGACTGCAGATGTACTATCTTGTCATCAAGTTGTCTGGATCCAAAAGAATTTATGCCCAATGAACGAGAGTTTTGGGTACACCATGCTTCTGAAATGGATCGTGGCAGCTACTAGCTTGCATGTACAGATTGGTGTGAATTGGTTTTCAGTAAATACTATGGCCAAAAGTGGCATTTGACTTCCTCTGGACAAGAACATCTCAGAATGGCAGTTGTCCATTCTCCTCTATTTCCACCATGAACTTTATGTTATGGTGATGTGAGTTCAGGTGTCCTATGAAAACAAGGAGCTTTTCTCTACCATTGGGTCAAATGACAAAGGTTTCATCCACATATCTGAAGAAACATTTATGCAAGTGCCTCATTTTTGAATCTCTCCATAAAGTGGTTTGCTAGCACCTGTGAGAGCAGACTGCCCATTGCTACCTGCTCCATTTGACCATAGGATTGACCCCCATATACAAAGTATGTTGAAGTTAAAATGTGACTGCACTAGTCCAGGAGAGCCATGTTGAACATTTCTCCAATCAATTCTAGTGATTCATTCAGTGGTACCTGGATGAATAAGGAAATCATGTCAAAGCTAACCATAATTTCAGAATCAGTGTTGTCTACCTGTTCAGGTTATGTAGAAAATCTTGCAAGTTGCAAATGTGGCATGTACATTTGTTTACATATGGCAATAGCATCTTCTCCAGGTCCTGAATGGTGGGGTAGGTGGTCATGCCAATGTTGCTAACTATTGTTTCCTGCAGAAGGGCCCTGTTTGTTCTGTCCACCTTGTCGGTGGGGTCTATTTCTATTAGTCTGTATGCTGTATCATCTGGGTCCAACTGAATGAATCACTCTGAAAATATCGATGCACGAAGCATACAATAACTACCACCATCACACACACCTTAGCAAAAGATCTGACGTAGAACCTAAGGAAATTCTGGTCTTTTGTAAAATTGTTAAGTGGGTCTAAGGCATCCATTCAGTCCCTTGTTGAACAGTCTATTGTGACAGTTGAAGATAGCAAAATGAAAGCCACAGTTTTAAATTTCATATTCAGAAAATCATTCACACCAGAGAATTGTACAAACATACTGTCAGTTGACCATGGGACAGTCTCCCATATGGAGGATATAGTAATAAGCATCAATGGTGAAGAGTACGACTGAAAAATTTGAAAGCAAATAAATCACCATGTCCAGATGGAATCCCAGTTTGATTTTCCAAAGAGTACTTGGCCCCTTACCTAGCTTGCATTTATTGCAAATCTCTCACCCAGAATAAAGTCCCAAGCAACTGGAAAAGATGCAGGTGACTCCAGTAAATAAGAAGGGTAAAAGAATGGACCCACAAAATTACACACCAATATCCCTATTTTCTGTTTGCTGCTGAATCCTTGAATGTATTCTCAGTTCAAATATGATGAAGTTTCTTGAGACTGAGAAGCTTATGCTCAGGAATCAACATGGTTTTAGAAGGCATCACTCTTGCAAAACTCAGTTTGCCTTTTCCTACATGATATAATATGAACTACGGATGAAGGGCAACATGCAGATTCCATATTTCTAGATTTCTGGAAAGCATTTGACACAGAGCCCCATTGTAAGCTATTAAAAAAGGTATGGGTGTATGGAATAATTTCACAGATAGGTGATTGCCTTGAAGACCTGTTAAATAATAGGACCCAGTATGTTGTCCTCGACATTGAGTGTTCATCGGAGACGAAGTTTTTGTCAGGAGTGACCCAGGGAAGTGTGATAGAACTACTGTTGTTCTCGATGTACATAAATGATGTGGCAGACAGGGTGGCTAAAATCTATGGTTGTTTGCTGATGATGCATGGTGTATGATAGGGTGAAGTTGATAAACAAAATTTCCAATTGCTGTAATGAATGGCAGCTAGCATTAAATGTGGAAAAATGTAAGTTAATGTCGTTGAGTAAGATGAACAAACCTGTAATGTTCGAGTACAGTAGCACTAGTGTCCTGCTTGACACAGTCAAGTATTTTAAATATCTGGCCATAATGTCGCAGAGTGATATCAGATGGAATGAGTATGTGAAAACTGTGATAGGAAAGGCGAATGGTCAACCTTGGTTTACTGAGAGAAAGAGTGGTTCACCTGCAAAGGAGACCACATACAGGATGCTGGTTCGACCTATTCTTGAGTACTGCTTGAGTGTTTGGGATCCATATCAGGTTGGGGTGAAGGAAGAAATTGAAGCAATTCAGAGGCAGGCCACTAGATTTGTTACCAGTAGGATTGAACAGCACGTAAGTGTTACAGAGATGCTTCCAGAACTCAAATGGAAATCCCTGGAGGGAAGGTGTCGTTCTTTTGAGAAACACTGTCGAGAAAATTTAGAGAAACAGCATTTGAAGCTGACTGCTGAACAATTCTACTGCCACCAACATACATGGTGCATAAGGACCACGAAGATAAGATACAAGAAATTAGGGGTCAATATGGAGGCATATAGATAGCCATTTTTCCCTTGTTCTATTTGCGAGTGGAACAGGAAAGGAAATGACTAGTAGTGGTACAGGGTACCCACCACCACGCAACCGTATGGTGGCTTGCGAGTATTGATGTAGATGTAGGTGCAGACTTGATTGGAAAAAAGTTTGACGGGGATCTCCTGAACTTGTTCAGGCAGATCTTAACTTCAACATACTCCCTATATGTGGATCAATTCTACAACCAAACAGAGGGGGTTGGCAGTGGGCAGCCCACTCTCACCAATGGCGCCAAACTTCTTTATGGAGAGATCTGAAGATGAGGCACTTGCACGGGCCCTGGATTAACTGAAATGTTTCCTCAGATACATGGATGACACCTTTGTTATTTGGCCCCACAACAGGGAAAAGCTCCTGGTTTACCTGGAATAACTGAACTCATGCCACCCTAACATAAAATTCACAATAGAAGAATGGACAACTCCCATTCATAGATGTTCTTGTCCAGAGGAAGGCTGATGCCACTTTTGGTTATAGTATTTATCAAAAACCAATTCACACTGATCTGTACTTGCAAGTCAGTAGCTGCCAACATCCAGTGCAGAAGAACGGTGCACTCAAAACTCTGGTTCATCGGACATCAACTCTTTTGGATCCAGACAACTTGAGGACAAAGATAAAAGCAACTGCAGTTTGTGTTCTACAGAAACAAATATTCTTCCAGAGATATTCAGAAGGCACTGTGCCTTACTTCTCCACCAGATGGGTCAGTAGAAGTAGAAGAAGCAGCAAAGAAGGTTCTATTTTGCCATATGCCAGACCAATATCTGACAAAATCAGCAGAGTTCTTCCCAAATATAACATCAAGAGTGATTTCTACCCATCAACCAAGATTAAGGCTCTATTAGGGAGTGTAATGGATGATCTGGACCTACAGAAACTGGCCATTCACCACATACCATGTCATTGTGGTACATATGTATCTACATGGCTACTCTGAAAATGACATTTAAGAGCCTGGCAGAGGGGTTGTCAAACCACTTTCACAATAATTCTCTATTATTTCACTCTTGAACAGAACACGGAGAAAACAAACACCTACATCTTTCCATGCAAACTCTGATTTCCCTTATTTTATTATGATGATTGTTTCTCCCTAGATATTTTTTCATTTGGAGGAGAAAGTTGGTGATTGAAATTTTAAGAGAAGATCCCACCACAATGAGAAATGTGTTTGTTTTAATTATGTCCACCTCAAATCCTGTATAATGTCCGTGACACTCCCTCCCTTATTTCTTGATAATGCAAAAGTTGCAGCCCTTCTTTGAACTTTCTTGATATAGTCATTAATCATATCTGGTAAGGATCCCACACCACACAGCAGTACTCCAAAAGAGGATAGACAAGCATAATGTAGGTAGCCTCTTTAGCAGATCTGTTGCATCTTTGAAGTGTTCTGCCAATAAAGTGCAGTCTTTAGTTTGCCTTCCCCATAACATTTTGTGTGTGGTGTTTCCAGTTTACATTGTTTGTAATTGTAATTCCTAGGTATTTAGTTGAATTCATGGCTTTTAGATTTGATTGATAAAACGTGTAACAAAAGTTTAATGGATTCTTTTGGACAATCATGTGGGTGACCTCACACATTTCATTATTTAGGGTCAATTGCCAATTTTTGCACCATACAGATATCTTTTCTAAATCGTTTTGCCATTTGTTTTGATCTTTTGATGACTTTTATAGACAATAAATGGTAACATCATCTGCAAACAAGCTAAGATGGCTGCTCACATAGTCTCCTAAATCATTTATACAGATAAGGAACAGCAGAGTTATGGCATATATCGATCAGACCCCCAGGACTCTTGACATCAGGTGTAAGGAGCACCTACGACACATCAGATTTAGGCGGACCTCCAAGTTAGCTACAGCAGAACATTGTTTGGAACTAAATTATTCAGTGAGTTACAAGATGTCAAGATTCTGACACAGACGCCCAGATACTGGGATAGCATTTTTAAAGAATCTGTCAAAATAAAGGTCACACAGAATCGTAGCTGCTGTGACATGGGATATCAGCTTAGCTCAAACTGGAATCTGACACTCAGTCTCCTAAAGATTCAATTGAGGAAACATCCAAAGTCTGGGGAAGTAATTTTGGAAATGACAGCAAATAACCCAGCACAGCCAACAAAGGGCACACAGAGGGTGGTGCTTCATACATCAAATCAAGTACCTGAGGATGGTAATTTAGAAAACAAACAGCAATTTGAACTCTAGTGACCATAAAATAATCTGACAGCCACTCCTGGCAGGTGCAGATCTTTGATGGAGCACCTGATGCAGCCAGCTATGGTAATAGAACACCATAGTCCATGGGAAGGCTTAAATGATGGCAATCAGAGGATTGAATGCCCAGTACAACTGGGAGGTGGAACAGAACATCAGATGACAAAATTATTAACTGACAACAGCCAAAAAGTATGCACAAAGCAGTTTCAATAGCTATGGCTAGAAGATATTACAGTTCCTGCTACTGACCAGCGCATATCTCGGACAGAGTGCATGGTGCAGTGCGGCCTGATGATGGAGCACCCAGCCTCACATAGGTATAAATACTGGACCCATTCCACACTGGATTCAGACTCAGGGGCAAGTTACACAATCGAAATATAGTGATATAGTGCAAGTATGACATGGATTACTGGCAGAAAACCCAATTTTGCAAGATGACAATGCCTCACTAGGAAAGCCTGGCTGGCTCTGAGCACTATGGGACTCAACTGCTGAGGTCATTAGTCCCCTAGAACTTAGAACTAGTTAAACCTAACTAACCTAAGGACATCACAAACATCCATGCCCGAGGCAGGATTCGAACCTGCGACCGTAGCAGTCTTGCGGTTCCAGACTGCAGCGCCTTTAACTGCACGGCCACTTCGGCCGGCGGGAAAGCCTGAAGAGCTATAGATATACAGTTATTAAAACATCAAATTGTTAGCTTAGCAATATCTGTCAGTGTAATAATAACAGTTGACAAATTAGTGCTGGTGCTGAACTGAAGTGAAAATTCTCTCTGAGAATTACATATGACTACTCAATAATATCATCTTGATTCTGATCTTGAATTTATTGGTTTGCTGTTAAATTCATTACCTAGATTACACACATCTTTTTATCTTAAACATGACAATCATTACAGGTTTTGGCCATATATTGCCCATATTTAGATTCTATGTGTCATAGGTGGCATTTGGTGAACAAGGCATGAAGTATAAAATGTGATGATGGCCAGTATGTGGCTGAAACTGGTATTGATTGTTATCACATTATTAACATAATTGTGTCTAAAATAAATATCTCGAACAGTCTTCTCGATGGAATGAATATCATTTTCCATTATCTTGGCTTATAGTACTTGCTGTTTTACCCTTAGGAAAATTTTTCCTCACAAATTACAAAAGAAATAAAATGCAACAAACTATTACATATTTTTTCTGGCACTTTCCAGAGTTTGATAACTGCAGCTACACAAGTTGAGACAAGTGCTGGAAATTTATGTACATTATAATCAATGTGTACATACATTATCAATAAATGTGTAAGAAAAAAGCCTTTTTGCCAGTTATAACCGCAAGACTCTAATTATGAACAGATTTTTTTTATTCTCTAGCCACCAGGATAGTGATAGTTTGATAAGTATAATTAAGCAATATGCTGTTGTAGATCACACAATAAGAATAGCAGTAGAAAGGAAATGTATGTCCTACCTGATCAAGTCGTTGATTTTGAAATTCTCAGTAATAGCAGCTGGTAATAACTGTTGGAAGTATCACAGCGGTTTTCCCCAGCTCAATTTGTACTGGAAGTCACTTTAATTGTGGTAATTCAAAAGGGAATATATTATTGCACAATCAACAGAAAAGGAGTTAAAACTAAAGTTTTGCAATTCTCTATAGACCTACTGTAACTAAAGTACAGTTATTTATTTTTACCCAGTCTGTCAGTTTCTTCCCATTTTTCAGTATCAACCCCTTTGTAACTTACATTTTAATAATGGCCCTAGACTGATGTGATTCTTTGTTTTCCATTTTTCTGTGGTACTGGTACTCAAGTATATTCTCTCAACTGTCTCACGGGGAAACTTCTGCTAATGGTTTTTGGAGAAAACTCCTTCATCAGAAAGCACAGTAAATGTTCCTTCATATGAGAATTTAAACCACTATGATTCATGATTGTGTAAAGAGAACTTTATTGTTCTGTCCTGGAAAAATAATATGCAGTGCTATTCCCAATGTGAGTCAAGAAGAATGCATAACTTCCTGACGAAGTATGACTTTTAAAGCAGAATTCGTAGTTATGTGTAACAGAATTGTCAGTCAGTCACCCCAGAAGATATTGTGTAATCATATGGTATAGCAAACAACAGTTTCTTTGAAGGAAAAGTTATAGCTGTGTCTTACTGAGATGGAGGACAGTGAATTGTTGTAAGATTCATAATGTGGTGCCACAGAGCATTGCATGCACCTGTTTAACAAAATATGACATTATGTAAATAATGGTCATGAGGAAAGATCTTCATTGATCTTCGAGATTAAATGCAGAGCTGCAGACAGATATATCAAAAGTTAAAAATTGTGATGACTGTTTAATCTATGAGATCTAATTTGTCTTCAACTAGAAGGTTTCATGACACACACAACCTTCTGTCTTTCAAATAAGACTGACACAAATGGAAGCCCAAGGAACGGCGGCCATGCATGTAGGAGGTACCTAATAACTATGGGCAGTAGATAGTTTGGAGATGGGGCAAGGGAGCACTGACTAGATATGTTCTGTGCACTCTTTATAAGCATGAACAATATCATCCTTAATAAGCCATTTTTACCTTTGAAGGTTTGATTTATAAACCAATTTAGCACACAGCCCACCACAATATATGACACGATTCTCTGTTCACCTCTGTAAGTTCCATTTTTTTTCACCCAGTGATTCTGTCTCTAAATTGATGAGAACCTATCCCCATTGATCAAGGGGGAAAAACCTAACAGGAATATTTTCATACCAGTTGGTAGGTTCATAACAATGTCATTCTATATTAAAACACCAATCCTCAAATGTGCTGAAAAGCTCCTCATTTATAAGATAGGTAACTGAAAATGCTGTATACATTATGATAACTGATAAGCAGTCCCTGTTTAGATATGTTGATGGTATTACCAAGCTTTCATCTGGCTCTCAGAATCTAATGTTCCACAGTGCATACTTCAGCCACCTGTCACATAACAACAGCCATCTGAAATGAAACACTACTAATGTTCTTCATACCATTCTGGCATTGGGTACCTCATTGACATCCTCCACTATGGTTTCACCTATATTTTGTTGTATTCCTCAAATGAGAATATAATACCTTTCCAAGATTATCTCTGCACTCTTCAAAGAACACCCCTTCCCCCTTCCTTTCCACCAACCTGCACATTTTTCTAATTTATCCTTTCACATCTCTTGTTCTCAACAGCATGCCCCTGGTCAAATTCCAATACTATCTTAAAAAACCAGTTACTGTGTACTAACTCCAGTTATTTTTTGACATTTTATAACCTGTAAGGGCTAGAGTAATACATACAAATGGCCACATCAGCTATCATATTTGATGAAAACACTGTGCAGCATTCTGTACAGACATGAAAATGAGCAGTTGACACCTGTATGGCCACCAGCTGTCTTACAACTCAAGTTACTGTGGTCTTTTCCATGGACCCCCTTTCTCACTTCCTACCAACTAAACTGTTGTGATCATTCTTTCAAATTGTGCTATGGTTATGAAGGTCCAGTGATTTAAATTCTACTAGTCACTGAGTTTTCTTTATTTTTTTTTCTCTTATGTATCCCTTTCACCATTATCTTCTTCCTTTCCTATTTCTGTTTCAAACCTCTTTATACCACATCATCAGTGACATCAATATATCTCATCATTAATTGTCTTTATATTTGACTGTCACAGATTAATTATTTCTTTTATTCCCATTGGCCCTTGTTGTGCTTTCTTTAGGGCCCCATTTCTTCCTGGCTCATTGTTTTTTATCAAGTTCCTTCCCACCCCCACCCTATTCTTGTGTCTGTAAGTCTGTGTATGTCTTCATTCACCATTGGGAGCTGCATTCAGTATGTCTATGCATTTGTCTCACTTTTCCTCCCTCTGTAATTCCACCCAATCTATGATTTAAACAATCATCAGCAAACATTCAGTTCAACTTTCAACCATGTCTGCAATTCATTTATGGCGCTCTCTTTTCTCATAATAACTGTTCATTTTCAAGCTTGCTATAACACTGTGATAAATAAAGTAACTGTTAATTTAAAGTTAGCCAACAAGCTGTTCCCTTCAGTATTTAGGATTTGGAGTTTAGAATATCACCACTGCATTTTATGCAGTTGTTATGGGATCAAATGTGTGTGTTTCTTTTCTTTAAAAATCTTTATTAACATTATCATATTTTACTATGGATTGTAGAGGTGTGAAAGTTGCCATTCTTGATTTCTCTCATAATATTAGATTCTGTTGTATTATCTACTGTTGTGCATAAAATTTCTGTCATGTGTAAACTATTATGATTCAGCATGTTACCAAGCTGTGATATGTAAATGATAGAGACAGGCCACATGCTATATAATTTCTTCTCGTGCTTTAAATGTAGAAATACATCATGATGTGTCTGATGTGTTTTTATTTTAGAAAGAGAAGTTACTGCATTCAGTTATTTCATGGCAGTGAGGGAGCCCTATATAACACATATTCTGTACATCCCTTTCAAATCTTTGAGTACTTGTTTATGATTCTTTTTTATATCTGAATCTACTCTAGAGTGTATTTGTGTGACTATAACTAAAGAATTCCAATTTCAACATTTATCAACTTAAATTGATTAAAGTAAATATTTCAACATTAATAAAGTTGCAGTCCAAATTATTACTTCTCACTTGAAGTAAGCAGATACGTTTTGAGGTCTTGACTTTTGTCTGTAAAAATTGCATGTGTTTCTCTCTCCTTCTTTTTGTGTTTGTTGTATGGCACCTAAGTGTGAACAGTTCTGGCTTTTGCAGATGAGTGTTACTGTTATTATGATTATTTGTGTCAAAGTTCCTGTTTCTTCAGTTGCCACAACTATCAGCACCACTTGCAAACCAGACAGTTTTCTTCATCATTGTATTTCCAGTGTACGAAATGATGATCATCATGAAGCACTGGGTTTAACAAAAATTTCTTCACTATGAAATTTGAAATTAAAACCATATCAAATGGAAATTTAAATCTGAATTCTTGCCTGATGCTGGATATCCTCATCCCTACTAAGTTATCAAGGCACCATTCCTAACTTGCTTTAGAGAAAGTAAAAGGGAGATGCTGCCAGATGAAATATATCAAGTTAGTTGTGAATCATGTCTGGATAGCTCAGTTCACAGTGCTTTCCCAACTTTTATATGATCCTTCTTTGTTTCAGTATGATAGAAATGACTTCTTACCAATTACTAGCAGGTTTGTAGGTAATGACAAAATCCAACAGAAAAAGTGCCTTTGAGATTGAGGCATTCTTTTTTCCAGTAATTCAAAAGACACTGTTTAGGTATGAAAAGTTTAGGTATGGAAAAGTCATCTAGCCACCATAGTCTTTGTTTGCTGTTTCACACCATTTTCTTTCCCAATGTCATCCTGTTAACAATATTATTAAGTTTTTCAAAGTAACACATTATGTAGCTTCAGCATACCCAATAAATAGTCAGTCAATAAATTTCAACTGTTCTGCCAAGACAAGGTGCTACTTTCTTGGGCCAGATAGTTGCTTTCTAGAAAACAAGTACTCACTGTGACTTAGGATGTAACCTCTGCTGAAAGACATCCTTCAGATTTGCAAGTTAACAGAAGCAAAATAAATGATTCTAGCTGTCTTCCATGTTTATGAGGAAATGCTTGCCTCATTGTTATCAGTGTCCCATAGGATTTCACAAATTTCTCATAATATGTAGGACATTCATGCTACATCCTCCCTTATCCCCCCTTTTCTACTAACAGTGCATATAATCATATATTTATTTTTATTTGTAAAATCGTGTGTGTGTGTGTGTGTGTGTGTGTGTGTGTGTGTGTGTGTGTGTGTGTGTGCGGAGAGAGAGAGAGAGAGAGAGAGAGAGAGAGAGAGAGAGAGAGAGAGATGGGGGGAATTGCATTCTACCTTTCACTTATCAAGAATAAATGCCATGCTTTTTTCTGGCTCTGGAGATGGGAAGTCATCGTCACATTTGTAAATACAAATAAATCGATTTCATATCTACTTCATAATACAGGAGTTTTACAAATATGTTTTCCATAAAATATTATTTTAACATGAATGCATGCTCACAAGACAATACCCATTAATAAAATACTTTTGGGTTTCAAGCTGCATCAAGTAGTTGATTGTCCATGAGCATTGGCAGAGATCTCCTCTGCCACTGTCAAGTGGTTGACTGTCGTGTGAATGCCGTTGGTGTGCTCATATAGCCATGCTACCACCAGTGACATACTTGGTGCCCAGTTCTGCACCATAAATAGTAATGTTTTGGTGGCATGACCAGCGCACCCTCTTTAACTCCCCAGTCACAGGGTCCCAGGCCTCACTCAGCTGCAGTCATCATCTTTATTGAGGGTGTTGTCTGATATTTTGATCTGTATTGCTTAATTTATTACACTATCCCAGAAGCTGTTCATCTTTTTAATAATAGAAGTATCATCAAATGAAATTTGTTGTTTGTTTTCCAGTGCATGCTCCCCTACAACTGATTTTTCAGGATAGTGTAGGTGGAAACACCTTTCATGTTCTATACAGCACTTTTTAATAGTGCGGACAGTTTGATTGACATAAAACTGCCCACACCCACATGGTATTTTGTATAGTCCAGGTATTCTGAGGCCTATATCATCTTTCTCAGGCTTCATTAGTTGCCAAATCTTTGCTGGGGGCCTAAAGACAGTGTTGATTTTATGTTTCTTCAGGAGTTAGCTTATCTTCCATGTTATAGGACCACAAAACAGTGAAAACACAATCTTCTTCATGTCTTCTTCAGAGGCCTCCTGCTTTCACAGCTTAGATGATATTGTTTGCAAAAATTTTCTGTTGTTGTAATCGTTCTCCTTGAAAACTTTACATAAGTAGCCAAGTTCCCTCAACAGGTTTTCAGCATGTGAGACTATTTCAGCTTGATGTACCGAGATCATCAGAACAGACTGTTACTTTGTTGGGTGGTGGTAGCGGGTGGCATGTAGATATCAATCCATGTCAATGGGCTTGCTGTAAACACTGTGACCAAGACATCCATTGTGTTTACATCAGACAAGAGTGTCCAGGAATGGCCAGGAACTGTCCTTGTCTACTGGCTTCATGAACTTTATGTGGTTGTGGGTGTTGTTGATGTGTTCCAGAAACTCTTCCAGCTTTTCATAGCCCGGAGACCATATGATGAAGGTATTGTCAACATAGCAATAAAAAGAACTGGGCTTTGCAGGAACCATGTCCAAGGTAATGTGCTCAAAATGCTCCACAAAGAGGTTGGGGTTACAACTGGAGCTAAAGGGCTTCCCATCATCATGATGTCCATCTGGTTGAAATATTCTACACCATGTAAAAAAATACAATGATCAGGGTATGTTTAAACATATCCACAATGGTGTCATCAAAGAGCCAGGACAGCAGGTCTATAGTGTCTGTGATGAGCACACATGTGAATAGGGGAACAACATCAAAACTAACCATAATTCCCCTTCACAAAGGTGTAGATTTTTAATTCAGTCAATGAAGTCCACTGTATTTTTTTTATATGGTGTGATCAATGTCCAACGTGTGTTGAGATGAGGCTGGCCCAGTCCTTTGCAAGCCTATAGGTCGGTGATGTGATGGCGCTCACTATAGGCATTAAAGGTGTATCGTTCTTATGCATCTTTGGCACACCATAGAAAATGGGTCGTCTGGGTGCATGAGGGAGGAGGTTTTTAATAACACTCTCTTCCAGGGATGACCATTTAAGACTATTCAAAGTCTTCCTCACTATTCTGGATGTTGAGTCCCAAGGCAGTTTTTTATATGTATCTTCCTCCAGCATCCATTGCATTTTCGCATCAGAGTCAGCTTGTTCCAGTATGGTGGCAGCATTGTCCTTGTCAGCGGGCATGATGATGGTGAGACAATCATTGTAGAGAATACAGAGGCCATTGTGTTCAGCTCTAGTCATGTTTGGTGCTGGCAGCTTGGATTTTAAAAGAATGCAGCTTGTTTCTCTGCGCAGTTCAACTGGGAAACTTATGAACTGCTTGTTCAATACCACTTAATATGTAAGTGAAAGGGATACTAACATCATCAAGGCAGAGTGCCAAGGAGAAGCAGAAAGGAAAATTCAGTCGGCTTTCACTACAACAACATGGGGCAGAATGAAAAACTGTGGTACGTACTATGATCAACATGACAGCAAGAAACGTTGACGCAGGTGCCATCTGAGCAGTCTAGAAGGGGCCTAACTTTACTGCTTCACCATGAAGTGTCCCTCTTTCTGACATATTAAGTGGTATTTAACAAGCAGTTCATAAGATTCACAGTGAAACTGAAGAAGGAATTCACAGAGAAACTAGCTGCATTTTTTAAAAATCCAAGCCACCAGGACCAAATATGACTAGAGCTGAACATGATGTCCTCTGTGCTTCCCGCAGTGACCTTCTCACTGAGGTTCTGCCATCTGAGAAGGGAAATGCTGTTGTCGTAATGGAACAAGCCAGCTATGACACAAAAATCTGGTGGATTCTGGAGGATGATACGTACCAGAAACTGCGTCGGGACCCAACATTCGGAACAGTGAGGGAGACTTTGGAACTCCTCAAATGGTCGTCACTGGAAGAGAGTGTTATTACACACCTCCTCCCTCAGTCACCCTGACCACCAACATTCTATAGTCCACCAAAGATGCATAAGGATACACCTTTAATGTCTGTAGTGAACACCACTGGATTGCCGACCTATAGACTTGCAAAGCATTTGACCAGCCTTCTCTCGATGCATGTTGAACATTGAGTGCACCATACAAAAAAATGCAGTGGACTTCACTGATCAAATTAAATGTCTATGCCTTGGTGAAGGGGATATTATGGTGTTTTGATGTGGTTTTCCTATTCAAGTACGTGCCCGTTACAGACACTGTAGACTTGCTGTTCCAGCTCTGTGATAACACCATTGTGGATTTGTTTAAACATACCCTGACATCATCATATTTTTTACATGGTGGAGAATATTTTAACCAGATAGACAGCATCGTGATGGGAAGCCCATTAGCTACGGTTGTACCCCCACCTCTTTATGGAGAATTTCGAGCACATTGCCTTAGACATGTCTCCTGCAAAGCCTAGTTCTTTTTATCACTATGCCAACGATTCTTTTGTGATGTTGCCTCATGGACATGAAAAACTGGAAGAGTTCCTGGAACATTACAACAACATCCACAACCACGTAAAGTTCATGATGGAAGTAGGGAAGTATGGTTCCTTGTTGTTCCTGGATGTCCTTCTGTCATAAACCCAATGGGTGTCTCGGTCACAGCGTTTACTGAAAGCCCATCAACACAAATCGGTATCTACATGCCACCAGTTACCACTGCCCAGCAAAGAAATGGTCTCTTTCGAGGACCTTGGTACATCGAGCTGAAATCATCGCAGGCACCAGAAACCTTCTGGGAGACCTGAGCCAATTATATTAAGTTTCCAAGAGAAGCAGTTACAGCAACAGACACAACTAATAAAGCCTGTGAAAGACAATACAGTCATCAGAACTCCTGGAACATACAAAATACTGTGTGGGTGTAGGCAGTTTTATGTCAGTCAAAGTGTCTGCATTATTGAACAGTGCCTCATAGAACGTGAAAGGTGTTTTGCCTATGTGATCCCAAAAAATCAGCTGTCGTGGAACATACACTGAAAAGCAGACACCAAATTGCATTTGACAATATTTCTGTTATTAAATGGACCAAAGGTTTCAGAGATAGCATAATAAATGAAGTAACAGAGATTAAAATATTTGACAACACCCCCAGTAAAGATGGTGGATTGTAGCTGAGTGCAGCCTGGGATCCTGTGGTTGAGGAGTTGAAGCAGGTGTTGAAGTGGCTGTGACAGTTGTGCCACCAAAACATTGCCATATATGGTGCGGGACTGGGCTCCCATGACATCACTGGCGACGGCTTGGCTATGTAAGCAAGACAGCGGCATTCACACGAGTCATCCACTTAACAATGGCAGAGGAGATCTCTGTCGAAAGCTCGTGGGTAGGTAACAACTTGATGTGGCTTGAAACCTGAGAATATTCTATTGTTATTTTAACAGTCCTGTTGTTTAAACAAAGCTTGTAAGTGTAATTTGTTAGCCATTAGTATTTTGGTATAAGTCTCAGTTTTTGTATCTTGTTTCATCCTGAACGCCCAGTTCCCTTTCATCTTGTGTTGAAACTTAAATACAAACACATTCAAATAAATTTTTCAGTTAAATTTTTAATCTGTACTAAAATTTTAGCAAAACTGTGACTTGCTACAGCATTATACAATCATATGTTACTTTCTCTTACTTAAATAACATTCAGACTATTCTCTAGATTTAGAAAACTCTCTTCCTGTTCTGATTCAGTAGCATAAGTCTTGTCTGAAATACATAAGTGTGTAATAAGTGCTTCCATTTCATTTTACCCTAAAAATTAGCTATTCTTGCCAACCCCCACACTTTCCTGCTTCCCTTTTTGTGAAGTATCAATCTATTTTGAAACCTATAATTCTGCTGTACCATAGTACAAAGGAGAGCTTCACTTCTGCAATTTTTTTCTCCACTGTACTAGCACAATAAATATAAAATACTTTTTAAAATTAAGATGTAGTCTATTTCTTTAATCATGCTGTACTCATATACCTGCAGTCCTTATATGGTTCTCTTCAACAATATTCTTCAGTGTCCACAAAGCACTTACTGAGATGTAGTATTTGTTCACTGCTGCAGTTCATGGTATATGTCTTGCTCTGAGATATTCATGCTGTCATGATGGGTAACATTGCTTACAGTGTAACTGACACAGTGGCAATGCTGTATAAATTCGCTAAAGTGCATCACAGTCCCAAAATTTGGCTTTGTTGAATGACAGATTGCTCTCAAATTTTTGCTTATTCATGTTAAAGTCAGTTATGTAATAAATCTACATTGTGTATTTCAGACTAGCTGTCTTCAACCCAATAGCAAACACAAATTTCAGTGTCATAATGACCCACGTTACCACATTGCAAAGGTGCTGTGTTCCTGTCACATATTTCTGTTATTTCATTAAACATTTGTAATGCCAAATATAGCTAAACCATCTCTACAAATGACAACAAAGCTGCGAACTGGATGAAAATTATTTGCATAATCTAGAAGAAGTTATCAGACTTATTAGTGATAATTTCAAGTTGTTAATAGAAACACACCACAGCTGGTTGAGTTTTTTTCCCCAAAATAACCACTGCTATTGATTCACACATTTTACATTTATCAGTAGGCCATGACAGACTTTTATATTGCTGTTTCTATTCTCTTGATTCTTAATGCACAGCTGACCTAGGGGACTGTGTTCTCACCAGTATATTTCAGATTTTCTATTTACAGCTCTACATGCTTGAGAATCAAAGTGGATTTTTAATTCAGCCTGCAGATGACAAAATGTATCATTATGTTACACCAATGCCAAAATCATCTCATAGCTGGTGATGGAATATGTATCACAAAATGAGAATTGCATGAATTACCTACAGAAAATTACCAAATTCATTTAAAAAGGTTTGCTTGCATTAAAGCAGCAACTGTTACAAAATTTCAGGAAAGAGATATTGATATGGGTTGAAATAATAAACTATAGGAGTGAGGGAGATAGATATAATTTTAATGTGTATATTTCTGCTTCATTCACTATGACAGTGCATTGGGTAGTAAGTGTCATGCAAGCATCTGAAATATATAAATTTCCTTAACCATGGACTTTGAATAAAAGACATTTTGGTACATGCATATTTCTTCTGCTCAGTTGTTGCTGGACAAGAAACTTGATTTATATTTCTGAAAATGTGTTTGTGCAGTTAATTTCAGTACAAACCAAGTATACAGCAACATGTCTAAAAACAATGGAGTAGATTGCAAAATCATGTTTCAGCCCAAGAAACACAATGGAACTAGCATAACTGAGTTGATACCATAACAATCCAAATCCTTATTTGTAATCAGTCACCTGCTAAACTGTTTGGACATACTGTTGTTTACTTGCTAGTATGTTGCAGAATTAATTATGCAGAGATGTGTAACTATTAGGCAAAAACAAAGAAAGAAAGAAAGAAAGAAAGAAAAAGAAAGGTGTGTGTACGAAAATGTCTTATTCAATGAGATAGTACAGGAAATTTATATGTTTTGAATTCTTTTATGAAGAAGGAAGGAAGGAAGATCAGCGTTTAATGTCCCGTTGACATCAATGTCGTTGGAAGTGGAGTACCAACTCAGATTAAGGAAGGATGCGGAAGGAAATCAGCCATGTCCTTTCAAAGGAGCCTTCCTGGAATTTGCTTTAAGCAATTTAGGGAAATAAAGGAAAACATAAATAAGGGACGTCAGATGGGGATTTGAACTACCATTGTCCTGAATGTGAGTCCAGTGTACTTACCACTACATCACTTGGTTGCTTCTGTTGTACTTATAAAAGCAAGACATTTTCCAGGAAAAAATATGAAAGTATATGCATTATGACTATCTTTACCCACACAATAATTTATTATTCTTACATATATTGCCGAGTGGGATAACCGTGCGCTCTGGGACGCTTTGCCACGGTTCGCACAGCTCCACCCGTCGGAGGTTTGAGTCCTCCCTCAGATCCCTCAGATGTGTGTGTGTGTGTGTGTGTGTGTGTGTGTGTGTGTGTGTGTGTGTGTTTTGTCCTCAGCATAAGTGTAAGTTAGGTTAAGTAGTGTGTAAGCCTATGGACCAATGACCTCAGTAGTTTGGTCTCATAGAATTTATCACAAATTTCTAATTTCTTACATATATTATTATTAAATGTAAATTGAAGGTGGAGAGAGGAAGAAAGAAAAGGAAAAGGAGGGGGATCACTGCTGTCAGTTGCATTGGGACTGTATGTGGGATAACAAGTGAAAACGTGTACTGGACCAAGGTTCAAACCTGGGATCTCCTGCTTACTAGGCATATGTGTTAACCACTGAGCCATCCAGGACACAGTGAACCCCTGAGCAATTTGGGACACAGTGTTATTGCAACTACATGGACTATCTCGGCACACCTCACAGCCGATTCATATCCCCATCAGTCCCTGTTCATTTCCTCCATGTTTGCTCTCAGAGATTCCCATAGGATGTCGGATGTATTTGTGCATCCACACTGAAGAAGGTGGATCCATTGCCCAACTAGGCCGATCAGGTTGTATGAATGCGTGGTGTCTGTTCTTTTGGACATTCATATAATTATTATGATTATCCTATAATTATTGCAGAAACTAAATTTAAACTTCAGTTTTAATAGATGGTTTTACTTGCCCATATGAAATATGAAAGAAAGGTGATGATATATTCACATCTGCAACATCCATCTCAGTAGGTATGTAACTGCACTAAGTGAAAGGCCAGCACTTGGTTTGAAATGTGTGAAACTTTATACACACATAGGTATTTGTCTGGGGTGTAGCCATGTATGGAAGTGAAACACAGACAACAAACAGTTCAGATAAAAAGAGAATAGAAGCTTTCAAAATGTGGTGCTACAGAAGAATGCTGATGATTAAATGGAGAGACAAGATATTAGTGGCACAACTTGACCAAAAGAAGGGACGGAATGATAGGACACATTCTGACGCTTCAAGGTATCACCAGCTTAGTATTGGAGGGAAGTGGGGGGGAGGGGGGGGGGGGTTAAAATCATAGAAGGATGCCAAGAGATGGATACAGTGAGCAGATTCAGAAAGATACAGGTTGGAGTTGTTGTTTGGAGATTAAGAGGTTTGCACTGGATGTAGGAGCATGGACAGCTGCATCAAACCATAAAGACAACAACATATGTTAAAGATCTAAATCACAATTTATTATAGTTAGATTTGAGTCATAATGATTGAGAATCAAAATCATAAGATTGTTAATTGCAGTCTCCTCTTGTAAGAAGTATATGAAACATTTGAAAGATCTCCCTACCCATGTTCAAAATTGTCTGTATGAGGCAAAAAATGAGAGGTATTCAACTGACTATGAGATAATGCAAACTGTGGAACAATAACATAACATATGTTTCATCTAAATGATGGAACCATTTTAATCACTGTAGGCTATCAGTTTGATTCCTTTAATACACCATGCATATAAATCGCATTACTGGCCAGTTTCAGCCTTAGGTCATTTTCAGATGTGTGGCATTGGTGGTGTGTCGAAGCACAACTTTCACAACATGTCATAATTGCTACGTTTATGTATGGGTACAGAAAAGTGCACAGTATGCTGTTGAACAAATTTGCAAGGACTAGTAACCTAGCTGTCAGTAAGGATTTTGCCTACATGACCTGTTGGGAAAATTGTGCTTGTAAGCTGACTGGTGTGTGCAAGACTATATTTGTAACATTCAACATGTAAGATTATATTTGTAACATTCAACATGTGTATGTATGTATGGACACATGCCTGTCCACACATAACATGAGACATGTGGAAATTATGTAACTTACATTTGATATCAGTAGTCATTGTTCTGGAGATGAGTAACTCTACAGAGGACATAACAATGACTAAGGACTACAGATACAGTATGCAGTGCAGTTACACAAAACAGATCAGGACTGAGAAGATGACTGAAATGCCTATGAGACATAATTATGTTTGCATCACCAGCTATTTAATAATGATTTTTTTGTGAACACATTCACCTTGAAGCCACTCTGCCACAATTATGACCGATAAAATGTGAGAAAATAACGAATACAGAAAACTGATATACTGAACATTTCCTTTTCAATATTAATGCTGGTGTTGACAGGTAACTATTTGATCTTAGACATTTCTTGGTATTTTCTCAAGTACATCAGATAATTGAAATGAAGTTAACAGCTATTGTCTCAAGAACAAAATTCTCAGTGACTTGGGAATGATAACACAGTTTGCATATGGAATTACAGTTTAAGTAGAGAAACTCAAGCAGTGTTCTGGTTAGTCAGTATATGCATGTTGTATACAGCTGGAATTAGAAGAATAGACTCATAATGAGTTCCAAAAATAAAACTCAACTAGGTAAAGATAACCAAGGAAATTGACAATCATTCATAGAAAAGTGAAAGTTTTCTGAAACCAATGTGTTCTTGATTTTGGTAAAGAGAAGATGGAACATGGAGAAGAATAGACACGCTGTCTTAACTATTTGAAAAATTCTTTTTTTCTCTATAAATTTTCATGGTACTCTCCGTTTAGAGAAATCCACAATTCCAAAAGTTAGAACTTCTTTTGTCTTTGTGAAAGTGACATTCAGTTTGCTGCAACGTTTAGTTCTGTTAAACTTTTTGTTCATAGTTTTCTGATCTTCTGTGTAATACTATTACATTAGTAAAGGATATTGAAATCAAAATGTGAAGGGGTCACATATAAGTTATTGTGGCAATGTATTACTTTCTGGAAGGACATTTTTCATGCACATGATTTTCATGCTTTATTACTTTATGATTGTATGTATACAAAAAGTTAAAGCCTGTCCTATAAACATATTATCAGTGTAATATTAACACAGACATTAATACACCGGGTGAACATTAATCAAACCAACAGCCTACAGGGAATGGAGGAGAAAAGGTCCCATGAACATGTGTCTGGAAATGAACGGTGTGTGTGCAATGACAACAAATTGTTCCAGAACACAGTGCAGAGCTGCATTGCATCCAAGTCACAACTGATGTTTAGAGTGGCCCATATGGGATTGCAGGTGATAGGGATAGTAGGTTGCCATGCAAGATACACATAAACATACTTCGGCTTACACCACGTTGCAGGTCATTTGTCTGGAGCTTGTACTAGGGTTTGTTTCAATATCCTGTAGACCCTGGACCTCCAAATCTGGTGTACGCACAATCTGCTGCCTCCCTCATGTTTGTCTGTCTGAAAGGACTCATGATCACACAAATGCTGAAAAAGGGCTTGAAATGTTGCTTGATGTGGTTGGTATCAGTTTGTTAGTTGGTTGCGTGTTCCATTGATTAATCACACGGTACGGTAGCTGTTATGATGTGGAACGTGTCAAGTGCACAAGAAATGCACATATGAAACAAGATTTTTTAATAGTATTTCACAGGAGGTTTTTAGGTGAAGTTTAATCTGACTAAATTTTTTTTTCAAAACAAACTCTTCCATGTACTGCCTGGCTTTTTCTTTTGAACTGTTCTCACCAATTTTTTCTCCTACACTTAAGAAATGGTTGTTAAATACATTAGCTACTTGTGTACTGTTGGTTATGATGGTCTCGTTCTCCTTAATACTACCTACCCCAGTGGTTACTTTTCCTGTCTCCCTTCTAACAACATTCCATATTGATTTGATTTTATTGCCAGAGTTGTTAATTTCTTCTCTAACATACATATTTCTTGATTTCCTTACAACTTTTCTCAGTATATTACAATAATTTTTATAGTGTAAAACTACTTCTGGATCTTTACTAGTTCTTGCAGTCTCATAAAGTTTTCTCTTTGTTTCTGAAGACACTTTAATACCTGTAGTAATCCAAGGTTTCTTTGAAAAGTGTGTGGTGTTACATTTAATAATTTTCTTTGGGAAACAATGTTCAAAGAGGGATATAAATTTATCATTAGCATTTGGCTCATTATATACATCTCCCCAATTAATATATCTAAAGCTTTCTTTGAAGTACTCTATAGATATCGGGTTGAGTGACCTTACACTTTTACTTAATGGTTTTCGAACTGTACACCCTGTTAGGTTTTGTAAGTTAATCAGTTGTGCATCATGGTCTGACAATCCATTTACCACAGGGAAAGCATGTGTTTGTGTTTCATCCTCTTTCTGTACAAATACATTATCTACTAGTGTGCTACTGTCTTGAGCTATATGTGTAGGGAAATTGATCACTGATTCTAAGTTATATGTTGTTAATAACACTTCTAGTTCACTTTTCCTCTCAGAATTATTTGGGAAGTTTACATTGAAATCACCACAGAATAATAACTTCTTCTTTTTGTCTGACAGACAGCATAATAGGGAGTCAAACTTTTTTAAGAATAGCTCCCAGTCTCCTAATGGGGACCTGTACACTGTTGCTAATATCAATACTACATGATCTAGCTGAAGCTCACATGCACAAACCTCAAAGTCCTGATCAACACAAAATTTGCTTACTTCTACAGTTTTGGATTTATACCCATGTTTTATGAAAATGGCAACTCCTCCTTTATCCATCCTAGATCTACAAGTGTAAGATGCTACATTATACCCACTTATACTGACACTATCCATGCCCACAGTTACATGGTGTTCAGGCAGACAGATCACATCAATCTCATTCTTATTTTTGAGGTCATCTAAACACACTAATAGTTCATCTACTTTATTTTTTATTCCCCTGATATTTTGATGAAGTAAGTTGATACTGCCCTTAGCTTTACACCTATTTACTGTACATGTGAGGGTACTTGTTTTTGTATAGCCCTGCTGCCTCTCGACCATTTCCAACTGTTTTACCATATGCAAACACCATCTCAGCTTGTTTCTGACATAAATATCAGACTATTCTGTTGCTTACAGTACACCACCCAAGGAACACATGGCACGTGGTCAGAGGAACTGTCATTCGTCAGTGCCATCTACCATAGCAATGACACATTTCAGGACACATGTTCATAGAAACGTTTTTCCTCCATTTCCAGTCAAGAATCCATCCTTGCAGTTTGTCAGTTTCATTAATGTTCACCCTGTATATTAATTCCATGAAAATTTACTTATAACAAAACTTTTTTTCATTATGTAGTACCGGTAAAGTTGTTTAACAGAAAACAACATTATACCTTTAAAACACATACTAAATTTTCTAAATTCAAGCTAGTTAGATAATGAAAGCATAATTTTTTCTTCATTTTATTTCCTGTTATGTAAATCACACAAAAGTTCACTTTGGGTACAACACCAGAGCTCTCATCATCTGGAAAGAGAATTGAGCTTTCATCATCGGGCAAGAGTTTAAATTCAAATGGCTCTGAGCACTATGGGACTCAACTGCTGTGGTCATAAGTCATCGGGCAAGAGAATTGTGTTATTTAAAAGCAGTTGGCTGGCAATAAATACATAATCATGCTAAGCTGACTTACAGGTAACTGCTATATTGGAAAGATCAACCATGAAGTACAGAAGTTTAAATGGCACATGACCATGATGATGTCAAATCTTGTACTCACCATGTGCGAAAAAAAATCACCCACAGGATGGGAAAGTGATATTTTGAAACATTTTGACCATGTCATTAAATCCTGAGACATGGAGCACACCATTTCAGCAGTTAATAGGAAATATTTTGCACCACGTGTTTCTCATTGTGAATGTGAAATGTCCTTAACTCAATTTTTAATTAGTGTGCATGGAATAAAAAAAAATTGCAGTTTAAGAACATAACCCAGCTTTGGGTTTAAAGTTATTGTTACTGTTATTCTGCCTCGTCTCTCAATGTATATTAATATATTAGAGCAAAGTGAAGAAAACACACACGCACGCGCGCATGCGCCCACCCACCCACACACACACACCACACCACACCACACCACACACACACACACACACACACACACACACAGAGAGAGAGAGAGAGAGAGAGAGAGAGAGAGAGAGAGAGAGAGAGAGAGAGAGGGGGGGGGGAGACACTTTTCTTTTATTGATAAATTCAGTATCTACTGACCTTCATATTGACAAGATATTAAAATTTTCACATTCCTTCCATCAGTAAACTAAAAATGAGACACATGAATTCACTGTTAATGTAGTCAGACAATTGGATTAATAATTTTAAGAGAAAAATGTGGTTAAATAAGTACTACAACAGAAAAAATAAAATAATTTCATTTGCATGAAAACAGTGTTTCTCAGTTTACAGGTGTTTGGACAATCACAACAGGAATGATGAACATCCTTGTACAAAAAGAAAATAGGTAGTGACACTAGAAGCAAGAAGATTTTAAGATTTTATTACCTAGAGTGAAAAAAAAAACTGGGGGGGGGGGGGGGGGGGTGTAAAAGCATTAGCCTCTCCTATCATTGTCATGGACATTGTTAGTAAAGTGTGCACCGTGCATGGTTGAGGGGGATTAGTGATTCAGGGTAATAATTTTCATGAACTGGGAAATGTTTATGACAAATCAATTACCATGTAACAGAACCATATATTATATTTAGTTTCAGTGTAATGAAGACGCACATCAGTTCAAAGGAGACCAGTAAGGGTTACTATGTTCTTTTCTCAGAAAAATATTGCAATGTTGCAGTCCAGGAATTTTTAAGGCATATTCAGCATTTATCTGATTTACAACCTGATGTAAAAAAAGTAACCGCTTACAAGAGAGACAGTTTGATGCATGGTTAGTCTGATGTATGGTAAGAGGTTTCCTCATATTTGTTTGACTGGGAAACTATGTCAAGTCACACCAGACTAATATGCTTTCAAATAACTGCACATCTAGTTGAAAACAGTTGATGAGACATTTACTTCAATGGCAGTTGTCTACATTGATAAAATGTATCAAAGGGGGGCAAAAACCATTCCATGCTATGAATCCAGGCATCATTTTCCCACATAAGAAGCATTTTCAGTTAATATGTTCTTAGGAATGAGAATACGTTTGACCTACATGTTGCAGATTCCTCTCAATAATATTTGCAATGGTGGCTACAGACTTGTAAATGGATAGATAGTAGTTAGTCATTCAGTGTTGAACATGACTGCTTTTCATTCTAATACTATTTATACTGAAATTCTTTTATTTGTCAATCACTTCTTATATCGTTTTCTGTTTTTGGGTTATGGGAGATAAACAACTGATATTTCCTCTTTCTACTTTTTTAATTAGTACTAGTGTCTATGTTATTGCTGATAATCTAATTGAATGATTGGAGGTTTTTCGTCTCACTATATGTTTAACAAGATTTTTGGAGAACAGTTTAAATTTCCTTGGAAGTTTTCACCCCAATTACCAATTGAGAATGATTTGATTCAGTGGTAACTTAACTGCTCAATGAGAATCAGGATTTTGTTATTCATTTACAGTTTAATCACTGATGTAATTTAAAGGAGACTTGTGCGAAACAAGTATTATAATATGATGATTTGTAGGATACTGTTGTAATTTACAGGATGGTCTGATGATTTAGTCTTTCTTAAAGATGAGTAACACATCTACAGAATAATATAAATGACGAATATAGAAATTTATCGACATTTACGTACCTTTTATTCAATGATAATACTATGAAAGCTTCAAAATTTTGCTAATGTGTAACAGCATTTTTGAATAACGATATAGTGTAACATTTCCTTCTGAAATAGTAACACCTACTGTAGACATTTGTTTCTTTCTTTGAATGTGTTATGGATTTTCATGAGCATGTACTGTGGACTCTTGGAATAAAATTTTAATCTAAGAGAAGAAAATATGAAATTTTTCTTCTTCATAGTTTTATATGCATGTTGAGGATGTTTTCCTGTGAATAATACTGGACTGCCATGTTTGAAGCTAAACACAAATTTAAAGATACTGAATAGTAAAGTAATTAGTCTAATAAATGATGGTTGGCAGAAATTTCTAGGGTTTATGTTACACATATCTCTAATAAGTGTATTTTTGTAATGATAATACCCTATTACAAACAAAAGAAAAAAAAACAAATCCCCCTCTTGCAACAGACTCAGAGTATCTGTGCTAATCTTCCTTGAGTATGTGTCAGTAGCACAAGACACTAATGTCATTAGAAATGCGAGGCTGTTCAATTGGTTTGCTTGGTAGAGTATGTGTGAAGACCTTGACAGATTTACTTTTCAAAAGGAGAGCTGCTGACTTTGTGTGTGTGTGTGTGTGTGTGTGTGTGTGTGTGTGTGTGTGTGTGTGTGTGTGTGTGTGTGGGCGCACGCGCGCGCGCGTGTACGTTCACGTGCACGCAAGGCGCTTGCATGCACACATGTGGTGGGAAGTCTACCTTGCGCACCTGTTTTTTAAATTTTGTAAGCAATTTGATTTTGGTTTTTAATATTTGAGGTGTTTTAGGTGAATGTTGGTCATGGTTAATTTTGTTTCATTTACATCCGACTTCTGTTCCAAGCTGTTTAGGGTGTCTATAACATGCAGTAAAACTGATTGGTAAATTATAATTGTAAATCATCTGCATAAAATAAAGCAGTATACAGCCTAATATCAATCTTGTGGGACTTCCTAAGGAATTCTTATTTTTTGTGATAAATAATTTCCTTTACATGATGTTTCTGCTACCTTTTGCTCTTCTCTGCTAAATACCAATATAAACTATGTCAAAAATTGCCACTAATATGGTATCTGTATGATGTATAGATGAGCACAGAGGGGTTCATGCTAATTAATGGTTTTGTAAGGTCATATAAGCTTCCTATTTCCTTTTGGGACATGTCCTAAAATAAACTATATTTTTCTATATTTTAATTGCTGAACCATGTTATACTTAAGTCTTTCTAGTTGCTGAAATGATTTACTGTAGTAATAGTTTAAAAACTTTTGAAAAAGTTTGGGAGAAAAAAAATGAGATGGTAGTTTAGTTAAACCTTAACCTTATATACTGATCTTTCTTCAGTCAATGAAGAAAAAGAGTTCATTTATTTATACTCCTAGTAATGATTGCCCATAGTTTACTTATATGAGTGGCATTGTTATACCATTTTCTTAAGGGCAAGGCACGTGATAAAGAAATAATTCATTTGTATCTAATTATTCAGTTCTTAAGTTTGAACTAGATGTTTTAGTAACATACACAGCATACCACTGAACATAGTATAGTACAATGACCTTACTGTAAATGAAAGAGCAACACTTGTAAGTGACCATATATTCAATAAATGGAAAGCCACTCCAGTTGCTTCTTTTTAGAACTTTATTAAGTTCAAATGACCACTTTTGGCCTTTATATTATGCCATTATCATGTGTATCTGAAGTATATGTTCATACATAATATGATGGGCATATAAATATTTTTGTTTCCTTATAATAGGAGATGAGAGGCATTGCTTAGATATGGAAAGTACAAGTGCAGAAATAATGCACAACTTATATTATGCTGTAGAGAAGCAATATCAAATGATAGAAACAGTACAAGGTTAGTGGATTTTAAAAAGTTTCACACCCAATGACATCTTCAGAAAAGTGGGAATGTCATAATTATAAAAATTGCACAATCTGATACTTTAAAACTGTTAACATGGTCCAACTTAAAGAGAGTTACTTGATTTGTTTCAGAATTACATTACATGTTTTAGATAGAATAAAACAGAAAAAGTCAAGTAGATTTTAAAAAGTTTTGTGCCCAATGCTGTCATTAGAAAATGGATATTTCATAAATATAAATACATAGAATCTGAAAAACTGTTAACATGCTTTACCTTATGTTTTCCAGAATTACATTTGGATGTTTTTCAAATAAAATCTGAAGTTTATTATTTGAACTAATAAGGTGTGAAATAGTTGCAATAAATGAGGTGTCCAAATCAAGAGTAGAGGTACGACCTCTGATGAGTAAAATTTGAACCACGCGTAACTGTCAAGGTGTAGAATGGCTCGGGCACTTGTGAACTTAATAAAGTTCTAAAAAAAGAGCAACTGGAATGCCTTTTCATTAATTGAACACAGTTGTGGGATCAGAATCACCCAGATGTGGAGAAACTAATAATATAAACAATTGTCAAGACAGTATACGGCAGTCTGAAGACAATCTAGGGCATTTAGTGATTTAGTGATTCTTTTACTTCATGGCTCACATGGAACACACATTTGCATGTAGGAACCACACACACACACACACACACACACACACACACACACACACACACACACATATACACGCGTGCGCACACTGTTCTTTTCGACTTAACAATTACTAAAACAAACAAAATGGGATAGTATGTGGCTTAAATAGCCATATTGAGGGTGTGAAAAGAGATCTTCATTGTGACTGTATTGATTCATATTTGTTTTTAATTGATACATGGTGTACATTAATAAAACTGTTAAACTGCAGGGATGGACTCGTGACTGGAAATGGAGGAAAAAAGGTCCTATGAACATGTGTCTGGAAATGGACGGTGTGCGTGCAAAGGCAACAAATTGTCCTGGAACACAGTACAGAGCTGCATCACGTCCACATCACAACAGATGTTCACAGTGGTCTCCATGGGATGCAATGCATGTGTTCACACATTGCATCATCAGTTGCTGATGACAGAAATCCAATAATTGTGATGGTCTGGTGCAAAAACCATCAACAAAATCCTTCCTATAGTGGAATATCCACCGCTGATAAGCCCCGCACTCATTGCAGGTGACAGGGAGATTAGTGGTTATCATTGGATACACATAATTGCACTTTGGTTTACACCATGTTGGTGAGCCACTTGCCTGGAGCGTGTATTAGGTTTCATTTCAATATCGTACAGAATCTGGTCCTCCAAATCTGACGTACGCTCAGTCCACTGCCTCCCTCCATGTTCGTCTCTCTGAAAGGACCCATAATCACACAAACGCCCAGAAAGGGCTGGAAATGTTGTGTGATATGGTTGCTTTTTTAGGGTACTTGTTTTGGTATAGCTGTGCTTTGATACAGCTGTGTTGCCTCTCAACTGTTTCCATCTGCCTGGCCATACACAAACACCATCTTGACCAGTACAGTGCATTAATCATCCAGCCTGTAACACACAAGGAACACATGGCACGTGGTCAGAAGAGCTTTCATTCATCAGCACCATCTACCGTGGCAGACACTTGCTCATAAGACCTTTTTTCCTCAAATTCCAGTCGGTAATCCATCGCTACAGTTTGTTAGTTTTATTAATATTTTTTGCAGTAATTTTTCAAATCCTCTTGCCTGCAAAGTCACTTATGGTAAGAATTCATTGAAGAATGTTTAGATTGCATCATTAGCAAATTAGAGTCCTTTCATACTCCAGTAACCCTATGTTTAGCAATATGTGAATGATACGAGACCAGTTCAACATCATTACTTTCTTCAAATAAGTTTACACCGAAGTTGTACTCTAGTGTATCAAAGCGTATAGTAACTTCATGTGTCAGCAGGTGGCATAGAACATGGTGCAGCATGATGCTCAACTGGTTACATAATGTAGATTATTCTTCAGACTGACCATGAAGATGACACATTTGCAATGCCTGTTATGTTCACCATGTAAAGTATGAGCTACATAGTTAATATGTTGAAGTGCAGAAGGGGATGATTTCTTTCAAGCATATCAAACAAGTGTCAGTCTGTGAAACAACTGGCCATGTTTATATTGCCACATCCCATCATGCAGGTTTATCAGCAGCGGCAGACATTCCAGTCTGCAAGGAACAAGGAAGTCACTTAAGAGTTGTAGTCAAAATATGAAAATTCATAAACCATGACTGTCAGTGTCCCAAACACATTATTAGAAGGTACAAATTGATGCAAGACATCAATACTTTTTTAAAGTGCTCAACAAATGTGTGCAGGTGGCACTGAGAGTGTTGCCAAAATGTGGGTTTTAGGGGGCCCTTGGACCCTTTGCCATTTTATTTTCATGCATATGTCAATGTAACAAGTTCAATGGAGCTGCAGCACCATGATGTTCATAGAGGAGGATTAAATCCTTCGGGAAAGGGGGGCGGGGGGGTCTGCAGTGTCAAAGGAATGGTTTTGGTGGCACCCTGAATGCCACCTCATGAGATCTTTCTGTGTCCATGCCAAGCAGTGGTGTGTCTGAAATGGTTTTCCTCAGTCACCCAATAAAAACGGTGTGATTTAAACACTGGGAATTGGTTTCTGACTTCCATCGCAGAAACATAAATAGAATGGGTGAGATGAGGGTGGGGGGATGGGGGGTGACAACCTTCCCATCATGTGACACATCCATGGTGGCATTGGGGCATAATTGGGGTGAAATTTGGTGCCATGCAACCCACCTTACATCTCACATGAACAGATGAGCTCTGGCCTTTTTTAGGATATGTTGACACCTTGCTGTTTGAAGCAGTGTTGAGCCATGAAGTGATGTCGCAGGGTCCCATGCTTTTTACATTATTACAGAGGAAGGTTGTAAGCACCTTTGAGCCAAATTTCACTCTTCTGCAGTGCAATGGTCACACTGATAGGGTTTCAAAAAGTGGCCCTATAATTCTTTGAGTAGTTTATTGGGCAGATTATGAATATTTCCACATACGCGGCTGTAATGCGTAAATGCTAAAATTGTTTGATCCTACAACGATCTTATGTGATTTTTTTTTTTTTTTTTTTTTAGACATCTGTATTATCTTTCCCATGTTCCTATTCTCTTAGTTTCCTACCCATATATACTGTTTAATATGTAGCTTGTTTTAATTTTATCACTGTTAAGTTTTGAGGGCATGCTTAAATATTGTGACTAGGTACATCAATTACTTATATTTGCTGCCTGATTGAAATTGTCACTATTTTTATAGTTTCATGATTTGATTTTAACTCACCAAATATTTTTTATCTCTCTATGAAAATATTATAGAACAAGTCTTTCAATTTACCAGATTTTCTAAATAATTTCATTGGAGTGCATCAGTAGCTGCTAGTTTTATTTTTATTGTGGGTAAAAGTGTCAGCAGCAGAAACTTCATATTGTGTATATGGAATGAGTGCTGATAAAAAAAATTTTTTATCATAATTCATACAGTTTTATGTACCAAAATGATGTTAAAAATGTTAATTTCACTTTTAAACCGAGGTCTTCATGTCCTCAGTGACAGGAGAATATATATATATAAAAACTGGTCATGTATGTCGATTAATTTAATTCACTATATTTTTTGTGGTTTATATTTTTTGTAATGTATCGAAAATACAGTTTGAGTAACCAATGACTTATCTGCAGTATCATACTGTGGTATTATTCATTCCATACAATTTCGATAGCTAGTGATATACTCTAGAGTGTTTCATACATTCCTATGAGTAGTAGCAGTTTTCGATTCTGGTTTGTAATGGTTGCTCTAGCACTAATCTGCATTGTTATGAGCAAGAAACAAATGTTAATTTATGTCAAGCCTCGAGGCTCTTCTTATTCTGATCACAAGGAATATTGACTGAGTGATGGGCATCAGAAACATTTATATATTTTCTCAAATTTTTGGATACAGAAACAGAATGTGATGGAATAAATAAATGTCTTTTCTGTGTAGCACAATATTTTTAACAGAGACAAAACTAGAAAATGATGCTGTCATCTGTTGACATATTTAAATACTGATGGGAAGATTTAAGAAATTTTTGAAATGTCAGTACATTTAGCACTGTCCATCATTCAGTCTCATTTCTTTATCAGCATGATACTAACTGGTTTAGGCATAGTCTTGTAATTAAATATATGAAATAAACTTCTTATGTATGCGTTGGTTACAGAATTTCTTCAAAGATCCTTGGAATACATTTGACTTCATCACTGTTATTGGCAGCATTGTAGATGTTTTAGTTATTGAATTTGGGGTGAGTATTAAAATGACTACCTTTCTACTAATTTTAGAATAAATAGAGGATTTGAAGGTTTATTTATAACAAAGCATCCACACTTCAAAATGTTATATACATAGTACAATTTAAGAAACTGTTACATGTATTTTACACATACTGTAATAACAGCAGTGATAAAAGGGCAAAAGTTTGACAATCTACTAGAAAGCATGACTTTTCTGCTTCCTTATAAATCATTAATGATGAACAGCTACAATTCTATGATATTTTAAAGAACCAAACACAGCTAAAGAGCCATGGTTTGTCTATAAGAATAGAGTTGAGTTCCAATAATGGGCTGAGGTTTCTGGAGGAGGTAGAACTCTAAATCTTTCATTTTCTTTCTCTTTTTATGTGTATGTGTCTAACAATTGAGAAATATACATTAGATGAATAAAATGGCTATAATTAAGTGCCTTTGAAGGCTTTTTTGACTAGTCATGTATAATGATTAGATGTTTTGCCTATGGGGGAGACCTAGAGTTCCACATGTCTTGTCATTACTCTGAATTATACAGTAAATTATGTTCTCCTTTTATACACAGAATAGCTGTTGTTAATTTTCTGTTTGTTTATTAGTGCAAGGTACTGTATATACATACTCTTTTACCATTAATGACTTGACAACAGATCTTCTTCTCTCTCTCTTTTTTTTCCCATGATGGTTTTTCCTCATGTTGTAGTTCATATCTGTGGTCGTTTTGTTCTCTCTGTTTTGTAATAAAGCAAACATTTCTATGGGCATTTTGGGGCAGTCTGTTCTTGCATTAAACCATCATGTGAGGTCTTTAAAGACAGATTCTGCTTGGTTGTACATTTGGCATTTGATTTTAGACTCTCCCAGTTTCGTAAGCCACATGATTTGGTCCTTCCCATTAGGAAGCAAAATACCATCATGATGAAAATTGGAAGGAGTTGTCAGGAATTGGTTGTGCATTATACTCTGCGTACCATCATGTGTCCTCCTCCATATTTCAGTAACTAAACACTACACTGTGGTAGATGTACTTACAAGAGATTCACCATGTCTGTTGCATCCTTCAGTCATCTTATTTTGTTCATTTGTCAGGTTATGTGGGATTATGTGTGACCATGTAAGCCATAGCTACATGGCCATGGAGTAAGTCTCTACATAGTTTATAAAATGTAGATTAGAAGAATTACAAAGGAAATAAATCAGAGATCTATAAAAAAACAATAAAATGTGAGAGACTGCATGAACAAATAACACATTACTAAGCAAAGTTCTCAACTACTGTGAGGAACTCTTGTACATAACGGAAAGAGTATGCCACAACAAAACCTCTCAGGTTACTTTTCAAGACTGGGGGTTTATCATTCTTTGTTTTTAATTCTACTGGAAGCTTATGGAAGATGCAATCTAACAACAGTTCTGCTGGATGGCAGAAAATGAAACCTGCTGAATAGTGCACACCTTTCTGTATAGTGCTTAAGGAAGTGTAATCCAAGTTTAAATCATTTTTCTGTGTAGTGTTCTGTGAATGAATGTTGGAGTTCCTTCTGAATGAATCAGTAATGTCAACAATAACTCCCACAATGGAATATATGTACAGGGACTGGAATGTTAGAATTCCGAGACACCTGAAAGTAGGCCTATGCAAATTTAAAAAATCGACGTCACAAATCTGCCTGAGCATCCTTTTCTAGGCTAATAAAATTCTTGGCAAGTGTACAGACACTAAAGGAAATAATACAATGAAAGTAAACAAAGTTAACAAACCTCAGTTTTTCAGTGTCAGGTACAGCAGTGATTATTGGTAGTGAAGATAGGAGCATTTAGTTTTTGCACACGCTCTTGAATGTCAGAAAGCTTTCCATTTATCCTCAGACTTAAGAATTTATAATGATTGACTTCACTAACTGTTATACCACCTTGGCTAAAAAAAAAGTGCTTTTACAAGAGTTTTGTGTCAGAAATTGTATACAATGCGTTAATCTGTGACCTGAAAGCCACATGATGTTGTTACCAACTATCTTATTAGCTAGATCATTCACATTACATTACATGTCACTCATAATAACACTTATGTCATCTGCAAAGAGAAGTTGTTTTGAATTGGTTTTCGTATTTAGTAATTGAGTGTTGATATAAATACAAAGAAAAGCACACTCGAAACAGAGCCATGTGGCACCGTGCAACCTTGCATGATGCCTCAGACTGAAATCTCTCTTCTTTTTATTGACATTGGAGGATAACATTTTCCTTTCTCCCTGATCCCTTAATGTTCCATCTTGTGCAAAAGTATTGCATGGTCCATACTATCAAATGCTGTATAATCGTGGGATCACTACCTGTTAATCTCTAGTCTTGAAATAGTATGGGAAATTTCTTGTGCCTCTGTGAAATAACACCCATTTGTAGCATAAACTTGGGACAAGCTATCCTGTGATTTCATTCTTCATTACAGAGGTTGTCTAGACAATATATTTGACGAATAGTCAGAATTTGCTACAGAATTGGACAGTAATGATGAGATTTTTCAGAACTATTCTTCAGAGTGAAAAGAGATAATAAAGTGAGATGTAGGCTCAATTATTTGAAAGGAAACATTGACTAAGAATTTATAACTATATTTCGTCTGTCAAAGGAATCTGTACTCAGTCTTTTTAATCTTGAAAATGGGAAACTGGATCATATGAGTGAAAGTGAGTTTCATCTACATCTACATTTATACTCCGCAAGCCACCCAACTGTGTGTGGCGGAGGGCACTTTACATGCCACTGTCATTACCTCCCTTTCCGGTTCCAGTTGCGTATGGTTTGTGGGAAGAACGACTGCCGGAAAGCCTCCGTGCCCACTCGAATCTCTCTAATTTTACATTTGTGATCTCCTCGGGAGGTATAAGTAGGGGGAAGCAAGCTATTTGATACCTCATCCAGAAACGCACCCTTTCGAAACCTGGACAGCAAGCTACACCACGATGCAGAGCACCTCTCTTGCAGAGTCTGCCACTGGAGTTTGCTAAACATCTTCGTAACACTATCGCACTTACCAAATAACCCTGTGACAAAACACGCCGCTCTTCTTTGGATCCTCTCTATCTCTTCTGTCAACCCGACCTGGTATGGATGCCACACTGATGAGCAATACTCAAGTATAGATCGAACGAGTGTTTTGTAAGCCACCTCCTTTGTTGATGGACTACATTTTTTTAAGGACTCTCCCAATGAATCTCAACCTGGTACCCGCCTTACCAACAATTAATTTTATATGATCATTCCGCTTCAAATCATTCCGCACGCATACTCCCAGATATTTTACAGAGGTAACTGCTACCAGTGTTTGTTCAGCTATCATATAATCATACAATAAAGGATCCTTCTTTCTATGTATTCGTAATATGTTTTATTTGTCTATGTTAAGGGTCAGTTTCCACTCCCTGCACTAAGTGCCTATCCGCTGCAGATCTTCCTGCATTTTGCTACAATGTTCTAATGCTGCAACTTCTCTGTATACTACAGCGTCATCTGCGAAAAGCCACATGGAGCTTCCGACACTATCTACTAGGTCATTTATATATATTGTGAAAAGCAATGGTACCATAACACTCCCCTGTGGCACGCCAGAGGTTACTTTAATGTCTGTAGACGTCTCTCCATTGAGAACACCATGCTGTGTTCTGTTTGCTAAAAACTCTTCAATCCAGCCACACAGCTGGTCTGATATTCCGTAGGCTCTTACTTTGTTTATCACACGACAGTGCAGAACTGTATTAAATGCCTTCCGGAAGTCAAGGAAAATAGCATCTACCTGGGAGCCTGTATCTAATATTTTCTGGGTCTCATGAACAAATAAAGTGAGTTGGGTCTCACACGATCTCTGTTACCGGAATCCATGTTGATTCCTACAGATTAGATTCTGGGTTTCCAGAAACAACATGATATGTGAGCAGAAAACATGTTCTAAAATTCTACAACAGATCAACGTGAGAGATATAGGTCTATAGTTTTGCACAACTGCTCAACGACCCTTCTTGAAGACTGGGACTACCTGTGCTCTTTTCCAATCATTTGGAACCTTCCGTTCCTCTAGAGACTTGCGGTACACGGCCGTTAGAAGGGGGGCAAGTTCTTTCGCGTACTCTGTGTAGAATCGAATTGGTATCCCGCCAGGTCCAGGGGACTTTCCTCTGTTGAGTGATTCCAGTTGCTTTTCTATTCCTTGGACACTTATTTTGATGTCAGCCATTTTTTTGTTTGTGCGAGGATTTAGAGAAGGAACTGCAGTGCAGTCTTTCTCTGTGAAACAGCTTTGGAAAAAGGTGTTTAGTATTTCAGCTTTACACGTTTCATCCTCTGTTTCAATGAAATTATCATCCCAGAGTGTCTGGATATGCTGTTTTGATCCACTTACTGAAAGACCAGAACTTCCTAGGATTTTCTGTCAAGTCAGTACGTAGAATTTTACTTTCGAATTCAATGAACGCTTCATGCATAGCCCTCCTTACGCTAACTTTGACATCGTTCAGCGTCTGTTTGTCTGAAAGGTTTTGGCTGCGTTTAAATTTGCAATGAAGCTCTCTTTGCTTTCGTAGTAGTTTCCTAACTTTGTTGTTGAACCACGGTGGGTTTTTCCTGTCCCTCACATTTTTACTCGGTACGTACCTGTCTAAAACGCATTTTACGATTGCCTTGAACTTTTTCCATAAACACTCAATGTTGCCAGTGTCGGAACAGAAATTTTCGTTTTGCTCTGATAGGTAGTCTGAAATCTGCCTCCCATTACTCTTGCTAAACAGATAAACCTTCCTCCCTTTTTTTATATTCCTATTTACTTCCATATTCAGGGATGCTGCAACGGCCTTATGATCACTGATTCCCTGTTCTGCGCTTACAGAGTCGAAAAAATCGGGTCTGTTTGTTATCAGTAGGTCCAAGATGTTATCTCCACGAGTCGGTTCTCTGTTTAATTGCTCGAGGTAATTTTCGGATAGTGCACTCAGTATAATATCACTCGATGCTCTGTCCCTACCACCCGTCCTAAACATCTGAGTGTCCCAGTCTATATCTGGTAAATTGAAATCTCCACCTAAGACTATAACATGCTGAGAAAATTTTTGTGAAATGTATTCCAGATTTTCTCTCAGTTGGTAAAAGGAGCCAATTATTAACCTAGCTCAGTTGTTGAGTGTAACCTCCACCCATAATAATTCACAGGAACTATCCACTTCTACTTCACTAAAGGATAAACTACTACTAACAGCGACAAACATGCCCCCACCGGTTGCATGCAATCTATTCTTTCTAAACACCATCTGTGCCTTTGTAAAAATTTTGGCAGAATTTATCTCTGGCTTCAGCCAGCTTTCCGTACCTGCCCTGGTGTCACGTAGGATAGTTTTACTGTGTACTGTATCTGCAGTACAAGGCACTAGCTGGGACACATTTTATAGTTTTATTTAGTAAATAAACTGATCATTTGTCCAGTAATGCTGAAAGAGCCACAAATTAATCTGCAGCTAAATATTTTCATGTACTTGTGTTTAGCAAAGACAGTGGAAAACAGGCATAAAATAATGAAAACTTCCCCTCTCGGGACTTACAGCTGGGTAGAACATGCAAACTTTTTTCTTTTCTGTGCTTTGATGCTAGAGGCCATTTCTAATGTTCTCACAGTGGTTGTACTTGTATAGCAAACAATATTATTCCACCCTCTCCCTTAAGAGATAGTGTTTTCTGTAATCAATGCAACTGTGTCTTTGTATTATTTAATCTAAGTATTAGAATGATGGGCTCATTAATGATAGAAAGAAGCAAAACTCTCTCTCACCTAGCATCATGTTCATTACTTTTGCATAGGTTTTTGTGAACCAAATAGATAATATTTTAGTGCCGTTCTGAATGTGTCTCTCAATTTTGGTCAGAGTCAATTTGATGGTGGTGTTACCTATAACATCTATGACTGATATTGACTTAAACAGACTTCAGTTGTCACACAGGTTGTCTCATGTCATTTTTCTTTCAAAGAGTCTATTTCATCAGTGATGCAGTTGTTGCTTCTGACTCACATATACTTTTCTTGAGCAGATTACTTCTGTCTGTTGGAGAATTGCATTGGTATCGACAAAAGGAAAGCCAATAGGACTATTTTTAGGATCTCACAATCCACTTTTTTCTTTAGCCCTGCCTACATGATGCGTCCAAACATACAGGAGGAACCTAGTAGAGCACAAAGAGTTTTTTCAGAATGTCTTCATTTCCACCATGATGGTGTCATAAATTATACCCTATAAAAATGAATTCCTCAGGTGGTGAAACCATCATCTAATCTGCAGTACATACAATGCTATCCTTTCTTCCAGGAGTGCTAGTTTTGCAAGGTTTGCAGGAGAGCTTCTGTGACATTTGGAAGGTAGGAGACGATATACTGGCAGATGTGAAGCTGTGAGGACACGGCGTGAGTTGTGCTTGGGTAGGTCAGCTGGTAGAGCACTTGCCCGCAAAAGGCAAAGGACCCGAGTTTGAGTCTCAGTCTGGCACACAGTTTTAATCTGCCAGGAAGTTTCTAATTGTAATAGATTATTTGGAAATCTTGTGTGCTGTCCTATAGCTTGCACGAAATAAGTACCAGAATGTTGACAACATTCACATTTCAGACATTTTTCAATGGCTATGAAATGGATGACATCATACAGTGTAAAAATTTAAAATATTTATAAATACATTTTGGTGGACACTGCCTGTGGATTATGTGGCAACAGTTACTACACTCAATAGCATGACTCTGGGTTGATTCCTTTCAGTATAAATATCTGTGCACTCTGTAGAGAGTGAATAGGTTTTTCTTTGAAAATTCAAACTCCCCTGCACATCCTTCAAATATTAGGACTTTACAGTCTTTTGATATGACAACTCCTTTGAATAAAACACCAAATTATATAAATAGACACTCTTCCCATCTGGAATGAACTCCCTGCATAGAAATTGCTTAATATGTATCCTCCAAAACAAGCTTTACATAAATGATGCTTTGAGATACACAGAAGTTAAAATTCAGATGTATTAGAAGTTCATCTATTGTATCACAAATTCCTCTAATAGTTTGGTAAAATAAGCTTACTGAGCATTCTGATCTGCACTTCCCACTTATTGAACTAACAAGGAACCTCCCTCATGCAGGTATACCTCTGATCTGACTTCATCCTTAAAAAGGCCTAGCCCTTCTACGTATTATCACAGGAATTTGATGTATACTTTCACTTAAAAGCTGAACCAACCATCCCTTTCCAATGCTATTCAGGTGTAGACTATTTCTAGTATAACTCAACGTATTGCTGAAACTTGTATCTTGTCAGCACTCATCAGTACCACCCGAAGTCCTATAGTAACTCACCTCATAACACTGTCTATACAGGTTGATTTAATGCTAAAACAGTTGTACAAAGTGAACATTAATTTTCTGAGTTGGAATAGCAATTCTGTTCAAATTACCACTTATACCATATGCCAATCCCCACCAAGACTATTCCCAGGCCCATATCCTCAAACTATCACTATCTGATCCTCTTTCATTCAGTCTCTAGACAGAGCTTCTAAGCCTTCTGTCACCTTACTGAGTCCTGGTGACTTAGTACTCCTTATGTAATGTCCACTGCAACTGTTGGTCTACATATGTATGTACTGAAAATGTTGGTTGCATTCTTCTGTTAACGTCACCTAAGCACTGGTTTGTTGGCAAAGGTTTCTATCCTGGAGTGCCACCTTTGCCAGTCAATCAATGCCATAGCAAAGTAGCAGCTACAGCTCCTTTGTTCAACAGGAGTGAGGTGTGCTGGTGACAGCTGTATATATCAGGTGCACTGCTGCCACATAAATTATGTCAGTGATAGATTAGTGTTTGGTAATCTAAGTTTTTCTGTGATACTACTGTGATGAAAACTTGTATTTACAGTTCTCATCTGAGGGAAAAGCTTTCTAATTGCCAGTTACTGAAGAAGGATGCAACAATAGGAGTTGGAGAGCTGGTCATCCCCTCTCAGCCACCTCATTTGTTGCTCTGAAGTGTATTAGTGTGCAGATTAAGATCATTCTTGAAGTTGGATAGACTGTACCACAAACCAAGCTAAAATATTATAAATATGACATCAATTAATGTAATTTGGCTTGAGATCATCAAATGAAAATACTGTAGAAAGGCCACAATGTATAGGTGACTAAAAGGATTGGCAGCAGTATGTATTCTTGTAAGTAACTCAAAACACAACTTAAAAACAAATTTTTCAAACTTTGTTGGTAACCCTCCCAACTTCCATTCTAGAAAGTTAAATAAATTAATACAACAAAAGGTACTTTTTCTAAGTGTTTGTCAGTAACAAATAACGCTTTACTAGCATCATACAAGTTTGCATGTATAGTTACAAAGTATAAAATGCTCCCTATCACTCCAGAACAACTATCAGTTAAATCTACCAGTTAATCCACATTTAAAGAATATCTCAATTTGAGAGTCAGTGTGGAAACTACTTTCAAATTTGTGTTTGTATAATATTACCATCAGTTTCCATACAGTCTTAATGCAGAATTAATTGAATAACTAAAGGAAATGAATTTAGGTTGCAGCTTGATGAGCCCAAGGACATTTATAGAGGTGCATACTGGATTTGTCACATATGGTTCTTAGATATTTCCATTGTGGAGGGCATCTCTATTGTAAAAGTATTACTACAAGTTAAAAAAAAAACACCCCAGGACCATTTCAGTATACTGAATACATTTATGTTTGAAAATAACTGTGAAAGGATAAAGTGCGTTTATGTTTGTACTGACATGGGTTATTCACTGTCCAACTGTTATGGATGATTGCAGACCATTATTTGAAACAAAACTCCAGATTCACTTTGGAATCATGGCAATGTTCACAAAGAAGCGCTCAAATCGGAGTAGTTAAATACTCCACTGTATGTAATCTTAAAATGTTTGTTGATTACAGAAAATTATGTAAAAACTCAGCCAGTGCAAGTAGGGTTGTTCAAAAATTTGTGTGAAAATATGTGAGCTGAATACATATGTTTGTTTTATTACTGCTACTCATACTGACTGTTATGAAGCAATGTATTGCTTCATATGTTTCAACCATGACAAAAAAAATGCACATTTCTCTTCAAGAAGGAAAGGCACGAGTGTGCTGAAAAAATTTATAGAAGGTTTTTCCCCCCTCATTAACATATTAGTGTTGCAGATTTAAGTTTTTTGAAAAATGGAGAGAAGAGGAAAAAATGATAAATAATGGAGATTCAGGGTAGTATGGATGATTATTTTCCCTTGTTCTACCAATTTGTAGTCACCAGCGAAGTTAATTTATCTTGGAATTTACATTCTGCTTCTGAAGATCACTTAACACAGCATGTAAAAAACAGCAGCAGGAGACAATGGTGTGTGTGAGTTGTATTCGTGTGAACGTTTGTGTGTGTTCTCTACTTCAGAGGAAGGCCTTTTGGCTGAAAGCTTGTTGTGCCTGTCAGCGACTCAACATCTCCACTACATGGTGAGTAGAAATCTATCCTTTTCATAAGATTACCATCATTCCATCTTGGATTTTCCATTGTTTGAAAAAAAAAAAAAAAAAAAAAAAAGATCCATAAATTTATATGTATTCAAGACCACTTTAGAGCCAAAGCTCTACCTGACAGTACTTATTTACAAAAGAAAACTTATTGAGTGGTTTATCACAGTGCCAAAGCCAAAATTTGGCATTATGGAACCTCATGATTGTTGCATATCAGTAAAAGACGAAAATCCATTGCTTAGTAGTGAAGCTACTAGTGAACATTACTTCCATTAGCAACATCCTATTAGTGTGATGCTGGTTTTTTCAGTCACTATAATAAAGTACAAATATCATCACAAAATTAACAGGAAATAAGGTTAGCTGTATACATTTAGATTCTGAGATTTGAGGAGTTGTGAAGAGAACAAGCAACTCGGGCACCCATGTATTATATTAATGATAAATGTACTCAGTCGTTCATAATTTTAAAAGATTTATTATTATATTTCTAAACTAATGTATCTGTGTCAGCTGAGCTTTTCAACTGCATTAGATAAAACAATGTTTTTACTTCAGGCACTGTCAGTAAATTCTGACATGTTAAGGGCCTAGGGAACCAAAGAAGTGTGGGAACCACTGCTCTAGAATCCTTCCAGTGACATATTTCTTATTGTTTAAAATGTTGGAAAGAACTGATTTCATGATCCTTTTCAATGTACCACACATTTTCCATTGAATAAGATGTAAACACCTATGTAGAATAGTACAACTACTGACATCACTCCTGACACCAGTTCAGAGTCTGTACCTGTATTTTCTAACTTAGCTAGCCAATTTGACTTCATCATATGCTAAACACACCAACAGTAAATGCCTGTGAATGTTTTTGCCCTCTGTGGTTGAAAGTAAGACTTTATATCTCCCTTGTATTTTCACTTCCCACTACTTTACGTACTACTGAATTGAAAGAACTTGCCCAAAATATCATAACAGGAGGAGCAAAACAACTGACACTAATTCTTCATCTTTCAGATAATCTGAGCTCTTGTTGTAGACTATTCCAACCACTGTATCAAATAATTATGTCTGCTGAGTATTCAGGGTGCTATTCTGGCTTATGATGTGCTTTAGTGATCTACAGATCAATGAGAGAGAGAGAGAGATTCCTTGTACAGTGGCATACATTAAGATTTTCATATAAACAAATCTGAGGAAAATATGAACATTTGTTCGTGTGACAGTGGCCACCTTTTTCTATGCTACAATGTGACCATTTACGACAAATTCAGAAAATAAATATGGTGGCAGACAGAAAATTTCCTTTTACTATCACCATATTAATGAAATGTCTTAATCATCAAATGTATCTTCTGTCAGTGCCACATTATTTCTCATTATTTATATTTTTTTTGCATGTAGTCATCAAATGATGACTTACGCACATGTACTATTTGTTCACAAGGTTACTGCATATCATAGCTGTGTACATTGGTTTAATACAAATAAAATTTTAACTACAAAGATACTATATATCTTTTATATAAATATATAGTGTTTTGAGAAATTAAAGATTATGTAGTAAGGTAATACGTGGTCCACTCACATTAATGTGGCCACCGCTTATGTTCAACATCAAAGTGCAATAGCCTCCACAGATGGCATATGGCAGCACTAGCAGTGAAAGCCATATAAATGGTGTCCGGGAGGAACATGGATAACAGTTCAGTCATTGTCGTAATGTGAAAACACAGTTATTTATCTGACATCCTTAAGGTGCATGATTATTGTCTTTCAAGCCAGATCATTGTCTTTCAAGCCAAGGGTGGAAGCATTTCTAGGAGGGCTATGTTTGTAAACTGGTCATGTGCTTTCATGGTTAAAGCATGCTGTGCATGGCAAAATGATGCTATCCAAAACCGCTGCCAAGACAGCTGTGGTGCACCACAGGACACAGATGACAGGGGTGAACGACAGCTGTGAAGACATGTACAGGCGAATAGATGTGCAGCTGTTGAGCAACTGACCGCCCAGGTGAACCGAGGGGCTACCAACAGTGTTTCCTCAATGGCTGTTCTGTGAACATTGCTGTGTATGAGCCTGATTTATGCACCTGTGCCGACTGCTGCTCATTGGCAACAAAGGCTGCAATTTGCACACCAATAGCACAACTGGACATCCACTGAGTGGTAACAAGTAGTCTCTGTAGATGAATCGTGGTTTATGCTCCTTTGGATAGATGGTCGTTGACGCACAAGATGTGAAATGTATGAAAGCAAAGATTCCAGGCCAGAGGTGAGAGCATTATGTTCTGAGGAATGTTTTCATGTTATTCCATGGATGAGCTTGTCATTCTGGAAGGCTCATTTTATCAACAGAAGTATGCATCTATCCTTGGGGACCATGTCCACCCCTATGTGCAGTTAGTTTTTCCTCAGCATGATGGCACTACCAACAAGACAATGCAACATGTCACACATATCTCAGTGTACCTGCACGGTTCAAACAGCACCAAGATGAGCCTACCCTACTCCTGCAACCACCAAACTCCTCGGATTTAAACCCAATTGAGAATCTGTGGGTCAGCCTTGATTGGGCTGTTCAGCCAGGCGTACTCAGCCGAGACACCTAGCAAAGTTGGCCAGGACACTGGAGCCGGCATGGCTCCACCTCCCTGGCAGTGCTTTCCAGAATGTCATTGACACTCTTCCTGTGTGTCTCATAGCAGTCCACGCTGCAAAATATGGTTATTCAGGCTTTTTGACAGGTGGTAACATTAATGTGACTGGACAGCGCACTTTCTACACTTAGTTGCGAGTTTTTATGTGTGCATCTGACTTACAATTTCTGTCCTTCAACTCCTTCATTCTACATCTATATTTATACTCCACAAGCCACCCAATGGTGTGTGGCAGAGGGCACTTTATGTGCCACTGTCATCACCTCCCTTTCCTGTTCCAGTTGTGTATGGTTCGTGGGAAGAATGACTGCCGGAAAGCCTCCTAGTGTGCTGGAATCTCTATAATTTTACATTCGTGATCTCCTCGGGAGGTATAAGTAGGGGAAGCAACACACCCTCTCGAAACCTGGACAGCAAGCTACACTGCGATGCAGAGCACCTCTCTGCATCTACTTTCATAGCTTCTTTCACTGCTTTGAAAAATTTACACACACACACACACACACACACACACACACACACACACACACACACACAGGATCACAACAGGTCTCCATGTACCTCAGACTATGTATCAGCTTAACAGCTCGCTTTTATAGCACCAGTGTTCTGTTCAAGTGGACACAAGCAGCACAATAACTGTCTCATAGTATACCATTTTCAGCAATTTATTTCATTCTATTTTGGACAGCTGGCTTAGGAAGTATAATGCATTGCTTGCTTTTCCACGCACAAAGTTTCCATGGTTTACTCATTGACGATTTCCATCTCAGTGCAGACCAAGTAATTTGCACTCTTCAGTGTCTATGTACAAAATTTTGCAAATTTTTCTGTACTCTGTGGAATGCCTGCTTTGAAATCCTGTAACTGTGGTTCTGTACTATTGGTTTTTAGGCATTGGTTACTTAAAAGTTTAGTCAGTTTTATGTTTCATGTGCTGAACAATGTGTTATCTCCTTCCAGTCACCACCATAGATGAGCAGAGAAGTGTTGTCAGCTGAAGTAATTATCTGGGAATTAGAATGTTGTATAATGTCATTTGCATATATGAGAAAAATAAATGGTCCTAGTATTGAACCCTGTGGCTTACCCTGCATTACTGTTTCAGTCGTAGACCTAATGTTGAGTTTTTCCACACTGTTCTGATAGATGCTTACATATGTGTCACCTGTCACATATGTGGACGTATCAGGGGTCCTATATCACTCCAACTGTACATGTCCCACAACACTACAGAGCCTCCACCAGCCAGCTTGAACAGTCCCCTGCTAACTTGCAGGGTCCACGGATTCATGATGCTGTATCCATAACCGTACACATCCTCTGCTCGATACAATTTGAAGCAAGACTCTTCTGACCAGGCAATGTGTTTCCAGTCATCAACAGTCCAATGTCGATATTGACAGACCCAGGCGAGGCATAAAGCTTTGTGTCGTGCATTCACCGAGAATACATGAGTGGGCCTTTGGCTCTGAAAGCCCATATCGATGATGTTTCATTGAATGGTTCACAATCCGACACTTGTTGATGGCCCAGCATTGAAATCTGCAGCAATTTGTGGAAAGGTTGCACTTCTGTCACGTTGAATGATTCTCGTAAGTCGTCGTTGGTCCTGTTTGTGCAGGATCTTTTTCCAGCTGCAGCGATGTCAGAGATTTGATGTTTTGCCAGATTCCTGATATTCATGGTACACTGGTTGTACGGGAAAATCCCCAATTCATCGCTACCTTGATGCAGTGTCACATCGCTCGTGGGCTGATTATAACATGACGTTCAAACTAACTTAAATCTTGATAACCTGTCATTGTAGCAGCAGTAGCCAATTTAACAACTGCGCCAGGTACATGTCTTATGTAGGTGCTGCTGAATCCAGCGCTGTATTTTTGCCTGTTTACATATATCTGTATTTGAATACACATGCCTATACGTTTCTTTGGTGCTTCAGTGTAGTTAATTACAGAATTTGTGCAAAAATTCTGTGACACTTGTTATGGTGTCATTGTGCCAGAATAAATGACTCAAGGATTTTACTAAATTTGACCATTGATGATATTGGTCTGTAGTTAGATGTTTCTTCCTTTGATCCTTTGTTATGTAGTGGTTTGAGAATCATTCTTTTCAGAGCACTGAAAAATATGCCTTCTGTGATGCTAAAATTAGTGAGATACAGTATGTATTTGGTTTAACCATAAAATTTGTGCTTTTTTAAATTACTGTGCTGGAAAGATCATCTACCTGAAATGCTTAGTAGATATGTGACTGCAGCTGTGGTGCCAGTTGGCTAGAGAAAATGCTTGTTGACAATGTTACAAAAAGTTTGTTCGCCTTGGGTCAAATGACCTTTATATCGTATTTTTTGCTTCCTCTATTGTATTTGTATGGCTGGGAGAATGGCGTGCTGACCACATACCCCTCCGTATCCACATCCAGTGATGCCTGTGGGCTGAGGATGACATACGGCCAATCAGTACCATTGGGCCTTCTTGGCCTGTTCAGGTGGAATTTAGCTTTTTCTATTATATTTATACATGTTGTATGATATTTGACAGTGAAGGTCCAAGAGGCACATCTTATATTTTCTGAGTGTGATAATAATATTTCACATTTACAGTAACATATTCAAAATTTATGTAGCTTTCACTGTTTTCTGAATATTCTTGAATCCTAAAGTAACTTTAACACTAATTAAGAATGCAAGTTGTATGCCCATTCTGTGAGATGTTATTTCGCTTATGACTCTCACATGCTGTTGCACATTATTTTGTATCAATTTTATTTAATAAATAAATGATTACTTAAAGTTTTTACACTTTTTACATGCAAATTATTGCAGTGTCATTGTTTGTACATACTTAATCTGATACCTTTCATTGTTATCTTTTAGTGAAAACCTGATTGACAGCTGTAAAAAGGTGCATTCATTAGTTAAATTTTACTGTGCACTTACTAATACATTTGAAATATGCATTTGATCTTTCAGAGTTTACCTATACCACACTGTCAGATGACTCCACTGTGAAAGTTCTTTAAAATGGTGCATACAGGTTAGCTGTAACATATGTGGTTGTGTGGAAATCAGTGTATGACAGGTCACAGAGCAGAGAAAATCTGCACAGTTTAATGCCAGTTCTGCAATCATAACCACCAGTTACGTGACAACTTTCAAACATGTGACATGCATGAGATGACAGATCTTGTGTGTGCTTCTCCTTGTCTCTTTAATTATTCTGTCTGCTCTCTGAACTCACTCAGCTCTGTTCATTTTTGGATTTGGGTCTTACTGGCAATCATATAGCCTTGCTCAATGTAGCTCTTGGTCACAGTTTGGTGTTGGTCCTTCATTCATGTGTACAGATCTTTGGTGGTTAAGCTCACATAAGTGGATATTCAGAAGTTGCAACTTACTTAGTATATGACATGGCTTCATTTATAGGTAACCCTGCCTCCGAGAGAGAATAGGAAATATGTGGTATGAAACTAGAACTGATTTTGCTGACAAGGGAACTGCCTGTCGCACATCCAAAACCGAACACAGATCAAACATGAAAACAGGAAGAAGGTGTACTGAATGGTGGAGAGGGGGGGAGGGGGGGGGGGGGGACAGTGAAAAACAGTGAAGACTCCAAGCTTAACAAGTGCAATAATGAGGGAAACTGAATAGCAGTGGGGCTGTGGTTAGTGGTTAGTAAAGCAGGTTCGAAACTCCCATGTGCCATTTATTTTTTTTTTTTTTTTTTTTTTTCACAACATTATGAACTGTCTGTTCAGTCACTGAAATGTCTGTTCTCTTTCTGTAGTCTTGGCAGTAGTCATACTATACATTGGTTATAGAATGTAAGTCATGTGGTAAGAATATGTTACTGTTGCAAGTAAACATGATGAGTAGTGAGAGCAGACTAGATACCATATAGATGTCTCAAGGAATTAAAACAAAATAAATGGGTGTGAACTATGTTGCAACAAAGGAGTTCAAGTCAGAACTTCCAAAATGGAATGCAAATCCAAAAACATTAAAAACGTGTTTTGACAGAGCACAGAGAAACTGTGATTGTGAAACTTGCATTCATTTGTTGCAGCTTATGTGACAAACTATTATTTTTTCATTATTTCCATGGGAGTTATTACAATCATGTTCATATGAACACCTACATCAGACTAGGAGGCATATCTCAGTCACTCACCAGGATCACAAATTAGGTGTGTCAGTAAGAGATTAATATCATATGACACACGTACTGTTGCTAATGCTACGTATGACACACCAGATGTGATTTCCAGTGGAGGATTCAGTTGACTTGTCACCTTGTCATCAAATTATTGCAGTTCCTATTTGAAAGCCACTTCCTTTTGCCTGCTAATAGAATAGTTGTGCACAATCAACTGCCATTATAGGTCCCTCCCTTACACCTCACTGTTGCGAACGGACATTACAACATGACAGACACAAATCTGAATACACCAAACAAAAAAAAAAAAAAAAAAAAAAAAAAAAAAAAAAAAAAAAAAAGGAGGAAAAATGGCACAAGGGAAATTTGAACATGGCTCGTCCACTTGGTAGTCTAACGTCGTGACCACTTAACCACACCATCGATCTGGCAGGGTCCTCTGTATTGCACTTCCTGACCATAGACCATTGCACTGTATCTATTTTGCTTTTTTATTTTTTTCACAGTTCAGTACACCTTATTCCTGTTCGCATGCTTGAACTGTGTTCAGTTTTAGACGGGCTGTCCACTGGGCCCTCTGACCACTAAATCTGAGGGGCATGTGTGACAAGTTTCCCTTGTGAGTAGTATTATAGAATGGGACTTACAGTTCTGGGGGGAGGTGGGAGGGGATATGGGCATGATATTTCTCATTTTGGGACATAATAGAAGTTGAAGTTTCTGTCATTCCATCTAAGCTGCAACACTGGGACCATGTAGTTGTGTGCAAGAGAGAAAGCTCATAAGCTGAAATAGCATGTTCCAGTTCTTATTTGTGTTCATTGCCTCTGCTACATTGTACGTGAGTATCTCTACTCATTCTATTGTCTGTTTTCCACTTACGATTTTCCAGTATCATGTTATTAAATATTTGTTCTTTATCTCTAAGAACTGATTTATCTCACACATGATGAATGCTACGAAATAGCTATTTGATAGTTAGATTTATAACATTTGATGTCAAACACACATGAACTATTAGTAATTGTATGTAGCATGAGAATCTAAAAGTGTTAATGAATTACGGTTCTTTAAAATATCATATACTTGAAACAAGGCATTGTAATACCTTGAAGACAATCACAGAGAGAAGTTCTGTGTTTTTATAATGAAACATTTGTTAAAAGAGAAGTAACTTTCATCAACAATTCATATAACTTGCTTTGTTATAATTAAGCCTGTTTAAAATATATTTTTCACTCAATTTATAAAATATGTTTTAATAAGCTCACCGGACAAAATATTAGTCACCCTCTTGAAAAAGTGCATTGCTCACTTTGGAGTGCTGTCCACAGAGTAGGACTGGTACAAGGTGGTCATATAACTCTCCCCAACTGTCATCTTGACAGTGATGTGATGTGTACATGCCAGACAGTTGTATGAAATCAGTGCAGTAACATGGGGTGACGCGGAGATGTCTTAGAATGGCAGAATGGAGCTAACACATTTGGACAAATGCTTGACCTACTGTTACTTAAGTTGGATTCTTTGTTGGTGTACCATTGTCAATTGTCCAATGAATCTACAAGGAATCATGTAACTCTTGCAGTCATGTGGTATGACATATGAACACTAGTTGTAAAAGACCTCAAGTGACAAGGACAGCAACTTGAGACAAGTGTCACATGATGTCTATGACAGTTGGTTTTAAAGCCAACAGGAAGTGGTACAGACAGTGAATCAAGTTGATCTCAGTCACTTTGTGAGTGAACATTGCGTGTAAAAGAAATTCAGAGGTGGGTACCTCACAAAAGTTCACTGCTTACAGGATCACATAAAGCTGTACATTTTCATTGGGCCAAATAACACAAACTAGACAGTAGCTGACTGGAAGGCATGTAGTGTGGTCTGAGAAATCATACTTTCAAAGGTTGCAAGGCATCAGTTGCACCAACAGCCCACTGGGGCATTTAATCCATAGAATGCAGAGGGTTTAGTTCGGGCCAGAGGTGGTTCTGTGATGTTCTGGGGGTAGTTTATGTTTAATAACATAGTCCCAATCACTAAGGTCAGGTGCTGCTCCTTCCTCTACCTCTTAATTACGAGTATGTTGTGGTCATTCCTGTCTTCCTAAATGACAATAGCCATGTCTATAAGGCAGCACAAACAGTTGCTTGTTTGACTAACAGTGAGGTACCCTATCACACCTCGACTTGCCTCCTTAATCACCCAATCATTGTCCCACAGAAAATGTCTGGGGCTATTCAAAACAGTGGTTGAAATGTAACAATGAACATCCTCAAGTTTTATTTCTCTATGGAAGCTAATTATCAATGAGTGCCTTCAGCTGCATATGGCATACCCGAAGAAACCTGTGGACTTTCTCCTGTGTGGAACTGAGGCCATTATCAATGTTACAGCCAGTGTTAAATGGTATTAAAGAGAGGTTCCTTTGGGGTAACTAACTTTTTGTCCAGTGTGCTTACTAGTAGTATTTACACAGCCCTCACTATTATTGCTTCTGCAATAAGAAGCTGATTTGCATCTTTTGCTTTGCGTGTTTCAGACACATAATTCAGTTCAGCTTTGTGTTTTTTTTTTCTATTTTCTGTTTCCTTTGCTGTTCAGTATTGAATGTATAACACTTTTTAACATTTACAAATTAATTTCACAGAAATAAGCTTTATTTGCATTTTATGAAAATTTTGAGAAAGTGTGAAATTCAGCTGAACAGAGCAATGTATTTTATCTGAAGCCTTATAATTTTTTTCTACGCTTGTATTGTATTTTGAATCTCGCATTCATTTTCTAGCATTGAGTACTAAAATATTTTTCACGATAATGCTGTTGATCTTTTTAAAATATTTAAAACTGTCATTTATTCGTGTTGGTTTTAGAGAACATTGCAACGAGTCTCCTCACTGCAATTAAATTGCTGAATGGGAATTCAGATATGAGTGAAATTTTTTAATGTTTTTGTGGGTATTTAAAAAATGAAACACAGTACATTGTGAAACCAAATATTTCTTCCCTTGTTTAGACCTCAGCCTAACCTCTTATGTTTGTTCTTATCTTCTAGACTTTTTGCCCATCATCAGAGATATTATTACTGTAAATGTTGTCCTATTACTTTTGATATAAGAACCCTGATTAGTTGCTTCAGTGATACTCATTGTTCTGTTCCTGCTGTGCAGTGGTAGCAACTGTAGTATCTTTCTTTCATTCCACAGATATGAAGAACTTTGTATTTTGATTTGTAGTTAGCATTACTTTTCATTTAATGGCATGTGTTATTTATCTCTTTCACTCTTTGAAAGTTTTCTTCTTCTTCCATTCCATACTCTTGATCTAATGTACAGTTTAATGATAATATAAATAGGAAACTAGTGACTTTCTTTTTTTTTTAATGAAATGATAGTGTACGGCAAGACAGTGAAATATACACTTTAAAGGGGAAAAAAAACACACCACAAAATAATTATCTGAATTGTATGGAAATCTGCAGATCTTGTGTACTTGTATAGACAAACAAATGATTACAATTCCAGAAAAATTGGATGATCTATTCATAAGAAAATTTAACAAACTCAGCAAGTCAGTAATGTGTTGGTCCAACTCTGACCCTAATGCGAGCAGTTACCGGGCTTGGCATTAATTGATAGAGTTGTTGGTTGTCATCCCTCGATATCATGCCAAATTCTGTCCAATTGGTGCATTAGATTGTCAAAATCCCAAGACGGTTGGTGGGCCCTGTCCATAATTCTCCAAATTTTCTCAATTGGGGAGAGATCTGTTGAGCTTGCTGGCCAAGGTATGGTTTAGTAAGCATGAAGGCAAGCAGGAGAAACTCGCTGTGTGCGGGCGGGCACTATCCTGCTGAAATTTACACACAGGGTGGTTTACCAACAAAATGAGGCGTGGAATATTGTTGCCATACTGTTGTGCTGTGAGGGTGTTGTGGATGACATCTAAAGGGGTCCTTTTATGAAAAGAAGTGGCACCCCAGACCATCACTCCTGGCTGTCGGTCCATATGGCGGGCAACAGTCAGGTTGGTATTTGACTACTGTCCAGGGCATCTCCAGACATGTCTTTGCTTGTCATCAGGGCTCAGTTTGAAATGGGACTCATCGCTCAAGACAATTCTATTCCAGTCATGAGATTCTAGGCTGAAGATATAACTGGAGATGCCTTGGAAAGCAGCGGGATACCACCCTGACGGTCATCCACCATATGACCCAACAACCAGGAGTGATAGTTTTGGGATAATGCTCTGTTTTATTGTCCTTCATGATAAACCATCCTGGGTTTAGATTTCAGTAAGATAATGCCCGTTTGCATGTGGTGAGAGTTTCTATTGCTTGTCTTTATGCTTGTCAAACCCTACCCTGGAAAGCAAGTTCACCATATCTCTCCCCAGTTGAGAAAGTTAGGAGCGTTATGGGCACGGCCTACAAGCTAGTTAGACAGAATTTGACATGATATCATTCGTGAAGACATCCAACAACTAATACTCAATAACAAGCCAATTAACTGCTTGCGTAAGGGCCAGAAGTAGACCAATGCATTACTGACTTGCTCAATTTGTGAAGCTCTTTGTCTTGAATAAATCTTCCAATTTATTTCTGAAACTATAACCATTTGTTTGTCTGTAGACGTACATCACCCCTCATTTGGATAATTCCTTCATGCTCTGCCATTTTTTCTTGTCTTAGAGTGTATTACATAAAGATCCTTTCTTCATTAGTATTCTGTACAAAAATGGGAATAAAAAATTTTGTGTATTTAAAAACACACCAGCATCATTTATTTGATGGGTATAATTTTATACTCAGTGCTAAGTTAGTCTAGTGTTGAGTGGCTTTGAATAAAAAGCTCTAGGATATACTTGGTCACTTGGCATAATGATATTAACCTGTTTAGAAGGCTTTAGAAGGAGTTTCAACCAATGGACTGAAAACCTGAGAAAAATTTCCAATATTCTCGGATGAGAAGTAATGTTTTCCTTGTTGCAGTTCTAAAATTAGTCTTAAGAAATTTTTTCTTGCGTATCTTTTGTATTAAATATGCAATAAATGGGCAGTATAACTATACTGCAAGAGAGGCAAAAATATGCAGAGTAACATTCCTTTTTTCCCACAATGTGTAAAACAAGTATATTGGGATCAGTTATGTTTCCATCAAATAATAATATTCAGTGCTACTCTACCAGGTCCTGTGACATTTATTTAGTTCCACCACTTTTTTTCCAAATATTTACCATTAAAAATACTAGCACGTTAGTCTGAGCCTTCTCTGTAGAGGACAGAAGTCAAGACGAAATGTAATTCACGTAGCAGAATCTTGCATGCAACATTTAACAGTTTTTGCTCTTTTGTTTATTTTAGTTTATATTTGGACCCTGCATTACAATTTTCTTCCCAATAGTCTGTTCTTGGGCACTATCATCTCTATCATAGCACTTTCGCTTTCCTTTTTACTGATATTTCGTAGTTCTTGGTAGGCTTCCACATAAGTGGCTTACAATTGCTGTCTGTCCAGTCTGCAGCAAGAAGATCATTTCTATTTTATTACTTGATGCATATTATCCCTGCAGCTACAACTCAGATGTGTGTTAAGCTGAAATAGTTGAGCCATTTTTTCCAACTGAAAGATTAATTTAATTAATTTTTTAATTTTAAAATTAATATAAAGCATCAATCAACAGCTAGTTGGAATAACATGATAGTGATTTATGTTCATGTAGTTATTGGGAAGTATGGCATCAGTTAATGAAATTGAAATAAAGATCATCATTCTGTAAATTCGTTAGTACTCCACTATCACTGAGACGCAAGTGTAAGCGGCTTTGTGTGGTTTCAATGTCGTGTTTCATTTTATATAATTAGTAACACAGTTTAATTTGTCCAGAAATTGCTCTATGGTGATGCACAGGAGAAATTCATCAACGTGGGATTCTTGAGGCTGTTCCGAGCCGCGCGCCTCATTAAGCTGTTGAGACAGGGCTACACCATCAGGATATTATTGTGGACTTTTGTGCAATCTTTTAAGGTAAATAACTGGTTTTTTGGTGACTAATAAGAGAAATATTTCCAGACATGAGCAATACTTCAGGTTTTACATAAGCTGTCACATGGGTATGTGACAATGCTCACAGTTATCCTGCATTAATCACTTCGGTAATGCAAGGAAAATTAATTGCAGAAGCTTCTGTTGAGTAATATGTTGGTACTGTGAACAAAAAAGTAAAATGCATACACTTGGAAATATTTCTCTTGTGACAGCAAACTGTTGGCATAAATGAATTGAGAAACTCAATTATTTATGCAACAGCTTCCAAAATGATATATAACATCAACAGAAGTTTATCAGGGCACCAAGAAACTGAAGAGAATTCTTGAAGGTATTCAGCTTGTTTCTATCTCCAATTAATTGGGAAGAAATTGTTAGTTAAATTCTTTTTAAATGGAGGAGTAGAAAGAATTACTGATTCACTGTATAATAAGTCAAACCGACAAATTCAGTAGCATTTTAGTCTTCTAACTGTATCCAACCAGATGATTTGTTAGCAACTCGTACAAGTATCAGAACTGTCAGCTACTGGTATATTATTACTATGTAAAGTAATGGAACCCTGATGAAACTGTTGGCCTTGCTAGTAAGGCCTATCTGCAAACATCACACATTAAAATTCACAAATATCTCCAGAGAATCAGTGTACTATTTCTTCTTTGAAAGCTGCAAAAGTATAAATTTTTTGTTTCCATTGTATTTCATCCCAAATTCTTAATATCTTTGGTAACTCAAAAATTTTCCCATGTTTCATTTTCAGTTCAGAAACTCCCCGGATAATCTCATGTTTTCATAGCCTTTTTCTTGATGTACGAACAACATCCTTGAAATTGTTCTTTCCATGCCATACATTTTGTGCTAGTACATTGCAAGATAAATTTATCAGTTGGATGGTTCTCATCATTAAACTCTGTTGTTAGCATTTACTTTCTTGGGTTTCTGTCTGAGTGAATCGTATTTTTTCTAAACACGCTGTCACTCATAAGCAGTTTGCAAGAAAATTTGAAAATAATGTAGTAATATTAATCCAATTACATTTAAATATGCCTAATGTATGTTTTCAGAGTTTACTGTTGATTTGTAAATATCTATTTTGGAAGCTGTTACAGTGTTTTATGTTTGGATTTCATCAAACAGATTGTATAAAACAGCAAGAACAATGTTTATCCAATGAATTACTTTGAAGGAAAGAATCAAAAAAGTGGAAAAGTAAAATGATGTGTAATTTGGAATGACTTTGGTAAGAATATGAATATATCCATTGCTTCCAAGGAAATACTTATCTTTTCACAGAAAAAGCTTTAGAGAATGTCTTAGTGCAGTTTTGCTTCTAGTTTATTGAAAGTATCATGTTGGAAGATTGCTTCTGCATTTGAGGAAGTACAATATTTTACTGAACTCAAGATATATTATGACACCATACTGGTAACTTAAAGGCAAACAATTAACGGACAAGTGTTCCTGTATCTGTATCAAAATTCAGAATCACGATGGCATGCTATGAATAACTTGTAGACATAACGGACTTACTGCCAATTAGCAGATCAATAGCTTTGCTCTCAGCTGTTAAGTTCAAATAGTTTTTACAATATTTGAAAAAAGCTTCCGTGCACTGCTGCAGCTTGAACGTCGCACATTTTTTAAGTTGGTTGTAAGATATTTAGTACCTCAGTGCCAGTAGCGTGTACTTTGACAAAGAAATATTTCATTTTCCCTGAAAGATGAATTTTGTCAATTGGAATGAGATAACTGATTAAAAGCAAGTTTTTTCTTAATATCAGAGCTACAGCCATTCTTACAGAACTTGGTTTACAACTGCTTTGCATTGCACTCTGTTATTAAAATGTCACTCTGCTATGAGCTTTTCTTGAATTAGTAAATTGCTTTTGATTTAATGGATAGAAATACACCACTGTACTAATTCTGGTATGTAAGATACTCTTCTTAGTAGCCAGATTGTGGAAAAATCTTTCAAGACTCTGCATAACTAAAATAATGTGCAACCAACCTATCTCCTGTCCATAAAGTACATCTCCATTTACAACAAAAAATCTGTTATATGATATTTATCACTGGCTGTGCACTTCTGTGTATGCTGCAATTTCTCTAACCACACGTCTCCTTGTACTAAATATGTAAATTCTCTATGAAGATAGAGGTCATCACTGGACACATTTCTCTCTCATTGTGGAGTGTCCCATTTGAGTGTTTTGAACTCCTTTAAAGACTTTTCCTTTTGGGGAATAAATTCCCTTCATTGGTGATGCAGTGTTTGTGTATAATGACAAGATTTGTAGCGAAAATATGGTGTGACCTTATTGAAGGTATCATCTAACATTCAGCTGCTTAGTTAAAGAAACCACAGGAAATGGAAACTAGGATATTTGGAGAGAGTTGTGACCCCTGCTCTTCTCGAACATAAGTCCAATGTCTTAACCATCAAGTCATACTGCTTATTAAACATGAGGTAATGTAAAAATAAGTAGTAATACAGTTCACAACTTTCACTTCTTTTTAAACAATCACAGTTCCAAGGCAGGTACATTTAAAGTTACCACATATCTGTAACACTAAACTGCTACCACAAGCCTGTCTCCTCTTTGTTGTTCATATCTTATGTTAAGTTTTCTCCTTGGAAACATTGTGGGAATTTGCTCCTTACTGAACACAACATACAGACACAGTAGTATTACAAGGAAAGCAGGTTAAAAGGGGACGGTAATTTATGGAAAAATTTCATGAGAGACTGTCCGGATTTGAATAGTTCCTTTATTGGAACATTAACAAGACAGAATCAGTTGCACAAACTCGGCCCAGTTGATATACAAGTACACATGATGAGTGCCCACCATCCGTGAGGAAGATCTGTTAACATAGTTTCTTTAGATGACATGAAAGAATATATTCTTGCAGCACAGCAAATGTGACTAATTTAATATACGGATTGAAGAACTACGCCATATACAAATAACTAACACAGGTAACCTGAGTGTATCTAATTGAACAAGGCAAATAGCTATACAATTTATGAATTAATAATGTAGTGACTAATCTAGTACAATAACCAAAGCAACTGCAAGACATAATATTGAACTTCTAATCTGTAGATGAAACTAATTTAACAACGTTTGGATTTCATCTCTTTAACGGCCAAACGCACGGTGCCACAGCAGGCTATCCAGTTCATGAAGAGGTTGGATCACACTGCACTTGCTATATTGTAATGGACTATGTGAAGTGGATAATCCACAATAAGATAGGCCATGATGAGGTGGTGCTGAAACATTCGTATCCCAAAATGTCATGTCGGTCCTATGCCAACTAGTTATCCATAGGCATCAAGAGAAGTTTGCAATACTGTCTGCTTAGTAGGCACACAAAAGTGACTAACATTTGATGGCTTCACAGGTTGTCCACCTACGAACTAGCACAAGGGCAAGGCATTTAGTTCTGATAAATTAATTACTTAAACATATAGGAAACATTTAATCAATGCACTCGTCATGTGGACAGCTCAGCATCTGTGTTGGAAGTGTTGGGAGTTGGAGGACTTCCTGTAGCATGCCTTTTGGATAAAACCCAGGTGCTGCAGCAAAGAGGCACATGCCAGAGAAAACTCTTGTCCTAGTAGCTTACAGCTTGAGATGTGTTTATGCTTGATGACATGTCGTCTGCCTGTAATGCATAATGTAGGTTGATGGATGTAGTGAATGAACCCAGGGTAGCAGTGCGGTGTTGGTGGGGCCAGGTCCGTTGGTGATGGCGAAGGTGGCAGTGTGGTAATCAGCAGCCACTGGGATGTCACACTGTGAGCCAAGCATGGTAGCAACACCCTACTGTAATGCCAGCTGGGATGGGGGGGCAGTGATGCACTACAATCAGTGGATGTGCGGTGATGCAGTGGTGGGATCTGACAGTGGATACGGCAGTGTGCTGGTGCTTGGAAAAGCATCGCATGGCAGGTGGTGCACAGTCCACCCTGCACATTTGACATAATGCACACACTGGTCTCTGCTGGCACCATGGGTACCTGCCACTTCTGCATAATGCTGATAGACCAGGTGACACATTGTGGACGAGGGGGGGGGGGGGGGAGGGGGAGAGCATGTGCTGGTGTCGAGGGGTTGGTGACACGTGTCTCCTTGAAGATGTCGCATTGGTGCCTTGTAACTCTGGCAGGAGCCAGTACGGGTCCAGTGGCTGGGGCAAAGTGGCAAGTTGTCATGGGTGGCTCTTCTGGGACAGATTGTGGTGGAAACAGCATGGCAGAAGCCACCCTTGGGTCCCAGGTACTGTCTGCCAGAATGGCAGTGTCAGCTGGGGGTACTGGTTTCACTGCTCAGTGCCACGTTGATTTTGATGGTTGGTGGTGCACACAGGCTGGGAAGGTTGACCAGCTATGCTAGCTTCAGTCAATTGATGGACACTGGTGTCAGTGTCACAGACACATACAAAAAAGGTTTTTTCCCCACACTTGAGCATGAAGTGTGGGTCTGAATACTGTGGGTGGATTGGTGGCTGGCTGGCATCCACCCAGGGCATGACATTCTTGCACACCGGAGGTCCCAATGCACAAAGGACTTGTGCCCACCATGCTGCTGTGGCACCACCAGGTGCAGGAGTGCCATGCAGTCATGCAGCTGTTGTACAAAGGCTGGTGTGCAGGTGGTGGCTGTCAGGGGCTCTGGGTTAATGAAGTTGCCTGAGACTGTGAGCAGCTGCCCATACACTACCTCAGCAGCAGAAGCACCCAAGTCAGTTTTGTGGGCAACCTGCAAGCCAAGGAAAACTAGCAGCGGGGGCAGAAGACCAACTTGTGGGTTGACAGGTAAGGGCAGGTTTTAGGATCCTGTGGAATCTCTGCACCACGCCACTGGTGACAGGGTGGTAACTAGTTGGAAAATGGATAAGTGTCCTGTAAGTTTTTGTGAGTGTCTTAAACAGACAAGATGAGAACTGGCATCTTCACTCCATCATCATGTGGAAGCCTTCGGCTACTGTATATGCCATTATATCGGTCAGCAGCACGGTTTCCAGCCACAGAGTGAATCCATTGAGAGTGACGAATGGTGGCAGTTTGATGATAGAAAGGGGCCCTACAGGGTCCATGTGTACATAGGAAAAATGATGATCTCCCAGGGAAAAATATCAGATAGGGGTGAGCATATGATGGCCTACCTTAGTGCGCTGGCACAAGAGGCAAGTGAAGGCCCAAAAGGAGCAGTTTCCCCCGACAGCAGTCCAGACAAAACACCCCTGCATTAGTGTTGCAGATGCATGGGCAGCTGGGTGGGTTAGGCCACGGAGGTGTTCGAAAGCTGCCTTGTGGAAATTGGGAGGAAGATAGGAGCGGAGTTGCCTGGGTGGTTGGAACTCTCAAGATACTTGCACCAAACATACTGTGTAGCGATGCGCTACAGTGCATATGTGCTCACCAACAATCTGCCCTAGCAGACCATCATGCATTACAGGGAATGATGTGTCAACTGGTAAAAACTGCATTGTGGGCTGTAAGCACCATAGGACAAGAGTTTTCTCTGTCATGCACCTCTTTGCTGTGGCACTTGGTTTTTATGTGAAAAGGCCACAAGAAGGTCTACCAACTGCTGACACTTCTTGTGCCAACACGGAGCTGTCCACACAACGAGCACAATGATCAAATGTTTCTTATGAGTTCAAGTTATTCACTTATCAGAACTTAACCACTTACCATAGCACTATGAGAGAGGTGCATGATCTGTGAAGACATCAGAGATGAGTCATTTTTTTGGTCCTATTAGGCAAACACTATTGCAGGCTTCCCTCTACACCTATGGGGGCTAGTTGGCATAGGACACCATATTTTGGGGCATGAATGATTCAGCAATGCCTCACTGTGGCCTTTCTGACTTAGGAGTATCTGCTTCATGGAGTCCATTACAATATAGTGAGTGCAGTGTGATCCATCCTCTTTGTGAACTAGATAAACATCTGCAGCATTAGAGATGAAATTCAAATGTTGTTAGATTAATTTTGGCTACAGACCAAGACAAAATCCAAATGTTGTTGGATTAGTTTTGCTAACAGACCACAAGTTCATTATTGTGTGTTGAAGTTGCTTTGGGCATTTCAGTAGATCAGTCACTACATTCTCAATTCATTAATTGTATATACTTTTGCCTTGTTCATTTTGTTAGATCAGATACATTCATATTATCCTGTAAGTCCAGTTATTGTTGTATTGTGTAGTTCTTTAACCCCTGTATTAAATTAGTGACATTTGCTGTATCACAACAATATTAAAGACATCCTTTCATATCATCTAGACACACTATGTTAACGGATCTTTCCAACAAACTGTGGGCCACTCATGGCATGTACCTAGAGTTGTAAAACTACTGTAGACTATCATAAGTAAGCATAGACTACAGTAGTTTTCCTAGTAGCCTTGGTCAGTTAAGACCGCATTACCTATATGTTTAGTGTGTTGCATACCTATTGGGTGTTTACCTCTTTTAGATCCCTTTATTTACATGTGCAATCAGTGTCTTACTAGATTCCCCCAGAAACCGGAAGTGGTGTCCTGTCTAGAAATATAATGGGCTGCATAACCTATGGAGCAGTTCTGTTCTACATTGTTATCCTCCTGTCTGTTATTTAAAAATAAACAGTATTTGTAGCAAAATTGAAATTTTCAGATGATATTCAAAAATTGTTGACTTGCAACATGAAACAGAGAAATGATGCAGGTAAAAAACAATAGATTTATGATATACTGCTAGAAAACACAATTCCCTTAAAAAAACTGCAAAACAAACACATATCAAACATCGCCTCAATACTTCTTAGAGCTTATATAAAACATATTTCCATTATTCATAAACATCTTTCACACTTACTTATAATGACAGAAAACCTTCCCTTGCATAATTAAGAAGAATTTTGTATAGGGTACAAAATAACAACAATAATTATATAGATTTTTTTATGTTTGTGCATTTAAACTGTACTTGCATCAAAAGTAATTGCTTTTGTTACATAAAAGTGCAGAAGTTACATGCTCAACTAACTTTTATTATTTATAAAAGGCAATTTATATTTTGTAGGGATTTGAAATACACAATGGACTAACACTGAAAAATGTGTGTTTCTAATTACGTGTGAAACACGCTAACAGAGAAACAAGAAACAAAGAGAAAGTGTTGGCTTCAAGTATCTCTCAGACATTCATTTATGCTTCTTTCTGTATCACTGCTACCAATACTGCCAGTAAGCATATAATTTATGTGCTGTACCGAAACTACTGAGCAATATTTTAGGTACAGTGCCAGTCTTGTCTGTACCTCTGTATCTACTGACCTGAGGTTCCTTTGTTCATATAAATTTTTGTAAATTTGTGCAACTAATTGTGCCTTGTGAATGTCCCAATAAAGGAACTATTGAAATCCGGATATTGGTTCCTGAGATGTTTCCATAAGTTACCATTCCCTTTTACCTTGCTTCCCTAGTAACACTACTGTATCTGCATGCCTTGTTCAGTGAGAAACAAAATTCTCAAACTGGTGACCCCGATGTGATCATCACTGAATACGAAATGGAACTTTGCCCATAAAATTTTCCTGTGCTTACCTTTTACTTATTGTGCATGGTCTCCTTTGAAATAATCTCCTTCGCTATTGATACACTGCTCCCAATGCCATTTTCACTTCCAGAAGCAAGTTGGTATGCATCTTGCTGGATCGTTCGACGTTCTGTCTGCGAATTTTCTTTCATCTCATCTATCATTGCAAATCTTTGTCCTTTCAATGGGGTTTTCTACTTTGGAAATAAAAGAAAGTCTGCAGGGGCCACATAATTCACTTAAGGAACATCCCATTCTCATTTGTGCAATCCAAAAGCTGTTCACAGATTGTGAGGTGAAGGTCTTTCTGGTCTTGACTCGCGAGTGGAACTCGGGGACAGCATGATGCATTCAGAGATGCTGTGTCAGGATTTCATGGCATGATCCAACTGAAATGTTATATTCTTCTACAATCTCTTGGACTGTTAGTCTTTCATTGGCATGCACAATTTCGTTGACATTCCTGATATGAGTATCGTCGGTAGTCGTTGAAGGGCATCCTGAACGAGGGCCATCTTTAACTTCTGTCTTTTTAAACTATATGAACAATTCCTAACACCGAGTACAGCTTAAGAACTCATCACAATAAGATTCCTACATCATTTGGTGTGTCTCTGTAAAAATTTTCTTGAGTTTTCCACAAAATTTAATGTAGATGTGTTGCTCCTCTAACCCTCTAACTCTGCCATCTCGAAATTCATGACATGATGTTCTACTCAATACAGCACTGAACAATAACTAACAGACATACAACACTGAAACTTCTGACATTTACACATTAAACACAGGCATGTGCAGGGATGCCAGCTGCATTTTGCTCAAGCACACTGTTGGTGCAAAATTACAAATGTTCCGGAATTTTTTTAACAGACCTCGTACAGTAGTACTACTAGGCGAGCAGGGTAAAAGGGAATGATAATTTACAGAAACATGTCATGAAAGAGGGTCCATATTTGAACAGTTCCTTTATTGGAACATAAACGAGCCACAATCAGTTCCACAAAATTACCAAAATGTCTATGAAAAAAGGAACCATATGCCATGAGTACCAACCATCCGTCAAAAGATCACTTAACATAGTATCTTAAGACAAGATGTAAGGACAGTGTTAATATTCTTGTGGTACAGCAAATATGAATAATTTAATACAAGGATTGAAGAACTTCACAATACACAAATAACTGGACTTTCAGAGGTAATGTGAGTGTATCTAATGAACAAGACAAAAATTATACAATTTACGAATTGAGAACGTAGTGACTAATTTAGTACAATAACCAAAGCAATTGCAAGGCAAAATAATGACCTTGTGGCCTATAGGCAAAACTAATGTAACAACATTTGGATTTCGCAATGGCCGCACACATTGCACTGCAGTGGGGTATCTAGTTCACAAATGAGTCACACCATACTGCACTCACTGCATTTTAACAGACTCCACGAAGTACACTCCTGGAAATTGAAATAAGAACACCGTGAATTCATTGTCCCAGGAAGGGGAAACTTTATTGACACATTCCTGGGGTCAGATACATCACATGATCACACTGACAGAACCACAGGAACATACACACAGGCAACAGAGCATGCACAATGTCGGCACTAGTGCAGTGTATATCCACCTTTCGCAGCAATGCAGGCTGCTATTCTCCCATGGAGACGATCGTAGATATGCTGGATGTAGTCCTGTGGAACGGCTTGCCATGCCATTTCCACCTGGCGCCTCAGTTGGACCAGCGTTCGTGCTGGACGTGCAGACCGCGTGAGACGACGCTTCATCCAGTCCCAAACATGCTCAATGGGGGACAGATCCGGAGATCTTGCTGGCCAGGGTAGTTGACTTACACCTTCTAGAGCACGTTGGGTGGCACGGGATACATGCGGACGTGCATTGTCCTGTTGGAACAGCAAGTTCCCTGGCCGGTCTAGGAATGGTAGAACGATGGGTTCGATGACGGTTTGGATGTACCGTGCACTATTCAGTGTCCCCTCGACGATCACCAGTGGTGTACGGCCAGTGTAGGAGATCGCTTCCCACACCATGATGCCGGGTGTTGGCCCTGTGTGCCTCGGTCGTATGCAGTCCTGATTGTGGCGCTCACCTGCACGGCGCCAAACACGCATACGACCATCATTGGCACCAAGGCAGAAGCGACTCTCATCGCTGAAGACGACACGTCTCCATTCGTCCCTCCATTCACGCCTGTCGCGACACCACTGGAGGCGGGCTGCACGATGTTGGGGCGTGAGCGGAAGACGGCCTAACGGTGTGCGGGACCGTAGCCCAGCTTCATGGAGACGGTTGCGAATGGTCCTCACCGATACCCCAGGAGCAACAGTGTCCCTAATTTGCTGGGAAGTGGCGGTGCGGTCCCCTACGGCACTGCGTAGGATCCTACGGTCTTGGCGTGCATCCGTGCGTCGCTGCGGTCCGGTCCCAGGTCGACGGGCACGTGCACCTTCCGCCGACCACTGGCGACAACATCGATGTACTGTGGAGACCTCACGCCCCACGTGTTGAGCAATTCGGCGGTACGTCCACCCGGCCTCCCGCATGCCCACTATACGCCCTCGCTCAAAGTCCGTCAACTGCACATACGGATCACGTCCACGCTGTCGCGGCATGCTACCAGTGTTAAAGATTGCGATGGAGCTCCGTATGCCACGGCAAACTGGCTGACACTGACGGCGGCGGTGGACAAATGCTGCGCAGCTAGCGCCATTCGACGGCCAACACCGCGGTTCCTGGTGTGTCCGCTGTGCCGTGCGTGTGATCATTGCTTGTACAGCCCTCTCGCAGTGTCCGGAGCAAGTATGGTGGGTCTGACACACCGGTGTCAATGTGTTCTTTTTTCCATTTCCAGGAGTGTAGATACTCCACAGTCAGAAAGGCCACAGTGAGATGATGTCGAGTCATACATGCTCTGAAATGTCATGTCAGTCCTATGCTAACTAGTTCTCTATAGGCATTAAGGGAAGCCTGCAATATTGTTTACTTAATAGGCACACAAAACCGATTCACATTTGATGTCTTCACATATCGTCCACCTAGCATCTAGCAATAAGGCAACCCATTACATTCTGATAAATTAATAACTTGAACATGTAGGAAACATTTAATCAATCTGCTCGTCATGTGGACAGCTTGGCATCGGTATTGGATGTATTGAGAGGTGGAGGGCTTCCTGTAGCATGCTTTTTGGGTAAAACGCAGGAACTGTGGCAAAGAGGCATGTGGTAGAGGAAACTTTTGTCCTAAGATGCTTACAGCTCACAATGCAGTTTTTGCCAGGTGACATGTTGTCTGCCATAACATGACTGTCTGCTAGGGCAGATGGGTGGCAGGCACAAATGGTTATAGTGTGTACCACAACATAAATCTGCAGTTTTCCCATCTCTGCTGAACAATTATTCCACATTCCCAGTTCCATGTATACATATTTCATATCACACAGTACGCCTCTTCATGATCGATTCTCAGAGTCAGAGTCAAAGGGTGGTAATTATTTTCTGCTTAGTAAATTCTTTTTTGAGGCATGTCACTTCTGTGTGAGAATAACATATATTTTCATATGAGTCGAGTAGGTAAAATTGTGCAATATGTGCTTGACATACAAGAGATTCAAACTGTTGTTCATTTGAATGTGTCTTAACCAATTAGTGGCCCATTGTTCAAATTTTTTGCAGACGGCTGATTGACCAAATTTCTTCTCCCACCATATAAGCAATTCATTCCGGCATTCATTCATCATCTTCCATAGATCCCACAAAAGAGGAGAACCTTCAGAGATGTGGAACAGGTCAAGGTATACAGTAACAGAAGACAAGGAACTGTAGAAACTTATTGTGTATACAACTTCATAATGCTTGAGTATACCATATTCGTGAACAGCTTGAATGATTCAAAACAGTTACCAAGCAGCCTTACACAACTGCTGACTGAGTTGCTTAGAAAGATCAGCGAGTCCAACCATGTGTCATTAGAAAGCACAATTCAGATGTAAGGGCTCACCGATAACCAGACACTGCTTTAGTGGCAACAAGAATCCATCAACTCCAGAATGAAATTTTCACTCTGCAGCAGGGTGTGCACTGATATGATGCTTCCTGGCAAATTAAAACTGTGTGCTGGACTGAGGCTTGAACTCGGGACGGGAAACTTCTCCATCGACTGAGCTACCCACAGCTTTACAGCCAGTCAAAGGTCCCGAGTTCAAGTCTCAGTTCAGCAATAGTTTTAATCTGCCAGGATGTTTGAATTTATCAACTCATTTGTTTTGTACTTTAATTCACCTTATATAATGATATATTTGATAGTGTGTGACATCTGATCAGACCGATTTTTTTCTGTTGTTGCAGTTCCATTGATGAATGAATCCACAAAAAGGAGGTCACATTTATTTATCAACCATTGATCATGTACATAATATGGCTTTTGTCAGTTGTATACACACAACTTGTAAATACATTTATATACCTCCATAAGTGACATCATAACCATAATCAAGTAGCAGGCAAGGCTACTCTGAGAGACAAAAAAGACATGCTCACCAGATATGCAAGAAAAAGAAAGAAAACAGTCCAGAAGAAGAAACTGAGCACCTAGCTTCCATATGCAGGGCTTCCCACAACCAAAATTGCCAGGATAATGCACAAACACTACATAAGTACCATTTTCCACCCAACAAAACTGATAATATGCTTGGGCCAGTCGAAGAGCAACTAAGGCTATGGGCACCTCACATCTACAGCATCAGTCACAAGTGTGACTTATTGTACATTGACCAGATGCAACTATGAATCTTGCAGAGCTGTTCAGAACATGTAAGAAGCGACTGCTCAGCCAAACTGACAAGTGTGCTGTGGCAGAGCACAGCATCAAAGGATGACACATTTATTTTTGAACAAAGGTACTGTGTCAGTAACAGGTTCTAGTATTCAGTCATCAAAGAGGCAGCAGAAGTGTGAGTATATGACGACCTTATTGACCAGGACAGCAGTTTCCAAAAGAGCTCTGCAAGGGATGTGACATTAGCAAAATATGCCAGGAATGCTCTGATGTGGAAGTGATGGAGAAAGTGGGCAGAATAGACCGGTAACACCAGGACTCAGTGCATGCCTCCGGCTCGACTCGTTGCCCCATCCCATCACATCACCCCCCTCCCCCCCCCCCCCCCACTACCACACACACACACACACACACACACACACACACACTTTGAAGGCGCACACACACACACACACACACACACAACTGGTTCACCCGTTGAGCCCTCTACAAAGAAGTATGCAGTAGCTATAAAGGATATGAAAACACTTCATCTGAAGATATGAGTAGAAAACTCACCAAAATGTTGTGGCAACATTATGTTGTGACTGAGCTGATACCTCAAGAAGATTTAATCAATGAAATTTCCTGAGAAGACCTGCATTTCCATATAATTTATTTTATTGTTTGCTATTGCAAAGATATCACAAAGTTTGGAAAGAGTGAAAGAAAAGAAAGCAATAAACTACTATACCTCACCGGAAATGTTAATACTTCTTTTGGGAATATTATAGGCATAAAACAATGGTTAACAATTCAAAAAAGTCTTTCCTAGCAGGCCATTAACCCCCAAGTGGACGCACCTATGTATAAAGTGAGCCAGCCACAAATAAAGTTGTTCTGTACCATTTCATTGTTGTTTCACAAATGCAAGCCCATACCTATTGCTTCATTATTGCTTCAGGTAGAACAGTGATAAATTGTGTTGCCGTATGTCCAAGTGAGCAGCAGTAATATAAAATACACAGCAAGCTATGAGAGAAAAAAATTTACGACCTGTGCAAGAAAATGACCCAGATTGTATGCTAGCAGCAAAATCCCATAATGAAGCAGCTGTCTATGAAATAATTAGTATAATCAAATAAGCAGTTGACTGGATCTGATGCAACCATGCTGTTTAATGCTTCAAGTGGGTGATTAGTGAGGGGTAACACCTGTCTGTGGTAACAGGTGATGTAATGAAAGCTCATATCATTATTACAGTGCTATAGCTCATATTCTGTAAGTTTATTTTATCGTCGTTCAATTAAACTAAAATTAAACTGTAATTTTGCTCATACATATTTTCTTTGGTAACATAAAGACAACTATTCTTTACATGTGTACAAATTACACTGTGCACATGCTCATGTTATGAAAAATGGCAAGCCCGCTTGAGGGCTATGACTCTGTAGATGACAAGCATTCTGGATGCTCAGGACATCAACAATCAAAGACAACATCAGAAAAATGAAGAAAACATTGTATGGTGTATACTAAGTCAGATATATTGAATATAAAATTTGTGGCACCAAAATTTGTTTTGAAGTTATTGAATATCTGACAAAAGTTATGTTGGTGAAAATTGTTCATTAATTGCTGAAAGAGGGTAGCGGTGTTCCATACTTCTCATCAGCTTTAATCTAGTGGGAAGATTCTGCTGCTTGTGTTTCTCAATTTCAAATATTGTGCACCATGAGTCTTTGCCTCCCAGTAGTATTATCAGTATGATGTACTTCTTGCAAATATTATGCCACTTTTGTGAGAAAATCTGAAGACAACATTTAGATTTGTATTGAAAAAATTTGTGGCAGTTGCACAACAACATTTTTTTTTTTTTTTTTTTTTTTTTGCCAAAAGCAAATCCATTATTACGCTGCAGCTCCCATATTCATTAAGACATGGCTGCTTGTGACTTCTTCTGATTCCTAAAGCTTAAATGAATCTCATAAAGATAATGGTTTTCCTATATTGAAGAGATAAAGATGGAATCAAAGAGGGAGATAACTGCCATATTAATATTTACAGTCCAGAACTGTTTCAAAGATTGTAAAAGGGCTTAAATGCTGATATAAATGTGGCATCTAACAGAGAACATTTTTATAGTTAGAATATTAATACTGATAGATGTTTACTTGGAATGGAAATGAAGTCCCATGCTTCTTGACAGAGCATTGGGGAATGATAAGGAGACCTGCACTGCCATACTAGGCAAGGTCCTAATGGAGGTGGTTTGTCGTTGCCTTCCTCTGAACATAATGGGGATAAATGATGATGATGATGACAACACACAAACACCCAGTCATCTAAGGGCAGGTGAAAATCCCTGACCCCACCAGGAATCGAACCCGGGACCCCGTGCTCAGGAAGCGAGAACGCTACCGTGAGACCACGAGATTTATTTCACAAAAATGAAATTCCATGCATTTTTTTACCAGACTCAACACAAATAATTTATTATACTGGGTGTCACATATGTTATACAATAAATAATTATGTTGCAGCTGGAGTTTAAAGTCTTAGTGCGCAAATCTATGGAGTCACAGACTAAGTTGCCTAAGAATCACTAAAGTCAAACAAAAAAGATATTTTAAAACAGAAAAAAATACTGCAGGCTGTGGGTTCTGTCAACCATGATGATGGCTATTCATTTTAACTGTCTCTGGCAGACTCTGGAATGAACTGTACGTGACCTCTTAACCCAGACATAATTTATTTTGATGTAGCATAAAATATGTAGCTGATGGCACCCTATTCCCTCAGTAGCAGCTGGAATGTCTCTCCCATCATGTACAATAAATCCCTTGGGATACACATTGAATAATACTTTTCTCCTTTCCATCATTTCTGGCAAATTCCATAAAGACTGCCATAATGCACAATACTATAGCCAACCCAGAGCAGAGGTGGAAGTGTGGCTACGATCTCAGAATGGCAGTGGTGGACGGTTGAGGTGAGGTAGAAGCCCAGTGAAAGCCTGTCAAAATTATTGCTTTATTTTGTACTGTTACGCTATGTGATAAAAAGTATCCAGACACCTCTAAAAACATACGTTTTTCATATTAGGTGCATTTTGCTGCCACCTACTGCCAGGTACTCCATACAAGTGACATCAGTAGTCATTACACATTGTGAGAGAGCAGAATGGACTTTGAATGTGGTCAGGTGATTGGGTGTCACTTGTGTCATACATCTGTACGTGAGATTTCCACACTCCTAAATATACCTAGGTCCACTGTTTCCAATGTGATAGTGAAGTGGAAATGTGAAGGGATTCTTACAGTACAAAAGAGTACAGGCCGATCTCCTCTGTTGACTGACAAAGACTGCCAACCATTGAAGAGAAACGTAATGTGTAATAGGCAGACATCTATCCAGACCATCACAACAAGAATTCCAGACTGCATCAGGAAACACTACAAGTACTATGAAAGTTAGGTGAGAGGTGAGAAAACTTGGATTTCATGGCTGAGCAGGTGCTCATAAGCCACACATCATGCTGATAAATGCCAGACGATACCTCACTTGGTGTAAGGAGTGTAAACATTGAACGAATGAACAGTGGAAAGATGATGTGTGGAGTGACGAATCACAATACACAATGTGGCAATCTGATGGCAGGGTGTGGGTATGGCAAGGTCCTAATGGAGGTGGTTTGTCGTTGCCTTCCTCTGAACATAATGGGGATAAATGATGATGATGATGACAACACACAAACACCCAGTCATCTAAGGGCAGGTGAAAATCCCTGACCCCACCAGGAATCGAACCCGGGACCCCGTGCTCAGGAAGCGAGAACACTACCGTGAGACCACGAGATTTATTTCACAAAAATGAAATTCCATGCATTTTTTTACCAGACTCAACACAAATAATTTATTATACTGGGTGTCACATATGTTATACAATAAATAATTATGTTGCAGCTGGAGTTTAAAGTCTTAGTGCGCAAATCTATGGAGTCACAGACTAAGTTGCCTAAGAATCACTAAAGTCAAACAAAAAAGATATTTTAAAACAGAAAAAAATACTGCAGGCTGTGGGTTCTGTCAACCATGATGATGGCTATTCATTTTAACTGTCTCTGGCAGACTCTGGAATGAACTGTACGTGACCTCTTAACCCAGACATAATTTATTTTGATGTAGCATAAAATATGTAGCTGATGGCACCCTATTCCCTCAGTAGCAGCTGGAATGTCTCTCCCATCATGTACAATAAATCCCTTGGGATACACATTGAATAATACTTTTCTCCTTTCCATCATTTCTGGCAAATTCCATAAAGACTGCCATAATGCACAATACTATAGCCAACCCAGAGCAGAGGTGGAAGTGTGGCTACGATCTCAGAATGGCAGTGGTGGACGGTTGAGGTGAGGTAGAAGCCCAGTGAAAGCCTGTCAAAATTATTGCTTTATTTTGTACTGTTACGCTATGTGATAAAAAGTATCCAGACACCTCTAAAAACATACGTTTTTCATATTAGGTGCATTTTGCTGCCACCTACTGCCAGGTACTCCATATAAGTGACATCAGTAGTCATTACACATTGTGAGAGAGCAGAATGGACTTTGAATGTGATCAGGTGATTGGGTGTCACTTGTGTCATACATCTGTACGTGAGATTTCCACACTCCTAAATATACCTAGGTCCACTGTTTCCAATGCGATAGTGAAGTGGAAATGTGAAGGGATTCTTACAGTACAAAAGAGTACAGGCCGATCTCCTCTGTTGACTGACAAAGACTGCCAACCATTGAAGAGAAACGTAATGTGTAATAGGCAGACATCTATCCAGACCATCACAACAAGAATTCCAGACTGCATCAGGAAACACTACAAGTACTATGAAAGTTAGGTGAGAGGTGAGAAAACTTGGATTTCATGGCTGAGCAGGTGCTCATAAGCCACACATCATGCTGATAAATGCCAGACGATACCTCACTTGGTGTAAGGAGTGTAAACATTGAACGAATGAACAGTGGAAAGATGATGTGTGGAGTGACGAATCACAATACACAATGTGGCAATCTGATGGCAGGGTGTGGGTATGGCAAATGCCCGGTGAACATCATCTGCCAGCATGTGTAGTGCCAACAGTAAAATTCAGAGGCGGTGGTGTTATGGTGTGGTCATATTTTTCATGGAGGGGACTTGCACCCCTTGTTGTTTTGCATGGCACTATCACAGCACAGGCCTACATTGATGTTTTAAGCATCTTCTTACTTCCCACTGTTGAAAAGCAGTTCAGAGATGGTGACTGCATCTTTCAACACAATCGAGCACCTGTTCATAATGCACAGTCTGTCGCAGAATGGTTACACAACAATAACATCCCTGTAATGGACTGGTCTGCACAGAGTCCTGACCTGAATCCTATAGAACACCTTTGGGATGTCTTGGAATGCTGACTTTGTGCCAAGCCTCACCGACCGACATCTATACCTTTGCCCAGTGCAGCACTCCACAAAGAATGGGCTGCTATTCCCCAAGAAACCTTCCAGCACCTGGTTCAACATATGCCTGTGACAGTGGAAGCTGTCATCAAGGCTAAGGGTGGGAGCCAACAGCATATTGAATTCCTGCATTACCGATGGAGGGCGCCATGAACTTTTACGTCATTTTCAGCCAGGTGTCTGGATACTTTTGATCACACAGTGTTGGTGTGGTGAGTTGCCTTGCCCATGCCCCCACTCCATGGGAAGAGGGGAAGTGGTTGGCAGGGCGACAGCTAGTGATGGGGCACCTGGATGACACACATGCGTGACCGGCTTTGCTGACACTTGCACTCAGTGTCTGGCTCACGACTCTCTAGTGTGACCCACAAACACCTAGCATGGGCAGTGCAAGAAGACAGACAAGAATCTTGCAGCAGAAGCCAATTCTGCAGTGAGTGACTGCATCCAGGTAGGCACTGCATGCAGCGTGGAGGCATGTCCACTGCGGTGATGGAAGATGGCTGCCATGCACAGGCTGCAATCTACTGCCCCCAGGGCAAGAGTCTGATTACTGCTGGAGTGATCCAGGAAGGCCCGCATCAATCTTGTGACTGCTGCTAGAGGCTCCATGTGGTCTTCTTGTCTGGCATAGCCCCTGCATACTAGTGGAACTTCCGGGTTGTTACAAAATTGGCAGCTATTATAAAAGGTAGCAGTGCATCTGTCATGCTAATGTGCCACTTCTAGTCACATACTCAGTATCACCACTGAAACCCACTGGCGGAGAAATCCCCTTCTCACACTGCAAGAACCATCCATTACTGCTGCGCTAGTAGGTTTCAACGAGCAGGCCTGGCCCATCTTTCACTAATGCAACATCTTGGTTGCTGTACCTGAAATGATAACACCCCAAATTTACCTTACATTTATTATGCCCATTAATCATGTACACTTGGAAATTTTCTTTGCAAACACTCATGACTTGTTCCATGTCCTCATATACTCTTAAACTCCAGGAAATACAGTTCAATAATCACACTATAATATTCGACTACCACTCACTATGTCTATTGTCACCATGGAATCTCTGCTTGTGTTGCTCAGTCTCACAGCACCTCTCCAAGGCTCCATACCATGCTCAGTATCTTAAATGCTAGGAAACGTATATCACTACTAGGTACGTGCCCATGTTTATGCACACACAACTTCTAAGTCTCCATTGGATACTTACAAACTAAATAAATTACACTGGAAAACTCTTTCTCTCATAATATATGATCCTTAACATATCACCTTAACAATACATGGTCTGGCTCCATTGAACACTAATGCTGGCATCTCTCTTGTGTACCTGGTGTTTTTTTTCTTTTTATTTATTTATTTTTTTTTTTTTACCCCTTAGTTTTAGAATAACTTCCAGAAATTTGTCCCTGCAACCACATTCCCCTCATCCTCAGACATGAACCACATATGGTACTACCATTTACAGTACACTGACAGGTAGTCCCACTTATCTCTCTAACTGTAACAGTCACCAGAGTCTGAGTTCCCCTCGTAAGCTTGGCTTTCTGATACTCCTGGTCAACCAAAGCAATTTCCTGGTGCCTAGTGGTACAATACCATGCCCAAGTGTATTTGTACAGGGTTTTACTGGTTTGTCCAATGTGACCAATGCACCTCATGACAGCTCTACATTGACAAGTTTCCCATCACTGAAGTTTAATTTATGCTGCAGCTGTGCTGTAAACAGCTCACAGTGCATGTCAGCAGCTGGATCTTCAAAGCTGTGACATCATGCTTGCGCTACTATAACATTTTGAACTTCAAGTGTGCCCTCCTCGACAGATTCAGCCTTGTCGGCTTGATCACTAATTTTGTGAACTCATTTCCTCTTTCTTTTCCTCCATTCACCATGGTTGTGAAGAGATGTATGTGCCTGTATCGTTTCTTCCAAGCATCTGCAGCACAACTGTCAACAACTTCTTGTGCATTTCCCATAGTATCTACAATAACATTTTCGTCCACATTTCCACAATGCATAATGCAAAGCTCATTGGCAGATGCACTTCCCTGTGCATCTGGCCTAGGCTCTCTGGCCTCAAAACAACACCCATTATCCCTCAGTGGGGTAGATACTACTGCACTTGTTGCTGTCCCCACACTTACACACTTTGGTACAGCCCACGCTCATTCCTGCTAACCCACAGTCCACATTGCCACTCGATATCAGAGCTGGTATTCTCATGTTACTCTTTTTGATGTGCACAATGTTAATGTTCTTAGGAATTTGTACAATGTAACCACTCCCTGTAATTATCTTAATTTTTCCACTTAAGAACTGTCCACACAGTTATCAAGTTCTGTCCTGATCTTCACAGGAACGATAGGTTTAACTACACCAGTGGTAGTCATACACCTTATAGAAACACATAAACTAGACACAAACCTGTTCCTCTCCCTTTCAGCCTCCTTCTTCTCACTCATCTCTGCTTCCCATTTTTCCTTTTATTCCATTCTCTCCATAATCTTCTTATTCCTTGTGTCCTAAAGCCCATTCTTAATCAACCAGTCATTGAGTCTTCTCTGCATATCCTCTGCAAATGCTGAAATTGGGTGATAAGTTATTTTCTTTTCTCTGGCCCAAACGACTTCCAGTCTCTCAGACAACTCTGTGTTGTCTGCTTGTAACCTCTCTACTGTGGCTTCTAGAATTTTTAACACCTCCTTTGTGGTAGCCGCTCACAGTACCAAAAATGACATGCTTACTTTCTATCAAACACAAATGAAAAAGATAGTTAAACCTGCCACTATCCAACACTTAGCACAATTTTACATGCTTACACACCGAGCTGTACTCCTTGCCCGTCCCAAACAGTACAAACTACACACATTTCCCACAATTCTCCAACTTTGACAGAGTAAAAAATCCCTTCAATAAATACAGAAAAAAAGAACAGAAACTATGAGAAGGAGTTAAAGTTAACTCTATCATATTACCGCTTCGGCGGTACATATACTAAAATTGTAACTGCTGTTGCCTCGTTGGCTGCCTCAATGTCATGAAGGTAACTGACACAACAGGGCATGTCCTGTATCCACTGCTCCAAATACCACTGATAAACTTCCACTGCAGACAATATTGTAAAAGGCAAGTGTTTAACCCTTTGACTGTTCTGAACTTGTTAATGCGCACGGCTGCTACTGTTCCCAGATATGTTTTACATATGACTATGACCCTTCCGTCAGGTGTTCTACATGTACACTCCTGGAAATTGAAATAAGAACACCGTGAATTCATTGTCCCAGGAAGGGGAAACTTTATTGACACATTCCTGGGGTCAGATACATCACATGATCACACTGACAGAACCACAGGCACATAGACACAGGCAACAGAGCATGCACAATGTCGGCACTAGTACAGTGTATATCCACCTTTCGCAGCAATGCAGGCTGCTATTCTCCCATGGAGACGATCGTAGAGATGCTGGATGTAGTCCTGTGGAACGGCTTGCCATGCCATTTCCACCTGGCGCCTCAGTTGGACCAGCGTTCGTGCTGGACGTGCAGACCGCGTGAGACGACGCTTCATCCAGTCCCAAACATGCTCAATGGGGGACAGATCCGGAGATCTTGCTGGCCAGGGTAGTTGACTTACACCTTCTAGAGCACGTTGGGTGGCACGGGATACATGCGGACGTGCATTGTCCTGTTGGAACAGCAAGTTCCCTTGCCGGTCTAGGAATGGTAGAACGATGGGTTCGATGACGGTTTCGATGTACCGTGCACTATTCAGTGTCCCCTCGACGATCACCAGTGGTGTACGGCCAGTGTAGAAGATCGCTCCCCACACCATGATGCCGGGTGTTGGCCCTGTGTGCCTCGGTCGTATGCAGTCCTGATTGTGGCGCTCACCTGCACGGTGCCAAACACGCATACGACCATCATTGGCACCAAGGCAGAAGCGACTCTCATCGCTGAAGACGACACGACTCCATTCGTCCCTCCATTCACGCCTGTCGCGACACCACTGGAGGTGGGCTGCACGATGTTGGGGCGTGAGCGGAAGATGGCCTAACGGTGTGCGGGACCGTAGCCCAGCTTCATGGAGATGGTTGCGAATGGTCCTCGCCGATACCCCAGGAGCAACAGTGTCCCTAATTTGCTGGGAAGTGGCGGTGCGGTCCCCTACGGCACTGCGTAGGATCCTACGGTCTTGGAATGCATCCGTGCGTCGCTGTGGTCTGGTCCCAGGTCGACGGGCACGTGCACCTTCCGCCGACCACTGGCGACAACATCGATGTACTGCGGAGACCTCACGCCCCACGTGTTGAGCAATTCGGCGGTACGTCCACCCGGCCTCCCGCATGCCCACTATACGCCCTCGCTCAAAGTCCATCAACTGCACATATGGTTCACGTCCACGCTGTCGCGGCATGCTACCAGTGTAAAAGACTGCGATGGAGCTCCGTATGCCACGGCAAACTGGCTGACACTGACGGCGGCGGTGCACAAATGCTGCGCAGCTAGCGCCATTCGACGGCCAACACCGCGGTTCCTGGTGTGTCCGCTGTGCCGTGCGTGTGATCATTGCTTGTACAGCCCTCTCGCAGTGTCCGGAGCAAGTATGGTGGGTCTGACACACTGGTGTCAATGTGTTCCTTTTTCCATTTCCAGGAGTGTATATACATGCACCCACTTGCTGCTGCCTTTAACACACAAGGCATTTAGTGGACAGGTGGAGTGCCCTAGTAAGTGCATTTCCACCCTGAGGCTGTTAAAATGACATTCCTTTGTGGTTGTACAGAAAAAGAATACCTGAATATGGTAACAAGCAATTACACCTGGTACTTGGTGTCTCAGGGTAAAAGAAACCGAAGCTAAGTATCAGAGGCCTCTATATAAAAGTCATTGCAATAGTGTTGCTAGAGCAACTAGTTGGTAAGCTGACATAATAACGTCAGCTTATCAACTAGTTGCTCTAGCTGTAATATAGTCTAAATGTTGTAAATCAACATAAGGTCTTTGTGGAAACAAATAATTAAAGCATTTAGTTACTTAGTGATTAAATATTGTGACATAACAACAAATAGGTTTAAATTAAAGCTGAGTATCCCACATAGAATATTGTAAATATTAATGTGTCCAATACCACAATATTAATTTTTCACTAGACATAATACTGCTGTTAAATGTAAATGTTTCCATAAAAAATATAGTTATGTCAACATCTCTATAGATAAAAATGATTTGGGAATTAATTATATGACAATATACGCACCAGTTGCATGATATAATTTGCAGAAAGCCTTGTTTTGACATCTTGAACTGTTTATGAAATACAATGGGTGTTATAACCACAGGATTCTTGCTTTGCATGGAAAGAACACTGCGCGCAATTTGCGCAACCCTCCCATGGAAGTAAGAACCAATATTGTGACAACGGTGATATATATATTCCTCCGCTCTCAGCTTTAAATACAATTTTGATATCTTAGCTACATTTCATTCACTGCAATGAGTGCCATAAAACAAACCATGCACAATGTGTTTTTGCCTCTGCAAAAGTCTTAAAATATAGTGCAGTGCCTTACTTCATGTTACGCAGCACAGTACTAAGACAAATAACAAAAAGTAATTCAGTTCTTTATCAACAAAGATATCACACTGTTAGATGCAAAAGAATCTTCCCCCCCCCCCACAAACAGTTTTCTAAAAATCGGACGATAAGTATTTCATTAGTGGTCCACACGACCGGTCAACCACACCACTGATAATTCGTGACTGAAATGAACAAATGTGGGGTGAAAAAATTATTACTGTGGTTCCCAACGACTTTCGATGTATTAGAGCAATATCATTGATGATTCACCCTTTCCTTCAGTTATTACAGTTATGAATATATGTAGGACAGCAGGTTTGTGGAAGAGCAAGTACGAAAGAACACTAGATTACTAAGGTGAAGTGAAAGTGAAAACTCTAGGACAGTTAAAAACCTAAGTTGTTAGAGTAACTGTATTTACAGTAGACTCTCGACTATCTGGCTCATTACTATCCAGCTCTCATACTATCCAGCCTACTTAATTAATATTATAGTAATAATTCTCCCTGGTAAAATGAGCATTAATTTTTTGTATGTTCTATATTTTTCATGCTGTGTGGCCTTTCAAAATGTCTTATGCGTCTTCTGTGCTTCTAGCACATCTTGAGTCACAATTGTAAGGTACATACTACATCGTTAATACTGAATAAATTACTGGAACCACTCTTTAAGAAACAATACTTAGAGGGCCCTCTTCATTTCATTCCAGCACTCATGAAAAACAATGAACACATACAGAGAGAGAGAGAGAGAGAGAGAGAGAGAGAGAGAGAGAGAAACTCTGCTGGAAACGCTGTATTATGTGTTTCTTCAGTTGCATATAGATGTCATAAATGTGTGCATTGTTAACCCGTTGTTTTGGTGATGCTTTGTGTTTTAGTTAAAGAATACAAAATGGGTAATATGTATTATGTAAGAAGTCAGAAAATATTGATAAAATCAGGTTTTGGTATTAAAAAAAGGTTGTTTTGAGTGGTATAGCTGGGTTAGAAGAGAGAATTTATAGAACTTCAGCCTATTCAGATTTTTTGTTATCTGGCTTGATGTTCCACCACATTAAGCCAGACAGTCAAGAGTACGGAGTGGCAGACAAAATCATTGTGCCAAGCTCTTGAAGAATATTCAACACGAGGGAACCGGACCACGAAGAAAAACCAGTTCACAGGTAATGGCCTCTCAGTCTCCCAGTGCAGGCAGGAGTATAGGGCAACAAAACAGCCACAGTCTCCATGGAATGCTACGAGAATGTTTGTAGCAGTCAAAGGGTTAAACTGGTAAAACACAAAGAGGGTGCTGAGGACCAAGAAAGTCCAAGAAAACATGTCCAGTGGCTACTGCAGGTAGGCACCGCAAATTCAATGCAAGAAAAATACTGTCCCCCTTGATAACTTCACCAACAACTCCACTGTCTACAAAATTGGATACAAATCTGCAACACATTGCACACCGACAGTGTTTAAAATCACCGAAAAGGTGTATGGCGCCACCAGGCTTTTGAATCACCACCAAAGGGCTTGCGCACTGACTTGGTAAAATGAGGGAAATGATGCCTTGATACTGCCAACACTGCAACTCAGCCCTTTCACTTTTAACACGTGGCAAAAGGGATGGGGTGAGGGCAACAACATTTAGGTACTGTTGGTGGCTTAAGAGAAACACAAGCATCGAAATTTCCTACCTGGCCCAAGTTATTCAGTGGGCTGTATGACCACAGTAAGGAGTCCAAATAGTGAAAAGGAATGGACTGAGACATGAAATGCACTTTGTCACCCATCTGGAAGAGAAAAAAACAGAAAAAGTGGCTAGCCCCAAAAATATCCTGTGCGAATATGAATTGAAAAAGTGACTAGTCCAAAAGATGTTCTATGCCAATGTGAATTGGTTACAAACAGTGTAAGTTGCCATTTCACATTCTTATATGCACGGAATGGAGAAAGGAATGCACTGTTTACTAAAAATCACAACCAGACATAGTGGCCATTGCAACCTCGGGCATTGAGAGAGCCTGTACATATCCACATTATTGAGGATGACTGTCACTCTTGTGTCGAACTGAAATTCGACTAGTCACCCATCCACAACCAAAATCAACAAAATACAGCAGGATGTTGGAGACAGCGCCAGTGTCCAGTGAAAACACAAGGGCATATGACGACTGACTTGTGGCCCACCAACTGTCACAGACAGTTGCTAAATGGCCTATCCGACAGCATACCCCACAGATCACCCCGTTGTGCAGTCAGTCTCATTGAAAATATGAAAAAGACCATTGAGGCAGGACCATTGGCCACCCCAACAAGCAGAATGAGAACTACGCAGATGGCCCAAAATCCTGTGTAGGTTGGAATTAGAATGCTGCGACCATCATGAACCCACCGAGGTCAGTGCAGGTGAAGAAGGACGGCACCGTGATGTCACTGCACCAGAATCGTCAACGCTGTCAACATATGGTGTCTTAGTGGGAGGTGAGACCTCCTGGGGTACCCCGCAGGGCACCAGGGTCTGTTTACCATGTACATGAGCCACCTGCCAATTAGCAGAAAGGATGTCCCTTGCCATGCTCATCAGCTCATGCAATTCTGCAATCTGGGCAAGATCAGCTAAGGAAGGTTCAGACAAATCCAGCACCCTAGTTTGAACCTCAAGATCAGGTGATAATTGGACAATCACATCCTGAATTAGTGAGTTTGTGCAGGAGATAGCACATTTAGAACACTCAAAATGACACTTGTACGAAAAGCCCTGTAAATGAGCAATCCAGGCACTTGTGGTGCTGGTTAACCAACTGCGACTGTACCACCACTATGTGGGTTTGATGTCAAATACTGTGCTGGCAACTGATAAAGCTCTAGTACAAAGGGGAGTTTTTCAGACTCAGTGGGGGGCTTCAAATTTTGGACAACTTGATATAAACAAGGTGGCCTTATCAACTGGATCAACGATATGCTTTTATTGGTAGTGCAGCAAGAACCAGTGCAGGTAATTCTCCCACTTTTCCGTAGATTCATCAAAACTAACAAACGGCATCAGTGGCAGTGGGGATCGGGAAGAAAGCTGCACAACAAGCCACCGACAGGGCAAAGGCACAAAGGAAATCTGCATCCTGGTTCATCAGTGCCAGCATCTGCAGCTGCTGTTGCTGTTGCTGTTCGTTCTATAGGTGCATTTATTCCTGCCAGCACTGCAGAAATGTCAGGTCCATCATGGCCAAAGATTAACACTCAGTGAAAGGAAACAAACAATAGGTATGTCACACACATAAAAACGTCCTTCATCGCCACTGCAAAGACGTGACATCGCCACTACACTACACTGTCAGTGCATATACTTTACAAGCCAATGGTGGCTTGATAATGCTGGGGAACAGAACCCTGTGAATGGAAACAAACCTCACCATGCAAGTCAATCTACAGAAAGTGCAAGGGAATAAACTAAGCATGCGACTAGTATGGGTGGCTGATGATGGAGCACTCAGGAACTACACTCAACATGAAGCACAGGCTTAGTCCACAGTGGATGAACTCAGTATAGGCACTGGCCCACTCAGCCTATTGTCGCACAGGTAAACACTCCTGTCCGCAGGTGTGCTTATACTACGCACTGTGTGTACCCTCCGTGGAAGGTTTCTGCACTATTCTGCTGCACTACCCACGCCAGCACATCTGACTCCATCACAATGTCCACTGGCAGGGAAATTAAATCCCTTAAAATGGTAGTGGTGGTACAATACATTCAGAATGCTGTCAATTAATAAAACACTCCCCACCTGGACAAGCTTGAACTTAACATTATATTGAAGGCATTCCAACAAGAGAATTGTGTTATATGGCTCATTTTTTACATCTGCAATCTGCAAGTCACCATATGGTGTGTGGTGATGGTTACTTTGTTGATTGCTGTTAGTTTCTCCCTTTCATCTTCCAGCTGCAGATGGTCTGCGGGAAGAATGATTCAAATGTCTCTGATTTTACATTTTTGATTTTTTCATGAGATATACATAGGAGGAAATAATATATTGGTTGACTAATCTAAGAATGTCTGATCCTGGAACTTGAACAGTCAACCATACTGTTCTATACAATGCGTAGCTTGAAGTATCTGTCACTGGAGTTTGTTGAACATCTCCATGACATATACATGGATACTAAATGAATCTTTAACAAAACATGCTGCTATTCTTTGGGTACTTTCTATTTCTTCTATCTGTCCCATCTGGCGTGGATTCCAGACTCACAAGCAATATTCAAGTATTGATCGAATGAGGGTTTTTGTAAGCTATCGCCAATTATGGGTGGACTACAGACTCTGAGAAGTCTTCCAATGAACCTCAGTCTGGCACCTGTCTTACCTGCAGTTGTGCATTATGCATACTCCCAAATATTTAATAGATATGACTGCAATCATGTAATCATATAATAATTGTTCTTTCTGCCTATTTATGCATAATATGTTACATTTGTTTATGTTGAAGTTCAACTCCCAATCTCTGCACCCTCTGCAGGTCTTCCTACATTTTGCTACAATTTTCTAACATTGTGACACCTTTGTATACAATAGCATCACCCACAAAAAACCTCATGGAACTTCCATTGTTATCCACTAGGTCATGTCACTGTGAAAATTAATGGTCCTAGAACATTCCTGTGGGGTATGTCCAAAGGTACATTTACATTTGAAGATTTCTCTCAATTAAAAACGACATTTTGTGGCCGAACAGAGTGAACTGGGTTTCACAGTCACTGCTTGTGGAGTCCATGTTGATTCCTAGACAGGAGATTTTTGGTCTCCAGAAATGTCATAATATGAAAGCATAAAACATGTTCCAAAAGTCTAGAACATATTGATACCCATGATGTGGGCCTATAGTTTTGTGTACCTGTTTGCTGACCCTTCTTGAAAATGGGAATGACCTGAACTTTTTCCCAATCGCTAGGAATGCTTTGCTCCTCTGCTGATCTACTGCACATTGCTGCTAGGAGAGGAGCAAGTTCGTTTAGATACTCTTTGTAGAATCACACAGATACCCCACCAGTCACAGTGGCCTTTCCTCTGTCGAGTGATTTCATATTATGTTCTATCCGGTGTCACTTATTTTACGTCTGTTGTTTTGACACTTATGCAATGATTTAGAGGAGGAACCGTAATATGATCTTCATCAGTTAAACACTATCAGTTTCAGTCAGCACTTTCTGCTTGTCAGTAAATCAACTGGCACTTTCTGCACGTCGGTACAGCGTACGGGTGCCGTATCAAATGCTCCCTTCACGCATTTTCCCTCTCACACAGTACCTATATTTACTAATTGTTGTAACTTCCTCTACACACCATATGATTCGTTAGTGGATACAGGAGTGAGGAACAGATGCTGCTCACGAACAGAGAATTCAGATATTAATTTATTCTGCAACTAATATCAAATAGTAAAAATAATACACAAATTTGTTGCCGTAGTTGCAGTCAGCTGCTAACAGTAGCACTCAATGTCGGAACACGTACAGATAACACAGATTTATGAATCGGTCAGTCTCCAATACAATAACTACTTAGCAGATCGCAAACCCCGGCCACTACGAAAGTCCACAAACGTTATTCGACTGGCAAACACACAAAATGGGGCCGAGTGCACGAATGCTTGAACTCGAGTACACTCGCCGCCAAAGCTCCAGAGAGGGGACGCTTACATCTCACCGACGATGGCACAATTGTTCGTGGCACGGCCCACAAGCTGTAGTGGCAGTCTTAGGAAACACGGAGCTGTAACTGGTGGCACGCGTATTTGGAGGTGCGACTGATATCGCACTGTCGAAATGCTGCCCTCAATTATATAAATGGGCAGTCGGCAGGCCAATTTCATCTTACAAAGCTGTGTCTGTCGAAGATACTAGTATTTTATGTACGTCAGGTACCTCGGGTACGTTTTTCTGGGCGATTCCCGTAACACTCACTTCCGGCAGCTCGTAGTTGCCAGACAGCAATCGCGGCATCTCGTCACTCTACAGAAATTGTAATGTACCCATTCTGCACCTAACAACAACAGCATGCACAGTGGAGTTGTATTATAATAAACATAAAGGAACTTGTACCCCAAAGTGCTAATAAATAAGTACAGCTCAGTGGATAACTGTTAGAACACAAATGCAAATGATTTGGTTTCAAGCCATTCAGTCCTATAATATACTTGCTGCTTCTTCCACTTTTGGCAATGTGAAATATGAAATGTTGCTCAGTTCTCTCAGAGCCTGTGTAGGTCTTCCTGTAACTGGTTGGGTAATCAGTTCAGAGGGAGGTGGAAGGTGGAGCACCTCACCTCTAACACGGTCATGCCTATTAAGTAACTAAATACATATTGAAACACAGGCTGATAATACTGAAAATACTGAAAATAGGCAACAATAATGGAAACATATACTGGAAAAGACAAATGTTAATAATGGAACCAGAAATTTGCAACACCTAGTTCGAGACCAAGAAGACGATTGACATTTGCTATGCGTTAAAGGCAATAGAACGTAACACGGCTACGGCCTGTACTCGTTGCAGCCACTGGTGTACTGACATTACTATACACTATACGCAGAGGGCTCCACGGAGATAGTACGGCGATTGTCACCTACAGACGTACCGACAAATGATAAAGTACGAGTGGCATTTCATACGGTATATTATATTATAATCATCGTCAAAATCTGTTCTACGATTTTAAAATTGTTATTTTTAATTTTGATTGGATTATATACAATTTCCTTCATTCCTCGCACATTCGAAAGAGATTCTTGTCTTCTAAAGCACTTTGCTGACTGTGTTTACCTCATTCACTGGTGCGTGCCTGAGGTAGCATTATGCAGCCCTATGTGTCAGTGACACATACGTCCACTACATTCCCACAGGTGGCCGCGGCTGCTGGGTTATAAACTTGCCCTGGCGCAAAGAGGTGGCAGCAATACTGCCCTTGCTGTGAACTGCTGCCCTTCGAGGCAGAAGTCTGGTGCTGCTGTGGCACCTGGAGGATTACCCTCATTGTGTCACTGAAGTCCATAAGGTGGACTTAGAAATGTAAGCTGGTCTGATTGAGCTGGATGCTCTGACTGACTGACTGGCGTCAGCTGATGGCTGGCCCGAGGCATACTGTGAACTAGCATGGACCCAATGTCGAGGAGCTGCTGCCAAACAGCACGTAACTGTGCTAGAAACAGACTGTATTTATAGTGAATAGAAGCACCCATGTTGTGCCATTACACTACTTCTATGCATCTATGCCTGACTGCCTGCCTCACACAGCTGCAATGGAGCTGCCTGCGTTGGGAATGACGGTGTAGGTTACCTTCAATCACAAAGACTCCCAACAACTAGTAATAAAATGATACTTATTAAATATGAAGAAATACTTAACTTAAATGATTCTTCTTGTGAAATGTCCAGAATAATCAGACATTTGAAATTATATTTCAAGTTCTCTAAAATATTAAAGTCCTGTCACTGTGCCTCTGAGTGATGCCTATGTAGAGTCCAGAGCTGGCCCACGATGCCTATGGAGCCAAAGTCTCGAAGATGATGGATGAACACTGCAGCTTATAGACTTAGCGGTAACTGGAGACTATACACAACTCGATGCACTAAAGAGAACAATCTGCCATAGCTCAGTGCTTCAGAATTTGACAAGGGACTGACTCGCTATCCACACACATGATGCCTATGGGTTGGCAGCTGCGGCCCCTGGCAGTCCTCAGTATAGTTTGTACTGCTGACCCATATAGCTGCTGTACTGTGAGGGTTTCGAATGCAGCTTACCGATAGTGGTGAAGTACTCTCTGGAGTCGTGAGTACCGTTACCACAGCTTTAATTCAGTAACTCCCAAAATTTACCTCTCATGACCATCTGAAACAAAAAGAGTTCACCACAAAGTTATGAAACCTATTAGTTATGTTACAATTTTTCCTCTTACATCAAGCAACAAAGCTCGAAAAATGGGGCAGATTCCCTCTACAATTCTCAGTAGAATGGCTGCATTGACTCTTATGCTACCACGTAAAACCTCCATTGTCATTTGAGCTACCTCTTAATCATTAACCCCTCTAAAACATTAATATTTACATGAATATCCCCTTAATATACCTCATGAAGCATTGTACAGCAAGCAACATTGCTCATTTCAAGACTACTGAAGGTTTTTTTGTCCTTCAAATTACAATTAATTGCATCTACAATATAACACACTAGCTTTCGCACTCATCGTACCTTCTCAGGTATGAATGGCTAACCAGTCCAACAATGTCTTATGTACTGGAGGATTGCACTGGCAAGTGGCTCTCCACCTAAGGTCGATGAAGGCTGCACGAAACTATAAGGGCTAACATGGCACCTGTGGTCTTGATCCTGTGCTGCTGCTGCTCCTCCTGATACGGCTGAACATGCAAAAGCATTTGCTCTACTGAAAACCTGCCCCTCTTGCATGTCTATTAGCCAGTTTAAGGACAGGATTATGTTAGGATCCAGTGCTTCATTCAGAAAGGGCAGATTCACTGGAAGGATAGCTAGTGGCTTCTCTGGCAAGTACAACTATGGCTGTGTAATGTTCAACTTTGTTTCCCCTGCAGCAGAGGTTGACAATTGAAATTGTCTGTCCTGTTATGTCACCATCCCTCCCATTAATAAGTCTTCCACTACCGTGCTGACCCAAACTTTCTGCTCCTGCGAGTTTCCCTTGCTTCTGGCAGTTTGCTAGTACCATTTTGCTACTGTTTACTGAAAACACCCAGTTGAACCAGATTGCTGAATACAGGTTCGTGACTCCAGTATGACATGTGGACAATCCTGACCTGCATTGCAACTGTATCTCACATGTGCCAGTACCCATATGCACCACTCGAGTTGCACAAACAGTAACCCTCTAGTGACATCGCTGCATGACTATCACCATCTTCCACGATCAGCAGTACCTCTGGTGTCCTCACTTGGATGAATTTCCCCAAGATTCAAAGTCAGTTTCAGTGCCCAACAATGGTTTGTGAGTACCACACCCTCTTGCCTTGTAAAAAGTACTCTGGTTTCCAACAGTAGTACCCACAGCACTCCCACTCCAACATGGTGAAGGGTTGAAATGCTGCTAAGATAAGGACTCCCCTCATCCTTTATTTTGACCTGCAGTAACCTGGAAACAGGGAACTCCCATCACACTTCTCTCCTCTTCCAAGAAGTCTGTCATTACATAAATGTACAAAGGAAACTCAATTCTAAAATACCTTACACACAAATGAATGTAAAAATATAATCCTAGAAATACCATGACAAAACTACTTCCCTTCCTCCTATCCTCACCCCCTACTGAAACATTAATCCTTATGCCTGTAAATAACATGTATACTCTAACCCAAACGTAAACTATTCCCTCTGGTGTTCATCCATGCAGAATCTCCTGTACAGGTTGTACAAAGTGTCCACACTTCCTTTTCGTCCTACTGCCCATATTCTTACCCTCAACGGATGACTACACCTGCATTAACCAATCTCCAGCACTTCGAAACGGCTTCAGACCCCCCACATGCACAAAAGTTGTATGACTCAGTAACTGAAGCTTGACATTTACTGGTGATGTCTCAACTACCTGGTAAGGCCCCTGATAACGAGTTACAAATTTCTTGGTCTTACCCTATGGGATGTAGGGTATTGATAACATTAACCACTGGCGGGATTTTATACTGCGGCAACCTGCTCACACAATTCCCCAACTGCTTTTGAGAGTCCAGGGCTCTGGTGTTTGCTCCCTGAGTAAGCTTCCAAATTTTCCTAACTTTTTTAGCAAAATTCTTAATGGACTCCTCCGTCCCTGCCAACTCTTGGCCTGATTTTGTAAAATAGTGACAGTGCACCTCGCATAAACCATCTCAATTGGTGATAACCTTGTCACAGAATGGACTTTCAAATTATATGCGCTAGCAACGAAAGATAAATACACATCACAATCATTATGGTACATGCCCACATAATGACTCACCATCCTTCCGACTGAATGATGTACCCTCTCTGTCCTACCATTAACCTGAGAAGCACTGAAATTGAGATTGTGATGCGTTCTTGTCAGTCAGTCGTAGCTCATGTCATTTGATCTCACCAGCCAATGACAGCAGACATTCCGAACCTAGGTCACTTGATGTAGTCAGCCAACAGCAGTGAAAACACACAAATAGGAAAAGTTAATGGTTTAAATTAATATACATGCAGTATAGCTACAAGAAAAACTAAGTTTGTACATAGATGTTGCCAAAAATTTTTTGCTGTTTTTTCTGAGTGTGTGGTTAGGCACAATCCTATCAGCGAAGCTTAAATTGGAGCAACTGAAAATTTCTAACATGCACGATTATAAATTTGACTGCTGTGCGCCAAACATTTCAGGGTTACCTGGCTGAATACATGTACCATCAAGCACATGAACTTTTCCATGGAAATGCCAATTACATATGAAATTGCTCCAGAACTCACTTCACACCTTTTTTTTTTTTTTTTTTTTAAATGATAATTATACTTTTTGCCATCATTGGTACATAATTTGTGATCTACAAAAGAATGAGAATAAATATGAAAAACTAACCTTGAAGCTTCATCTTTCTTAGCACGTGTTGCCCTGTAAGATACATCAAACACAAACATGACAGTAAAATTTTAAATAATGGCGTAGTTGGTTGGTCTTCTCAGCCTGAAAATTTTCTAACTGGCTTGTCCCCAGTGTTAACTTTTGAATGCCAATGTAACTCCCAAGCAGTTTGTTGTTACAAAGTATTGCATAGCCTTCAACACATTTTGCTATTGGCAGATGCTTGTGTGTACACTGTGTTTTGTTGTTGTAAATGGTGCATTTTCTTTGCAACTAAAATTTTATTTGGTGTTAGTTTCTCATTTATGTTTTATTGCTGCAGTATTGACCACCTACTTAGCTGGGTGGTAATGTGCTTGCCTGGCCCGGGTATGATTCCCAGCCGTGTTGGAGATTTTCTCCACTCTTGTACTTGGTGTTGTGGTATCCTCATCATCATTTCATCCTCATTACCAGTGCACAAGTCGCTCAATGTGGTGTCGACTGAAATAAGACTTGCACTTGGCAGCAGAACTGCCTCAAACAGGGCCTCCTGGCCAATGAAGCCATATTCTCATTTTCATTTTGCTGGAGTATTATTCTGCAGTAGCAGGCTAAAGTAAAATTCTTCCTTACAGTATCAGTTCTTACCAATCAAATTTACAAAAATTCACTGAAAACTAAAACAATGAAAAAGTCCCAGAACTCTAAAAAATTCCCAGGTTTTTCCTGGATTTCCTGGGGCATGTACACCCAGTAAAAGGCTCCATTGCTTCTGGTAACCTCTGCAAAGGTATCTACGTCTCAGCTTAAATTATCTGCATATGTTTCTCTTCTTACCAGGCTGGTGTATACCTTCATACTTAAATTCACTTAATCTCAGTGTCCATCTAGCCAACCTACTAGAAGGGTTCTTAAGTCCCAACAACCATTTAAATGCTTCTTGGTCCCTTACTACCTTAAACTTTTTTTGGTACAAATAGCACCTGAAATACAAATATCACGACAAGCAGTTCTGTTTCTGTTGTCGAGTAGTTTTTCCCTGCTCTTTTCAACTGCCTAGAGGTATATGCTACTTGATGCACCTCTCTGTTTAAAAACTGTCTGAGAACACAACCCATAACTGGAAGCAACAGCTGACAAAGTAGACTCTTTCTTGTAGTCCAGAAAAAGGAGTACTGGACTTTATGTCAAAGCTCTCTTTAACTCTCTGAACATTTCTCAGCTTTCCTTTGTCCATTCAGACTTTACCCCCCTTTTTAACAGTTGCGTAACTGGTTATGCTATATTTGCAAATCCTTTTATGAATTTTTTATAAAAAAAAAAGGACTGCAGCTCTTTGGTATTACTAGGAATCAGAAATTCTTGTACTGACTGTAATAACCTCAGATCTGTCTTAACTCCTTCACTGCTAATAACACGCCCTAAATACGTAACTTCTTGTCATGCAAAGTGACCTTTTCCCATGTTTAATGTTAATTTCACTGCTCATAATCTTATAAATACCTCTCACAAATGTTGCACATTCTGTGTCATGGGTTGTTGTTATGGTCTTCAGTCCAGAGACTGGTTTCATGCAGCTCTCCATGCTACCCTATCCTGTGCGAGCTTCTTCACCTCTGAGTAAGTACTGCAACCTACATCCTTCTGAATCTGCTTAGTGTATTCATCCCTTGGTCTCCCCCTACGATCTTTATCCTCCGCGCTTCCCTTCAATGCTAAATTGGTGATCCCTTGATGCCTTAGAAAGTGTCCTACCAACCAATCCCTTCTTCTAGTCAAGTTGTGCCACGAATTCCTCTTCTCCCCAATTCTATTCAGTACCTATTCAAGTTGCGTGATCTACCCATCTAATCTTCAGCATTCTTCTGCAGAACCACATTTTGAAAGCTTCTATTCTCTTCATGTCTAAACTATTTATCGTCCATGTTTCATTTCCATACATGGCTACACTATATACAAATACTTTCAGAAAGGACTTCCTGACACTTAAATCTACACTCCTGGAAATTGAAATAAGAACACCGTGAATTCATTGTCCCAGGAAGGGGAAACTTTATTGACACATTCCTGGGGTCAGATACATCACATGATCACACTGACAGAACCACAGGCACATAGACACAGGCAACAGAGCATGCACAATGTCGGCACTAGTACAGTGTATATCCACCTTTCGCAGCAATGCAGGCTGCTATTCTCCCATGGAGACGATCGTAGAGATGCTGGATGTAGTCCTGTGGAACGGCTTGCCATACCATTTCCACCTGGCGCCTCAGTTGGACCAGCGTTCGTGCTGGACGTGCAGACCGCGTGAGACGACACTTCATCCAGTCCCAAACATGCTCAATGGGGGACAGATCCGGAGATCTTGCTGGCCAGGGTAGTTGACTTACACCTTCTAGAGCACGTTGGGTGGCACGGGATACATGCGGGCGTGCATTGTCCTGTTCCCTTGCCGGTCTAGGAATGGTAGAACGATGGGTTCGATGACGGTTTGGATGTACCGTGCACTATTCAGTGTCCCCTTGACGATCACCAGTGGTGTACGGCCAGTGTAGGAGATCGCTCCCCACACCATGATGCCGGGTGTTGGCCCTGTGTGCCTCGGTCGTATGCAGTCCTGATTGTGGCGCTCACCTGCACGGCGCCAAACACGCATACGACCATCATTGGCACCAAGGCAGAAGCGACTCTCATCGCTGAAGACGACACGTCTCCATTCGTCCCTCCATTCACACCTGTCGCGACACCACTGGAGGCGTAGGATGCTACGGTCTTGGCGTGCATCCGTGCGTCGCTGCGGTCCGGTCCCAGGTCGACGGGCACGTGCACCTTCCGCTGACCACTGGCGACAACATCGATGTACTGTGGAGACCTCACGCCCCACGTGTTGAGCAATTCGGCGGTATGTCCACCCGGCCTCCCGCATGCCCACTATACGCCCTCGCTCAAAGTCCGTCAACTGCACATACGGTTCACGCCCACGCTGTCGCGGCATGCTACCAGTGTTAAAGACTGCGATGGAGCTCCGTATGCCATGGCAAACTGGCTGACACTGACGGCGGCGGTGCACAAATGCTGCGCAGCTAGCGCCATTCGACGGCCAACACCGCAGTTCCTGGTGTGTCCGCTGTGCCGTGCGTGTGATCATTGCTTGTACAGCCCTCTCGCAGTGTCCGGAGCAAGTATGGTGGGTCTGACACACCGGTGTCAATGTGTTCTTTTTTCCATTTCCAGGAGTGTATATTCGATGTTAACAAATTTCTCTTCTTCACAAACGCTTTCCTTGCCATTGCCAGTCTACATTTTATACCCTCTCTACTTCAACCATCATCACTTACTTTGCTCTCCAAACAGCAAAACCATCTATTACTTTGAGTCTCTCACTTCCTAGTCTAATTCCCTCAGCATCATCTGATTTAATGTGACTGCATTCCATTATCCTCGTTTTGTTTTTGTTGATGTTCATCTTATATCCTCCTTTAAAAACACTGTCCATTCCATTCAACTGCTCTTCCAGGTCCTTTGCAGTCTCTGACAGAATTACAATGTCATCGCCAAACCTCAAAGTTTTTATTTCTTCTCCATGGATTTTAATTCCTACTCCAAATTTTTCTTTTTTTCCTTCACTGTTTGCTCATTATACAGATTGAACAACATCGGGGATAGGCTACAACCCTGTCTCACTCCGTTCCCAACCATTGCCCGTCGACTCTTATAGCTGCCATCTGGTTTCTGTACAAATTGTAAACAGCCTTTTGCTCCCTGTATTTGACCCCTGCCGCCTTCAGAATTTGAGAGTATTCCAGTCAACATTGTCAAAAGCTTTCGCTAAGTCTACAAATGCCAGAAAGGTAGGTTTGCCTTTCCGTAATCTATCTTCTAAGGTAAGTCGTAGAGTCAGTATTGCCTCATGTGTTCCAACATTTCTACAGTATCCAAACTGATCTGCCCCGAGGTCAGCTTCTACCAGTTTTTTCATTCATCTGTACAGAATTCATGTCAGTATTTTGCACCCATGACTTATTAAACTGACAGTTTGGTAATCTTCACACCTGTCAACACCTGCTTTCTTTGGGATTGGAATTATTATATTCTTCTTGAAGTCTGAGGGTATTTCACCTGTCTCATACATCTTGCTCACCAGATGGTAGGGTTTTGTCATGGTTGGCTCTCCCAAGTCTATCAGTAGTTGTAATGGAATGTTGTCAACTCCCGGGGCCTTGTTTCGACTGAGATCTTTCAGTGCTCTGTCAAATTCTTCACGCAGTATCATATGTCCCATTTCATCTTCATCTACGTCCTCTTCCATTTCCATAATATTACCCTCAAATACATTGCCCTTGTGTAGACCCTCTATATACTCTTTCCACCTTCCTGCTTTCCCTTCTTTGCTTAGAACCGGTTTTCCACATGAGCTCTTAATATTCATACAGGTAGTTCTCTTTTCTCCAAAGGTCTCTTTAATTTTCCTGTAGGCTGTATCTAACTTACCCCTTGTGATATATGCCTCTACATCCTTGCATTTGTCCTCTAGCCATCCCTACTTAGCCATTTTGCACTTCCTGTCGATCTCATTTTTGAGACATTTGTATTCTTTTTGCACCTGCTTCATTTATTGAATTTTTATATTTTCTCCTTTCATCAATTAAATTCAATATCTCTTATGTCACCCTGTGCCATACCCTTCACAAAAATAATGACATCATCCAGGTACACGATGCACTGGTGAGGTTTCAACCCCCTTAGCACTCAATCCAGCAAATGCTGAAGCGTTGCCAGATCTTTTTTCAACCCAAATGGCATTCTACAATATTGAAAATGAACCCAGGGGACCAAGAATGCTGTTTTCGGACAGATCTCTGGCTGCACCTCTATCTGATTGGTACCCATTCCTTGGATCTATGATAGAGGAGTACTTACATTGCCTCAAATTGTCAACATTCTCAGTAATGTTTGGGATCAGATATGCAATGGGTGTGGTTTTGCTGTTAAGATGTCTGTAATCACAACAGAATCTGTATCTTTTAGACCCATCCAGTGACTTTTTCAGTACAACTACAACGACTGCACACCAAGGACTAGTGCTTTTCTCTGTTACCCCATTTGCTAGCTGTTGCTCAATGAATTTTTCTAATACTGGTTGCATACATCGCAGTACATGGTAAGGTCTACAATTTACTGTTCCTGTAGGTATTGCTAGTAAATGTCCCCAAGGGTAAAACAAATCACCAAATTCAAACAATAATTTCTCCATTTCCAGCCTATCCATACCTCTAAGATATTCTATCTACCTACGCAATGCAATTTTATTGGCATTTTGCGTACTACCCAGGTGCACACTGGTTGGTTGGTTTAGAGTGAAAGGGACTAAACTGCATGGTCAAAAGTTCTTTCATCCATTAAGTGGCAAACCAGTAGTAGTCATCAAAGAAAGGAGTCGAAAGACAAATCCTGGAAAGCCTAGTGGGCAAAATGTGACACTAGGTCAGCCAAGTATGGCCACATCTGCTAGTACCTCTGCTAGTACCAGAGGGAGCACGTCAGGAAGATTAAGACGCCGTCTCAAGGGAGCCAAATTAGGGCAATCTATGAGTAAGTGGGCCACTGTCAGGTGGCTCCGCACCTGCAGTGAGGAGGATCCTCATGTCAGAAAATGTGGCCATGGGTCGGCCAATGCGGATAATACAGAGGATGGTGGATTCCCTGTGAGGAGCATACAGAGAAAACTTCCACATGGCCGTGGTCTCCTTAATTGTCCTCAGTTTGTTTGGGGAGATCAGGGCAGACCATTTTGAATTCCAGACTTCCAGCAATCAGTGGCATATAAACAACAGAAGGTCTGGTTCTGGGACCCCATTTCCAGAATCAGCATTCTGGTGGCCAGCTTGGCCAACTGGTCAGCTCAATTATTTTCTGAAATCCCAACATGACCAGGGGTCCAAACGAAAACAACTGGCTGCCTAGCTTGATGAAGGTCTGAGACAAAATCCTGGATAGCCAAAACCAGTGGGTGAGGAGAGCAGCATTGGTCTATAGCTTGAAGACTGCTAAGGGAGTCACTACAGAGCAGGATACTCTTGCCAGTGGCAGAACGAACATGTCTAAGGGCTAATTTAATGGCCGTCAATTCAGCAGTGAAGACGCTGCAGCTGTTTTGCAGAGAGTGGAGTTCATAGCACTGTACATGTGTGTATGCAGGTGCACAGTGACTGAGTCCCTATCCACATCATCCAGGACTTCCAAATTAGCTATCGACATTCCTTTGGTGACCTGTACTCCATTGATGCCAAAATTATCTAAATTCATGGGTGCTACCTTCCTGTCCAATTTCTCCTATATACATAATAAGCTTCTCCTTATGGGACAATGGTACCTTGAGGCACAATAACATGCAAACTAATTCTTAGTACTGTTGGCTGCAGTTTAAGTGGTTCACCCCAAGATTGGTGCACTTTGTGTTTGTACTTTGCTTGGCATGCTGTTTTTCAGAAAGTACAGCCTCAAGATCATGCAATAATCATCACATACTTGGGGCACGACTTTCATGCATTCCCAGAAACACTGAATCCCCACCTGAAAATTCACAAACACTGAGCTCAAAGACTCCGCATCACTATCTCTGACTCCACGTAAATTATACTGTGGAGGGTTCAATCACCTCTGACAGATGTGGTCCATACTTGTTACCAACACATAAGCCTCTGTGTCCAACTAAGACTTGTGTTTTCTACCCTTCATTATTCCCACTATGCTACAGTCCATCTTTGCATCAGTACCCATTGCACTGAAATTTATCAGGAACTCCGTGTAGTGGGCACTGGGTTTCCTTTTGCATTTAACACCTGCTTATTCAACCCTTGTGTCCACTTACCGTTGCTACAATCATGTTGGTGGTGTCCAGTCACACCACATCTACTACACTGAAGTCGGCAACATTGCCTGTACACATGTCTCATCTTCTCACATCTATAATACCTCAAGTAAGTGGAAAATATTCTTATCTTATCCCATATTCTTGTTACTACATCAATTTCTTCATACTCTGTGGCTAATCTGACTGCAGAGTACAAATACTTTGGGGTACCTATTCACAACCTTCTAGACATATCAGGTGGCAAGCCCCTCAAAGAGGTGTCCAATGCTCTCTGTTTTGCTTCATGGAGTATGACTCTTTTCCTCATCACTTTCCCCTAATACACACATCAAAAAAAGTTTTGCATCACCTCGGTTCCAAGAGTTCCAGAATCTGTACGGAAAATTGGAAGAGAGATCAACATAAACATCATTTCTGCCCTTTTTATTGCTCATGAAAACCACCCATTGCATGCTGTTCCACCATACAGTGCGACCTTCAGAGGTGGTGGTCCAGACTGCCGTGCACACCAGTACCTCTAACATCCAGTAGCACGTCTTCTTGCATTGATGCATGCCTGTATTCACTGTCACATACTATCCACAAGTTTATCAAGGCACTGTTGGTCCAGATTGTCCCACTCCTCAATGGTGATTTGACGTATATCCCTCAGGGTGGTTGGTGGGCCACGTCGTCCATAAACAACCCTTTTCAATTTATCCCATGTTCAATGGGGTTCATGTCAGGAGAACATGATGGCCACTCTAGTCAAGTGATGTCGTTATCCTGAAGGAAGTCATTCACAAGATGTGCATAATGGGGGCACCAATTGTTGTCCATGAAGACGAATGCCTTGCCAATATGCTGCCGATATGGTTGCACTATCGGTGAGAGGATGGCATTCACATATCATACAGCCATTACAGCACCTTCCATGACACCAGCAGCATAAGTTAGCCCCCACATAATGCCACCCTAAATCATCAGGAAACCTCCACCTTGCTGCACTAGCTGGACAGTGTGTCTAAGGTGTTCAGCCTGACTGGGTTGCCTACAAACACGTCACCGATGATTGTCTGGTTGAAGGCATATGTGACACTCATCGGTGAAGAGAATTTGATGCCAAAGCATTATTTAACATGGTGGCAGTGCTGTCAGGGTTCCTCCAAGCCAGAATCCGTAGGTAGCCTGAACGAGGCATGTCATCAACAGTTCCTGTCTCTCTATAACTCCTCCATGTCTGAACAACATCACTTTGGTTCACTCCAAGACACCTGGACACTTCCCTTGTTGAGAGCTCTTCCTGCCACAAAGTAACAATGCGGACGTGATCAAACAGCGGTATTGACCATCTAGGCATGGTTGAATTACAGACAACACCAGCCGTGTACCTCCTTCCTGGTGGAATGACTGGAACTGATTGACTGTTGGACCCCCTCCATCAAATGGGCGCTGTTCATGCATGGTTATTTACATCTTAGGGCGCGTTTAGTGACATCTCTGAACAGTCAAAGGGACTGTGTCTGTGATACAATATCCACAGTCAACATCTGTCTTCAGGAGTTCTGGGAACTGGAGTGATGCAAAACTTTTTTTGATGTGTGTACATATGTCTGCAAAATAACTTTCTGTAGTCTTTCTGAAAAATTCTCTACCAACTCATTAGGCTTCTTTGACATACTACCCAACTACTCGTGAAAAAACCTCATGCTGTTTTGCTTCTTGTACCTCTGTAATGTGTGGTTTTTCTGGTCATCAAATGCCTATGTGCCTCTTACTCCCCCTGTACATCTGGCACACATATTGGCTAACTGTAACTTTGTGTCGCCTGTAATAACTGTTCCTGTAGCCCCCCCCCCCCCCCCCCCATATTACCTGCTAACTGCAGGTCACCCAAAATACACATTATATGTTCAGTCGACTTCCCAACAAAGGACATGATCAAACTGGCTGTGGCTGAATCTAATAATAGATTACTCAGCCAATTCCAATTCTTCCTCCCTAGCTGCAAGCCTATTATGCAAGTATGTATTTTCTGGTTTAGCTGTGCCATTTCATTAACCAATGATTTAACTACCTCCTGACTAGTGACACTACACACTTAATCTCCAGTATACACTAAGAGATACAAAATTCACTTACAAGAGGACGTACGACCCCACACACATTTATATCTTACATCTTATCATTACCCATCCTGACTCTGTGCATTACTAACCATATGTTCAAAGCAACAGCAGTTAACACAAATTACTGGTACTCACCCCTCATACGATGCAGAATGTTCTCAGAAGTTTCAGTTACATACCTCACAGATATATACAATGCTCCTCCATATTACCACAGAACTGTGAAAAATCAGCCAGTTCCCCAGGCTGTACAAATGTAAACCTCAAATCCCTGTCCATCACATGCTGCATGCCCTCTACGCATAATAAAACTGAAAAAAAACAATAGTCTGCTCACTCACCCCACTGTTCGACGAAACTGCATGCTTTGGTTGCGAAGCCATGCTGCGTGGAGGTCGACTGTGCTGGTACCAGTTGCCAGACAAGGTCCACAAGTACTTCTGATAACATTCTATAGCAATCCAGTGTGAGTAAGGCCAATGGTGCAGATGGGGTCAAGTGGCGGATTGTGGAGGTGATGGTGCTAGGGTTAGCTAGGAAAACTCTGCTGCAAAATAAAACATAATTTGTTTGCCTTGAATTAAAATGCTGGAATAACAGTACATAGAATTTTATTCCATTTCTTTATGTACAAGATATTAATGAGAGTGTTAGGTTTCTTGTATATTCACTTGCAAAATCAACAACCAAATACAATACAATACAATACTTATAGTATTAAGGCACTGAAGCACATTTGCTACTTCTTATTGCTACTTCAGTTTAGTCTCATTATGATTATCCGAAGCTCTGATAATCTGGTATTATTTATTCATATTTACGACACAGTAAATTCATGAGGTTACAAAAGTGAATGTACTCAGTTTTACATAAATTGTGAATCCACCTATAGAGACTACCACAATAACTCTCATGGACATTTCATTTACCATTGATCCAAATATACTGACCACCATGTATTCAACTAATCGTTGTCTGGTATATTTAGTGGTAATATTGGCATCATAAAAAAAGAACCTGTTAGGCTTCATAATCTGAGATGTGGCTATTGTATACACAGGGTGAAAAGTATTTAAACCGACAAACTATGGGAGGTTGCAGGGGACATCAAAACAAATATTTTTCCCTAATGTCATTTTTTCCTATGAGGATTATTTAAGCCGGTGGAGGGCATATTAAGCTCTTCAGTTGTTAGAGGGCGTATTACGCTCTTCAGTTGTAGGCAACTGCTGTCCACCAATGTAGTAGTGCATTGTCTCTGTTTACTAATGGAGCGATACACCTGGAGTGAGTACACTGATATGGTTGGTGCATACTGTGTAGCGCACGACAACGGACGAGCTGCACAGCGGGTTTATCAACAACAATATCCTAATCACCGTATCCCGGATCATACGACCTTTGCTGCCGTGTACCAACGACTGCTTGAGACCGGGTCATTTAGCAGATTACCTGGACAGGGACACCGTCGCACGGTAAGAACACTGCAATTTGAGGAAGCTGTCTTGCAGCATGTGGAGCGGGATTTTTCAATCAGCACTTGTGAAATTGCACGTAACATGGGGACGAATCAGACGAATGTAAGAACAGTCCGTCGAGAGCAATTGTTACGTCCATTTCACTTACAGTGTGTCCACAACCTGGAACCAGTTGATTGTCCACCCAGAGCACAGTTCCTCTACCGGTTTAAATACTCCTCATAGGAAAAAATGACATTAGGGAAAAATATTTGTTTTGATGTCCCCTACAACCTCCCAGAGTTTGTCGGTTTAAATACTTTTCACCCTGTATAGTAAAAATGTGTGTGGTCCTAAGATGAAATACCACAGTATATTAAAAAAGCATGATGTAATTTCTACTCAAGTCTTTCAATGTGTAGCATATGGATCTATTGAAAGTTCATTCAGATTTGCACAGTCAAATTCTTCAAATCACCCTGAGAATGCTATTTGATTTTTCATCATCATTTAACTATTTCTTCATATGGATGCTGAGTTAACAAGATGCATGTTCACTGAAGAGGTTTTTGTGATATCTCTGAAGTGACTGGAAAAGTGTATTATTTTTGTTACAGTACATCTTTTTCACAATGTTTCACCTTACTAAAATGAACTACTTAAAAAATATGAATGATGAAACTCCACAGTAACTTACCATTTTCTTCATCACAATCAAGTGTTCGTGTTTACATGTGGGGCAAATTCAAAGTACTTGTCTTTATAGTCCACATGCCCACAATTTGGACATCTCATTGAGCATATCTGGTCCTAATGTTTGTGATTTTAAATTACAGAATTGTTTTAGGGTATATGATTACAATAATTGTATCGGAATCATTTGAAAATTATGTTTGTCCATCACAATAGTAAATGGCTGAACAAATGAGTTAAACAAGTGTAGCTGTGGCAACACATTTTTCCTTTTTCTTGTTTTACCCCAAGCAATTATTAATATTTTTTATGTTACCACATTGAAGGCTATGATAACATTTTAGTTCAGCCTCTCTGAGAGTGATGTGTTATATTATGAGACTATCTATGCCTATAAGGGAAAAATAAGCTTCCATTTTTTCACTTTTCATAATCAGACCTAGGTGAGCAATTGATTTTGAGACTGTTTATGATGGTTTTGATTGCACTATATAAATTTGTAGTAATCTCTCTTTTACTGAATGTTTTTGAGATTGCTTACTGCATTGCCCTTTCTCATGAGCTCACCACATCAAATTTCTCAGTTATATTTGTGTAGAAAATATAAGAAATTGCTATGTATGTATTATTAGCTACCATTTTCTCTAAGAAATTTGTTTCTTGGTTAAGCTGGCAGTATTCTTTTTATTACTGTCTCTTTCCCAGTATTCATGCTTTTAAAATATTATTATAGCAATTAGTTTCAGATATAACACGCATATTTTTAAATTTGTGATAATACTTCTCATTGTAACATGTATTATCTGAAACAAAGACTCCACTATTGCTTTGGTGAGTCATTACGTAAAATTCCCTTCTTATGATACAATATTTTTGTTTCTTTTAAGAGCTTTCATTTTCCTACTGTTGCAATGGTGCCATTGCCATATTTTATAGTTTACAAAGTTGTTTAAAATTTTCCAAATTTGTGTCATACTTTGTCCAGTTCATACAAAAAAACTATTTTCTAAAAAAGTTTGATAGGGCGGAACTGGTCAATTAATCTAGTTTTGTTCAATGTCAGCATGCCAAAAGTAGTTGTTATTAACTGTAATTTAGTGTATATTTCAATCAGATTCTTTATTTATGGGTGGTCAGATGTCTGACACACCGGTTGTGTTCTGACATACGAATATGTTGCCTGTTATTATTCTACTGCCGCATACAACTTTGAGGGTTAGTGTAGAAATGATACATATAATAATCCTGTACTTTCACATGATAATCAAAACATTTCACTCTGTTAATACTGGATCCCCATGTATTATCATTTGCTAAATTTTCCTGACATTTAAAACATTAAAATGTCAATTTTTCCCAGTAAAGACATGTAGAATAATGTCGTGGGGCTACTCATCTTTAAGAGAGAAAAAATTAATTTGTCAAAAACATGTTATAAGAATAATAAGAATAATTTTCACAGTGGGTATCTGTAGTCATTGCCTCTGTGCTTAAATGATATACAAACATACCTATCTGTATCACACCAGATATACAGCAACACACTATCTAATACACAGAAAATAGATGTACACTCTAACCACTTGATAGTTCCCAATTCCAGTCCAAGCTGGATTGTTGCAGATTGTAGATCCCACCAAGAGAATAACCTCGATTTTCCAGGGTAAAGTAAATCCACCAATAATCCGTAGAACAATAATCCAAAACATAGTCGAGTTGAAATACAGAAAACAGCCAGGTCACAAATATACAGTTTAAGTGGGATAGAGACTTTACAGAGCATGGTTCGAAGTGTCTTACAGCAGCCTGGTGGCTGGATTTTATCTCTGACTTGACATTAGCAACAAAATCCAGGTGATGGCATGCTGGCACCCCTTACCGGCTGCCGGAGGAGTCATTAATAGCAGACATAACAGGATACCAACCTTGTGTTGGGTGAGGTGACATAGCATCCCTCTCCCCTTTAATCACCACATAGGCTGAAACTGTCCATCAGCAGTGTGATTGTCGTACTGGTTGAGGGGAGGTGCAGGTGTGCAAGTCACCTGAAGGTTTGCTGTCTGTCTTGCCGTCTGGTGTGTGCCATGGTGCTGATGCTGAAATTAGCTGCAACTGTTGTTTTGGTCCATACTGAAAGTCAGTGGAGCTACAGGTGGATGTGTGTCCCTTTCCATGAGGGAGCAGCTCCAACTGTGCCAAGCCTGGGGACGAGAGTCTGCCAGGCATCAGAATTTATATTGATCTGGCTCTGAGGGCCACGATGGTGTTCTGAGAGCAGAAATCCTGCAACATACTAGGTGAAAATTGTGTGTCATTGTCTGCAATGATTGTTTCTTGGGGCCCCTTCAATGGTAAATTTTTTCTGCAAGGTGCATTTTTCCCCTTGCTGTGGTATCTGACATTCAAACTACCAAAGGAAACTTGGAAAATAAGTCTGTGATGATGAGCCACATCTTTCTGAGGAAGGGTCAGAGTCCATACGGATGCACTCCAGTGGGTGCAGAGGCATTGGTGAGGTGTGGAACTGTTGAGGGGTGCTGACTGGGTCGATGCATAGGTTGTGCGTCCTCTCGACACCCCGCACATAGCCCAGCCAGTAGGGACACCCTGCTAGTAGCTTCATCTGTGTCATCCCTCAGTGGTCAATGTGCAGGAGGTTTATGTTCTGCTGATGTAGTGGCAGCAGAATAAACACATGACAGTCATTGTTGCCCTGTTTCAACATCAGTATTCCATGTACCATCTGAATCCTGTTTTTTAGGGAAAAATTTGTGTGGAGTTCTGGAATGGCGTGAGGAGAGAGGAATTCCATCCAACCTTGCTGATTGCATTTCGTAACTTGTTTGAGGATAAGGACCTCAGATGTCTCCTCCATAATTATGAATGCAGTGGCAAGAAACTGTTGTAGGTGGTCTTGTGAGGTGTCATCTTGTTTGCAAATGCAGTGTTTCTCGAGAGTCATATATGGGATGTGGCCCCATAGGTAGTCTGTATAAGATGTTTTGACTGGTCATAGGTCGAACACTTGAAACCCAATCCAGATAAAACTCATGTGTGTATTCCACCTACACAATAAGGAGGCAAGAAGAACATCACCTGGAAAGGACATAAATCACTGTGTTCATCCGAGATGCCTAGGGTTAAAATTGAATTGTGCTTTAACTTACAAACAACATCGTATAGACACCAGACAGAAAGTATGCACCAGGAACAATCTCATCTGCAAAACTGACAAACACAATGTGGAGAGTGCAGTCCAGAGTACTCTGCACATTGGCTGTTGCTCTATGTTTCTCTGCTGCAGAGTACACTGCTCTAGTCTGGAGGAGCTCTGCAAGTGCTAATCAAGTTGATGTGGCTCTTCATGAGACAGGCCGCATAGTTACAGATTGGTGTTACAGATTGCCTAGCACCAACTACAATCAATGAGATCTTTCCACTCATGGCAGTAGTTCCTCGAACTGTAAGAAGACAGGTAGCAACAGAGATTGGAAAGAAGATGCAATAAACTGATCCAAGGCATCCATTGTTTGGAAGTCATACTTATCTATCATGATTAAAAATCAATCAAGGAAAAACTTCCTTCAACATCAGCACAAGCTTTGCAACCTGGTTTGAGGAGAACAAAGCCCCCTGGAGGATTATGGACAACAGAATAGAATGATGCCGTCTCCTATACAGGGCTTGGATGATCCTAGACAGATTGGAAACAAGAGTGACAAGTTGCACAACTAATTTGAAAACATGAGGTATCAGTGATTAACTTTGTAAACGTGGGGTGCGACAGGCCTCTGAACACTTGTTAGTTTGCAGTAATCTAAGCAAATGCTGTGACACTGAATACTTGTTTGTCACAAATGACTGCACCATTCTGGCAGAACACTAAACTCAGAAAGGTGAAATTCTCTTGATCATTAATATTACATTGTAGCTTTAGGATTGTATTGTGTTTAAAAATTTTTTGAACTTGGATACCTCACCTGGTGACCTGTGATTTATTCACTTATCTGAGCCCAAAAAACAAAAAAGGGCAATATGATCCTATAACTACAGTGTAATATTAGTGATCAAGAGAATTTTACCGCTTTGTGAGTTCAGTATTCAGCAGTCAGAATGGCACATTCATTTGTTTAGCAAAAAAAATCTGGACATCCTGGATACCTGAAACCAGACATAACTATAATGGGGTGTTTATACATGATGGGACGAATTCGTTAAGGAGCAGCAGTGAGGAAGAAATGGCAAGCGAAACAAGAAACATGATTCATTCTGCAAGAAATATGTATGCAGGATCTCGTCTGATACTTAGCAGAATCATAAACAGAAGGTCGGTGAGTGAAAAATATATCGCCAAAATAAACTGTGCTCTTAAAGAACAATGTGATCGTCTTGGGGCAATTTTTATAGACCCAAACAAATTCCTATGTGAAAACTCACTAGCGAAGGATGGCTTGCATTTAAATAGACTGGGGTCTGTAACGTTCAGCAGAATGTTTGCAGATGTCTGCAAAATCATTAGATGCAAGGGAAACTAATATGGCCTGAAGGGGATGAAAAATCATACACTCCAGCTGGAAAAGAAAAATATAAGCACCATACAAAAAAAGACGATACTAAAGAATTTGCCCCAGAATACAGCTCACAACATGTAAACCAACAAAAGAAAAATTACATAAAAGTACGTCATCAAAATATTCAATACTTTGGTAACAAAAAATTAGAAGTAGAAGTACTCCTGAGTGAAGTAAGACCAGACATATTATGCATAAGTGAACATGGACTAACTGAAAGTAAAATACATAATGTGGCAATAAAGGACTACAAACTAGCTAGTTACTTCTGCAGATCTAAATATAAGGGTGGTGGCGTTTGTATATATATTAAAACAGGTACTCTATCAAAGAATGTAAACAGTGAAGCTGCTACATTTCCCATAGCTAGAGAAAAAGACTTTGAAGTTACTGGTATAGTGGCAGAGGATTTTAGAGTGTTTTGTGTGTACAGGTCACCATGTGGCAATATTAGCATCTTTCTAAAAAAAAGTTGCTAGCTTATTGAGAATGAATATGAAGAGAAATCTTATTATATGTGGAGACTTCAACATTGACATGGGAAAAGACACAAAAATAAGACAGGATTTTGAAGAATTGTTAATACAGCATAACATGAAAGTGACAATAACTGCACCAACAAGAGTGACTTCACAAAGTGAGACAATTATTGACAACATAATTACTAATATGTGTAACTATGAGTCACATGTAGTTCAGACAGAAATATCTGATCATCATGGACAACTAATCAGCTTTTGCAGAAGTAATGACACAGTATCAGAACCAAAACAAACAACCGAAGAAATTAGGATCATCAGTGAACAAAATATCAACATCTTTAGAACAATGTTAAGTAAGGAAACCTGGAATGAAACCCTACAGGCCCAGAGTGTAAATGAAAAATATGATGCATTTATTTCAACAATTAAGTACCATTTTAATGTAGCATTTCCCAAAGTAAAGAGACAAGAAAGGCATCAAGATCAAACACAGTGGATTACGAGTGAAATACTAGAACAGTGAAGGAAGTTTCAGGACGTGAGACGGATGGGCGAAGCTGAAAACTATAAAATGTTAAAAAAGAAGTATAGAAAAACAATAAGAGAAGTGAAAGCAAGAGCAATTGACACCACTATAGCGAACTCAAAAAACAAGGCAAAGGCAGTTTGGAATGCAATCAATGCTGAAAGAAAGGACAAAGATTGGTCAAACAAAGAAGAAGGTATTAGGTCAATTACAGTAGACAACACAGTGGTCACAGATGGTATGGAAATAGCAAACATACTGAATAATAACTATATCAGTGTAGTAGAAAACCTAAAATTGGAAAGAAATAGTCAAAAACAGAAGGGTATTAAGGTACCAAAAAGATTATGCAGTACTATGTTCTTAAGACCAGTCACGGAAGATGAATTGCGGAAAACTATACAGAAACTGAAGTCCAAGAAATCAGCTGGTGATGATGAAATATCAAATCATGTAATAAAGCTGGTATGTGAGGAGATAATAACACCACTGCTGAACATAGCAAACTGTTCTTTCAGAGATGCATTTTTTCCAGAAAAACTGAAGATAACGAAGGTAGTGCCAGTGTACAAGAAAGGGTGTAAGGATGATCCCAACAACTACAGACCAGTTTCACTGATATCAGGTTTCTCAAAAATCCTAGAAATGCTAATGTATACCAGATTAGTTAACTATTTGGACAAAAATAACATTCTCATGACCTCACAACATGGTTTCAGAAAGGGTAAATCTACAGAATCAGCAATTGTCAGTCTAACAGAATACATTTTACAGTCCTTAGATGAGAAAAAGGTTGTCTCTGCAATGTTTCTGGATCTTTCAAAGGCATTTGATACCATTGAGCATGAAATGCTGATACAAAAATTAAGCAACTATGGCATTCGGGGGCAACCAGGTGAATGAATAAAATCATACTTGTGCAACCGCAAGCAGTATGTATCAATAGGAAACTCGTACCAACCAGAAAACAAATCCATCAAATATGGAGTGCCGCAGGGTTCGGTAATGGGGCCATTGTTATTTAATGTATTTGTTAATGATATGGGTGTTGAGGAGGAAGAAAAGAAAATATTGTATGCTCATGACATGACAATACTAAATAGTGACCAAAATATGGAACAGCTTGAGAGAAGAGCATACATATCTGCAAATGTCACAGCTCAATGGCTGTTGGAAAATGAACTGGTTATAAATCTAAAAAAGACTATGTATGCAATGTTTAAAAACAAGGAAAAGGCTGTAGACATGGATTTAGAGGTTGATGGAACAAGGCTGGAAGAAGTAGAATCTGCTAGATTCTTAGGTATTCTTGTGGATAATGAACTGAAATGGAAAAAACATATTAATAATGTCTGTAAGAAACTGAGCTCTGTCATATTCTTAATGATGCAGCTATCACAGTATTCAGACAAGAACCTTCTGTGTACAGTGTATCATGGACTTTTCGAACCATACTTACAGTATGGAGTGACTGTGTGGGGAAACTCAAACAAACAAGAGACAAAACGAGTGTTCACATTACAAAAAAAAGCAATTAGGACCATTTTAAGAAGAAAGACCTCTGAAACATGCAGAAACTGTTTCAAGAATTTAGGTATCTTAACTTTTTCATCGTTGTATATATACAAAACAATAATGTACATCACAAAAGGTAGTGAGGACTGGATTACAAATGCTAGTGTACACATCCACAATACAAGAAAGAAGAATGAAGTACGGAGCATACCCCACCGACTGGCAATGCTAGAAAAAGGACCCCAGTACTCTGGTATCAGACTACTAAGAAGTCTGCCCAAAACCCTGCAAGATAGTGTACTTCACAATGACTTTGCAAAGAAACTTAAAGACTATTTCATTGAAAAAGAGTTTTACAGTGTTGCAGAATACTTATGCCATTAAATTTGTATATATTGTTACTCATTATCAGTGATGTAAAAATGTAAGCTAAATGTGTGGAAAAATAAGTGATAAAGAATTTTAATGCTTTGACATGTCCTATATTACACGTACATTTACTGTACACAATGTAATCTTACAGGATCAAATAAAATTCAATTCAATTCAACCTCTTCCTGCTGCTGTTATGAGGTTGGGTAATAGAGGGGCTATGTGAAGACTAAGTCAAATACTTGTGCCACTACTGATTTGCTTTTTGGGCTTTGATCAAAATAATACTGAGCTGCTTCAAAAGCTGTTGCTACTTCTTGGCACTTCTTTGGGGTTGCTACTTGTTGACATGTCTTTGAGGGCAGGATTTTTTAACTGAAATGCCTGTGCACAAACCTCTTTATCGGGCACACAGGTAATTACTAAATCACACAGTAATAATTCAGCATAGGATTGTTTACAGTTCTGATTTTCACACAAAAATCAACACTTATGGGTCAGCCCACTGAGATCAGCTGCTCATGCAGCACATGACTGATCCAACTTCTTGTGACAATGAAAAAATGTATGCCTAGTTGTCACAACTAGAGCTGGATTTATCGAGGGGGATGTAATTTTTGTAGAAGGCACAGAAAAGTACTTCATTTAGTAACATTGGTTATGATACTTGCCTGGAAGTGGAGCTGCAGACATCTGTAGTATGAGTTCCAGTCTTTGTCTTCTGGATGAAATGGCGGCAGTGATGGAGGGGGGAGTGGGGGGGGATGTCTTAGCTTGATGAACTGTTGTGGTATAAGCTGTTGCTGCTTCTGTTCTTCCAGAATTTGCTTTTGTAGCTCTTCTTGTTGTGCCTGGTATTGCATTTGAGGTCACAGCTGTTGCTTTCATTGTTGTTCTTGTTGAGCCTACTGTTTCATTTGAAGTTGTAGCTATTGCTGCCACAGTTTCATAAATTCCGGATCCATGATCACTAAACTTAGTCCGTTGCCCTCACATACAGTCTATACTCTGTTCACATAAGAATAAACCTTACGTAAACAAACAGAAATGCGATGACTGGTCAGAAGCTGTAGCGCATGTACACTGGTGTCGTTACGCTCTTGGAAGTAGGTCCTACTTATGTATTAGATATGTTATTACTAAGTTACATTAAATGAAGCTTAAAGATATTCTAATGTATTAACAGCCATTAATCATGCTTTAGCTATGGTTTTTTTTTTTAATTTCAAAAATCATGTACAGTCACATTCTCTGTACTATTGTGCTCTCATTGTCGTTGTGTTAATAGAAAGTATGACAATGGCTGAGGCTGCTTCCTGCACCATAGTGAAACACCTGTGTGGAGCACTGTTAATAAGTGCTGAGAAATAGGTTGTTTTTCATAAATTTACATAAAAAAATCAGCTCCGAAGTTTTCCGAAGGACTGTATTTGATACAGTTGACATACAAATACATGTTAGCTGTGTAGTGGGATCAGTAGTGTGGTAGATTGGTAATCTAATTCATGGATCGCTGGTTCAAATTTCACCTTGGTCACCTTTTTTTTGTCCAATATGAAATACCTACATCTCTTAATTCTAAAATTCATCACCATTTTTTTATGAATAATGCACCTCCTTGTTTCTTAATTACACATTGCATGCAAAATTTCTCTTTTCATTTCAAATACAAATTCTTAATTATCGATATTTTATGAAAGATTGTTAATAAAGGTTGCTTAAATTGAGGAAATATAACAATTTCATTTTTAGGACAAAAATGAAAAACCAGATACTCTTTATTTGGACTATGTCCATTGTTTTATACCACAGATGTAATCTCACATGAACCGAAGTAATGAGTGTCATACAAACACGAAAAACAGTGATTTTCACAGCATTGAGCACACCAAACAAATGCTGCATTTTTTACATTTGCCACTGTACCATTACAATATGAACACAACAAAGCTGATCTGGAGCCAAGTTAAGGGTTTTGTTGCAAGAAATAACAAGACTGTTAAGCTGCCAGATCTACTGGAACTATCGCACACAGCTCTTCCACATGTCGCTGCTGAACGCTGGTGGGATTACGACAGCACTTCATAAAAGGAGAGGAGAAAATGCAGTGCCTAGGTGGCTGCGTGGATTCTGTTGTTGATCAACTTGTTATCAATGTAGCAGATGACCGTTCCAGAGCTGAAATTTATTTCTCAGTTTCAAATAAGGAATGAGCTAAGAGATTACCAGAAGAATGACTGTATTTAATACCTGAAGTGGCTTCAGTATTGAACAGTACGGTGAAATCCCTGCAGCATGCTTTTGCATTACACATAGCTCACTCAGAAGAATTACCCTGTGTTTAAGTTAGGAATTTTCTTCACTCTTGTTTGTAATTGGAATACTATGTTAGGTGAGAACTAGAGCATTTTATGGTTATCGTCTGGTCACCTAAGAAGCGTGTGGTAGTGCTAGAGTTTTGCCAAATATTATTTCATTCTCTTTAAAAATCAAACAACATTTAAATATATATTGCTTCTCTGCTCATCTCTTTTTACGTCTGAAGTACAACTGCTCACATCATTGCAGGTTAGCTGGACCAGATGGCTGGCCAGTGTTGTCCAAGTTAAATGTGCCGGTAATGCCAGCAAAGCTTTTTTCCTGGATTATCGCTCAGTCTGTGTGCATGTAATACAGCATAAAACATATCCATATGTTCGTACTTGAGACTTTACTGGACACAGCTTGGCTTCTGCTCCACATGAAATGAAATCCAATGAGATTCAAGCAAATGTGGAAGAATACAAGGTGTAATGTTTACATCAGATTTATTCTTATGATGAACAGAGTATAACTTTGAATCCTCATCACGAATGTTACACCTGCTATGGTGCAACAGTCTCTTTATCACGCAGAAAATATGGAAACATAGTTCACAATTCCAGTCAGCACCAGGTTGTTGTGAATTATAAAACCCACTAAGAGACTAATTTGGACAGTCCAGAAAATCCGCCAGTTATTAGTAGTGGCCTTTTACAAGTCATTTAACTTTGTAATTTATAATACACTCTGTGTAAATGAAGAGGCTAGGCTATGAAGGATGCATGTCTGACATGTGCTATTGCAGAGATTTCACATTTTGTCACAAAATAACACTGCAACAAAAAAGTCTAAACCCTCCTAAAACATCAAGACATATTTGCATGATGCTCAGGAATAAATGATGGATCTTGGACTGTTAGGGTCACATATTTTCATTTTCAAAGCAAAACAGAAAAACAGATATTAAGACAAGCAATAGATTATAGTTGAAGTGGTGGTACAGATACAACTCATGTAATGGCTTACAGAAGATGTAATGCACAAAAGTGGGACTAAAATGGAAGAGAAGGAAAAAGAGAAAACCAAAACTGAAAAACAGTAAAATACACATACCTTTAAAAAATACAGCAAAGTAAATAAAACCATTCGTTTGAGATGACAGCATAAGAAAGGAAAAGAGACTATCAAATACCAATGCTGGACATAAGAAATAAATATACTCAGGTTCAGAAAAAACAGAAAACCTTGAACGACTAGAGACAGGATGTTCATATTCACAGGACATGTACATTAGTATGTTCTGAAGAACTGATCGGCATTTGAACCATGTCAGCCCACGAAATCGATGTCAACATCAATATCGTGGCACAACACCATCTACCATCAAAATGTGCCAGCAGCTCTAGTTGTCACTATAAACCAAAGGTAAGGGATCAGTGTGATGTGAGAAAGCATGCAAGATGCTTCACAGATGTAGTCAAATCAGTGAGTTTGAAAGGGTGCACATTATTGGCATGAGAGAAATTGATGCAACCATCTAGGAAATAGCTGCATATATGGGACAAAGTGTTTCAGCAGTGCAACAGGTGTGTGCAGAATAGTTCACAGAAGGCCATAGAACACGATGAGGTGGGTCAGGTTGCATCACCCAGACCAGCCCCTGAGAAGATCGGCACCTCCTCCGAATGGCATTGCAGGACAAATCTGAATCCTCTTCACATCTGGCACAACAGTGGAACAGTGTAACACATCATACACTATCAGGGGTGACAGTCTGTCGCAGTTTGTTATGGCATAGGTTATGTGCTCATTGTCCTCATCTCTGCCTGCCTTAGATGAATGTGCAGAATTATGCTAGACAGCAATGGTGTATGGAACGACATCACTGGGGACACAAATGGTGTCAGATAGTGTTTTCAGATGAAGCCAGGTTCTGTTTGTTTGAAGATGTTGACCGCATTTTGGTTCACTGCAGATAGGGGGAGCAGCATCACGGTGACTGCATTCGCACAAGACGTACAGCGCCAACTCGAGCCTTACGGTGTGTGGTGCTATTGGGTACAACCACAAATCACAGTTGGTGCAATGTCCAGGGGACTGTGACCAGTATGACCTACGTGAATGGCATCCTGCAACCCATAGCCATACCCTTTCTGCACAACACCCTAGATGCCATTTTTCAGCAAGAAAATGCACGACCACATGTTGCTGCGTGAACACGTGCCTTCTTGGTGTCACAGGATGTCAGCCTCTTGCCCTGGTCCACCACATCACCAGACTTGCTCCAGTCGAAAATGTGTGGGATATGGTGAAACGATGAGTGCAGCGCTGTGACCCAATGCCAGCCACCACAGATGAACTTTGAAACCAGGTGAATGCAGCACGAATGGCTATACCACAGGATGCCATTCACACCTTATATGTGTCAATGCCATCACACATGGAACAAGTAATCAGGGCCCATGGTGGACCCTGTGGCCTACTAGGCGACAGGACACTTGCTGAATCAAGGTGACTGAAATGCTAATCATTTTTGCAGAACATACTAATGTACATCTTGTGAATATGAGCATCCTATCTCTAGTCATTCAAGGTGTCCTGTTTTTTCTGAACATGAGTGTATCAAAAATGCATTTGCTGTTTGTTTAGAGCTACACTGTTTTTTTTTTTCTTTCATTTTTGGAATGAGTTTATCTTTCCCAAATTCTGTTACTTCAAGTGATACAGAATGTTTTCTATTATGTTGATTTTGATGGCACAGAAGGGTACCGAGAAAGGAAAAGCAGTGGGATCTCCTTCAGTGTTTCCAGATGTGCGATGATGATGATATCAACTCTCACACCACAACATTTTTGCTACAAAATCCATTGAATTTTAACAAAATTTATTTCAGTGCCCATTAATCTTTTAACTGACACATACAAATGATGTTCTCATTGTGTTTGTACACTAACATATATTCTTCCTGGAAAGAATAAAAAGCTGGGCAGAATATGATTCCGTGCACCTTCTATTTTTTAAACTAGCTATGAGTCAGAGCATTTACTTGGCTCACACCTTGGTAACTGTACTAGAAAATGCTTTACTTCATTATATCATACAGTAGGAAAAAAGTGCTAAAGACAAGAAACTGAATTTTTCTTTTGCTGATATATCAGTATGACATCGGCAAAAGAACAAAATTAAATAATGAGGAGTCAATCTGCTTCATTTGCCATTTCATTGCCCATAATAATATATGGCAAAGACTACATAATTAAAGTAACTGTCGTTAGTGCCTAGAAAACGAATACACTGGTACTCAATTTCATCAGGATAACCATGAATAAAGAAAGAAGTTTGAGATCAGTGTGTAATTTACACAAGTTAGGAAAATACTTATTATTCAGTCATAGACAAATGAAGATCTAGAGTTGTGTAGAAAAATATGCACCAGAAAAAAATGTTCATACAGATTTCTTACAACTATGTCAGATACCAACATCATTACTTTCAGAGAGCAGAAGTAGTGTAGTGTCAGCTTAGTAGACTGTGTCGGCAAGCAAATCATCAGCCAACAATATCTTTCACCCTTCTTCACAACATAATTGCATATTGTTTGTTTGAAGTAAATCATTGTGTCCCATATTAAAGAGAAAATGCAATTCATTAATTTTGTAGCTAACCAATCCGTTGTAGATTTTCACTCAACTCATGGATATTAAGCTCTTGGTAAAATTCCTTCATTGTGACACCAGTTTTAGAGAAAGAGAATCGATGAAGAAATTTATAGCAAGTCGTCTTATGTTGTGTATAGTAATATAATGCAATATATGTGGAAGATCCATTCTATTAAGATATTTATCTTGCTTCTGTATACTTTCAGGCGCTGCCATATGTCTGCCTCCTTATTGCCATGCTGTTTTTCATCTATGCCATTATTGGGATGCAGGTATTTAATAAGTTATAGTTCATTTGACACTTAGACTTTTCCTTATCTCTCTCCACTTTAGAGTGTATTGTAGTGCCTCACAAACATTGTTAATAGCTGTATTTTTTTCAAAATGGTAAAACTCTTGTAAAAGAAACAGGATGCAAGTATAAATTAGTAAAACAGCTTGTACCATTTATTTGGCAGATGAGTTAACAAAATATCATATAATACAGTGAAAGTATTGTGAAAAACCATTCAAAATCCAATACTGCATAAAATATTTTTTATTCAAGACAGGCAGTTTCAAAAGTCTTGGTTGTCATCTTCAGGTCTTAAGCATTTTTTGGCAGTAAAACATGTTCATTTTATGCTGGCCTCATGCACAAGAAATCAAGTGGGTAAAACTCAGCACATTATAAATGTTTGTCACATCGCTAAAATATTTTAGCAATGACAAACATTTATGATGTGCTGAGTTTTATTCACTTGAAATCTTATTCCTGAGGTCAGCATAAAATGAACATGTTTTACTTAAGTTTAAGACCTGAAGATGATAGCTAAGATTGCTGAAACCAGTTGTCTTGAATAAAATCATTTTGTGTGTTCTTGGCTCTTGAATGGTTTTTAACATTTAAAAACAGATCACCATTCTGTACTCTCATAATGAGAAAATTCAATCACAGTGAAAATGGGTTAGTTAATTAACTGATGTTCAATAGCTTGGGTCAACAGTAATTTGCAATGATATGGAATATGCCTGCTCATTTTCAAAATATTATGTTTTCATTTCAAAGAGCCATAAATAATTATGGAATCCATAAATATGCAGAAATAAAGAGGTTAACTTATAACAGAAACAGTTGGAGACCTGTCAACCAATTAAAGATTAATGGTGATGAAGAAGATGTAATGTGTCATTCACACTGTATATTCACAAATACTTTCATAACTGCATTATTTGCATCATGATGTGCTGTTTAATAGTGAATAAGTGAATAGTACAGATAATTTTTAATCCTGGTATTATACTGTGTCAAAGTTTGTATGGTATTAACAGATGTGCACAGTAAGTTTGATCATGAATTACGTATTTTCATCCTATGAATATTTTACCAACTAACATGTAGAAGTGCCAACAAATATTAATCCTAATCCTGACCAGCAGAAGGCTCTTGTATTTCTGCTGAGAGAAACCAAAATAGTTGCCAAAGGCTAGCAGAAGGCAACAAAATTCTCCAGCAACCTGTTGGGACATATGTAACAGTTGTAACACAAAGGGTGATATGATAATGTGGTGTTGAATATGAGCATTAATATGTACTTTTGTAAATCTACATCTACATCTACATTGATACTCCGCAAGCCACCCAACGGTGTGTGGCGGAGGGCACTTTACGTGCCACTGTCATTACCTCCCTTTCCTGTTCCAGTCGCGTATGGTTCGCGGGAAGAACGACTGTCTGAAAGCCTCCGTGCGCGCTCTAATCTCTCTAATTTTACATTCGTGATCTCCTCGGGAAGTATAAGTAGGGGGAAGCAATATATTCGATACCTCATCCAGAAACGCACCCTCTCGAAACCTGGCGAGCAAGCTACACCGCGATGCAGAGCGCCTCTCTTGCAGAGTCTGCCACTTGAGTTTATTAAACATCTCCGTAACGCTATCACGGTTACCAAATAACCCAGTGACGAAACGCGCCGCTCTTCTTTGGATCTTCTCTATCTCCTCCGTCAACCCGACCTGGTACGGATCCCACACTGATGAGCAACACTCAAGTATAGGTCGAACGAGTGTTTTGTAAGCCACCTCCTTTGTTGATGGACTACATTTTCTAAGCACTCTCCCAATGAATCTCAACCTGGTACCCGCCTTACCAACAATTAGTTTTATATGATCATTCCACTTCAAATCGTTCCGTACGCATACTCCCAGATATTTTACAGAAGTAACTGCTACCAGTGTTTGTTCTGCTATCATATAATCATACAATAAAGGATCCTTCTTTCTATGTATTCGCAATATATTACATTTGTCTATGTTAAGGGTCAGTTGCCACTCCCTGCACCAAGTGCCTATCCGCTGCAGATCTTCCTGTATTTCGCTACAATTTTCTAATGCAGCAACTTCTCTGTATACTACAGCATCATCCGCGAAAAGCCGCATGGAACTTCCGACACTATCTACTAAGTCATTTATATATATTGTGAAAAGCAATGGTCCCATAACACTCCCCTGTGGCACGCCAGAGGTTACTTTAACGTCTGTAGACGTCTCTCCATTGATAACAACATGCTGTGTTCTGTTTGCTAAAAACTCTTCAATCCAGCCACACAGCTGGTCTGATATTCCGTAGGCTCTTACTTTGTTTATCAGGCGACAGTGCGGAACTGTATCGAACGCCTTCCGGAAGTCAAGAAAAATAGCATCTACCTGGGAGCCTGTATCTAATATTTTCTGGGTCTCATGAACAAATAAGGCGAGTTGGGTCTCACACGATCGCTGTTTCCGGAATCCATGTTGATTCCTACATAGTAGATTCTGGGTTTCCAGAAATGACATGATACGCGAGCAAAAAACATGTTCTAAAATTCTACAAGAGATCGACGTAAGAGATATAGGTCTATAGTTTTGCGCATCTGCTTGACGACCCTTCTTGAAGACTGGGACTATCTGTGCTCTTTTCCAATCATTTGGAACCCTCCGTTCCTCTAGAGACTTGCGGTACACGGCTGTTAGAAGGGGGGCAAGTTCTTTCGCGTACTCTGTGTAGAATCGAATTGGTATCCCGTCAGGTCCAGTGGACTTTCCTCTATTGAGTGATTCCAGTTGCTTTTCTATTCCTTGGACACTTATTTCGATGTCAGCCATTTTTTCGTTTGTGCGAGGATTTAGAGAAGGAACTGCAGTGCGGTCTTCCTCTGTGAAACAGCTTTGGAAAAAGGTGTTTAGTATTTCAGCTTTACGCGTGTCATCCTCTGTTTCAATGCCATCATCATCCCGTAGTGTCTGGATATGCTGTTTCGAGCCACTTACTGATTTAACGTAAGACCAGAACTTCCTAGGATTTTCTGTCAAGTCGGTACATAGAATTTTACTTTCGAATTCAATGAACGCTTCACGCATAGCCCTCCTTACGCTAACTTTGACATCGTTTAGCTTCAGTTTGTCTGAGAGGTTTTGGCTGCGTTTAAACTTGGAGTGGAGCTCTCTTTGCTTTCGCAGTAGTTTCCTAACTTTGTTGTTGTACCACGGTGGGTTTTTCCCGTCCCTCACAGTTTTACTCGGCACGTACCTGTCTAAAACGCATTTTACGATTGCCTTGAACTTTTTCCATAAACACTCAACATTGTCAGTGTCGGAACAGAAATTTTCGTTTTGATCTGTTAGGTAGTCTGAAATCTGCCTTCTATTACTCTTGCTAAACAGATAAACCTTCCTCCCTTTTTTTATATTCCTATTAACTTCCATATTCAGGGATGCTGCAACGGCCTTATGATCACTGATTCCCTGTTCTGTACATACAGATTTTACAGTTTAATTATAAGGGGTACTGCCTTTGGAAGATTAAAGGAAATCTTCCAATTCATTATATGTTTTCTTGTTGATAATTTAGAAGTCTCATGTTCATTATGAGTATACGAGTGGCTAGCGTATTTACTCGAATCTAAGCCGCACTTTTTTCCAGTTTTTGTAATCCAAGAAACCACCTGCGGCTTAGAATCGAGTGCAAAGTAAGCGGAAGCTCTGAAAAATGTTGGTAGGTGCCGCCACAACTAACTTCTGCCGTCGAATATATGTAGCGCTATACAGGCATGCTTTGCAGGCACAAAGATAAATACTGGCGCCAAAACCTCTGCAGTAAATAAATTTAAAAAAAAACGTGGAAGACGAGCTTTTTTTGCTCCACCCCGAGTTTCGACCACTGCATTTTCATACATTATCCATCGAAGTAAATACAAATTCCGTATTGTTCATCTTCGAATATTGCAGATTTTCAATGTACTACGAAAATCAGACTGGCAAGACTGTTAGGGATGTTTGTGTCAATATCGCCAACTCTACGTTCTGAATTTATTCCTACCTGTGAGAAGAGATGGTTGCTAATAGGAACTTTTGAGAATTGTGAATCACATGCAGTATTCTCTGCACCATAAGAATAATACGAATATAAACATTTTGCCACGTATTCTTTCGTGTTTGCTGCTATCTCATTTAAATTCTGTCTGCCTAATAAACTACGAAACTAGAGTGAGACAACAGCAAACACGGAAGAATGTACATATCATGTCATGTTTATATTCATATTATTCTTATGCGTAATAGTGATACAGTCAGAATTGAAGCTTGACTAGATTTTTAAATCTAAGATGACTAATTTCTGTACAGAATGTAATGTACTAAAGAGGCGTCTGCAAAGATTTTCAGACGGAGAAAAATTTTCGCAAAACTCTCGTTCAGAACATCTTCTATCATACGCAGTCTATTATTTGGTTCTTGTTGATCATTATCAAAGAAAGCAGCAGTGTAAGTAACAACAGATAGCAGTCTCTTGCCATCTTGCCATTGTTTTTCTTCTTCTTCTTCTTCTTCTTCTTCTTCTTCTTCTTCTTTTTTTTTTTTTTTTTTTTTTTTTTTTTTTTTTTGAGAGGCAACAGGCCGTAAACACTCATTATCAGAATGCGACAAACAATGCATGACACAGTACAGTAATGCATCTTCAGCTTAGAGTGACGTAAACACCTATAACAAAGAGAACGGCACTTATCAGATCAAAGAAAAATAAGCAATCAATTCAAACCAGACGAAGCACATGAAAAAGCAAGGGTACCCGTATAAATACGGACGGACAAATAGCAATGGCTACTTGGTAAAGCTTAACTGCTAACCTTTCTACTGTAGCTGTATCGTGATTCATTCGACCTAAATTGTGCCTCATATTACAAGGGACCAACTTTGTTTCAATTTGGAGGTGCGGCCTAAAACTTTTCTCTCCCCTTGAATTTCGAGTCTCAAATTTCAGGTGTGGCTTAGATTCGAGTGCGGCTTAGATTCGAGTAAATACGGTAAACACTACAGTTAGTTATGATCAGTCACACACAGTACACACGTGAGGATAGTTACCCTTTCGGTTTAAGGGCAAAGTAAAACACTGTCAAGTTGACATAAAATGAGTTTGCAACAATATCATTTGGATAGTACTATAAAAACAGCTGTTGCATCTATGCCATCTACGGAGGGTGCATACCTTGAGACTAGCTGAATTCATTTCTTATGCCATGATCACATGACAGACAAGTACTGTAGTAATGTCTGAACCTCAATTATGTAGACCTACTGTCTTACTTTTCATAGATGAAACCTGTTTCATTAAATATATGATACTTCAAACTAAATTTGATCACATAAAAAATTATTTAAATTCCAGTTCCTCTATTCTGAGCAACAGTCACAACACATTTCCTGTTAGTTTCAGGTTCCATGGATCATTTTGCATAACAAATTGCAATGATGTGGAACAAGTCATTTTACATTCACATCACAGTTTAATATGTACATATGATTACATTCTGAACATTTCTAATATTATTTTTTTTTTTTACAAAAAGAAAACAAGATACATGGATGTGAATTAATAATTCCTACCCACCACCTTTTACTCATCACAATAAAAAGAAATTCTTCTTTGGGATCGGAACTGTCAAGCAGAAACTTTCTCTATTTGTTTTCAAATTTTACTTTGCTGTCCATCAGACATTTAATGTCAATGGGTATGTGAACAAAACTTTTCGTTGCAACATGCACCCCTTTCTGTGCTAAAGTCGACATTACACTAAGGTGACAAAAGTCATGGGTTAGTGATACTCACATTCAGAGATGGCTATAGTATTGCATACACAAGGTATAAAAGGTCAGTACAGTGGTGGAGCTGTTATTTGTACTCAGGTGAGTCATGTGGAAAGGCTTCTGACATTATTATGGCCACACAACAGCAATTAACAGACTTTGAATGTGGAATGGTAGTTGCAGCTACACACACGGGACATTCAATTTTGGAAATTGTTAGGGAAGTCAGTATTCAGAGATCCACAGTGTCAAGAGCATGCCAAGAATACCAAATTTCTGGCATTACCTCTCAACACAGACAACACAGTGGCCAACAGTCTTCACTTAATGACAGAGAGCAGGGGTGTTTGTGTAGAGTTGTCAGTGATAACAGACATGCAAAACTGGGATGTACGTATCTGTTAGGGCAGTGTGACAAAATTGGGCATTGGCTATGGTAACAGATAACTGACACAAATCTCTTTGCTAACAGCATGATATCACCTGCAGTGCTTCTCCTGGGCTCATGACCATATCAGTTGGACCCTAGACAAGTGTAACACCATGGCCTGGTCTGATGAGCCCAATTTCAGTTGCTATGAGTTGACGGTAGGGTTTGAGTGTGACCCCATAAAGCCAGAGTGTGGTGCAGACTGCACAAAGCCATGGACCCAACTTGTCAACAAGGCACTGTGAAAGCTGTTGGTGGTTCCATAATGGTGTGGGCTCTGCTTACATGGAATGGATTGGATCCTCTGATTCTAGCTGCAAATGTGGCTGAACTAAGTTGTTTTAAGAGTTCCAAAACGTGCTTTTTGCATTTTAATTTCTCACCAATAAGGACACCTAAGAATTTTTAAAGTTTCCATCCTATTTTTTATTCCTCACCATGTGTTACACTTCGCATTGGTGTAGTACACCTAGATATGGAGAAACAAATACATTCAAAATTTAGGGCAAGATCATTTGCAGAAAATAAGTCAATGATTCTTTTACAAACTCTATTTTCCATTTCTTCCATTTCTGTATGTATGCTTGGATTGATTACAATACTACTGTCATCTACAAAAAGAACTATTTCTGCTTGTTGTATATGAAATGGAAGATCATTTACGTATGTGAGGAAGAATAGTAGACCTAAGATTGAGCCTTGGGCAACCATACATGTGATTTCTCTCCAGTCAGAATTATGTCCCTGGACAGTATTGGCTGAATCACTAAGTACAGCTTACTGCAAATTTTTGGTTAGATATGACATTACCCATTGGTTGTCTATACCATCAATGCCATAAAACTTCAATTTATGTAGGAGAATACTATGATTCACACAGTCAAATGCCTTACATAGGCCACAGAACATTATTTACTGCTTGTAAAATCTGGTGAGTGAATAAATATGAAAATGACATTCTCACTTGAGCAACCCTTTTGAAACCCCAACTACCATTTGCTGAGGATATTATTGTTGCTAAAGTGAGATACTATTCTAGAATACATCGCCTTCTCAAAAATTTTGGAAAACGAGTCATCATTGAAACAGGTTATTGTCCTCTCTCTTTATCATCTTCCTTAAAGAGGGTTTAACAATGACATATTTCACTCTCTGCAAAAGTGCCTTAAGTTAGTGATGCATTACGTATTTCAGATAAGACCAGGCTCTTTATATGAGAACAAAACTTTAGTATTCTATTGGAAAAACCATTAAAACCAGATGAGTTTTTAGTTTTGAGAGAAAGTATTTCTCTTAATTACAGAACGAGAAGTTGGTGTATACATTCATATGATTCAGTTTTATGAGAGAGATTTTTTTTTTAACATAGTTCTGTAATTTTTTCCTCTTGAAGTGTTTGTCCTATGCTTTCGACTGTATTTATGAAATGATAATTAAATGCATTTACTACCTGAGACTCATCATTTATAGCCCTTCTATTCAGCTTATGTGCATGAATCAGCAATGTTCTAGAAAGCATTGCTCATGCAAAACTAAGCTTGCCCTTTTCTCACTGTTATGCTGTGAACTATGGATGAAGTGCAACAGGCAGAGTTAATACACTCCTGGAAATGGAAAAAAGAACACATTGACACCGGTGTGTCAGACCCACCATACTTGCTCCGGACACTGCGAGAGGGCTGTACAAGCAATGATCACACGCACGGCACAGCGGACACACCAGGAACCGCGGTGTTGGCCATCGAATGGCGCTAGCTGCGCAGCATTTGTGCACCGCCGCCGTCAGTGTCAGCCAGTTTGCCGTGGCATACGGAGCTCCATCGCAGTCTTTAACACTGGTAGCATGCCGCGACAGCGTGGACGTGACCCGTATGTGCAGTTGACGGACTTTGAGCGAGGGCGTATAGTGGGCATGCGGGAGGCCAGGTGGACGTACCGCCGAATTGCTCAACACGTGGGGCGTGAGGTCTCCACAGTACATCGATGTCACCAGTGGTCGGCGGAAGGTGCACGTTCCCGTCGACCTGGGACCGGACCGCAGCGACGCACGGATGCACGCCAAGACCGTAGGATCCTACGCAGTGCCGTAGGGGACCGCACCGCCACTTCCCAGCAAATTAGGGACACTGTTGCTCCTGGGGTATCGGCGAGGACCATTCGCAACCGTCTCCATGAAGCTGGGCTACAGTCCCGCACACCGTTAGGCCGTCTTCCGCTCACGCCCCAACATCATGCAGCCCGCCTCCAGTGGTGTCGCGACAGGCGTGAATGGAGGGACAAATGGAGACGTGTCATCTTCAGCGATGAGAGTCGCTTCTGCCTTGGTGCCAATGATGGTCGTATGCGTGTTTGGCACCGTGCAGGTGAGCGCCACAATCAGGACTGCATACGACAGAGGCACACAGGGCCAACACCCGGCATCATGGTGTGGGGAGCGATATCCTACACTGGCCGTACACCACTGGGGATCGTCGAGGGGACACTGAATAGTGCACGGTACATCCAAACCGTCATCGAGCCCATCGTTCTACCATTCCTAGACCGGCAAGGGACCTTGCTGTTCCAACAGGACAATGCACGTCCGCATGTATCCCGTGCCACCCAACGTGCTCTAGAAGGTGTAAGTCAACTACCCTGGCCAGCAAGATCTCCGGATCTGTCCCCCATTGAGCATGTTTGGGACTGGATGAAGCGTCATCTCACGCGGTCTGCACGTCCAGCACGAACGCTGGTCCAACTGAGGCGCCAGGTGGAAATGGCATGGCAAGCCGTTCCACAGGACTACATCCAGCATCTCTACGATCGTCTCCATGGGAGAATAGCTGCCTGCATTGCTGCGAAAGGTGGATATACACTGTACTAGTGCCGACATTGTGCATGCTCTGTTGCCTGTGTCTATGTGCCTGTGGTTCTGTCAGTGTGATCATGTGACGTATCTGACCCCAGGAATGTGTCAATAAAGTTTCCCCTTCCTGGGACAATGAATTCACGGTGTTCTTATTTCAATTTCCAGGAGTGTATTTCTAGATTTTTTAGAAATAATTTGACGTGGGGCCACATTGCTGGATGTTAACGAAGGTACAACCATATGGAATAGATTCACAGATATGTGAGTGGGTCAAAGACTTTTTGTTATAGAAAAGAATATGTTGCCCTCGATGGTGAGTGCACATCAGAGACAAAGGTATCATCAGGAGTTCCCCAGGGAAGTGTGATTGGACTGGTTGTTCTCTATATACACCATTGGCCATTAAAATTGCTATACCAAGAAGAAATGCAGATGATAAACGGGTATTCATTGGAAAAATATATTATACTAGAACTGACATGTGATTACATTTTCACGCAATTTGGGTGCATAGACCCTGAGAAATCAGTACTCAGAACAACCACCTCTGGCCGTAATAACAGCCTTGATACACCTGGGCATTGAGTGAAACAGAGCTTGGACGGCGTGTACCGGTACATCTGCCCAGATACCCCAGTTCATCAGGAGTAGTGACTGGCGTATTGTGACGAGCCAGTTGCTCGGCCACCATTGACCAGACGCTTTCAGTTGGTGAGAGATCTGCAGAATGTGCTGACTAGGGCAGCAGTTGCACATTTTCTGTATCCAGAAAGGCCCGTACAGGGCCTGCAACATGCAGTCATGCATTATCCTGCTGAAATGTAGGGTTTCGTAGGGATCGAATGGAAAGTAGAGCCACGGGTCGTAACACATCTGAAATGTAACGTCCACTGTTAAAGTGCCGTCAATGCAAACAAGAGGTGACCGAGACACGTAACCAATGGCACCCCATACCATCACACCAGGTGATACGACTGTATGGCGATGACAAATACACGTGTTCAATGTGCGTTCACTGCGATGTCGCCAAACATGGATGCGACCATCATGATGCTGTAAACAGAACCTGGATTCATCCGAAAAAATGATGTTTTGCCATTTGTGCACCCAGATTCGCTGTTGAGTACACCATCGCAGGTGCTGTTGTCTGTGGTGCAGCGTCAAGGGTAACCGCAGCCATGGTCTCAGAGCTGATAGTCCATGCCGCTGCAAACTTAGTTGAACTGTTCGTGCAGATGGTTGTTGTCTTGCAAACATCCCCATCTGTTGACTCAGGGATAGAGACGTGGCTGCACGATCCGTTACAGCCATGCGGATAAGATGCCTGTCATCTCGACTGCTAGTGATACGAGGCCATTGGGATCCAGCACGCCATTCTGTATTACCCACCTGAACCCACCAATTCCATATTCTGCTAACAGTCATTGGATCTCAACCAACACGAGCAGCAATGTCGGGATACGATAAACTGCAATCACAATAGGCTACAATCCAACCTTTATCAAAGACGGAAACGTGATGGTACGCATTTCTCCTCCTTACACGGGGCATCACAACAATGTTTCACGCCGGTCATGTTGGATACAGTATTATTAGTCTCCTGCTTGACAAACTCACTTTGTTTAAATATCTGAGTGTAATGTTGCAAAGCGATAGGAAATGGAACAAGCATGTGAGGGTTGTGGTAGAGAAGTCAAATGGTCAACTTCAGTTTATTGGGAGAATTTTAGGAAAGTGCAGGTCATCCGCAGAGGAGATTGCATATAGGACACTGGTGCAGCCTATTCTTGAGTACTGCTAGAGTGTTTAGGATCTATAGCAGGTCAGATTAAAAGAAGACATTGAATTGAAGCAATACATAGGTGGGCTGTTAGATTTATTACTGGTAGCTTTAAACAACATGTAAGTGTTGTGGAGATGCTTCGGGAACTCAAATAGGAATCCCTGGAGGGAAGACAACATACTTTTTGAGGAACACTATTGAGAAATTTTTGAGAACCAGCATTTGAAGCTGAGTGCCGAATGAGTCTACTGCCGCCAACATACATTTTGCATAAGGACCATGAAGGTAAGACATGGAAATTAGGGCTCATACAGAGGCATATAGATGTCATTTTTCCCTTGCTCTATTTGTGGGTGGAACAGGGAAGGGAATGAGTAACAGCGGTACAGGGTATCATCTGCCACGCACTGTACTGTGGTTTATAGAGTATCTACATAGATGTAGATCCTGTTCTGTGGCTAGTTGCACTATCTCTCATTTCACTACATTCCATATAGCCATAAGTCTGTTTTTGGTTTCTGACATTATGTACATGTTCCTCAACTTTTTAATAACCTTTTTGTAGTGCGCAACTACTGCAGGATCTCTACTTGTTCTTGCCAACAGATGTATTACCCTTTTCCTTCCACAAGATACTTTTATCCCTCTAGTGATACGTGGTTTTTTACATAGTTGTTAAATGCCGTTTCTGATTTGCTTGTACAGAAAGCTATTTTCAAATAATAATATGAATTAACCATGCAATAGATTAACTTTTATGTTAGCATGTGATTAATTATAAATTTCATCCCTGGTCATCTCTTGTAAACTATTCATAATAACATTTGTCCTGGAGTCATTAATTATTGTAACTGATTCCCATAGCAGAGAATCCATACTGTAACACACTGTGTCATTAGTCCTATCTAACTGTGCATCATGATCAGGGAGAGCATTTGTTACTAGATAAACAGTTATTTTCTTGCTTTGAGCTTCACCAGAGAAAACATTAACAGTTATGGTATCTTTATCCTCTTGCATTGGGAAGTTAGTTACTGAGATCAAATTCTTGTATCCAAATAAGGTTTCTAGATAGTTTTCCTATCAGAATCCTTTAGAAAATTTACATTGAAGTCACCACAGATAATGAACTGCTTGCTGCTGTATGACAGATAGCACAGCAAGGAATCCAGGTTCCTCATAAATTTCCCAGAGGGGAATAAACATGAATATAAACATAGAAATGTGGGTACACATACTGAACAGTGCTTCAAATTTTAATATCTCATTTTGCACATATGTTAACTGTAGCAGTTTCCATTGTGTTTGAGATGAACAACTTATTACAACAGTTTCCTCAAGTTACTGACATATGTTGTTTCCGCAAGATGAAGCTATGACTCATTTTCTGCTTGTTGCTGACGAACAGTTAACCTATAAGATGGATAGGAACAGCTGGTCCTATACTTTAACTAGAATGTCTCCTGAAATTTATTATACATCATTCATCCAAAAAGTACTGATACTGACTTTATTCTTGCCATATAAGCAACATCATCACAGTAACTATGGTGGCAGCATGAACTAACTACTGTAAATAACAGATGTGCATTTCACCCATCAGTTGTGAGCAGGAGTGTTAAGTTGTGGACATGTGGCCATAGTGTGTCAACATTAATGTGTCACAAATTGCAATGAAGGAACACTTCTACATCAAATGCTGAAGACAGTCTTCAAAATGTTTTGACGAAGAGATAAATGTACAAAAAGATTGTCCGGCACCTTGACTCACAAACAAAAATAATGTGAGGACGGCTGCTGTGACTTGATTGAAATGCAAAATGCGAACAATTCTTTTCTGTACAAATTATCACTGCTAACAAGACTTTGTGTCATCATTATGAACCTATCACAAAATGACAAGGGGTAGAAATGCGCATATCTGTAAATGTTGATACTATACCAAACTATATGTTTAAAAAGTGCTACTTTCACATAGGCTTTTACACAGAAAGGTGCATTCTACAATTCTGCCATCCAGATCTATATTTTCTATGATTTCTCTAAACTGCTTAAGGCTGTTGCTGGGATGGTTCCTCTGAAAAGTACACAATCAGTTTCCTTTCCTGTCTTCCCCAGATGTAAGCTTGTGTTCCATCTCTAGGATCTCATTGTTGACAGGACATTAAAACCTAATGCTCCTCTCCTATTCTGAACTTGTAATATGGTTTTAATGACCTCACTGTCAAGAGGATATTAAATATGAATCTTACAGACTCTAACGCCTAACTCTGATTTAACAGAAATTGACATTTTACTTGTTTAATTTCTGTTTTAAGATTAACTTGCTTGTAGCCAGAACCCTTGGCTTTCTTCACAACTTTTAAGAACATAAACTTATAACAACTTACTCACTCGACGAAATACTATTATAATATTTTAGTTCACTTTACAGTTTCCTTTTTGTGGAATTAGAAGTTTTTACATCTTGGGTTCTCTATTTAAGTTTACTCCTTACACTGTTTCAAGTTGTTATAAACAGAAAGGTGTTTCTGAATTTATGTAGGACTATGCAAAAAGCTGTTCTAAATTTTAGTCAAAAGGCCATACTTTTTCTTTTAACTTACTACTAAACATAATCTTTTATTTCATTAACGTTATCATCTAATAAGAAATTTCTCTGGCTCTTTACAGCAGTTCAGTTAGTATTGCTGGGTGGTTGAATATTCCTAGTTAGTAAAATTTAGAAATATTTTTAATTTGTTAAAATACAACAAACAAATATTGCTGTTCGAATATTTAATGTAGTCACTTTATAAAATATAGCTGAAACCATGATTTTTCATTCTACTTTTGACATTCATTGCATCATTTCTTGGCATTATGATATTGAAAGCAGCTACTATAACAACATTTTTCTTACAATGCACGCTATTTACATTACTCCTGATATTTGTTTTATGGGTATAAGATCCTGGTCCAAGGCATAATTCTCTGCCTTACACTTCATCTTCCAATGCTGGAGACATCACCAGAGGCTTTAACGACTCAGAAAGCAGTTTTTCTTCTTTTATTTTTTTAGGTTCGCAAACAAATATTGAAACTTAGCATGAAACATAGTAAGTGACTTCTCTGGGATTTTGTAAATTAAAACTATAGTATCTTTAGGTCAGAATTTCTTATTGTGAAAGTCTATCACACATTTTAGTGCAGGTAGCCCAAGTTGTTGCATCTAGGCAAGGGCACCCATACCTGGGGGCATCCTCCCCTCCCGTCCCCGTCCCTGTTCCCGTACCCGTCCCTGTATCCTCCCCATCCCCCCTCCCCCCCTGTTGTTAGCAAAAGGAAAAAAATATAGTATAGTCAGGTGTTTTTCTTTCAAGAAAATGATTTAAAAGTTGGTATTATGTAAGTGTTTAACATGGTTCGAACTGGAAATTTTTTACGGTTACCTACAAGTCGCCATTTGTCTTTAAAAATATTAAACATACTCCACACCCACAGGTCTCCCCCCCCCCCTCCCTCCACATCTGTCATATGGGTGCCCTTGCATCCAAGTGATCCATTCACAGAATTTCTGTACATCATACGTCAAACTTAATTAGTTAATATTTTGTAAGTAATGACAAATAATAGTTAAGGGTCCCTTTTCTTCTTTTTCCTAGCCTATATCCCATATCGTCATGGTGTTGGCATGTTAGTTTCTGGATTTGGCAAGGTTAGAGGCCCTTCCTGTGGCCATCCATGCTCAAATGTGGCTGCTCATGGTTAAATACAACAGTGCAACCTGGAGACTTGGCTTGCATCTGCATTTATGATCAAGCATACATTTCTCACAGTGTTTCCATACTTTTTCCCCTATCCCTGTGCTTTGGCTGTTTGCCTTTCAGTCATTTTCACAGAAAGCTGGCTCACTCTGACAAAGTTTGGTTATGGCTGAATTCCTGCAGTTTTTGGGATCAAGTGACACACTGCGAGAACAGGAAGATTTGCAAGTTGTTCCTTATTTTCTGCTCAGTCACCAAATATTTTGAAAACCATTAGGAAATCTGACAATATTATACTGACAGAATAATAACTGGGTAGGAAAAATTTTTGCTAGTGTTTATTGAATATTTTCAACTAACAGCCTTTTGTATAAATGCAGTACAGTAAAATTATGTTGACTAGGTACATTCTCAAACTGAATGTTTGTTTCAGTCCTTACTTATGTCTGAACTTTGTTTCTTCTTACTTACTGTTCTTTTAAACAGATTCTGCTGTGACTCATTTCTTACTGATATTTTACCACTCATGACAATGCACTACCTCCTAAGCTCTTTGTTCTTAGCCTACTCAATTTTTCTCTCTCTTTTCTGTTGAGGTAAAGGCCATGTTTGGTGTAGTCCCATAATCCTATCTTCCCAGAAGCAATAGGATCTGCACCAATATGTGACTCTGTGCCTGACATGAATAGTTGCCCCCACTCTAAATTTCCACTGCTGAGAGATGACTTCAAGCGAGATCAAATCAACACTGGTATGTTTTGATAGTGCACTGCCTTTAGCACATCACTCACTGTAAAATACTTAGGATTTCTGTCAATGCAACTGCCAAGCCCACGATTCTGTCTTCTGTTATGAAATTTTTACGTAGTGACTGTGTCCTCCATTTCCTTACCCACATCAGTGACAGATAAAAAAAAACTGGTTACCTGGTAATCTGGTCCTAATTTATACCAAAACAGTTGATCCTTTCTCTTTACTGATTTTCCTACTATTTTCCAAATTCGCACTGGAAATTAGTTGTATCCTACAGATATTTATATCTGTTTGAGTGTCATCCATTTCTAACTGTATCAGCAGGTCAAATTTATTTTCCATACTACTTCTCTTTCCAGCAATTTAATTAGTGTGTTCTTCTTCATTACTTTAGCTCCCATTTCTGGAAAGTAGTTATATTTAAGTTTTCAATTCAGAAACTTTGCACTAGTCAGGTAGTGTTTTTATATACAGCTGTGTATAGGCCTAATTTTTTAAATACGGTTTCTTGTTTATCAGTAATTTAACTGACTTATTCTTACTAAAGTATCAGAGTCATAATGAATGAAAAGTGCCTGGCGTGCTGCAGAAGTGGAACAAGAGGGGAAAATTGCCACTCTTCAGGCTGAATTAGATAAGGCTAAGAAAGATCTGGGCACATTAAGGAGGGAGAAGGGTAAAGAGAGGTGGGAAGTGGCAACAGGAAGAACAGGAGAAACATGCTTAGAATTACATCTGACGGCTTTGTGGTGAATGTGAAAAAAAAGTTTGACCCGTTGCTTCAGTTAGAAGCTCATAAGCCTCAAGCAGATGCAGGGATAGACAAGGCACAACAAACTTTCAGCATCAGACTCAAAAGTAAGGCAGTATGGAAATCAGTAAAGAGACAGAAAGTTTTATTGTTTGGTAGTTATCATGCTAGAGGTGTTGGCCAACTTTTGCAGGATGAACTGGGATCTGAGTACCAGGTCAGAATTTTTTTTTAACCTAGTGTTTGTTTGGAACAGGTGACAGAGGTATGAGGATCACTTTGCAAAGACATCACCAAGAAAGACACCGTGGTCATAGTGAGTGGGTCAAGTGATAACACTGATAGAGATCCTGGGTATAGTAGACAGTGTGACCTGACAAAGATTGCAGCAGCATTGAGATATACCAATGTTGCATTTATATCTGCTCTCAGGTACAATTACCTCTTGAGTCAGGAGAGTTAATTTGGAGTTAGAATGACTGCTTATGCTGGGTGGTGGGTCAAGTATTGGCATGGTTCATGTTGATTTTCTCAGTAGATGGGCTCATACTAGGCATGACATTCGCTTCAACAGGAAAGGGAAGGGTAAACTAGCTGGGCTAATAGCAGAAAATTTGGGGGGGGGGGGGGGGGGGATATCCATCATGAGGATAAAATATCAGTGGCTACAGGGTTTAGAAATGCACCTTTTGTAGGGTAGGGAGGATGGAAAGAAAGCACGTTTTAAGAGAGGCTGGGATTGAAACAAACCTTCAGTTTGAGAAATAAACCAAACAACATAATTCTCGTATGCTACATCAGCATAAACAGCTGTTGGTAACAAATTTTTAGCAATCAGCAGAAATTCATCTTTGCACCCAATTTTAACTCAGTCAGTGTGGAATGTCTGCTATATTTATTGTGTCGAAATATTTGATGACTAAAAAGTAAAATTACTGAACTAATTTTCTGCATTGATGAATTAAGAGTCATCAAACGCATATGATATAATCTGCTCTCTGAACATCATGTGACCACTGGTATAGATGTGTTAAGTGTTACAGGGTTTACGTTAGCATCTAACTGTTGTAGAGCAGAAATGAAGAATGGGGGAGTTGCCACAGTCACCAGGAATTGCCATAAATTTAAGAACATAGACATTCATAAATTCTATGAAGATGGTATCTGTTCCTGAAAGAACAGATACCATTAACGACTGTGCAGCTTCTTGAGAAAGAAATGATAATTAAATTGAAACCTTTAGCTGCCAACAGGTAGGAAACAGCTCTGATGTTGATCCTATAGCACATTGCAAGACATATTGCAAGCAGGAGATCCCAGGTTCAAGTCCCGGCCAGGGCACGCATTTTCAGCTGTCCTCATTGATGTATATCAATAACACCTGTCAGCAGCTAAGGGTTTCACTCATAAATTCTGCCTAGAGCAGCATATGACGCATGTGCAACAGAAGCAGAATTTCATAATAAATACTTTAAAATAGTAAGTGTATATTGAGGACATGCAGGTAATTTTAATCTGTTCATAAATCACAATGAAGCTCTATTGGCCTATTTAACAACAAAAAACAAAGAAATAGTGGTTGCTGGTAACTTGAACATGATTATCTTAAAAAATTTCTTGGCAAGAATCTATTAGAGTCAGTAACACTGTCATTTGACGTAGTTCGTACGATAAACTTCCCAACCAGGATAGCTAATTGCTTGCAAATAGCCACTGATAATATATTTACAGAAATGTGAAAGGTCCAGTGAACAAAATTTTACTATATATTGTACCCAGGATCTCTATCATGGCCTCTCAGACCATGACATGCAGTTACTTTTGTTAAATGTTAATACTCAACAGGATATAAAATCTATTAAATCTAAATTCAAGAGATTGTTTAGTAAGCCAGAAATCAATTACTTTTGGACACTTCTCAAAGACATGAACTAGAGTGATGCATACAACACTAATGGCATGAATGAAAAATACAACACTTTTCTTAATAAAGTAGTTAGCGTATTTGACCACACTTTTCCCCAAAAACTAACTCAGATTAGACCTAAGTCTACAAAGAAACCGTGGATTACTCGGGTATCATATAAAACAAAAAGGAAACTGTATCTGTCAATTAGAAACAGTTCTGATGTTGATGCTATAGCATGCTGCAAGACATATTTAAAATATTGAAGCTAGTAATATGGACAAAAGCAAATACATTACAAGATAAAGATAATCACATCAGATGACAAAATAAAGAAAATGTGGAATATAGTAAAGGAAGAGGTTGGTATAACCACACAAGAAATTTGTTTATTTCTGTATAAATTTTGCAACATTACATGTCTAAAAATTATTGTAAACCTGATCAATGGACGGGAACAGATGTGTGCAGGGTCGCGAAACTTTTTAACAAATATTTCATAACTGTCACTGAAAAGGAGGAGTTATCAGGTTCCGTAGATTCTGGCATAGAGTACCTAAGACCATACAGTACATGTAACTACACTAACATGAATATGACCCTCACTTCCGAAGCGGAAGTACTACCCACCATAAAACCTATAAAATCAAAAAATTCTAGTGGTTATGATAAAATGTCAACAAGGTTAATTAAAGGGTGTGCTTCTGAGTTTTGTAACATCTTAAGCTACCTATCTGACCAGTCATTTACCAGTGGTAGATTTCTTGAATGGCTGAAATGTGTTGAAATTAACCCTTTGTTTAAGAAAGGATATAAAAAAATACTGTCAAATTTCCATCCAATTTCACTTTTGCCAACGTTCTCAAAAATTTTAGAAAAGGCAATATACAGGCAGCTTCTTAATCATCTGACACCAAATAATATATTGCCCAAGTCTCACTTCAGATTTCTAAAGGATCTGATATTGAGAATAGTTACACATACAGTGAAAACACACTTAATTCATTACACAATAAATTATAGGCTACTGGTACATTCTGTGCCCTTTGAAAGGCACTTGACAGTGTAAATCACAACATCCTTTCAAGTAAATTAGAATATTATGGTATAATAGGAAATACTGCAAAATGATTCAAATCCTGTATCATTGACAGAATGCAAAAAGTGTCATTAGGAAAGAGACATTACTTAAGCCAGCAGCCATCATCCAACAGGGAACTAATTACATGTTGTGTCCCACAGGGTTCCATCTTAGAGCCCTTGCTTTCTTTTGTATATTTAAGTGACTTTTCATCAGTAACATTACAAGATGCCAGGTTCATCCACTGATGATACAAACATTGCAATAAATAACAAATCAAGGGTAGTCTAAGAAAGATCAGTTAATGAAATTTTCATGGCCATTAATAAACGGTTCCTAGCCAATTGTTTGCCACTGACCTTTGAAAAAACAAACTATATGAAATTCAGAACTTGTTACAGGTTTTCCACCAGTATATGCCTAAAATATGATAACAGACTGAAGAAATGGTCAGTTTCAAATTCTTAGGATTACACTAGGTAATAAACTAAACTGGGAGGAGCACACACACAGAACTGCAAAAGCACTTAAACAAATCTCTATTTGCAATGAAAATGTTGTCAGAGATAGCAGATATAAAAATGAAAAAGCTGATATACTACACTTACTTTCATTCCTTAATGCTGTATGGGATTATTTTTTGGAGTAACTCATCACTCCAAGCTAAAGTTTTCCAGTTACAAGAATATGTAATAAGAATTATTTGTGGTCAAACTCAAAAACATCCTGCAGAGGCCTGTGTAGGGAACTAGAGATATTAACTACTGCTTCCCAATATATCTGTTCCATAATGAAATTTGTCATTAAAATTTTCTCTCTTCTTTTCAAACCAACAGCTCACTTAATGGAATCAATACTAGAAATAAGAATAATCTTCACAAAGATTTAAAGTCACTTGCTTTGGTCCAAAAAGGTGTCCATTGTTCAGGAAAACACATTTACAATAACTTGCCAGCAACCGTAAACAGTTTAGCTACTGCACCCGCTACGTGCGTGCGTGCGTGTGTGTGTGTGTGTGTGTGTGTGTGTGTTTTGTGTGTGTGTGTGTGTGTGTGTGACATTTGTTTTACATTGTAAACATTTATTGTGTATTCTTCTTCTTCTTCTTCTTCTTCTGACATGTTCTACATCCTGGAGAATGTCCTAAAATCTATGCCTAAAGCAGCCTTGAGTTCGTTTTTTTCCTGTTCTCTGTATTATCTGTTACATTTTCCTTCTGTCATAATCTTTCTTATTACTTAACCCATTCAGATATTTTTTGTCTTATCCGAGTCTGCCACTTCATTTCTTTTTTCGCGATTATACTGGTTCTACTGCGTATCTTACAAAAGTCTCTTATTTTGCTAATGGTCACACTACAACAGTCACCTCAATCAAATAAACTACAACTCTCACAGGAAACACGAGAGCTAATGACCCAGTGGCATGTTAAGCCCAGCGGCATATTAAGCACTTCCTGATATTAAGCACTTCTTGCTTGTTGTAAACAACAGAGATTAGCAAGAATAAGATAATAGATCTTCAAGTAAACAGAAAACTCAGAGTTATTACAGCTATACATAAATAAACCTAGGATCTGTGTAAACTGGCTGAACTAAAATGAATAAAAGTTACACTATCTTCCGAATTACGTCACAGAAGTTGTAAGAGAAGCGGAAAGAAAAGTAAGCAGCCCTGGATAATCTTAAAATATGAGTTCCTAATATGGTGGAAATTTTCAAATGTAAAGTAATATATTTGAACCACAGTGGTGTGGAGTATCTCTATGGTACTTGCATTAATCAAGGTCATTTATTCTGTTTTTTAATTATGTGTGTCACTCTGAGTATGCCACAGTGGCCAGGAACAGTGGTTGCATGTGTGCACGTTTTCTATTTTCAAAGAAGGTCTTTTGTTCAAAAGCTTAAATTTGTAACAGTCTTTTCACTGTCAAACAATGGAAAATACAGAATGAAATGTTTTTTCATTCTGCCTGTCCGTGACTCAATGTGTCCTCTATATGGCACGTAGCAATCTATCCTTTTCATAATGTTGTTATTCCATCCCGGAGTTTCCATTGTTTGTATCATTCACTTAGTGGTAGTGTGCATGTGTCTGATGATGTGAACTGGGTAAAACATGTCTTGTATGGCAACAAGATTTTGTGAAACATGGAAGTATTCATTTGTACATTCTTACATAGAACTGCTACACAATTCATACTATCTGTATTTGTCCCAAATATTATAGCAAAGTGAGGAGAACAAATTAATAAGCTGGAATCTTCTGTGATACAGATTTTGTAGTGCAACACAATGTATAAAAATTAAGAAATAAAATTGGTTTACAAATAGCGTGGTATCTGAACCTGTTCTCATCTTCATGTGCTTGTAGTTTCAACTTGTTCATGTGATGTCAACCTTTAATATCCATGATTTTCAGTTTGCTCACCTTCATTTACTATACCCCTAGTCACTCTAGTAAACAAATCTGACATTATCACTGCCATATGCTAGTACAATTCTGAAATATCGTAGCTGTCATTTCACTTTCCTCACAAGTTTCTGAATGGTCATGAGTTTGTTTGTTGCATTTACATTTTTGTGGAGATGTTTAATATCTGCTCGCCATTTTCATTAATATCTTCATATTCTTCATAAAGGCATTATTCTTTTATCTCTCATCACATGTCAATATCATTTTTATCAAGTGTGGATTCTAAGCATTAGCAAGTAAGTATGTCTCAATAAACCAATGAAGACATCCTCATACCAAATATTTTACTAATGCTCACATGTCTTAATCAGCTTAAAGCTCTTCTCATCAGAAACTTCTTTAACTTGGTACACCCTAGTTCTTCACCTGATTGGTCAGTGTCTGCAGAAAAAATGTTGGATTTGTAGCTGCACTTCTGGTGTAATCACTTTATTTGATATACTTGAACTAGTTTTGGCAACAATTTTAGCACTATCCTTTTGTTTTCATTTTAAAAAATATAATAATATTCAGGGTCATAGGGTACACAATGACATTAACTTCCCTTCCAATATTGTTGTTATTAGTCACATGATACACCATCTTCTTTTTTTTCATTCTCTTAGGTGTTACCAAACTTTTATATGGTGACATCCAATAAATAGTTCACATCTCAAGTCACTGAGCTCTCCTGAATGACCCATCCTGTTGTTACCGCTTCTCTACTGATAACACAATATTACTCATCTCCTTTTATACTGGCCGGTCCACTTCTCATGACATCTAGTGGCCAATTCTGCATTACATAGGCATGTCCAGATACTTTTGATCAGATTGCATATTATTTTAATGATTTTTTTATATAAATAATCCACTGTAGTTCAGAACATTAACAATATCTGTAATTGTAACAGCAGTGTACAAAAATGAGATTCATTACTCTTCAATAAAATTGATCTTAGTCTTATGAGTTTTCTTACTTGATGTTATTAACTTTAAGTTTATTCATTTTATTTTAACTTCTCTGGCTGTTCATTACCACACCTGTTTTTGAACGATTTATTTTTAGGTCATATGTTGAAAAATCGTTAGAAAATTCATAGAAAAATTAAGAGAGTTTAATACTGAAACCCACTTACATTTTAAAATAGCTTTTGATCAAGTTGACAAAAATAAATATGATAGTGGCTACCCACCACATCTGATGTGGACAATAAAAAGCTTATTTTGTAAAATGAAACTAATAATAAATACAGTGGAGAAAAGGACAAGTGGGATAAGTAGTGGAACAAGGGTAGTCTCTTTTACCTAGTCTTTTTAACATTTGTATTGGTGATAGTCTTATAAACTGGAAATCTACATCTATATTCTGTAAGCCACCTTGCAGTGTGTGGTGGAGGGTACTTTGTGTACCATGATTGCTTCACTACTTTCCTATTCCAGTCGCTAATAGTTCACAGGAAGAACGATTGCTGGTAAAGCTCTGTATGTGCCCTAATCTCTCTAATTTTATCTTCGTGGTCTGTTTGTGAGATATATATAGAACAAAGCAATATATTTGTTGTTTCTTTGAAGAATATACACTTACAGAACATTTACAATAAATCACACCATGATGCATAATGCCTCCCTTGCAGCTTATGACACTGGAGGTGGATCATCATAGAGCCTTTCTGCTTGTAAAATGAACCTTTAAAGAAATTTGCTACTCATCTTTGGATCTTCTCTATTTCCTTTACCTATCCCATCTGGTATGGATCCCATACTGACGCGCAATATTCAGCTATTGGTCGAATGATTGTTTTGTAACCTACTTCCTATGTTGATTAACTACATTTCCTAATAATTCTTCCAATGAACCTCAGTATGATATCTGCCTTACCTGCAATTAATTTTATGTGGCCATTCCATTTCAAATCACTTTGTAAGCGAACTTCCAGATATTTTACAGGAGTAAGTGTTCCCAATGATCGTTCTCCAATTGTGTAATCATACAGTGAAGGGTCTTTCTGTCTATATATTCACAATGCGATACATTTGTTTATGTTGAGGCTCAACTGCCACTCTGTGCACCAAGCATTGATTGTCTATTGGTATTTCTGCATTTCAATACAACTTTCTAGCATCACGACTTCTTTGTATACAACAATCTCATTTGCAAAAAGCCTGATTAAAACTCCAACATCATCCACTAGGTCATTTATTTAAATTGTGAAAAGTAATTGTCCTATAACAATCCCCTGGGGCATGCCCTAAGTTACATTTACTTCTAAGGCTTTTTTCCATCCACAATGACATGTTGCATTTTGTTTGCTAGGCATGGCCTGCACCTCAATAGGTATGGGAAGGGGAGGCTGGCAAAGCTTGTAGGTGAGAGTGTAATGGGTGGTGGTGGTGGTGGGATCACTCATGGAAAAATTCCTGTAGTAGTTGGTGTTAGAGCTGCACCTTTTTTAGACTGAAGTCAAATGACAGGTATACCTGCTTAAAGAAAGTCCCTCTCACTAAGGCCTACCTTCAGAGGACATCATGTTTCCAAATAAAGAAGGATTTAGCATATTTCATAAAAATATAAGAGGCATTAGACAAAGTTAGTTGATGGCTTATAGATGTTGACTCTGAAATTTGGTATATCGGAGTACCAATCAAATAATTTGACAATTCAGAGGCTTCCTTTACCAGGATACAGATTAGCTGGCTGTTTTTCAAGGAGTTCCATGCAGGGTGGGAGAGTGGCTATGTACGTAGAAAACAGTATTCCACCTGAGTCCATAGACATATCATGGCACTGCACTGAACAGATATTTGAATGTTGTGCCGGGGCAGTTGAATTTAGATAGTACCAGAAATTAGTTATATGAGGTGACTTCAATATAAATTTTGTATATGATGGTGCAAGAAAAAGGATGTTGGTAGCTCTCCTAAATTCATATGATCTGATGCAGATGGTGTTTTTCCAACTAGGGTGCAGGGGAACAGTAGCACAGCCATACAAAATATTTTCATTCATTCTTCATTACTAGATGGACATTCCGTTAGTAAAAGGGTAAATGGCCTTTCAGACCATGATGCACAAATTTTAACACTAAAAGGCTTTTGTACTCAAACAAATGTCACATATAATTACAGACTATGTAGGAAAGATAATCCAACAGAATTAGAGAGTTTTTGAAACCTTGTCAAGGAACAAGAGCGGCAGGATGTTTATAGTGCCGATAACATAGATGATAAAATGTTCGAATGTGTGTGAAATCTTATGGGACTCAACTGCTAAGGTCATCAGTCCCTAAGCTTACACACTAGTTAACCTAAATTATCCTAAGAACAATCACACACACACTCACGCCCGAGGGAGGATTTGAACCTCTGCCGGGACCAGCCGCACAGTCCGTGACTGCAGCGCCTTAGATCGCTCGGCTAATCCTGCGCAGCCATAGATGATAAATGTAATGCTTTCCTTAACACATTTCTTATGCTCTTTGAGAGTTGCTTTCCATTAGAATGTTCAAAACGGGGTACTAGCAGTAATAGGCAGCCTGGGTGGCTGACTAGTGGGATAAGGATATCTTGTAGAACAAAGCAGAAATTATACCAAAATGTGAGAAGTAGTCACAATCAAGCTACAATAGCCCATTACAAACAGTATGGTAAGGTGCTTAAAAATGTTATTAGGAAGGCAAAGAGCATGTGGTAAGCAAATAGAATAACTAATTCACGGGACAAAATTAAAGCCATACGGTCAGTTGTCAAGGAAGTGTCTGGTCAGCAGCACAAGGTTGACGATATGAAGTCAGTTCGTAGTAAACATATTTTTGTTACTGATAAATCAGATATATGTACGGTATTTAACAATCATTTTCTGAACATTGCTGGTGAATTAGACAAAAATTTAGTTTCTAAAGGGAATCATAACTTTCTTGGCAAATGCCTTTCCGAGATTAATGTCTGAAATACTCCTCTGTGATACAGACAAGGGAGAGATTGAGTCAATAAATAAATCATTGAAGACTATGGACTCTCATGGCTATGGTGGAGTGTCTAGCAGAATATTAAATTACTGTGCTGCACATGTTAGCCTCTATTTAGTCATATTTGTAATGTTTCCTTTAGGAATGGTCAGTTTCCTGAAAAATTAAAGTACTCAGTAGTAAAGCCACTTTATAAAAAGGGAGAAAAGGATAATATAGACAATTTTAGACCTATTTCTATGGCATCAGTGTTTGCTAAAGTTATTGAAAAGGCTGTGTATGTAAGGATAATTGATCATTTTATATCACACGATTTGCTATCAAATGCACAGTTCGGCTTTAGAAGTCTTTTAACAACTGAAAATGGCGCATTATCTTTGAGGTACTGGATGAGTTAAACAAAAGGTTTCGAACGCTAGGCATATTTTTTTTATTTATTTAACTAAGGCATTTGATTGTGTTGATCACAAAGTATTGCTCTAGAAGTTGAACCATTACAGAATACTGGGAGTAACTCACAACTGGTTCACCTCTTACTTTAGCAACAGACAGCAAAAGGTCATTATTCACAAGGTTGAGATGGCTGTGATGTGGGGTCTGAGTGGGGTACAGTCAAGTGAGGGGGGGGGGGGGGGGGGCATGCCCCAAGGATCAGTGTTCGGGCCGCTCCTGTTCCTTATTTATATAAATGATATGCCTTCTAGTATTATGGGTAACTCTAAAATATTTCTGTTTGCTGATAACATTTTATTTTTATCTGTTATTACTTTTATGTTGTAATTTCATGTACTGACACGTTCCATGGCCTTGGAGATTTGCTCCTCAATTTGGTCCTACGGAACTTAATGCATAAATAAAATAAATAAATAAACTCTTCAATCCAATCACATAATTGGTCTGATATTCCATACACTTGTATTTTGTTTGTTAGACAGAAGTCTCAAATTGTATCAAATGCCTTTTGGAAGTCAATGAACGTGGCATCTAACTGGTTGCCTGTATCTACTGATTACTGGATTTCATACACAAACAGAGAAAGCTGGGCTTCACACAACTGTTGTTTTTGGAACCCATGTTGGTTCCTACAGGGGAGATTTTTGGCCTCCAGAAATGTCATAATACATGAGCATAAAACATGATCCACAATTCTACAACTGATCGACATCAGAGTTATAGGCCTATAGCTTTGCACGTCTCTTTGATGACCTTTTTGAAAACAGAAACAAATTGTGCTTTTTTCCAGTCATCAGGAACATTTTGCTCCTGCAAAGTGCCTATGGTACACTGCTTCTAGAAGAGGAATGGGCTCTTTCGCATACTCTATGCAGAATCACACTGTTATCCTGTCAGGTCCAGTGACCTCCTCTGTTGGGCAATTTCAGTCACTTTTCTACCTAATGATCACGTACATCAACATCAGCCATTTTGTGATTTGTGCAACTATTTAAAGAAGGTACAACAGTGCTATCTTCCTCTGTGAAATTGTTTTGGAAAAAGACGTTTAGTATTTTGGCCTCTGTTTCAATGCCGTTCTTGTCACAGAGTATCTGGACAGATGGCTTCAATCCTTTCACTGATTTAACATAAGACAAAAACTTATTAGGATTTTCTGTCAGGTCAGTATACTGAATTTTACTTCCGAATTTACTGAACACTTCTTGCAGATAGTGTCGGAAGTTCCATGCGGCTTTTCGCGCATGATGCTGTAGTATACAGAGAAGTTGCAGCATTAGAAAATTGTAGCAAAATGCAGGAAGATCTGCAGCGGATAGGCACTTGGTGCAGGGAGTGGCAACTGACCCTTAACATAGACAAATGTAATGTATTGTGAATACATAGAAAGAAGGATCCTTTATTGTATGATTATATGATAGCGGAACAAACACTGGTAGCAGTTACTTCTGTAAAATATCTGGGAGTATGCGTGCGGAACGATTTGAAGTGGAATGATCATATAAAATTAATTGTTGGTAAGGCGGGTACCAGGTTGAGATTCATTGGGAGAGTCCATAGAAAATGTAGTCCATCAACAAAGGAGTTGGCTTACAAAACACTCGTTCGACCTATACTTGAGTACTGCTCATCAGTGTGGGATCCGTACCAGATCGGCTTGACGGAGGAGATAGAGAAGATCCAAAGAAGAGCGGCGCGTTTCGTCACAGGGTTATTTGGTAACCGTGATAGCATTACGGAGATGTTTAACAAACTCAAGAGGCAGACTCTGCAAGAGAGGCGCTCTGCATCGCGGTGTAGCTTGCTCGCCAGGTTTCGAGAGGGTGCGTTTCTGGATGAGGTATCGAATATATTGCTTCCCTCTACTTATACCTCCCGAGGAGATCACGAATGTAAAATTAGAGAGATTAGAGCGCGCACAGAGGCTTTCAGACAGTCGTTCTTCACAGAGGCTTTCAGACAGTCGTTCTTCCCGTGAACCATACGCGACTGGAACAGGAAAGGGAGGTAATGACAGTGGCACGTAAAGTGCCCTCCGCCATACACCATTGAGTGGCTTGCGGAGTATAAATGTAGATGTAGATGTAGATGCAAAGCTCTGTGTGTGTTAATTTTGGCTTCGTTTATTAATTTTTGTTTGCCTACAAGGCTTTGGCTATGTTTATTTGGAGTGAAGCTCTCTTTGCTTTCATAGCAGTTTTCTAAAAGGGTTGTATAACCTTGGGCAGGTCTTTGCCATTCTTCACAACTTTGCTCAGCACATACCTGTCTAAAGTATACATGACAGTGCTCTAGAACTTTGTCCATTGATACTCGGTGTTGTTAGTGCAATTTTCTTGCTAACTGTTCAGGTAATCTGAAATCTGTTTCTTGTTACTCTTTCTAAACAGAAAGATCTCCTTGCCTTTCTTGGTATTCCTACTTACAGATATATTCAGTGATGATGTAATGGCATTATGAGCATCGATTGCCTGTTCTGTGCCAACTGAGTTGAAAATTTTGGGTGCGTGTGTCGTCACCAGGGCAAAAATGTAATCCTCACAAGTTTGTTCTCTGATCAACTACTCAAGGTAATTTTTGAATTAAGCACTTTGAACAATTTCACATGATTCTCTATTTCTATTACTTATCCTAGTCACTTGAGTCTCCCAGTCTGCAGCTGATAAGTTAAAATCCCCATCTAAAACTACAATACAAATAGGAAATGTAAGCAAAATATTCTCCATGTTTCCCCTCCGTTGTTCTGCCACTACTGTTGCTGTGGCGGAGGGGGGGGTCTATAAACACATCCTCATCATGTTATGTCCGTCTTTGACATTTGTCTTCACCCAAATTATTTCACATTCAGAATCTGTACTAATGTCACTAGATATTGTTGTATTTTTTATGGCTATAAACATGCTGCCTCCAGCAGTGGGGGAATTTCATTGCTATTGACATTTGGTTTCAGCCAGCTTTCTTTCCCTCTGTGTATGTGGGTATTGTTACCACTTATAAGTGACATTATTTCCAGGACATTTCCATAGAAATTCCTGCTGTTACCTAATACTGTATTAATATTTTCTTTCTTTGATCCGTTACAACAAAAGTTACTCTGCCTGGACTCAGAAGACATCTTATCGCACCTGTGGAGGGATTTCTCTGTCGTAAAAAGCCACATGTCCATGCCACACATGCTCCACTACCCTAGTACCTGCTTGCTACATGTAATGCGTGACTTACCTATTAATGAGAACCTTGCAATTTTCCACATGATAGCAGAGGTAGAGAAATTTGCATTTGATACCACTTCAGAACCATCTGAGCCCCTAGTTTAGACCGTCCACTCTGCTACAAGCCAAAAGACCACAATCAGCTCTGGGAGCAAATGATAGTTCCACTTCCTCCCCAAAGGCGAGGCTAGCTATCTTCACCAAATCAGACACCAGCCTGTAGGAACCAAGGATGGCCTCTGAACCCAGGTGGCAAGCATCATTCCCACCTCTACGAGCCATGATTTGCAGCCGGGTGCACCTAGTCTGCTCAACTGCTGCCGGCAGAGCCTCCTCCCTATCTTGGATGAGATCCCCACAGAGTGAACACTGACCTTCTTTCCCAACCTGCCTGCTATTTTCCTGAGTGTCTCCCTTCATCACCTGCCCTACACTGGAGCTCCCAATGACAAACAATCTCGACCTGTAAGCTTGTCCAGACCCCTGAGGAATATCAGCGACAGTACCAACAGGTGAGGCATCATCCTATGTTGGCTCAGATGTACTTTCAGCAGCAGGCAGTACCTCAAACCTGTTTTTAAGATGTAATGAGACAGAAGTGCTGCCGGTATCAGACAATCATCCAGGAATTAAATTGGATAAGCACACTGATGTAAGAACACTACATATGATGAAGTAATTATACAAGGCAGCAAAGATGACCTCAAGCTATCAATCATCATCATCATCATTATCATCATTTAAGACTGATTATGCCTTTCAGCGTTCAGTCTGGAGCATAGCCCCCCTTATAAAATTCCTCCATGATCCCCTATTCAGTGCTAACATTGGTGCCTCTTCTGATGTTAAACCTATTACTTCAAAATCATTCTTAACCGAATCCAGGTACCTTCTCCTTGGTCTGCCCCGACTCCTCCTACCCTCTACTGCTGAACCCATGAGTCTCTTGGGTAACCTTGCTTCTCCCATGCGTGTAACATGACCCCACCATCTAAGCCTGTTCGCCCTGACTGCTACATCTATAGAGTTCATTTCCAGTTTTTCTTTGATTTCCTCATTGTGGACACCCTCCTGCCATTGTTCCCATCTACTAGTACCTGCAATCATCCTAGCTACTTTCATATCTGTAACCTCAACCTTGTTGATAAGGTAACCTGAATCCACCCAGCTTTCGCTCCCATACAACAAAGCTGGTCAAAAGATTGAACGGTGCACAGATAACTTAGTCTTGGTACTGACTTCCTTCTTGCAGAAGAGAGTAGATCGTAGCTGAGTGCTCACTGCATTAGCTTTGCTACACTTCGCTTCCAGTTCTTTCACTATGTTGCCATCCTGTGAGAATATGCATCCTAAGTACTTGAAACTGTCCACCTGTTCTAACTTTGTTCCTCCTATTTGGCACTCAATCCGTTTATATTTCTTTCCCACTGACATTACTTTCGTTTTGGAGATGCTAATCTTCATACCATAGTCCTTACATTTCTGATCTAGCTCTGAAATATTACTTTGCAAACTTTCAATCGAATGTGCCATCACAACTAAGTCATCCGCATATACAAGACTGCTTATTTTGTGTTCACATATCTTAATCTCACCCAGCCAGTCTACTGTTTTCAACATATGATCCATAAATAATATGAACAACAGTGGAGACAGGTTGCAGCCTTGTCTTACCCCTGAAACTCCTCTGAACCATGAACTCAATTTACCGTCAACTCTAACTGCTCCCTGACTATCCATGTAAAGACCTTTAATTGCTTGCAAAAGTTTGCCTCCTATTCCATAATCTTGTGGAACAGACAATAACTTCCTCCTAGGAACCCGGTCATATGTCTTTTCTAGATCTATGAAGCATAGATACAATTCCCTGTTCCACTCATAACACTTCTCCATTATTTGCCGTAAGCTAAAGATCTGGTCCTGACAGCCTCTAAGAGGCCTAAACCCACACTGATTTTCATCCAATTGGTCCTCAACTAATACTCGCACTTTCCTTTCAACAATACCTGAGAAGATTTTACCCACAATGCTGATTAAAGAGATGCCTCTGTAGTTGTTACAATCTTTTCTGTTTCCATGTTTAAAGATTGGTGTGATTACTGCTTTTGTCCAGTCTGATGGAACCTGTCCTGACTCCCAGGCCAATTCAATTATCCTGTGTAGCCATTTAAGACCTGTCATTCCACTGTATTTGATGAGTTCTGACTTAATTTCATCCACCCCAGCTGCTTTATTGCACTGCAATCTATTGACCATTTTCTCCACTTCCTCAAATGTGATCCTGTTTCCATCATCATTCCTATCCCATTCTACCTCGAAATCTGAAACATTACTGATCGTATTTTCACCTACATTGAGCAACCTTTCAAAATATTCCCTCCATCTGCCCAAGGCATCCACAGGATTCACCAGCAGTTTTCCTGACCTGTCCAAAATACTTGTCATTTCCTTCTTACCTCCCTTTCGAAGAGTGCTAATTACACTCCAGAATGGTTTTCCAGCAGCTTGACCCATGGTCTGCAACCTGTTTCCAAAGTCTTCCCAAGATTTCTTCTTGGATGCTGCAGTTATCTGTTTGGCTTTGTTTCTTTCTTCAACATAACTTTCTCTGTCTACCTGAGTTCTAGTATGTAGCCATTTTTGATACGCCTTCTTTTTCCTTTTACAGGCTGCCTTGACTGTGTCATTCCACCATGCTGTTTGCTTCATCCTACTTTTACACACTACTGTTCCAAGACATTCATTAGCCACTTCTAGTACTGTGTCCCTGTGCCTTGTCCATTCCTTTTCCAATGACTGTAATTGACTACATTCAACTAACTGGTACCTTTCTGAAATCACTGTTATGTACTTGTGCCTGATTTCCTTATCCTGAAGTTTCTCCACTTTAACCTCCTTCATATGGACCTGACCTCCTGCACTTTCGGCCTCACAATCCCAATTTCACTGCAGATTAAATAATGATCAGTGTCATAAAAGAATCCCCTGAATACACGTGTGTCCCTCACAGCCTTCCTGAATTCCTGATCTGTTATTATATAGTCAATGACAGATCTGGTTCCCCTGCCTTCCCAAGTATACCGGTGAATGTTTTTACGTTTAAAAAATGAGTTTGTGATTATTAAGCCCATACTGGCACAGAAATCCAAGAGTTGTTTCCCATTCCTGTTGGCCTCCATATCCTCTCCAAATTTACCCATAACCTTTTCATACCCTTCTGTTCGATTTCCAATCCTGGCGTTAAAATCACCCATGAGCAGAACACTGTCCTTGTCCTTTACTCTAACAACTACATCACTGAGTGCCTCATAAAAACTATCCATCTTATCTTGATCTGTCCCTTCACAATGCGAATATACTGACACAATCCTAATTTTCTTGCTAGGCACTGTCAAATCTATCCACATCAGTCGTTCATTTACATACCTTATTGCAACTATTCTGGGTTCCATTTATTTCCTGATATAAAGCCCTACACCCTATTGTGCTATTCCTGCTTTGACTCCTGACAGGTAGACCTTGTATTCTCTCACTTCCTCTTCTTTCTCACCCCTTACACGAACGTTACTAACAGCTAAAACGTCCAGCCCCATCTTGCTTGCAGCCTCTGCCAGCTCTACCTTCTTTTCAGAGTAGCCCCCATTGATATTAATAGCTCCCCATCTCACTACCATTTGTTTGCCAAGTCGTATCTTAGGAGTCCCTGGTTTGTCAGTTAGAGGTGGAACTCTGTCACCTCCATAGGTCCGAGGCATTTTGCTCTGACTGTTGCCAGCATCATATTTAAAGTACCAGGGAACCAGGTTGCTAGCCTTACTTGCCCCGAGTCCCATTGGGTTTTACCCCTAATGGCTGAGGGACTAACCGGTGGATTTGGTAGTCTTTGCTGTATGAGCACAAAGGTGACCACGACTCAGAATATGTTCAAGATGCCCAGCCTTATTCCAAAGTAACTGGCATCCCGACTGTCGGGACCACTTACTTGGCCACTCATACGTTTCCCGTGGTTCATGAACTAGGACATGACTACAGGAACCCACACCATGAACCACAAGCTATCAATACATTGGCTAAACCAAATGAAGTCAGAGTACAACATTAAAACTTCAGTAGACAAGATGAAAGTTATCTCATTTCAAGATAAATACCGAATACTAATTTTAAATGGTTAATTTAAATATCAGGATTAAGACAGAGGTTATGAATATGATAATGATATAGATAAAAAGAAAAAAGTTTAGGTGATATATGTAAAATAATAATAATAAGATACAATTACAAACATGAAAATGTATAGAGAACAAATTACAATTACCATTGTGTGACAGTGGGAGATAGATAAATAAAAAGCAAGATGACTGCGAAATACAAGAAACAGAGATTAGAGTCTTGGGGAAAGTGAAAGCCTGTATAAGAAAAGATCTAATTAGAAGTGAAAACACTTGTAATGCGTTGCCTGTGTATGCTAATAACAAGGAAATAATGGAGTACAGAGATAGGTGGACAATATATGGATAGAATGAGAGATGAACAACTACTCAAGAAAATCCTGAACTCCTATCTGAAAGGAAGGAGAGACACAGGTCAACCAAGGAAATGGTGGATAATAATGTTGTGAAGATGGAAGAAGCAGATGAGTAATCACTGTATGATACCAACTTTAAAAAATACTAATTCTCACTATAACTATTTTATAAATATTTTTGGTATTCTGTTTTGTATTTCGGGGTCCACAGGGACTAAAACATTAGCATTTTGGTGTTTACAATACACAGTTTTTGATGCTCATTAAACTACTAAATGATGGATGTGGATAAATTTTCTGTTTATGTGTAATTCAAGCAATTCCAATGCATCTTATTTTTTAACTAATTAGTTCCAAGCATTCCTATGAGTTCCCTGTCCACATTTTCATGTCAAAAGTGCCAAGACTTTTCAGACAGTATTCTTATTCAAGAGTCATTATGTCACTGGATAAAACCTTGAGGATTTTTTCCTTTGTTGGCATACATGTCTTTCAATAATATGTAAAGCTAATGTACCTCCTAAACATATGCAGTTCATATCCCCCACCTAAAAATTACATGATGATGCATATTGGTTCTTCTTCAGATTTCCCAATCCACCTCCCCCACCCCACTGAGGCATTATTGGCTGTGAAACTAGATACATCTCTTAACACTTCATTGGAAAGTAGGCAAAATATTGTAGCATTATATTAGTGTTACACAGACTGAAGAAATGTTGCTAATGCAAATACTTACCCTTGAGGTCAATGGCTTACATGGGAACTGTTTGAGAACTTAGAATAACTTGTCAGTTAAAGTGGACAGGTGTGGTAAACATAGTCTATGGATGTACCCTCACTGTACAGATACTTTGGCAACACAGCCTCTATTTGGATGCTTATGGGAAGTGGCAGTGTGTTTTCAGCTGCCTGAGACTGAAATCATATGTGAGAGTTGTGTGTGTGTGTGTGTGTGTGTGTTGTTGACGAAGGCCTTAATGGCTGAAAGCTTTATTTGTGACACCCTTTTGTTGTGCCTATCTGAAACTCAGCATCTGTGCTATATGGTGAGTAGCAACTTTCCTTTTCGTAATATTGTTGCATTCCATCCTGGATTTTCCACTGTTAGAAATGTTTCCAAGATTTTTTCAAGCACAACAATTGAGAATTTTTCTTACTACTGATGCACTAACTGACTGCTAACTTACTGATAAAAAGAGTTTTTTTGACAATGGGTTGAAGTTATTCGCCTGTGGCTCATTTTTGTCCAGTCCACACTGGTATTTCATATCTAACAACCTTGACATTGAAAGATCATTTAAGTTTATTTTTATTTCTTCATTTGTTTTGAATCTCCGAGACCTGAGTTTTGCCTCACACATTCTGCATAATTCGACAAGTTTCTCAAAATCTAAACAATGTATCTTCACAGGACTTGAGCAGTAAGTGCACCTCACAGTGGTTTGCAGGGTATAGATGTAGATGTTGAAGTAGAAGTAGACATTTATTGTCTCATAACATAAAATTTCAAGCCATTGCCTTAAAAGTACAGGAGACTCATCAAAACACAAAAACTGGTTTACAATTTTCCTTATAATACCAGTAATGTAATATACAGTACTGAATAATTACTTAATTAAACAATTAATAATTTTTCTTCAAAAGTAACAAACTTTTTAAGATTAACAGCCCTAAGTACTTGCTCCCTCCTGCTCAAATTTTCAGGTTGTCATTTATGAATTCTTCTACTGAATAGTAACATTTCTGCACTAGTTTATCATATAAGGATTTTTTCAGTGTTGATTACAGGCTTAGCAAATAAACATTTAGATGTGGACTTACAAACAGATCCCATGCATTTTGCAGTCTATGAACACTCTAGTATTATTGATAGAGGTGATTATGAAGAAGTCAGTGTAATGTTTTTTTTCATGTTAGTAACATTTAGAAAAGTTTCATATAATAGTCTGTTGTTCAGCACTAACTTAATGTTTATAGTCATCATCCTGAAAGAGCTTTCAGCATTGTAGCAGATGCAGTTGATAAAATTGTAACCAAATAGTCTACCTAATATCAGAATGTTATGGAAGTGCTCAGAAACTTATTTGGTAATTATTGGAAGGTTGTTGATATTATTCTTATAGAAGACTTTGTAGTGTCCTTAAAAAAAAAAAGGTTATTATGATGTGACATATTATTTTACATAATAACTTTAACATAAGACAGCAGATGAGTCCTCATATATGACAGCATATACAATTCCCCTCACACACCACCTCATCCTCATTCCATCTATGAATTAATGAGGAAGGGAGGAATTCATATTGGTGGGGGGATAACTTTCATCAGCCATTTCCTTTTCTGTGATAGTTCATGGCAACAAGATGTAGTCTGTAAATGAAATCTTTGCAACTCTTGTCACTTTGTTTGCATTTCTGTGGCATATCAGTCTCCATCTCAACAAGAGATACAATGACGATGATGATGTAGTCTTCAGTCTGAAGCCTGGTTTGATGCAGCTCTCCATGCTACTCTATCCTATGCGAGCCTCTTCATCCCCAAATAACTGCTGCAACCTACATTCTTGTGAGTCTGGTTGCTGTATTGATCTTCTGCTCTCACTTTACACTTTTCACCCCTCACACTTTCCTCCAGTACTGAACTGGTAATCCCTTGATGTTCCAGAATGTATCCTATCAACCAATTTCTTCTTGTAGTCAGGTTGTGCTACAAATTTCTTTTCTCCTCAATTATATTCAGTACCTACTCATTAGTTATGTGATCTACTCATCTAATATTCAGGATTCTTCTGTGGCACCACATTTCAAAAGCTTCTATTCTCTTCTTGTCTAATCTTTTTATCGTTCACGTTTCACTTCCATAAATGGCTACACTCCATACAAATATTTTCACAGAAGACTTCCTGACATGTAAATCTATACTTGATATTAACAAATTTCTCTTCTCCAGAAACACTTTTCTTGCCATTGCCAGAGTACATTTTATACCCTCTCTACTTTGGCCATCATCAGTTATTTTGCTGCCCAAATAACAGGACTCATCTCCACTGCTTTAAGTGTCTTGTTTCCTAATCTAATTCCCCCAGCATCACCTGATTTAATTTGGCTACCTGCAATTATTCTTGTTTTGCTTTAGTTGATGTTCACCTTATATCCTCCTTTCCAGAACCTTTCCATTCCGTTCAACTGCTCTTCAAAGGCCTTTGCTGTCTCTCAGAGAATTACAGTGTCATCAGCAAACCTCAAAGTTTTTATTTCTTCTCCCTGGACTTTAATTCCTACGCCACATCTTTCTTTTGTTTTATTTACTGCTTGCTCAGTGTACAGATTAGATAACATCAGGGATAGGCTACAACCCTGTCTCACTCCCTTCTCAGCCACTGTTATCCTTTCATGCCCCTCAACTGTTATAACTGCCATCTGATTTCTGTACAAGTTTAAAGAGTCTTTTGCTCCCTATATTTACCCTGCTACCTTCAGTATTTCAAAGACAGTATTCCACTCAACACTATCAAAAGCTTTCTCTAAGTCGTCAAATCCTATAAAGGTAGGTTTGCCTTTCCTCAACATATCTTCTAAGAGAGGTCATAGGGTCATCAGTGCCTGGCATGTATGTACATTTCTCCGGAATCCAAACTGATCTTACCTGAGGTCGGCTTCTGCCAGTTTTTTTCCATTAGTCTCTATAGAATTCATGTTAGTATTTCGCAACCTTAACTTATTAAACTGGTAGTTCAGTAATATTCACACCTGTGAGCACCTAATTTCTTTGGAATTGGAGTTGTTATATTCTTTTTAAAATTTGAGGGTATTTCATCTGCTTCATACATCTTGCTCATGAGATGAATGGCTCTCCCAAGGCTATTAGTAGTTCCAATGGAATGTAGTCTTCTCCTGAGGCCTTATTTTGACTTAGGTATTTCAGTGTTCTGTCAAATTCTTCTCACAGTATCATATCTCTCATCTCATCTTCATCTACATCCTCTTTCATTTCAGTAATACTGTCCTTAAGTACATCACCCTTGCATAGACCCTCTGTGTACCCCTTTCACCTTTCCCTTTTTTGCTTAGGACTGATTTTCCATCTGAACTCTTGATATTCATACAGCTGGTTCTCTTTTCTCCAAAGGCCTCTTTTATTTTCCTGTAGGCAGTGTCTATCTTTCCCCTAGTGATGTATGCATCTAAATCCTTACATTTGTCCTCTGGCCATTTCTGCTTAGCCATTTTGCACTTCCTGTCAGTCTCATTTTTTAAACATTTGTTCTCTCTTTTGCCTGCTTCATTTACTGTATTTTTATTTTCTCCTTTCATCAGTAAAATTCAGTATGTCCTGTGTTATCTAAGAATTTGTACTAGGCTTGCCTTTTTACCTATTTGATCCTCTGCTGCCTTCACTATTTCATTTCTCAAAGCTTTCCATTCATCTTCTACTGTATTATTTCCCCTTCTCTTCTCAATCGTTTCCATATATTCTCTCTGAAACTCTAAACAACATCATCTGGTTCTTTCAATTTATCCAGATTCCATCTCCTTAATTTCCTACTTTTTGCAATTTCTTCAGTTTAGCTCTACAGTTCATAACCAATAAATTGAGGTCAGAGTCCATATCTTTGCCCCTGGAAATGTCTTTACAGTTTAAAATCTGGTTCTGAATCTCTGTCTTACCATTATATAATCAATCTGAAACTTTACTGTACCTCCAGGTCTCTTCCACATATACCACCTTCTTTCATGATTCTATACCGTGTATTAGCAATGATTAAATTATTCTCTATACAAAATTCTACCAGTCAGCTTCCTCTTTCATTCCTTTCCCCGATTCCATATTCACCTAATGTTTTTCCTTCTCTTCCTTTTCCTACTATTGATTTCCAGTCCCCCATCACTATTAATTTTTCATCTCCCTTAACTACCTGAATAATTTCTTTTATCTCATCATGCAAATAGTGTGAAGATTTCATAGTTTACTATTTCTGCTTGTTTCTGCAATATGACACTAATCCTCTAAAGACACTGCCAACACTACACTTTTCCATCCCCTTCTGGAGTGTGGGATCCTTACCACACAGGACTGCCAAAGGACATCGAAAAAATTCATAGAAGGCTCATTTTGTACTATAATGAAATAGGGAAGATAGAATCATGGATATTATAAGTAAGTTGAGGTGGCAGTCAATAAAGCAAAGGCATTTTCGTTCCGATGAGATCACCTATTTTCTCCTTCAAATGTCAAAATATATAATTTATTGCACATAAACAGGCCACTTAGGCCCATGGCAGAAGACAAAAAATATAGAAATACATGAACATAAAATGTAATGAAATAATCAATGCATCCAGTCCATGAATCATGACTAAATAAGACTGTAACATCGCAAGCATTGATTGCATATGTTTGTCCATTTACTTCTGTCTTAGGCAGCCTCAATTCTGGCTGTTAGACCTGCTTCTTCAAGGGTTACTAAAGCTTTGTCTTTCCACCTTGCTCACAAATAGCCTTTTGAATGTCTACCAGTTGGCTGATTTACTAATACTTGGAGAGTACCTTCTGCACAGAGAACATGTCCTGCCCACTGTAGTCTTATTCTTACAGTCACTCTCCCAGTATCAGCTTTCTTAAATCACTGCCACAGATCTTCATTGTGCCTTCTTTCCCACCTTCCAGTTTCTGTATTGTATACCAAACCAAAAATTTTCCTTAAAATATTCCTATCAAATGCAAAGATGCATTCTTTCATTGTCTGTCTAGTTACCTGTGCCTCATAGTTGCTACCGTATACTTTGTTTTCTCATCATTGACAAGTAACCTTACTTAGCTTGCTTCTAGCATAATTAAAATGTATTTGCTGTCACCTCATTTAGAGTTTTGCCCACAATCACCACATCATCTGCAAATGCAAGGATTGTCTCACTTCCAGCCATCTCCATCATTCTATTACAGCCAACTGCACATCTCACCTCTTCCAGTGCAAAGCTGAAGAGAACTGGTGACAGAGAATCACCCTGTCTTGACCCATTCTCAACTGTGAAGGGTGCCCAACATTAGATTTGCGAAGCATACTTGGTAACTGGGTCCACAGTAACAAGCTGCAATCAGGCAAATGCAATTCATTAGTATGCTGAATTCCTGCATTATTTTCCAGATGACTTATCAATTAATGCTGTAGTATGCCTGCCAGAAGTCAATGAAGAAATAAATAAATAAAAATTAAAAAATCCTGTATTGCATTATGGTATGAAAGTAAGCATAGTACACTATGTTTTCTATTTTTATATCACTTAAGTCTGACAACATTCACTCTGCAAATCGAGATTTGTGTAGGCACATCAACAGTCCTGTGGTCTGCTCCTACCAGTTGAATTTATTATCAAGCTGTAATCCCAAGTATTTACCACTGTCAACTTATTTTATCTCTTTGTCCTCATATTTTATGCATCTACTGGTGGAAAACCTCCTACATGTTTTAATCTGTATGTAATGTGTGTTACAAAGTTTAATGACAAAGAACTGCCTAGGGACCATTTATTAATGTCCATGAAAATTTCACTAACTAATCTTTCTAAGATTATTTATTGCACTGTTTCTATAATCCGAAAAACATAACAAACTTAGTATATGGTAATGTTACAGATGAAAGGTCATTAATATACACAAGAAAAAGTAAGAGCCCTAAGATGGAACCTTGTGGGACACCACATATAATTGTTTCCCAATTGGATAATGGCTGATAGCATGACATGTCTTATTTCTCTGTGCATTCTTAAGCATTTTGTGGGACTTCTTTCAAAACAGAGTGCCTGCATCCTGATTCTAACCTAAATGTGCCTCTCTGACACCAGTACCGTATTTACTCGAATCTAAGCCGCACTTTTTTTCCGGTTTTTGTAATCCAAAAAGCCGCCTGCGGCTTAGAATCGAGTGCAAAGCAAGCGGGAGTTCTGAAAAATGTTGGTGGGTGCCGCCACAACTAACTTCTGCCGTCGAATATATGTAGCGCCACACAGGCATGCTTTGTAGGCACAAAGATAAATACTGGCACCAAAATCTCTGCGTCAGTAAATAAATTTTTAAAAAAAGTGGAAGACGAGCCTTTTTCCTCCGCCCAGACTTTCGACCACTGCGTTTTGGTACATTATCCAACGAAGTAAATACAAATTCTGTATTGTTGATCTTCGAATGTAGCAGCATTTCAATGTACTACGAAAATCCGACTGGCAAGACTGTTTGGGATGTTTGTCAATATGGCCAACTCTACGTTCTGAATTTTTTCATACCTGTGAGAAGAGATGGTTGCTAATAGGAGCTTTTATGAATTGTGAATCACATGTAGTATTCTCTTCGCCATAAGATTAATACGAATATAAACATTTTGCCATGTATTGTTTCGTGTTTGCTACTATCTCATTTAAATCCTGTCTGCCTAATAAACTACGAAACTAGAGTGAGACAACAGCAAACGCGGAAAAATATACATATCATGTCATGTTTATATTCGTATTATTCTTATGCCTGATAGTCATACAGTCAGAAATGAAGCACGGCAACTGACTAGATTTTTAAATCTAAGATGACTCTTATTTCTGTGCAGAATGTAATGAACTAAAGAGGCGCCTGCAAAGATTTTCAAACGGAGAAAAATTTTCGCTAAAATTTCGTTCAGAACATCATCTATCATACGCAGTCTATTATTTGGTTCTTGTTGATCATTATCAAAGAAAGAAGTAGTGTAAGTAACAACAAATGTTTCGCTAATGAGACGACTCCTCTCTATTTTTATTTGTAAGCGGCGGTAGCGCGCACAAAAGCAAGCCACGCCGCGAGCGTCGACAGGCCGTAAACACGCACTATCAGAATGCGACAAACAATGCATGACACAGTACAGTAATGCATTTTCAGCTTAGAGTGACGTAAACACCTATAACAAAGAGAACGGCACTTATCAGATCAAAGAAAAATAAGCAATCGATTCAAACCAGACGAAGCACGTGAAAAAGGAAGGATATCCGTATAAATACGGACGGAGCGCGTGACGCGTAGCAATGGCTACCTGGTAAACCGTAACTGCTAAGCTTACGACTCGAACCAAACTACTGCAGCTGTATCGTCATAACATTTGACCTAAATTGTGTCTCATATTACAACTAGGCGAACTTTGTTTCGATTTGGAGGTGCGACCTAAAACTTTTCTCTCCCCTTGAATTTCGAGTCTCAAATTTCAGGTGCGTCTTAGATTCGGGAAAAATTTTTTTCCTTGATTTCGAGACTCATTTTTCAGGTGCGGCTTAGATTCGAGTAAATACGGTAACAACAAGGATCTTGCTTTGTGGGATGATGCCTCACCCTCCCCATCCTCCCCCCCCCCCCCCCCCCCCAATATATTATCTGCCGGAAGCTCGGCCATCTTATCTATCCGTCTCCTATTCACGTGTAGGCCACGTCTATGGTATTCCCATCTCCAATAGAGTATCTGACTGTTTTCTGGAAATTGTCTTAAATGATTAATTATGTCATTTTATGCTCCTAAGATGCTTTTTTCCCTCTAATTTCAGTGTTCTGTTATAAAAACGGAAATGAAATTCAAATAACTTGAATGCCTGCTAAAACACATTCGGGTCATGTGATGCCTATGACGTCACTGACTAGCTCGCTGCTGCTACTGTCATAATGCTAATTCACATTGATGTCTTGTTTTGGAATTTACGTTTTGGAAAATGGGTTACAAGTGGTGTGTAGTACCATACTGCCCAAATACATCTACAAAAACTTTTGAAAAGTTGTTTTTGAGTGTTCCAGAGAATGAGAAGATGTGTAAAATGTTGTTGCACCGTACCGGCAAATTGCCACCATGTCAACACTAATTTATGTTGCACTGTGAAGTTAACATTAATTTATCTCTGAGATATTCTCTCGCACTTGTACAACAAAGGGTAGCATCAATCAATGAAATTAAACTCCTAGTGACAATCGTCGTTTTACTTTAATACACCTCAATTACCTGACAGCTCAATTGTTAGAGCGATAAACCATCAAATTTTATAAGATGATGTCCATAGATCACTGGTTCAAATCTAACCCAACAGAACATTTTAACTTATTTGTAAAATGACTCAACAGTCCTCTCTTATGAAAACCAAATCACAATTACAAAACTTCACCACACCAATCAGAACACAAATTCCTTTCCTGTACTAACCTCTTCATCTCAGAGTAGCACTTGCAGCCTACGTCCTCAATTATTTGCTTGATGTATTCCAATCTCTGTCTTCCTCTACAGTTTTAGCCCTCTACAGCTCCCTCTAGTACCATGGAAGTCATTCCCTCATGTCTTAGCAGATGTCCTATCATCCTGTCCCTTCTCCTTATCAGTGTTTTCCACATATTCCTTTCCTCTCTGATTCTGCGTAGAACCTCCTCATTCCTTACTTTATTGGTCCACCTAATTTTCAACATTCGTCTATAGCACCACATCTCAAATGCTTTGATTCTCTTCTGTTCCGGTTTTCCCACAGTCCATGTTTCACTACCATACAATGCTGTACTCCAGACGTACATCCTCAGAAATTTCTTCCTCAAATTAAGGCCGGTATTTGATATTAGTAGACTTCTCTTGGCCAGAAATGCCTTTCTTGCCATAGCGAGTCTGCTTTTGATGTCCTCCTTGCTCCGTCCGTCATTGGTTATTTTACTGCCTAGGTAGCAGAATTCCTTAACTTCATTGACTTCGTGACCATCAATCCTGATGTTAAGTTTCTCGCTGTTCTCATTTCTACTACTTCTCATTACCTTCGTCTTTCTCCGATTTACTCTCAAACCATACTGTGCGCTAATTAGACTGTTCATTCCGTTCAGCAGATCATTTAAATCTTCTTCACTTTCACTCAGGATAGCAATGTCATCAGTGAATCGTATCATTGATATCCTTTCACCTTGTATTTTAATTCCACTCCTGAACCTTTCTTTTATTTCCATCATTGCTTCCTCGATGTACAGATTGAAGAGTAGGGGCGAAAGGCTACAGCCTTGTCTTACACCCTTCTTAATACGAGCACTTCGTTCTTGATCGTCCACTCTTATTATTGCCTCTTGGTTGTTGTACATATTTTATATGACCCGTCTCTCCCTATAGCTTACCCCTAGTTTTTTCAGAATCTCAAACAGTTTGCACCATTTTATATTGTCGAACGCTTTTTCCAGGTCGACAAATCCTATGAAAGTGTCTTGATTTTTCTTTAGCCTTGCTTCCATTATTAGCCATAACGTCAAAATTGCCTCTCTCGTTACTTTTCCTAAAGCCAAACTGATCGTCACCTAGTGCATTCTCAATTTTCTTTTCCATTCTTCTGTATATTATTCTTGTAAGCAGCTTCGATGCATGAGCTGTTAAGCTGATTGTGCGATAATTCTCGCACTTGTCAGCTCTTGCCGTCTTCGGAATTGTGTGGATGATGCTTTACCGCAAGTCAGATGGTATATCGCCAGACTCATATATTCTACACACCAACGTGAATAGTCGTTTTGTTGCCACTTCCCCCAATGATTTTAGAAATTCTGATGGAATGTTATCTATCCCTTCTGCCTTATTTGACCGTAAGTCCTCCAAAGCTCTTTTAAATTCCGATTCCAATACTGGAACCCCTATCTCTTCTAAATCGACTCCTGTTTCTTCTTCTATCACATCAAACAATTCTTCACCCTCATAGAGGCTTTCAATGTATTCTTTCCACCTATCTGCTCTCTCCTCTGCATTTAACAGTGGAATTCCCATTGCACTCTTAATGTTACCACCGTTGCTTTTAATGTCACCAAAGGTTGGCTCTCTGAGCACTATACGACTTAACTTCTGAGGTCATCAGTCGCCTAGAACTTGGAACTAATTAAACCTAACTAACCTAAGGACATCACACACATCCATGGCCGAGGCAGGATTCGAACCTGCGACCATAGCGGTCGCTCGGCTCCAGACTGTAGCGCCTAGAACCGCATGGCCACTCCAGCCGGCCTCACCAAAGGTTGTTTTGACTTTCCTGTATGCTGAGTCTGTCCTTCCGACAATCATATCTTTTTCGATGTCATCACATTTTTCCTGCAGCCATTTCGTCTTAGCTTCCCTGCACTTCCTATTTATTTCATTCCTCAGCGACTTGTATTTCTGTATTCCTGATTTTCCCGGAACATGTTTGTACTTCCTCCTTTCATCAATCAACTAAAGTATTTCTTCTGTTACCCATGGTTTCTTCGCAGCTACCTTCTTTGTACCTATGTTTTCCTTCACAACTTCTGTGATGGCCCTTTTTAGAGATGTCCATTCCTCTTCAACTGTACTGCCTACTGCGCTATTCCTTATTGCTGTATCTATAGCGTTAGAGAACTTCAAACGTATCTCGTCATTCCTTACTACTTCCGTATCCCACTTCTTTGCATATTGATTCTTCCTGACTAATGTCTTGAACTTTAGCCTACTCTTCATCACTACTATATTGTGATCTGAGTCTATATCTGCTCCTGGGTACGCCTTACAATCCAGTATCTGATTTCGGAATCTCTGTCTGACCATGATGTAATCTAATTGAAATCTTCCCGTATCTCCCAGCCTTTTCCAAGTATACCTCCTCCTCTTGTGATTCTTGAACAGGGTATTCACTATTACTAGCTGAAACTTGTTACAGAACTCAATTAGTCTTTCTCCTCTTTCATTCCTTGTCCCAAGCCCATATTCTCCTGTAACCTTTTCTTCTACTCCTTCCCCTACAACTGCATTCCACTCACCCATGACTATTAGATTTTCGTCCCCCTTTACATACTGCATTACCCTTTCAATATCCTCATACACTTTCTCTATCTGTTCATCTTCAGCTTGCGACATCGGCATGTATACCTGAACTATCGTTGTCGGTGTTGGTCTGCTGTCGATTCTGATTAGAACGACCCGGTCACTGAACTGTTCACAGTAACACACCCTCTGCCCTACCTTCCTATTCATAACGAATCCTACACCTGTTATACCATTTTCTGCTGCTGTTGATATTACCCGATACTCATCTGACCAGAAATCCTTGTCTTCATTCCACTTCACTTCACTGACCCCTACTATATCTAGATTGAGCCTTTGCATTTCCATTTTCAGATTTTCTACACTTTTTACTTTATTAAAAATAATGTTTTTATCTTTGTACTGTCTAGCTAGGATCCTTACTGTTTAAACTTTTGCAATTTCATCATCTTACATAAAGGTGAAGTAAGTCTTCTTCAGACACTAACATTAGTTTACACTCACAAACATCGCAGCCCTTAATGTTTGTGTCACAGCTGCATATTGTACACGCTTTATGTCTCTCCATATAACATTGTCTTACAACTTGTTGTACTGTGGATGTATTTTGATATCTTCAGAACTAGCAATGCTTTCCAAAAAGGGAATTGTTTGTTTGCAAAGTAAATGCATTTATCCTCTGTTGTCCCTTTCTCAAACTAAGACTAATGTGGAGCTATATACAATACATCTCACAATTGAAACAATTGCTACAATCCGTTCTTGCTAACACTATTTTCGTATTTCATGTAAAACTTTTGAAAACATATGACTTCTTTCACTGCAATCAAATGCTGTATCCATTGTGGCATGGAATGCCTGATGGACGTACCTCTGCTGAGTGTCTCCTGTACAGGCAATCAGCACCATGTTTTGCCAAGAGTATTTTTGTTGTGGTTTGGGTCATAGCTCTTGACTGTCAGGCAACAAGCTAGCTATAATATACCAACTCATTTGCAAAAGTTCTGCAATTTCTTAGTTTTGAGCAAGTTCAATGATGATGTAGGGAGCAGGGAAAAGAACGTCTGTCATTGCACGTATCACCGCTCTAAATGGGTGGAGCAATAATGAATCAACTTTCACAAGGCTTGCACTATCAGTGTTCACAAAATTCCTTCGTATTGTTACTTAAAAATTATAACTGGGGTTTCCATCATTAAAGAGCTAAACTGTTTGCAGTAAATGTATGTAAAAACCTCGTAACTTCAGCTAATGCTCCTATAACACTCCTAGCCTGTGACATCAGTCAATAACAGAGCATTTCCGATGACGTGTCCAGATCTTCATATTTAATAATTTTTAAGCTTTAATTACATGAAAATATCAGATATTTTATGAGAATATTGACTGTGAATGCAATTCAAATGTTATAATCAATCAGAATAACAACAATCTGAACCATATATTTAACATACGAAAAGAGCCACTGCATTCATGTAAGATTTCATTTGAGTCAGCAGCAGGCTGCTCAATTCAAAGTGTTCACATGGCTCACAGCAGTGTAAACCAAGGGTTGGCCACAGCACTACACAGCCTTCACAAATCTCACATTTGTGTGTGTGTGTGTGTGTGTGTGTGTGTGTGTGTGTGTGTGTGTAGTTGCTACTCCAGATTCATCAAGGTCATCCCTAAAGCTGTACTTACTGTCCTTAACAAGACTGTTCCCTGCTTCACCTAATACTATAACCTGAACCTCTTTGCCAAAAACTTTGCACAAATTCCAATGTCCTGTCACCTAGCTAAGGCTAGGACTTGGTTTCACAACACTGGTGACCTGGTACCCTGTTCCTGATCTGTCCTGTGCCATCTGGCCTACACCCCTTCCACGGCTGCTACCTAGCAGCAAAAGTTTTCTTCCTACTCTCTTTTGATACCGACCTACACTGAGTTTCTTTGCTAGAGATCTGCTGCACATTACTGTGATCTAGAAAGACAGAAGTCTCATACAGCTGTAGATTACAGTGAGGTGCAGCAGACTTCGAGCAAAGAAATTCAGTGCAGGTCAGTACCAAAAGGGAGTAGAAAGAAAAGCTCTTGTAAATATGTATGTTTAATTGTGTAATAACAATTAATTAAGGTGTATTATATCATAAATGAGTAAATTAGTACCTGTTGTAAGTTATCTATTGAAGCAGTCAACAAAATTCTTCTGGGTTTGGGACCGCGATGTCAGCTATAAAATTCTGACATTTTGGCGACTACCGCAAGATGCCTTCCCTCAGGGTGTAATGCTAACTGAGGAAGGCATCTTGCAATAGTTGCCAAAATGTCGAAATTTTACAATTGACAATGCGGTCCCAAACCCAGAAGAATTTTATTGACTGTGACAACAGCCACGGAAGCCTACATTTGTCTATTGAAGGTTTCAATTTTATTTGCGTGTTCTTTGTAAAAACAAAACATTTCATAAGGGCAAATTTTGGCTTAGGTTTTGCTTACATTATCATATACTGTAAGTTACATGATTATTTCAATAAAGTACAGTTTGTGTATTCTTACACACAATCCATTTAAAGTGGAAAAGTTCAGAAATAAGTGAAAAGTTCATTTTTTACTTTTGTTTCATCACATAAACAATACAGATTTAATTGTTTATATTCTCCAGAAGTTTTGAATTAGCATCCAAACTTTAGGCCTACACTTTCTAAGAAATTTAATATGTTTAATGAGTAATCTAGGAAGTTATTCTTGTTTAATGTAGACTAAAGCTAAAATTTGTTTGCACGAGTGAGAAGTGTATGGCTTGCTGTAGGATTATTAGTTCCGGGGTGTGGTGTGAAAGTTGCAATTTCTTTCATGTGGGTGACTGTAGTCATGTGAGAATTGGGGAAATAAACAAGGCTCATTGGTTTTGTGTCTGCCTCGATAGCTGAATGGTCAGTGTGACAGAATGCCATGCAAAAGGGCCCGGGTTCATTTCCCTGCTGGGTCGGAGATTTTCTCTGCTCAAGGACTGGGTGTTGTGTTGTCTTCATCATCACATCATCCCCATTGACTCACAAGTCACCAAAGTAGAGTCAGCTAGAAAGACTTACACCAGGCGACCAGTCTACCCAACGAGAGGTCCCAGCCACACAACATTTTGTTTCATTTCATTTCATTGGTTTTGTACGATTTGCTGTAAAGATAGCAAGATAATGGAACAGGAGGACAAGGTTGCTGCCTTTCAGGCAGGACTACATAAGGCAAAACAAGATCTGGAAAGGTTAAAAGGGAAGAAGTGAAAAGAGAAGTGAGAAGTGACAACACCTTACAGAAGAAATAGGAATAGGACTTTCTCCGACAGTTTTTGTGTTAATGTGGAAAACAGGTTTGATCTGTTGCCACAGTTGGAAACTGATAAGCCACAAGCACATGTAGGACTAGACATGACACAAAAAACTTTCAAAAAGTGTTTGAGAAGTAAGAAGTCAGAAAAAGTTGTGAAGAAAAAGAAAGTTTTGTTGTTAGGTAGTTCGCATGGTAGAGGTGTTGGCCAACTGCTGCAGGGTGAACTAGGGTCAGGTTACCAAGTCACAAGTTTTTTTAAACCTAGTGCAAGTCTGGATCAGCTGATAGAGTGTGTAGGTTCACTTTGCAAAGACTTCACAAAGGTAGACACCATGGTAATAGTGGGTGAGGCAGGCAACAGCATACAGGGCTATTACAAATGATTGAAGCGATTTCATAAATTCACTGTAGCTCCATTCATTGACATATGGTCACGACACACTACAGATACGTAGAAAAACTCATAAAGTTTTGTTCGGCTGAACCCGCACTTCAGGTTTCTGCCGCCAGAGCGCTCGAGAGCGCAGTGAGACAAAATGGTGACAGGAGCCGAGAAAGCGTATGTCGTGCTTGAAATGCACTCACATCAGTCAGTCATAACGGTGCAACGACACTTCAGGATGAAGTTCAACAAAGATCCACCAACTGCTAACTCCATTCGGCGATGGTATGCGCAGTTAAAACTTCTGGATGCATCTGTAAGGGAAGGGGTCGGCCTGCAGTGAGCGAAGAAACGGTTGAACGCGTGCGGGCAAGTTTCACGCGTAGCCCGCGGAAGTCGATGAATAAAGCAAGCAGGAAGCTAAACGTACCACAGCCGACAGTTTGGAAAATCTTACGGAAAAGGCTAAAGCAGAAGCCTTACCGTTTACAATTGCTACAAGCCCTGACACCCGATGACAAAGTCAAACGCTTTGAATTTTCGGCGCGGTTGCAACAGCTCATGGAAGAGGATGTGTTCAGTGCGAAACTTGTTTTCAGTGATGAAGCAACATTTTTTCTTAATGGTGAAGTGAACAGACACAATGTGCCAATCTGGGTGGTAGAGAATCCTCACGCATTCGTGCAGCAAATTCGCAATTCACCAAAAGTTAACGTGTTTTGTGCAATCTCACGGTTTAAAGTTTACGGCCCCTTTTTCTTCTGAGAAAAAAATGTTACAGGACACGTGTATCTGGACATGCTGGAAAATTGGCTCATGCTACAACTGGAGACCGACACCGCCGACTTCATATTTCAACAAGATGGTGCTCCACCGCACTTCCATCATGATGTTCGGCATTTCTTAAACAGGAGATTGGAAAACCGATGGATCGGTCGTGGTGGAAATCATGATCAGCAATTCATGTCATGGCCTCCACGCTCTCCCAACTTAACCCCCTTGCGATTTCTTTCTGTGGGGTTATGTGAAAGATTCAGTGTTTAAACCTCCTCTACCAAGAAACGTGCCAGAACTGCGAGCTCGCATCAACGATGCTTTCGAACTCATTGATGGGGACATGCTGCGCCGAGTGTGGGAGGAACTTGATTATCGGCTTGATGTCTGCCGAATCACTAAAGGGGCACATATCGAACATTTGTGAATGCCTAAAAAAACTTTTTGAGTTTTTGTATGTGTGTGCAAAGCATTGTGAAAATATCTCAAATAATAAAGAAATTGTAGAGCTGTGAAATCGCTTCAATCATTTGTAATAACCCTGTAGATAGGGACCCCAATCATTCAATTGACGGTAACCTGCTAAAGATGGCTTCAGCAATGAGACATACCGGTGTTAGGCTTGTATCTATTCTGAGTCACCAAAACCGACCACATTTAAACCCTTCTGTTAGGAGAGATAATTTAAAGGTGGAATGGCTACTTGGATCAGGTATGAGGTCTCATATCAGTGTGGTTCCTGTTGACTCTGTCCGTAAGCATGATCCTCACCTCAACAGAAAGGGAAAACTGTCTGAGCTAGTAGCAAAGAACTTGGGGGGGGGGGGGGGGGGGGGTGCACTATCATGTAATAAAGTGCCAGTGGTTACAAGTGGCAGAACAGTTGTTATTTAGGGTAGGAAGGACAGAAATAAAAGATGTTCAGAGACAGTTTGAAAATTGCATTCACATCAATAAAATAGGTCATGCATGCAAACAGCCCCTCACTGAAACTGGGGATTTTTTACATTTACATTTACATGGAAACTCTGGAAATCACATTTAAGTGCCTGACAGAGGGTTCATCGAGCCACCTTCACAATTATATATTATTCCAATCTCGTATAGCGTGCGGAAAGAACAAACGCCTATATCTTTCCGTACGAGCTCCGATTTCCCTTATTTTATCGCGGTGATTGTTTCTCCCTATGAAGGTCGGCGTCAACAAAATATTTTAGCATTTTAGCATTCAGAGGAGAAAGTTGTTGTTTGGAATTTCGTGAGAAGATTCCGTTGCGACGAAAAACGCCTTTCTTTTAATGATGTCCAGCCGAAATCCTGTATCATTTTTATGACACTCTCTCCCACATTTTGCGATAATACAAAATGTGCTGCCCTTCTTTGAACTTTTTCAATGTACTCCATCAGTCCTGTCCAGTAAGGATCGCACACGACACAGCAGTATTCTAAAAGAGGACGGACAAGCATAGTGTAGGCAGTCTCCTTAGTATATCTGTTACATTTTCTAAGTGTCCTGCCAAAAAAACGCAGCCTTTGGTTGGCCTTCCCCACAACATTTTCGATGTGTTCCTTCCAATTTAAGTTATTTGTAACTGTAATACCTAGGTATTTAGTGGAATTTACGGCCTCTAGATTAGACTGATTTATCATGTAACTGAAGTTTAATGGATTCCTTTTAGCACTCATGTGGATGACCTCACACTTTTCGTTATTTATTGTCAACTGCCAATTTTCGCACCATTCAGATAGCTTTTCTAAATCATTTTACAATTTGATTTGATCTTCTGATGACTTTATTAGTCGATAAATGACAGTGTCATCTGCAAACAACCTAAGAGAGCTGCTCAGATTGTCTCCCAAATCGTTTATAGAGATAATGAAAAGCAAAGAGCCTATAACACTACCTAGGAGAAAGCCAGAAATCACTTCTGTTTTACTCGATGACTTACCATCAATTACTATGAACTGTGACCTCTCTGACAGGAAATCACAAATCCAGTCACATAACTGAGACGATATTCCATAAGCACGCAATTTCACCACAAGCTGCTTGTGTGGTAGAGTGTCAAAAGCCTTCCGGAAATCCAGGAATATGGAATCGATCTGAAATCCCTTATCAATAGCACTCAACACTTCATGTGAATAAAGAGCTAGTTGTGTTTCACAAGCACGATGTTTTCTAAACCCATGTTGACTGTGTGTCAATAGACAGTTTTCTTCAAGGTAATTCATAATGTTCGAACACAATATATGTTCCAAAATCATGCTGCATATCAACATTAATGATATGGACATGTAATTAAGTGGATTAATCCTACTATTATTCTTGAATATTGGTGTGACCTGTACAACTTTCCAGTCTTTGGGTATGGATCTTTCGTCAAGCGAACGGTTGTATACGATTGTTAAGTATGGAGCTAATGCATCAGCACACTCCAAAAGGAACCTAATTTGTATACAGTCTGAACCAGAAGACTTGATTTTATTAAGTGATTTAAGTTGCTTCATTACTCCGAGGATATTTACTTCTACGTTACCCACGTTGGCAGCTGTTCTCGATTCGAATTCTGGAATATTTACTTCGTCTTCTTTTGTGAAGGTATTTCGAAAGGCTGTGTTTAGTAACTCTACTTTGGCAGCATTGTCTTTGATAGTATCTCCATTGCTATCACACAGAGAAGGCATTGATTGTTTCTTGCCACTAACATACTTCACATATGACCTGAATCTCTTTGGAATTTCTGCCAGGTTTCGAGACAAAGTTTCGTTGTGGAAACTGTTATAAGCACCTCGCATTGAAGTCCGCGCTAAATTTCGAGCTTCTGTAAAAGATTGCCAATCTTGGGGATTTTGCGTCTGTTTAAATTTGGCATGTTGTTTTCATTGTTTCTGCAACAGTGTTCTAACCCGTTTTGTGTACCAAGGAGGATCAGCCCCATCGTTTGTTAATTATTTGGTATAAATCTCTCAACTGCTGCTGATACTATTTCTTTGAATTCAAGCCACATCTGGTCTACACTTATATTATTAATTTGGAATGAGTGGAGATTGTCTCTCAGGAAGGCGCCAAGTGAATTTTTATCTGCTTTTTTGAATAGGTATATTATTCGTTTATTTTCGGAGGATTTCGGGATTACAATATTCAGTCTCGTTGTGTTCACTAATCACTGTATCAGTTTTGATGCTTGTTATTAACTCAGGATTATTTGTTGCTAAGAGGTCAAGTGTATTTTCACAACCGTTTACTATTCGCGTGGGCTCATGAAGTAACTGCTCGAAATAATTTTCAAAGAATGCATTTAGCACAATTTCAGATGATATTTTATACGTACCTCCGGAATTAAACATATATTTTCACCAACATATCAAGGGTAAATTAAAGTCACCACCAACTATAATCGTATGAATCGAGTACGTGTTTGAAATCAGACTCAAGTTTTCTTTGAACCATTCAGCAACTGTATCATCTGAATTGGGAGGTCGGTAAAAGGATCAAATTATTATTTTATTCCAGTTGCCAACAATGACCTCTGCCCACACTAACTCACAGGAAGTATCTACTTCAATTTTGCATCAAGTTAAACTACTTCTAACAGCAACAAACAGGCCACCGCCAACTGTGTTTAGCCTATCCTTTTGGAACACCATCAGGTTCTTCGCAAAAATTTCGGCTAAGCTTATATCCAGCTTTAGCCAGCTTTCAGTGTCTATAATGATTTGAGCATCAGTGCTTTCTATTAGCACTTGGAGCTCTGGTACTTTCCCAACACAGCCACGAGAATTTACAACTGTTATACCAATGGTTCCTGTATCTACGTTATTCCTGTGTTTGGCCTGCACCCTTTGTGACTGAAGCCTTTCTTGTGTTTTCCTGAGACCCTCTAACCTAAAAAACCACCCAGTCCACGCCACACAGCTACTGCTACCCGCATAGCCGCATCCTGAGTATAGTGGACACGACCTATTCAGCGGAACCCGAAACCCAACCACCCATTGGCGCAAGTCAAGGAATCTGCAGGATACACGGTTGCAGAATCATCTGAGCCTCTGATTCAGACCCTCCACTCGGCTCTGTACTAGAGGTCTGCAATTGGTCCAGCCGACTATGCCGCAAATGGTCAGCTCTGCTTTCATCTTGCGAGCACCTGCAGTTGGCTGCACCCTGTACTTTTCCTGGCATCCGGGAGAACCCTTTCCACATCTGGAATGACTCCACCTGGTATGCACATGGAGTGCACATTGGTTTTCTTTCCCTTCTTAGCAGCCATGTCCCTGAGGGACCCCATAACGTGCCTAACATTGGAGCTCCCTACTACCAATAACCCCATCATCTGTGACTGCCTGGATCTTGCACAGGCTTAGTGGTTTCCTCTGAAACAGGACAGGTGACAGCATCTGGCTGAGCAACAGTGTCAGCCACAGACAGCACCTGGAACCTGTTTGTCAGACAAACTGGGGAGGCCTTAGGTGCAGCTGCCTGGGAAGTCTTTTGCCACCTGCTTCGGCCCGGGGCGACCTCCCACTCAACCACAGGTGAGGGGTCAATGTCAGTGCGAGCAGTAACTGGTTTGGCCGCCAGTGAGGACCGATCGGAGGACTCTGACATGCTGGACCACCATTGGATCCCCACAGCTGGCCCACAACAGTGGTGCCCATCCACTGCAGCCTCGGGTTGTGTAACTGAAGCCATCACAGTCTGAAGCTGAGAGCAAAGTGTCACCAACTCGGCTTGCATCCGCACACAACAATCTCAGTCCCTGTCCATACTAAAGACCGTGGAAAACTAAACTATGTAGATAAATGGACTATCGACTCACACAACGGAAATCTACTGTAGACCCTGATGAGCCCCTGATTAGGAGCTTGTAATATGCCACAAAATCAGTTTACTTTCCAATGCAAATGAAAACACGAGAACTGTGGCTATTAGATATAAAATTAACACACAGAAACTCAAGAAACTAAACTATTAAAGCACACAGATGATATTATAAAATGCGCTCCTGGTTAGGAACTCGTAAATGTCACAAAAGCGGTTACTTTCCTGTTGCTGCTTGTGTCTCTGTCAGCAACTACTGCCCGAGATGTTCAGCAACTGAAAGAAAAATGAGGTTCATCCAGTTGTAATTCAGCCAGTGAACAAAATCAGTTATCTCAATTGCATTGCATATCCCAGGACTGTAGGGGAAATTTAATGAGTTGCTTATTTGTGTTGAAGAATTAGAGTTGAGCAAAACAGTTGATATAATCTGCCTCTCTAAACATCATGAAACCACTGGTATAGATATGTTAATATTAAGGGATTTAAGTTAGCCTCTAACTTCTGTAGAGAAAATACGAAGAAAGGAGGAGTTGCCACATTTGTCAGAAACTTTTTTAATTTAAAGAATATTGATATTAATAAATTTTGCTAAGAGTGGCACTTAGAAGCTTGTGAAACATGGGTAATATTTCATAAGAAGTCGTTTGTAATAGTAAGTATATACATAGCACCTTCAGGAAACTTTAACCTCATAATAAAAAATCTGGAAGCTCTGTTGTCCCATCTCACAATAAAAAAACATGGAAGTAGTGGTTGCTAGTGATTTTAATGTGGATTTATTGAAAAGCTCTGTCAGTGAACAATTATTGCAATCAGTAACATTTCATTCAACTTAATTCCTACTGTGAATTTTGCAACTAGGTTATGCTCTGAGATTGCTATTGATGATATTTTTGTAGATATATCTACGGAAAAAAGTAATACCACAAAAGCAATAGTAAATGGGCTGTCTGATGACATGTAGCATCTTATGTTAAATGTTGAAACTTGTCAGGATATAAAATCTATTAAATGTGAGTACAGGGGGGCAATAAAGCAGTCAAATATTGAGAGTTTTAGGAGATTGCTCAAAGACATGACCTGATGTTTACAATACTTCTGACTCAAATGGAAAATACAAAGTATTCATTAATAAAGCTACTTTGGAAATAGTTTTCCTCTAAAGGTACCTTGAATCAAACAGAAGCCTAAAAATAAACATTGGATTAGACACAGTATAAAGGTATAATGTGGGACAAAAAGGAAACTGTATCGACTATCTAGAAACAGCTCTGACATTAGCATTGTAATGCATTCCAAAGAATACTGAAAAATCTTGAAGCAAGTAATCCAGAAATGTAAGCAGCTTTATTATGAGAAAAAAAATAATTACATTAGGCAACAAAATAAAAACTATATGGGATATAGTGAAGACAGACAGGTGGGACCAGAAAGGAAGAGGAACAGATAACATTGGTAACAAGTGCATGTAGTGTTGAAAACCTCTTAAACATGTCATTTGCTTCTGTTGCTGACAACTTGGGGTTATGAGATTCAGTAAACAGTGCAATGAAATGTCTGAGACAAGTAAAATGTATATGACACTCACTTCTCCCAAAGTAGCAGCATCCATCATAAAATAAAAGTATTCTGTGGCTATGATAACATGTCAACAAAGATAATCAAAGAGTTTTGTGAGTTTATTTCTATGTCATGTTTTTTTGTGTAATCAATCTCTTATCAGTGGAACATTTCCAGAGTGGCTAAAATATGTAGAAGTTAAGTATCTTTACAAGAAGAGGGATAAAGAGAGACCATCAAATTATCAACCAATTTCACTTTTGCCACCTTTTTCAAAAATATTTGAAAAGGTTGTGTTCAAACGTCTTCTTAGGCATTTGACTGAACAATATATTGTCCAAGTCACAGTTTGGCTTCCTTGAGGGTTCCAATATAGAGAAGGCTATTTACACGTACAGTGAGAATGAAATTAATTTATTAGATAACAAATTAGAGGCTACTGGCATTTTCTGTGATCTGTCAAAATCTGCTGAATGTGAGAGTCACAGCATTCTCTTAAGTAAATTAGAATTTTATGGTGTCACTGGTAGTCCTACAAAATTGTTTGAGTCTTATCTAACTAACAGAAACAAATGCTGTCATGGCAAAATGCCTGTGGAAAGAGCACTCAGTCCTCATCTGATTGGGAATTAATTACACACAATGTTCCTAAGGTTCCATCTTGGGTCTGTTACTTTTTCTTGTGTAATTAATGACCTCTCAGCTGTTAAATTGCTACATGGTAAGTTTGGTTTGTTTGCAAATGATACAAACATTGCAATAAAGAGCAAGTCAAGTACAGGTTTAGAAACGGCTGCTAATCAAATTTTCACTGACATTAATAAATGATTTAAAGCCAATTCACTGTCATTAAATGTTGAAAAGATCCACCATACACAGTTCAGAACCTGTAAGAGATTTCCTTCCAGCATGTGTGTAACATATGAACACATGCAGATAGAAGAGGCTGACTGTGTGAAATTTCTGAGATTACGACTTGATAATAAATTCAGTTGGGAAGCGCATACTGCAAAATTGCTCAAGCATCTAAACAAGTCCGTATTTGCAATGTGAATGATGTCAGATGTAGGAAAAATAAGTGTAAAAAACTTGCATACTTTACTTGTATGTTGTATGTTAACTGGGGACCTAGAAACGACAGAGAGGCTCCGTCCCCACCGCAGCGGTCCACAATGCCGACGACCACCACAGTCCACTTCGCCCCTCTGCAGCCCCCACACCGAACCCAGGGTTATTGTGTGGTTCGGCCACTGGCGGACACCACCCCCCCTCTCCCACCCGCCCAGAGAATGTCTCACACCAGATGAGTGTAACCCCTATGTTTGCGTGGTAGAGTAATGGTGGTGTACACGTACACGGAGAACTTGTTTGCACAGCAATCCCCAACATTGTGTAGCTGCGGCAGAATAAGGGGAACCAGCCCGCATTCGCCGAGGCCAATGGAAAACCGCTTAAAAACCATCCACAGACTGGACGGCTCACCGGACCTCGACACAAGTCCGCCGGGCGGATTCGTGCCGGGGACCAGGCGCTCCTTCCCACTCCGTAAAGCCATGGATTAGACCTCTTGGCTAACCATACTTTACTTACTTTCATTCTATTATGTCGTATGGGATCATATTTTTGGGTAACTTGTCAAACAGAGCAAAGGTTTTTAAAATACAAAAGCGTGTAACAAAAGCCGTTTGTGGTGTAAATTCAAGAACATCATGTAGAAACCTGTTCAAGGAGCGGGTATTCTAACCACTGCTTCTTGGTATATTGATTCTTCAATGAAATTTGTTGCAAATAATATGTCTCTCTTTCCAACCAACAGCTCAAGACAGAGTATCAATACTAGGAACAAGAACAATCTTCATAAAGACCTCCAAATCGCTTACCTTGGTCCAAAAAGGGGTCCAATACTCAGGAAGACACATTTTCAATAAATTGCCAGCAAGTTTTGATAAAACGCATATTAAACAGAGTTTGAAAGACTTTTTGGTACATAACTCCTCCTACTCTGTAGATGAATATCTTAACAGGGACTGTTGGACTAGCTTAATTAAAAGCATCTGTTAGATATCAGTTTTGACAGCACTTGATCACAACAGTCAAATTTATTAAAAGTGCATAACTATGTTTCATTTTGACACTGTATTAATTCTGTAAATATTAGCAGTTCCAGTTTACTGTAATGTATTTACATATCTTGACAATCTCCTGACAAATGATCAGGGAAGTGAGTAGTATATTCAAATGTTTTATTTTATGCTTCGTGACGTGTTCCACACCCACAAAAATCATCTCACTTTTTGGTCTATGGAATGAGAACTGAATCTAATCTAATCTAATCAAATCTTAATTCTTGCTGCTAGGTAGTATCCATGGGAAGGATGTAGGCCAGATGGTTCAGGACAGAGCAGGATCTGGGTAACACGTCACAAGTATTATGAAGTAAAGTGCCGCCTTAGCCAGGTGATAGAGGACATACGGAATTTGCGCAAAGTTGTGGCAAAGAGGTTCAGGTCATTACAGTGATGAAGTAGGGGACAACCTGGCTAAGGACAGTCATTACAGCATGAGGGGTGAGCTGGATGAAATAGGAGTAGCAACTACAAACACGAATGTGAGTTTTGTGGAAGTCCTGCAGTGGGACAGTCCTTGGATAACACTGCTGCGAGCCATGTGAACACTGAGTTGAGCAGGCTGCTGCTGACTGAAATGAAATGTCATATGAGTGCAGAGCCTGTTGCTACAATTCTGAGGTTGGGATAATCTAGACATGGCCTACACATGAATAGGAGAGAGAAAGACAAGTTGGCTGAGCTTCCCGCACATAGCAAAGGGGGGGGGGGGGGGGGGGGGAAGATCATCATGATTACTGGTGTCAGAGAGGCACACTTAGGTTAGAATCAGGATTCTGGCACCCTGTTTTGAAATGTCAAAATCCCCACAAAACGCTTCACAGTGCACAGAAAAGTAAGGTTAGCTTATTTCATCAAAATATTAGAGGATTCAGTAATAACATAGAAGAGCTTTTTGTCTGTTTGGAAAATTTAGAGAGCTCTGAGAAGATAGACATCCTGTGTCTGTCGGTGCACCACGTAACCACAGGTGTCAGAAAATACATATGAAAGATTACACACTAACAGCTTAGTCTTCCAGAACTTATATGGGAAAAGGAGGAGTTGTTACATGTATCAAGACAGAACACAAGTTCAAAAACATTGAGATAAGTAGATTTTGTAGCGATCAGCACAAAGAAGTGTGTGCTTGTGAATTAATACTGAAAAATAGTTCACTTTTATTTGTAATTATATATAGATCCCAACTTGCTAATTTTGAACTGTTTGTGACGAATCTGGGTTCCTTGCCGTGCTAACTGTCAGACAGCAGAAAGAAGTTAATAGTCTGTGGTGACTTCAGAGTAAATTTTCTACACGATCCTGATAGGAAAAACGATCTTGAAACCTTATTTGGATGAAGTCATATCATAATTTGAAAATAGCTTTCCACATAAGTTAATCAGAAAGGACATTAGACTACCACCATGGATCACTAGAGGGATTACAGTATCTTGTGAACGGAAAGGGGAAATGTATCTGTTGGCAAGAACAAGTAGAGATCCTTCAGTAGTTGCACACTGAAAAACTACTCAAAATTACTCAGACAGGTTATTAAAAGATCAAGGAACATGCACATAACTTCAGAAACCAGTAATTCTGACAACAGACTTACGGCTATGGAATGTTGTGAAACGAGGACAAACAGCCACACAACAGGATAACACTACTACTGAACAGAATGGAAGGGCTATAAATGATGAGTCACAGACAGCAAATATATTTAATAATCATTTCTTCAATGTAGTAGAAAGTAAAGGGACATATATTCAAGAGAAAAATCACAGCAGTATGTTGAAAAGTAACTCTCATAAAATTCAGTCACATGAATGTATCACCGACTTCCCATTCTAACATTAAGAAAATACGTATAATCAACCACTGGATAATGTCATAGTTCACCAAAAGAATGCACAAATATGCACTTCGTAATTCAACCAATACAGTTCAGGGATACAATTATGACAGAAGAGAGATCACGTATAGGAGTCCCCAAGGCTCATCTTAGGCCCACTATTGTTCCTCATACAGGTAAACCAATCTCTCGTCTCATATACAACAAGAAGAATTAAGTCTTTATTCAGATGACACTAGTACTGTAATCTGTCCAAGCATACCAAGTTCTTAAAACTATCAATGACTGGTTTTCTGTGAACTGTCTCACCTCAGTTTTAAGAAGACAATGTTTCCTGTTCTGCACATCTAAGGGTACTACACCAATGACACGTGTAACACATGGAACTACTAAAACAACTTAATTCAGCCACTTTTGCAATTAGAACCATTGGAGATTTTTGGGAGAGACAAATTAGTAAGTTGCCATATTTTGTATATTTTCGTTTGGTAATGTCATGTGGAATAATGTTCTGGGGTAACTCATCTTTAGGAAAGGAAGTCTTCATTGCCCAAAAACATGCTCCAAGAATGATATGTGGTGCTCACTCATGATCATCTTGTAGACATCAGTATAAGGAAGTGGGCATCCTGACTACTGTCTCATAATTTATTTCCATTGTTATGTTTGTTGTATATAATCCACTGCATTTCAAAAGGAACAGTGATCTCCACATTTACATTACCAGAAGGAGAAATGACATTCATTATGCCACATTAAGGTTGTCTTTAGCATAAATAGGGATCACAATAGTGCAACAAAAAATTTTGGTCACTTGTCTAACAGACAACAAAGTAAAATTTGAAAAAAAACCTGAGATAGTTTGTCCTTGACAACTCCTTCTATTCCATAGAATAATTTCTACTACTGAGGTGTGTAAAAAGTGGTGGGTAGGAATTACTAATTCACATCAGTATTTAAAATAAATAACAGAATGCAGGAGAAAACCTTAGAAATGCTCAGCATGTAAAACTACGTCCAAATTAATTTGTGATGTGAATTGTAAGTGACTCGTTCCATATCATTACAATTTTGTGTGCAAAATGACACATGGAACATGAACCTGGCTAACTCTTTCCTAATGAACCACTTGTTTCCTCTTGGAGACATAAGATTTGAATGATTTTGCAGTGTTTCCTGTTACAGTGTAATATTCTAGTTTACTTAAAATGATATTGGGATTTATGCAGTCATATTCCTTTGACAAATCACAAAATATGTCAGTAGACTGTAATTAGTTTTCTAATGAATTACGTATATTCTTGCTGTATGTGGAGACAGCCTTCTCAACAAGAGAATCCTTTAGAAATCCAAATCTTTGACAGTATATTATTCGTTGTCAGTCCTTATACTACCTTTATAAAATTTTCAAGAATGCTGGAAAAAGTGTAATTGGATGGATATTTGATGGTATTTTTCATCCCTTTCATTATACAGAGACTTCAGCATATTTCAGCCAATCTAGAAATGCTCCAGTTATTAATACCTAGTTACATAAGTAATTTAATACGTTACTAACCTCAGAAGTACACTCTATGACTAACTTTGTTGCTGTTTTATCATAACCACGAGATTTTTATGGTTACAAAGTTTTTAACAGTAGACACTGCAACTACTGGGGTAGTGAGGACCATGTTTATATTGCTGAAAGTATTAGTAATGGCTGGTCTGAGATATTCCATGGCAACATCAACTGAACACGACAACCCTATCTTTTCAGTAACAGTTATGAAATGCCTGTTTAAAAAATTGCAACATGTTTCTACTAGTCTCCTCCTTCACTATATTCCATACTGTCTTTATTTTGTTATAATTATGATGTGGTTATCTTTTTCTTGTAATGCACTTGCTCTGAGCTATAGCAACATTAGAGCTGTTTTTGTAAACTGTGGCTTCTTTGTGGATTTGGTCTAAGCTGAGTTAGTTTGGAAGGAAAACAGTATTCAAATCAGGTAATGGCTTTATTAATAAAAATGTTTTCTTCATTATGCCATCATCACTGTACAGAGTACTCCAGTTTGTCTTTGAGGAGTGTCCTGAAATAGTCAATTTTTGGCTTATTGACTAACCTCTTGAATTGAGATTTACTAGATTTTATATCCTGTTCAGTATTAACATTTAACAAAAGGAACTGCATGTCATGGCCCGAAAAGGCCACTGACTATTGGTTTTGTGGTAAAATTTTGATCATTAGATGAAATTATTGGATATATGGTCCGATTGTTAAGCAACATTTTTCTCTTGTGACCCAAACTTGTTTCAGCAGTTCTGTGCCGTCACTTATTTAAATCAGTGAAATGTGAACATATTTTGAGTAATAACTAATCTATGAAAATTAGGCCTAAACAGCAGTTTTTGTTTCTTTTGTCGTTAACTTAATTTTACGTTATTCGCTTCTGCAGGACCGTTTGCTCATTATTGTGCACTGGTAGCGTGTAATTTGTTAGGGAACGATGTTTGTGTGCATTTGGTCAGGTAGTTACGAAGTGTCTTATGTTTAAATGCACGGTAATTTTGTTGTGGCAAGACATCGTGTGTACATTTGCTACTACGTACGGTTTGTTTTGACAGATCCGTTTTCTTTTACGGTCCCATGAGTTACAAAGAAACACGCGCAAAAACTACACAGATTTGTAGAATATTGTCTGTAACGAACACTACTCAGTGATTCACCGAAACAAAGCAAAATGTTGTCATAGTATATCCAGTGACATTCAGCGTTAACCTCGTGGGCGCCGGTGTAAACATGTTCTCAGGTGAGTTTGGCGCCGAATTTGAACTTTTGTTTACCTTCTCTCTCTCTCTCTCTCTCTCTCTCTCTCTCTCTCTCTCTCTCTGTGTGTGTGTGTGTGTGTGTGTGTGTGTGTGTGTGTGTGTGTGTGTGTGTGTGTTTTTGGCAATTGGCGATCTGTGTTGTCTTTCCTGAAAAGTTACTTTAGTATGTTAAACAGTGTGCCTTTGTATATTGTGCTATATTCCTTTATAACTTGTTTTCCTTCTGCTATTGTCTTCTGTATGTGGAAGTTTTTTCCTATATCTATCACAGTCTATCGTATAGGCTGTGGCTGGATTTTAGTATTTTTAAATATGTTTCTATTATACTTGCGTGATGGTTGTGGACTTTTAGAGCAGCCAGAAGTAAGCTTCGTTTTCCGGCGCGGTACAGTGCCAACTGTTGAAACGTATCAAAGATTAAGCGTAAATTACAAAGCGCTGCACGGCATGATAATCAATTTATAGATAAGACAGAATCGGCACCTAATAAAGAAAACACCTCACCGAGAGCGCAAAACTGCACTGATGGAATAAAAATCGCAAAATCAAAAAATACAGGGAGTGAAAATTCGAGAATAAACAGGTTAGTGTAAGCGCGAGATAAGCCACTGTAAATGTGAAATTCTGGTACATTAATAACTACTGTAACCACAGACTGTTGAATGCAAGCATGCAAACGTGCATGCATTGTGTTGTACAGGTGGCTGTAAGTTTGTGGGATGGAGTTCCGTGCCTTTTGGACTTGGTCGCTCAATACAGTGACGGTTAATGCTGTTAGGAGATGATGTTCTAGATGTCGTCCGACGATGTCCAATCGGATTGCTCTGATGATTGAGCAGGCCAAGGCAACATCTCGACACTCCATAGACCAACTGCTGCTGAAATTGTTTCAACAGTGCAGTATGTTGCGCCAGGGCCATGTGCCGAAGACGATGGTCTTCACTCTCGCGCTACGGTCGCAGGTTCGAATCCTAACTCGGGCATGGATGTGTGTGATGTCCTTAGGTTAGTTAGGTTTAATTAGTTCCAAGTTCTAGGCGACTGATGACCTCAGAAGTTAAGTCGCATAGTGCTCAGAGCCATTTGAACCATCTTCACTCTTGGTAGTGTCACGTGTCCGTCCGGAGATCGATCTTCTTGCGACCTTACATTCACCTGAACACCTCTGCAGCAATCATGTACAGTGGTTATAATCCTGCCAAGTCTTTCTGCAGTATAGCAGACGGAACACCTGCTTCTCTTAGCTCTGGTACATAACCTCGTTCAAACTCAATGAGCTGTTGATAATGGCGCCTTTGCCACCTTAAAAGGCATTCTTGGCTAATAGCAACTCACCACGTCCAATCGCAAAAGCAACTAACGTGAAGTGACCATATTTTTCAGAGCAGAACCTGGGACCAATTTTGTAACTGATCACTGCTCGACTGCAACCATGCTCTCTGTAATTGTTACAACGAAATGAATAGTGGGCAAAAAATGTTATAGACATAATCTAAAACGTAGACACCTCATACTTACTGAATAATAACACATTTAAATCTTAAAAATTAGTATACAGGACAAAACATTTGCTTAGGTAACCACACACCGCTTTTAACACTCACAAGGGAATGGTCAGACTTGTCATGTCGAAACCTGTGTTGCTTTTTTTACCACTGTGAGCTAACATTGCAAGAAGTCTGTATGCAGAATTTTAGCCGCTGACATGACCTGGAAGTCTGTAAACAATTTTATAAAGTAAGACATTATTGTCGCATGGTTTCCGCTCTTATAACTGCCCTTGTACAACCCTAACCTCTCTCGCTACGTTATACCAACGCCATCTAGGGACAAGGTGGCGTTAGCTACGCGCCGCTCTCTTGCCACAGCAGTGAGAGAGCTGATTCCCCCAGTGAAAGCAATCGTATGATAATTAAACATTCGTTGACAAATATGGCTGATATGTTATGTACAACATTCTTTCCAAATAGCTACGAAATAGACACAAATAAATATACGGTTTAGAACACGTCCAAATTTTATTTCTTGTAATTACCGCAAAAACGAGAAATATTGATACAATGTTCAAAACATAGTTTTTTTGTGCACCAAGAACATACAAGCAAAGACGACATATGACAGCCCTGCGTATCACAGACGTTGTTAGATGTCCGTAGACAAAACTGGGCTGGTGTTAGGAATGAATCAGGCCTAGTATCAGTATATTTCGAGGAGTGCCACGCATATTTAATCAAATTCTGAAACCGTGGGGGGGGGGGGGGGAAATTGATAATGTACTACTGATTCCAGCTTGAGAATATTGTCACGGTGATAGACAGGAAATTGCAGTGATCTGCACACAATAATTTTCTCTGTTTGTTTTCTGCCAGGGTCTCTACAGCAAGCAGCGGCTCGGGTTGGGGGGGCGGGGGAGGGGAGGTTATACTGTAACCCCGTTCGACTGGTGGGACGCATGCGGGCTGCGTTGCACGGCGGAACTTCATTATTACTCAGCACAGACGTCCGAAGCGGACGCGACGGGCCGGCGAATGTGACGTAGTCCGCCGGGGACTGGAGTGGGGGTGCTCGGTGCGCTTGTGGCGTTTGCGCCGGCAGCCTGGAAGTGGTGGGGGAGGCTGAGCAGGCCTGGCGGTACTGCGACAGCTGGTGGCATCCGTGCATCAGCTGCCGGTGCGGGTGCGGGCTTTGCTGGAGAGCTACAGTGACGGTAGCGGGGCAAGCGTCGACCGTCGACAAGTCGTCCTCCACGAGATGGACGAAATAATAACTGCCGGAGTGGACGAGGCGAAAGCTACCTTCAGTCACTCGATCGAGACTTTTAATCGACTTGCCGTTGTACTCAGTGTCGAATGCTTTTTTCGCCACGGTTGATGACTGGGGCATCGGAAACGTGTCACCCAGCACGAGGGTCGTGGCAATGGTGTCGATGATGCCGACCGCGGTGGTCTAGCGGTTCTAGGCGCTCAGTCCGGAGCCGCGCGACTGCTACGGCCGCAGGTTCGAATCCTGCCTCGGGCATGGATGTGTGTGATGTCCTTAGGTTAGTTAGGTTTAATTAGTTCTAAGTTCTAGGGGACTGATGACCATAGATGTTAAGTCCCATAGTGCTCAGAGCCAATGGTGTCGATGGTGACGTCAGCTATGGGCGCTGCCTCCAGCCAGTGAACGAAACGGGACGCTACCGTTAGCAGTTACCGCTTGCCACTGAACACAGGAAGCAGGCCCACAATTACAAGTGGATATGAGCAAAAAAGCAGCGTGCCCTGTCAGGCAAGGCTCCGACAGATGCATAGGTGTGCCTCCCGACTTTGGCACATTGGCATGCTGTGCAGTTGCGTGTCCATTGATGGCAGTCTTTCCGGAATCCTGGCCACACGAAACGCGTAGAGACGAGCGACACGGCAGTGTTGTCACCGGGGTGTGATAATCTGTGGACAAGATCGATAGCGCTGCGCCAGCATTTCTTCGGGAGAAATGGGCGGTGTCGATATGTCGCACCAAGTCTTACAGGTGGAGTCGGGAGTGCGCACTAGTTCGTGTCGTAGGCCGCTGGAGGAATCGTGGTGGAGGCGGTCCAGTTGTCCGTCGCTCTCATGTCCTCGGGCAACGTCCTCAAAGTTCATAGGAGGAGGGACAACATCACAAGCGCGGCGGAAGCAGTCGACGACGGGCAATATGGCGAGTATCTGTGGAGAACTGTGACACGTACTCTATGTGACGGTATTGGCTCTGCGAACACTTGGTGTAGTTGACCCGAAACGCGTGAGTGCCGAGCTTGTGGTCGGTGTAAATAACAAAGAAACGGGCTTTTACAGACGGGCGGAAGTATTTTACCGCCTCACACACCGCAAGCAATTCGCGGTCATACGGACTCCGAGCGCGTTGCGACGTCGAGAGCGACTACGAAAAGAAACCGAGTGGCCGCCAACTACCGTACATATGCTGCCGAAGCGTGGCGGTCTGGCCAGCGTCAACAACCACAAACCAGTTGAGCGTCGTACACTGGGTGCAGTAACAGCGTCGCTTCTGCGTGTTTTCGTTTGGTTTCGCCAAAAGCTTTTCCCCATTGCGCCTGCCGCACAGAGCTGCTGTCAGAAACTCCTGCACAGCCGTAACGTTAGGGAGATGGCGCCAATCAAGTTAAGCATGCCGAGGTAGCGGTGTAATTCTTTACTCGTCTCTGTGCGCGGCATGTTTAAGATCGCCTGTGTCTTGTCAGGTAGCGGCGTGGATTCCATTGGTGTGATTAAGTGTCCAAGAAACTCTGTTTCTATGACCAGGGGGTAAATAACGAAGCTGGCCTCACTCAGGCGCTGAAAGACGGTTGTTAGATGGCAGAGGTGGAGCTCGGGCGACTTCGAGAAGACCGAGATGTCGTCAGGACGTGGGAAACCTTGCAGGACACTGGCAGGTCTGGGCAGCCCAGAACATGGTGTACATGCTCTCGAAAAGTCCAATTGGCGTGATGATCGCCTGTTTTTAATGTCTTCAGGCGTCACTGGAATTTGCGTGAAATCATTCGCACAGTCGATTTTGATAAAACTTACTGAGCCCACCAAGGCGTGACTAAAATCCTGAAGATTCGGCACCGTTCGTGAATTCGAGGCACGATAGTTTTCACAGGAGCGCCAAGAATTGTCTGTTTTGGGGACTAAGTGTTAGGCAGAGAATCGTGGGTTACCTCGCCACAGCATGGCCTCGAACTCAGCAAAAATTTCTGGTTGGTGTGATGAATGACAGCTAGCTCTAAATGTATAAAAAATGTAAGTTAATGCAGATGAGTAGAAAAAACAAAACCATAATGTTCCGATACAATACAACTGGTGCGGTGCTTGACACAGTCACGTCGATTAAATATCCAGATTTAACTTGCAAAACCATCTGAAACTGAATGAATAAGAAGAAGTGTAGTAGAGAAGGCGAATGGTCGACTTCAGTTTACTGGGAGAATTTTAGGAGGCGTGCTTCACCTATAAAGGAGACTGCATATAGGACACTAGCGCAAACCATTGTTGAGTACTGCTCGAGTGTTTGGAATCTTCACCAGGTCGTATTAAGGGAAGACATCGAAGCAATTCAGAGGCGGGCTGTTAGATTTGTTACAGGTAGGTTCGAATAACACGCAAGTATTACGGAGATGTTTCGGGTACTCAAATGGGACTCACTGGACGGAAGGCGACGTTCTTTTCGAGAAGCACTACTGAGAAAATTTAGAGAATCGGCACTTGAGGCTGACTGCAGAACGATTTTGCTGCCGCCAACGTACATTTAGCGTAAGGACCACGAAGATAAGATTAGAGAGATTAGGGCTCGTACAGAGGGATATACAAAGTTGTTTTTCCTCGCTCTATTTGTGTATGGAACAGGAAAGGAAATGAATAGTAATGGTACAGGGTACCCTCCGCTATGCACTCTATGGTGGCTTGTGAGGTATGTATGTAGATGTAGATGAAAAAGATGGTTGGAGCTATGGATTATGTGTCTTTACGTATTTGAATACCGTGACTGTAGGGAAGTCACTCACTGAAGGCGTAAATCCGTCTGGTGCTAGAAAGTTCTGGCAAATGGTGTTAGAGATGTAATTAAATGTGCGCGGTAGATGTCTTTACTATGGTTTAGAAGCAAATAATCGCCGAAGCGCGAAATGCCGAAAATGCTGGCTATTAATACATGCGAAATACTCCGAAGGTTTTGTCAATCTCAGCGACGCAGAAAACTTTCAGTTCACTTGTAAAGTGTGCAACGCCGCACCTCTTTCTGAGTGAAAAATTTATTTCTGCGTCTGTCTTCAAGTGAAGTGGTTATTTAGCTGCCGGTGAGACCACCACTTATCAAAACCGGTAGCGCATTGAGCTGCGTACCTCTTGGGTGATATGCGAACTACAGTTAGAATTATTGTTTCCAACAGAGTGGATGCATTGTGAATGAAGCCAACCGCGGGTGCATTCCTGCTATCTGTATAATTAAGTGATCGGATGAAATCTAGTAAAGTATCGAGTACAAGGGTTAATTATGTTTGAAAGATTTTGAATACTGCAGTTGCTTTTACTGGGCTCTCATAACAAATTTGACAAACTGGTACTCCGCAACGCCTAAGCACCCTATTAACTGAGTTGTGACTAGCGTCGGACTTGGGTCCGTTGGGGTCGTGGGACAGCAAAACGTATGGGTCACCTCCCCCCCCCCCCCCAAAAAAAAATCATAAGAACACATGATAACCATATTTCTAAATAAATTAAAATATTGTGTTGTATTAATATTTTATCTCCATTAAAATATGAATTTGGTATCTGTATAATCTTTTTCTTCTTAGCATTTGTCCCACTCTAGGGCAGGGTGCACCTGTTTTCATACCTTTCACTCAGTAATGTCTTATTAAATAATTTTCTGGGTTAATTCACCACTTAGAAAGAAAGTATTGATTACACAAACACGAGCAGTAAGAATAATATATGGTGTAAACCCACGGACGTCATGTAGGTTCCTCTTCAAGGAACTATGCATTTTAACTGCGTCGTCACAATACATACAATATATTCGCTAATGGAATTTGTCATAAAGAATCCATCACAATTTAAGAACAGTGGGGTCTATACCTACAGCACCAGACGGCAAAACGATCTTCATTACCCGTTATTAAATCTATCAGAGTTAAAAGGAGAAAGGAGTTCAATATGCAGCAACAAGACTCTTTGATCATTTGTACAATAACATGATATATTTAGCTGGTAGCGAAACATATTTTAAATATAACCTAAAATCGTCTCTCCTGGACAACTTCTATTTCATGGGCGAATTTCTATTTAAAAACTGGTATCCCATGGGCAGATATAGAACAATATTTGGTGAAGTTTCCAACATCCGCCAATTCATAAAATATTGTTTCCAAAATCCGACCTCTCCAAGTTTGTGGGACCATTTGCAGTACCTACAAGTGGTTGCGGAAGAGTGCATCTCTGTCTTACACACCTTTTAATCCGAGCACTTTTTTCTTGGTCTTTCTGTTACCTCTTTGTGTATTACACGTATATCCCTATAGTTTACTTTTATTTTTCTGAGAATTTTGAACATCTTGCTGCATTTTACAGTGCTGAACGCTTTCTCTAGGTCGACAAACCCCATCTAGATATCTTGACTTTTCTTAAGTCCTGCTTCCATTGTCAGGCGCAATGCCAGAACTGCCCATTCTTTTGCCTTTACCTTCCCTAAAGCCAAGCTGTTCGTCATCTAACAGATCCTCAGTTTTTTCTGTTATTCCGTATTCTTTTATTGTCAGTAACTTTGATGGATGAGCTGTTAAGTTGATTGCACGGTAGTTTTCGCACTTATCTACCTTTGCTATTTCCAGGACTGCATCGATTATATTTTTCCGAAAGTCCGACGGTATATCTCCTGTGTCACAGAGTCTACAAACCAACCCCCCCCCCCCCCCCCCCTCTTCCCCAATGTTTTATGTATTCCGAAGAAATCTGATTTATGTCATCCGCCTTATTTGATCTCAAGTCTTCCAGAGCTCTGTTAAACTCCGACCTTAATGCTGGATCCTATATGTTTTCGATATAGACTCACGTTTCTAATTTTATCACGCCATCAGACAGTTCGTACCTCTCTTAGTGGCATTCACTGTACTCTTTCTACCTAGCCACTCTTTCCTCTGCATTTAACAGTGGAATGCCTCTTACATTCTTAATGTTGAAACCTTTGCTACAAATTGCGCCGAGGTTTGTTTTGACCTTTCTACATGGTTAATCAGTTCCTCTGACAAATATCTCTTTCTCGATTTCTTCACATTTTCCCTGATGTGATTTCACCTTGATTTCTCTGCACTTCCTATTTATTTCATTTCTTAGTAACTTATATTGCTGAATTCTTATCTTTCGGGAACATTCTGGCCCACTTCTGTGATGGTCCTTTTTAGAGATGCACATTCCTATTCAACTTAATCATCTACAGTGTTATTCATTATCGCAGTATCTACAACCTCAGAAATCTTGAAACACACGTTATCATTCCACAATAGTTTTGTATCCCATTTCTTTACACACTGATTATCCTGGGAGATTCTCTTAAACTTCATCCCACTCTTTTTTTTTACTTAGTGAAAGCGGCATTAACCATCACTTTCCTAAATTAAATCTCTTTTCTTTGTCATTATGTGTGTGTGCTTTACTAGTAGGGCATCACAGGAAGAGAGCTTCACTTTGACATGGGATTTGTGAGCAAAATATGCCTTAAGGACTTTATATTTATCAAACACGGCAGTTACCGCATTGATTGTTTAAAATATTCATTTATTGCACTTTCAGTTTCGAGGATTCATCAGTTTCAAGAAAATATCACAAGCACAAATGATATACACTGATCTACACTATGTGGTCAAAAGTATCCGGACACCCCCAAAAAGATACGTTTTTCATATTAAGTGCATTGTGCTGCCACCTACTGTCAGGTACTCCGTATCAACGACCTCAGTAGTCATTAGACATCGTGAGAGAGCAGAATGGGTCGCTGTGCGGAACTCACGCACTTCAAACGTGGTCAGGTGATTGGGTGTCACTTGTGTTCTACGTCTGTGCGCAAGATTTAAACACTCCTAACCATCCCTAGGTCCATTGTTTCCGATGTGGTAGTGAAGTGGAAACGTGAAGGGAGACGTACAGCACAAAAGCGTACAGGCCGACCTCGTCTGCTGATTGACAGAGACCGCCGACAGTTGAAGAGGGTCGTAGTGTGTAATAGGCAGTCATCTATCCAGACCATCACGCAGGAATTCCAAACTGCAGCAGGATCTACTGCAAGTACTATGACAGTAAGGCAGGAGGTAAGAAAACTTGGATTTCATGGTGGAGCGCCTACTCATAAGCCACACATCACGCTGGTAAATGCCAAACGACACCTTGCGTAGTGTAAGGAGCGTAAACATTGGACGACTGAACAGTGAGTGGAAAAAAAAAAATTGTGTGGAGTGACGAATCACGACACACAATGTAGCGATCCGCTGGCAGGGTGTGGTTATGGCGAATGCCCGGTGAACGTCATCTGCCAACAGGAAATTTCGGAGTCGGTTGTGCTATGGTGTGGTCGTGTTTTTCATGAAGGGGGCTTGCATCCCTTGTTGTTTTGCGTGGCACTATCACAGCACAGACATACATTGATGTTTTAAGCACTTTATTGCTTCCCACTGTTTAAGAGCAATTTGGGGATGGCGATTGCGTCTTTCAACACAATCGAGTACCTGTTCATAATACATGGCCTGTGGTGGAGTGGTTACACGACAATAACATCCCTGTAATGGACTGGCCTGCACAGAATCCTGATCTGAATCCTATAAAACACATCTGGGATGTTTTGGAATGCCGACTTCGTGCCAGGCCTTACTGACTGACATTGATACCTTTGCTCAGTGCATCACTCCGTGAAGAATGGGCTGCTATTTCCCAAGAAACCTTCCAGCACCTGATTGCACGTATGCCTGCGAGAGTGGAAGTTGTCATGAAGGCTAGGAGTGGCCCAACACCATATTGAATTCCACCATTACTGGTAGAGGGCGCCACGAACTTGTAAGTCATTTTCAGCTATGTGTCGGGATGCTTTTGATCACATAGTGTACACTTCAAATTGCAGCTGAACATCAAATTATCCTTCTAAAATGCAAGAAGAGTTTCTCCCTTTGCTAAAATATCAACCAAACAAACTTACAAAAATCTTCTTAAAGTAGTCTCTGTGTGTTTTAAATTGAGATCATATGCAGTTCTCCTCCGTCGTTTTGTTATATCGAGGGTAACATTGGTTGTTTAGCGTTTCAATCAAAATGAATTATTGGATGTTCTCTTGAGGGATATCGAGCCAAATTCTGTCCAGTTGGCATGTTAGATTGTCAAAATCCCGAGGTAGTTGGAGGACCCTGTCCATAATGCTCCAAATGTTTTCAATTGGAGAGAGATTAGGCGACTTAGCTGGCCAAGGTAGGATTTTGGAAACATGAAAACATGCAGTAGAAGCTTTCACCATGTACTGGTGGGCATTATCCTGCTGAAATGTAAGCCCAGGATGGGTTGCCATGAAGTGCATCAAAACTGGGTGTAGAATGTTGTCAATGTGCTGCTGTGATTAGATTAGATTATGGGTAGTTTTCGTTCCAATTGATCCATGGTGAGGATATCCTCTGGGATGTGGAACATTTGCTGTAAGGTTGCCGCAGATGACAACCAAAGGGGTCCTGCTATGAAAAGGAATGGCACCACGTACAAACACTCCTGGTTGTCGGGCCGTATGGCGGGCGACTGTCAGGTTAGCATCCCACCGATGTCCAGGACGTTTCCAGACACGTATTCAGCCTGGAAGCTCATTGAATGGTATGAATGTCATTGACAGGACTCAGTGATGAGTCCCGCTTTGAACTGAGCCACGATGACCAGCGAGGAAAGTGTCTGGAGATGGCTCGGACAGCGGTGGGATACCGACCTGACTGTTGCCCATGTACGTAGCACAGATTACTAGAACCAATCTTTTCGCGAGCGTACAAGTTAGAGGCAGAGGGTTCACATCTCGTATTTCCTGCCATATTCAGCTGTAGGTATCTCGTAACTGGACTTTTGACCTGCCTTCATGTTTTGTTATTAAACTAAAGAAGGAGTGTATTATGCATACTGCAAGTTGCATAAAGCGTGGGCTGATGTTTATTTAGCTCCTGACCTCCGAAATTACCGATCAAAAGTGCCCATCACTTATTTTCAGCGATAGTCAGTTCCTAGAATGAGATTTTCACTCTGCAGCGGAGTGTGCGCTGATATGAAACTTCCTGGCAGATTAAAACTGTGTGCCCGACCGAGACTCGAACTCGGGACCTTTGCCTATCGCGGGCAAGTGCTCTACCATCTGAGCTACAGAAGCACGACTCACACCCGGTACTCACAGCTTTACTTCTGCCAGTACCTCGTCTCCTACCTTCCAAACTTTACAGAAGCTCTCCTGCAAACCTTGCAGAACTAGCACTCCTGAAAGAAAGGATAGGAGTGCTAGTTCTGCAAGGTTCGCAGGAGAGCGTCTGTAAAGTCTGGAAGGTAGGAGACGAGGTACTGGCACAAGTAAAGCTGTGAGTACCGGGCGTGAGTCGTGCTTCTGTAGCTCAGATGGTGGAGCACTTGCCCGCGATAGGCAAAGGTCTCGAGTTCGAGTCTCGGTCGGGCACACAGTTTTAATCTGCCAGGAAGTTTCAGTCAGTTCCTGTTAGCTAGTAATCAGACCTTTGTCCTGGCTTCATGTTTGTTATTAAACTAAAGAAGGAGTGTTCTATGCATGGTACTGCAAGTGGCATATTGTGACAGCGGATATTTATTTGGTTATGGGCTTCTGAACTTGGAGGTTGAAGTTGCGCAGTTCGGGACCCTGTCTAAAACAATCCACAAACAGCCTCTAGTTGCGTACATTGGCTCTCCTGCCCCCAGGGAGCGAAAACAAATGAGAAAATGAATGTAACTGCTAGCTGTTGGCTACTAAGTGGTCACCAAATGTGCTGTGGTTGCTGTTGCTTTTCAAAGCTCTTAGGTGTTCTGAATATTTTGGTTTAAAGTCCCTGCATGTTTGCCCTTATATACACTGACTGACAAGTGTTGCACGTGACTTCATATACGTGCCTGATCCGTTCAATTTATCTGTGAGTGTTTCTTGTCTTGTAACCTTTTTCTGTGTTGTGTTGTCTGTTCCGTAACCTATTTGAAGTCCCTGTTTCTTTCATATGTTGCCTATTCTGTGAACAATTTTTTTATTTTAGGTGAGTATGTTCCGCTTACTTTTGTGTGTGTGTTGTTGCTCTGTTGTGTTGTTCATGTGCTTGTTGTCTGTGTATTGTGTTCTTTTGTGTTGTGTAAGGTCTTGTGTGAATGTGGCGTGTTCATTTGTTTTCCATTTACATGTTTATTGGCTATGTTTCTCTATTATATGGGCATCGTAACCATTTTCCACTGCTGTTTGTTTTATTGTGTTTTGTTCCTGACTGTAGTTCTACTCGTTTGTGGGTGTTCTGTTTAATCTGTGGACCAAGAATCTGAAGCCTTTTTACTGGTGTGCCAATGTGTGGTTTGATAGCTTCTGAATGGTGGTGCTTGTGGTTGTTGGTTTCTTTAAAATTGTTATGCCATATGTATTGTTTATTTCATGTATGGTGAGATCAGAAAATGTAGTGTTTTCTGTTTCTAATGTGAAGTGAATTTTTAGCTGTAAACAGTTTATTTCATTGTATAGCTGTTTTATGTAAGTAAGTGGCTCTTCAGTCAGGTGTATTATGTTAGCAACTTAACAGTAGCAGAATATAACTTTCTATTTTTGTAGTTTTGTTATGTGTCTGAAGATCTAGTTCCCTATGTTGTTCATGACAGTCTTTCATGTTGTGAATAAAATTCTTTGTTGAACACAAAGTAATTTTGTGTTGTTGTGGTCCTGAGTATGGTTGCTATTTCATCATTTTCTGTGTCTGTTGTGTTTCCTTGTTCTTTTAGTCTTTGTGTGATGACCTTGATTGATTTGTCTGTTGGAATGCAAGTGTACACTGATGTGACATCAAATTAAGTGAAATTTGTGCACTCAGGCTTCACAATGCCAGTGATAAAAATAAAATGTCTGTCACAAAATTTTGTCCAGCGAGTACATCCGGCAGAAAAAGGACATGGAAGAGTGGCAGTCTGGCAACACTGTAACCACATGTATGGTAACTACATCTGTCAGTACATATTAGCTGGTAGGATAGAGGATAGAGTTTTGGGTTAGCAAGCAGGAGGTTGATGGTTCGATCCTGGGTTCGGGAATACATTTTTTATTTGGTAAATGTAGTCTAGTTGGTATGGTATCTGGCATCTTAATCGTGAACAGCGATTGCAGTGGGTCCTCTAGAAAATTTGAACTTACATACTTCAATCGTAGAAATGGAAGACTGGTCAGCTTTGAAAGAAGCTCTTTCCAGGTCATGGGCATGAATTTATTCGCACCACTTCATCTACTAGATCGAAACCCGTTTTCTTTGTACTCTCCTCCAATGGTTCCATAGGTTTAGTACCAACTATTATTCTCACCTTGTCCAGGTCCATTACATTTCGTTTGGGCCTTACGTTACCAGTACGACTAGCAATGTGCTTTGTGAATAATGTCCAAACTCGCTTACTATTTTGTATGTGTTATCACCATGGTCCCACTAATTATGCCTTTCAACATTGAGTCTGGTAACTCCATGCTGTATCTCAATGCATTATTATTATTATTATTATTATTATTACTATTATTATTCTATCGATGGGATTGTGGAAACATCACTTCTCTTACCATTAGGGAAACAGTGTAATTCTAAACCAAACATTTCACAATTAGTGGTGTTGGGATGAATCATGCAGAACAATATCTGTCAGAGGGATAATGTGCATTAGGTGGAACAGCATGCAGGACTGATGGCGTGTTTATACTGTACGTGCTGTCCACCAGACAGGGACTAGTCATGAGCATAGTAACATGCCCATGACAGACTCCAATGTACATGTGTACAAATATAGAATTTTCTCATTGTAAACATCTAAACTATTGTGGCAGACGTACGGCATACACAAACGATGAATATGTGGATATGCTTCTGGTCCATGGCGCATCTGATAACCGGACTGGTGTTGCTGCTCATGAATATGCTGCTAGATATCCTTGTCAGTGCCATCCAGATAAAAATGTCTTTAGTCATCTGGAGTTGTGCCTTCAGCAGTCAGGTTCTCTCCTTCCGCCATCGCGTGACAGAGGTCATCCACGGACTCACCTTACTCCAGCTGCTGAGGAAGCTGTTCTGAAGGTCATACACCAAGAACCTCAGCAAAGTACATGTAGCTTAGCAAGGCAGCTGCTTGTCTCACAATGCATGGTCGTTAACTTGCTGCACGATCATGGGCCGCACCCCTATCATTATGCTTTCACTCAACACCTGCACCCTGAAGATCGCCATCAGTGGATGCAATTCTGTGGATGGTCCCAACATGTCACCTGCGACTGTGGATATCAAGTTTGCTTTGGTATCAATGTCCAGGCTGGGTGTCTTCAATATGCACAATGCCCACCATTGGTATGAGGTTAACCTGCATGTCACTTGCGACCGCGGATATCAAGTTTGCTTTGGTATCAATGTCCAGGCTGGAATATTGGGCGACGGGTGTTTGGGCCCCTGCATGTTGCCTGACTGGTGGGCTGCATGAAGGTATCATGCATTCGTCTCAAACTATCTGCCTGATGCACTGGAAGATGTTCCACTACATGTTCAGAAGAGGATATGGTTCCAACATCATGGTGCACCTCCACACTCCGGAAGTAATGTGCAACAGTATCTGGACAGAACATTTCTAGGGAAATGGCTCGGACATGGAGGTTCAGTTGTATGGCCACCACATTTACCTGACCTAAATCCCTTTGATTTCTTCCTGTGGGGACACCTGAAGGAGCACATGTACTCTACTCCACTGCCGAATGTGGAAGAATTGGTAGCGAGTGTTCATGCTGCTCTTGTTACTGTGGACACAGCTTTGCTGCGAAAGGTCCAGAGCTGTATGATCCAGCGGGTGGCGCAATGTTTCGACGTGTAGGGAAGTCGCTTCGAGCATCTGTTGTTCTGAGGACAACGTATTCTGTTGTGAAGGTTATGCAGTCATTAACATGGACATTACTGTTGTCACTGGTAGATAATGTGCGACATCTGAGCACTCATATTACATATAGTATAAATGACAAGTAGATGTTGTGTTATTGTACTGTGCTATCATCTTTAGCATCTCAAAGCTGATATAGTTTTTGTAGGTATTCCGTCCTATGACAGGTCATTTGTTTCAACTGTCTATTTTTTTATTTGCCTAACCATGTATTTGTTATGTTCAGCATTACAAAATGTTGTAAATTTAGGATACATGTGAGCTAAGAGACAGTGTAAATTACATGCCCCCCAACCCAGGATCGAACTCTTGACGTCCTGCATGCTAACCCAAAACCCTGCTCACTGCACCAACTGTACAGCACAACTAATATGTGCTGACAGCAGTAGTTACCATACATGTGGTTATAGTGTTGCCTGATTGCAAGTCTTTAATGCCCCTTTTCTGCCGGATGTCCTCACTGGACAAAATTTTGTGAGAGACATTTTTTTGTCGCTGGCATGTGAGGAGTCGCGCTGCGAAGCCCAAGTGCACGAATTTCGCTTCAACCTGTATCCTCTCTCTCTCTCTCTCTCTCTCTCTCTCTCTCTCTCTCTCTCTCTCTCTCTCTCTCTCTCTCTCTCTCTGTGTGTGTGTTTAATTTAGGAAATTTTGAGTTGGTGCCTTTGTTTATTATTATTATTATTATTATTATGGGACCAAACTGCTGAGATCATCGGTCCCTAAGTTTATACACTACATAATCTAACTTAAACTAACTTACACTAAGGACAACGCACACACCCATGCCCAAGGGAGGGCTCGAACCTCTGAAGGATTTTCAGTGTCTCTTGACTGTTTTTGTGGTAAATTTCTGTTGGGTCACTGGTCAATTGGGTGATATTGTCATCCTTCAGAAAATCTAGTGCTGTATCAATGTATTACTTTTCGTCCAAAGCAAGACGGTATTTTCTTTGTCTCCTCTTGTTAGTATGGCATTATTTTGTTTTAGTTTAGGTTTTAGATTAGTGGATGTGATTTCTTCTGGTTTTATGTTATTAGAGATTATGGTGGATTTGTGTGTTGTGATTATCTGTGCTATTTTTGCATTGGCATGCTCAGTCTTTGTGTTGCTTTATAATGTGTTCAGATTGTGTTATGAAGTCTTCTATTGTTTTATGTGATATATGTCCTATTTATAGTAGCCTTTTTTCTTGTTTGGTGAGATTTAGGTCAGTTAGGCTGATGATCCTGTCACGAAAGTTATGTTTTTGGTGTCTGATGACTGTTCTCGGTGGGTGTACTTTTGCTGTTTGTGATTCTGTTGAGTTTTTTCATTTTGCTTCTCCTGCATTATTCATTGTTAATAACATAATATGCCTATTTGATGAACCACAGACATATAAAACAACTATACAATGAAAAACAAATTATATGTAGAAAATCACTTCACATTAGAAACATAAAACACTACATTTTCTGGATCTCACCACACATAAAATAAACAATACTTATGACTTTACGATATTCAAGGAACCAACAACTGTGAGCACCACCATTCCCCATTTGCATGCTATCAAACACCCCCCCCCCCCTCCCCTCCCACTGGCACACAAGCAAGCAGGCTTCACATTCATGTTCCACAGGTTAAACAGAACACCCATAAGCCAACAGAACTACACTCAGGAACTGAAGACAATAAAAGAAATAGCAGTGGAAAATGATTATGATACACATATGATAGAGAAACAAAGCCAGTAAATATGTAAATGGAAAAGTAATGAATAGGTCACATACACACAAGACCTTACACTACACAAAAGAATACAATACACTGACAATGGGCACATACAGGGTGTTTCAAAAATGACCAGTATATTTGAAACGGCAATAAAAACTAAACGAGCAGCGATAGAAATACACCGTTTGTTGCAATATGCTTGGGACAACAGTACATTTTCAGGCAGACAAACTTTCGAAATTACAGTAGTTACAATTTTCAACAACAGATGGCGCTGCGGTCTGGGAAACTCTATAGTACGATATTTTCCACATATCCACCATGCGTAGCAATAATATGGCGTAGTCTCTGAATGAAATTACCCGAAACCTTTGACAACGTGTCTGGCGGAATGGCTTCACATGCAGATGAGATGTACTGCTTCAGCTGTTCAATTGTTTCTGGATTCTGGCGGTACACCTGGTCTTTCAAGTGTCCCCACAGAAAGAAGTCACAGGGGTTTATGTCTGGCGAATAGGGAGGCCAATCCACGCCGCCTCCTGTATGTTTCGGATAGCCCAAAGCAATCACACGATCATTGAAATATTCATTCAGGAAATTAAAGACGTCGACCGTGCGATGTGGCCGGGCACCATCTTGCATAAACCACGAGGTGTTCGCAGTGTCGTCTAAGGCAGTTTGTACCGCCACAAATTCACGAAGAATGTCCAGATAGCGTGATGCAGTAATCGTTTCGGATCTGAAAAATGGACCAATGATTCCTTTGGAAGAAATGGCGGCCCAGACCAGTACTTTTTGAGGATGCAGGGATGATGGGACTGCAACATGGGGCTTTTCGGTTCCCCATATGCGCCAGTTCTGTTTATTGACGAAGCCGTCCAGGTAAAAATAAGCTTCATCAGTAAACCAAATGCTGCCCACATGCATATCGCCGTCATCAATCCTGTGCACTATATCGTTAACGAATGTCTCTCGTGCAGCAATGGTAGCGGCGCTGAGGGGTTGCCGCGTTTGAATTTTGTATGGATGGAGGTGTAAACTCTGGCGCATGAGACGATACGTGGACGTTGGCGTCATTTGGACCGCAGCTGCAACACGGCGAACGGAAACCCGAGGCCGCTGTTGGATCACCTGCTGCACTAGCTGTGCGTTGCCCTCTGTGGTTGCCGTACGCGGTCGCCCTACCTTTCCAGCACGTTCATCCGTCACGTTCCCAGTCCGTTGAAATTTTTCAAACAGATCCTTTATTGTATCACTTTTCGGTCCTTTGGTTACATTAAACCTCCGTTGAAAACTTCGTCTTGTTGCAACAACACTGTGTTCTAGGCGGTGGAATTCCAACACCAGAAAAATCCTCTGTTCTAAGGAATAAACCATGTTGTCTACAGCACACGTGCACGTTGTGAACAGCACACGCTTACAGCAGAAAGACGACGTACAGAATGGCACACCCACAGACTGCGTTGTCTTCTATATCTTTCACATCACTTGCATCACCATCTGTTGTTGAAAATTGTAACTACTGTAATTTCGAAAGTTTGTCCGCCTGAAAATGTACTGTTGTCCCAAGCATATTGCAACAAATGGTGTATTTCTATCGCTGCTCGTTTAGTTTTTATTGCCGTTTCAAATATACCGGTCATTTTTCAAACACCCTGTACAAGCCACAGCAGAGCAACAACACAGACACAAAACTAAGTGGCACATACTTAGCATAACAAAATTGTTTACATAATAGGCAACATATTAAAGAAAAGGGACTTCAAATAGGTGACAGAAAAGACAAGACAACAAAGAGAAAGCTCAGAACACAAGAAACACCCACATATAAATTGAATGGATCAGGTATGTATATGAACTGACACATGACACTTGTCAGTGAACATAGGACAAACATGCAGAAACTTAAAGCCAATATATTCAGAACACCTCAAATAACAGCACCCTTAGCACATTTGCTGCCCACCAAGCAGCCCGCAACCACCATTCAACTACCATAGAAACTGATTTAGAAGTACTAAAATCCAGCCGCTGCCTATTCCAGAAAGTAACAACAGTGGGAAACTTCCACATAGTGAGGGCAATAGCAGAAGGAAAACAGGTTTTTAATTAATACTCTACACATTAAAGGACCTTTACTGAAAAGATAACACAAACAGTTAAAACACACACACACACACACACACACACACACACCACACACACACACACACACACACACACACACACACACACACGGAGGGAGAGAGGGGGAGACATAGAGAGAAGGTAAAGAAAAATTCAAACTTGTCTCCAGACTTGCTTGAGAACAAGTGAATGCTGAATGGGATGCAACTCCCAATAACATTTACACTGTGTTTTGGAGAAGTTTAAACTTTGTTACAGACAAAATTCTGATAATATGTGTAGTATTTGCATGTGCTTCTCAATAACTCATGGGATGCAAATGAAAATGGACCTATCAAAACAAAATGTAAGTAATAGCAAATGTATGTGTGAAATATTATGGCACAACAAAATTAAATTTAAACATAAAGTGACGCATTTACTCATCAACCAAATTCACATTAACATCATTTGAATGCAGGTGACACACTACCAATGCACAACAATGCACAAATGGTCGTACAGGAGTGTATAATGTAAAATTAAGATAATGACAAAACAAAAAATATTCTTCTTGAAGCCTAATTTTCATACATTATTTATCGCTAAAATTTTTAATTTTAATAAACAAAACACATAGATTATGGCACAGAGATGCTGAAACATTTTTGTGTCACATGAGAAAACAGTGTTTTGTGTAGCAGACATACATTATATGCAATAATTTTAACTTCAAACAAGGCAAATGCAAAAGCAGTAAGTCCATATGATGAATACATTATCAATGGCTATCTGTGACTAATTAGCTACCCAAGTTGGGAAGTTTATGGTAGGAATTAAGTTGAATCATAATATTACTAACTGTAATAAATTCTTACTGGAAGAGTTTTTAAGAAAATCTACACTGAAGTTATAAGCTGCCATTTCCATGTGTAGTTGGATATCAGTGCACATGTCATAACCCAGAAGGAAACAGGTGAAGCTGCAAAGCACAATGGCCACCTGTGGAAGAGAACAAAATACCAAGCAGTAATTGGGCTAAATGCATGCAGCTGACTCATGACAGACAAGACACAGACTAGGACAAGCCCAAAACATACCATGCAACAATGAGGTGCAAATTGAAAACCTTCATCACAACAGTGTCAACAGATAAGAACAGAGAGAGAGACAATCTGAAACATGACCAGAGAGAAGAATCTAGTGATGAGTGAGGTTGTTATTGAATAGTCGATAGTAGAGTGATGATAATAACCAACTGTATCAGATATGACTACAGATCTGGCTAACTCTTCACTGAGTGGTTGTATTTACATTGGCTACAAGGTACACTACTGGCAGGTGTGCCCATGTGGTGAGACAGGTGATGGGCTCACTATTCAAGTGCAGTGCTGTGGTGATACTGTTCTCTCTAACACCCATCTATGTCCATTTAAATGCGCTAGACGGTGCCAAGAGGTTCGGAATAGAGGTACGGGTGAAGACTTTGTCCCTTCAACTGCTGGTTGCAGGAGAGGAGGGTGTCTATGGCTTCCATCAGGATATCGCTAACGATGGACACAACAGGGGGTTCTACCGATTCGTGTGGATGCAGAACAAGTTGCCAGTGCAACAGTGGGTAGTCCTAGGCAGCTGCCTGGGGCACTGGCCATGGCTCCACATTGTCACCAGAAGATGGTGGAGGAGATGGCAGCTGGTGCAGTGCTTGAACTCAAGGCCAGAGCTGCTTGTTATGCTGGCATTCGAGCCCCTTCTGTGTTTGGACTGATGTAACTTGATGCCCGTGGGTCTCCACTATCATCACTGGCGTCCAACCCGCATTACTTCCATAGGAGTGTACCCACACAGCTGTGCCAGATGCTTAACACTGGGAGGGACAAGACTGGGGATCAGGAGATGAAACAGGGTCAGTGGTCGACACCCACGAAGTAGCTCAATGGTACTACGTTTGTTAATCGCCGTGGTTTGATAAGTGCTCAAAAATAGGATGAGAGTCAACATAGTAGCAGATGATTCAAAATATTTTTTCATTTGCTGCTTGAAAAGTTCAAACAAGATGTTCTGCATCACCACGTGTGGAAAGATAAAATGGAGGTCTACAGATATGTTTTATACCTACAACCTCACAGAAATCCTTGAAGGTTGACACCATGAATTGTGGCCCATTGTTGGAGACCAGTGTGTGAGGCAACCTTTTGATGGCCAAAACTTGGGCCAAATTGATGAGGGTGGCATCAGTCACGGTGGATGTCATGCGTACAACATATGAGTATTTTGAGTAAGCATCCACAGTGAGCAGTCACACTGATCCCAAAAACGGGCCTGTGAAATTGATACGTATGCAGTCTCAGGGAAGGTGCAGAGTAGGCCACTAGGTGAAAGATTGTGAGGGTGTTGCACGGTGCCAGGTGGACGTCATGCAGCTATGGACCATTCTTCAATGTCACTGTTAATCCCCGGCCAGTACACATGTCGGTGAGCTTATGACATCATGCGGGACATCCCCCAATGCCTCCAGTGCACCTGTTGGTAAAATTCTGCCAGGCTGACTGCTCATTGTGCCTCAGTGTTCAAATGAATGACATAATCAACAAACAAGAGCCTGGGAGAAATATGTTTCCAGTAGGTGAGCTTGGTCACTAAATAGCGGGTGTGCTAAGTTGGCCAACCACGGGTCACATAGCAGAGGACTTGCCACAAGGTGGGGTCTTGGCACATGGCAACAGTGACATGAATGACCGTAATGGGGATACGAACCAATGTATGTTTCTGTTTGGTATCGATGTGTAAGCGGAGGACTCCCGAAATCAGGTTCTGGGATAGCAGGAGATGGAACAATGCATTGGCATTTTAATGCTATGCCATGGGCTTCTACCAGGTGGTATAATTTTTTGTACTCAGGAACAATGCCCAGTGCAGGAGGTGTTAGACTCTCCGCTCTGGAAGGGTGGACCACAGCCTGAATAATGCCACCAATAGCTTGTCATCTGAAATTAGAGAGAACTTCATCTCAGAAAAGGTAGACATGAAATTAGTTAATGGCAAACACTATTGCCAGTGCCTCCTTTTCGATCTAGGAAGAGTTTTTCTGTGCAGGGGTCAATCCCTTGGATGCATATGCTATAAGCCAGGAGTGGCAAGAATTCAGCTCACGAGCCATGCTCTGGCATGAGAGCTTTAACTCTGAACCTGGCTCCACGTTCCCCATATCCCCCATTGCCATGTCATACTGTTTAAATGCATGAAGGGGGAAGATGGGGTCATTTAAATGGTGCTGCAGTTGCACTGCATGCCTTGGTTTTATATTTCACATTTGTCAACAACCTAGATCACAAACAAAACAAATTTTCAGTATTATTTAATTATTTTTGGTGTACTGAAGACATAATTTAATTTTTATGTGATACAAACTGTTGACATGTGGACAGACACAGAAAATGTCACAGATTTTATTTTTATACTCAAGTTGCCATGTAACTGTGACTTATTTAGTTTCATAATCAAAAAAAGGTCTTTCACACACTTATGTTGATCAAAATATTGTAGCACTTTTGCAACCTAAGAATGGAGATATGGAAACACTAACTGAGGAAAACAATGTAGACATCTTGAACAATTTTAATGTAGAAGGGTTTGTCTTTAAAAAGGGAATTACTTTGCAGATCAGTCAGTTACAACTGCACATGCACGGGGGCACTTTCAACTCAATTGTCAAACAGTCTCAAAAATAGTTGTGTGATTGGCAGTGCCCTCAAAATTTTTAGAAAACTGTCTGAGTTTGTCCCATCTGCAATGTGGTTTCTTTTTAAATACATCCCTATCAGATTAGAAAGAAGTTTTTCTCTGCTTGAAATGTCTTATTGTAGGCAGTGTGCAACCAAGTCCACTTAAAATGCAAGGACTGTAATGCATTCCAGATGTTCTAATTTTTGTTCCTGGACTGCTGTTTCATTCATAAATTCAACAATAGCGAGTTTTAAATTGAAAACTCATTTTAGGCATGTTCATTGACTAAATCAATGCACTTCACAGTAATATATAAAGTCTCCATACTTTTCATTCAATTTCACTGAAAACTGTTGCAACTGATAGTGGAATAATGCGTCTAACTTCAGAAATGTCACTGCTCATCACGCCAGTTTCATCACGTGTTCTATGCTTACAAATTTTGCACAAAGTGCTTCTTGATGTACAGAACAATGATTCCCATCCCTCAATTGTTGTAAGTTTTTACTCTTTCATTTCAACTAAATCTTCATATTCTTTCTGCATAGTATTGTAATCTCACTTTATAGCACATTTGCAGTATTCACTAATTATGTGACATCATAACAGATATTGAGAATTCTTGCCCTCTTTTCTGTCATTCCCATTCACTTTTGAAGGCTTGTCATGACAGATCATTAGACTGCCTTTTTTTGTGCAAACAGCCACTCAACGTGTGAACATCCTTCAACCACAAACAAATAGTGAAGGGTAAACAGTGCTGACACGACAATTCTGCCGCACTGAAGACAGCTGTGCCAACCAAATAATGCCACGCCATGCCATGACAAAATGAAATGTCACATTTGACTGGGTACTTCTGTGAAGGCCCAAGCAAAGCCAAGACAGATTGAATCTTGGACTGCATGCGGCCTGCACGTCTGGCTTGTGTGACGTTTGGCATGCCGTGGGTGGCCCTGCCATAGGCTGTTTGGAGCCATTATCATTCCTGTGTGCCAAAATTGCCCTGATGCCTTAGGCAGATGCATCAGCCACCACAACCAATGGGCGACTGGGAGAGAATGGCATGGAGCAAGGGGTGGATTTCAGTCTGGTTGTCAGTTGGGTAAAAGCCTGGTCATAGGCACGCATGTTAATGACAGCTGTGTTCTGGGATTCCTCGTCTAAGGGTAACTGAAGATAAGCATTGGCAAGGTCTATACTGGAGTGGTATTCCCCTCCAGCAAGTTTGCTAAGAAGGTCTTCTGTCTGGGATAAAGGATAATTTACCAATGATTGGGCATTAATTGTAGCCTTGAATCTCCACACAATGAGAAAGAACCATTGGACTTTCTGACAATGACTAGTCAAGTGGCCCATGTGCTAGATTTCACTGGCTTGATAACCACAGCATTCTGGAGATGAATTAGCTCCTGCTTCACAGCAGCATTTAAGTTAAACAGAACTGGTCTAGTGCAGTAAAAATGAGGTGTGGCATCTGGCTTAAGGATGATGTGCACTTGAAAGTCTGAGACACACCCCACATCCGGGTGAAATATAGATGCAAACACAGTGCAGAGATCATCTAGTTCCTGGAAAGAGACTGCAGTTGACACGACCTGTGGATCATCAGAGATAGAAAACCCAAACAATATAAAGATGTAGAGGCCAAAAATGTTGCTAGCAGATGGGTGGTCAATGTCAGATAACATAATGAGTCATGTAATGTATTATAGACTGCCCATGAAGAGTAACTGAACTATCCCTGTAGACCACCAAATGCCGCGAGGGTGGGGATAACAACATGGCCGGCATCCAGTTGTGCATACATCACCTGATTTAACAAAGATGTGGTGGACCCTGTATCCACCTGGGAATGGACATCCTAGTGCCAAATGTGAACTGCGAGAATGAATTTCTGTGTGAAGAGATCATGTGGAAGGTCTATCAACTGTAGAAAATGTATGGTGTCTGGTTATCTCATGCAGTCAGGTGGGAGCCAGTTCATGGCTTTGACACACTGAGCAGAGCTTTGCCACAACATGTGCAGGACCCCCCATGATCTGGACAGTCAGTGAGCAGAAAAACACTGTGGGCATGAAAGAAGTGGCCCCCTTGACCACTGATGAGTCATGAGATGCCAGACAGTGACAAATCACAACATTGCTGCAACCTGGGAGTTGCCTGACACCTGTAGCATTGGGAGTGGAATGTGTGGTGGTGTGTCAACTGCCTCAACTTGTGGCTTTACAATGAGTTGTTCTTTAGCAGCCTCAACAATTTGGAATGAGTGTGGGATGCAAAAGATGTCTTGGAACAGGTTTATCCAGTTATTGAAACGGTGTGGACCTCCACATCGGGTGCCAGCTGAATCATGACATTGTGAATCGAGGAGTCTATGTACAAGACTTTTCAGCCTTGATTTGTGCAAGTGAAATCACATTTGCAGTTGAGACCTTGAAAGCCAGTGACTCAGGAGCAATAGGATTGCCCAGTATTGGTGAAACTCAAGCCAGGAGTCAGCCAAATGATATCTCTTGGAATAATAATTAGTCAACAGAAGCCAAATCTTGTGAAGTGAGTGTGCGGCAGGGTCACACAGAGGTTGTAATGTTCGGAGCAGAGAAAAAGTGACAGACATAACAATCTCTGAAATTATCGTCCATGACTGGAAATACCATGAAATGTTTCTTCAGTTGATGCAAATGTGTCCCGGCCCATGGTAACATCACTGAAAGGCAGAAACAACATGGGCCATATTGGGGCATCAGGTGTGGTGGAGTGCTAAGGCCTGGAGCAAAGTAGCCTCATCAGCTCTGAGTTTGTCTAGCTGAAGCCGAAGTGACTTCTGTAACAGGTCTGTCTGTAGTGCTGCTGTTGCATTAGCTGTTGCTGTTGCTCCCACAGGCAAGCCCGTTTATCATTCATGCTGCTGAAGAACTTCCTTTTTCCTCATCACTGTTGCTATATCTGTGAGGCACCAGATATTAGCACACACGTCAGAAACCAGGAGAGAAATGATTGAAGCTGCAAGGTGGAAGGCCCACCAGTGGAAGTGAATGCAATACCAAGCAGTTTTGAGTAAATACAGCTAAAACCTTTGCCACAACGATATCAACAGACCAAGAACAAAGAGAGACACAACCTGAAACACAACTAGAGAGAAGAACCAAGTGACAGAATAGGTTGTTATTGAAATAGTCCACAGTACAGCAATGATAGTAACAGACAATATCAGACATGAGTACAGAACTGATTCATCGTTTGCTGGGCGGCTGTATTTATATCAACTGATAAACACTATTGCCTGGTGTATTCAAGTGGTGCGACGGGTGATAATGTGCCTTCTATTGGCCATCTAGGTCAATTTCCCCTGCTGGACATTCAACTTCTGTGGAACATGATACCAGACTAGTGACAACTGATACTTTGTTTTTTGCTGGCCAACAGAGCTTCAGGCTGATTTATGAACAGATTCAAGTTACCTGCAGGTGCTTGGTATACAGGGTGGTCCATAGAATCGTGACCGGGCCAAATATCTCATGAAATAAGCATCAAACGAAAAAACTACAAAGAATGAAACTTGTCTAGCTTGAAGGGGGAAAACCAGATGGCGCTATGGTTGGCCCACTAGATGGCGCTGCCATAAGTCAAACGAATATCAATTGCGTTTTTTTTAAAAATAGGAACCCCCATTTTTATTACATATTTGTGTAGTATGTAAAGAAATATGAATGTTTTAGTTGGACCACTCTTTTCGCTTTGTGATAGATGGTGCTGTAATAGTCACAAACATATGGCTCACAATTTTATACGAACAGTTGGTAACAGGCAGGTTTTTTAAATTGAAATACAGAACGTAGGTAAGTTTGAACATCTTATTTCGGTTGTTCCAATGGGATACGTGTACCTTTGTGAACTTATCATTTCTGAGAATGCATGCTGTTACAGCGTGATTACCTGTAAATACCACATTGATGCAATAAATGCTCAAAATTATGTTTGTCAACCTCAATGCATTTTGCAATATGTGTAACGACATTCCTCTCAACAGCGAGTAGTTTGTCTTCCGTAATGTTCGCACATGCATTGACAATGCACTGGCACATGTTGTCAGGCGTTGTTGGTGGATCACAATACCAAATATCCGTCAACTTTCCCCATAGAAGGAAATCTGGGGATGTCAGAACTGGTGAACGTGCGGGCTGTGGTATGGTGCTTTGACGACCAATACACCCATCATGAAATATGCTATTCAATACCGCTTCAACCACATGAGAGCTATGTGCCGAACATCCATCATGTTGGAAGTACATCGCCATTCTGTTATGCAGTGAAACATCTTGTAGTAACATCGGTAGAACATTACGTAGGAAATCAGCATACATTGCACCGTTTAGATTGCCATTGATAAAATGAGGGCTAATTATCCTTCCTCTCATAATGCCACACCATACATTAACCCGCCAAGGTCACTGATGTTCCACTTGTCACAGCCATCGTGGATTTTCCGTTGGCCAATAGTGCATATTATGCTGACTTTTGTTACCACTGTTGGTGAATGACGCTTCGTCGCTAAATAGAATGCGTACATCGTTCCATAATTTCTCTTGTGCCCACTGGCAGAACTGTACACGATGTTCAAAGTCATCGCCATGCAATTCTTGGTGCATAGAAATATGGTATGGGTGCAATCGATATTGATGTAGCATTCTCAACACTGACGTTTTTGAGATTCCCGATTCTCACGCATTTTGTCTGTTACTGATGTGTGGATTAGCCATGACAGCAGCTAAAACACCTACTTGGGCATCATCATTCGTTGCAGGTCGTGGTTGATGTTTCACATGTGGCTGAACACTTCCTGTTTCCTTAAATAACGTAACTATCTGGGGAATGGTCCACACATTTGGATGATGTCGTCCAGGATACCGAGCAGCATACATAGCACACGCCCGTTGGGCATTTTGATCACAATAGCCATACGTCAATATGATATCAACCTTTTCTGCAATTGCTAAATGGTCCATTTTAACATGGGTAATGTATCATGAAGCAAATACCATCTGCACTGGCGGAATGTTACATGATACCACATACTTATACGTTTGTGACTACTACAGCACCATCTATCACAATGCGATAAAAGTGGTCCAACTAAAACATTCATATTTCTTTACGTACTACACAAATACGTAATAAAAAATGGGGGTTCCTATTTTAAAAGAATGCAGTCGATATCCGTTTGACCTATGACAGCGCCATTTGGTTTCCCCCTTCAAGCTAGACAAGCTTCTTTCTTTGTAGTTTTTTCGTTTGATGCTTATTTCATGAGATATTTGGCCTGGTCACTATCAATGGACCACACTATATACTTACTGTTATGAAGGACTTATTATGAAGTTCTACTTCTGTCACAAGTGCTTCCATATGCTACTCTATATAAAATGTATGGATTTCTGTCTTCTTAAATTTATAAAAATTCCTGATGAATGTAATGTGCCGACTCTTCCTTTCTTCATTTCTTCTCCACAAAAGTGAGAGTCTAACCTAAATTTTGTAACAAGTAACACAGTTGTACCAGTGGTCACACAATATTCAGAGAGGCAGATTATATCAACTGTGTTTGATAGTTCTAATTCATCAATGTAGATAAGTAATTCATTTTTTTCACCTCTTAGACCTCAAATATTTTGATGCTATAACGGTAGCTGACAGTTTACATTGCCTGTTATAAAATTGAATTAAATAAAATTACCACTAATTGCTGAAGATTTTAAGCCAACAGCTGTTTGTGGTGATGCAATATGCCAGAATTATATTGTTTGGTTTCTTTCTCCAACTGGAAGTTTCTTTCAATCCTAACCTCTCTTAAAATATGGGTTCTTTCTGTCCTCCCTGCCCCAAAAAATGTGGTGCTCTAACAATTCTGACCAGTTGTATTTTAACACTCATGAGAGTGCTAACCCCTCCCTCCACCCTTACGTTATCTGCTATTAGCCCAGTCATTTTACCCTTAAAAAGCACACTAATACACATATTTATTGAGTAATCTGTACTAAACTGCAATTACAATCTAAATAATTTATCCTTACAAAATCACAAGAAATTACCTGTGTTGCCGGCCACAGAGCTGCCAACACATTAGGAATAGCAAATGAGTCTTCCAGTTTTAATTGGGAAGTAGGGTGGAAAAGGTAGAGATAGTTCACACATCTGCTGATGGCAAATTTTTTATAAAACAGTTGTCAGACAGTGAACATAAACATAGGTGTAATACAGGGTAGTTTATTGGGTTCCGTTCTATTTTTAATCTCTCTCTCTGTTATGTGGCAGCTTATTGCTGCTAGGTGCAAGTCTTTTCAGCTAATGCCAGTTGGGTGACCTGTGTGGCTTTGATGACTACTCAACATACAGTCCCCAAGCAAAGAAAATCCTTGAGCTGGCCAGAAATAGAAACCAGGTCCATTTGGTTGGTATCCAACAAGCTGGCCCCACAACTACCAAGGGGGACTTGTTCTTAATAATCAGTGAGTTTCAAGACAGTGTAAGACATGGAGAGAAAGTTCTTTGTCAATGGCAGCAACATCATAATCACTGATAGAACACCACAATTTATAATAGAAAAAGCAAATGAAACCCTCAAACATGCATGCACTTCAGCAGAAAAAGGGAAAACAACTCTATCACCTTAAGCATAGATGACAAACCTATAGATTGTATAACAAACATGAAGCTTTTAGGGTTGTACCTCAAATGGGTGCACCTTTCTATAAAGCATCAACAACAAATAGCATTAATTTTTACCACTCATTGTCGTTTTACAATTGCAAGCCTATTTCTGTTCCTTCATTAATGCTTCAGATAATACAGTGATAAGCTGTGTTGTTATACAACCAAGTGAGCAACAGTAATATAAAATAAACAGTGAGCCAGGGGAGAAAACATTTGTGATTCATGCAAGAAAATGACCCAGATTACAAGTCAGCAGCACAACCCCTTAATGAGGCAGTTGCCTATAAGATAATTAGTAATCAGATAAGTGTTTGTCAGGGATCTGATGCAACTGCACTGTTTAATGCTCTGAGTAGGTCATTATTGTGCCCTAACACTTTTACGTGGCAACAGAGTGATATGAAGAAAGTTTATTTTATTATTGCTTAATTAAACAGTAATTTAGCACATATATGTTTACTTTATAGATGTTTAATTGAACTAAGATTAAACTATGGTTTTGCTCTTTCATCTTTACTTTGGTAACATAAAGACAGCTATTCTTTACATGTGTATAAAGGACATTGTGTGCCTGAGGTAATATGTAATGAACTAGCGAAGAGAATCTCATATGCATGTTATGATCTTACAGTTCTATTACCAGTTTGTAGGAGCCAGTGTCTTGGGGTGACATTCTATTCCTATGTACACTCAGTTATTAGCTATGGGATTCTTTGCTGGGTATCAAAGGCACAAAACATGGACATAGTTTCCAGAGTGCAGAAAACAGCAGTAATAATAATAACTAAAAGTTGTGGTCAGATTCATTATACTACACACACCAAAAAAATTTTAGCATCACCTCGATTTGAGAGTTCTGGAACCTGTACAGAAAATTGGAATAGAGATCAACATAAACATCATTTCCACCTTTGTATGTTGTACCACCATACAGTGAGACCTTCAGTGGTGGTGGTCCATATTGCTGTACCCACTGGTACCTCTAATACTTAGTAGCATGTCCTCTTGCAGTGATGCATGCCTTTATTTGTTATTGCATACCATCCACAAGTTGGTTAAAGCACTGTTGGTCCAGATTGTCCCACTCCTCAGTGGTGATTCGGCATAGATCCTTCAGAGTGGATGGTGGGTCACATCGTTCATAAACAGCCCTTTTCAATCTATCCCAGGCATGTTTGATAGGGTTCATGTCTGGAGAACATGCTGGCCACTCCAGTCGAGCGATGTCATTATCTTGAAGTTAGTCATTCACAAAATGTGCATGATGGGGGTGCAAATTGTCATCCATGAAGACGAACACCTCACCAATATGCTGCCGATATGGTTGCACTATTGGTCGGAGGATGGCATTCACGTATCATACAGCCAATACAGCACCTTCCATGACCACCAGCGGCATATGTTGGCCCCACATATTGCCACCCTAAAACAGCAGGTATCCTCCACCTTGCTGCATTTGCTGGATAGTGTGTCTAAGGTGTTCAGCCTGACCGGGTTGCCTCCAAACACATCTCCGACAATTGTCTGGTTGAAGGCTTATGCGACACTCATCGGTGAAGAGAACATGATGCCAATCCTGAGTGGTCCATTCAGCATGTTGTTGGGTCCATCTGTACCACCCTGCATGGTGTCATGGTTGTAGAGATGGACCTCACCATGGATGTTGGGAGTGAAGTTGCACATCATGCTGACTATTGCGCACAGTTTGAGTCATAATACGACGTCCTGTATCTGCACAAAAAGCATTATTCAACATGGTGGAATTGCTGTCAGGGTTCCTCCAAGCCATAATCCATAGGTAGCAGTCATCAACTGCAGTAGTAGCTCTTGGGTGGCATGAGTAAGGCATGTCATCGACAGTTCCTGTCTCTCTGTATCTCCTCCATGTCCGAACAACATCGCTTTGGTTCACTCCGATATGCCTGGACACTTCCCTTGTTGAGAGTCCTTCCTGGCACAAAGTAACAATGTGGACATGCTTGAACCATGGTATTGATCATTTAGGCATGGTTGAACTACAGACAACACTAGCCATGTACCTCCTTCCTGGTGGAATGACTGGAACTGATCAGCTGTCGGACCCCCATCGTCTAATAGGAGCTGCTTATGCACAGTTGTTTACATCTTTGAGTGGGTTTAGTGACATCTCTGAACAGCCAAAGGGACTCTGTCTGTGATACAATATCTACAGTCAACATCTATCTTCAGGAGTTCTGGGAAACTGGGTGATGCAGAACTATTTTTGATGTGTGTATTTAAAAATCTTAGTGCAATAGGTGAACACAAAAATACTAATCTACTGTGCAAGTGAGAGGCAAAATTAGTAAGTATTTCACTTATTCTTCTGTATGTAATCTTAGAACAGAAGCCTGTTTGGACTAACATTTACCTAGGAGAAAAGAAAAAAAAAAAAAGTCCAAACAGCATTTTCTGTCAGTGAACAAAATTGTATTATATATTATCTCCAGATATAAAAACGTTTACTAAAACACACCTATTCAAAAAGGCAGATAAAACTTGCTTAAAGTATGCTACACAAGTAAAATTAGTTAGAAGACCCAGATTTTAGGATTAATAATGAGTTAACAATTGCAATAACCCTATCAAATTACAAAACATCACAAAATACTTTTATAAGAAAGTCATGTTCCAATATCTATAGTACACGATTTAATGTCTTGTTGTTCTCCTGAGCTCAGTATCTCATTAATCAGAGGAGGATCCTGACTCAATTTCCCAGACAAATTGAGGGGAGGACATTGAGACATGCATGGTTGCACGTTTATGGGCCTGGAGTGTTTTACAAACAGACTGAAGAGAGTACAAAGGCACAGAAATAGCATTTGTGGTCCTAGAGTCACCAGTGGGTGCCCATTGTGTGTGCAGTGATGCAGTGCGAAGCTATGTTTTATATAATAGAGTGTCTGGTGCACATTATGTATCAACAAAAGAACATTGTGCAATAGAGACCAATTCAGAGAGTCAGTGGAGTAATTAAAAGACTGACCACATGTTCAGGAGGATGCAGTTTGCTATTTCCAGTCATTCTGATTAGATTTTCTGTGATTTTCCTAAATTCTTCCAGGTAAATAGTTGGATGTTTCCTTTACCAAAGTCATGACCAACCACTTGTCCTAGCCCTATAAAAACATACTTATATATTCTATAATTATTTATACTTGAGATGTCTATTTTCATTGTATTACGACAAGAAATCCTATATTATTGTGATAAGATGGCTGCATGAAATAAATAAATAAATATTGTTAAATCTATAAAAACAAAGTCTTCAAAGTAGGTGCAACCATGGTTTTCTTGGGATACGTGCAAGACTTTGCCATCAGGTTTTTTAACATTATTTTCCCCTTAAAATTCCCATGTCAAAAAGTATTTATAACTCCTGAATAATTTGTAAACACAACAAGAAAATTTCCCTAAAATTATAAGGGATTGATGCAGTCACCTCAAAACTATCTTCAGTCACCATTGATTTGATGTGAGTAAACGGCTTCTGTCTCTGTTAAACCTGTAAAGCTAACTTGCAAACCAAGTAATATTTTGTGCCTTTACCTCAGTCACATCTTCTAATCAATTTGTGTTAACTGCTGGTCCACTTTAGAAAATGATGCAGGCTGAGCTTGGTGTATCCACTGAATTAAAACATTTTGCAGCTCAACATGGTCTCCAGCTTGTACTGCTTGATGCTTTGTTTATCACTACAGGATTAATTTGGTAAAGGTCCTTCCATTTGCTAACAATACCTCACATCTTTAAGATGGTCTCCCAAGAGACTTTTCAAATTCTTTTTATGACAGTGTCTTGCTTTTGTGGTATTTCATGTAAGTTGTATATCACATGTTCTTAACTGAAGCTGAGAGTGAAGTGACTGAATTTCCTAGTGTTCAGTTGCTAACAATTTTCATGTGTATGATTACTTGACAATTCACACTTAAATGCCTGGAAGATTGTTCATACCACTACTTTCAGACTATTCCTCCACTGTCCGCTCTCTTATTTCTCCCACCCATGTAGGCAGAAGTCAAAAAAATATTTTTGCATTGAAATTTTGTGAAAAGACCTTGCTGCAGTAAAAAAACACCATTGTTTTAATGATTCCCATCTTATGTCACTCATTGTATCCCTGACACTCTCACACTTATTTTACAGTAATACAACTACCCTTCTTCAAACTTTATAAGTGTCCTTCTTCAGTCCTACCAGGTAAAGATCCCATACAGCCCAGGAATACTTCAGAATAGGAATGACAAGTGTAGTGTAGACAATCTCTTTAGTAGATTTTAAGCACCTTTTAAGTGGTCTAGTAGTAAGAGACAGTCTTCAGTTTGCCTTCTCCACCACATTTTCAGTGTGATGATCCCCACCAAGTTGTTCATAATTATTATCAATAGGTATATAGTTGAATCAACAACTATGAAATTTATGTGATTAATCATGTAACCAAAATTTAATGGAATTTTTTTATTACTCATGTAGTAGACATCACATATTTTATTGTTCGGGAGCAACTGCCACATTTTACACCATACAGATATCTCCTCTGAATCATTTTGTAGTTCATTTAACTCTGCTGATGACGTTACTAGCTGGTATATGACAACGTAATCCACAAAGAATCTAAAAGTACTGCTTGGATGTCTCCTAAAACACTTTTGCTTGTAATACCTGTTATGTTACTCGTTGTGTATTGACAAGGTTTTACAAGCCTCCAAGGGCTTCTCAAACATACACCACCAATATAGGCATGGAGCACATTAAACAGGAAAAATTTTTATATAGCTTCTTATGAAAGATTTTGTAGAAATGGAGTCGGAGATCATTTCAAGTCAAAAGGCATTGTATGTAGATCCACCTTAATGAGGTTTTCCTCATAGACATATGCAGATGTCTTATTGTAACAGTTATGGTGTTTCATATACTGATAGTTACTAGACACTGCTACACCCCTAACACATTCTTAATATAATATGTCACATTCTTAATACAATATGTTTCCATAACAATACAATTGCTAACACAGATATACTGATCCTCATTAACACATTCCCTCACAATAGATATGAGTAAATAGGCAGGTAAACATGGAGATTAACATAAACGCTGAACCCTCAAAACATATTTTTCTTCAGAGCTCACTTGTACAACCCATAAACATGCGTATATAACAATACTTTCTGTCAACACCACATCCTGACTTTTTGGGTGGATGCAAAATGTATGTGTTTTGTGTTTGTGTACTTTTTTATATGCTCTGTAAAAGAACTTAAATTACTTTCCAAAAATCCATAATGACAACTAATTGACTGTCATTGTTTCAAAATTATGAAAAGGGTTTTCAGAGACTGCTACTGCTCACAAATGTCGTGGGTTACTTAAATTATTTGATAAATCAATGAGTTTAGTGGTGTAAACCCCATCTTCAGATTATGGAGCAATACAGAAACATTTAACAGAAGTACACATAGATATTAAAGTTGTTCTTTATAGTCCTAGCATATGCTGTGACCATCCTACATCTACATCTACATCTACATCTACATTTATTCTCCGCAAGCCACCCAACGGTGTGTGGTGGAGGGCACTTTACGTGCCACTGTCATTACCTCCCTTTCCTGTTCCAGTCGCGTATGGTTCGCGGGAAGAATGACTGTCTGAAAGCCTCCGTGCGCACTCAAATCTCTCTAATTTTACATTCATGATCTCCTCGGGATGTATAAGTAGGAGGAAGCAATATATTCGATACCTCATCCAGAAACGCACCCTCTCGAAACCTGGCCAGCAAGCTACACCACAATGCTGAGCGCCTCTCTTGCAGAGTCTGCCACTTGAGTTTGTTAAACATCTCCGTAACGCTATCACGGTTACCAAATAACCCTGTGACGAAACGCGCCGCTCTTCTTTGGATCTTCTCTGTCTCCTCCGTCAACCCGATCTGGTACGGATCCCACACTGATGAGCAATACTCAAGTATAGGTCGAACGAGTGTTTTGTAAGCCACCTCCTTTGTTGATGGACTACATTTTCTAAGGACTCTCCCAAAGAATCTCAACCTGGTACCCGCCTTACCAACAGTTAATTTTATATGATCATTCCACTTCAAATTGTTCCGCATGCATACTCCCAGATATTTTACAGAAGTAACTGCTACCAGTGTTTGTTCCGCTATCATATAATCATACAATAAAGGATCCTTCTTTCTATGTATTCGCAATACATTACATTTGTATTTGATTATCCTGCCAAGAAAGTAGAGGATGACTTAATATTAGCAATATTTACTTCCTTTATTAGTCTACTGTTCACATAAAAATATGAAATAATAAATTACTTTGTTCATACAAAATGTCTGTCTTCTTGTGGTGTATTAATTTTGCTTTGTCTTGAATGCCATATTGTCTCTGCTGCACAGTAGAGTTGATTGTGATGTGTTTTAAGCATTCTTTTCAAATTTATAAACAGTGATTAAAATCATCCAAGGAGTCACACCAATGGATGTAACCCAACACACCACACAAAGAAAGCTATTTCATTTGAACAAAGTGAGTATCACTTAAAAAAAATTATGTGAATAGCAGACTAACAAGTGAAGTAAATATTACCTCAAATGAGGCTATCCTCATTTTCCTCTGCAGGATGGCCACAGCATTTCCCAAGATTGTAAAGAAAAACTTCAATGTTTATGTATATAATGAAATGGCTAGATTGCTACTCACTGTGAATATGACACATTGAGCTGCAGACAGGCATAATGAAAAGACTGTTACATGTAAGCTTTTGGCCAATGCCTTCTTCAGAAAAGAAAAATGCACACACATTCACACAAGCAAGCATAACTCACATACACAACTGCAATCTCTGTCCACTCTGGCCAGATAGGCTAGAGATAATGGCCATATATATATATATATATATATATATATATATATATATATATATATATATATATATATATATATATATATATATATATATGTGTGTGTGTGTGTGTGTGTGTGTGTAATACAGATTATATCTGTTCTACAATTTAGAGGTTTCTTCTTTACATATTCTGGAGTTAGAAACATTTAGTCTCAAGGAAGATTTATTTATAGAAACCTATCCACTATGATATACTATCCGCAGTGTTGAAATCTACATTTGATTGCAGGAAACACCAATGATATGTTGGTTTCTGTTATTATGTTAGTGTTTCTTCTCAGTTTACCTTCACTATCATCTCTTTACAGTGGTGTTAACTTATATATTTGATTCCAAGGGACACCATTACTAATTCACAAATTTTTCAGAACTTACTATCGGGTTTGGTGTACACCTTGTACAAATCTTTCAAACTGATGATACAGACAGTTAAAGCATAGTTTATCCCATGTTGGTTATACCTGTTTATCAAATAAAAAACAGGAACCTTCTCTAATAGGGCAAATAAAGAAAACAATATGTCATCAACTAAAAGTCTTATTGGTGGCAGAATATGCTGCAGAAATTTCCTGTTAAGTTTCTTATTCAATTAAATTCAGATTTTATTGAGCTCTGTATGTGTCTTACTCAACAAAACCTTAGACCACATCAAATTCTTTGATAGTAATATTGTGCTGATTTTCACTAAATGGTATGATGGCAGAATACTTGAATATTTCCTTTAGTTACAAATACTGGGCCATTTCTGTGTTTAATTTCTCATGGGAAACGACTGTAAACAAAACATCTGTTCTGTAGTGTAATCTTAAATATATGGTGAAGTATGCAAGAGAGAATCTTATTCTTTCATTGCCAGTATCATATTTTCATTAAGATCACGAACATTCATAAACTCCAAGTGTTAACAGTAAAATACTAGTGTTTCAACTGGGTGAGCCAGATTAGATGAAGACCTCACTCTCATTATTAATAGGATCACAATTAAAATGTGAGTGTAGGTGTGACAAACTACATAGGTATATAATATTTGTTGAGAAAGATTATTATTGAATCACTTCAGGTGTTGTCGCAGCTAAGGTAGAACTGCAAATATTCTTTCATTGCCATAAATGACTTACAGAACTCAGCAAGGAACTTTTATTTTATTTACTTAATAGCTTCTACATTTTCTCTTATTTCAATATTTGAGTATTTAAAATTTTTCATCTGTTTTCATAGATAATTAATTCCCATAGGAGTTTAAAAAAAAATGTGACATTGAATGTACTGTTTATTATAAATTAATGTGAAAATATGGTGTTTTGCATTGATGATTAGATGTATCAAGGACTCAGTTATTTCAGAATTTTTTGTGTTCACAAGTAAGCATGTTAGAATACTTGCTACTATCCTAATGTTCTATTATTTTGTATTTCATGAATCATTAAAGTGATTTAATTTCTGGTTAGAATATACATATATACGACAATATTCTTTTTGGGGATGTTTTTAAAGGTTTTTGGGAACATGAAGCTTACTCCTGAATCTGCTCTCAATCGCCATAACAACTTTCAAACTTTCCATGGGTCTCTTTTGCTCCTCTTCCGGTGAGTTGGCAATTCTTGGGCACAATATTTTGCAAACAGACTTGGAACAATCCCATTCAGCTGTTGTGCAGAATTCAGTATCTTAGAAAAGATCATGTATTATAAATGATTGCTTGTACTGTAGGTTGTGCTATACATATATTGGACTTCTGTTGTTTGGTTTGTATTCGTACTATCTGTCCCATTAGATGAGTAACACATAACCAGTCCTTTCTTTTATTAGTGCTTTACAAAATCACAAGAAAAGTGGCTACGTGTTGTTCCCTTTTCGACAATAAGCTTACTAATGTTGTCTTAATAACTTTTGTGATTAACAGCACCAGAATCTGGATTCTATAATGTTGTTGATCTATCAAAGCATCCATGAAATAATTTCAGTTTTATACTGCTAACATTGTAGAACATATTTTGTAATGTTTAGAGATTTGTTTACATAAGAGAGAAGATAGATGTGGCATATAAATATTTTTGTATCAAATTTTTGGAAAGAGGTAGACGGTTTCATCAGGTCTTGGTCAACTAATGCGCATAATTGTCGTTTCTGATCGGTACTATTTGCATATTATCTTGTGCATGTTCTCAACTGAGTGCTCATAACTGAAAAAAATGGTCTTGTACCTCAGTTCTACTCAGGTTTGTTTGAATTCCTTACAAAATAACTGATGTACGATTTCTTACATGAGTAACATTTAAATTGCTTCAGCTTCAAATTTTCCACTTCATAGGTTGAGGCTATTGCCACAAATTTCTACTATAACAAAGCAGACTTACTATGTTACAAATGTGAGCAACGAACTGTAATTTGAATATCTCATCCAACTATACCACAAACTTTGTTATATTATTTCATACAAAGAACACCAGTATTTCAGTTACAGTGTAGTTACAATGTGTTAATCATTGCTAAGTATCATTTTGAGCCCTGGGTGAAATCTGCAGTATCCCTCTTGCCCACTCTCCATGACCTATTATGTCATACTCCAGAAATTCTACTTTTCCAGATAACAGTCAGTTGTTATTTCTAATGGAAATAATCTTCAACTATTCTGACTTCCAAAATCTAGTGTAAATGGTACTTATTTTGTTTATGACATCTGAGAAATTATGACATCTGAGAAATTTCAGTTGAGAAGACTAACAGAAGATATTTCATTTTTAGCTATCTAGTGCATTTAATCCTGTTTTCAACTTTTGGAAAGGTCACCCAGACTGTAAGTTCCAATGGAACATTCAGACAAGTGAATGTAGTGATAACATTTATATTAATTGTGTATGCAGGCATGTACCTTCTGCTATTATTTACATAGCTCCTTCCATTGTTGAGATGTTTGTCGTAGACTGGGGCTAGTTTCTTTTAACATTCTTCTAGAAATTCACCAGCTTTGATGATAAAAACAGATGACAGTTTCTTTCACATCATTGTCATCATCAACAAACCATCATTTAGGAAGGAAACCTACCATCACTGATGTAAAGACAGTGAAGTCATAGCTCCCTGGAAGAAAGTTTCTGTTGCTGATAGTGTTATAACCTTTAATCACCAATAATTACGTGGATATTCAAACACACTCATTTAGAAACAGTAGCTGGTTACATGATAACAACTCAGTATCTCTTATTCGACTGCCGTGCCGTGACATGCGGCACTGTCACAACAGATAGCAATTACTATGAATCACTATCCTATTCTCTTTCTTGCAGCTCACTCAGTGCAGTTGTTGCAGCATATTACAGCAAAAAATTTGTTGATATTTGTTACATCATAGATGGTGATCATTCTGAGTATTCAGTTCTGCAAACACCTGTCACTGATAAAAAATGATTGAGATTGGCAGATATGAGCAGCTAAATGTACACAGTTTTTGTGCCCATGTGTGAAATGATGGCTGCACCATAGTATTAATAGATTTCCCCAATTAAACTTACTTTCTCAATGCTTCATTTTACTTAATGACTAGATTTAATGTGTACAAGAACACTTAAGTGAAACTGTAAAGTGTTTACTTAAACGGTGTTCCCTCAGTTTTATAGCAGCTATATGTAATGCTTTATTACTTCTTACTGTACTGTAGTATTTCATTTCGTTAGCAGATTAAGTTGTGATTTTTACCTACTCAGTTAGTAATTCATGGACTTTGCTTAAATGTTTAATACCCTTACATGGATAGAAATAGTCAGGCCCAGAGGTGACCTATACAAAAGGAGTACGAATATTTTTACATTTGACAGTGCAAAGTGACACGTCTCTGTGGTCCAGATTGTAGTTCTTTATTTTCCCCAGAATCAGTAGCAAAGCAATGCCTCATATGCGAGTCATCAGGAACTTTGTGTGTGAAGTATAGGAAACAAATTCCTCTTGACTAAGAACATTGTCCTTGGTGCACACTGTTGTGTTGGTATTCATTCTCAATTCTTTTTGTCAACTAGTACACTGCCCCTACATCAAAATTTAAATTATACTTTGAACATTGAAATATACAGTTCAGTGGTATTGGTGCAACAAACTGAAGCTATAATGAGACCAACATTATTTGATTACTGACCATCGATTCGGATGCTATTTTTCCATTATATGCCTTAATCACACAGGATGATATTTCCTCACATAAAAAGTGATCCCTCTCTTTCTTTGCTTATCTGACCTTTCATTATATAATAAACATTCTGTTACGTAACCATAATCTGTACTGGAACAAAAGTAACCATATAATCCTCACATTTTTGCAGAAAAAAAGTGACATTATTGAGGAAATGATCTACATCTACATCTACATGATTACTCTGCAATTCACATTTAAGTGCTTGGCAGAGACAGACAATCATACTATCTCTCTACCATTCCACTCCTGAACAGCGCGCGGGAAAAACGAACACCTAAACCTTTCTGTTCAAGCTCTGATTTCTCTTATTTTATTTTGATGATCATTTCCACCTATGTAGATTGGGCTCAACAAAATATTTTCGCATTCGGAAGAGAAAGTTGGTGACTGAAATTTCGTAAATAGATCTCGCCGCGATGAAAAAAGTCTTTGCTTTAATGACTTCCATCCCAACTCACGTATCATATCTGCCACACTCTCTCCCCTATTATGTGATAATACTAAACGAGCTGCTCTTTTTTGCACCCTTTCGATGTCTTCCGTCAATCCCACCTGGTAATGATCCCACGCCGTGCAGCAATATTCTAACAGAGGACAAATGAGTTTAGTGTAAGCTGTCTCTTTAGTGGACTTGTTGCATCTTCTAAGTGTCCTGCCAATGAAACACAACCGTCTTCCCCACAATATTATCTGTGTGGTCTTTCCAACTGAAGATGTTCGTAATTTTAACACCCAGGTACTTAGTTGAATTGACAGCCTTGAGAATTGTACTATTTATCGAGTAATCGAATTCCAACAGATTTCTTTTGGAACTCATGTGGATCACCTCACACTTCTCGTTATTTAGCATATACTGCCACCTGCGACACCATACGGCAATCTTTTCTAAATCGCTTTGCAACTGATACTGGTCTTCGGATGACCTTACTAGATGGTAAATTACAGCATCATCTGCGAACAACCTAAGAGAATTGCTCAGATTGTCACCCAGGTCATTTATATAGATCAAGAACAGCAGAGGTCCCAGGACGCTTCCCTGGGGAACACCTGATATCACTTCAATTTTACTCGATGATTTGCCGTCTATTACTACAAACTACGAACTTCCTGACAGGAAATCACGAATCCAGTCGCACAACTGAGACAATACCCTATAGGCCCGCATCTTGATTAGAAGTCGCTTGTGAGGAACAGTGTCAAAAGCTTTCCAGAAATCTAGAAATATGGAATCAACTTGAGATCCTCTGTTGATAGTGGCCATTACTTCGTGCGAATAAAAAGCTAGCTGCATTGCACAAGAACAATGTTTTCTGAAACCATGTTGATTATGTATCAATAGATCATTCCCTTCGAGGTGATTCATAATGTTTGAATATAGTATATGCTCCAAAACCCTACTGCAAACTGACGTCAATGATATAGGTCTGTAGTTATATGGATTACTCCTACTACCCTTCTTAAACACTGGTGTGACCTGCGCAATTTTCCAATCTGTAGGTACAGATCTACCGGTGAGCGAGTGGTTGTATATGATTGCTAAGTAGGGAGCTATTGTATCAGCATAATCTGAAAGGAACCTAATCGGTATACAGCCCGTATCAAGCGATTTGAGTTGCTTCGCAACCCCTATGGTATCTACTTCTAAGAAACTCATGCTAGCAGCTGATCGTGTTTCAAATTCTGGAATATTCCATTCGTCTTCCCTGCTGAAGGAATTTTGGAAAACTGCGTTCAATAACTCCGCTTTAGTGGCACAGTCATCAGTAACAGTACCATCGGCACTGCGCAGCAAAGGTATTGACTGCATCTTGGTGCTTGTGTACTTTACATACAACCAGAATTTCTTCAGATTTTCTACCAAATTTAGAGACAATGTTTCGTTGTAGAACCTATTAAAGGCATCTCGCATTGAAGTACGTGCCAAATTTCGCGCGTCTGTAAATTTTAGCCAATCTTCGGGATTTCGCGTTCTTCTGAACTTCGCATGCTTTTTCCGTTGCCTCTGCAACAGCGTTCGGACCTGTTTTGTGTACCATGGGAAATCAGTTCCATCTCTTACCAATTTATGAGGTATGAATCTCTCAATTGCTGTTGCTACTATATCTTTGAATTTGAGCCACATCTCGTCTACATTTGCATAGTCAGTTCGCAAGGAATGGAGATTATCTCTTTGGAAGGCTTCTAGTGACACTTTATCAACTTTTTAAATAAAATTATTTTGCATTTGTTTTTGGTGGATTTGGAAGAAACGGTATTGAATGCTATTGTTCCAATGTTACATTATTTCTCAGTTTATCAGTGTTTTGCTCTTTTGAGATGCAAGAAGGTGGAGAAAAAATTTATCCGTTGAAGTATCTAGGATACCTCTCATGGCATTTTGCCTTTGTAATTATGGTACTACACAGAACTGAATCTGTTTCTATATTTTCTTCAGTGATAGGTTCTTAATTTTATCCTTTCGAAATCACTATTATCTGTTCCAAGTCTGTTTGGACAAAAAAAATGAAGGACGTACAAGAACCCACAGAATAATAATAAGTTTGCGATAGGCAGGCTGAGGTTGTGGATTCACAATATTTTTTGTTTAAACTCAGTTTTCATAACAGGTAAGGGTGTAACATATATGGGTTGTATTGAGATGTTTAACATATTTCATTTCTCATGTGTGCTATCAATTCTATTAGTAGTTATAAAAGCCAGGATGCTTGTTGTTGTTAATGGAATTTGATGAGTTGAAGTAAAAGTAGCCATTTAGAAAAACATCTGAAGTATAATCTACAGTATCAGGCAAAAGTTCTTGCAGTACATTATGATATGTTTCCTGTTGATTATTATTGGGTGTTTTGAAAAATATCAGGCTGCTTTCAGTTAAAATTAATCACCACAAATAATATCTATCTCCCTCCAGCCAAATTTTCCTTGAGAATAATTCTAACTAATATTTGTGTTCCTCAAGCCGTATTTTCCACGAGAGAAAGAGAAAATGTAAAAGAAAAACTAACAAACCTGTTATATGTAATAGTTAAATAAAAACTTTATCCATCAGTAGAAAACAGAAATAGATAGTTTCCAGAATAATTCTTTCACTTTATTACTCCATGCATGTGAAAGGTGACAGTCTGGGTTTAAATGCTAGCCTAATACATAGTTTTAACATTTCATAAATATGAATAAAACATTCAGAATTGATCCAGAACACCTGAAACTCAACAAGAGGGAAATTCTTCAGGAAATTTGGTAATCAAATGCAATGAATTGGGAGGAACACTATGAGATTACGCAAACCCCCAAGAAAGAGAAAACATGGGTGGTGGAATAGGGCATGTGATCAAGCACTAGAAGAGAGGATACAAGCATGGAAAACTTTCAGTAGCAAAAAAACTCTACAGAAATGGCAGAAATGTTTGAAAACACAGAAAAGTTCATCTAAGGCAATACAAAGAGAAAAGCGTAGATGTGGTATAAACTGGCTCAAAGATATTGAACAAGAGTTTATCAATAACAACACTAGAATTTTTTACAAAATTTTCAGAGAAAACCTGACAGGATATTAACCATCTAACCTGTGCTTTCACTGGCCTTATGGATCACTGGAAATCAACACAACAAATAACTATCAAATTGTAACTAAGAATTTTCACTCACTTCTCAACTGTGAGCCTCCAATGTTGTTGTTGTGGTCTTCAGTCCTGAGACTGGTTTGATGCAGCTCTCCATGCTACTCTATCCTGTGCAAGCTTCTTCATCTCCCAGTAACTACTGCAACCTACATCCTTCTGAATCTGCGTAGTGTATTCATCTCTTGGTCTCCCTCTACGATTTTTACCCTCCACGCTGCCCTCCAATACTAAATTGGTGATCCCTTGATGCCTCAGAACATGTCCTACCAACCGATCCCTTCTTCTAGTCAAGTTGTGCCACAAACTTCTCTTCTCCCCAATCCTATTCAATACCTCCTCATTAGTTATGTGATCTACCCATCTAATCTTCAGCATTCTTCTGTAGCACCACATTTCAAAAGCTTCTATTCTCTTCTTGTCCAAACTATTTATCGTCCATGTTTCATTTCCATACATGGCTACACTCCATACAAATACTTTCAGAAACGACTTCCTGGTACTGAAATCTGTACTCGATGTTAACAAATTTCTCTTCCTCAGAAACGATTTCCTTGCCATTGCCAGTCTACATTTTATATCCTCTCTACTTTGACCATCATCAGTTATTTTGCTCCCCAAATAGCAAAACTCCTTTACTACTTTAAGAGTCTCATTTCCTAATCTAATTCCCTCAGCATCACCCAATTTAATTCGACTACATTCCATTATCCTTGTTTTGCTTTTGTTGATGTTCATCTTATATCCTCCTTTCAAGACACTATCCATTCCGTTCAACTGCTCTTCCAAGTCCTTTACTGTCTCTGACAGAATTACAATGTCATCAGCAAACCTCAAAGTTTTTATTTCTTCTCCATGGATTTTAATACCTAATCTAAATTTTTCTTTTGTTTGCTTCACTGCTTGCTCAATATACAGATTGAATAACATCGGGGAGAGGCTATAATCCTGTCTCACTCCCTTCCCAACCACTGCTTCCCTTTCATGTCCCTCGATTCTTATAACTGCCATCTGGTTTCTGTACAAATTGTAAATAGCCTTTCGCTCCCTGTATTTTACCCCTGCCACCTTCAGAATTTGAAAGAGAGTATTCCAGTCAACACTGTCAAAAGCTTTCTCTAAGTCTACAAATGCTAGAAACGTAGGTTTGCCTTTCGTTAATCTAGCTTCTAAGATAAGTCGTAGGGTCAGTATTGCCTCACGTGTTCCAATATTTCTACGGAATCCAAACTGATCTTCCCTGAGGTCAGTTTCTACTAGTTTTCCATTCGTCTGTATAGAATTTGTGTTAGTATTTTGCAGCTGTGACTTATTAAACTGATAATTCGGTAATTCAAAACCACAGTCTCTTAAAGAAGTAAAGGAAATAATCAACTCTTTGAAGAACAACACATCTCCCGGGGAAGACAGGATCATAGCAGAAATATGGAAATTAAATAACAATAACCTCACACAAGAAACCGGCAGAATCATATCAAGCATTTGGGAAACTGAACAAATACCTGCAGAGTGGAAATGTGCATTAATTTTGCCTTTCCAAAAAAAAAAAAAAAAAACAATCCAAATAATAACAGGGGAAAATCACTGCTCCCTGTGGTACACAAAATTCTTTCAAAATCCCTGTTAAGTTGACTAGACAGACCAAATAATAGGAGAGTATAAAGCAGGGTTTTGCAAATGTCTATCTTGCATTGAACAGATATGGAACCTAAAGACAGTCTTGCAAATGAGTTGATGTAGAAATACTGTGGTACCTTTTGTTGACCTTAGAAAGCCTTCTGATTCAATAAATAGGCAAACATTATTCCTCATTTTAGAGGAATTCAAAATTGACAGAAAAATGAGGTCAGTTATCCAACAGGCATCAAACCTCCAAAGTCAAATTCATGGGACAAATGCCAGAAGTATTTCATATTCATACTGGTGTTTTCCAAGGAGATGGCCTCTCATCCCTTCTTTTTATCATGGTTCTGGAAAAATTGTGAGGACATGGGAAAAGGAAATATAGCGAATTCAACTTGGGATTAAAAAAGAGCAGAGAATCAATTTGAAGTGTCTGGCTTTCACGGACGATCCTTCTATTTTAACCAACAATAGAGAAGATGGCAAACTTGCACTGTAGAAGCTTCACACAAGCCTGCAGATAGTCTACCCATTACAACTCAGTATGGGAAAGTGGCACAAGTTGTGCACTTCAAAGATATATGTGAAATACTCCAACCATCGAGACTAAACTCCATAGCAAGCCAAGAAAGAATCTCTAAATTACAGAAAGCATATAAGCTCACTAGAATCATTAGAATGAAAAATCTATTTTTGTCAATACAAAACTACGGCATTACAATGCAGTCATTCTACCAGAAGCTATCTAGGCTGCAGAAACTACAGTGATTCATGGCCAAACCAAAATCAGAGAGATTAAAAAACAAGAAAGAAAAATTCTGAGGAAAGTATTTGGACCAGTGTTTCGTTAAGGAACTTGGATAAAGTGACCAACAAGAGAGACCTACAAAGATATAGAAACAATAACAAATACTTTAGAAAGATAAGGATGAAGTTTTGTGGACATATCAGCAGGATGGACAAGAACAGGCTCACAGAGCAAATCTTTTGTGTAGCAAACACTAGCAAGAACAAGACAAAGTGGATCTCTAAAACAGAAGAGGCCAATAAGGAACTCAGAACCACATAAGACAACATAAACAACTGAGAACAGTTCAGGGACATCATAAAGACACACACACTTAAACAAAAATGTACTGAGAAAAGAACAGGAAATAAATGGTCAGAAGAACACAAGAGAGAGGACAGCAAGTGTATGAAGAGAATTTGGAAAGAATGAAGGAAGAAGAAGAAGAAATCATGACTACTGAAATTAAGTCACTCTCTTAGAAGGGAATAATTGATGCACACACACACACACACACACACACACACACACACACAAATACAAACACAAAAAGTTAAGCATGTCTTGAATTGAGATAGCTGTCTTATGCTGCATATTTTAATAATACAGAATACTATGCAAAGGAAAACTGCACTATATGCTGTCTTTAAATTGATTATGAAATGAAAAAGGAACCTTATTTGAAAAAACAAACAATATTGCAATGTCCCACAACATCAAAAGACATGAAATGGTGTGTTCAGTGCACTGTTCAGTAACATTTAGGTCCTCCATGAACCTTCAGGCACTCTTGAATGTGATGGGGCATGCTAAGTACCAACTCATTGCAGACCTCTTGAAACATACTGACCCACTCCTCAATGGCAGTATTCATAGAATATGTTGATGACTAGAAATCACTCTTTTGAACAAGCTCCATGCATGCTCTATGCAATTCATATTCCGTGAGCATGCTGGCCAATCCGTTCTCCGGAACACACGTCCTGTCAGATACTGACACACACTGCGAGCATGATGAGCTTGGGCATTATAATCCTGTAGTGTGAACCATGCCCCTACAGTCTCTGCAAAATCACTAACTACGGGTCGAAGAACGTTGTTTTCAACCACAGCAGCAGTCTGGTTGCCTTCAATTGGAATGAGTGGTGTGCTGTGGCCATACGTGATAGCTGCCCAGAATACAATTGAGGCATTCTATTGTTAGTGACATTCAACAGTCATTGAGGGATGCGTGCATTCCCCTGTTTGTCTCAATATGCAAACAGAGTTTACATCAGGGTTCAAGCCTATTCGCACTTCGTCTGCAAACAACATTTTGGTCCATTGGTCTTGTAGCCAATGTTCATGTGCTCTAGCCCATCTTACACGGGCATCCTTCTGTTGTGGATGGAGTGTTGGAGTCTTGAGAGGTATTCAGCTCTACAAACCCCCATCATGAAATCTGTTGTAAACAGTTTGGGTTCTTATGTTAACCCCTGTGTCTTCTCGAAGCTCATGGCACAGAGTAGTCACTGTCTTTGTAGGGTGTTTCCATGCAGATATCATTACATACTGGTCCTGAGCTGCTGTAGTTTTGCGTGGATGGCCTTCCATCATGTTGATCTGCTGTTGAATGCATTTCCTGGAACTTTTTCCACAGCCTGGAGACAACACTGTGATTAACGCAGACAATGTTTGAAGAATCAACTTGTCTCTCATTTTGTCCCATTCATGTGATGATTTTGATACAGTCTGCCATGAAAAGCCTGTTCTGAGGAACTCTGCTGCTCATGGGGAACTGTGCATCCACAGGAACCCAGCTCTGATGTATTGTGTTTGTTAACGAGCCGTGATTGCTCAGCCCCTGATGAGGCAGAGTGACAACAATGAACAAGTTCACATTATGTACACTACCATATTTCTATGTAAACACAAAAGGAATGTTCATAGCTACTATTGGTGGGTAATTTGGAAATATGCTTCTGTGGCTGAATCATTATCATGTATGTCATTTTCCCTTCTAGTCAAGTAGTGTATACTGGAGAGCCTCTGTGATATTTAAAACATAAGAGAAAGTCACTTGTACTTTGAAACTTTAAAGTAATCTTTAAAGTATGCCAGAATGGTCAATCAGGGCGGATTAATGACCACAAATGGCATGGCTACTAATTGCAGCTCAGGTGAAGCACACTGCTTTACTTTGGCAGGAACTTTTGTCATGGTGATACAGTTTTTAATAATGGACTAAATCACTAAATCACATTTAGGAGTGTAATGTTAGTTTTCAGAGTCATGACACATTATTAATTATAATAATTGAAGAATATGCTGGCAAGATGAAAAAGCAGATTGTGTACAACAGACTGCCAGTAATGAAAATAATACAAATTTCTTTGTAAAGATGTAAAAAGCTTTTGTATCTCCTAAAAATATGAAAATATGTGAACATGGAATACTATCTTCACTCTGTATTTGATAATGACAGCTATTATCCGACTGTGTAACACAATATATCTGTCATTTTTTGTCACTGTTCTTATCTTTTCACATTGTCCTTTTCGTTATATACCTTCACATTCTGCTCCTTCTTCTTCTTCATTTTAGTCAGTTTGTTCCCTTTTAGTATCTGAATAAAGGACTTTTGTTCTGAAAAACAGACTTCTTAGGCCAATTACTGATAACTGATGTGTGGTGTCTATTGGTGGTGGGATTCCAACTTCATTTAACTATCTTGAGACATGTTTCTACTTCTATTTCATGTGATGCAAATGATGCATTTTGTTGCTGGGAATAACACCATACTGATTACAACCACAGAATCACATATGTTAATAATCTCTAACTTGTACTGAAAATTTTGTTCACAACTTTTTCTCTTAGCAGTAAAACACTGATGTCTTTGACTATCCGTAATGATGTGACCAAGAATTTTTTAAAGAATTTATGCTTCATAAAGAAGTCTGTGCATTTTGCGTGGTTCTTTATGGACAATAATGTATGGTTTATTGTGATATTGTATCATGGACATGTTTGAAAAATGTAGGATTGATTACTTACCTTAAATGCAATGTTCCAGTTTATATCACATTTATTTTTATGATCAGAGCTATTTTATTTTGAGCTGTATTTATTACTTTCATTTTGTTTTTTAGTGCTTGTCCTTTTTTTTTTTTTACTCCTCCCAGTACTATCCACATCAATTTTTAAATTACTACAGTAAATTTCCGGCTATTTATGAATTTTGTAGCACAATGTTGTTAACTGTTTGCTCATTTCTAATTGGCAAGCTACAATTTAAATACAGAATGACGTAAGTGTATTGAGTTTTGTGAGTTCAGATTTCATAGGCAGCATATATAATTACTAACATAAATAATATATCCATTATATTGTATCCAATAGCCACAAAATAATTATACTGCAAGCAGTGATAATTTCAAAACAAACAAAGATATAGTATTAGCAGTACCTGTATTGTAATATTTGTATTTTTACTATTTGAATTATCCTTTGCCATTACTGAGTAATGAACAAATTAAGATTTCACATGTAGCCTACCACAGTTTAGTACACAGATCCTAAATCATTAGTTAATTAAAACATTTATTTACATATCACTTAAATATTACTGCTTGTCTCCACACATGTAGGTATTTGGAAACATTGATCTGGACCCTGAAACTTCCATCACCCGGCATAACAACTTCCGCAGCTTTGTTCAGGGTCTAATGCTGCTTTTCAGGCAAGTTAATTCATATTTTCTATCAGTTTACTGTTCTGGAAATTTTACTGAAAGGAATGTTTCAGTGAAACTGTGGTGTTCAACAACCATTTATATATTAAATGTGAACTAAATCTATGGTCATTAATGTGAAAATATCATGCCTGAAAGCAGAGAAAAGGGGCATTAGTAAGCTCCTGAATCCATTCAGCAATCTTTTATTTGTTGTTACAGTAGATGCGCTTGGCTCGCATAACATTTGTATTGCTAAATTAGTTCCCCTTAAGAAATTTAAATTGTATGTTTTTTTGTTGATAGTTGTTTTGCTTGATAAATCTTTGCTGTATCAGTCAGTATATAGTTCATCTGATTGTTTGTGCCTAAGATTTAATATTTTTGTTGCAATACTTATTGCTGTAAAGTGATCATAGCAATTCTTGTTATCTGTGTACCCAGTTTATTATGAATGTTATAAAGTAATTAGGAATACATGCTATAACATTTTCACCAGCATTTTGAAGCAGCTTTAAGTCAAACTATGGAAAACAAGATCTGAGTGCTCCTCTAATATGTAAGTCATCATCTTGTTGGTGGAAATTTTGACCATCACCGAGAAGATTAGAGAGAACTGTTTGATTTAAAATGATTACAAAAAAAAGTAATACAGTTATTGAGTTTTGTAGAAATAGTACAGACTTTGGCTTTCAAGCAGTAAAATTTAATTGAAACTTTGGAGTTGAGTAAATGTCCACAAAGAAATTTGGTGATATCACTGTAGTTGAGCATGCCCTGTTCTTTGCTTGGGATGAAACTTGAGTCATACTTAAGATACAGGAAGCAAACAACAGGTTCTTTTAAAAAATAAGAAACAAGACCTTTTCTTCTCAAGAATCACTTTTGAAAGCAACTTGAAATTGGGAAGGAAATGGGATTTTTTTTTATTTTTTATTTTTTTTTATAGGACAAAGAGACTTTTCTTTTCAAGGAGCACTTTTATAATAATTTTATAACTTTAGATATAAAATAAACAAGCATATGTTTATGGTGTATACACTGTCTTTGAACGGAAGTTCCACATTGCCGGGTAAGTATAATCTGGTGAAGCAGTCTGCGTCTGCATTTCGCCACTAAATATTGTTGCATGTCATTGTGCATGTCTGGTAGTTTCTGTTCAAATGTGTGCTCATCTAAAGTTGCAAGTGTTACTCCAATTTTTTTATACCTCCATTGCATTACTTTGTAATCATTTGACCAAAAAGTTATTTGGTGTAGACTTTCTGTGTATCATCAAGATTCCTTATTTGTGTCAGTTACATAAAAATATTTTCCCAACAACATTAATAGTTTTGTTTTATTCATAAGCAATATCACTTGTCTTCATTTCATGTGAGACTCACATATACACTCTGCCAATCATGTTTTTGTATTAACAGTTATTCTTTACACTGAATGTCTGTAACTATTAAACATAGTAATGTTCTCAAAATATAATTTGGAATTTAGTTTATTTTTGTCAAATTGTTACATACTGTGAATATAGAAAACAACATTTGTCAAATGATCTCCAAGAGTATCTGTCATCTTAGTATTTATATCAGCAATTTTTCTCACTGTGCATTGTCAATAACTCTTCAGATATATGTTTTCCGTAATTGTTGTTATTTTCTTAACATAAAATTAGAACTTCATAAATATGCAAAGAAAAAACCTAGGTGTGTTTGCAGACAAAACATTTCTGTTGCCATTTGCATTTGTTACAGCATGAAGTCATGCATTCATGAAATTTTGTTTTTTTATTTAGTTGAGAAATATGTGATTGATGTCACTATCTTGCTGGAATCACGTCATCTAGATAAGAGTCATGGCTCTGAGCACTATGGGACTTAACTTCTGAGGTCATCAGTCCCCTAGAACTACTTAAATCTAACTAACCTAAGGACATCACACACATCCATGCCCGAGGCAGGATTCAAACCTGCGAGCGTAGCGGTCACGTAGTTCCAGACTGTAGCACCTAGAACTGCTCGACCACCCCAGCCAGTGACTCAGTAATAATAATAATCTTTATTTGTCTATTACAACTTCATTTTTTGTATATTTACATCAGTCATATCATGCCATAAATACACTGAACATTTACAACAAGGACCACATTAGATACTGTTATGTAAACATTTACCATTACTAATAAACTGAAACCTACAAAAATAGATCTGTCAACACTGAAGTTCAGAAATCTTGGAGTGAGCAATAAACATCTTTCAATTACAACTGTTCCAGTTTACCCTTAAAAAGATTTCCATTGAGTTGTTTTATACACATATCAGAAAAAGTTTTGCATCACCTTGGTTCCAAGAGTTCCAGAACCTGTACAGAAAATTGGAATAGAGATCAACATAAACATCATTTCCGCCCTTTTTATTGCTCATGAAAACCACACATTGCGTGTTGTACCACCATACAGCGAGACCATCAGAGTTAGTGATCCAGATTGCTGTACACACTGGTACCTCTAATACTCAGTAGCATGTCCTCTTGCATTGATGCATGTCTGTATTCGTTGTCACATACTATCCACAAGTTGATCAAGGCACTGTTGGTCCAGATTATCCCACTCCTCAATGGTGTTTCGGCATAGATCCTTCAGACTGGTTGGTGGGTCACATCGTCCATAAACAGCCCTTTTCAATCTATCTCAGGCATGTTCGATAGGGTTCATGTCTGGAGAAAATGCTGGCCATTCTAGTCGAGCGTTGTCATTAGCCTGAAGGAAGTCATTCACAAGATGTGCACAATGGGGGTGCAAGTTGTCATCCATGAAGACGAATGCCTCACCAATATGCTGCCAATATGGTTGCACTATCTGTCAGAGGATGGCATTCACGTATCGTACAGCTATTACGGTGCTTTCCATGACCACCAACAGTGTAAATCAGCCCCACATAATGCCACCCCAAAAATCAGGTATCCTCCACCTTGCTGCATTTGCTGGACAGTGTGTCTAAGGCATTCAGCCTGACCGGGTTGCCTCCAAACAGGTCTCCGACGATTGTCTGGTTGAAGACATATGCGGCACTCATTGGTGAAGAGAATGTGATGCCAATTCTGAGCAGTCCATTCAGCATTTTGTTGGGTCCATCTGTACCACCCTGCATGGTGTCGTGGTTGCAAAGATGGACTTCGCTATGGATGTCGGGAGTGCACATCATGCAGCCTATTAAGCACAATTTGTGTCATAACACAACATCCTGTGGCTGCACAAAATGCATTATTCAACATGGTGGCATTGCTGTCAGGGTTCCTCTGAGCCATAAGCCATAGGTAGTGGTCGTCCACTACAGTAGTAGCCCTTGGGTGGCCTGAGCGAAGCATGTCATCAACAGTTCCTGTCTCTCTGTATCTCTTCCATGTCCAAGCAACATCGCTTTGGTTCACTCCAAAATGCCTGGACACTTCCCTTTTTGAGAGCCCTTCCTGGCACAAAGTAGCAACACAGACATGATTGAACTGCGGTATTGACCAGCTAGACATGGTTGACCCACAGACAATAGGAGCTGTGTTCCTCCTTCTTGGTGGAATGACTGAAACTGATCAGCTGTTGGACCCCCTCTGTCTATTAGGTGTTGCTCATGCATGGTTGTTTGTATCTTTGAGCGAGTTTAGTGACATCTCTGAACAGTCAAAGGGACTGTGTCTGTGATACAATATCCACAGTCAATGTCTATCTTCAGGAGTTCTGGGAACCAGGGTGATGCAAAACTTTTTTTGATTTATGTATTTTTTGGCAACTTTGATATAGATTTTTTTCCAGCTGCTAGTGGACTTCAGTTTTCAATTCTTTGATTAGACCATATCCTATGATACTCACCTCTTGTTGTACTGTGTAATTACAAATGTCTCTATTTATAACCCTTAGTTCTTCATTCTCTTTCGTAAACATAGTTGTCTTAAGGACATACAATGAGTATGCAGTCAGTAAATTATACTTGATGAAGTAACTCCTACAGGACTGGTGTTTGCTTGTATTAGCAATTGTTCTAACTGCCATCTTCTGTAGCCCAAATGTCCTCGCTGTGTAGACTGTGGGTGCCTCACCCCACATTTCAATCCTATATTTATTTATATATTATGAATTCCACGAATCCATATTGTGATGAATCACAAGAAGTGGATTAATCTCTAGCATTCTTGTTTAAGGTCAGGAGGAGTTATTATTTTATGAGACATTTTTGTGCAGTAACTAAATGTTGCAGCTAATCATTTTACAGATGTAGTTGATATGTTCTTTCCATGTAACATGCTCATCAGCCATCAGTTGTGGACAGTGATTCAGTATTTATGTTCTCTTGTGATTGGCTATAATTTAACAATAAGTCCACCACAACAGCCTTGTCCTTATTCTGTGTAAGTTTATGCATAACGAGGTATTCTCTGATGAGGTCAGAGTTGTGTTTCTTGGTTTGCACTGCTATCTGTTCAGTATGGCCCCAGCTAGTAAATAATGTATTGTCAGGGTAATTCTCTAGCCTTTAGCTTTGTGGCTATGTCATTAATATATACAAAAAAAGTCCCAAGAATACTTCCCTGGAGGACTCTTGCATGTTGGTGCTACTGTTAAGATCTTGCCTTCATTCTTATAACATGCCAAGTAAAACAACCTCTCTTCTATCTTGCAGTTAAGAATTTAAGAAATTTACTTCCAATCCTCCTATATGAAAGTTTGTAATTTTGATAAAAATGCTATATAATTCACAGAATCAAAGGTGTTAAACAAATCTAGAAAAATGACTTGGTTTTCCTTAATCTAGTTTGTTTAGCAGTTCATGAAAGAAAATTACCACTGGTGTTATTATTTATCACACTTTTTGCGATCAATTTTGTGAGTTGTTTAGTGAGGTTTATTCATAGAAGAAAGATTCCATTTGTTCTATGATTACTCTTTCAAGTAACTTTGCTAAGTGTTGAAGTCAATGAAATTGACCTGTAATTGTTTCTACCTCTGGTTGATTCATTTGTACACACTCATTATGTGTCTCAAATTTTCAAAAAGTCAGGAAGTGTTAGTAGTTTTATTAATTCATTTCTGCATTCTTTAAGTAATATAGATCATATATCATTGTAACCACTAGATTTTTAATTTTAATATTGAGATTGTTTGTGTTACATCTCATTTTGTAACACTCCTTGGGAAAAATGAATTACTCATTGTAATGGACTTCATTTGTAGTGTTGATTCATCAGTTTCTTCTCTGCATGATTTACTAAACATTCTATGAATGCCTCATATACTGTCTTTTGCTCACTCACCAACGTTTCATTTTCTCCTGGTGCTATATTACTGCAATCAGAATACTCTCTACATTCACATTCTTTGTTTACAACATTCCAGGCTGTTTTACTAACATTACTGAATTCTCTTATCTTTTCAGCATAATAATGTGTTTTAAGAGATTTTTTGGGATTCCTTGTATATTTATGTGCTGCTTTTGTACTTTGTTAAGACGTCCTGCAATTTGGTGTCCGTGAACAGCACATATAAGTTTTTCATATTTTCCTTTAATTTGTGGATGTATGAAGTAATTTTAAGAATGTTTCTATAACACAGTAAATATTATAAATAATAAATATTCAAATAATAAATTACAATCGTATTCTTTTTAACAGGACATGGCCAAATGTCACTTTTTCCAAAATTCTGCAAATAAAAATTACAATATCATTTAGGTTTACTAGGTGTACATAACAGCCATCAAAATTACATTTTTTATTCAAACAGTCAAAAAATTACTTCCCTTGCACTTTACATTAGAATGAACAAGTATGCAAGAGTCCTCACATAATTTTCTTTTCTACAATTATATTGTTTTTAATTGAAGATGTTGGAGACAAGTTTTATCTACATAAACATATGAAGCATGACCAAATAAAGTTGTGACTGATAATTTTTGGACATGTACTCATGCACTTCTAATGTAACTAAAAGTAGCATTTGACACAGAGAATTCATTTTACTACTCATTTTTGACCTTTCTTACATGATGCACTGTTTAGTTTCAACACTTTTGAGAGTGTTGTGTCCCAACACTGCTCATCAGACACCATCCAGAACCTATAAGGGTAAGAGGACTCTGTGAGCAGGCAGAATGGAAGATGATTGTCAAAGAACAGTGTAGACTAGGATACATGCATCAATAAAGCTAAAGTGAGAAGCAGAATGAGGAAGGGGAAGGAGCCGAATTTGGAACGTGAATAGGACTGAGATAAATGAAGATATGAACTGGTGTTGAATGAGATAAGTACATCTGTCTGACTAAAGGATGCATTGGTGGGTCAGTTTCAAATTGTGCAATTCAGAGTATTTCTTAGAAAGAAGGCGTGTCCGGTATTTGAGATGTCCTGACATTATTTTCAACCAAAACAAAAACTTGAAAGTGAGTGTCACAGGGCTTTTTATGGACTGATTGTCAGTCTTTGTGATAAGAATTGCTTCTGCAGATGTCCATGACAAAAATTTATCCTGTTGTTTCTCAAAAATTGTAATAGACTGATTTGCATTCCACAGCACTCCACAAACAGGAAATAAAATGCATTGTTTCCAGGTGATTCCATGTCTTTGCAGATTCTGGTACATAAATGTATGGTAAATACCACTGAAGAAGCAGCTTTGGCTGCTACTGTTTTATCTCTTATTATTCCTTGAAGCATGAAACCACTGGGAGGAAGGAAAGCAAGAACAATGTTTTGCAGTGAAACATCTTTCAGATAACCAGCACAGTTATCTACAAGAAGCACAATCATGCAGCTTTCTTTGATCATTTTGTGATCAAATGTTTGCAGACATGTGGCAAATTTTACTTTTATCATTCAGCCTCATTGCTGTTTTATGTAGGTGAATGGTAGTTTATACATGATTCTGAAGCAATGGAAATTTACTGGTTTACTGATGTTCAGTTTCTCTGTCAGTCAGCACTGGCACAGTTGAGTGCTGATAGTATGTTGCATTATACCAACTTTCATTTTGTCAGATATGAGTCTGAAAAGCATCCCAAATTTTTCTGCATGAAATATGTCACATTTTTCATACTGTGATGTCAGTATTGTTAAGACATCATTGTCCCTGGCAGCATCATCATCTTCAATCACGGAATCAGTCTCTGGACTGAGTTTTCAATAAACAATTAGAACATGCTCCTTAAACCTTCAAACCAGCCCATAAATGCAGTGAAATGTTGTATTTGCAATTTCTAGAGCATTAAATTCAATTACTGGTCCACTTAGACAGACTGATGAAGTCCTAACTTGGAGTATCCATTGAATTAAAATATGTTTCAGCTCATCATATCTTTCAGCTTTCACTTTCTTGCCCTTCTTTGCCCCTGCACAAGTAATTTGTTGAAGCATTTTTCCTTTCCTAACAATGTCTCACAAAGCAAAGATGGCATTCCAGGATACTGCACAAATCTTTTATGTGAAGATGTTTTGGTCTTGATGTACTTCCATATTGTAGAATGGAAGGAGAGTTGACTGATACAGAATCAATATTCACAACATAAATTAAGAATAAGGACTCAAAATGAAATACTGGAATGGAGCAGCATTGGAAAAGGGTTACATGCATGTCTGAGAGAACAGAGACTGTTGACAATCCGCGGCTGTACGAAATACTTCGAAATTCATTCACGGACTGTGAATTTCTTGATATCAGCTGTATTAGGTATAGAACTACCACCTAATAGTGAAAATTTGTGTGGGACTGAGACTCGAATTCAGATTTCTGCTTATCGCAAATAGTCATCTTAACCAATCTGGCTATCCATGCATACTCCCTGGAACGACTGAAAATTCAGTGTGTCACTCAGTCTACATCCTTATATTGTAGTCCACTAAATTCATCACCCAGTGCTCACATTATTTGGATTGCCACAACAGGGAGAATGAGACAAAGATGAATCCAGACGAATGTGCAGTCCATTCTAATACAACTGATGTCAAGGAATTCGCCGTCAGTTATTTAATTTCGAAGTATTTCATACAGCTGTAGACTGTTATCAGAGTCTGTTCTTCCAGGCACACATGTAATTGGAAGAGGAGATTAGTGGTTAACGTCCTTTCGACAATGAGGTCATTGGAAACGGAGCACAAGCTCGGATTAGGGAAAGATTGGGAAGGAAACTGGCCATGCCCTTTCAATGGAACCATCCCAGCATTTGCCTGAAAACAATTTAGGAAAATCACAGAAAACCTAAATCAGGATGTCTGGAGATGGGTTTGAACCGTCATCCTCCCGAATGTGAGTCCAGTGCTCTAACCACTGTGCCAGCCTGCTCGGTCACATGTAAGTGCTCCAAATCTATATGACCACATGATATACGTCATTGTCTCATTCTCCTTGTTGCAGGAACCAAGTAATGTTATGGACATTAGGTGACAAATTTAGGGGACTATGTTATTAGGATGTAGACAGTGTGGCATATGGAAGCTGTGGTCAGTCCAGGGAACATGCATGGTTAGCCAAATTGGTTACAGTGACTACTCACAATTATTGAGAAATCCAGGTTGCCCATATGTCACTGTTGAGTAGTAGATCTATACCCAATACAACCAATATCAAGGAATTTGCAGTCAATGAATTAATTCTGAAGTATTGCAGGAGGCATTAGACAAGTTTGTCTCCTCTCCACTTTGTTGTTCAACTTATACCTGGAAGAGATTACTTTCAAAGGCTTCAATGGAAATGGGGAGTATGTATTGGTGGGAAGAAAACAGAGTGTATAAGATTTGCTGGTGGCATGATGTTAGTGGCAGAAAGTGAACAAACTGTAAATAAAATGCTAAAAGATCTAAATTAAACTTGGTGGAATGTGAGATGAGAAACAGTACAACAGAAACTAAGGTTGGTAACTGGCACAGGAAGGAGACTGTCAAATATTAGGAGAGGAAAAGTTATTATTAGCCAAGTAAGATCATTTAAATACCTTGGAATAATTATCACTGAAGGCTTGAGATGGCATCATGAGGTGAAAACTCACATTGCTATAGTGAAAGAGGTGTTCGGTAGAAAGAGGAAATTATTATGTGGCTCACTAGATAAAGGCCTGAGGAAAAGGCATGGTAAGTGTTTTATCTTGAGTGTGGCTCTCTATTGGGCAGAAACGTGGAGATGAGAGCATGCAAGAGTCTAGAAGAATTTGAGATGTGGATATGGAGGAGAATTGAGAGGATAAGCTGGATGGAAAGACTGAGTAATGAAAGAGTGTTGGAAATGGATGGTGAGGGAGAAGTCTGCAGCTGGTTATAAAAGAAAAGAGACATGGACAGGACCTTTATTGAAATGGAAGTGCTCACTAACAGACACCCTGAAGGAACTAGCTTGTGGAAGGAGGTTGAAAGGAAGGAGGAAATACAAGATGACCGACAACATAAAGGGCAGCAGAAATTATGTATACCTGAAGAGGATGACAGAAGAACATAGAAAGTCACTATGTAAAAACATGCCTTTGGATGGAACACTGATAATGATGATGTATGATTTGCAGTTTCTTGACCACTGAAGTGCTCACTTTTTATACTAAACAGCCATTGTGTGAAATTCGAAACACATTACTCTAACAGAAGTGAAAACTGTGCTCGTTCGCAAAACTTAAAGATGATGTGTCACTGTCAACTAACATAGCTTGATGATGCTTGAACTATACATAGAAAGATTTGCTGTGGTATAGCATGGTATAGCATAGTGTACTATAATATAGTATAGAAGGTAACTGAAGAAAATATGCAATAAGATGAGGAGGAATGACACTTTTATTCAAAGACATTAACTGCACTGAAGTCACTGTGATTTATTATGGTCCCGTGCAGATTACAAAAGATGAGACATGGTTCTTAATATGATGTGTGATCACCACAGACAGAAATTCAAGTTCTGCAACATGCTTCCATGCTGCCCACAAGGTTGGGAAGGACTTGTTGTGGCTAGGCATTCCTTTTCTCCACCAGCACAGTTGATAACTTCTGCATGTGGACATGTTGGCAATACATCTCTCCAATGGATCCCACACATGATCAATGGGGTTTAAGTCAGGGGAATGAGCAGGCCAGCCCATTCACTGAATCTCCTCTCATTCCAAGAGCTCTTCCACCTGTGCTGTTTGATGTGGTCACACACTGTCATCCATAAAAATGAAGTCAAGGCTGAATGCTCCCCTGAAAAGACACACATGGAGAAGAAATACAGCGTCACAATAACATTGGCCAGTGAGCGTACCTTGGAGGTCAGTACGCCCATGTACCATTATAACTCTCCAGACCATAACACCTGGACCAACAAAGTGATTGTATAAGTACCAAGTTATTTGAAGAGGTCTATGCACTGTGTTCTGTAACATATTTCTGTATTCTGTAAATACTGTTTTTGTAAGCTGAATATTACCAAAAACTGTTTCCATAAAACATTAATACATGTAAATTGCAAAATCAAATAGTTCCTTCAGTTTTGAACCACCTATACCAGAAACTGTGCACTGCAAATGTAGCTGTAGTGATGTACTTAATTAATCCTGGGTTGTGGATTATCTAATTAAAGTTGTCATTTTCTGCAGTTAAAAATGCTTAAATCGTCTACTTCTTGTACATCTTGTTTGAACTGACAATTTTTGTAATTTGATGAGTTCTGTGGGAAGTACTGAACTGTACTTACTGGGCCTTGTCTAAGTGCAATAAAAATCTGTTTGCTTAGAAGTTTTCAAATGTTTCAACAGCTGCCTTTTGTGCAAGAGGACTGGTATTACCTTTTGTTCCTATATTTGTGTCATCTACAGAAAATTACTAAAATTACATCTGCTGGTAATACAAGCTGAAGACCATTTATGTCTATCAGAGACAATAAAGGATCCATAACACAAACCTGTGGTATGCCTTGTCTGATGCTTCAAATTATGAGGTTGGCATGGAACTGATACCGTGTTGCTCCCTGTCATGCAAATAAGATAAAATACACAAACTAGCCTGTATCAATAACTTAATAATTTTTTAACTTTTACATGAGGGTGTCATGGTTCACACAATCAATAGCCTGTGCCTTGTCACAAAATATTTCCAACAGTTATAATTTTTTGATGTATTGAGTGTATTGTATCATCTGGCAAAGAAAATACAATCTGTTAAGTTAAGAGTTCTTTCTGAAATCCAAACTGGTTCCTACTGAGAGGTTATTACTCAAATCAGGACACAATGAAGTGTAACCAGAGGCCTGATGCAGTGTATAGATTATCTCTTCCTTTCTGGGAGGGATGCTGGGTCATATCTTTGTGGCTAATATGCAAATATGATTTTCTATGCAGGATGCCGGACAACATGACACATGGTATGTGTTTTCTGTTTAACACAACAGACTCATTCTCCATAACTGGCAGAACTGTAGAAGGGGGACTTATTATGTGGAATTGGTGGAACTGATAAAAGTGAGGGGATTCATGATGGCTCGTATGCTTGGTGAAGATTCTCAGTTTCTAGGGCTATCACAAAAGTGGAGATTAAGATGACTTATTAAGCCAAAGGTGGCCAAGTGAAATAGACTGAAGAGAAGGTACTGATATTGTTTATGAATCAGAATAAAGGATTTTAGCTAAAGGTCTGGTTCATGAAGACATTATCAGTCAATATGAATGACAGAGTGTTTTAAGATCTTGGGCACATTGGAAGGATTCTAATGAACAAATGGGCCATGCACAAACTGGCCCACTAGTGTGCCACGCGAGTGTTCACAGCTGTATTGTATGTTAATTTATGTATATTCCCATGAAAGCATAAGAAATTGCAGTGGAAAATATGGTTGTTAGTGTGTATAAGGAATAAGGTGATGTGGATCCAGCCAGATGCTCAAGAAGACAATATTGAAGAGTGATAAGGCCATGGACTTGTGACAAAACACAGATAAGCTGGGACACTTATTGTGACTGTGTAGGAACCATGGAGAAACAATGCAGGAAATGGTAGGTGATAAGTGGTAATAGAAGAGTGTAAACTGCAGGTAAAGGAAGGAAGGTAGATTGCTATTTAGCATTCTGTTGACAATTAGGTCATCAGGAATAGAACACAATCTCAGATTAGGAAAGACAAGGGAGGAAATCAGCCACGCTCTTTCAAAGGAACCCTCCCAGCATTAGACTTAAGCAGTTCAGGAAAATCATGGGAAATCTAAATCTAGATAGACAGAGGGTAATTTGAACTGTTGTTCTGCTGAATGTGAGTCCAGTGTGCTAACCACTCCATTGCTTTGCTCAGTGAACTGCAGGTCATTCTTCTAGAGACTTTGACCAACAGGCCAGAAATCTCTTCAGTGGGGACACAGTAATAAGGTGCAATATAATGGGCCTCTGAGATAACTAAGTCTGTAGATTTTGAAAAACATATGCAGTCAGCTGGTGAATGTAAGGGAGGATGTGAATTCAGCTGAGAGAGAGAGAGAGAGAGAGAGAGATATTTTATCATGTATGGAAAGCATGTTTGACTACTATATTGTAATACTTGCAGCAAATGCATCAAACAACTGATGGATATTTCTGCATGACTATCACTCTGGTTCATCAAGAGAGTGGTGGAGTTGATGTCTGCATACAGATGGCTGTTTGGAACAATCATGACATTGCAAGTGGGTTCACTTTTATTGATCATGAAACTAATGTCATTTACAAAGGAAGATATGCAAGGAAAATGAGAGATATTTGTAGGTGAGGAATTACTGGAAGGTTATCATGGAGAAACTGAGTGTGAGTGAAAGTGGAAGATGAGTGTGCTTTAGGTTCCTTGTAATCAGTAAGATGGATGTAACATATATGCTTTCACTGTTGAGGACAAGTGAAGGAGAGCAAATGTTTACCTTGTCCTGTGCAGATTATTTGTGTTTATGGTTGAAGGTCTGGTGTTTCAGTAAGAGTAAGCTTTTGAAGGATTGGTTACTCACTGTGTTACAGGTCCTTTCAGGTTTCATGTCCTGTAAGTTGTTGGGAGTGAATTTTTAATGTAGTGATACATGAATTAGGTTTATAGAAAATGATCTGAAGACAATGAGGGGCTAGTGGTTGAGAGAGATAGAGAGTTCTAAGCTAAGATTTGAGTAAAATGTCAAAAGATTGGATAACTGCATCAGATGGAGTTTAAAATATTGCTCAAATCAATAAATGTCAGGTAGTTCAATTAAAAGCTGAGATATTTGAATTCAGGATCATGTAGATGTATCTTGTTTAGATGGTTTAAAGGTATCTTTGCCATTATAATCAGTTTCTGCATGACAAGGTTGATGATGGAGAGTTAATTCCTGAATTTCAAAACTTGAAACTTTGCAGAAGGTTGAGTGACATGTGGACATAGGAACTTTCGTGGTCAGGGTATCAAGGAAGATTCCATGGAATCAGCAGCACATCTACACATTAACCGTAGCTATTCCACCCAAAACACTGATTTGTCCCAGTCAGGCCACAGTTTCAGGAGCAGCACACGTGTGCATATCCACAGCTTGACATCTCCTCTGCTCAGTTGCTAATTGCCTTTATACATTCTATGTTCCACACATGTGTTATGGCAATATCATACATACTTTTAAATCTTCCTTGGCATGTTTTTAATCTGATATTGATTAAGAGACAGATATTATGTCTTGTTTCTTATGTTTGTTTTGTTTTGCTTTCTTTTTAAGTAGTTCACTTTCAAACACAAGGATGAGTAACAAAATGAAGCAAAGTCTGTACCTCTCACAGAGTGCAGCACTGTGCTATATTGTGCTATGGAGCACTGTTAGTATGGTCTTGGCAGCTTAAAAATTAAATACTATGTATTTACTTGGCCAGAAGATTACCAAACATATTTCAACATATATTACACAGTTTATGACAAATGATTTTTAGTACCTACTATAAAAATCATTCTGGTAAGAATTTGAACCAGTGTTGATCCAAACTCCATTTTGTTTAAAATAATGTGTGTACTGCCAATTTAGTTTAATTGTAACACTCAAAAATTGTGTATGTATGCAGAAGTGACTCAGTAAATCAATAGAATTAAATTAATTTTTACTTTCTCACACACCAGCTTTATTATTTATGTAAGGAACTGCAAACAGAATGTGGCACAATAAATATCTTATTACATATTTATTTGTACATTTAGGTTTAATTTTTATGTTTATCTCCTTCCAGGTGTGCAACGGGGGAAGCCTGGCCTTCAATAATGTTGTCCTGCATCAGTGGCAGACCATGTGATAAGCTTGCTCGGAAACCAGGATCTGAATGTGGCTCCAACCTAGCTTATGCCTATTTTGTTTCTTTTATATTTTTCTGCTCTTTTCTTGTAAGTTGACATCACAGTGCTCATGCAGTTTCTTGCTAATATTGCTAATATAAATTATAATAAATCTGTGTAGTGTCTATGTAATGAATATGTGGAGAGAGAGAGAGTTCAGTTGGCTATTTCTATTACATCTTTGGCCATTTCATCAACAATCACAAAGTTCTAATTTGATAAATTTACTTACCTCAGCTCAGTACAGCCGATAGATACACAAAAAACAGAACCGAAAATTTACGTTCCTAGCTTTCGGAACAAATGTTCCTTCATCAGGGAGGAGAGAGGGGAAAGAAAGGGAAGAAGGGAAAGTGGATTCAGTTACTCACAACCCAGGTTATGAAGCAACAGGGAAAGGAAAACAGGGAGGGTAGCAAGGATGGAGGCATGGTTGTCAGGGGGAAGCCAAAGATATTCTACTGTAAGTACTGTGCCAGCTTCAAACCAAAGAGGATGCATACAGAAGTAAAGAGGTATACAGTATAAAGATAAACACAACTATGTAGGGTGAAAAGATGCGTGAATGGCTAAAGACGAAAGAGAAAGAGGAGAAGACTGAAGAGTAAATGGGAGTGAGGTTGTTTAACGTAGGTTCAGTCCAGGGGGATGGCGGGATGAAAGGATGTGTTGGAGTGCAAGTTTCCATCTCCACAGTTCAGAGGGACTGGTGTTGGGTGGGAGAAGCCAAATGGCAGATACGGTGTAGCAGGTTCCTAGGTCCCTAGAATTATGCTGGAGGGCATGCTCTTTCCTTTCCCTGTTGCTTCATAACCTGGGTTGTAACTGAATCCACTTTCCCTTCTTCCCTTTCTTTTCCCTCTCTCCTCCCTTATGAAGGAACATTTGTTCCGAAAGCTAGGAACGTAAATTTTCGGTTCTGTTTTTTGTGTATCTATCGGCTGTACTGAGCTGAGGTAAGTACTGGCCAGCCCCTCTATCTCTTTGGTAGTATTTGTTTCACATCTTTATATGAGATTTTCCATTAATCATTTTAATTTGATAAATTGTACTATTTCACAACACCACAGCTAAATTTCATTTGCACATTTTATAGTTTCTGTTTATGAGCCAAACTACTCTGACCACAAAACTGCATCTTTTCCTAAGTGGACATTCCATTAATGATAGCAATTTTATCTTGCAAGTTACCGTGGTTCTGTGTGATTCAGAGTACTGAGTGACACTTGCATTCTGATAATCCAACATTCTGAATTAGAAATGGACATTGATGTTAGAGCACTTTTCACCTTTGGCTGAAGTGCTGAGTTGTTGGGGGACATATATAATGATGAAATGTGTGCTTGCTGCAGTGTTTCAATACCTTCTTTATCAAAACTGAAAGCTTTACTATGTTATGGCATAAATAGCTTGATTGTCAAAGCAAATAAGAGTTGAAAAAGAAAAAAGTGTGTTGAATGGAAGATAACAGAAAGTCGTTGGGGCACTGAGATAGAGGAAAGGTACTGAAGGGCATTGAGAATGCAAGGACAGCTTTCACGGACAAATGAAAGTAGACAGCTGATCCATCTCAGTAAGAGAATTCAGGGAGGAGAGAGGTAGCCAAGAAACAATAAGTAAGGAAAGAAAAAATGAGCATAAAGAATAAGATATACATTTTTTGGGTGAAATAAGTAAAAAAAATTTTTTAATAGCAAGATAAAAGGAAATTACTGAGTTTTGAATGCTGCTTGAGAAAGAAGTGGGTAAGGAGCAGGAAAGGAAGTGAATGTTTGAATGCAGGGCCTGAAGAGCAGAGAGGTAGCTATAGTAGGTGTCAGGAATCAGCTATGATGTTTCAGACCAGCAGACATGCAGGATCAATAGAGCATGGGTATGTATCCAGGAGTGTAAACTATGATAAACATAACTGATAAAAAATTAGTCATCACCCAGAGACATCATCTTAATAACCTTGTTAACACTTTGAGGGCCAGCCGGTTGGAGACATTCTGGGACTGAAAAATTGGCTATTTATTGCATTTTTTTAAAAATGACATTGGCAGGATTGTGTTTGACGTATCTTAAAGAGATCTACATGTTATATGAGTACAATCTTTATTTTACACATTTATGTTAATTCTATATTTGTTAGCAACATTATTAATAACAAAAAGATGAAGCATTTTTTTTTCTAAATAAAAATAATTTTCAGTCTTTGCACACTGTCACAAATAATAGGCATTGGTGTAAAAGATTCTGAAGAATTCCAGCATCCAGATTATCAGCTCATTTCCTTCATACCTGCTTTTCTATTAGATTCTTTTATCTTCTTCAAACAAACTTTCCACACTCTTGTTGAATGCACCTTCTTCTCAATAGGTGGGATTTTTTTCCTGGGAAGTATCATCCTAGATTTCTAGTGAGTAAGTCCTTCACCAATTTATCACAGAAAGTTATAAAAATGGGAGCTGTTCCATTGATTTGGATTTTGTGTTTCTTGGTACAAAACAAAAACATTTGTTGCAGTTATGATGAGTAGGTGGAAAAACAGTTTCTTCCACCAGTTCATCTGTTTTCTTGTGAATGCATGTTACATCATTTGATCACGTCAATCGACCTCTGTTTTCTAGATATTGTAGTTAAGAGTGGTACGCAGTTTTGATCTTAGCTTGATAACATTCTTTGTACAAACAGAAAAATTGGAAATTGTTATTTTGTGTACCGAGGCCAAGTATAGCACATCTCTTGTGTCTTTACACTTCAAACAAAAAAGGCAATTCTTCCTCATTAACAAAGATAATGCATTTTCAGTTTCTTTTGGCAAGTCTTTATGGTGAAGCATGCTTCTTTCAATAATTTCTATGAAACTGCATTGTAAACAGTGCCTTCTCCCAAGTAATCAGTAAGCAACCTGTGAAATTGTGGTATTGTGGAGTTGACTGGTAACCCTTTACCAGGTGATGATCCATTTCAGGTGAAATCCAACAATCAAATCCATCTTGAAATTGCAAACAATAAACATCTTCATTTCATATTTATCACACTGGTTTATTATTTACACATGAAATACCATTCTTCCATGAAAGCCATAAATACCTTATTCAGTGGTGTGGTTTTATTCTGGATAATATGATTTTTAAAATTTTAATAAGTGAGCAGAAGAACCTGATTTTATTCATGGAGTCATTCTGAGACTGATTTTTAAGAATGTAGTTGGAACTGTCTTTCAATTGTAAATTGACAGTATTGCCTTGAAACCATTTCTGCTCAATACTGATTCTAAGAAAAGGACCAAGACAAAACTGTTAGCAGACAAGTAGTCTGTCAATTTTTAATTCCTTGTGAGACAATTGTGACTAAATATTTAAAAAAAGCTTTATTCCCATTCACGAATTCTGGGCACTTTGAGACTTCAGCTTGGATGCCATTTTCAGTTTATAATAAACTGATTTGCAGACCTTTTTGCTTCTGATTTTATATGTTTCACCACAAACAAAAGAAGAAAAGTTGAAAATATTTTCACAGACAGTAGAATTCTCATCAACTACTGTTCTTATTCCACTTTTCTCTAAAGACTCTGGCACAGTAGGGTGATTGGCACAGTAGGGTGATGGTCAGCAAATGTTTAGCATAATTCAGCATTATTTGTGCCTCTTTCTTAGATATGGAACAACTGTGTTACAGAGGGATAAAACAAAAATGAATAAGTTGTATGCTAACCAAAACACCATCAAAAAGGTTCAGCAATAACAGTGAAGCAAAATTCTATATACCATTCACAGACAGATATTACTCCCACCAATCCATAATCATTCAACTCTTCCATAGCTTCTAAAAATTTTTGTCCACTCAAAAAAACATGACTCATTTGAGAGAAGGATTAGTGGAACAACAAAAACTAACAAGAACCACATGAATCACACAATGAGACAAGATCACAATGCTGCAGTCACTGTAGCAGTTCTGCATCACTTATTGCATAGCAAGTAGAAGAGAGACTCACTTGGCATTTATTTTGAAGCACTTCTATAACCAGGACCAGAGCAGCACCAGCCATGGAGGAGGTAAGTGGATGATGTGCAAAAGCCTCTGGTTTCCAGTCCTTACCTGGCTTATGTGTCATGCATAAACATGGCCTGAACTAACGTGGGCACTGTCTTTTCAAAGCAGTTTTACAACCCGAGCTACATTTGGACTTGGTCATGAATGTTAGTGGCATCAGTTGAGTGTGGAACAGAGTCCACAAATTTCTTCAGGTATGCCACAACCAAATGAAACCACCCATCACTCATTAGATACTGTAGAGCTACCAAAGTGTAGGAATGCTGATTGCTACATTTCACCCACTGATGCAAATACTGTCATGTAGTTTCATGCGATTAAGATCAGATGCTTTGACAACCAATTCATGGTGCAGTACAATGCCTGAGTATTTGTCAAACCATACATATGCCTGCAGCCTTATGATTATGGCTGTTGTCATTTTGGAAGATGAGCATGTCTACAACACACTCATCATGAGGATGTAGAAGAAAGGTCAATTGATTGGTCACTACAAATGTTGAAGTAAATGCCTGGTTTATGTTCACAGTAACCTACATGAGTGGTCCCAAGGCATGGTGCAGATAACAGCCACATTTTCAGTCATACTACACCCTCCACCCACTACAATTAAATGCCACATTGGGTTGTCAGTGCACTTGATGCCTTACACCTACATCTTCATCTCTATACATACTCTGCAAGCCACTGTAATATGTGTGGCACGGGGTACCCTGTACCACTACTAGTCATTTTATTATCTGTTCCACTTGCAAATAGAGCAAGGGAAAACAATTGTTTGCATGCCTCTGTACAAGCCCTACTCTCTCTAATCTTATCTTCATTGTCCATATGCAAAATGTGTGTTGCCAGCAGTAGAATTGCTCTACAGTCAGCAACAAAGGCCAGTTCTCTAAATTTTTTCAATAGTGCTCTTTGAAAAGAATGTCACCCTTCCACCAGCGATTCCCATTTGAGTTCTCAAAGTATCTCCATATTACTTGCATGTTGACTGAAACTACCGGTATCAAATCTAGCAGCCCACCTCTGAATTGCTTCAGTGTCTTCCTTTAACCCGACCTGATGTGGATCTCAAACACTTGAACAGTACTCAACAATGGGTCACATTAGTTTCCTGTATGTGGTTTCCTTTACAGATGAACCACGCTTTCCCAAAATTCTCCCAAAGAACTAGAGTTGACCATTCACCTTGCCTACTGCAGTCCTTACATATTCATTCCATTTCATATTGCTTTACAGTGTTATTCCTAGATATTTAATCAGCATGACTGTGTCAAGCAGCACACTACTAATACTGTATTCAAACATTATGATTTTGTTTTTACTACTCATCCGCATTAACTTACATTTTTCTACACCTAGAGCTAGCTGCCATTCATCTGACCAACTAGGAATTCTGTCTAACTCATCTTGTATCCTCCTACAGTCACTCAACGATGGCACATTCCCATACAACATACCAGCATCAGTATGCAGTACTGCTGCTTATCCTGTCTGCCATATCTTTTATATACATATAAAATAACAGTGGTCCTATCATACTTCCCTGGCTCACTCATGATGATACTCTTGTCTCTGAAGAACACTCACTGTAGAGAACAACATACTGGTTTCTGTCACTTAAGAAGTTTTCAAGCCACATACATATCTGTGAACCTATACTGTATGCTTGTAACTCTGTCAACAATTGGCAATGTGTTACAGTGCCAAATGCTTTATGGAAATTTAGGAATATAGAATCCACTTGCTAATCTTCATACATGATTCACACGATCTCATGTGAGAAAAGGGCAAGCTGAGTTTCGCATGAGTGATGGTTTCTAAAGCATTGCTGATTTGTGGGCAGTAGCTTTTCCTTCTCAAGGAAATTTATTATATTTGAACTGAGAATATATTCAAGAATTTTGCAGCTAACCAATGTTAAAAATATTATCCTTTAATTTTACGAGTCCATTATTTTACCCTTCCTGTATACAGGAGTCACCTGCACCTTTTTCAATCACTGGGTGAGTGATTTATGATAAAAGCAATGTATATAAGGGGCCAATCCTGTAGAGTACCCTTTGCAAAACTGAATTGGAATCCCACCAGGACCTGGTGACTTATTTGCTTTCCACTCTTTCAGTTGTTTCTCTACACCAGCAATGTTTATTACTGTGTTGTCCATTTGATGGAGGTTTGTGTGGTGGTCAAACAATGGTATGTTTGTATGGTTAATGTGCGTGAACAATTTCTTAAATACAGAGCTTAAAATTTCAGCTTTACTTTTGATATCTTCTACTGCCACACAAGACTGGTCAATGAGTCACTGGATAGTAGCCTTAGAACTACTTATTGATTTTACACAGGACCAGAATTTTCTCAGGTTCTTGGTAAGATATGTTGCTAAGTTATGATGGTGGTAGTTGTAAGATTCACCCATTGCTCTTTTTACAGACACACAAATTTCTGTTAACTTTTTCCTGTCAATCATTTGCATGTTCTCTTTTGAACCACTTTCACCATTTGAAAAAGATGAAATCATGGCTCAGTCCTCTCTATGTGCCTCTAGTTTTCAGTCATGTACCATTCAGTTTCTGTGTTGTCTGATCTGTTGAAGAAATACAGCTTTATGTGATGCTGTAAGCATGGCCTTTTGTAAGGTACCTTCACCGTGATCACTTGGAATCTGCTTGAGACAGACTGCATTCACTGACAGTGGTAATTCCTGTCAGGTTTGAAACCAACTGTTATTGACAGCATGTGGCACTCATTACCAAGCCCTGTCAGCTATGATCTTTATACAGCCACTGTTTCAGGGCTGTGAGTGGCACACTATTCCATATGACCATTATAAGATTAATATTTAGGTTGACTTCCTCAGTAGCACCATAAACCCATAGTCTCTTGCTGAAAATTGCTTGGACTTTTACGAAAGTTCAGCAATAACAGACACAACACCACTGACTTACAGTATTCTGATTAAGTCACAGATAACCAATGACCAGTATTTTGTATAGTTCTGCATTAGATTAGCTGTATGTTAATGGGAATTCCACTACTAATCTTTGTGTAATAAGTGCAGTTTCCTCCATAATAATATTAATAATCAGTGAAGTTAGTGGTCCTACATACTGATACAAGACAGTGGTATGATACTCCAGTGGCAGCTTTTGAACAAGCTCATTGCTGATGTCTTTCTTTATATTAGTCTCACATAATGCTGATTGAGTGTCCACTGAATTCACATCATAATAATGTCTGTATAAATACTCACACATAGGAGTTCATGAGCTATTCATTATATACATAATAGTTTTCTCAGACGAGAGTTCACAAAGAAGACACAAAAGAGTAGAGGGAATTCTTGTACATAAATGTCCAATTATTTGTAGCTAATCCCATTGACATGAGTGACACAGAAATGTTGCTTAAAAGAATTCTGCCCATGTATTTCAACATAGAGATGCTAATTGATGGGTATTCCAGCAGGTACATTTTATGCATAAATGTGGACACTGCAGTAGGAATGTAAGCAGACTGAAAATCAGATTCTGACTGCCAACTTATAGTATATACAGACAAGTGTGTTTTGAGAAGTTGGTAGTTACATTTTAGTTTATAATACTGTAAGAGTCATATTTAAGATTGGTTACAACCTACTGAGTCCAACAGTAATTTTTTTTAGTGTATGATAGATAATTAGAGAAGTTCAGGGTACTATTTGACTGATACACTGTACCAGTGTGGTGGCTTATCAATTTTCATGTAAAATTTTCAGGTTTCTAATGTAGGTAATTTATTCAAATTCTTGATTAGTGGCTTGTTTGCATAAACAAATGCATTATCTGATTCAATTGCATTATCTGATTATAACAAAAGTATAGTGTCAAACCTGGGAAATAAGCAAGCTTAAGGTTTCAAATAATGAAAGCATTTTTGGGTGGACCAAAACTTTAAAGTTATTAGCTCATACTATTTTTACAATTGCATGCTGTTGGAACAATTGTAGTTATGAATTGCACTTAATTAACAGAGTTTTAAACAAAACCAAATATACCAATAGAATCAGCAGATTTTACATTATAAGCCAGATAATAAGATTATCTAAAATACAGCATGAATAATAATTTGGCAATTTTATATACACACAGCATACACATTACACGTGTAAGTAGAATCACTTGACAGACAAAAAAAAGTTAGTTATTAAGATAGGTATTTAGGTAGTAGTAGTGCAGAAAATGGAGTAGCCATGCTTCTGTTGGACAATCTGCATTGGGACACCAAGACATTGGGCAGATTCATTTCTGGTGTGGTCCAACAGCATACTCTGTGCTGCTAGTCAATTATGTCTTTACATCAACCCATATTACTGCACTGATTATATATAACCAACTACCAGATAAACAATACTCCACTACTGTGACTTAAATCACCTGTTGAGGGTTGTATAACTGCAACACCAGTACACTTTGTACAGTATTCCAAATCACACAGTGTGCTGGAGCTGCAGGAAGTTTATTAGGATGTATGTTCCTGTTTTTGACGTGATACAAAGTAACGAAAGCCTAGGGCAGTACTTTGTGACAAGGGTAGTGCTTAGTTTTGTCTCATTGTGGTGTGTAGAGAGTGAAACAATATAACCTGAGTATTAATGTATACTCAATTCACTCTATGTCTACTAAAATTTGATTTAAGAAGAGCATAGTGAAGTATACTATTTTTTCCTTCAATGTTACTTCTGTTAATGTCTCTGCTGTTCTACAGTTAATGAGAATATTTTATAATAATATTATGAGAAGGAAAGTTGCTATGCACGATATAGCAGAGATGCTGAGTCACAGATAGGCACAAAAAAACTTTCACAATTAAAGCTTTCAGCCATTGGCCTTCATCAACAAGACACACACACACACACACACACACACGACTGCAGTCTCAGGCAACTGAAACCACACTGTGAGCAGCAGCACCAATGCATGATGGGACTGGCAACTGTGAGGGGGTAAGGAGGAGGCTGGGGTGGGGAGGGGGAGGGATAGTTTGGTACGGGTGGCAGACAGTGAAGTGCTGCAGATTAGACAGAGGACAGGGGTGAAGTGGGGGGGGGGGGGGGGGAAGTAGCAGAACAGGAGAGAAATAAAAAGACTGGGTGTGGTGGTGGAATGACAGCTGTGTAGTGCTGGAATGGGAACAGGGGAGAGACTGGATGGGTTAGGACAGTGACTAACGAAGGTTGAGGCCAGGAGGGTTACGGGAACGTAGGATGCATTGCAGGGAAAGTTCTCATCTGCGCAATTCAGAAAAGCTGGTGTTGGTGGAAAGGATCTATATGGCACAATCTGTGAAGCAGTCATTGAAATGAAGGATATCATGTTTGGCAATGTGTTCAGTGACAGGGTGGTCCACCTGTTTCTTGACCACAATTTGTTGGTGGCCATTCATGTGCACAGACAGCTTGTTGGTTGTCATGCCTACATGGAATGCAGCAAAGTTGTTGCAGCTTAGCTTGTAGACCACACGACTGGTTTCACAGGGTATGTGATAGGTGATGTTAGTGACTGTACTGGAGTAGCTGGTGGTGGGAGGATGTATGGGACAGGTCTTGCATCCAGGTCTATTACAGGGGTATGAGCTATGAGCTAAGGGATTGGGAGCAGGGGTTGTGTAAGAATGGAGGAATATATTGTGTAGGTTAGGTGGATGGCGGAATGCCACTGTGGGAGAGGTCAGAAGGATAGTGGGCAGGACATTTCTCGTTTCAGGGCACAATGAGAGGTAATTGAAGCCCTGGCCGAGAATGTAATTCAGTTGCTCCAGTGCTGGGTGGTATTGAGTTATGAGGGGAATGCTCCTCTGTCATTGTTGGTGGGACTTAGGGAGGTGGTGGGAGACTCGAAAGATAAGGCATGGGAGATTTGTTTTTGTACAAGGTTGGGAGGATAATTACGGTCAGTGAAGGCTTCAGTGAAACCCTCAGTATATTTCGAGAGGGACTACTTGTCACTGCAGATGCAATGATCGTGGGCGGCTAGGCTGTACAGAAGGGACTTCTTGGTATGGAACAGGTGGCAGCTGTTGAAGTGGAGGTATTGCTGGTGGTTAGTAGGTTTCATATGGATGGAGATACTGATGTAGCCATCTTTGAGATGGAGGTCAACATCTAGGAAGGTGGCTTGTTGGGTTGAGTATGACCAGGTGAAGCAAATGGGGGAGAAGTTGTTGAGGTTCTGGAGGAAAGTGGATAGGGTGTCTTCATCTATGATCCAGATAGCAAATATGTCATCAATGAATCTCAACCAGGAGAGGGATTTAGGATTCTGGGTTTTTAGGAAGGATTCCTCTAGATGGCCCATGAATAGGTTGGCATAGGACGGTGCCATGTGGGTGCCCATAGCCGTACCCTGGGTTTGTTTGTAGGTAATGCCTTCAAAGGAGAAGTAATTGTGAGTGAGGATATAGTTGGTCATAGCGACTATGAAGGAGGTTGTTGGTTTGGAATCCGTTGAGCACTGGGAAAGGTAGTGTTCAATACTGGTAAGACCATGGGCATTAGGGATGTTAGTGTAGAGGGAGGTGGCACCAATAGTGACGAGCAGGGCAGCATGTGGTAAAGGGACAGGAACTGTGGAGAGTTGGTGGAACAAATGGTTGGTATCTTTTATATAGGAGGGTAGGTTTTGGGTAATAGGTTGAAAGTGTTGGTCTAAAAGAGCAGAGATTCTCTCAGTGGGATCACAGTAACTGGCCACAATGGGGTGTCCCGGGTGATTACGTTTATGGATTTTAGGAAGCATGTAGAAGGTAGGAGTGCGGGGAGTGGTAGGGGTGAAAAGAGAGATGGACTCCGGGGAGAGTCTCTGGGATGGGCCTGAGGATTTGAGTAGTGACTAGAGGTCCTGCTGGATTACTGGAATGGGGTCACTGTGGCAAGGTTTGTAGGTGGAAGTATCCAACAGCTGGCGGAGTCCTTCTGCCAGGTAATTCTTGCAGTTCAAAACAGCAGTGGTGGAGCCTTTGTCCACAGGTAGGATTATAAGGTCAGGAATTAAACTGCAGTGTGGTGGTTGTTAGTTTTTCCAGAACCAAAGTTGGTAAAATCTATATTCACATTTCTTTCATATAATTCTAATTATACACTTATTTCAAATTAATTATTATTCTTTTGATGTAAAATTAGTTCAACATCAGCTTCAGGACACCCTTGTATCAAAACACACAAAATTCGTTAAAATTATTGTTTTGTATATCTACAAAATTGGGATTTATTCTTATAAAAAGAGAACTGAGTAATTTTAAATCGCCAGAATCTGTCTCATCCACCTTAAATTCTCATGAATAAACATACACAAAATAAAATGGTTGTTGTTCAAATAATACGGGATAAGCAGAGGATCCATAAGCGAGATGAACTATGTAGAGAACCTGGTTCACATATTGAATAAATATGTACTTTATTTAAAAAAAAAAAGAACATTATATAATATTTCAATTTACTGTTTACATTTCACCTTTCTTTTCAGATGTTGAATCTTTTTGTAGCAGTTATAATGGATAACTTTGACTATTTAACTAGAGATTCGTCCATATTGGGCGCACATCATTTAGATGAATTTGTTAGAATATGGGCTGAATATGACCCAAATGCTACGTAAGTACTCAAAAGGTTGTATTTGAATTTTTTAATCTTTTAATTTTAATACCTTCTAATAAGACATCATTTTAATGATGTGCAGGGGTAAAATACATTATACTGAAATGTATGACATGTTGAAAAATATGGATCCTCCTCTGGGATTTGGCAATAAGTGCCCTAATCGCCTTGCATACAAGAAGCTCATAAGAATGAATATGCCAGTTGATGAAGATGGAAAGGTCAATTTCACCACCACATTATTTGCACTTATACGAGAAAACCTTAGCATCAAAGTCAGAAGTGGTAAGTTATGACAAGACATAAAATATTGAGTTAATACGTTATATTTTATATGATTTTTCTGTTGATCTTGAGTGGATGATATATAACATGTCAGTATCAGCTGTTCTGAATTTCTTTTAGTTTTATTTTTCAATCATTCTACATCAGATCACTTAATGTAACTAAATCATGTGAACAGTTATTTGAAGAATTTTCCTTAAACAAATGTGATGCAGAATTTTGGAATATCTAATATATGATGAGACGTAATTTTGTGCATATGTATTTATCACATGTGAAGCAAATTGAATAATTTCCATCAACAATACGATCATTGATATAGAAATCGTAATTTGGTTTTCTTTAATGGGTTCACTGTTCATTCGTACTCAAGTAGCCATATTTTTCTTCCATCACTTTCATTTGTGTACATAACAAAATTCAGGCTTCTAGTAGGAATAGAGAGAAGTGCCATGTAAGCAAGAGCCATTACATTACTTATGCTGCCACTGACATTCAAGAACAAGTGCTGAATCTATGTTTGAAATTAAGGCAGTATAAATATAATGCATGGTTCTTTGTTGCCACAATTCCAGACATAAATAAGGGGAGTTGAGGAGGCTGCACTTACAAGAAAAACTGCTAATTGAATGTTGCAAAAAACAAAGCAAAAAACTAGTGAACAGTGCATCAGAAGAAGTCATAGTCAGCAGCATAGGTGCTATTGAACAGCAGTGAAATTGAAAAAGCCAAAATGAAAAAAAATTAAAGTAACAAACATAACAAAACATCAAACAATTAACCAGTAGTTATGAAGAGAGAAAAATTACTAAAGGAATGATAACAGGAATTTTCTTTGTTTATTGACTTTTGTTGAATTGGTTCTATGTGTCAGTGACAGGACATAGATTACATTGTATCATATGTAGAAAATTTTAAAAGACAACAAAATATAACTATAAAATACGTAATTATGAAATATCTTTATGACTAAAAATGATTTGGAGAAACCTCTGGAAACCCAAATCTGTATGACTGGATCAGTTAAACAAATCCATGTTCACCACATGCGAGTAGGGGAATACAAATACAAAGGCACCTGACAGTGAAGAAGCTGTGAATGGAGTAGCAAACAAATTACAGAAATTAAAGTCTGTGAGCAATGTGTCATTTGTACTTGTATAAAAAATATTATAAATCATAGTGAGATGGCTAGTGCATACCAGAGGAAGTATATCCAAACAATAATTTTAGAAAGATGAAACAACAATGAAAATTTGTGCTGTAGAATAAAACAAGAGTTTAAAAGGTAAGAGGTACTGTTCAAAAACAGTCAGCTCTCTTTATTTATATCTTACCTGCCACCATACTTATGTTTCTTGCCTATGAGACCAAGATACCAAACAGTGAAATCAGTGAAGCTGAATGCATATGAATTATTGTTTAATTTATCAGACAGTAACAGTCTCACATAAATGCCAATAAAATGAGAATGTTCACTGCTATCTGTCTCTAACAATGTTTACAAAGGTGAATACCATTAAAATTTTAAATAGGTATTTTTAAATCTCAGTTTTTCTTGAAATGGTCCAGATGGATTAGTTTTCTAAATTTTTTTCTCCTCCACTAGTGGAAGAATTTCCTCACTGACGAAGTGTGTATATCAGGTTACCTTCCATTTAGAAAAAAAGTGTGTATACTTATGTAAAAAAATGATTTAATATATGTGATGACACATGCACTATGCAACATTTGTTTAAATTGAAAGAATATCGTCCTTTCCTGATGCCTATTTGAATGGCTGAAAAAATTAAATCATCAGCAAAATCAGGGGATCATGATGTCTGCTGTATGTGATGGATGGTAAAAACAATGAAAGTGTGCCAATGTGGTGTCCTCCGGAGTCACAGCATTATATCTGAACACAGCAAATTTCAAATGGCTCTGAAATTACAACACTCATAAACTTCTTTGATAAATTGTCATCAGTAAATAATATATTTCATCTTATTCATATCTTAAATTTATCATATTTCACACTTTTAGATTTCAAAAAGCAAATAATAAGAAGCTGTTGAAGCAAGGTGCAATTTTCAAATAAAGCAAGCATCTTAACTTTGAAACTGTGATGGATCATGTGTGTTTGCATCTCTTACCTTCAGAAAGGTGTACTTTTTGTAATTTATAACAATATTTTCAGCTTGCAGTGTAATGGAACTTAAGAATTTAATTTGACACATCCTAATTGTAGTAGCCACCAGAAAGATCGCGGGAGGCGCACATTGGCACGGCGCGTCACGGACGGTAGTTGCCGCAAGTAGAGTCCCGTCCACCAGAGGGCACGCGAGAATTCGGACGCGACCTCTGCCGGCATGACAACAACAACAACAACAACAACAACAACAACTCTGGCGGCACGGGCCGTGCCCAGTCAGTTAACATCGGTCATGCCTAGGACACAGTCCCGGTCTACACTAAGTGAAGTGCGACATAAACGTGAACAGTGTTACTACACAATTGGCGACGAGTAGGGTCGTTGTTCCGGTTTCGCAGCTTCTCCACGGCATGGAGGATTTGGTGCGAGTTTTGGTTGTGCAGCAGACGGAACTCATGGCCACCATGAAACAAGTGCTTCCGGCGTTGCTCTCCACGCCGTCTGCTCCGGCGCCGTTCCCTCCTCCCTTTCCCCCGTATGACGAGACGGCGGAGGATTGGGACGCATATGAACATCGCCTTCGGCAGCATTTCCAGGCGTTTCATGTTGCCGATGCGGAGGTATGTCGTGCTCTCTTCTTGTCTTGGATATCTCCCTCGCTGTATCAAGTTTTGCGGCAGCTAGCGCCGTTGCAGGAATCCTCGTCCTTGTCTTTTGACGCATTGTGTTCATTGCTGTCTTCATATTATCGCCGCCACACGCATGTTGTGGTGGCTAGGGTCGAGTTCCATCAATGCAAGAAACAGCCCCATCAGTCTTACCGGGCGTGGGCCGCTACCCTGCACGGTCTTAGTCGCAAGTGTCATTTTGTCACGGAGCAGTCGCGAGAGTCGTACGCCCACGTTATGGTACGCGACGTCATTGTTCGTTCGGCCCCTGATAGGGAGGTCCGGCAACGGGCCCTGCAGTTAGAAAACCCTTCCCTCGAGGAAGTCCTGTCCATTGCTCAATCGTATGAAGTCTCTCACGCAGCAGGTCAACAGCTGGAAGCGTGGTGCGACGTCGCGGAGGTTCCGGGCGGCACGGCCGCGTCCACTGTGTCAGGGGTGGACGACGTGCGAGCGGTACAATCCGGCCGTTACGGCTGCTCCCGCACGGCGCGTAAACAGAATTCCGGCCTGTTTCCGTCCTGTGCGCCGTGCTATATACATCATGATCGGTCAGAGTGCCCCCAGCGTTATGCCGTTTGTCGCAAATGTAATAGAAAAGGTCACATTGCTAAAGTTTGCCGCTCAGCCTCAAAAGAATCAAAGGAAGCAGGTACAGAGGACATGGACGTTGACATTCAGGAAGTTTCATCGGGCCAGGCTCCCGACGCATCGGCGCGCAAACTCTTTATCGAGGTGTCGGTTCGGTCGCGCCGGTTACAACTGCAAGTCGATACGGGCGCGGCAGTTTCGTTGTTGAATGCACAAACTTATTCCGACCTTGGATCGTCCCCGTTGGCGCCAGTTTACCGGCGTCTACGTGGTTATGGTAAACAGTTCATTCCCCTACTGGGTCAATTCACTACTGACGCGACTTACAAATCAGTCACTCGGCCTATTGCTTTTATTGTTGTCAGTGATGCGAGCTCAGCTAACCTTTTTGGCCTGGATGCCTTTCAAGCATTCAGTTTTTCTATCGCTGACACCATACAGTTGGTCTCCAAAGACGTTCCCTATCAATCATTGGAATCTTTGATTTCCGACTTTCCAGATATTTTTGAGGAGGGCCTGGGGCGTGTTTCAGATTTTGAAGCTCACTTAACGTTGAAGGCGTCGGCTCGCCCGCGTTTTCTCCGCGCGAGGCAGATCCCCTTGGCTCTCCGCCCTCAGGTAAAGGAAGAGCTCGACCGGCTGACAGCCCTAAGGGTCGTTCTTCCCATTTCTTCCAGCGAGTGGGCTTCGCCCCTCATTATTGTAAGGAAGCCCTCGGGAAAATTACGTCTTTGTGGCGATTTCAAGGCCACCATTAATTCCCAATTGGTGGTGGAGACCTATCCTTTGCCTCGTGCTGATGAATTGTTCTCCTCCGTGGCGGGAGGCCAACATTTTTCGAAAATCGATCTGTCAGAGGCTTACCACTTGATGAGGAGTCCAAACGGTTGGCGGTCGTCAACACCCCGTTTGGCCTTTACCAATACCAGCGGTTGGCCTTTGGAATATCCAGTGCCCCGGCGATATTCCAGCGTTATCTTGAGCATGTCACGTCGGCAATTCCTCATTGTATTAATTACCTGGATGACATAATTGTCACAGGCCGCAGCACGAAGGAACACTTGCACAACCTTTGCACCCTCTTTCTCAAATTCAGGTCTGTGGGCTTGCGTTGCAACCTGCATAAGTCAACCTTCTTTCAACCATCCATTGAGTATGTGGGCTACACCATCTCTCGGCACGGTAACCAGCCACTAGGAAGTTTGGTCCAAGGTATCGTCAACCTTCCTCGGCCCACTTCACTGAAAGAGTTACAAGCTTTTTTAGGCAAGATAGCCTATTACCACCGGTTCATTCCCAGGGCTTCCACTATAGCTCACCCCCTGTACTGCCTTCTGCACAAGGGTGTTCATTTTGATTGGTCGCCTGCATGCGAGCGAGCGTTCACCTCATTGAAGGGCCTCCTCACGTCAGCCCCTTGTTTGGCTACTTTTGATCCCCATAAGCCATTGGTCCTGGCTACTGATGCTTCGCAGTATGGGGTGGGGGCGGTCCTGGCCCATCGCAACGCAGATGGTTCCGAGCAACCACTGGCGTTTGCATCTAAAATGCTTAGTCCCGTGCAGGCCCATTACTCCCAGGTGGAAAAAAGAGGCTTTGGCCATTGTCTACGCTGTTACCAAGTTTCACCCTTTCTTGTATGGCACGAAGTTTGTTACTCACTGACCATAAGCCGTTAATATCGTTATTTGGCCTCTCAGATTCCGGATAGGGCGGCCCACAGACTACAGCGCTGGGCCTTGTTCCTCTCTAAGTACCATTATGACATTCATTTTCGCCCTACAGGACAGCATGCCAACGCCGACGCTCTTTCCCATCTTCCGGTGGGCCCGGATCCTACGTTCGATCAAGAGGAGATTGTTTTCATTTGGATGTGGCGTCCCACCAAGCTGTTGATGGCTTCCCGATCACTAGTTCTCGAGTCGCCTGGGAAACGGCAGCTGACCCGGTTCTCCGGCAAGTAGTTCGCCTCATTCAGCAGGGGTGGTCATCCCACCCTCCGACCGGGCCTCGGACCCTCTTCATAATTATTTTCTTCTACGGGTCTTGGAAGGCGTTCTCCTTCTGGCTACCGATGATACAGCTCCTCACGTGGTTGTTCCTGCAAGTTTATGACGGGAGGTCCTCACGTTATTACATGCGGGACACTGGGGTGTTTCCCGTACTAAAACCTTGGCTCGCAGACATGTGTACTGGCCCGGTATTGACAGAGAAATTGGGCACTTGGTGGTCGCCTGTTCCCAGTGTGCGAGCCAACAAGCATATCCCAGGGCAGCGTTCTCTTCATGGCCGCCGGCAACCCAAGCATGGGAACGTCTTCACATCGATTTTGCGGGCCCATTTCTCAACGGTTTTTGGCTCATTGTCATTGATGCTTATTCCTGATTCCCATATGTGGTTTGCTGCTCCTCAACCACTTCAGAAGTTGCAATCCAGGCACTAGCAAAAATCTTTTCTGTGGAAGGCCTGCCAATCACCCTGGTCTCGGACAATGGACCGCAGTTTATTTCGCAGACCTTCCAGGATTTTTGTAGGCGCTTCGGTATTCGGCACGTTTGCTCTCCCCCCTTCCATCCACAATCGAATGGGGAAGCCGAGCACATGGTGCGCACATTTAAGACACAGATGAAAAAGTATGTGCACGAATTTCCTGCGGAGGAAGCATTGACGTTTCTCTTGACGGCATACTGGACCACACCAATGGGAGAACGCAGCCCCGCAGAGCTCCTCCATGGGCGTCAACCTAGGACTCTGCTGCACCTCCTCCGGCCTGGTCCTCGCCAGTCTTCACAAAACGGAGTACCTGGCTTTCCACTGGGTATGTCGGTCTGGGCCCGTGGGTTTGGTCGCAATCCACGTTGGATACCAGCGGTTGTCCTGTGCCGAAATGGCCGCCGGCTCTATACCTTGCAGGCGGGGGACCGGGTGGTACGTCATCACCAAAATCAGCTACGTCCACGTTCGGGCACCCACCCTCCGCCCTCTTGGACACCGGCTTCCCCATTGCCGGCACCTGTGTTGGTTTCACAGGGGACGTTGCCTCCTCTCCCCGCTGTGCCTCTGCCGCACTGCAATGGTTCTCAGCCTTGGCAGCCTCCAGTAGCTCCAGCACCGGCATCGCCATCGTTCGAGATGCCCCAGCAAGAGCCGGCCCCCCTAGCAGGCCCGGTTTCTCAGGAGGTTGGTTCACCTGTGGTCGTCCCTTCCCCTTCGTCCCCACCACTGGGTCTTGCCCCTCCCGGCGTGGAACAGGATCCAGAGTTCGACAGCTTGTCGCCCGTTCTGTCCCGGGCTCTGGTTGTGGGACGACGGGGGGCCCCTTCATGTGGGTCACTTCCAGCCGTATTCGAAGGTTCCGGCTCGAGGGTTGGCAGATCCCCTCGACTCCGGCCATCCAATGGATGTGGAGGTCATCGCTCCTATCCGACGCTCCACCTTCCGACGCAGTGGATCACAGTGGCTTCACCCCCCCCCCCCCCTCCCGAAGGAGGAGGAGTGTAGTAGCAACCAGAAAGATTGCGGGAGGCGCACATTGGCACGGCGCGTCACAGACGGTAGTTGCCGAAAGTAGTCCTGTCCACCAGAGGGCACGCGAGAATTCGGACGCGACCTCTGCCGGCATGACAACAACAACAACAACTACTCCGGCGGCACGGGCCGTGCCCTTTCAGTTAACATCGGGCATGCCTAGGACACAGTCCCGGTCTACGCTAAGTGAAGTGCGACATAAACGTGAACAGTGTTACTACACTAATATTTCCTGATAATGTGAACCATCCATTTTTGCATGAGTAAAGTAACTGAATATAATGTCAGAAAAAGGTAGTAAATTTTCTTTTTATTGCATCCATGAAATGAATGATTCACTAAAATATACTAAAAATGAGTCTCTAAAATAACAATGTCTGAGCTGAGAATATGAAATTTATTATGAATTTGCACCAACAATCTCAAAGTATTTATACTTGCCTTTGAGTAAAAATTTGAATTTCTTTGTGTAGATATTGCGCATTGAAAGATTGTATGATAAATATTTCTGAAGTTGAAATCTGCAATTATTAGCTATGTCAGGAAGTGAGAATAAAAGTAGGCCAGTTCATCATCAATTGTCAATAGAGTTAATATCTTTGGCCACAGTAATTTGCTCAACTCTCTGAAGTGCTAATGGATATGTTTGTGTATTGAGAAATGGTGTCCTAGCATGGTAAGTGCATAAAAGATACTGTTTATAAATGTGCATGGGAGAGCTCATTTAATCAAATTACCAATACACTACACTGATGGAATGGATGGGTTGCTACTCATCACATAGAGGAGGCACTGAGGTGCAGACAGGCACAATGAAGTAGACTGCTAAAGTATTTAATTGTAAGCTTGCAGACAGTCCTCCTTCTGATGTCAAATGCAGACACATTGACATAAACTCAGCTCACTCACACATGACCTTGTCTCAAGGCACCGGGGCCCAACTGTGGTGAGGCAGGCTTCTTTGACTATTAGGTCTCAAATTCCCCAACAGGGTTTTTCAGAGATTCCCATTTAAGTTCCCTGATGAAAGCTGTTAATCAATTTCTATTACACTTTCTTCTGCGATATACGAAGCTGTCATGATACTAGCAGCATGTCTCGATCTGTTCAGACTCTGCTGTCATGCCTACTAGATAAGGATACCAAACACTGGAGCAATAGCATAGAATCTGTTGCACTTTTCCAGAAATCTTCCAACAAACCTGTCTTCCAAGCACCTTCCATATCTAATTTTACATGTTTGTCCCATGTAATATTTTGCTTACAAAGGGAGGTCATGACGTTGGGATCAGGGATTTACTTCAAACTTTGTACACCTTTAGTAGGCTATTAATGCAATATAATGTGCAAGTAGTAAGGTGCTCTACTCTGGCAACTCATAGAAAATCGCAAGAAAAATCTTGCACATCTATTATGTAACTGATGTATCTGTGCTTGTAGGTGTCAGACGTCAGAGTTCGTGGTGGTCAAGTGGTTAGCAATTGAGCTTTGTAAGATGAACATGTAAGAGGCGACGGTTCGACTCTTACTCAAACCTTTGTTTTTGTAGTGCAAGTGTAAATTCTGTGATATTAAAAAAATTTGCATCTCCATTATTTTTTCTTGCTACATTAGTAACGTCTCACTGCTACACAGGTTAACTACCAAATGGGGCCTGCCTCAGTGTTTGCAGCTCGAAGCATCGAGGCGCAAAGTAGTTCCGGGTACCTTACCAGCTTCACGAATAAGGGATTTCGCAAATCTTGAGAGGCATAAATTTTCTGGAAAACTCTGTTTCTTCATTTACTTGTCAATAGTTATAAATAAGTTTGTTCTAATAATTAAATTTAATTAAAAATAGTAAGTAGTCAAATAACATATAATTCCCTGAAACATAATGCAAATATATGTGGTTTTCTAAATTATATTACCTCTCAAATGTCATATAAATTAAATAATATGACCAATAATGAAAAAATAGAGATTAAAAATTAAATGAGAGCTGGAGTCAAACCATCGCCTCATACACATTCAGCTTATGAAGCTCGAATGCTAACCACTTGACCACCATGAGCTATAACATTGAGCACCTATGCACAGATGTATCAGTTACATAATAGATGTGTAAAACTTCTCTTGTGATTTTCTCAGAATTGCCAGAGTAGTGCCCCTTACTACTTGCACATTGTTGTTTTAATGGCCTACGGAAGGCGTACAAAGTTTGAAGTAAATCTGTGATCCGAACATTGTGGTCTCCCCTTGTTAGGTATTCACCACTAACCTAACAATCAGATAATATTGGAGTCTTTTTATTTGTTATAAGCATTATCTTGAATTTATGCGTGTTTAAAGGGACCTGCCATTCATTAAACAAAGTGGAAATTTTGTGCAAATTTTACTGCCTCTCCTTACTAATGTCCAATGATATTACATTTCTGTACCTAACAGCATTATCAGGTACTAAAGTGATGCTGCTGCAGACACTATCTGACAAATTGTGTATATATACTGAGAACATTACACTGAGGTGACAAGTCATGGGATATCTCCTAATGTTGTGTTGGACTTCCTGTAGTGTAGTACAGCAACTCGACATGGCATGGATTCAACAAGTTGTTGGAAGTCTCCTGAGTCAAGCTTCCTCTTTAGTTGTCCATGATTGTGAAAGTATTGCCAATGCAGGATTCTGTGTACAAACTGACCTCTCGGTTAAGTCCCATAAATTTTCAATGGAATTCATGTTGAGCGATCTGGTTGGCCAAATCATTTGCTCGAATTGTCCAGAATGTTCTTCAAATCAGTCATGAGCAATTGTGGCCTGTTGACATGTCACACTGTCATCCATAAAAATTCCATCGTTACTTTGGAACATGAAGTTCATGACTTATTGGAAATGGTCTCCAGGTAGCTGAACATAATCATTTCCAGTCAATGAACAGTTCTGTTGGACCAAAGGACCCAGTTTATTCTGTGTAAATACATCCCACACCATTATGGAGCCACCAGCAGCTTGCACAGTGCCTTTTTGACAAGTTGGGTTTGTGGCTTTGAAGATTCTATACCACACTCAAATGCTACCATCTGCTCCTACCAACTGAAATTGAGACACATCTGGCCAAGCCACAGTTTCCCAGTCATCTAGGGTGGAAGCAATATGGCTACAAACCCAGCAGAGGTGCTGCATGTGATGTCATATTGTTAGCAAAGGTATTTGTGTTGGTCATCTGCTGCCATAGCCCATTAAAGCCAGATTTCGCCACACTGTCCTAATGGATACATTTGACGTATGTCCTACATTGATTTCTGCCATTATTTCATGCCGTGTTGCTTGCTGTTAGTACTAACAACTTTACACAAATGATGCTGCTCTGTCATTAAGTGAAGGCTGTCGGCCACTGCTTCGTACGTGGTGAGAGGTAATGCCTGTAATTTGGTATTATCGGTACACTCTTGAGACTGTGGATTATGGAATATTGAACTGCCTTACTATTTCCAAAATGGAATGTCCCATGCATCTAGCTCCAACTACCATTTCACATTCAAAGTCTATTAATTGCCATTTTGTGGCCATAATTATGTTGGAAACCTTTCCACATAAATCACCTCGGTACAGGTGACAGCTCTGCCAATGCACTGCCCTCGTGTACATGATACTACCACCAACACCTCTGAGAAAACAAGGCCACCCAGCAGTGTTAGTGACATCACACTAAGCGGCCCGTAGCCAACGCAGCAGTCCACGGACCCCTCCGTATAGATGCACCTGATGCTAACGATCTTCTGTCCGTCATACAGAAAGGAGCAAACTAATCGATAATTTGAACCAAAGACCAAATTATATATATTCTTGTAAACAGCATAAAGATTCATAATGAAATACCAATTACATATATGGGCAGGAATAAGTTTAATTTATTGAGGAACTTTGCCACTATTTTATAATTGTCAGAACACTATTTAGCTTTAAAACTTGCATACAGGTGGTGACAAATGCTAACTGACAGCAGGGCTTAACGTTTTCAAGCCATTACACTGCAAGTAAATTATCTTAAACACTGTCATACGTAGCAAAACCCTCACAACTTTCGTTTACAATAAGGTAACAAGAGTTTGCTTTATCTCATAAAACACCTGACCATTGTGAATTTACTCATATGTTCATGGTGACAGCTCTTTTCAAGAATTTTTACAAGTGTATCCCCAGTAATAAAGAGTGGTAACAAAGGATTGACATCAAATATTTTCCTTTTAACATAGACATCACTGAACACAAGATTCTGTCTTGCACTATGATACTAAGGGACTGCTCTTTCCTTTAAGAAAAGCTTGACAATTTGAAGTTCATTCTGCTATTGAAGATACACTTCTAGAAACAATATTAAAAAATGTTATGAAAGGTAAGATTAGTAGGAAATGAAAAACAAGCAAGTGCATTACATGTAAGGATGTGAGCAAAAGGCTGAGGCTCTCTTTACTTACCATTTTCAATCTCTCTACAGGTTACTCCCTTTGTCACATAGAAATCACCAACTACATGTTTCATTACTGCTGTCTGGTACTAACAAAGTGCTTTTCTATTTAGAAAACCTGACAATTTGATGTTCATTCTGGTACTGAAGATAAACACTTTTCAAAGGAGTTCTAGAAGTAGCAATACAGGGTGATTCAAAAAGAATACCACAACTTTAGAAATTTAAAACTCTGCAACGACAAAAGGCAGAGCTAAGCACTATCTGTCGGCGAATTAAGGGAGCTATAAAGTTTCATTTAGTTGTACATTTGTTCGCTTGAGGTGCTGTTGATTAGGCGTTTTTGGTCCCTTTTTCTTCGAAGGTGCTACTGTAACTGAACTACAGTATCTGGAGATGTTAGAGAATTGGCTGTTCCCTCAGCTTGAACAAGAAGCACAACAATTCATATTTCAGCAAGATGGAGCGCCTCCACATTGGCACTTATCTGTCCGTAACTACCTGAACGTCAACTACCCGAGGCGATGGATCGGCCGCCAGGCAGCCCGTGACAGAGCACTTCATCACTGGCCTCCAAGAAGCCCTGATCTTACCCCCTGCGATTTTTTCTTATGGGGGTATGTTAGGGATATGGTGTTTTGGCCACCTCTCCCAGCCACCATTGATAATTTGAAACGAGAAATAACAGCAGCTATCCAAACTGTTATGCGTGATATGCTACAGAGAGTGTGGAACGAGTTGGAGAATTGGGTTGATATTGCTCGTGTCTGGAGGGGGCCATATTGAACATCTCTGAACTTGTTTTTGAGTGAAAAAAAAACCTTTTTAAATACTCTTTGTAATGATGTACAACAGAAGGTTATATTATGTTGCTTTCATTAAATACACATTTTTAAAGTTGTGGTATTCTTTTTGAATCACCCTGTATATCACATATAGTAAGAAATCTTGAACAACCAAGACCACCTGATGTGTTACTAAACTATTAAGCCTTTCTTTGCCTGTAATAGCAATGTACTGAAGTAGCAAGACATTGGATGTTAGAATATGACATCTGTGCACTCTAGACAATGGAGTTTTCTTAGCAATCAGTGACAACAGAAGCCAGCAATGTATGTTAAAACTGGTACATCTGTTTCAACATTTTTTTAATCATCATCACTGACACATATCACAAAATGAATCACCATCAACATACACATTGCTGGATTCTCATTATCACCATTCATCTGTACAATTTTCAGTTTCCTATCTGGGTGCACAATTAATTCTAAGATACTCATAAGTCTTAAATTCTTTTCTGATTCTAACAACTACCTACATGATATATGATACTGACTTCCACATAATCGCCAGTAAAGTTCAAATCAAGCTACCAGCATCTAGTGAGTCAGTTTGAAATTTACCTTGCAGGATATATGACATATTTAATTCTCCACAGCAGTAATAATTTATCTTCACTAAGCCATATGTGGTAACCCTAAGTGTTGTATATTTCTCTAGGGGCAATTTACCATTCTGCAATTTTAAACTTCTACATTTGTCCAACCAAGTAATGAACTTATCCAGGAAATTGTGCCACATATCCCTTACTTTGTTAGTCAGAAGTTTCTGAATTTTTTACTATGGGTTCAGATGCAGGCTAATGACAGGTAGCAATCAATTCATGCTAAGCAATAAAATAAGATGTTCAAGCTGTGCCAAAAAGACTTTTGTTTCTTACAATTTTCAGGAAACTGTAGAGCACTTACATTTGGTTTAACACTTGACAAAGCATATCATTCATTTAAACATCAAAATAAGTGTCCAAGGAATAGAAAAGCAACTGAAATCACTCAACAGAGGAAAATCCACTGGACCTGATGGGATACCAATTCAATTCTACACAGAGAACTTGCCCCCCTTCTAACAACCATGTACCGCAATTCCCTAGAGGAACGGAAGGCTCCAAATGATTGGAAAAGAGCACAGGTAGTCCCAGTTTTCAAGAAGGGTCATCGGGCAGATGCGCAAAACTATAGGCCTATATCTCTGACATTGATCTGTTGTAGAATTTTAGAGCATGCTTTTTGCTTGCGTATCATGTCATTTCTAGAAACCCAGAATCTACTCTGTAGGAATCAACATGGATTCGGGAAACAGCAATCGTGTGTGACCCAACTTGCTTTATTTGTTCATGAGACCCAGAAAATATTAGATACAGGCTCCCAGGTAGATGCCTTTTCCTTGACTTCTGGAAGGTGTTCGATACAGTTCTGCACTGTCACCTGATAAACAAAGAGCCTATGGAATATCAGAACAGCTGTGTGGCTGGATTCAAGAGTTTTTAGCAAACAGAACACAGCATGTTGTTCTCAATGGAGAGACATCTACCATTATGTTATGGGACCATTGCTTTTCACAATATATATAAATGACCCAGTAGATAGTGTCGAAAGTTCCATACGGCTTTTCGCAGATGATGCTGTAGTATACAGAGAAGTTGCAGCATTAGAAAATTGCAGCGAAATGCAGGAAGATCTGCAGCGGATAGGCACTTGGTGCAGGGAGTGGCAACTGACCCTTAACATAGACAAATGTAATGTATTGTGAATACATAGAAAGAAGGATCCTTTATTGTATGATTACATGATAGTGGAACAAACACTGGTAGCAGTTACATTTGTAAAATATCTGGGAGTATGCATACGGAACGATTTGAAGTGGAATGATCATATAAAATTAATTGTTGGTAAGGCGGATGTGAGGTTGAGATTCATTTGGAGAGTCCTTATAAAATGTAGTCCATCAACAAAGGAGGTGGCTTACAAAACACTCGTTCGGCCTAAACTTGAGTATTGCTCATCAGTGTGGGATCCGTACCAGGTCGGGTTGACAGAGGAGATAGAGAAGATCCGAAGAAGAGCAGCGCGTTTCGTCAGAGTTATTTGGTAAGCATGATAGTGTTACAGAGATGTTTAGCAAACGCAAGTGGCAGACTCTGCAAGAGAGGCGCTCTGCATCGCAGTGTAGCTTGCTCGCCAGGTTTCGAGAGGGTGTGTTTCTGGATGAGGTATCGAATATATTGCTTTCCCCTACTTATACCTCCCAATGAGATCACGAATGTAAAATTAGAGAGATTTGAGTGCGCATGGAGGCTTTCTGGCAGTCGTTCTTCACACGAACCATACATGAGTGGAACAGGAAAGGGAGGTAATGACAGTGGCACGTAAAGTGCCGTCCGCAACACACCGTTGGGTGGCTTGTGGAGTATAAATGTAGATGTAGATGAAAAGCGGTTTACTTATCTGGAGGTTAGTGACAGGGAGCGAGCAATGTATTTTAAGCAATATTACAAAAATATTGTGGAATTGTGGCCATTAAGAAGTAGATTTTTGATTCTTAGTACTTTGAAGACACTGTACAACACTTGCATTTGATTTTACACAAAGCACATTTCATCAATGAGTAAAACATTTTGTGTTGGGGACTTCAGAAGTTCAGTAGGAGGTAGCAATAACATACAGATTAAAGATATTAAATTTTAAAAAAAGTTCATTTCAAATTGTGGCATAGCGTTAGAAGTTTCCTGTTCTTAGAACTTTGGAGAGACTGCACAGAAGTTTCATCATTTTTCTTTTTACAAAAATTATTTAGTACTATATTTACAGTGGTCCATATAATTTTCTTACACATTTCTGATACAGTGTGCTGAGGACAAGAACTTTCGCACAACAGATCAGCAGCCATAACTATTTTCCAAATTAGTTCAGCTGCTAGTGCTCTTTGATTCAGCAGCTTCAGGAATGATGATGTTGCCAACAACTTTTGTAGAGTCAAGTAACTGTACATAACTACTGTCACAGGAAATTCACATGCGAATTTCAAACTTCCTCTGTCCAATTGTCTAATTAAATTAAACTGTTTCTCATTTGTCATTGACCTATCCAGTATCAAAAAATCTGTGCAGTCACTGCACTGAAGTTTCCTAATCAATGAGTGGCAACAGAAACCAGCAATGTAAGTTAAAACTGGCAGTTCAGACTCAACATTTTTTAAAAATCATCTTCACTGATATTGACATTAAAGGTATATTCACTATCATTCACACTGCTCTCAGTACTTTCATCACAACTATGCAGCTCTACAATTCTCAGCTTCTCTTGTGGGTGAACATTGAGTTCTAAAACGGTCATGAGTCTTAACTTCTTTTCAGTTTCTAACAACTGCCTAAGTGAGATATGATACTGACATCCTGATAACTGTCTATATAGACCAAACCTTGCTTCCAGAGAATCAGTCTGGAACTTACTTGGCAGAATATATGACATATTTAGTTCCTTGCAACAGTATTCAGTTACTTGCATTAAGCCATTTGTTGTGAGTCGAAGTGCTGTGTGTGTTTCCACAGACAATTTACCATTCCGTGACTCTAAACTTCTCCATTTATCTAACCAAGTAAGAAATTTATCAATAAAACTGTAACGTATGTCTCCTGCTTTATTGGTCAGAGGCTTCTGCATTTCTTCCTTATGGTGAAGTCCCTTCAGAGGTGTATTAACATGGACAATCCCCCACCAAGTCCTAATAATAAATTTAGCAGTACCTTCCCAGTTTTCTACATTATGAGCTGGCCCCAACTCAACCATGCTACTTTCTACGTAATCACTGAATATTTGAGTCATCAGCTTAACATTTTGTGTTTCTAAAGACAAAGGCCACAGGCCTTTCACAGACAACCCATAACCACGTTTTAACTGTTTTTGGCTTTCTAAGTCATGTACTTCTCAAACTGCAGCAAAAGATGCATACCTAACAATATCAGAATTATCAAAATCTGGATAACAAAATGTTTGCCTGTGGTTTGTCAGATTTATCCAATTGTTCCTTATGCACTCAAAAATATGGACAGTGTCATGCAGAAAAAACATTGGTCATTTACTATCTGTAGGAGATGAGTATACAAAACTGGCTTGTGGTGGATTTGCCAAGTATGTAACACATTTTCTGTTAATGGCATTATTATCTGTAACAAGTGAAACAACCTGAAAGCCAGCTGCTTCTATACCTACTACTAAAGTTCTTACTACATTAAACAAGCTCTCTGCATTAATTTTTTTCACAGGCAATACATGTACATCAGTTTTGAAAGGAGAAAGAATACTCTGAATCATGAATACACGTGCACTGGTTGCTATTTCAGCAGTATCCAAAGTCATTCCAGTAATATTCCCCCCTTTATAATCTACATATGGTTTGATGTGGATCTCATCTAGCATAAAGGTAACAAACAGTTCATGTGGTTCCAAACGTGAAACTTCATCTTTCAAATGACTTAAAAAATTTGGTTTACTTGGGTTCACATTTATATTACAACTAAGCTTCCTTAATGTGTTTGGGCATGGTAGAATGATCAAAACTTCTGGATAAAATTTATGGTGTGCCTTGGATTGAAGACATAATGCACATTGTGACAGAATGAAACAACCTTCCTCTTACCTTCTTTCACTGGTAATGCTTCAAGAAGGGAGTGAATAATGGACATGTGTAAATCACTTTCCCTGCCACTAATATAGTCTGTACACAGCTTAATCACATTTTCTACTTCAGTTACACTGCAAACTTTCTCTGGAAGTGTGCTGGCAACAATCTCAACACCATTTACATACAATTTAACACTGAGGTTTCTACAATCTGTTAAATACACAATATCATATGGAGGTTTCTCAAAGTTAAGGCAGAGGAACAATATACAGTCTTCTTTCAGAACTTTACTCCACTATTGATTTAATGTAACATTCTTACTTTTTTTCAAAAATTCACTATAATCTTGAAAACTATCATTTTCCCTTTGTGCAGAAGCTGTCTCTATACTTTCAGATGTAGTTTTACTTAAGGCATCTGCTTCTAGCCATTGTCTTCTTTGACTTGGGAGCTCTCGTTGAACATCTTGTCTTGAGCTTAAATAATTGGGACAGTTTGGCAGGACACATGGCGCTGCATTTTCTTTCAGTCTTGGTTTTTCTAGACGCAATGTCAAAGATCTCCCTGTTTTGCAGTCAACTGCTGTGCTTTGAAGAATCAGGTCACTCTGACTGCAGTGTTCTTGACAAACCTGGAAAGGAAATGAAAAGAAAATTGTTCCATAATAATTTTGAAATTAATTAATTGTACTTAATATATAAAGTATGCTGCACATCTTTGACACAATGTGAGATAAGTACTTAACATTACCTTAAAATGTTTTGTTGTTAGTAATGCAAAAATGCTACTCATCAAATGTAAAAACTTTAGGGCCAGGGCATTTGGTAGCCTGACTTGCATTTGTAACTGCTAGCCTAAATCAAATATACTGCTTACATTGTTATCTATAGTTTTATGTTAACTTACACACTTTACAGTTAATACATACTGAAACATTCTAAATCGGAACAATAAAAATCGTTTAAACAATACTTTCAATGAAAGTAAACAGCGGAGTCTTTGTAGTTGTAATTTATTCTTACGAAATTAGCTTCGGTTTTTTGTTAATAATGCAACTTGTTACTACTTACCACCGAATGTTCAGAGGGAGTGAAGTTCTGCCGTCGAATAGCATGTGTCCACTTCTTCCTCAGTTCAGCGTCCTTTGGAAATCTGAACACAGATATCTTTTTCCCAGTCTGGTAGGTGGCAGTACAGCTCGGTACAAAGCACTTATTCACCATAGTGTAACGGATAAGTACTTTGTGGTGGTGAAAGAGGTATCAAAATAACAACAGTTTCAGCAAGTCACAGCTCGACACTCGAAAGCAATCCACTCACAGCACTATACTATCGCCATATTGGGCTGCTTGTTGTGACGTCATGGTGACGTAGCAACCCTTGTTGGTTGGCCTTGTTTTCTCGGATGTGTCGCTACCACCATCTACATATGTACATATCCCTATCTCATGACTTATGTCACCTCAGTGTATTATTACACCTCCTTTGGACGTGTCCAGTTTTGCTTAAAAAATTACCATCCAGTGTAATGAAGTACTCAGATAGTTGTGAAGATATTTGATATGATCATATCCCAGCTATTACTGAAGAATGTGGTCTAGTGTCAGATGTCTTTTAGAAATGAAGGAAGTTAGAATTTACCTGTCCATTTGCATCTACTGTTTGCTAAATAACGAGCGCAAATAAAAAAAAGCTGTGTTTCACACTAGTAGTTTTTCCTGAATTCCTGCTGATACTTTTAGAGAAGCTTCTTTTCCTGCAGGAATGTCATAATGTTTGAAAATAATGGTCTGTATTTGTGTGCATCTGTTTGTGTAGCTGGCTTGAAAACAAGGAGTGATGTGCTCTTAGGCAGCAATGTGGAACTGTCGGGTGCACTTGAGATGCTCATTAAATGTGAAAAAGAAAAAGGACAAGTTTCCTTAACGTATATAATGTAAAATCAAATTTTATTTCTGTCAGAGCCCAATACCTTGTTTGCTTTAAATAGTCTTAATTGTTTTCCATTTCCAGGAGTTATTATATCAATATCCCTCATTAATACCTTTTTAATAACTGAATGTCATGTTTTAGTTTTCTGTCAACTGTCTTCTGTTTAAACATAAGATGAATTCATGAGAGATTGAATGAGACATTTGGATCCATTCACTGATAGTACATATGACCAGAATGTCCTAGAATTTTGTGTTATATATTTTACCAGAGATGATTGTATGTTTCATGCAAAGCCCTGCTTGAGATTTTCACTCTGCAGTGGAGTGTGCACTGATATGAAACTTCCTGGGAGATTAAAACTGTGTGCCGGACCAAGACTTGAACTTGAGACCTTTGCCTTTCATGGGCAAGTGCTCTGTCAAGAAAGAGCTTCTGTAAAGTTTTGAAGGTGGGAGACGAGGTTCTGGCAGAAGTAAAGCTGCGAGGACGGGTCGTGAGTCGTGCTTGGGTAGCTCAGTTGGTAGAGCACTTGCCCGCGAAAGGCAAAGGTCCCGAGTTTGAGTCTCGGTCCGGCACACAGTTTTAATCTGCCAGGAAGTTTCAAAGCCCTGCTTATTTATGGATTCATGATCTGCTAATAAGTGTTCTCTCATCAGTTTCTGTGCAGCGCTTTTGTTACGTCTTTTATTACTTTGCTTGGTATATATTGATCTAGACCACAGTTTATAATGCATTTGAGCTGTAACCACAATTGTTTTGTGTGTGTGTGTGTGTGTGTGTGTGTGTGTGTGTGTGTGTGTGTGTGTGGTGTTTGAGGTCAATTGGCTCAGTTCATAATTCAAATAGTTTTACAGTCATCAGGTGATCTTTATCTCATCATTCCAGGATGTCTAAAATATTTCTTTTGCATGTGCACTGTCAGTATAGTTGTTCAAGACAGTTATCTGAAAATATATTAACTATTACTTTGCAGAGTTGACTGTCATTACTGCTGGTAATGTCTACATAATATTCCCAGTTGATACTGAGTATGTTAAAATGATCACATAATACTACTGTAAGTTCAGGATACTTCTGTGCCAATGAGTTTAGGCTGTCTTTGAATGACTCTGAGACCAATATTTCTGAATCTTGTGGCCAGTGGAAGCATTCAGTTATGAATCTAACAAAGAAACACCATTAACTTGACCTCATATTTTAAGAAGGAAAAAGCACACTTGCGAGATATCAGCCCAAGAAATTGAACCTGTTTGAAATTTTTGGCCTTAATTCAAATAGTATGCAGTTATGGACTTCTGAACATACGTCTTTTAAACATGTAGGTGCATTGGTTACCAACTGCTCTGAACTTTAAATTACTCCTCTCCAGAAATATTTCATGCAAATAAAACAACTTATAAATTCATGAACATGCTTTTTGTAAGCTTCTTACATCTACTCCAGTGTCACATCAGGAAGAAGGTACTCAGTATCAAAAGGTTCTCTTTGGTAGACTGACTTGTATTTAATTATTTGAAGAATCAAATTGCTAGCAATTCTTTTTATTACTGTGACTGGTTTCAATAGATCTTGTAACATTATTGTTTGTACATGCTTGTTACAATACTGAAAGTCATATATTGAAGTTGCATCATTTAAAATGTGGCAGGGAACATCAGCTTGTCACAAGTAAGATAACACACAATTAAAACATACAGCCTGTTGTGCTGACATCCCCAGTATACTGAGAACCTTCCACTCTATGGTGTAGTACACATTATTTTGAAACTTCCTGACAGATGAATACAGGTCTTGAACTCTGTACCTTGCCTTTCATGTATATTAAACATAATGGCTCAGCTATTCAGAAATGATTCACAAAACCCATCCTCACAAATTTCAATTCTACTCGCACCTCTCCTCTACTTTACAGAACCTCTGCTACATACCTAGCTGAGTCAGCATCCATGGAGGATAATATATCATGAAGAAATGGCTTAGCTATGGTTTAGGTGTTGTTTTCAGACTGAATCATTCAATTTGTTATAGGTTGTGTATAGTTTTGAAACCTCATACAGATTAGAACTGTATACCTGACTGAGAATCAAGCCCAAATCCATGCTTTTCATGGGCAATGAATTTCAACAATCCTAAACTTGGAAAAAGAAGAAAGGGATGTAACTGAAATACTTTCATTTTGTTGATGGTACCTATAGTACACATGAAGTTATAGAAAAATTACATACAGAAAATTTAAAAGTAAAGCTCAAAATCAATTATAATGAGACTAAAATAATATATAATCAATGCAGTAGAAGAACTTCACATGGAAATTTTAAATTTAATGCTCAAAATCATTTGTAATAAGACTGAACTAATATAAAATCAATGCACTGAAAAGAAAATTGTATGAATTAATAATGTATTCATGAAAATAGTTGAAGAGATTTGAATGTAATATTGTTAAAGGGCATGACATAATGGACAGCAAAAGAACTAAATGGAATAGTCAAGTGTCTTGGACACTTTTTGCCAATTAAATAGAGTTTCAAAAATAAGTTTCTGAAGTTTAGATGTTGTGTGTATTACTAGTTTTGATGTGTGGAAGTAGACATCAAATTTTAATGTGAATACCATTCAAAAACTAAAGGTTGCTTAAATGGAGTGAAAGATGTAATTATGACTGTCATGAATACAAAATTGAGTTTGTGGGCTTTGTAACCAGGAACTGATTATAAAAGCACCAAAATATTTAATTGCTATGTATTTGAAGAGATAACAAAACAACCAATTTGAAGACCTTATGGCAGGTGCATAACTGTCATTAGAAAACATGCCACAGTGAAATGAATTCATATGACTGAAAACCATAATGTACAGAGAAGTCTAGATGAGGGTTTCTCCAGTAGTGGATGTCACATAACTGATGCTCATGCTATATAAGCACTTTTTTCAGTACACGTTCTTCTAAAAGTGATTTTACTGTGTGTTTTTCCAGAAAGCAATGGACCATCAATACACACTTATTAACCTATTGAAAAGACCTTGTCCTCATGATTCATTTCTTCAGAAATTTAATAATACAATTTTCTGCTAGGGCTTTATTTCTTTGGGTGAAAGTGGCAGTCACTCTCTAAGTTAGGTTGGTTCTTTTTGCACAAGTTAAAACAGTGTTTAGACATTACACCCAAAGGATCAGATGAAAAATGTAATTTATGTGGTATGGTTCATTTCTGCAGCATTTGATGTAATTATTTGAACCATGGGTATATCCACTTATGAGGTATAGGTCATTTCTACAGAATTTGATCTATAAGGTGTGTTCAAAAAGAAATGAGCCGGAGTCTGGAATGTGAAAACCAGTGACAGGAGGATAATATTGTGATGTGTGTAATGAGATGTGGTTCCGACCAGAGTGTGAAAGTTCACAGCCCATTGCTATAGGGCAGGCGTGCATGTCACATGACTATACAGAGTTAGCAGCAGCATGCATCAATCATCCAATGCTGCCAGTCACATTGCAGACAGTGACATGGAGGCATCAACAGAAGAGCAAAGAGGTGTTGTTCATTTTCTGACAGTGGAAGTAGTAGGAGGAATGGATATTCATTGACGAATGCCACAAGTGCACGGCGAGCAATGCACGTCCCTTGCAAGGGTCAAGGTGTGGCACAAGCACTTCAGGGAAGGACAGGTGTTGTTAGCTGATGATGCATGGTCTGGAGCACCACACTGCATTACCGATGACATCATCCAGCTGGTGGATGCTCTCACTACCCAGGACTGCTGGGTGACAGTGAAAGCCATAGCCACCATAGTCAGATTGAGCATCAGAAGTGTTCACACCATCATGAAGGAACGACTGCACATGAGCAAAGTGTGTGCCCAATGGGTGCCCCACAGTCTTCAAGCACACCAGGAAACATGTCAAATGGCCCACTGTCTTGCTCATCCGCAGTGCTATGCTCAGGAAGGGAATGCGTTGCTGGTATAAATGGTGGTTGGAGATGAGTCATGGTGCCATCACTTTGAACCAGAATCAAAACAACAAGTCCTCCAGTGGAAGTATTCAGGGTCACCACAAAAAAAAAAAAGAAAAAACCAAGGCCATCCGCATGAGTGCAGGAAAAGTTATGCTGATGTTCTTCTTTGATCAAGATGGCCCCCTTCTGATACACTTCCTCCAGCAGAGGACATCAGTGAATGACCAGTGTTACTCACAAACCTTGACCATCCTTCACCAAGCAATCAAATCCAAATGACCAGGCAGTCTCACCCGTGGGGTCATTCTGCTCCACGACAATGCAAAGCCTCATATGGCAAACACAGTCGTGGCACTCCTGCAGAAATTGAAATGGAAGGTTCTTGGCCACCCTCCATACAGTCTGGACCTCTCTTTCTGTGATTATGCCATTTTTGGTCCCCTTAGAAAGGCTCTGAGGGGCAAACGATTCACTTCAGACAATTACATCCAGCTGTATGTGCAGAACTGGTTAACATCACAGCCCCGGGAATTTTATGAGACAGCCATTCACCACCTTGCGTCACAGTGGGACAAGTGTCTCAACAGCCAGGGTCAATACTTCTAACATACAGGTATTGGTGTCTGTAATTATGCTTCCGGCTTGTTTCTTTTTGAATGCTCCTTATATTATCTGAACTGTAGGTACATTCCTTGAGTAATTATACAAAATTTTACAGTGTACACGTGTCAGTCAAGAGAACAATTTTGTACATTATACAAGTATATCTTTCTCATCCTCATTCATACAGACTTTTTTTATGTCATTAGTTATGAAATTCCCCACCAGAATTGCATAAGAGATGAGTGCCTAAATAGTCAAAATTTTTATTGTAATGAAATATTTTAAAATGTTGTTTTTTGCTTATTCATAAACAGACTCTATTCAGTTACCAATCATTCACCATGTGGGAAAAATGCCAATTGTTACCAAGGTCACTGATTAGTGATTAATTTCATGATAGGCACCTTTAGGTGGAACCAGCAGCGTATCAGATGGGTGGCTATGTATAATGCTCTACATTTAAAGTTTAATTTCATTGCATTAATTAATAAATATCTCTTCAACTTAGACATTGTCTACCACATAAAAACAATAAAATGTGGTATCAGTGCAGAGGAGAATAAATGTTTGCCAAACTTGTGAAGCAGAGTTAACAAATTCAAAACCTAAGCTGAAACAACTGAAATAAAATGAGAACTCGATTACAGAATAGGATGATTTAGTTATTAAATAAAATGGCCAAATGATACAGGCATTACATATGCTTTTTAAAAGCAAACACTTGCACATATTGAATAACATTTTAAGCAAAATGTAAACTGCCTATTCATTGGCATAGAGGCTGTACAGCAGATATCAACAATTTTACCACCAGCATCACTGTTAAATTATGTGTGTGTAATTTTTGAAAGGGTAATATGGTCAGTAGTGAGCAGTCAATTGCATATAAGGTTGTAGATAATGAATTGCTATTCACAACTGGCTTGAACTACATAAAGATCATCTGCACTACAGAAGACTGTCTAAAAGCAGAGTTGTATAGTTAGTTGCATTCTGCACCTGGCCTTACATTAGGATCTCATTATTGCAGAGATAGTCAGAATGGTGGAGGTACTGCCATATCTCATAAAAATTGGGTAACATATGGGGGTTTGACTTAGTTATTGAAATAAAGGTAATGATTTCAAACTTGAAGCTCTAGAAACCAATATATTTATTCCTTACCTTTATTGTTTTGCAACTGGCAGTATTAACATATTGTACAAAAATCTTGGAATAGTTATAAATAAATTTCATCAAAACAAAGAAATTCTTTTTTTATATTAACTTCAATGTTGATTTTCAAACTTCAAGTAGTGTGAGAGAATCTCTGTTGTCTCTCACAAGATTGTGCAGTCTGAAAGATACTGTAACATTTCCCATGAGATGCAAAAACTATTCTAAAAACAACTTTAGACCAAATATTTTATGTAGCTGGTTGTTTTCTGGGGTGGCGCAGAATTATCCTACTAAATTTACTTGCTAATAACAGTATTTTGTTGTTTCGATAAACATCCCTAATGATTGTCACATAAGCAGTGACATAAAGGTAGAAAATTCATGTTTTTGAATCCAGAAAGCTCTATGCAACGGAAACTGCAGATCTTTTTGCCATTTTCATTGTGAAATTGCCGGCTTAGTCATGTCTGGGGTAGTAACAGAGGGCTGTTTGTCTGAGTTTCCTGCTAGCATAGTGAAAGGTGTTTGCTACTGCAAGGGAGGTCTTGTTTGTTTTCTAATCTCGATGGAGGCAGATAGAGTATCAGTAACGCAATTTTAAGAAATTTTAGCTCCACCAATTTGTTTTATTGCTTCCTTTATTCTATACTGGCGCCCTGTGGATGTCAATATGAAACTCTTGTAGAATTTCATACTTGTTACTGCCTACCTTTTTCCGCTTCTGTCAATAATTGAATTGACCTAAGTGTGGTACTGAATGATTTTTAACTGAATTTCATTATGAATCTTCACGCACTGGTAAATTTGCACACTTTCATAGTAGGTCAGCACAGGGAAACCGGTATGACTGGTCTGAACTTTGACACAGACCATTTCGTGGCCAAATGCGGATAAAATTTTCATAATTTGTAATGATATGGGGTACTTTGTCTTACTAAAAGAGTTATATTATCTGGATAAGCTGAAATTCATTTTTATTAGTACAGTGCATACTAATTAGCGTTTCTTCGTTCATATATATCTTATATTTACGTGTTGTGTTTAACACACTAATCAGCATTAATATCATCTTACACATGATTGAAAACAGTCTGACAAAGTCTGGATGGTTTTTCAATTTCACGTCTGTGCATAGTATGTTGGTAGCACTTTGTTGCCTTGCCTGTTATGCTGTGTAGCAGACTTTATCGCTGTGTGGATCAGCATAATGAAAAGGCGAGGGGTCTCGCTCATTTTGTCCATGACTGTACCATTAATTTTTGATAGAGGTACAGTTACTGAATGTCTGTAAGTTGACAAAGTTATTCCACTCTTTAAAAAAAGGTGGGAAAAATAATATAGGAAATTAAAGACCTATATCATTGTTGCCTGTGGTTTTTTATTTGTATGGGTTCACAGCCACTATGCATTTCTTCAGGGAAGTCATTTTCCTGTCTCAACCATTTTATTTTGAGATAACCTTTTTATTTCATTATTTAGTGAATAGCTGATTTCACCCCCTTCAGTATTATCAAACTACTATCTCATACATGAAATTTGTATGTAAATAGGAAAGGAAAGTTACCCTCTTGTGTGTTTTGCCCCTGTGGCAGCATGCAACACATCAATATGTATTAATGTAATTATTTAAAATGGAAATTACCCATGGTATGGTCACAATCTTAAAATCAAATGGAGTGTGTATCATGACATAGTGACAAAGCTTTGTGTGGGTCCCATTTTTTTCCATTTTCCATATGGATTTCATGTTTGAGATATTAGCTTGGTAAAGCACAAGAGAGAAAAAATTAGCTAGCAGCTAAATAATGAGATAAAGTGGTTATTTAAAAAAGAAACAGCCTTTGCAGGAAAATGACTTCCTTCAAGAAATTGCTACCTGTGTATGGTAAACTTCTGGAATGATTAAATGATTTTCTTGAAAGAAACCAAATCCTATCTAATGCTCAACATGACTTCAGGAAGAATAAATCTGCAACAAGTGCTATAAAAGAGTTCATACACTGTACCCTAGTTGCTCTTGTCAACAAATAAAACAAAACAAAACACCTGGAATCTTCATAGATCTATAAAAAGCATTACATGTCAACAACAGCAGAATTTTATTAGAGAAATTGTAGTACTATGGCATCAGAGACATCCTTTTGAACTGGTGTAGGTCACATCTTAGAAACAGGAAACAGGAAATGGCAATAGAACGCAATTAACAAAGATGTGTTGGAACTTTCGCCTCTTATTATTGAAATATTACATAAAGTGTGCTCCAGGGTTTAATTCTGGGACCAGTGCTGCTCTTTTGATATGAAAAAAGTACCACTGAGTATAACTGCTACTATCAGTACACTCTTTGTGGATGATACCATTATCCTCTTTAGTAACAAAAATGATCATAATCTTCAAGAGACCATAAACAAGAAACAAGTGATTTTGGTGATTAATTTAAATGAAAGAACCGTATAACCACCATACAAAAAAACTGCCTTCCTGTACTTTCATCTAAGAACCGAGAAAATTACGCCCCATATGAAAATTAATGTCTCTGAAATTCCCCCACATCAGAAACAATGGTGGTTCCAGAACTGAAAGTATATCAACAAAAATTACATTTTGAAACTTTCAGAATTTGTATTTAGAAGAGCCTTTTCACTAAACATGTCATGTATGTTTTCACCAACCATGTAAGAAATTAATTTAAATGATGAAATATGGCCAATAGTACTTTACTTTGTCCTAAGGCAAATCACAACATTCTGTAGGGGAAACATACTTTATGGTGCTGAATGTGCAATTTTTACTTCAGTTGCTTCATATTTAACTAAGAGAAAGTAGAGTATCATGAGAAGCTTTTTCATTTGTTCAGTGAGGAAATGTGTGACCGAAGATTATAACACCTGATACTAGGTCCACATCTGTTTTTTCTTCTGTTGCATACTGATAAACCAGAGTGCTTCTCTCTGCTGATATGAATACTGCCATCTAGAATAAAAGAAATTCACAAACTGAATGAATTACAGAAGACAAAATATATGCAGTTTTATACAATGCAATGTTTGACTTCATAGATAGCAATGCAGCCTTATGGAAAGGGAATATGTTAAACAAGGTGTGTGGTTATAATTTATCTGTAATGCTAAAAACATGTATTATAAGTCACATATTATACTCCTTTTCAACACTAAAATTCCATGAGTTTTCAGCTGTGTGTGTGTTCTGCATTTGGTGTCACAGTGCCATTAAAAGCAGCAGACACACACAGATGAAAACTTACAGAATTATTGAATTTCAGTGTCAAGTACAATGCCATCATGACCCCCCTCCCTTTCAACCACAAACATTTCCAACTTGGGGTTGTTTGCCTGCCTCGCTGATATGATCGCGTACTGCAAATGCAATCACAATGGAGGGGGTATAGCAGTCTGGATGATTGACCGATGTTGCCTTGTAACATCAGCCAACGTGGGTGTACTGTGCTGTCAGTGCAAATGGCCGAAAGCAAAGGGTAACTGCAGCTCTTTCTTTTTCTGAGGTCCTGCAGCTGTAGTTTATGGTTAAATGATGATACCTTCCTCTCAGGTAAAACATTCGAGTTAAAATACACCCTATTTGGATCTCTGAGCAGAGACTACTCAAGAGAATGTCATCTTTTGGAAAAACAAAATGGGCATTATACATGTCGGACTGTGGAATGTTAGATCCTTTAATGGGTAGGTAGATTAGAAAATTTAAGAAGAGAAATCAATAGGTTGGATTTAGATATAGTGGGAATTAGTGAAGTTCAGTGTCAGGATGCACCTAACTTCTGGTAATGTGAATACTGGGTTATAAATACAAAATCAAGTTGCGGTAATGCAGGACTGGAATTCGATAGTAGGAAAAGGAAGAGAAGCAAAAATAGTAGGAGAATAGGTAATGGAAGAAAGGAATTAAAGAGGAAGCTACATGATAGAATTTTACACAGATGATTATTTAATCATTGCAAACATGGTCTAAGAATCATGAAAGAAGGTCTATATGTGGAAGAGATCTGGAGAAACTGAAATGTTTCAGATTGACTATATAATTGTAAGACAGAGACTTCAGAACAATTTTAAACTGTAGGACATTTCTATAGACTGGTGTGGACTCTGACCATAATTTATTGGTTATGAGCTGTAGATTAAAAGTTAAGAAATTGCAAAATGGTAGGAAAGTAAGAAGATGGGACTTGAATAAATTAAAAGAACCAGAGTTTTCTGAGAGGTCTAAAGGGAGCATTAGACAACAATTGAAACAGGGGAAAGGAATGCAGCAGAAGATAAATGGGTAGCTTTGAGAGATGAAATAGTGATGGCAGCAGAGGATCAAATAATTATAAAGGGAACACCTTGTAGAAATCCTTGGATATCCCAGGGGGTATTGAATTTAGTTGATGAAAGCAGGAAATATAAAACTCCAGTAAATGAAGCAGGTGAAAAGGAAAGCAGATGTCTAAAAATGAGATTGACAGGAATTGCAAAATTGTAAAGCAGGCATGGCTAGAGGACAAATGCAAGACTCCAGAAGCATGTATAATGAGGGGAATGATAGATACTGCTTATAGTAAAATTAAAGAGGCCTTAGAAACAAAAGAAGCAGCTGTGTGACTTTCAAGAGCTCAGATGGGAAACCAGTACTAAGAAAAGAAGGGAAAGCTGAAAGATGAAAGGGATATAAAGAGAGAGGTATACAAGGTAAGTGAACTTGAAAGCAGTTTTATAGAAAGGAAAGAGGAAATAGATGAAATGAATCTGAAGGAACTTTTAAACACCAAGATCGCTAGTAAAGAATTTATTAGATGTAGGTAACTGTTTTTAGTATACAATGTTGCCATTTTTGGATCTTAAGCTTTATAACAGCCAAAGATGGCAAATAGTCTTTGCTGAAACCAGTTACCTAAATCTGATAAATACTTTACTAGCAGTCTTGGCATCTGAATGTTCAGAGTCTACACTATTGCAGATTGCCCCCACACTGATTCAGGGACTGTAGAAGTAGATGAAGATGAGATACAAGATATGATACTGTGAGAAGAATGTGACAGAACACTGAAAGACCAAAGCTGAAGTAATGCCCCGGGTGTAGACAAAATTCTGTCAGAACTACCAATATCTTTGGGGCAGCCAGTCATGAAAAAACTATTCCATTTGGTGTGCAAAATACCCTCAGACCCCAAGAAGAACGTAATAATTTCAGTTCCATTGAAACCAGATTCTGACAGGTGTGAATATTACAAAACTATAGGTAATGACTGGAAAATAATGACAGGAATTCCTTATAGAAGAATGGAAAAGCTGGTAGGAGGCGACCTTGGGGGAGATTAGTATGGGTTCTGAAGGTCTATAGGAACATGTGAGGCAATATTTGCCCTATGATTTATCTTAAAAGATAGATGAAAGAGTGGTGAATCTGTATTTGTAGCATTTGTAGACTTACTGTAAGCTTTTCATAATGTTGAAATTTGAAAGGTAGAAGGGTTAAAATACAGGGCACAAAAAATCTTATATACAACTTCTACAGAAACTAGATGACAGTTATATAAGAGTTGAAGGGCATGCAAGAAAAGCAGTAGTTGAGAAGGAAGTGAGGCAAGGTTGTAGTCTATCTCTGATATTATTTAATCCATACATTTAGCAAGCAGTGAAGGAAAGCAGAACAAAATTTGGAGAAGTAATTAAAGTTCAGTGAGAGCAAATAAAATTTTTGAGGTTTTCCAGTGACTCTGTAGTTCTGTCTCAGACAGCAAAGGACTCTGAAGAACAGTTGAATGGCATGAACAGTGTCTTGAAAGGAGGTTATAAGAACAACATCAACAAAAGCAAAACAGGGGTAATAGGATGTGGCCAAATTAACTTAGGGAAAGCTGAGGAAATTAGATTAAGAAGTAAGAAACTATTAGTAGTAGATATTATTTGCTATTTGGGCATTAAAATAACTGATGATGGCCAAAGTAGTGAGGATATAAAATGCAGTCAGGGAATTACAAGAACAGTGTTTCTGTAGAAGGAAAATTTGTTAACATCTGATATAAATTTGAATGTTAGGGACTCTGCAGTGTAAGTATGTCCAAAACTGAAATGTAGGTCATAAGCAGTTCAGTCAAGAAGAGAACAGAAGTTCTGAAATGTGATGCTATAGAAGAGTGTTGAAGATTAGATGTGTAATCATGTAACTAATGAGGATGACTCGGAGAAATGCATGATACACACTGTGCTGTCTTACAATATGTTTATTCACATCTGGTTTCGATCATGGACCATCTTTACAGTGTAAAAATATCTATTGTGGCAACTTCATGTGTCATACATGCTATTTAACCAGAAAAGTATACACCATAAGTGACTTGCAAATGTGAGAAAAAGATACTTAATATCAAAATACTGGCTGAAACATTGAAAATATGTAACAGCAGTAAGTACGCAATGCCATTGCTCAGACTCTGCTAGCCACTTGGGATTAGCCGAGCGGTCTGAGGCACTGCAGTCATGGATGGTGTGGCTGGTCCCGGCGGAGGTTTGAGTCCTCCCTCGGGCATGGGTGTGTGTGTGTGTTTGTCCTTTGTTTAGGTTAAGTAGTGTGTAAGCTTAGGGACTGAGGACTTAGCAGTTAAGTCCCATAAGATTTCACACACATTAGAACTTTTTTTTTCAGACACTGCTGTTACATGTTTTCTAGTTTTCAATGTTTCCTGCTTGCTTAAGCCAGTATTATGGCATTAAGTATCTTTTCCTGACATTTGCAAGTCAGTTATCGCATATACCTTTCTGGTTAAATAGCATATAGGACATGTGAAGTTGTCACAGTAGATACTTTTCCATTGTGAGTGTGGTCCATGATCAAAACCGGCTGTGAATAAATATATTGTAAAGCAGCACAGTGTGTATCATGTATTTCTCCAAGTATATCAATGCTGTTGGTGATCACCTGAGAAAAATGTTTAGTAAGGAAGAACTGAATGGAGCTGGAGAGAAAAGAAATTTGTGGCACAACTTGGATAAAACAATGGATCAGTTAATAGAACACATTCTGAGACATCAAAGTGTGTGTGTGTAGAGAGCTGCAGCAATCAGTTTTCGGACCGAAGACAAAAAAATAAACACACACAGTGCCATTAGTACACTTATCACAAAGTATCACAAAAAAGCAGTAGGGATAATATATATTGTGTGCATTTTCAGACTACATATAAACAACTGCACTAGCTTTCAAGAGTTGAGCATAATCAAGAGAACATAACATATTTAATGCCAGACAAATTACAGAACAAAGTAAAACTTAGTTGCAAGGAATTTGACATAAAACAGTGTCTGAAACAAATAATTAGAAAAGTTCTCTAATTGAAGATATCTGTTTAAGAAAAGTAATGATACAAACAATAATAAACCAGTTACATGTGGTACTGTTCCCCATAGCTGGAACACACGATAGACAATAATAGCATGCTCTCTTTGATACCAAATGTTTCGAGAGCTATTGTCTCATTCCTGTCCTAACAATAAGTTATGAGGATGCATGAAAGAGCTCTTCATGGTACTTGATAGTATGTAATTTGACTTCCCAATACATCTCAGACATGATCAATAGGAGTTAGGCTTGACCTTTCATTCATGTGGTGTATGTTTTCACCTGCATGAAATTCATCATCCACCAGAGCTGTTCAAAGCATACAGATACTATTGCCTATGAAGAAGTTGTACATGTGACTGCAGTACTTCATCCCTATCAGAACCTTGCATCTGACTACCAAAGAAACAGTGAATATCTGAATGCCGAGGTAATGGAACTGGTGCCCTCACTAGGACCCCCTGATGACAAAATTGTTTTCCTTACATTATGTACTGGCTCCTACTGTCTTCCCAGACAAATGTGGAATTAATGGTGTTCATCTGAGGAAGACACATTCATTCTTGCCAAAATAAAGCAAACAGGCCCTTCTCTGTAATGCCATGGATGGTAGAGAACATTTTTCACCTCTGGGATGTAAATCAACTTTTCTGAACTCAAATACATACATTAATCCTTGTTCCACAGATCATGAATATGACATTTTGTAAAGATGTGGAATGTGTCACTTTAACATAAGTTTTCTTTACACAAAATATCTTCTTTTTTTTTCAGTTACTACTTCATTTCTAAAAATTCATCTACTGACTAGAAGGTGTCGTCATTCAGAAATTCTTTTAATTTGCTTTTAAATCTTGGTTGGCTATCTGTCAGACTTTTAATGCTATTTGGCAAATGACCAAAGATCTTTGTCGCAGCATAATTCACCCCTTTCTGTGCCAAAGTGAGACTTAATCCATAATGGTGAAGACAATCCTTTTGCCTAGTATTGTAGGTATGCACTTTGCTGTTATTTTCGAATTGGGATGGGTTATTAATAACAAATTTCATAAGTGAATATATGTACTGCAAAGGTACTGTGAATATCCTGAGTTCCTTAAATAAATGTCTGAAAGGTGATGGTGGATGGGCTCCAGCTATTATTTTGATTACAAGTTTTTGTGCAATGAATACTTTCTCTCTTAATGACGAATAGCCCCAAAATATGATGCCATATGAAAGCAGTGAATGAAAATAGGCATAGCAGGCTAATTTACTGATATGTTTATCACCAAAATTTGCGAAAACTGTAATAGCATAAGTAGCTGAACCTAACCATTTCAGCAGATCATTGATGTGTTTCTTCCAATTCAATTTTTCATCAATACACACACCTAGAAATTTAAATATTCTGCCTCAGCAACAGACTTCTGTTTATAGTCTATATTTATCAATGGTGTTATGCTATTTACTGTACAAAATGGTATAAACTGTTTTTTCTCAAAATTTAGTGAGAGTCCATTTGCTGAGAACCACTAAATAATTTTCTGAAAGACATTTGCCTGTTGGGTGTGATTACTATACTTGTATTATCAGCAAAAAGAACTAGCTTTACATCTTCATGGATATAGAGTGGAAAGTCATTAATATATATTAAGAAAATAAGGAACCCAAGACTGAACCTTGCGGGACACCATTCTTGATACCTCCCCAGTTAGAGGACTCTGCTGATTTTTGTAGGATATCTGTACTGATAATTTCAACCTTCTGCATTCTTCCAGTTAAGTATCAAGTAAACCATTTCTGCACTGCCCCACTCATACCACAAAAATTCAGCTTATCTAGAAGAATTTCAGGGTTCACTCAATCAAAAGCCAATGAGAGGTCACAAAATATCCCAGTGAGTAATGTTCAGTTATTCAATGCATTCAATATTTGATCAGTGAAAGCATATATAGCATTTTCTGTTGAAAAGCCTTTCTGAATACCAAACTGAAATTTTGTTAGTAATTCATTTTTACAAACATGTGATGCTACCCTTGAATACATTACTTTTTCAAGAATTTTGGATACAGCTGTCAGAAGTGAGGTAGGGCAGTAATTGTTAGCATCAGACCTGTCCCCTTTTTTATGCAATGGTTTAACAATAGCGTATTTCAGTCTATCTGAAAAAATGCTGTGTTTCAGTGAGCTACTACATATGTGACTGAGAGTTCTTTCTTTCCATGCATTAATCCCAACTTTGCGGGGTCTGCTGCTATGGTCAACCAGAAGTGGCATGTTAATTTGAAGGGGTGGCCAGATGCCCTTCCTGTCACCAATGTGACTGAGAATCCTACGTATTAAAAGCTTTTAGTGCTCTGTTGGAAATGCCATCAATTCCATGTGAGCTTTTACTTTTCAGTTAATTTATTATATTCCTAATTTCAGTAGGAGGGGTGGGTTGACTTTCAGTTTTATCAGATTGCATAGGTATTGCCTCTTCCATATACTGCCTTGCATTTTATAATGATTAGCTGGATCCTGTTTTCTCTACCACACTTAAAAAATGATTGTTAAAAATGTTTTCTATTTCTGACTTCTTGTTAACAAACTTCTCATTGACTCTGATAGAAATATGGTCTTCCTGTGCTCTAGTTTGCCCTGTTTCCCCTCTAATAATATTCCAAATTGTTTTAATTTTATTATCAGATGTGCTAATCTCAGACATAGTGCACATACTTCTGGACTTTTTAATAACTTTTCTTAATACAGTGCAGTACCTTTTATAATGTTTCACTGCTTCAGAATCGTTACTCCTCCTAATACAAGATCCATTTCCCTTTTCTGTTTACAAGATATTTTTATCCCTTTAGTAATCCATGGCTTTTTACATAGTTTCTTACAATTATATTTCAGTGTTTTCTTAGGGAAATTGTTTGCAAATATTCTCACAAAGGTATCATGAAATAGGTGAAATTTTAAATTAGCATCAGGTTCCCTATACACCTCATCCCAGTCCAACTGTTGCAAGCTTTCCCTAAAATTTTCAATTGTTAAATCATTAATTGAACACGCTATTTTGGATGACTGTTTTGCATTACTGTATGGAGCAGTATTATGTACTGTAACTAGCTGTGCATTATGACAGACCTTTCTTTACAGAAAAGTTTTTATTTCATTAAATTTATCATGATCTATGAAAAAATTATCAGTGTGCTGCTTTCCTATACCACCCGAGTGGGAAAATCGATAACTGATGTCAAATTGAAAGAACCAAGAAATACTTCAAGGTCAAGCTTTCTATCAGACTCTTTCAGAAAATCTACATTGAAATCCCCACAAACAATAATTTGCTTTCCTCTATATGACAAATAGCACAACAGAGAATCCAAGTTTTTAAAAAATAGTTGAAAACTTCCCAATGGGGACCTATACATGGCTAAAATTATAAAAGTGCCATTATTTAGTTTAAGCTCACACACACATTCTATATGTTGCTCTACGCAAAATTTTTTAGTTTCCAAATTTTTCACAGTGTGGCAGATTTTAACATATATGGTAACTCCTCCCCTGTCGATAGTATCTCTACTTACATGAGTTGAAAGCTTATATCCACCTACATTTACCATTTCCATACATGTGACTACATGATATCAAACATGCACCTAGTCAAGAAACTGCAACTCTTGAGATAGCTGTGTCTATTATATGCCAGTTATTTGTCCTGATTGTTTGGCCTGACATTGGCTTCAAATCATAATTTTTCGTGCATTAGAGCTCTCATCAAAGCCTTGAAATGCCATTTTGTGATACATTCAGTGCCTTTGAGTTATGAGTCTGTTTTGGAAGAAATGCAAGACATGCAAGAATATCACCAAGCATAAGAGCATGCAGATTGGGTCTTTGTGGTACTGTATAGTATGTTACACCAAGAGATTGTATTCTGGTCACAGCAAAAATGCAGGTATCACTTAGACACTGTGTGTCTATCACACTTTTTTGTTCTCTTTGTTGAAATATGTAATATTGTTTTCTTATGCAGGTGGTACAGTTCTGTTTTGTAGAGACACTGCTTGTAGAGACAGTGTTTGCTCACCTTTTCTCTTTCTGTTTTCATTTTATTTTCCCAGTTATGCTTAATTTTTTGACTCAGGTGCATTTAATCAAGTATACGTGATGATGACAATTTTTCTGTATATTTACTCATCTGAATGTGTATTATTAACTGGTAACAATTTCAGAACAACAGCAACACCCACAAATATATGCATAAATAAAAAGACTTTTCGCTATGTGTGTGTGTGTGTGTGTGTGTGTGTGTGTGTGTGTGTGTAGACACATGCATGTATATGCGAGTGTGCATACATTAATAAACTGAAATCTTGATTTATACTTGAAATCTTTCAGCTGATGAAATGGACCAGGCAGATGAAGAGCTGAGAGAAACAATACAGAATATTTGGCCTCTTCAAGCAAAGAAGATGCTAGATCTTCTGATACCTAGGAAAGAAGGTGAGTAATGGGTGTGAATTTTACACATGGATAAGAAAGCAGACATGTTATACAATAAAATAGTGTACATATATCCTCTCTCAAATTCCAAGCCTCACAATTTTTATGATTACCACAGGTCAAAAGGTTTTTTTATGTTCCATGGATGCAAGTTGTGGGTATATCACTAGGATGCAGAACAATCAAATTCATGGATAGTTTTTCCCCTAAAAGCCAAATATTTACATCTATGTTTGCTTAAGCAGTAAAAAATATTTTTGATAATTTTGTCTTGAGCAAAATGCTATTTTTTTCTTGGTCATTATTGCCCATACATGTTTGAGTGCTATTACACCATCCTCAGCATGTTTCTATTTCATTAGAAAAAAAAATATAAATATTACAAAAAATTTGATTTTTGGCATCACTGTTAGGCTGTTTGGATTACAGATGATATATTAATACTGTTTGTTGTTTCCAACTCAGTAATTCTTTTTTTAGTATATTCAAGTTTTCATATAGTATATTCTCTTGGTAGCACTTAAATTTCATCACAATTCAAAGTCTTTATGCACTATCCAAAATTTCCTGTAAAAAGTGGAAAGACTTACCAAGAAAAAAAATGTTTAACTATATATTAAATTTAGTAAGTCCACCGAAAGCTGATCAGACATAGACTGATATTGCATTGTATACCTCCATGCATGAATATTGCACTTCTGTCAATAATCAGGTTGAAATTTTCGACTTATGTGTGTAACTCATGTTTATGTGGTGCATCATGAACATGGTATACAATGTCCATTTGTGTATAGAGTAATTCTTGGCAGTGGATCACATAAAAGCAAATATGTATCAATGTGACTTCGTCAGTATCCTGAGATAATTGAATAAGTCCCTACAGGAGCATGTAGCATAACCCTGCTCATGATTCTGATCACTTTTATGTTTATGATAAAAATTTTATTTTCTTGTGATTACTTTCCTCAGAATATTATAGCATATAGCACAAGTGGCTGCGAATAACCTATGTAAGCAAATTTTTTGTGTTGAACTTAAATCATTCATAATTTTTTGTATGAGGGATTGAAAACATTGCACTCTCAATATTTCTTGGTCTCTACATAATATAATATGCTTAAACTCGGTAAGTAAATGTGCATATATATTATGATGTACAGCTTACAAATATATTCAGTCACAGCTTCAACTATGCCTACATACATACTCCACAAGCCACCATGCCATTCATGGCGAGGGGTACCTTGTACCACCCTCTCCTGTTTCAGTCACAAATGCAGCAGGGGAAAAATGACTATCTACATGCCTCCATATGATCCCTAATTTATCTTGTCTCCATAGTACTTACACAGAATGTACATTGGTGACAGCAAAATGACTCTGCAGTGAGCTGCAAATGATAGTTCTCTAAATATTCTCAGTAATGTTCCACATTGTCTTTCATACAGGGATTCCTATTTGAGTTCATGAAACATCTCTGTCAGTAATAAATCTGGCAACACACCTCTGAACTGCTTCAATGTCTTCCTTTAGTTTAATCTAGTGAGGGTCCCAAACATTTCAGCAGTACTCAAGAAAGGGTCACACTTGTGCAGGAGTTCCCAAACTTTTCCTCTGATGGAACACTTTGAGAATCCTGGTACTTTGTATGAAAACCTTGTTTATTTTGAAGGTTAATAAAATTTTAAAAAATGGGAACAAGTTTAGTTTTAAATTGTAATTAATAACACAGAAATCATTAAAAAAAAATGTAAAAAAATAAGGAAAAATGTCAAAAAATGCCATGTTATTAATAATTTTTCAGAGAGCACTTATTCACTTCCTGCAGAATGCTAGTGTTCTGCAGAACACAGTTTGGGAAACCCTGCACTAGTGTCCTAGCTGCAATTCTTATAGATGAGCTACACTTTCGTGAAACACTCCCAGTGAATCAAAGTCTGACAATTGCCTACACTACTACTGAACTTTATATCACTTTGAAATGTTATGCCTAGATATTTCATCCAGGCTGTGTCAAGCAGCACACTACCAACATTGTATTCAAACATTATGGGATTGTTTTCCTTGTGCTTTGAATAAACTTATATTTTTTTACATGCAGAGCAGCTGCCATCTGTAACACCACATGGACATTCTGTCTAAGTTATTGTGTATCCTCCTGCAGAAACACAAGGCTGACACTTTCCCATACACTATAGCATTGTCAGCAAACAATCACAGATTGCTGCTCACCTTATCCATCAGATCATTTATGTTAGTATAGATCAAAAGCAGTCCTATCACACTTTTCTGAGGCACTCCTGGTGATTCACATGTCTCTGATAAACATTTGATGTGCAGGTTAGAGCCACCCACATGTGTGGGAAATTGTTGTGTATGCTCAGACCTTCATTATCTGTCTGCAGTGGGGCACTGTGTCAAACAGCTTCCAGAAATGTTGGGTTATAGAATATGCCTATTTCACTTCAGCCATGGTTTGCAGGATATCATGTGAGAAAAAGGCAAGCTGAGATTTGGATGAATGATGCTTTCTCAATCCTTCCTGATTAAAATTTAGGATATGCTCAAGAATTCAGGAGCAAACCAATGCTAAGAATATTTGTCTGTAAATTTCTTTTACTCTTCTTATATACAGGTATCACCTACGCTTTTTTCCCAGTCATTGGAACTATGTGCTGGATGTAAGAATTGATAAATCTGGGCTAAGTAATGGGCTGATGCTGAAGAGTACTCATGTAAAACTCTACTGGGATTCCATCTAGATATGACAACTTATTTATTTTCAATTCTTTCCAGTAGCTTTTCAACAGCAGGGAAGCTTATTTGTGTGTCCTCCATATGGGAGTCTTTGCAGTGGTCAAACAGTGGTGTGTCTGTACAATCCTCCCACATGAATGATTTTTTTTAAAGTGAAATTTAAAACTTCAGCTTTCCATTTGCTGTCTTTTATTGCCCTACCAGATAGTCAATGTGTGACTGAATAGAAGCCTTTGGCCTGCTCAGTGATTTTATGCGGGACCAGTGTGGTTGTACCTGAGCATCATTGTTTTTTGTTTACCTGCAGTGTGCAAGAAGAAACATTTACTAAACTGTTCATCCATTGCAGCTGAGTTTATCCACTTTGATGATACTTGTCACATCATAAAAACAGTTAAACTGTGTTGAGTTAACTATTATTTTGTCATTTTATGATTTCATTCACAGATGGTAAAATATATATATCTTTTTGAATCTATGGTTTAAGAACTCAGGATTCATATGGCTTCTCTTCTTTAAGGAACTCAGGTATAAAAATTAAAAGGAGACCTTTTTGTACATGCAGTTACCTTGTTTCATCAGACTTTCATACTGATGATAGTTATCAGAATGACTTCTCAAGACTTCACTGAAATAGAGAAAACTTTGCTTCTGTTGTTTTAACTAAGTATACTTACTCCTGCTTATAATTTGACAAGATTTGTGAAACTCTCATTTTAAAAGATTTTGTGCTTGCAATTTTTTTTCAAAACTTCTTTATTATTTTGTGTAAATGATCTGAGAGACCAAGGCCTGCTTAAATAACATAATGCACAGCTCACTAGTTTTGGTCCTGTATTAAATGATGGCATGATACATGGGCCAATCAGGTGTGGGTTCTAGCTAACTGCCATGTTCATTGAGGCATATGCAAGGTTGATTTACAGTCTCTGCCTGAGAACACAACTAAAATATGATAATATGCATAAGAAACTTTTTATGATTCATAGGCAAATGAAAGTCGTATATTTCCTCCCTTAAGTTAACTGATAACTACAGTATTGGGAAGGGAATCTGGTAACAGAGTTTTAAAAAATGTCAAGTCATGAAATACAAGCGTACCCAATGGCCATGGGTACCCAAGCACTGGGAAGAAAAGATCTGAGAGATGGAGATCTTAAACAAATACAGAACATTTGTCTCCATTCACATTTGTAACTTCTTAGTGTATTACTTATGAAGAAGTTGTAGATGCCTTTGTTGGGAAGTTGACAATTATATGATGCCAAAACTTTCTCAAGTTGTGTAAAAAATGCTACTGATCTCTTCTACAGTGCTTCTGTTTGTATTTGTGTCTCAACACTAAATGATGTTATGTTTGACCAGAACATTAATTAATTTTTTAATATTGTATCCTAACGTTATACCCTCTGTGTTCAGTTGCCATCTTTGAAACTTTATTATTTTTATGAGCCTAATACATCATCCTCCACCCTTTAAGGAAAACTTAGAGTGTAGCCTGCTTGTTTTTATGAGAAAGTATTTTGCCTTTGAGAGATTTAACTTGTTATTTTGTGCAGAACGAAACAAGCCAAAGATTTTTCTAAGTATTGTGATTTCATCATTTTACAAGAACAATTTTCCGTTATTCTGAATGACAAACAGTAACAGTGTATCTAAATAATCAATAGAAATGTCTTCATTTGGGATCCTTCTTTGTGCTTCTGCTTCTACAAAATGAGCTATTGTGGTTGGTGATATCATATTTGGAATACTTGAAGGGCATTTGGGAGAAGTGGTGTTCAAATACCCATCCAGACATTCCGATTTACATTTTTTGTGATGTCCTGAAGCTGATCGATGAAATGTTCAAATGGTTCTTTTTGAAAGGACATCTATGATTTTCTTTCCCAGTCTTGCTGTGACTCACCTCACTCTCTCTTTCAAATGACCATGTTAACCCATGATTTTCCTTCCCTTTCCTTCCAAACAAACCTGTGGAGTAATAACAAATAATGAGTGTCTGTGGACTAAATATTGTTGAAAATCAAGCTATGTTATCATTTCACACTATTGAAGTCAGTCAGAAAAGTATTTCATTTTCAACTTGAATAAATCTTACTTATCTTGCCTGTAATTTTGAAGAGGATATTAAAAATGAAAATTTGTCACAGGCTTAATTTACTAAAGATGAAAACCAGATTTAGTCATATATATTCATACATTAAATAAATTTTTCAGGTTATCATAAGTAGAGAATTTAGAAAGGGTACGCACTCACATTTAACATAAAATCGAAAATTCTAAATAGAAAATTTTCATAGCTGCATCAGTTATCAGAAGTTCACCTTTCTCAAAGTAGCTGCTCTATCACAATAGAATGTGTGATTGGCTGAGGGAGGGTGCTAAGGTGTCATCATGGTACATCTACACATTTTTTTTCTCTAAATTCTTCTGCAGTTCTACTATATTTTCTGTTGTCTCCTGCCACTCAACTCCAATGTGTATTTTCATCATTTCTTTGTTCATCCCCTTTATGAAAGTGATGATGATCATGATGATGACGATGATTAATTTGGGTTTAAAGAGACTAAAATCAGTCTCTTATTCATCCCAGAAGATGGAACCCCATCTATGTGCACCTAGAGTAGATCTCATGTGCAGGTGTGCAAACATTTACGTAGTGGGTTGTGGGAAACCCCTAAAAATGACATTCAGGCTGGCCAGCTAACCAGCTATTGTCATTAGTCTTAAAGATGAATTTGGTCTGGTCAGGCTAACTCCTCCATTCCAAACATGGCATGTTAATGAGATTGGTTATCCAGGCAGGTTTCATCCCCTTCTTCCATTATTTTTATGTCTTTACTACATGGTGTCCTCTCCTTTTACCCTCTGACTTTCCATTAGAAAATAGTTAACAGTTGTTTTTTCAGAACACTGGATTCAGTGGAGCATAGTCATAATTGAAATACATTTGTACACTATTTCTCTCTAATGGAACTTAAATTTTGTACAGATTAATGTGGCCAATAATGTTCTATACTGACCTCAAGCATAAAGAGACTCAGTGCATTCTCTAAAATTACTTTCATAAATAAGTAACTTCACCTCTCTTCCCAGCCAACAGCTGCTACAATTTCATACATTGTTCCCATTTCTTTGAAACTTTTGAAAGTTTCTTTTGTTTCTGAGGTTAATTTTGATTCAGAGTACACTATTTTTGCACCAGTTTGCTAGTTTAAAAAAAGTAAGACTGTGGTAACTGACAGTGTCAGTGCTGCTATATTGGTCAGAATGGGAGGTCAGTCTGTAGTAGGCTCAGAGAATATAATAGAAGCTGGAGATTACAGAAGCCAGATTCATCCTATGCTGAAAATTGCTTAAATGAAAACCACAAATATGTAATTGATGTGGAAGTCCTACAGATAGAAGAAAAGTGTGTAAATCTCACTCACTCAGTCAAACATATTGTAAATTAATAAATAAATGTGTGTATCACCACATTTACCATTAAATGAGCAAACTCAGTTCAATTACTCACCTCTTTTAGACAATGTTACAACCTCTGTATAGGAGAAGAACCTTGGTGCCTCCATTCATAAGTAGATAATGACACAAATTCCCTTTGCTGTATACACAGATTTACTCTAATGTATGTTTATTGACAGTTATTGCCTCCATAATGATTTTTTTTAAAAAAGACTTATGTAAGTCTATCAAAAGTGTCAGCATAGGTAACTTTTCTAGTTTTAGTCAAGAATCGATAGGTTAAGAAATTGACATGTTCATCTGTGGTTGGTTTCAATTTTAGGGATAAGTTGGGTACTAGGAAATGCTCTTATAACCTGAAACCTAGGTCATACAATAATAATAAAGTTTGTGAAACAAGACTAAAAAAATGTTTTGTTCAGCTAATACAATTATCAAATGATATTGCATTTTCTGTAGTGAGTTATATTCAAAAAACTGAATAGTCATGGCATTTGTAAATAAAGTCAAAGATCCTAAGGCTGTTTTCCAAACCAGCACACAACTTTATCCACCAAAAATTAGTTTTTAAAAATTTATATATTGAAATAACTGTTGAAATTAGTGGTAGCTTCCTCACTTGTTAGACAAATCAAAAGGAATGGAAGAATAACTACTCAGAAATGATGAAGCTAATATACATCAATTAGAAGTTAGAGCAAGAGAGAATCTGAAATAAATGTTACTTTACCCATGAGTGTTTCTTTGTGAATAGTTTACTGTACACAGTTCTGTAATGTTTTTAACTTAAGGTTTGCTACATCCCCTTCCTTAATTTCTTGCAAGTCCTTCTTGAATTTTAAAAAAAGACTTTTGCTATGAACATTCAAAATTGAGACATCATTTGTCCTTTTTTTATCCTTTTCCTTCATATTTATAAACTATGCATTCTGAGTAAACAAAACTATTTCTTTTCCTCCAGCCATTGCCAGACGGAAAGGGCAATTAGAACTTACCAGCTATCACAAAGACTGCTAACCCTTTGACTACTGACAATATATAAGATGCTACTGATGTCTTATCGCATGCTGCCTGCCTTTCTCTCAGTCACATGAATGTAAATACTCTCACTGCAGGGTCAAACCCTGAATGCTGTGGACCCATTTAAATTTCATGTGGTTCAGGTACCTCTGTGCTGTGGACTTTCTTAACAAACACAGCTGTATTTCTGTCTCATTCACACAGTAGCTCTTCAAAGTTTGGACTGTTTAATTGGAGTATTTGTGTATGTGTGCTGTTGGGGCTGCATGTTGTCATGTTTGTGACTCTTCATTATTATTGGCCTTGCAATCTTGTTCTATACATTACTCTTATCTATGCAAGTGGAATGCATTTCAGGTTTGCTAAGAACATGGCATAATGACAATAATCTCCCAACTGCACCTAGTTGCTGTACCCTTTCCCATGTTATCCCTGTATGCTCCCACAAGCAGAATTTCACCATCTCTCACCTCACCCCGCTATCCCTTCCTCTCCATGCCCCAGCCCGCTTCTTACCCCCACCATCTAGATGACTTCTCCCATCATGCCCTGTTACTTGCAGTCTGGCCTCAGCAGCCGGAGACAGTGGTCATGTATGTGTGAGTTGTGTTTGCATGAATGTGTTCGTGGGTATGTTGTCTAATTCAGAAGAAGGCCGTCTTGTGTCCAACTGTGACTCATTGTCTCCACTACATATTTTGTTCTTTATATCTTCCAAGCTGTCATATCAAATTTTATGTGTATACATTAATATGTGTATTATTATTATGTATTGTTTATATTTTTGTATATTAACATAGCCACTGTGTGTTTTGACACAATATTTGTGCAGAATTTTAGTGTCTACTTTCATTAATTAATCATCTACGGCAAAAGGTACTTTACTGTTGTAAATACCCAACTTTTTTGCTGTTGCAAGTGTGCTATCTTCATGTCAATAATTTTACTATATATTTAACAATTTAACATCATCACCCCCATATTTCTGTGGTACCTGAATATAAAATTAATGTCCTTCAGTTAACTAATAAATCATAATCATACATTTTTCTTCACAGAACTTGGTAAAGGGAAGCTTACAGTTGGCAAGATCTATGCTGGCCTGCTGATTTTGGAAAGCTGGAGAACAACAAGGTTTGGACAGATCGAATCAGCTGGTGTGCCGGTAAGTAAAATTCTGTATTATTAAAGCATACTTTTTTCCAGTGTCATGTACTTTGGCAAATAAATTCTTATTATCTGTATTTATATAGGGAATATCCAGTCAGTACAACTTGAAATAATACATACGAAGTAAAATGAGACAACTGTTAATGTACTTTCCTAGACATTATTACTGATAGTTAAAATCCTACTACATTTCCTGCAATAGCTACATTTGGATAGACAGAATGAGACTAAATGTTATACCTTTGAAATATGACATTTTTAATTATTTGTAAATAAATTTCTCTTACTGATTCTTAAGTTAATTTCAGCATTCACAGTGTACCATGAGAAAGTGCCATAGTATAATAAGTCAGTGTATGAAACTAAAACTGAATTGGTGGTATATACTGGACTTCTGTCAAATATTTTCCACTTGGAGATTCAATGTAGGATTAGGAAAACTTATGTTTTATTTGTTTATATTCCTCTTTGATTTTTTAAATACTGTATTTTGTCATAAAATCTGTTTTATACCGGATTAATGGATACACACTATATACAGAGCCTATACAAGACAATATCACCAACTGTGACTGGCTGTACTTATTATGATGTCATCAGTTCTTTTACGTACAGTTGTTTACCTCATAAGCCTCAATGGCAATTTATAGTTTTGTCAGTGACTTCATTCTCTTTGATTGTTGAAAAGAACATATTGCCTGCACAGTGGTTGTTAATTTAATGTAGCGTACCTGAGATGCCCCCTGACAATTTGTTGATCTGCAATCTCCATTCCCCTAACGTGCATTTGAGATGACACTGTTTCATTAATTGAATATCTTAATAATGTGGCCGAGAGGTTATAGGCACTTCAGTCTGGAACCGCGTGACCGATACGGTCGCAGGTTCGAATCCTGCCTCGGGCATGGATGTGTGTGATGTCCTTAGGTTAGTTAGGTTTAAGTAGTTGTAAGTTCTAGGGGACTGATGACCTCAGATGTTAAGTCCCATAGTGCTCAGAGCCATTTGAACCATTTGAATATCTTAATATCAGGTGTATTTTAGTTACTGCTGATAGGAACAGAAAAAAAATAGATCTGAACACTCCTACCTTCTGGAACAAAACATTCATTCTTCAGGACTGGTTGAGGGTGGTCAGACAGTGTGGCAGTGGGATGTAAGTCACCCAAAAAAGGCAGTGGGATGCAAGCCACCTCCCACTTCCTCCCCCCACACACACACACACGCGCGCGCGCCCACACACACACACACACACACACACACACACACACACACACACACACAAATCTAATAGGGAGCCAGAGCTACCTGGTAGGAGGAGGAAGAGAGACAAAGAACTTTGTCGCTCTTTCTTCTTCCATTGCTGTCAATGTGACACATTAATATACATCACAGCACTCCAGGTATTAGGAATTATGTAGGAAGAGCAACAAAGTTCTTTGTCTCTCTTACTCCGGAATTCCTAAAACTAGGAGTGTTGTGATGTATATTAATGTGTCACATTGGCAGCAACGGAAGTTGAGCTTTCTGGAGATAAATAGTCCCCATCATTTCTGTATTTTTGTGAATTTGATGATTTTATGGATTTTGTTTTCCCATTTTTACTGTCATCATCATTATTATTATATAGAAAAGGGCTGCAATAATACTCAGAGATAATTTATTCTTGATAAACTTGATTAAGGAGTCTGAGAACAAACTTTCCATTTCACTGCAGTCATTTCTTGATGAATAATTCATATTGCACAGATTACAGAGGCTCATCAAGTCTGTCATGCTGTGGGAAATAGAATTAGTTACACATGTTACCCTTTATGTTTGCATCTATAATGTCCTTCTGTATAAATATTTCCTATTTTTTTATTTTTATTTTTTTATTTATTTATTTATTTATTTTTTTTTTGCTGTTCCTCTGAACACCGAATTATTTGTTCCCACCTCTATGCCACTAAGCTGTTTATGAGATTTTATAAAATAATGTAGTACTGATTTGAATTCCTCTGGGGTATTGAGGTGTCTTGGAATTTTTTGAAGTGACAGGTTGGTAGGGAAGGAAAGGAATCCTAACAGAAGGCTGTAATAAATCTTCAGTGTGTTTATTAATGTAGCCAAGTAATTAAATAAAGTAATTAAAACTGTATACACATTGTGTTTAAGTGATTTAGTATCACTGCCATTGGATATCGAAATGGAAGCAGATGAGCTGGCATGGTTATCACAGCAGAATAGTGCACAATGCTGCCACAGTGTGTGTGAGTGAGACATTGCCTGGGCAGAGCCACAGACCCAGATGTTTACCTTCTGACACTAATAGGCCTGGCCTGGCAGTTAATATGTGGACATCAACTACCTCAGAGCTGGCCTTTGCCTCATGCCAGGCTCTGTTTTCCATGTAGTAATTTATTCTGTCATTTGTACCAGTTGCATTTCGTTTGCTCCATGCTTGTTCATATGCAGTGCTCTCTGCTCCCCCGTAGACTGACTCAAATACTGAGTTTGATTTCCTCTTCCTGGTTTAAGCTCCAAAGGTTTGTAGTCAAGCTACTGTCAGCATGTATAGTAATATTTTGTGCTGATAGTGAAGGTTCATGATGTTGGCATGCCTGTGCAGATACAAAAAGTAATAATTTTCAATCTTCTGTATGAATGCCACAAGTGTAATGATACACACCAATGGTTCTAAGCATGTGGAGGCCATTAGTCAGTCGATGTTTCTCCAGGCTGTGCTTTTATGTTTCATCATCCTAATGAATCACTGTTTTTGCTGCTGAACTCCTTGCAGTCCCTGTCACACCATAGAGCATAAGTAACATGACTGGAAGGCTAATAATGTAATTTTATACATTTCACTTTGATAAATGTGGACCATTTGACAACTGCAGCATTGAGGAAGCCCACTCTGCACTTGCAAAAACATGCATACTATTTGTCTTTCATCAGGATATGAGTTAATGATGGAATGCAGGAAAATGTGGGAACTGACAAATTTGTCAAAGAAAGATAACACGGCTGCATACAGACCCTATGTTCCACTCTCTTGTGCAGCACTGTCTCATTGTTGAGATAAATAGTTATCATGTCAGGAGCAAAACAGGATAGTTGGAGCTAAACATTTAATATCATGTTAACACTGAGGTCATTCCAGATGGTTGTTTTGGCAGAGAATTAGAAAATGAAACCATATGTGAAACATAGTATCTGTTGAAGCCATTGATGTGGTGATGTAGTAGATCTATCTAACCATTTAGATGAGATTAATTTGTGATTTTTCTCCTCTACACAAAGGTAACTGTCAATCAATGCACTTCTCTGAAATGGCATTGGTACTAAACATTAATGTATGGCATATTGGTTTAGTGCATGACATTTTTAACTTAAAGAAATTATATTTCCAAACAGCAGAACAACTACTGAATTATTTTGGACTTAAATTCTACTTTAAATTACAACATAATTTAGAATTAGGACCTCTCTGGAAACTTTCAGTTAATACATTGAATTCATGTTCTTGAGGAGTAGAATTTGAATCCTTGTCTGACCAGACAGGCGTGTGTATTACTCACTTTAGGTGAGTGCCAGAATGGTTTCTTTGTAAAAGACCCCAGCTAGAATTTTCTGCAGCATTGTTGCTCATTATTAGTCATCATTGTTGCTCATTATTAGCTTGTATTCCAACTCTAAGTACCTCAGAATGGATGCAGTGTTCAACCCAAATCTTCCTTCTGTCACCCTCCATCTTGTGAATTCAGGTCAAAGAAATTCACTAAATATCAGAAATCTAATATCTGAATAGCTTTAACCTCTCACTTCATGTTGTTATGACTGTTAATAATGGTCTTCTACAACTTTGTGTATGGTGAATATGCTAACATGATATTAATTTATAGTATTTATAATGCAAGTGCGGTTGCTGCTCCTAAAGAATACTGATTCTGCATCAAAACAAGATATGAAGGAGGATGATTGTCTGTACAGTTTGAATGTAAGAGAGAGGTATTCTCTGATGAAAGCTTTGAGTCAGGTCCCAGGCCATGCTTTGATAGTTCAGTTGGTAAAAGTACCGTGAAAGGCAAATATCTGACAATGAGACCTGGACTAGCATACAATTGTAATCTGCTAGAAGCTTTTAAGGAACAGTTGTTTAAAAGAGTGCAAAACAACTTCTAGTTTTCATTGATAATGAAGCAATATTAGGGGGTTTCATTTTATTTTTTGTATTAAATATATTTCAGCTGATTTGTTTACATTTTTTCATTTGCCTTTCCATTTGATTCATGGTATGTAGCATTCCAACTGGAGTGTAAAAAAAGTCTCTTAACTTCAAAAGCTTCATGAGCAACAAAGTGTAGCTCTACTATTTATTTATACTGATTTCACTTCTTAGAAAAGTGGACTGTTCATTTCTGTAGCTATTACTGTCAACCATGAAAGTACGTCAGTGAATATGTCACTGAATTTGAAGCTCTGTCATAGACCATTTTCATTCAATACCAAACAATTTTAGTGATATTGCATTGGGAAAGAAATACAGTTTCACTGGAATATAATGTTATTGATCCTACATCTTAGAATTATGAGAATGAAATGAAACCTGCAATCAACAACCACATCTTAATATTCTAAATTTTACTTAGTGTTTACTCTTAAAATTCCAATGAGGACAGGTGTATGTTCTTTGCATAAGGGTGTAGAACAATTTACCATTTAAGTTGGTCAATTGGTCGTATGAGAATTCTTGGTAATGCAATTAAGATGTGGAATATTGTTGAACAATGTGCTAGCCAGCTGTCACCAACATCAATAATGTAATAGATGATATAGCCATAGGAGGTTTTATGGGTCATGTAACCTTGCAGTTAGCTTTTGACCATTTTGTAATGTGTGTGGAATTTCAGTAGTGGGATTTCTGTTGCATTAAACTTCATCATTTCAGAAATTGCTAGTTAGGTGGATCAATATTGTCACATCAAAGAAAAATGCATGCCAGTTGTATGTATATCTGTTACAAGCTATTTATTTTGAACAAATAAAATAGTTTGTAAGAAATTACCTGGATACATACAGTGACTTAGTGATTCTTAATGCATTTATGGAGACCACAATAGATTACAGGTTTCAAAGTCTTTGGCTGCTGGAGAAAAATATATCAAATGCCTTTATAATTCTGGGCTTACAATCAGAAGGAAATGTAAACAATAGGAGGAGATGTTTCTGTCAATAAGCATTCTGATGAATTGCGTGGAGTATACCATGGAAAAAAGATCTGTACAACGTAAAATGCTTTATTTAGTAAACCATAATAAAATAAGTGCTACATATATGAATAATAATTATGATACAAGTTGTATGAAGTGCAATCTGGGACATTACATCGCGTAAATGACTGAATCTTACACCTGCATCATCCTACATATTGACAATTTAGAAAAAACCCTTAACTGATCAACAGTTAGTTAACTTCAACCAATTTCAAGTTGCTCTGTATTATTATCTATTTCACAAAGGTTGATCCATGGATTTGAGCTCCTGTTCTGGCTACAGTAAATTATGAACATTGGTGTATTGTATCTCTGTGGGATTGTGAAAATGTCTACCTTTTTTCGTATGTGCACAAGATATTTCGGTTGAGAAAAGATAATGTATGTGGAAATATTTACAAGATAAAGTGTTTTATGATCATTTTATTAAGTGTTAACATTGAAGAGATGTAGAACCTTGCTAATAATTATGTGAATAGTTTCATTGGCACAAATTAAAGATACAGTCATTCTTTAATTACAGGTGGATTTTAATTGTTGTCTGACTAGTAATTTCAGCACAATAATGTCAGCAGCACAATGCTGCAATTGAGACTATTTTAGCAGAGAAAACATGGGAGTACTGCTTGAAGTATAATTGGCAACATCATACATCATTACTAACAAGTAATCTTCATTATTGTCAGTTAAGAGTTTTAAAAGCAGTTGCATTAATAGCTGTACTCTATGCACAACTGTGCTGGAGTGTAGTTACCATAGAAATGCTCTGCCACTGTTGTAATGTTTGATATGTGGTAACTCCACCTATGAAGTGTACAACTTTGTTTTTGTGTTCAAATACAACATTGCAGTGCTCAGTGGCTGTTGCATGTGGAAGGCAAAATTGTTCTTGATGCAAAATAGCATGAATTACTATGAGACTTAAAAGGATAGTGACAACTTTATTCAAGTGAAAATGTATAAGCTTATTTTGAATACTTTAATCTGGACATCACGTTTTTTTACATTTGGGGTTAACATGAACAAATACATACTACCTGAAAAAGAAAATGTATCACCCAGAATGGTAGGAGGAAAGGAAATGAAACTTAATAGTTTGGCTGGGAAGAGTGTCATAAATCCATTGCGTCATCTCCTAAGGCAAGCTGACCTACAATGTTGTAACTGTTCCTCGATATTATGGATACTGGTTCCAGGACAGAGATAATGTCTGAGATGGACACAAACATGTCCTATCAGGGACAGATCTGAGGCTCTTGCTGGCTGTGGGAGTGCCTTAAGATCACGCAGGCAGTTTATAGAGACAAATGCTGTGTGTGGATGGGCATTGTCCTGCTGAAAAATGATACCACAGTACTGTCACATGAGACATAACAGATGAGGATGCAGAATTTCTGTGGTATACCATTGTGCCAACAGAGGTACCTCAGTCACAACCAGCTATGACTTGAAGCCATACCGAATGGCTCCCCACACCAAGACATCCGGTGTAATGCTGCTGAGCCTCTTCAAAATATTGGAAAAATGGGAGCTCTCCCCAGGTTGTCACCATACTTGCCTATGATGTTGAACCAGAGTAGTACTGAACTGCGATTCCTCATATCTACATCTACATCTGTACTCCACAAGTCCCTGACTAATGGTGCTGGATGGTGCAGGATGTTGCAAAATCTGTTTATTGCAGGATTCAACAATCTGGCCAAATGGAGACCCATGATGAGGCCTCCTTTGAAACACTGTCAGGTGTGACAGCGATCGCTCAACATCTGAAGCTGTTAATGCCCCTTATATACCATACCAGACCTGCTAACAATTGGATGTTAGACTTTTTGTTGGGCAGTGTAAATAACTGTCAGGCAGAAGGATGACTGTCCACTGTTAAATTGTGAAAATTGAATTTGTACCCTTCTGCACTGCAGCTCTCAGTAAATGAGCAATGAATTATGTTATAGATTAGTAATAGTAAATGGAAACTCAATCAATGATGTGCAGGAATCAGCTGGAATAAATTTTCCAGGACAGAATGGTCAGTTAGAAAAATAAAACTACCTTAATCATTTTTGCTGCTAGCGTAGGTCTCACTGGTATCAGAGTTGTCTACTTGAATCAGCCATGTCTCTCTTACCATGTTGAAACAATGAGCTCTTTATCCATACACATAAATTTGAATTACTGAATTCCTCTAGACTACTTGTGGATCATTTTGTAAAGTGGGTGGCATAGCTGTAGAGGATCATGTACCTCAAAAGTCTTGTTTTATCTTGTTCTTGATAATGGCTCAAATACATAAGATGAGGTCGATTTTGCTTTGCAGTGTGCCTCAGGCAACTGCAAAAGTTCAATTTCTTTGTCCAGTGAGTGCAATGTACTCTCCAAAAGAATTCTTGTGACCTAAAGTTCCTGTTAAACTGTAAATTCCTCCAAGATGTTGTATTAGATCAAAGTTTTATGTTACTGTTTTTGAGACATTCTATAATAGAATTATTTTTCCTTTTCGTAGACATCTGGCCATTAAAATTCTCCAAACATACTTCTGTTATATACCAGACCTCTTTTGTTAGTTATGCAGAACTTGAAGATGCTCCACATTCTCTTGAAATACGATTACTGCATGTTAACTAATACTGAGTAATAACCAGTTCTCTTTACTGGCTGTGAAATGGAACTGTTGATGCCCTGTTCTATTTCAGCCTAACAATAAACATACTTTCTGATAAGCATGGGCCTCTCTCAATTCAATAAGTGATGTATGGCCTCACACAAGTATAAAGCAACAAAATGTACCATTGGTGACTACTTCACACAGCTACAAAACAACAAATGTTACTTATCTGGTAAGAATGGCACATATTATTTTTCTGACTGGAAAAAAAAAAATCTCAGGGTGTTCCAAAAGGCTCCATATTAGGCCCAGTCCTATTTCTCTTCTATGTTAATGACTTACCATTAAATATCAACACCCCATCAGTTCTGTTCGCAGATGATACTGCTGTCTTAGTTGAAGATCAGGATTTGGAAAAAATTCCCAAATCTGTGATCAGTACCTTAGAAACTTGGTTTCAGCTAAATGGGTTGAATCTAAACATTTCTAAGACTCACATAATGCATTTCAAAACCAAACAGTCAAAATGTGAGCAGATTAAGATTGTACACAACAACCAAGATATAGAAGAAGTTGACTCAGTCAAATTTTTAAGTTCAAATGTAGATAAAAATTTGAGCTGGCAGGCACACATTGAATACCTGGCAAACAAACTGAGCAGCTTTGTATTTGCAGTGCAAATATTATCAACTTCTACCAACATGGACATTCAAAAGGTAGCATATACAAGCTGCTTTGAATCCATTATTAGGTATGGTACTGTTTTTTGGGCTAACTCAACAAACATAGTGCGGATACTACAAATACAGAAAAAAATCATTCGAAATATGTGCACTGCAAATCACAAAGAATCATGTTGACCATTATTTAGAAAACTTAAAATATCAACTCTGCCATCCCTATACATATACGAGATTATTATATTTTTGTACACCAGACGTGAATTATTTGAGGAAAACCATTTTGTCCATTCACATGATACTAGAAACAAAGAAAATTTTATGCTCCCCACCCACTGCCTCAGATTGTTTGTCCAGGGACCTCAATACATCGGAATAAAAATTTGTAATAAATTAAAAGGGAACAAGTTGATGCAGATGAATTTAGGTTCACTTAAAAGAAAGCTATATGAGGTACTGACACTGAGGTGTTATTACTCAGTGGATGAATTCATGCAGGACAAACCGGAATTTTTAGCTGGATACAATGTGTTACATATTCCAGGAAATATCCTTATACTGTTATTATTTATTGTGGTGCTATTATTTAATAATGTAAAAATCATTGTGACTGTATTATAAATTTTTGACATGTCTTCTGTATGCAAACCAAATGGATTGCAAATGTATGTCATGAGATGAATAAAACACAATTCACAAAGAATCCCCCAAGTAAATACAACATAAATCACAGGTGAAATGTAGCTCAGATGTCTGCATGGAGATGCAAAAACAAAATAAATTAAGCACATGAGATTAACACTTAGAATAAGCTGTATTATATTAATTAAAATATTAAGGCTGTGTAAAACAACAGCAGGACTTGCATTTCCACTTTTTGTCTGGTCCGTGTGTTTCGCCATAGGACAGACTGCAACAATCTACATCTGCTATTATTTTTCTAAAGCAACTAACTGGAAAGCAATAAACCTCCACCAATAACATATAATTTTTATGTCCTAAGCAGTGCACAGGAGATTATTCTTGAAAGTACAGTCTCACAATGGCGCCCCTTTAAAGGACACTTCTACATTAATATTTCCATGTATATTGCCTTGTTTCTGACCAAAATAGGATATTTACACATCATATGAAAGAAGACATTTTTGCACTTTAGGAAAGGGGCAACACATTAATGCTCATTAGAAGAGGATCTTGAAGACATGAATCAATCATTAAGAAATGGGTAATAGTTCTATACTGGCTAAATAAACCGCAGAACAATATTCTGAAGAAAAAATACACCCTTTATTATGATAGACCTTTTCATATCAATATCAAACTGTGTGAAAGATGAATAGTGTTGAGGGATAATATGTAACTAACAGCTGGGGTAAGTTCTGTTATGTTGCTGCACAATGTAAAAGTCAAGTTGTTTAGAGCAGATTTTATCCACACAGAAATCACAAATTTTATGGTACTTAATGTCAGCATTTCTGTATTGTCAAAAACAAGGGCATGTGTGTACATGTTTGCTTGCTTTTGAATCACTTTTTAAAGTCAATTGATACATTGATTTCATAATGTAACTCTATCTTTGATTAAACTTGAATTGAATGTGAACTCTCCTATTTAAACTGTGTAAATGTGTGCATAATCCAGTGTGTTGTCTTTGTTTTTACGCATATCTGCACATGCCCAGATATTGTGTGTTAGTGGCAGATAGCTCATTTAGCCTGTAGAGCTTAGAATGATTAATGAGATATTAGTGGAAATTAGGAAACTGCATGAGTACTCACTCTGTATCATTTTACCACATTAGGATGTTGAATACTGAGATTTCATGTGTTTCACATACTTATTTGTGTTTCCCAAATCCTGCTCTTCCTCTCTTGTTTTAAGATGGTGTATTGTGTGGAATGTTATTTAGTTGCATAGATAGATTCAGAGAGATTTTAACCATGTTATTATCCTTTTATACTGAATGGAAAATGAGACGTTTCAATCAGAAAGTATTGTATGGTGAGTTTATGCTTTGGAATAGCTCACAATACCACCTACTTCCTCTAAGTCATATGTAAATTTGGATTGCTATACATGAGAGACCAGTAAACACAGCAGCTAAGCTATGTAACTCAGGAAATCATAAAACAGTCATCATGTTGTTTTTTTATAGGTTTCTTTCAGATTAAATTACCAGTTACATGTATCCTAACATATTTTCACAGTGAATATGTGCTGTTTAAGAAAATATGGAGAATTAATTCCAACACCTCTAAGTAATCCTAACCATTTTGTTATGTTAATTCAGTTTGATAACTTACTCTTTACAAAATTAACTTTCCAATACTAATTTAGTATGCATGTTTTACTGAATTTATTTCAGATTAATTTATAGTTCCTAATTTTGGCTTGGTATTTGTTAACTATAGAAGTCTGCTGTGGTATGTGGATTGTTATTCAGGTTAGCAATCCAATAATATGTGTGTTTGGTTTCAGGGATTTGGTGGTCATAGTCCTTCCAATAATGAGGCGGTAGTATTCTTTCAATAGACCTTTTATTCCAGTCTTTTGTAGATAAAATTGCAGTTATTTCAATTTTCCATTAATTTTTCTAGCTATATTCAATTTGCATGATTTTGTAAACCACAGATCTGATTTTAAATTTTTTTAAATTATTTTTCACAAGTACCTATGCACATTATTTCACTTATAGTATAGTTTAGAATTTCGGCACACAGTTTGGGGAAGTAAACTGATTTTTTTATTATAAACATCACCTTTTGATTAATTTCATTCAGTTGCAAGTCCTTTTGTTTTGCTTTTATTTCTTCTATAACATTTTGGTAAGCCTAAGATAGCAAAGACTGGAAACTGCCACCAAAAGCCATTGTTTTAACGCAGAATAACACCTTATTAGGAATCATATTAGTATTAAAAAAGTCTTAGATCCACACTAGTTAAATATCCTTTATTCTTCTCACCTATTAATGAACAAAACTTGGAAAATCGATTTTCAGCACTGAATAGTGATTAATTTAAATTTTGATAAGACATCCGAACATACTTACGTTTCTAAAGTGCCAAACTGTGGTCAGTGTTGTTGATTAGGCACTTTAGTGCTAAATATTAAGTTTAGTATAGCTATGCCATCTATGTAATGATATAGGTCCCTATGTATTGATTTGATTGGCGGTTTGATATAGCTGTAGACACTTTTCCAGTTGATCGCCTCTGGCTGCAGTTACTTGAAGAGTGACTTCAACATAAACATAGACCAGTCACAAATTGACTAATGAACAACTCAGAAGTTCATTCTGTATGTAACTAACTGTAGATCATGTTATGAACCTCAGTTTTATGTTTTGTTTAAGGCCTGTTGGAAGTGTATTAATGTGTTATTACTTTACATTAATACTGAAAATTTTTGCCCCATCCAGCTCTGAGAAGAACTAACATAGCTTAAGAAGGTGATTTTAGGTATTTGAAAACAACATGAATGAGACACGTCAACAAAATTTGTAGTGAGCTTTGGGCTTGTAGTGGTCGTTAATGAAATTATGGAGTGAAGAAGTTATTAGGTCCAGAGTCATTGCCTGAAGCCACATGATGTTTAAAGTGCAACACTGTAGAGATGGCTTTTGAATTTTGTCACAAGAGTATACTGAAAAGAAGTAAATGGCTAACTGAAACTAATAGCACCATTGATTTCGTTAGTAAAAATCAGACTTGTATCCAAATAGGCTTCTTCATTATTTTTGAAAATGAGAAACAATTTGTATCCTTAACACAAAAGTCTGTCAGAATTGTGTTAAATATGATTGCAGCAATTAACAGTAAAATTTGATTTCTTCATACTGTTTGTTCTCGCGCTGTCTTTATTATATCATTACACATTAAACACATATCATAAGATTAAATCTTTAATTTAAATTAAAAATTAACTTTCATTTATTATTTAGTGAGAAGAAAAATAGCTGTTCCATGATGGGGCATGGCCAGTACCCATACTGCATTCCTCCATTTTCAAAACACACTAAACTCATAGCATTGCAATAGTTAACAGTGGTTGCCATGAATATCAGTGACTGGAAATGACCATTCAGTACCCTCAGAGCATTGTCTTCATTAGATTCTTGTCAGAACATACTCTCTCTATGGATACAGTGTAGTTATTACTTCCCTGCCTAATTAAAATTAAATTAAAATGTTGAACTTTCACCCCTTTCTTCTCACTTACACATCCACTTTGTGTCACACATTATGTGATGCTCATTCTCCCTTCTTTACAGTATGTTTGCATTTTTCTCAGACTTCTACCAACATTTTTCCAGTTTTAAGCAGTAAACACTTTGCCAGATTTTAATGTCTGCCAAAGAGTACTTATTTTTTTAATCTTCCACCTGAAGTGTCTTTAACAAGATGAAATTCTATTGCTCATTTTGCATGTTTGATCCACTATTTGCCAAAGTTCATTTATTAACAGTGTTGCTGTAATTCACATGCTTTTCAATACAGCCAGTGTTGCTTAAATTATCCTGTGACAGTAAATATATATTGTCAGACCATTAGCACAATAAATTTTTCCTTTATGAACACTTCTGATGTTTGCATTAAAACAAAGGTATGATTGATATATCGCTTCTGTATCCACATATAGTTCGACAAAACAAGCTAACAGTAACTTCTAATTAGAGTTGTTCTGCATTCAGTAGTCATTTAATTATTTATGTACAAATTGGAATACTCTATGTTGTACAGAGGCATACACAGTTATATTTTCAAGTCATAAATCATTGTGAATTAATTAATAATGATGTAGACACTCATAATACATAGAGCTGTAATTGAATATCTCGTTCCTATCTTGAAAAACATGGATAAATCATGCCTCAAACTCTCACCCCTTCTAATTCATCTTTTTAATTTTCCTCTCTCTGATGAATTGCTTCTGCATTTTACATCATTTAATGAATAAATTTTTACTGCTATTCTCATTATTCAAATTTTCTGAAGAGAAACAAAACAATGTGTTATGTTATGAATTATTTTAACAATGCTTGAGCTCTGTTTCTCAAAAGTTAAGAAAAATTTTAATTATTTAAGTTCTACTTATTACAGCACATCACTGTTGGTATTATTAAAGCTAAATACTCCACCACTGTAAATAAGTTGCACACAAAGCATTTATTGTTCCAGATATTTAGTTGTCTCAGTAGTTAAAAAGCATGACTGCATGCTGTTTAACAAGTGAAGTTGGCTAAAAGTAGTTTTGTTGATAAATAATTTCTCTTTCGTGGAATTGTTTTGCAGCAATAAGCCTTCTTGTTTAAACTTTTCATTAAATGCATTGCTTGAGCTCATTAATTGACTGCACAGCTTCTGCACCATTGATATGTAACATGATTTCACTACTATCATCTGCGAATAAATCTATAATCTTGGTGATAATAATTTCAGTACGGTGTAGTTTATGGTCCAGTTCGTGCTAATTTCTTACTAATCTTTTTTTAAAATAATCAATAGGAAATAACTACTATTACTATCATATGGTCAGAACAACATGCGGAGCCTATTCGTGTTTTCTGATCTTATAGTTTATCAAACAACAAAGTTAAAAACCTACATATTTATTAGCAAAATAATCTTAATTTCTTCTGTAGATTAATTTAGTAAATCCAGTATAGCACTTTCTCTCTCTCTCTCTCTCTCTCTCTCTCTCTCTATCTCTATCTCTATCTCTCTATCTCTCACTCGCTCTCACTCATTGTGTGTGTGTGTGTGTGTGTGTGTGTGTGTGTGTGTGTGTGTGTGTGTGTGTGCGCGCATTATGTTACAACTGTGTTAATGGCCTATATTGTTAAGTAATGTAGTGCAAAAACTCTGCTCTGGAAATATGAAAGATATTTTGCATTGTGTATGTGAATACAGTTTATGCAAAATTTGTATGAAACTTTCCTATGTGTTTACCCTCTCTGAATTCTGTTCTATAATTGTTGTCTAGTATTTGTTTCAAATCAGATACACAAACATTTGTAAAATCACTGCAGATCTTTAATTGTTAAGTAAAGTGTAACGTTTAACACAGACAAATTTAAATAATTATATTTGATTGGACGAACCATGCACAGTAAAATGTAGGCTTTTCTCACATTATGGAGTTGTTTTATGGACAGAGGGCATCATTTTTTAACTGCCTGATGGACATGGCTGGCCAATGGACGGGCACATCTCGAACTGGCAGTCTGGAGCCTGAATTAGCTGAAGAAACAGGCCTCCTCTCCAGAAGAAACACTCATCGCAAGAGCATCAGGTATGTTTAAATCAGTCTCTCATACTGTCCTGCTTGAATGCATAAATGACATACAGACAGGAAATGTGGCAAACCTCAAGATTCATATTTATTAGATATGAAAAGAATCATCTTCTGTATCATTATCTGCTTCAACATGAGAAAATTGTGCCAGTTCTTTTCATTTCAAATATTGCCCTACAAGTCTTTGCGAATTTCCATTGCACTTTTTCAATAATCACATTATGTAATATGCATAAATGTACAAATACTCATATGGATCTGAGTGATAGTGTTGGTGAACAGCTGGGTGCTGGGAGAAAACCTCATGTTCATTGACTATTTTTTTGTCCCTCCTCATTTTTTTCAACAGGACTGCTTATGCTATTTCATGTTTACTACAGTCTACATCATTTTATGCTACCCAACTACTAAGGAATAGCTTTAAATGTTATATTCTCTAAGTCAGCCAGTAGTGTTCCATTAAGTCAAGGAGGTCTCTCAATCAAAACACACTAACTTTTATGCACAGTGTAAAAAATGGCACATATGCAAAATTTTAGTGCTTAAAGGAGATAAGAGGAAACACAGTTTTATTTGATAAAAAGGTCAACAGATCCACCATTTCTCTGATAGAGGCCCATGAACATTTGGACACTACTGATTTTCAGAGATGATGTATGAACTGTAGTGAGATGAACATTGTTTTAGAGATGTTGCTGGTAAAAGCCATAGGACTGAAGTTAGGAGAACATGGTGGCCCTGGTACTGCCCGCTCTCCCCACCCCCAAGTCTTCCAATCCAACAACTGGAGTAAACATTGTCTAAATGCTTTTTGACATCAGCAGCAAAGTACAGTGGGCCCCATTTTCAGAAAGATGCACATCATGCTGAAAGATATGGTAATTTCCTTCACTGAGCATGTCATACAGAAGATAAGGCCCTGTCGGACTGTTGCAAATGATACCAGCCCATACACTTGTCGATGGTGGAACACACGCTTTGCCTTAGGGCTTTCCAACTCCCAGACATGGCTTTTGTGTCTGTTGAACATTCCATCCCTTATGAAGGCAGCTTTGTCAATAAACAGAATGCCTTTTTAGAGGTCAAGGAATTTTACAAATTGGTGTAGATATCATCGATGGAAATTGATGTGCTGGAGAAAGTCATCAACTGACAGGTCTTGTACCTTCTGGTACTTGGATGAGAGCATGCCTGTATTACTTAAGACATTCGACACATTGATGTTGGAGGTATTTAGTTCCTTGTCTAGAGATCATGTTATGGTACTGGAGTTGCCCTCAGTGTGCTGTAGCACAGCTTCCTCAGTCTGAACAGTTCACTGCAAGTTCTTATCTAAGGGACCCTGTTTCATTAAGATGACCATCAATTTTTGGAAATGTGACATAGTTTGATTATCTCTACACTGGAAATCATTCAGTATGCAGGCACCTTGAGATGCATGCCAGCTAACTCAGTTAGAGTGTAATTAGCCATTAAGAATCTTTAAACCCAAGTAGACACTTACATTTAAACACAACATAACATAAAGAATAATAATGTAATTGCTTATCAGTGGATGTGGACACTCTTAGTAGTAATGAAAGCTTACCCTCCTTATCTGTAAGATGTAAATTGTTGCAAATCAGACTCCAGTGTCAACATATTGATAAAAAGCAGTCAAAACAACCACGAATGTTAGTCTAAGAGAGGTAAAGTATCAAACCCCTCAAGGATCCCTAGTGGAGAAATGATGTGCTAGTGACATGTGTGTCATGTAACAAACACGATTATTTTTATCTCCTCTAATATCCATAAAAGTTTGCATATGTAGTTTTTTATGCCTTGTGTAGCCTTTTCATACAGTTTTTTTAGTGATGTTCAAATAAAAAGTTGGCTACTTGATGCATTCTGTGCCGAGAGACCCCGAGAATACTTTGTGGCAATGCCAGTGTGCTCTGTGTCTCTGTCCCCTGGCACATGGCACACGACACTCTCTCCAACCATTGTCTACCCTTGTAACTGGCAGTGCCAATGTGAGCAGCACATTCTGTTTCATCTGACTCTCCCTACAAGTTTCATATGCTTGGGAAACTACTGCTGCCACTTCTTAACCCTTTTGCTGCTACAGATGAGCTCTTTGCATACCATGCGGAGACTGTCTTTGCTACGGCTGTACTGCTTGCTAAATGCTAGTGCCTGTGCTGAGATATGGTTTTCTGGCTGATATGAAAACTCCTCATCCAATTTTTTGAACACTAGTAGGTGAAAAAAATTGATTTTTGCACATTTTACAGTCTGATGTTATCACTTGATAAACAACTTTTTTTTCCCCGATTATCTGTCACACTTACTGCACTGCATCAAATTAAGTAAAACATTGCTCCAACTTTTAAAGAGTTCACAGAGGTAAAAACACATTGTGTAAACTTTGCATATAGTTGATTTTAGCTGATACATTGCAGTGAATGAAATGTAGGTAAGATATCAAAACTTCATTTAAAATTCAGAACAGAATGATAATTCATTTTGTTCTTGAGTTGTTGGGTTAATATCTGACGGATGTTCAGGTGCAATGTGCAGTTCCTTCTGTGCAGACTTGCCGGTTGCTAAGAAATACGTATCATGCATTTTTAAGAAAACTATTTGGCCAAAAAATTAGATTTTTGCACATCTAACTGCCTGATATCTTCACTTGATAAAGGACTGAATTTCTTTTTGTTATATGCCATAGTTACTGTGCTGCATCAAATTAAGTAAAATATTGTGCAGTTTTTTAAGGTTTTACAGAGGTAAAAACACATTGTGTAAATTTTTTGTATGGTTGATTTTAGCTGATACATTGCAGGTGATGACATTTAGATAAGACATTGAAATGTTATTAAAAATTGAGATCAGGACAAAATCTCATTTCATTCTCAAGTTATTTGGTTTTATATCCAAAGGATAGTTGTGTGTGATACACCCATTCACATCCTTGCTCATCACAAATCATCTGATCATAATGAATGTCATATACTGTAAATGATTAAAGATATTGAAACAGGATTTTCTCCAAATGGTAGCACACAATGAGGCAAATATGTTGTATGATAAATACTCAAAATGGTTTTATTCGCTGAGATATGGAAGTTACTCATCTGCAGCAGTGAGAGCTTGGTGACTCAGGATACATTCAGACATCTATAACACTGTAGGAAAATGCAAGTGGCTCATGTATACTCACCCACAACACCTGGGGAATGCCATAGCAGGATGTGTATACATGCCCACAGCAGTGAAAGGGTTAATGCAATAGTTGTTGTGTTTGGTTTATGCCAGCCATAATGAAGACTGCAGTGCTAAGTACCCCCAGGATAACTAAACTAGTATGTAAATAGTATCTTTTTTAGTCTGTAGTCAAAATTTTTTATTTTGCCGATTGTGTACCAGTTTCAGTGTGTAGTACCATACTTCGGCCATCTTCTGACATGCAATCATCATGCTCACTTCCCAAGTAGGTGTATCAAATACTTACACATACTAGGGAAATGAATATGACAGATGCATGCCAGGGTATTACCTGAGGATGGTACTGCATATCAAAACTGGTAGTCAGTAGGCAAAATAAAAAATTATGACTATAGACTAAAATAAATAGTTTTTCTGTGTTGGTCATTGTTCCAACCAACTGTATGTTGGGAATATGTAATATGTAAACCAGTGCTGAAAATTCTATACACACCACCTGAAATGTGCACTACAGACAGACAAGGTAGGATGACACTGTTGGCTGGACCATCATGTAATACACAGTTCTTTGCCACTGAACATCACCCCACCACCCACCTCCTTATGTGCATACCACTTTAGTAAAAGTAGACATTGCAATTAAACCTAAATTTCTGGCTCTGCTCACCACCATCGAAAACCAAATCCTAAAAACTCATTGAGTTCATAACCGGAAAATGTCAGCCATCACATTGCTTCAGCTTCTACCTCTATCATCATCTCCATCATTTACAAGGACACAATCTCCCCTAAGTAATTCCTTCTGGTTACTTTGTTTAAGGCAAATGCCAAAATGTTTTGTCTGAAAAGGACACAGCTGATTTCCCTCACCACCAGTTTCTGAGCTGAGCTTGTGCTTGGTCTCTAATGACCTGGTTGTTGATGAGAAATTATTCCTTAATCTTTCTTTCTATCTGTTTGTGTGTGTTTTGATTTCTGATGTATGAAAGTAATCACAATATTGCCTTTAGCCTTAACTAACTTCTGTGCAATAATTTTATTACTGCATACCAAATGCCACAGTGCTAGTGACTAACTAGTGTCTGGTAAAATATTACTTCATGCACTCTTGTGCTGAAATGAAAAATTATATTAATTCCCTGAAGATAATTCCCTGAAGATAATAGTTTTCTCTAACATTATCATGTATATGTGTATACAAGGTGTTTAACTGGTGCTCCAATTTCATTTTGGTATAATGTAAAAAAAACATGACACATAATATCTCCCCTGCTCCAATAAAGCACTTGGATGTCACCCTTGTACTAACTGATATTTGAGGCTCCACATTATTTCAACCTCGGTACTTAATTGTTGCATAAGATCATTTGGATCCCCTTTGAAACAGGCAAAACATTGCTGAGAAATTTGCATTCACATTTGGGTTTTGTCAATATTGAACAAATGCAGCTCTCATTTTGTTCAGTCTTTCAAATAGCTAATTATTAACTAATATTCTGTATAATTTCTTCTGACTTTTCTATGAAATCAGCTATTTTATCTATTTTTGATTGCTGATAATCCAATATTGTGTTTCGAATCTTCTTAAAGTGTTACTGGGTTTGGAGTTTGGGGACATCCTTCACATGAATCATCTTCTGGAGAATTACTTCCATATTTGAATTGAGGCATCTATTTTCTTAGTTATCCATGTGAAGAACTCAACTTATCCATTTGAATGTATTATGACTTTTAATTAATGTTTATGCCAAATAAGCAATGAAGAAAGTGAAAGAAAATTTTGCAGGATGAACAAGGCTCCTTGGGGAAGAAATGCCCATGCCAAGGTTTCAGGAACATATAGCTCTTCTGATCAGAAGTAAGGATGACTTGTAAGACCTGTTCAGTATAATGGACAGCACACTCAACACAAAATATTTCCTCATGGTCAACACAGCTAAGACAAAGTTGATGAATTAATAGAAGTAAGAGAAGGGGCATGATTAAATAAAAAATTAAGAATCAAACAACAGCAGTAGAAGTGAATGAATTCTCCTATACAGGAACTGACATTACAAATAATGGGAAAAGCAAAAAAGATATCATAAGTAGGACACTTAGCATGTTTGGGGGTTTTGTAATTGAATGTGTGTTTTTAATACCACTGTTACTGGACTGATTCTTATGACAGTTATGACCATACATGAAGAAAAATTAGATGTGGTACCTACACAGTGACCAGTAACCTGAGTAATTTGGTGCCTTACTGCTTATCTGCCACTGTAGGCTGCATGCCAGCAGTATTATTACATACTATTAGCACCTTAAGCACTGACAACATACAACTTGCTGTTATCATTGAATCCAAGAGTAGCCCTGCTGCTCTGCTCTCATTGTTACATGCTGTAATGACCCTGTTTTGCATCTTATAAAGAGGTGGCCAAGGACAGAGGGGTTTAGTCACTAAAATAATATTGCTGAGACTATAATGAAGTGGGTATTTATTGTTGAGGCTCATTCACTTCTCATGATTGGAAGTAAACAAGATACTTGATATGGTAATAAAATCATGTTCAGCACCTAGAAATTTACAAGAGTACAAGAAAGACATTGATCTCACACGCTTTAATGAGATGGCCATTAGTCTTGCTTACACTCAAAATTTGTGAATGTAAATACTTACTAAGGAATAAAAATCAAAATATTAGCAAAACATGATAAAAAGTAATCTCTACCAGAATTTAGAATTGAAGATGCACATAGGACTCTCATACTGATAACACTAGCAATAAGAAATGCACTGCCATACAGATCATTTGGTTGTTCTTTAAAGTCTAAAATTTGAATTAAGCTTCACACTGCACTACTTGATCAGCATATATCCTCTAAGCACTTCCCCATGACAGTGTCAGTCTGAGAATTTCCCACAGTATGGAAAGTCTGTATGTACTATGAACCTTATAGAACATTTGCACAGAAACTTTTGCCCATGCACAATATATTCTACCCATTCTGGCCACATGTGTTTGTGAAAGCCTCACCACTCCGTAGTGGCTTATTGCCTTCTCTTATTATTGTTCTGTGTATGCCTGAATCCTGCTAATTACTGTGCTCTGTGCAACCACACTTATTGAAAGATATCAGTTTACAATGAATAGGTGAATCATGCACCATACCGAGTGAGGTGGCGCAGTGGTTAGACACTGGAATCGCATTCGGGAGGATGATGGTTCAATCTCGCGTCCGGCCATCCTGATTTAGGTTTTCTGTGATTTCCCTAAATCACTCCAGGCAAATGCCGGGATGGTTCCTCTGAAAGGGCACGCCCGACTTCCTTCCCTAATCCGATGAGACTGATGACCACGCTGTCTGGTCTCCTTCGCCAAACAACCAACCAACCATGCACCATATGCAAAGTGTGATTATTTCTGTAAAAAGAGAGTTACTGAGGTTCTGGAAGGTACCAACATGGATGTGAAGCCATGCTGATTCCAGTGCCATGGTCACCTACATTAGATCTCTCAGTTGAGGATCCTTTGTGCCTTCTAGAATGACAAGATCGTCCAGAGGATGCCACAAAAACATTCCCCAGACCTTAATGCTCTCTCCCCCATTCTCGACTCTGCAAATGATCCGACAACCATTTATGCTATAGAACATAAAACATGATTTATCTGAAAAGGCCATCTTTTGCCATTCAGTGGACATCCAGATGCAGTATTGGTGTGCAAATTCCAGCCTCCATCACCAATGAACAGCAGACAGGTACATTAACCAGGTGCCTGCCACCCATGTGCAGCAAAATTCACAGAATGATCATTGAGGAGACACTGTTAGTAGCCCCTTGGGTCATATGGGTGGTCATTTGCTCAACAGTTGAACATCTGTTCACCTGTACACATCTTTTTAGCCATTGTTCACACCCGTTACCTGCAGTTTGTGGTGCACCACAGTTGCCTTGGCATCAGTTTCGAATAGCGCCATTTTGCCATGCATCGTGACCAATTTACAAACTTAGCCACTTCAGAAGTGCTTCTACATTTGGTCTGAAAGCCTATGATCAGTTTCTTTTGGATTTCAGATACATCACTCCATTTCCACATTATGACAATGACTGCACTGTTTTCCACATCCCCTGGACACACTTTATATACTCTGCATTGCTAATGGTGCCACTTACCACCTGTGAGTGATTATTGTACATTGACGTTGAACATAGGTGGTGGTCACATTAATGTGAGGTGGCACAGTGGTTGGCATACTGGACTCGTATTCTGGAGGACGATGGTTCAAACCCCTGTCCTGTCCCGTCCTGATTTAGGTTTTCTGTGATTTCCTTAAATCACTTCAGGCAAATGCCGGGATGGTTCCTTTGAATGGGCATGGCCGACTTCCTTCTCCAGCCTTCCCTAATCCAGTGGGACGAATGACCTTGCTGTTTGGTACCCTCCCCCAAATCAACCAACCAACCAACAACACTAATGTGATTAGCTGTATGATACTATTCACTGTTACTGTGCTGCAATCCACATGAGCAAAGAAAGCTCTATCCAATGAAAGAACTTCTTGGTATCATATATTAATATGGGATTGTTGTTAAAATTTGTGTTTCAAGCACAGAACTGCATGCAACTGAGATGTGGAGCATGGAAGAGAAGAATTTTGTGACTGGCTTGGAATACCTGCATCTGGGCCTATACTTTGGTTGTAGATTTTTGCAGTCACTGTGTTCTTTAGAATAACTCACCATGTCATGTTTATTCCTATTTGTATCTGTGCCAACAGCTGTTCCACTATTCACTTGAAAATGTACTCAAAACACTTAGTTCCTTGAGGATGGTGATAAATGCAAATTAGTTGAGGTAAAATTGTGGAAGTGTTACAGAGAAATAAGATTGAGAATGTGAAACATGATGTAATAAGGATGACAGACAGTGCGAAAGAAGCAGCCAAGAAGTACAGCAGCATTAGGAAAGAATGGGAAAATTGAAAAGATAGAGTAACTTGTGAAATGTTGGCATCCCTTCTAAGAGTCACCATGCACATTTTCTCTGGTGTTTTGATAGATATTTGCAATTTCATTTTTGCAATACATTGCTCAAGCCAGCCCAAACACAATACTGTTTATCATGTCTTTCATGTGATGCCCAGTGGGGACAGAAAGTGTCAATTTGTTTTTGTGCAAAATTTTATGTGCACATTCAATAGAGCAATCTCAGATTAGTTGTTTTTTTATGTGTATTAACAGGAACAGTAAAATGTGAAGAATAACCAGGACTCCAGTGGCAACTGAGCAGTGCTGCTGCATGGCAGTTGCAATCAGTGTGGGCCAAAGTGGTGCTGTTGCTGCTGGATTACTGGTTATTCTTCATGTTTTACTGTCCTGTTAATACATATCAATAAAATAAGTATCATAATAGACTATTTTTGGACTGCTCTCTTGAATGGATAAATAGAGAAAGTAGAAAACCAAAGGAATTAAGAAATTGTCTAATGGAATGGTAGGGAGATTAATTTTTGAAGACATGAGTAGTGATATTCATTGAATGCTAATTACATGTAAAAAGATAATTATCATCACTGAACAACAAGAATCCTTGTGAAGATGGAAAGGTAGTTTGAAGTGCTGCTTGAGATGAAATGTAGAGAAAAATGCATACACACTCTAAGAAACAAGTGTGAGATGGAAATGAGAAAAGCTACTACATTCTGAAAGGTGAGGTAGCAAAGAATCTAAATGAACAGCAGAGTACATGAGCTACTACCGGAATTAATTAAGGGTCTTAGAAGTAAGGGAATGATAATGAACATATACTTATGTAATGAAATATATAGGACAAGTTATTATTAAGGAAAAAATTATTTAATTACATGATACTTGCTGAGAGTCTATGCACTCATTTCATATGTTTTCTGTTGTTATATATCAATACGTCCCTTCATAAACATTTTTTGACCTTCTATAACACTAAAAATTGTGTAGGGTAAAAGTTGGTGACTGGGTTAAGTGAAGAATAATTTTCAAGCTCAGATTGTTCCTTTTTTACCTTGACAATATCCAGTATGTGAGAAAGTGCATTGTGTGTGTGTGTGCAAGTTCAGTTTTACGAATACCGACATTTGTTGCTTCTGTCTCATCTTGTTACGCAAATAATCCAATAACATTACATTGTAAGAGCCAGTTAGTGTTTTATCATTTTTCAAATAGTCAACAATAATGCTACAATGTTAGTGCCAAAAAATTATCACCGTAACTTTTACCAATGTAAAAATAGTTTACACTTCATTTTTCGTACTTTCAACATAAGCAACTCAATATTTCACTTGCAGCTTTGTGCCTGGGATGTACTGGTTGTTCCATGTTTTGCCTAAAGTCTAATAACAATTCCTGGCATAATTATATTATTCTTCAACTACTCCAGATACTATTTAGAAATGCTTTTCCTTCAGTTTGTTTGCTCAGGAGTCAACAAAGACAGGAAATGTTGTGCACAGTGCATGGAGAATTTTCTACAGGGTATGATGTTCCTCTTAATGGGAGATGCTTACCATCTTAATAATTTAACATATATTTATTCAGTAACCTTTTATCTCTGTACCATGAATCTTGATGCTGAGTGCTGGTTTAATATTAGCCTCAATTCAATTTGTATGTGTGCTGCAGTCCACATTTTCAACCAAATGAGTTTTTGAAATAGTTCAATTTCACAGACTTTGTTGGTCTCATACAGAGGCAATTTTATGTTTCTGTTTCTGTGTAAGGGGGAATTTGAAGTAGACTGGAGTGGCAGTGAGAATTTGAATCAAGGAGGGAGCCGTGCGAGGGTATTCCGTACATGGTAGCGAAGCGTGTTCGGTCAGAGGGTTAGCTACTCTTTGCAATAAAAAAACTGAGTGAATGGATCAACAATGATCTTGAATGAATACAACGAACAAAATTAGTAAAAAAAAAAAAAAAAAAAAAAAAAAAAAAAAAAAAAAAAAAAAAAAAAAAAAACCACACACACAAAAAGTGGTTAGAGCACTTGCCTAGTATGCAGGAGACCTGGGTGCAATTCCTGCCCTTTATAAAAATTTTTGCTGACTGCTTCAGTCTATACACATAAAAACATTTTTTTCATTTCACCATACCAGCTCTTATTCTCTCCCATGAAATGTGTGAAACACTGATCATTTAACGCGACAACTGAAAAACAATTCCATACATATATATGAAAGAAATTTAAGACACTAATGAAACTGCCATCATATGATCATATAACTCACTTTGCTTAAGAAAAGAAATGTAATTCAGCAAACAACATATCTTAGCCTTATCAAAAATTCATCATCCCAGCTTAGATCAACAGCAACGGTCAGTTCACACAACAGCATTATCTCTCAGAGAACTATTTTCTTCTGTAATGAGTGGTTGGTTTAATGGAGAATATGATATGCAAACCACATATTTTTGAACTGTAATATTTACTGAGTGATTTTGCCACATTTTTGTTTGTAACTTCGTTAATAAACAAAAGTGCTTGTCATGTTACATTTTGTAATATAAATACACTACTATTATATTTAAGTAATCATATAATTCATGGCTTTTGCTTCAGTTACATTTTTAATGCAGTGCTATTTTATGATTTGATGAAAGATGATAGTAAACAATGAAGAAAACCAGAGATTACCATTTCATAACTATGAAAAATAGGGAAGCGTAGGGTGGGTTAAGTATTGGTTGGTATCATTATGTACCAGGAGTAGGGTTCCCATCTAGCAACACCTGTAAATAATAATGAGGAACATATCAGTTGTATCAGCTTAAGTACTAAGTTATGGTCACCCTCACCCATCCATGCAGCAGCTGTAAATCATAGTCTGGCATATACTGGTTACATCTACTGAAGAGCAAGTCTAGATTACCCATCCAAGCAGCAGCTCTAAATAATAATGAGAAACATACAGCTTATATCAACTGAAGTATTTATTTATTTACATGTGTAGTTCCGTAGGTCCAAATTGAGGAGCAAATCTGTGAGGTCATGGAACGTGTTGGTACATGAAATTACAACATAAAAGTAATAACAGATAAAACAAAATATTTATGAATCCAAAAAAAGTCAAGCCATAAGTTTAAGTAAACACAATCAACAATATAACATAAGAATGAGCTTAATTTTAGAAGGAACTCTTCAACAGAATAGAAGGAGTGACCCATGAGGAAACTCTTTAGTTTCCATTTGAAATCACATGGATTATTGCTAAGAGTTTTGAATTCTTGTGGTAGCTTATAGAAAATGAATGCAGCAGTATACTGCACACCTTTCTGCACATGAGTTAAGGATTTCTGCTGCGTATTAACTGAGTGAAAACTGCTAATTCTTGGGAATAAGCCCATGTTGTTAACAAAAAATGACAGTAAAGAATACGTATATTGAGAGGCCAATATCAATATACACAGCCTAGCAAACAGGGGTCGACAAGAGGTTCACAAACTTACGCCACTTATTGCCCGAACTGCCCATTTCTGAATCAAAAATGTCCTTTTAGAATGGGAAGAGTTACCCCAAAATATAATACCATATGACATAAGTGAATGAAAATAAGCAAAATAGACTAATTTTTGTGTCAATTGATCACTTACTTCAGAAATCGTTTGAATAGTAAAAAGGGCAGCATTAAATCCTTGAACAAGACCCTGAACATGGGCATTCCACGACAATTTACTATCTATCTGAACACCTAGAAATCTGAACTGTTCAGTTTCACTAATCATATGCCAATTCTGTGAAATTAAAACTTTGGATTTTGTTGAATTGTGTGTTAGAAACTGTCAAGACTGAGTCCTATTGTTATTTAGTGTTAGTTTATTTTCTACAAGCTGGGAACTTATGCCATGAACTGCACTATTTGAAGCAGAGCCATTGTTCCACATAACATCCTTTACTGCCAAGCTAGTGTCATATTTTACAATTACCCTTAATACTAGAAGGTATATCATTTATATAAATAAGGACCAGGAGCGGCCTGAAGACTGATCCTTGGGGCGCGACCCCCCCCCCCCCCCCATCATTTGACCATACCCCACTCAGACCCACATCACAGCCATTCTCAACATTGTGAATAATGACCATTTGCCATCTGTTGTTAAAGCAAGAAGTAAACAATTGTGAGTTACTCCTCATATTCTATAATGGTCCAACTTCCGGAGCAATATTTTGTGATCAACACAGTCAAATGCCTTAGTTAAATAAAAAAATACACGTAGCATTTGAATCATTTTGTTTAATCACAGAGAATAGAGAATATAGCATTTTCAGTTGTTAAACAACTTCTAAAGCCATACTGTACATTTGATAGCAAATTATGTGTTGTAAAATGATCAATTATCCTTATGCACACAGCCTTTTCAATAACTTTAGCAAACACTGATGGTGTAGAAATAAGTCTAAAATTCTCTACATTATCACTTTCTCCCTTTTTATGAAGCAGCTTTACTACTAAGTGTTTTAATCATTCAGGAAACTGACCATTCTTAAGGGGAAAATTACAAATATGGCTAAGATAGGGCCAATATGTGCAGTGCGGTACTTTAATATCCTGCTAGTCACTCCATCATATCCATGAGAGTCCTTAGTATTCAGTGATTTAATTATTGACTCAATCTCCCACTTGTCAGTATCACAGGGGAGTATTTCAGGCATCAGTCTTGGAAAGGCATTTGCCAAGAGAGTTGTATGATTCCCTGTAGAAACTAAATTTTTATTTCATTCACCAGCAATGCTCAGAAAATGATTGTTAAATACTGTGCACATATCTGACTTATCACTAACAGAAATATTTTTACTACTATGAACTGACTTTATATTGTTGACCTTGTGCTGCTGATCAGACACTTCCTTCACAACTGGCTGTATGGTTTTAATTTTATTCTGTGAATTAGCTATTCAGTTTGCATAGCACATACTCTTCGCCTTAGTGATAATATTTTTAAGTACCTTACAATACTGTTTGTAATGGCATACTGAAGCTTGATTTTGACTACTACTAACAGCTTCATATAATTGCCACTTTGTTCTACATGCCACCCAGATTGCCTTTTACTGCTAGCACCTAATTTTGAATGTTCTAATGGAAAGCAACTCTCAAAGAGCATGAGAAATGTAGTAAGGAAAACATTATATTCATCATCTACGTTATTGGCACTATAAACATCCTGTCACTCTTGTTCCCTAACAAGGTTTAAAAAGCTCTCTATTGCCATTGGCTTATTTTTCCTAAATCATTTCTGATTTATGTGACATTTGTTTCAGTATAAAGCCTTTTAGTGTTAAAATTTGTGCATCATGGTCAGAAAGGCCATTACCTCTTTTACTAACAGAATGCCCATTTAGTAATGAAGAATGAATAAAAATATCGTCTGTGGCTGTGCTACTGTTCCCCTGCGCCCTAGTTGGAAAAACCAGTCTGCATTAGATCATATGAGTTTAGGTGGTCTACCAACATCCTTTTTCTTGCAGTCATATACAAAATTAATACTGGAGTCACCACAAATAACTAGTTTTGGTACTTCCTTTAAAGTGAACTAAGAACTCTCTCTAACTTGAGCAGAAATGATCTGAAGTCAGAGTTAGCGGACCTATAAACAACAACATTTAGAAGTTTAGTTTCACTAAATTCAAATGCTCCTGTGCAACATTCAAATATCTATTCAGTGCAGTGCCGTGATATTTCTATGGACTAAAAGAGAATACTGTTTTTTACATACATGGCCACTCCCACACTCCACAAGGAACTCCTTGAGAAACAGCCAGCTAATCTGTATCTTGGTATAGGAAGCCTCTGAACTGTTAAATTATTTAAGTGGTGCTCAGATACATCAATACTGTCAGTCAACATCTATAAGCAGTTCACTAACATTATCTCTAATACCTCTTGTATTTTGATGAAATATGCTAATTCCTTCTCTACATGGATGCCTGACCTCCTCTGAAGGTGATTCCTAAGTTAGAGGGACTTCCTTTAAGCAGGTATACCTATCAGCTGACTTCAATCTAAAAATCGTGCAGCTCTAACACTAACTACTACAGAAATTTTTCCATGAGTGATCCCACCACCACCCACTACACTGTCATCTACAAGCTTTGCCAGCCTTCCCGTTGAATACCTATTAAGATACAGGCCATTCCTAGTGAACCCCGATCTACTGATAAACCCAACTATCACCACTGCAGTGTAACTCATGCCTCTGCCATCAGTGTCTTCTCCAGCTCCATGTTAACACACCTAAAAGCAGCATTATGATGAGGTCAATCATGGCACTGAAACAGTTGCATGAAATGCAAATGCAGTTTGAGTAGCTATCCGGTTGAGTTTAAGAGTATCAATCCAAATGTTGGTCCATAATTACAATTCTCACAGTAAATAATTGACAAGATAGGGGGGACAATACAGTTACATATTTAAGAGAGACTTATAATGGAAGAAGTAAATATAACCAACCATCATATATGTTACTTTATCCATGTTGAATCTTGTGAACTCCAAGCCCATTCAAATTTATAATACAATTGAGCTTTTGAGTGGCTGTCAGACATTTAAACAAGACTGAATATGTTGCTCAACTTATTCTCCTTGATAAACTGAAGGTTTATTGTGTTCATAGTATAAACAACCTATGGATAATGTAATGTCTAACCAAAAGTATGCATAAAATTGTACTTAGTAATTTAACCAACGTAGTCACGGGACATTATTGTGGGTGTGGATGAGTAATGTGTGGGGTTCCTGAAGGCTCACTCTCAGCACCACTATTGTTCCTCATATATCTAAATGATCTTCTGTCTAATATACAACAAACAGAATAAGTTCTTTTTGCAAGTTGCACTACAACTGTAACTAAGCCAAGCATACATACAGCAACAGAAGAAATGGTAAACAAGGTTCTCAGAAGTATCTTTGATGAGTTCTCTTTGAATGATCCCATCCTCAATATTAAAAAGACACAATTTATTGAGTTCTCACATCTAAGTTTACTACCCCAAGGATAGGAGTAGCACATGTTAAGGAAAAAAAAGTGGAACCTTCAAAATTCTGAGATGTGCATATTGATGGGAATTTAAATTGGTAAAATCACATTTTGGAACTTCTAAAACAGCTTAGTTCAGCCACATAACATGTAGAAGCATTGTAAATCTTGGGGAGAGACAAATCAGTACATTGATGTATTTTACATATTTTCATGCAATAATGTCATATGGAATAATGTTCAGTGGTAACTCATCCTGAAGAAAGAAAGTCTTTATTGTTAAAAAATGTGCTACTCACCCATGATCATCTTGTCAACACCTGTTTAAAGAGTTGGGCATTCTGACCACTGCATCACAATATACACTCCTGGAAATTGAAATAAGAACACCGTGAATTCATTGTCCCAGGAAGGGGAAACTTTATTGACACATTCTTGGGGTCAGATACATCACATGATCACACTGACAGAACCACAGGCACATAGACACAAGCAACAGAGCATGCACAATGTCGGCACTAGTACAGTGTATATCTACCTTTCGCAGCAATGCAGGCTGCTATTCTCCCATGGAGACGATCGTAGAGATGCTGGATGTAGTCCTGTGGAACGGCTTGCCATGCCATTTCCACCTGGCGCCTCAGTTGGACCAGCGTTCGTGCTGGACGTGCAGACCGCGTGAGACGACGCTTCATCCAGTCCCAAACATGCTCAATGGGGGACAGATCCGGAGATCTTGCTGGCCAGGGTAGTTGACTTACACCTTCTAGAGCACGTTGGGTGGCACGGGATACATGCGGACGTGCATTGTCCTGTTGGAACAGCAAGTTCCCTTGACGGTCTAGGAATGGTAGAACAATGGGTTCGATGACGGTTTGGATGTACCGTGCACTATCCAGTGTCCCCTCGACGATCACCAGTGGTGTACGGCCAGTGTAAGAGATCGCTCCCCACACCATGATGCCGGGTGTTGGCCCTGTGTGCCTCGGTTGTATGCAGTCCTGATTGTGGCGCTCACCTGCACGGCGCCAAACACGCATACGCCCATCATTGGCACCAAGGCAGAAGCGACTCTCATCACTGAAGACGACACGTCTCCATTCGTCCCTCCATTCACGCCTGTCGCGACACCACTGGAGGCGGGCTGCACGATGTTGGGGCGTGAGCGGAAGACGGCCTAACGGTGTGCGGGACCATAGCCCAGCTTCATGGAGACGGTTGCGAATGGTCCTCGCCGATACCCCAGGAGCAACAGTGTCCCTAATTTGCTGGGAAGTGGCGGTGCGGTCCCCTACGGCACTGCGTAGGATCATACGGTCTTGGCGTGCATCCGTGCTTTGCTGCGGTCCGGTCCCAGGTCGACGGGCACGTGCACCTTCCGCCGACCACTGGCGACAACATCGATGTACTGTGGAGACCTCACGCCCCACGTGTTGAGCAATTCGGCGGTACGTCCACCCGGCCTCCCGCATGGCCACTATACGCCCTCGCTCAAAGTCCGTCAACTGCACATACGGTTCACGTCCACGCTGTCGCGGCATGCTACCAGTGTTAAAGACTGCGATGGAGCTCCGTATGCCACGGCAAACTGGCTGACACTGACGGCGGCGGTGCACAAATGCTGCGCAGCTAGCGCCATTCGACGGCCAACACCGCGGTTCCCGGTGTGTCCGCTGTGCCGTGCGTGTGATCATTGCTTGTACAGCCCTCTCGCAGTGTCCGGAGCAAGTATGGTGGGTCTGACACACCGGTGTCAATGTGTTCTTTTTTCCATTTCCAGAAGTGTATTTATCCCCTCATGAAGTTTTTTTTTTTTTTAAATAATCCACTTCAGTCGAAAAGGAACAATGATGTACATAACTACAATACCAGAAGCAAAAAAGTGACATGCATTACTTGACATTAAGGTTGTCTGTAGCACAAAAAGTGGGGCACAATGCCTGAAAAAGTTTCACCTTGACAGCTCCTTGTGTTTGGTAAAGAAATTTCTGTTATTGTAATGTGTATAAGGTGGTGTGTAGGAATTACTAACTTACAATTGTGTATTTAATAATAACAATAAAAACAAAACAAAAAACTTATAAATGTCCAGCAGGTAGTGATATTTACAAAGTAATTTACAATGTGAACATGAAATGAGTCATTCTACATAATTTTTGTCATTCAAATGATCCATTGAACAGGAAACTAACTATATGTGATATTATTCTGGACATAGTACTTCCTTGGTACTGTTGCTGATAGTATTTGTTTTACTGCTATTAAACTTCTGTAACTCAGCTTACTGCAGTGGAATATTGTGTTTCATATGGACTGTATGGTTTATGTCTACATTGTTATAGCCATTCATTTTTTTCACAACAAATAATCTTTTGAAAATATTGACTCATTTTTCATACTTTTATCCACTGATTATTATGTTCATTCAAAGAATTATTTACCTGTGAATAATGTGTATTTCAGTGAAGTGATTTGAATTTTTTTCTGTCTTTACAGGAACAAAAAGGTGAACTGTGATATCATGGTGTTTGGTGATGTATTGGGATGTACTTAGCTTTATCTGTGTCTCCTGTGGTATAGTTCCTATCCTTTTCCATCAATGTGGGTTATACACTGTTAACAGTGAATTCCTAGTATTATTTACTAAGGCATAAGAAACACCTCTGAGTTTTTTCATTGGTCAAGAAGCAAGCTAAATTATGTCCTTAAATTATACAGTGTCTGCCATGTGGACTTTAGTTTCAGATTTAGTATACATTGGAAGTAGGGGAAGTAAATTAATAACAAGGCTTTATTTGTACCTGGATTACCATTTGGCCACGTATTCTGCTGACTTTTTTGTACTCCCTAAAAAGAATTATTCTAATATAAATTTTCAATTCCTTTGAAACACAGTGTCTATATTTTATTATGTCATAGATTAATCAAAAAATTTTCATTAGTATTTACTTCTCTGAGGATGTAATGAAATTTAGGCCAATGCTCTTAATTTAGCAATAAAGATAATATATGAGTTTTTTGTGCTATGATGTGTAAAAACTGGTTCACACTATTCACATAGTCACCAAACAGGGTGCTTTCAGCTGGTGCTTGAGTTTATGAATGAGAGTGACCAGTATGGTGACCTCTAATTTTAATAACGATCTCCAAAAATTTTATCAACATTTTAATGGAAATGCTTTTCAGGAATGAAAGATATAATTATCCAAGTTGTTTTAATTCTAATATTTCTGTGTAGATGCTTGGAAGACAATTAAATAATGCATATAATAAATTGTATTTTGTGCTTTAGGGTCATGCAGAAATACTCTGCTTCATGATCATTTGTTTTTATTTAAGAAATTTTTAGATATATCTTCTCACAATATAGGAGATAGATTAAGATATTGGAAATGAATCCAGAATTTGCAGTGGGTCAGTATTGGTCCTCTACTTTCTCTCATCATTTATCAGATCTCCACCTACCTCAATATTCCTTCCTTCACTCTGTAGTTGCAGATACGTGCTAGGCAGTGTAAAGCAGCATTGATATTCCGTCATCTGAATCTTGGTTGCACCATAACTTTCCCACGGTTCGTTTGTACAAGCTCTTACATACACTCTCTCAATCATTCTAATGCACTCACTCAGCAAAATTATAAACAAGGAATAATTTTAAGTGATTTTTTTAATACGTGATATAAAGTAACTAAAGTTTTGAAAAGAAAATTCTGATCAATTGGTTTTATGCACTGATAACTTTGTAATGGCTTCAGATGATAATGAAAGTCAATTTGTTATTGTTCCTAACTGGGTTTTAAAACATAAGTGTTGGTTTTAGGACTTTTAGGTAATTTTCATTATATCCGGAACTATAATAAATAAAATTTGAAATTTTGACAGCATCATTCCATTAACATAAAAAGGCTGTGTACCAAATTTGAACAAAATTTAATAATAACTAATATGGATTATTTAGATTTGTAAAGGGTATGAATTTTCGTACCGACTGAATGTTACTCTATGCAGTTCTCACGGCAGGCAGCGTCAGCTGCACTGTGAGCAAAGCGAAAAAAACCGTAGCCGTCCTGCAGCCAACATACCAAATGGCTGTGTGCCTTGTTGCAATGAATGTCATCTTCTAATAACTTGCTATGCTACAAATTGTAGGGATTCATGTTTTCCCCTGGGCATCTAGATTGGGTTTTTCTTCGGTTTTCATAAATCATCTTAGGCAAATGCCACAATGGTCTTCTGAACTGGCTGCAGTTGATGTCTTTTGCTATCTTTACCAATTTAGTTAATGCATTTAGTTAACATATACATCAGCAACCAGGTGACACAGAAGCATTAGAAGCCAAGGTGAATGGAATAATGATGCTGTGATGCATACTTAGGCCACTCTTTGCTAGACCTCACTATCAGGATGTGAGAGCAACTCTCTGCTCAGTTTCAACCAGTTATTAGAGAATTTTATTAACAAGCATCACACTGCTGAGAGAGAAACTTCATTCATATAGTTCCTTTGGCTGTAGTAATGATATTCTTGGCAGTGTTCTTTTTCTGTGTCATAGGTGCACAGATTTCTAGGACGGCTCATATGAAGTTTAAGACAGTGGGAAAATGAAAATTGGAGATAAAAGCTGTAATTAAGTCTTTCATACAAGTTCAGATAGCTTTGTGGGCAAAGTTATGCAAACTTAATATACGAGGTGCGGCTAGAAAAAAACCGGACTGATGCTGGAAAAAACATTTATTTACAATTATTTACAATTTCATGTTATCTCCTTCAATGTACTCTCCTCCTCGGTCTCTACACTGCTCCATATGAATTTTCCACTGTTCATAGCAATGCTGCAGATCATTTTCGGTAAGTCCATACATTACGTCCGTCGCTTTTTCTTTTACTGCTTCAACAGTCTCAAATCTAGTTCCTTTCAAAGCTGACTTGACTTTAGGGAAAAGAAAAAAGTCACAGTGGGCCAAATCAGGTGAGTAGGGTGGATGATCTAAGATGGGAATGTTGTGTTTTGCCAAAAACGTCTTCACTGACAACGCACTGTGAGCTGGGGCATTGTCTTGATGAAGGATCCATGACTTTTTTCTCCACAAATCGTTCCGTTTTCTCCGTCGTACTCGCTCACGTAGGGTAGCCAGGACGCTAATGTATTAATGCTGATTCACTGTTTGTCCCTCTGGTACCCAATCAATATGCACAATCCCATTGATGTCAAAAAAAACAATCATCATTGCCTTGAATTTCGATTTTGACATTCGTGCTTTTTTTTGTCGTGGAGAACCAGGAGTTTTCCAATGCATCGATTGGCGTTTAGTTTCGGGATCGTAAGTAAAAAAACCACAATTCATCGCAAGTAATAACATTTTGTAAGAAGGTGGGATCACTTTCAATGTTTTCCAGGATGTCAGAACAAATCATTCTTCGGCGTTCCTTCTGTTCATTTGTGAGACACTTTGGAACCATTTTTGAACACACTTTGTTCATGTTGAAACTTTCATGAAGAATCTGCCTAACACTTTCCTTGTCAACTCCTGTTAACTCAGACACTGCTCTGATTGTTAAACGGCGATCTTGTCGAACAAGTTTACCGATTTTTTCAATGTTTGCATCAGTTTTTGTTGACAATGGTCTGCCAGTGCGAGTGTCATCACTGGTGTCTTCGTGGCCATCTTTAAATCATTTAAACCACTCAAACACTTGTGTTCGCGATAAACAATCATCGCCGTACACTTGTTGTAACATTACAAACATTTCACTTGCAGATTTTCCTAGTTTGAAACAAAATTTGATGTTAACACGCTGTTCTTTCTGTACACTCAACATTTTCCGACGCACAGACAAAACGTCAACTACTTAAAACAGACGCCACGGGCATACTGAGTGCAGGAGGCAGATGAAACTCGAGCAGTAGGCGGAGCGAGAGTCACGTGACAGGCCACGCGACTTTCAGCCCTATTGCATTCGTTTTATTGTTTCACCAGTACTAGTCCGGTTATTTTCTAGCCACACCTCGTATACAACTGGACCCAGTCTTTGTTTCAGAACTAGCTTTCAATGAAATCACGTCAGCAAGTATTAAATTACTCATCAGTTAAATTCATTTGTCTTCATCTAAATATACATTTCGACTCTGCAAGTAATCATTTTACTAGGTTTCACTGGTCCTTGCCCTGTCCTTTGTGGATACTGTATGTGGTAAATTACCATCTTTTTTGCATCTCTGTGATTCTATCACTACAGGCTTCATCTGATATGTGCTACGTTCTGACAACTTTCCACAAAATTTGTTCATCATTTTAAGGAAAAATAATGACTATTCCTTCCACATTCACAACATTAACTTAAGCTAACCTGTCTTCAATTGTAGATGTGCCAAAGCTCCTCAGACAAAACCTATAGCAAGACCTAGTAAGCAACATTGAACACCATGTTTGTCTTCAGCAGACACACAACTCCTCTACTTTAGAGTGATTTTTGTTGTTGCCAAATAATGGCTACCAGGTACAGTATGTTTAGGAAATCCTGAAGATCCTTCAAAACACAATTTTATGGCTACAAATTCTTTAGTGATAGAGTACTCAGATAAAAAGTTCTTGGTCAACTTGCCACATCAAGTTCCCCAAGAATTTTCTGTCTGCGTGAATGCATATTTGTGTGTTGCTCTTCCTATTTTAAATAATGTAATTCATTCATCATCAGTGGATGTTCTTCCCAGAGCCTTTGCATTTCTTTGTGAAGAAGGAATTTTCATTGTCACTGGTTGGTGGTATTGTGGAATGAGCCCATTGTGAGAGATTATATTTTGTATCAAAAGCATTTTCCAAGCTTCTCTTACTGGTCATTAGTGGAGTGATTTTCAATATACATCTTTCAGTACGTATAAACTTCTAAGACTGATGCCACTACTATATTTGTTAAAAATGTCCTCCTGAGTCTTCAACCTTTAATTGCACTTTCCATTTCCTATTACTCTCCAAGTAGCATGCCACCACAGTGAAAACTTCTGTGTTTTTAAACTCTGTTATACAACCTTTTCTGCTCAAGCATTGCTGATATAATCACCTGTTATATATTGTTTTGTTGTTTACATTCTGTGATGCCTTCATGTATTTTCTATTCATTCCAACATAAATTTTTCATGGGTGCCTTATATTCTCTATAAATCTAGGTAGGCTCCCTTAGTACACCATATATCACATCTCCAAAACATATGTTTGAATCTGTGCAAACAATCTGGATATATATGGCAAAAACTTCATATTTTGTCTTTCTATATTTAGTTTTACCAGTAACATCAAATTTGTTTCTCTGACTCTGTGGTTTTAGTGAGATGTAGTAATTACTATGCTAGATTCACAGAGGGGTCATAGAAATTTTGTTTCATGGATACATATAAACAGTTTGCCTTGCTGACCTTGTTTGAGTTGGTAACAGCTTTCTGACTCATTAAAGTCTCTGATGAGGCCTCCAGCAGTGAAAGACAAAACATGCCTTAAACCATGACCTTAAGCCCATTTATTTTATTTATTTTTATTTATTTATTTATCTCTTGTTCCGGTGATCCATGTTGTGATGCTATCACAGGATATGGAACATGTCAATTTTACAAGCTTGTTGCCAGAATTTATGGTAATACATAAAACAAAACAAAAACAGTAAACAGTAACTTAGGTCCCACTACAAAAAATACATTTTAGGGATAGATAGCGATTACAAAACAAATACAGTAAACGCTAACTTAGGTCCCACTACAAAAAATACATTTTAGAGACAGATAAAGATTACAAAATAATAAGTGTTACAGAGAAATAAATATTGCAAAATATATGTTTACAATAAAAATATTTGGTATTACAAATACAAATTTGGGCATACATTTGCAATTTACAATACAAGAAATGTTAAACACTGTAGTTCAGGAACTCTTCTATTGTATAAAATGATCCTTGCAATAGGAACTGCCTTAAGGTTGTTTTAAACAAGAGATCATCATCCACCAAACACTTAATTCTTAAAGGGAGGGCATTAAAAATCTTACAGGCACTGAAATGGACTCCTTTCTGCACCATACTTAGATTTGGTTGTTCGTAGTGGATATCATGTTTCCTTCTAGTATTGTGACTGTGATATGCACTATTCAGCTTAAAGATGGATTTTTCTTTCCTTATGAAGCACATCAAATAGAATATATATTGCGCAGTGGATGTAAGTATTTCAAGCTTCTTAAAAAGATTCCTACATGTGGCTCTAGGATGGACTCCACACATGATCCTTATGGCTCTTTTTTGTACACAAAGTACTTTTTTAGCCAGTGGCTGATTTCCCCAAAATATAATTCCAAATGCCATAATTGCATGAAAGTAACCATAATACGCTGACTTCATGGTTTCCATATTTCTATAAGAAGAAACAATGCGCAATGCGTATGTTGCTGAATTTAGTCTTTTGCATAGATCCAGGATGTGTTTTGACCCATTCAGTTTGCTATCAATATTCAAGCCTAGGTATTTGAGAAATCTATCCTGGTTATTGTCTGCTCACCTATTTTTACTACTATTTCCTCATCTTTGGATGTTGTGTGGAACAGTAATTTAATTTTACAGTCATTTAAAGAAAGAAGAAAGACCATTAATGTTAAACCAGTTCACCATTTCATTTAAAACCTTGTTTGCTGTTACCTCAAGTTTATCTACCGAATTATCAATAAGTAGTGTAGTGTCATCAGTGAAAATGGTGAATCTAAAATATTCCGTACAGAGAAGGAGATCATTTATAAATATAATAAAAAGTAGGGGGCCCAGAACTGAGCCCTGCGGCACTCCACATGTGATGGTACCCCATTCTGAAGCTAATGGGACACCATCTAGACTATCTACTACAACCTTTTGTTTCCTTTTTGACAGATATGAGTCAAGCCATTTCCCTGCTGCACCACTTATACCGAGATGTGCAGCTTTTTGTAAAAGAATTTGGTGATTTACACAGTCAAATGCTTTTGTTAGGTCACAAAAATGGCAATTACTTTCAGTTTTTTGCTGATAGAATCCAAGAGTTTGCCAGTAAATGCAAATATTGCATCTTCTGTTGACAAACGTTTCTGAAATCCAAACTGACTTTTGCTGCCAATACTGTGTTCATTGAGATGATTAACTATCCTGGCATTTATTAGTTTCTCTAAAACCTTTGAATAGCTTGTCAGTAGTGATATTAGACTATAGTTAGCAGTATCCATCTTATCCCCCTTCTTATACAGCGGTTTTACAACTGCATACTTAAGCCTCTCAGGAACTATTCCTTGCTTAAGTGACACATCATAAATGTGGCAAAGGACTTTACTTACATGGCTGCAGCAGTGTTTTAATAATTTGTTAGAAATGTTGTCAATTCTGGCAGAGTTTTTACTTTTCATGGATTTAATAACTCTTTCAATTTCTTGAACAGTGACTGTTTTTACCTTCATGTGTTGTACTGAACCAGGTACTCTAGCTTTCAAATATCAGCAATATCATCCATATTTGCCAAGTGTGTAAAACAATCCAGGTAGCTTGATTAGATTTATGGTGAACTTATCTCCTCATCTGAAAAGAATTCACCAGATACTAATTAATTTTACCAGTTTTCCATCAAACAACCCTGTTGCCATTGGTCCCACTTCAGATGTACTTTTTTGTACATGTCGGTTGTGTAGCTGCTCCATAGATATTCTCTAAACTAATTCCTGCCTATCTAACTCCTTTCCAAAACTGATTGTGGTTGACTTCAAGTAATGATTTACAGGGTTCATTGCAATGTTATCATCTAATTTCCCAGTGTTATGTATGCACCCTTTCTTTCTACTGACTCCAGGATAATTAGTGTGCTGTTCTATGCACCAACAGAAGATTCAGTGCTGAAGACCGATGCTTTTTATGAGCAGTTGCTTGATGTATTTGATCAAATATGCTGTCATGATCTTGTACTTCTCATGAGTGATATGAATGCACTACTTAGCAATGATCATAATGGCTTTCAGCGTGTTGTTGGACCCTTTGTGAAAGCACAAAGCATAAATGATAATGGTGAACATTACAATTTATCCTGTAGCCCCTATGGGCCCTGCTTAGGCAACAGTTTCTTTCAACATAAAATATACATAAGAAGACCTTTTGTTTACCTGATGGAAATACTCTAAATGAAACTGATTATGTTTATATAAGTAGCTGATAGGAGTCATCTTTGTGAGCTACAGGAATCTATCATGCTGTGGATGTTAAATTTCTTGATCTGAGTGAACTTGAATGTGAAGTACAAACTGCAGCAGTGCCACCAATCTAAGCAACCATTTGATGGGCAAATCTAGAAGACAAGGAAGTAGAACATTCATTCATAATCAGTCTTAAAAATCAATCCCAGTCACCTCAAGATGTATCTGATGAAACTGAAGTGCAATTATTTAAATTACAGGAATCTATGAGCACATGCACTGAAGAGACAATTGGATGATGGAAGCGAACACAGAAAGAGGGATTCAAGGCCAAACTTGGCAGCTCATAGATGAAAGAAAGATGGTAAAGTAAAAGTGTACACAAGATCAATAAGAGCTTCAAATAACTAGCCAAAAATATGGAAAATTAGACCACCAAGTCAAAAGCACTTGTAGAGCTGACAAAAAGAATCGTTTTAACAGAAGTGTGGAGAGGTATGAAATACTGCCTCTCAGAATGACATCAGGGCATTATGCTATATCGTTTAAGAACTTACTGGAGCCGATAGATTTTCAAAAAGTCCCATGAAGGATAAAAATGGCAAACTTCTGTTTAAAAAAATGGTGAACAAGCTGCCCAATGGGTTGAATACTTCAAAGAAACCCAACACAATTAATGTTAACAACTTTGAAAATGAGCCAGAAATGTAATGGCTAATGGTAAAAATAGGTGGTAGCACAGAAGCAGAGTTGTGTGCAGCAATCAAAGCACGTAAAAACAATAAAGCAGTTAGTTTGGATAAAATCTCAGCTGAAATTCCGAAATGTAAATGTCTGCACTTAATTTGCCACATTACTAAACTATGCAATACCTATTGGCAAACAAGGCAAGTGCCTGAAGACTGGCAGCATAGCATAATTGCTAAGCTAACAAAGAAAGGAATTCTAACCAAATGTACAAATTGGAGAGGAATCAAGCTTCACTTGGTGCCAGGAAAAGTCTTTTGCCTCTTTCTTTTAAAAAGGATGTGAGAAGTAGCAGACTGTTGATGATGAGAGGAGAAGGCTGGCTTTCAAATTGGGAAATCCTGTTTTGTTAAAAGTAATAGAACAATGCATGTAATTCAACTGTTCACTATATGTACACTTAATTGATTTTAAAAAAGCATTTGACAGTATACAGTGGGAATCATTGTGGTATATTGTATACTAAAATGGAATTCCTGGGAACCTTATTGACATTTTCAGAAAACTGTATCAAAAATTCAAATTGGTGTGCAAGAACAGAAGATGGCAATACCCCTTACTTTAGTATTATGGCAGGCATCAGACAAGAGTACATTTCATCACAATCCCTCCTCATATTAGTTATAGATTTCATATTGAGACAAACTGTGGAAAACTCCAACATTGGCATGCATTTGAATGAGCAAACTAGGCTTACAGATCTGGATTTTGCTGATGACATCATTCTTCTGGAAAAAAACTGCACAAAATACTAATGAATACCAAGATGGTTGGAATGACCAGTTCTGTAGGGCTAAAAGTAAATAATGATAAAACAAAAACAATATGCGTAAAAAGTGAAAATGTATCTACTCAAATTATAGTGGAACAGAACGTGTTACAAGACGTTGACCAAATTCCAAAACTTAGCTGGCTTATCTGTTATAATGGGGACATAGATGTAGACATCACAAGCAGAACTGGGAAAGCTTCTGCAATCTTCGAATGAATGCAATGCATATTCCAATTCAAGGGGTTGGCGGAAGAAAGTGCTAACACTCAATTTGATTACAATTACAGTGATGACTTTATTTTCTGTGTTATTGAATATGTCACATGGTAGGTACTTGTAGTTTCACATGTTGTGTTAGAAAGCAAAATTGTCTTGTGGGTTAGAATTTTTTTCTGCTGACCCATTAAATTAGACTCTATTATTATATCCACAAAGCTTTGGGTTTACTTCTCTATCATCCCACTGATGGCTCTATATGCATGTGAGATCTGGAAAAGTCAGCAAAATCAGCACACAATTTCACTGTTTACCACTGATGGTACTTGAGGCAAATTTTGAAAATCAGCTGCTGCAACCTCATTTCATATGATGATGAGCTGAGAAGAAGTGACCTACAAAGCCTGCACAAAATCATTGTGAGTGAAGCTTGTGGGGCATGTTCCACACATGAAAGAAGGAAGAATCCAAAATCAGTACTGTTGTGGAAACCAACAGATGGATACAGAAGTAGAGGAAGATCTAGTAACACTTGGAAATGAACTTTTGCAAAGGATCTTTACTGCATGGGCATGAACTGGGAGGAAGCTGGAAACCGTGCAATTGACCAAGTTCTCTAGAGGAGACTTGTTGCTCAATATGCTACCTAGTGTTGAAGGAACTAAATCTAATTCTAAGGCACGACATTGTTCACATAGTTCTCCATTGTTGATTTCACGTATAACTAATCATGCACGATCTTTTCACATTCTGGAGAATCTACATTGACAGTTATACAAAATTATTTGCTGCTTTAATTTTGTGCTGATTTCAAAATCCAAAACATATTGATTTGTTTTTACCAATTTATTGCACCTGACTGCTGGCACATTTAATGACATGAATGATGCAAATTTATATAAAGTTGAATGAATACATAAAATCAGTCTTTTGGAGGATAAATGGAGGACAATTTGTTGAGATAATTCAGGGCAGCTGCAGTACACCTGCAAAGGAGGCTACATATAATTGCACCACGAGACGTTTTTGAGTATTGCTTCAGTATTTGGTCTCTTAAGTGTGTCATCCTGAAGAGTGGCTAGGGCTGCAACTGGCTGATTTAGTTATGTATGTGTTTCAGATATGATTAGGAAACTTAAATGTGAAAAGACAATGGTTTTTGACTGAAGTTTGTAATTGTGAGAAATGAAAAGGAGTGATCTGTATGTACTTTAAAGAAATTTTTAAAGCCAAGATCAAATTGAAACATGTTTTTTACTCACTACTTTTTACAGGTAAGTGTGTCATCTTCAGATATTTAAAAATGTTTTTGGTAGCATATTATGTTCCACTGTGCTTTCATTACTCATATCATGTAAAAATGTTAGTGGAGAGTATATTGCAATATGTGCAATATATACTCTTACCTGTCAAAAATGGTCACTGCAAAACATGTTTGAACATGATCTTGGCTATAAAAAGTTTCTTTAATGCAGTGTTTCTTTCCATAGTTCTCTTGGGTAAATTTAGGGGACCACTATTTTTATTTTATCCTTACAGTCAAAACTCAGAATATTTAATGTTGGCAACAGAAAGTTTTACAGTTATTTTATCTTTGTTGTTTATATGGATGGAATAGGAAATATTCTAACTCAGAAGATGTGACATATGCAGCAGTTATTACAAAATGATATTAGTGTCTGACATTGTGTAAGTATTAATAATGTTATGAAGTACCCTCAGTCATGTACACCTTACTGATATACCAAGTTTTTATTTTGATAAACACTAATGGAGCAAAAAACCTGTCAATATCACTACCTGAAATTTTGTAGTAGAAGTTTCTGCTTATTGTCATCTCAGTTTGCTTTCAGGATGTTGGTCCAGGAAGTCAGTTTGTATTGTTGTAAATGTTGTTGGTGTTTTCATGGGTTTTACTGTAGTACATTTCTATGACATTTAAGATACACTTAAAACACAATAATCAGTTTTGCTTATTTTTGGTTGTCCTCATACCATCTTCAAATTTAAACTCATCTTTGTGAAGTCCAGTTTTGATGGAATTATTTACTGTTTTATTCCAGTATTTAATGTTAATTCATGGAAAATAGTTCCTAAATATGTTTATTCTCTTGCCAGACGTTGATTTCTTATGCCCATCATCATTCAAATCTTGATAACCTGCATATTTAGTTCCTTGAAGAACAAAGTTGAAGCTGTTTCCATTTTGTTTCGCTGTATTTTATCTCTTACGATGAGACGTATATTATTTCCACTGTGCTACAGACAGATAATAGAATTTGAATTTTCAGGGGAATTTATTCAAATAAGATTCTGATATGTGATTTTAGTCTCCCATTGGTTTTATTTTATATATCTCCTGCCATTATCCACTCAGATTAGCTTTAAGCCAACCACAGAGTACTGGCTTTATTGGTCACTCTGTAGTTAAGAGTGAAAATTTTGTCTCAGTCTATGTAATGGATGGAAAAGAACCAGTGGAATATCAAATATGAAATGACAAAAGCAACATGTAGAATGTGATCATTCGATAGTAAACTTGTATCAGAAGGTATTATAAGCAAATGATAAGACTAATAGCGTGCCTAAGGAGGTGAGTACGAGGTTATCAACACAAAATCTAAAAAATGGTAATGCAGCAGTATGTCTAACAATGCATAAAAAATAGGAAATCATGTGAGCTACTGTAAAAAGAATAGTGAATGCAAAGTAACTCTGTGAATATCAAGAGCTCAAATGCCAAGCCAGTATTAAGCAAAGAAGACAAATGTGAAAGGTGGAAGAAATCTATAAAAGGCTATACATGGGAAATGAATATGAAGACAAAATGATAGAAACAGAAGTGGAAGTATATGAAGATGAGATAGGAGATATGACACAGTGAGAAAAATTTGACAAAGCACTTGATGTAAGATGCTTCAAGGCTCATGGGTTAGGCAACATTCACTTAGAATTATTGAGATCCAAGGGAGAGCCAGCCAAGACAAAACTGTTCCAAGTGGTGTGTGAAGCATATGGGACTTCAAGAAGAATGCAATAATTCCAGTTCTAAAGAAATTGGTACTGACATTACTAAACTATCAGTTTAAAAAGTCATGGTTCCAAAATACTGACGTGAACTGTTTACAGAAGAATAGAATGACTGGCAGAAGCTGACATTGAGGAAGATTAGTTTGGGTTCCAGAGAAATGTAGGAACATGTGCGGCATGTATCTTAGAAAATAGTTGAAGAAAGGAAAACTGAAGTTCATAACATGTGCAGATTTAGAGAATGCTTTTGACGAATTTAGAGAATACTTATGATGATGTTGGATGGAATACACTCTTTGAAATTTTGAAGGTGGCAGGAATAAAGTACAGAATGCAAAAGTGGAAGATCAGTTCGAGTTCTGGAGAAATGTAGGATCATACAAAACAATTCAGACCCTACCAATTATCTTAAAAGATAGAGTAAAGAAACATAAACCTATATTTATAGCATTTGAAGATTTAAAGACAAGTTTGGAAACTGTTGTCTGGAATACATTCTTTGGAATTCTGAACATACCAGGTATAAAAGACATGGAGAAAAAGGTGATCTACAGCTTACCCAGAAACCAGACTGCACTTACAACAGTCAAGGAACATGAAAGGGAAGAAAATGTTGAGAAGTGAGTGAGAAATATTTGTAGTTTATCCCCCATAATATTCAGTCTGTACAGTGAGTAAACACTAAATAAAATGATTAAGTAATTTGAAAAGGGAATCAATGCATAGGGGAGAAAATGAAAACTTTGATGTTTGCAAATGACATTGTAATTGTCAAACCCAGCAAATGACTTGGAAGTTGAATTCAACACAATGGGTACGGAGTTGAAATGAAGTTGTAAGGTGAATATCAATAAGAAATAAAATTAGGATTATGGAAGGTAGACAAATTAAATCACGTTATGCTGGGGGAATTACATTAAAAAATGAGACACTCAAAGCAGTAAATGAGTTTTGCTATTTGGGCAACAAAATAACTGACAGTTGCTGAAGTAGAGAGAATGTAAAAAGTAGACTGGCAGCAGCAAGCAAAGCTTTTCTGAGGAAGAAAAATTTGTTAACACTGAATATATAGCTAAGTATCAGGAACTAATTTCTGAATGTATTTGTCTCTAGTATAGGCTTATGCATAAGTGAAACATTCAGATAAGAAGAGAACAGAACATTACAAAATGCGGTACTGTTGAAGAATACTGGGGATTTGATGGGTACACTGGATTACAAACAAAGAGGTACTCAGTCATACTGACAAGAAAACAAGAAAACAAACTAATGGCACAACTTGAGTAAGACATTGGTTTCAAAGATACATCTTGAGCCATCAAGGAACTGTTGAATTTGTAATCGAGGGAAGTTTGGTGTGTGTGGGAGGGAGGGTACCAGTTGTAGAAGGAGACAAGGAGGCTTAAATGGCTGTGGGTTGTGACAATTATGCAGATATGAAGATATGAAGAGACTGACACAGGATAGATTAGTGTGTAGAGGTGCATCAGACTAGTCTTTGTCTAATGGCTGCAACAACAACAACAACAACATAAAAACTCTTTCTGTAACTCACAATGTCCCCATAAAATACTAGTTTTCCATTATTAGTGTTTTTCTGTTGTACTGATAATTTATTTTTAAAATTTTCTTGTGTGTAAGATGAGTCTGTCATGGTACTTGAAGTTTTCATAAACATAACTGTAGGCCATTTATTGAGAAAGATAACTATTTTTCTGTTCATAGTTTTCATTTGCACATGATGAATTTTTCTTTGAGCTCACACTTACATTTGTGTGACCAAGAGTTGATAAGAAGTCCTGCATATGTATCATAATTTCAGTATTTTGGAAGAAAGGAACTCAGTTAGTCATGATGATATGTCCAATTAATACATTAGTGTATACTGCATATTTTTTCAGCCAGTAGCACCAAATTATTTTTCCAGTCCTATATAAATTGTGCTGTTGTGAATTTCAAATGCAGACTCCACTCAAGTACACTAGAGCACTACTATCTGGTGACTATGTAACACAGACAAATATTTAATTTTTAGGGATTCTCGTAATTGTCTTTCATGTTCTTATTACATGACTACTTTCCTTCCACAACTATGAAGATCATGGCAATCTATATCAAAAAAGTCCATGTATATTCTCAAAATTTTGCTCCATCAGGTGGTCAGGAGGGTCATTCTCTTCTTGGTACTGCCTATGTAAATCTTGATTTCCTGTGAGCATAAGGTTTTACTTTTATTCAGCATGACTGAAATGTTGTACCAAAGATACAGTATCAAGTTTAGTTAATGTCTTGGTGATTTTCAAATAATAGTAAATTGTATGATATGATGGAGACAATGTCCTAGGTAACCAAATAGAGATGTCATTCAACTGATCCCAAAGTGGCTATGTGTTAATGGAAACAGCTGTCTTGACACTTGATAGGACATTCTGGACATTGAAAATGGCGATTCTTAGTTTCTTAACATTGTGATAATGGAGACGAGTCATGAGTATATGGGTATGTGACAAACATTAATCACAGTCACTGCAGTGGGAGAACTTCGTGTTCTGAAGGCTAAAACATGTAGAAAACAGAATCAAAGTGATACTAAGTTTCATCTTTGATGATTGTGGAACTATCCACTGGAAATATCCACCAGAAGGGGAAAAGTGTCAAAAATGAACTGTTAAGTAAGTCTCCAACATCCATTTGTCACATTTTAGTACGAGAGACCAAAATTCTGGAAAGTAAATACTGGCCTTGCAGTTTATACATCATACATCAGCCATGCTTTCTGCTTAAAATGTGGAACTGCAGTGCTTTCCACGCTCCCTGCGACCCCCTCATCACTGCTTCCTCCCCCCCCCCCCTCCCATACACACACACAGACTTGTGGCTGTTGATTATTTCTCAAATTAAAGACACCATTGCAAGAATTATGTTTTGAGAATAAAGAGGAGATGGTGCAGTGTGTAGCATTGGAGCTGCAGGCCATTCCAAAACATGACATCCAAAGCTGTTTTCAGTTATAAATGGATAGGGTCAGTGCTCCACAAGTATGAAACATGTTTTTGGCATGCAAAGGGAAGATACTTTTTATAGCTTTATTTCTCATATCTTATCTTTGTGTCCTGAATTAAGAGCAGTAATACAAGATGCATTATGTACTCCTGAAATAATGTATTAAGCATTGTCCACATGCTATCATTAATATTAGATGTGTTACATACTTTTGTGGTTGTTTAAGAGTTTCTTTTTTTAAAATACAGCCTGCAATTATATTTACTTCCTTATACTCTTTTGTAGGAAATACAGTAGTGTTTATGAGTCACATTTTGATTAGATGTCCAGTCTTCCAGTAAAAATAGACAGACTTTAGTTAGGGACTTAGTAATGAGAGGGCCTAAGTACAAAAGTTGGAGGATGGTGTTTAAGTAATTTGGTGCCAGCATGTGTTTGTTGGAAAAATTGTGATACCAGTACTGCTTTGCTGTAAAAATTGATACAATGTGTAGTTGCAAACAGTGTGTTACTCTCCAGACGCATCAACACCTGGTGTCATCAGAGACTCTGCAAAATTATGAAAACTGTAATAGATGTGTTGTTTGTAATTAGGTCCTGTAGCAGGTTAGTCCATATAAAAAAATAATTTGTGCAAACATAGTCTTAGGTTATAGTCAAAGAAGTATTAGGACAACATTTAGTGACTAATAGAAAGATATACCCCATAATTCATTGTTGGTAACCCTTAAGTTCTTTGACCTATTTTATTACATAGATGTGACATCAGATTAATTCACTTATCCATTTGTGATGCTTATGTAAGTTCTAGAAGTATATTTTTGTTTTCCATTGAAATAGTTGATAAAATGTTTGATGTTTTGAAAATGAATGTCACAATAAGCCACTTTGTATGTGAAACAGCAGGTGTGTGTGTGTGTGTGTGTGTGTGTGTGTGTGTGTGTGTGTGTGTGTAGTAAAAGTCATATTAGAAATAAATGTTTCTTAGAATCATAATCTGTTTTACATATTCACTTAGAGAATGTTGCACAGAATATAAACACACTTTAATTTAGATAATGTGGATTTGAAAAAAGCTTTAACAGCTTAAATCAAGATAAAGTGTGTTGCAGTTGTTTCTTGTAAATTTTTTTCATTAAGTCAAATTTTGGGGTCCAATATATTTAATGGTAATTGAAAATATAGAATTTTTAAAATTTGTTCGAGGTAATAATAATAGTTATTATTGCAGAGAAGATGGGCCACCTCTTGCATAATACTGTTTTTGCAAGTAATGAACCAAATAGCATGGTAAACTGTATGAGAAGGTGCTAGTTCATTAAGTATTACAACACCAGATGGTTTTGGAGTGCCATTACTCATTCAAGAGGGCACAGAAGTACAGTACCTAAATAAAAACATTTTTATTCCCATGCTCTTTTTTTAAAATATAGAAGTCCTGAACCACATTTTCTGCTCCTGTGATGTACATTATTCTGATCAGTCAATGAAACCCATTTCTAATGACTATTTTGATCACACCAATAAATACACCACCTGTTTGTGTTGCTTTATCTTTGATGATGACCTTTTCATTATCATATGTATTCAGTATAGGTCAGTGATTAATCACCACTGAAAAGTGTCCTAAAACATTGGCACATCTCATCTTTTGTTTCTTCACTCTCACAAACTATGCTAACATCTTCTTCTACAGATGATTTTCTTATTTTGTATCTGTCCCACCCACTCTGGGAATACTAGCCTTTTGTTGCTCCCATTATCCACCTGAAAGTTACACATGATTCAATTCAATTTTTTTTTTTCTTGGGCTTCATGACCAGCATTAGATTTTATTTCTGGTCATTGTACAGCAAACTAATGAATGTTATCTTATCTTCAGTTTTACAGTAATAATGTGCTCCCTCATCATTCCTTTTATTTATTTTATTTATTGTTTTGAGCAGTTTCATTTCATACATTTTCTATTTACTGATTATTTTGCCAACAGATTTGGCAACAGAGCATATGTCCAAATTTTGCACCTCTGTTTTCCTGTACTGTTCCTATGTCACATCTTTAGTGCTTCATAATAACCAGATTTTATATTTGATGGCACTAGGCTTGACGAACTGCCTACAAGAAGTCTTTTTATCAGAAATTACGTAGCAGTATACCAATCTCCTTATTTTCTGTTCTGTAGTCATTAGACTCATGACATCTTCGAATTCTGTGTTACCCACACTAATCATATAATTAAGATATCTTCTTACCCAATTGCTGTTTCATTTACATATATGAATATATAGAATCTTAGCAGGTGTGTTTGTGTTAATTTCACAGTAAATGATGAAACAGTTTTGAGATTTCATTCTAAATGGCTATGGGTGCACTTTCTACTGGTCAGTATTCCTTACATGTTGTCACTTTCTTCAGATGGGAACTATATTGACATATCTCTCTGTTTGGTGAGGCACAATGTGAGTTTGATTTCTGTGAATTTATATCTAGAGGTGATGGTGGAGAGAAACTGCACTCCCTTGCCCATCTCTGGGTATGTCCTTGTTTTTATCCTCTACTAGTTCTTCAAGGCTGGCATTTTCCATTCTTGGCTACTGTCTGGATGTAGCATGTAAATCATAATGATACTCAGACTCCTGTGGGTGTTCATATGAGAACTCTAGTACAGAGTTTGCTTACCTAAACTGTATCTAGACATAGCTATGATTTTCTTGTTGAATACAAATATTCACAATCCCTTTTGTCCTCTTTATTCTGATGTTGCATGCATTTTTTGTGTATCTTTACTCTTTTCTGGTTTTCTGTATATCAAAATTAATTTCTTAATATTTCTTTTGTGTGTAATATTTACATGTTTCTCAAATTTAAAAGCAACTTCAATTATTTCTACAACTGCTAGTTCTGATTTAATTCTTCCAGTTTTATTCATTTTGGAATTCTGTTTATCATACACATAGAGTTTCATAATTCATACCTTTTTTTTTTTTTTTGCAAAGTATGGTGTCTCAGTTTGGCAATTCTCTTGTATTTTAGGCTCACTTTAGAGCTGAAGGTACCTGATTGTTCTTCCCATTCTACTTTTATGAATCTTAATACAATGGATGTGTTGTGCCAGTTCAGTTTCTTAAGCACAAGCTCTTATTACCTGGTTAAGCAAGTAGGCAAGAAGCACTACTTGTTCAGCATTTTTGGAGCTGGCATGTGGGATTTAGATGCATGATATCGACCAAGCTGTCAATTTTCCCTTGAGATAAGAAATCCAGTAGACACAAGCTTTGCCACTTAGGTATTGAAATAACTAAAAGAAAATTCACTGACATATAAAAACAAGCTTGTGTATCATAAAAAGAAACACATGTATCAAAATGTGGCAAAATTCCCTTTTGAAACATGACAGAAATGAATAAAAAAAGAAAGAAAAAAGGTGACTATGACTACATTTTTATAGGAAAAATTCAAAAGCTAACTGTGAAGTCCCTGTACTTTGACAGTATTTCAGTTACGATCTTTGCATCTTTTTGCGAATGTTACTTCATGCACAGTATAAAGCCATAAGAGGAATTACATTTGAATTTAGTAGTGCCTGAATAATTGAATAAATGTCAGTTACAACTGTTTAATGTATTGCCTTCAATGAGATCTTGATGTTGTTGTTGTTGTTGTGGTCTTCAGTCCTGAGACTGGTTTGATGCAGCTCTCCATGCTACTCTATCCTGTGCAAGCTTTTTCATCTCCCAGTACCTACTGCAACCTACATCCTTCTGAACCTGCTTAGTGTATTCATCTCTTGGTCTCCCTCTACGATTTTTACCCTCCACGCTGCACTCCAATACTAAATTGGTGATCCCTTGATGCCTCAGAACATGTCCTACCAACCGATCCCTTCTTCTGGTCAAATTGTGCCACAAACTTCTCTTCTCCCCAATCCTATTCAATACTTCCTCATTAGTTATGTGATCTACCCATCTAATCTTCAGCATTCTTCTGTAGCACCACATTTCGAAAGCTTCTATTCTCTTCTTGTCCAAACTATTTATCGTCCATGTTTCACTTCCATACATGGCTACACTCCATACAAATACTTTCAGAAAGGACTTCCTGACACTTAAATCTATACTCGATGTTAACAAATTTCTCTTCTTCAGAAACGCTTTCCTTGCCATTGCCAGTCTACATTTTATATCCTCTCTACTTCGACCATCATCAGTTATTTTGCTCCCCAAATAGCAAAACTCCTTTACTACTTTAAGTGTCTCATTTCCTAATCTAATTCCCTCAGCATCACCCGACTTAATTAGACTACATTCCATTATCCTTGTTTTGCTTTTGTTGATGTTCATCTTATATTCTCCTTTCAAGACACTGTCCATTCCATTCAACTGCTCTTCCAAGTCCTTTGCTGTCTCTGACAGAATTACAATGTCATCGGCGAACCTCAAAGTTTTTATTTCTTCTCCATGAATTTTAATACCTACTCCGAATTTTTCTTTTGTTTCCTTTACTGCTTGCTCAATATACAGATTGAACAACATCGGGGAGAGGCTACAACCCTGTCTTACTCCCGTCCCAACCACTGCTTCCCTTTCATGTCCCTCGACTCTTATATCTGCCATCTGGTTTCTGTACAAATTGTAAATAGCCTTTTGCTCCCTGTATTTTACCCCTGCCACCTTTAGAATTTGAAAGAGAGTATTCCAGTCAACATTGTCAAAAGCTTTCTCTAAGTCTACAAATGCTAGAAACGTAGGTTTGCCTTTCCTTAATCTTTCTTCTAAGATAAGTCGTAAGGTCAGTATTGCCTCACGTGTTCCAGTGTTTCTACGGAATCCAAACTGATCTTCCCCGAGGTTGGCTTCTACTAGTTTTTCCATTCGTCTGTAAAGAATTCGTGTTAGTATTTTGCAGCTGTGACTTATTAAGCTGATAGTTCGGTAATTTTCACATCTGTCAACACCTGCTTTCTTTGGGATTGGAATTATTATATTCTTCTTGAAGTCTGAGGGTATTTCGCCTGTTTCATACATCTTGCTCACCAGATGGTAGAGTTTTGTCAGGACTGGCTCTCCCACGGCCGTCAGTAGTTCCAATGGAATATTGTCTACTCCGGGGGCCTTGTTTCGACTCAGGTCTTTCAGTGCTCTGTCAAACTCTTCACGCAGTATCATATCTCCCATTTCATCTTCATCTACATCCTCTTCCATTTCCATAATATTGTCCTCAAGTACATCGCCCTTGTATAAACCCTCTATATACTCCTTCCACCTTTCTGCTTTCCCTTCTTTGCTTAGAACCGGGTTTCCATCTGAGCTCTTGATATTCATACAAGTCGTTCTCTTATCTCCAAAGGTCTCTTTAATTTTCCTGTAGGCGGTATCTATCTTACCTCTAGTGAGATAGGCCTCTACATCCTTACATTTGTCCTCTAGCCATCCCTGCTTAGCCATTTTGCACTTCCTGTCGATCTCATTTTTGAGACGTTTGTATTCCTTTTTGCCTGTTTCACTTACTGCATTTTTATATTTTCTCCTTTCATCAATTAAATTCAATATTTCTTCTGTTACCCAAGGATTTCTACTAGCCCTCGTCTTTTTACCTACTTGATCCTCTGCTGCCTTCACTACTTCATCCCTCAAAGCTACCCATTCTTCTTCTACTGTATTTATTTCCCCCATTCCTGTCAATTGCTCCCTTATGCTCTCCCTGAATCTCTGTACAACCTCTGGTTCTTTTAGTTTGTCCAGGTCCCATCTCCTTAAATTCCCACCTTTTTGCAGTTTCTTCAGTTTTAATCTACAGGTCATAACCAATAGATTGTGGTCAGAGTCCACATCTGCCCCTGGAAATGTCTTACAATTTAAAACCTGGTTCCTAAATCTCTGTCTTACCATTATATAATCTATCTGATACCTTTTAGTATCTCCAGGGTTCTTCCATGTATACAACCTTCTTTCATGATTCTTAAACCAAGTATTAGTTATGATTATGTTGTGCTCTGTGCAAAATTCTACCAGGCGGCTTCCTCTTTCATTTCTGTCCCCCAATCCATATTCACCTACTATGTTTCCTTCTCTCCCTTTTCCTACACTCGAATTCCAGTCACCCATGACTATTAAATTTTCGTCTCCCTTCACAATCTGAATAATTTCTTTTATTTCATCATACATTTCTTCAATTTCTTCGTTATCTGCAGAGCTAGTTGGCATATAAACTTGTACTACTGTAGTAGGTGTGGGCTTCGTAACCATCTTGGCCACAATAATGCGTTCACTATGCTGTTTGTAGTAGCTTACCCGCATTCCTATTTTCCTATTCATTATTAAACCTATTCCTGCATTACCCCTATTTGATTTTGTGTTTATAACCCTGTATTCACCTGACCAGAAGTCTTGTTCCTCCTGCCACCGAACTTCACTAATTTCCACTATATCTAACTTCAACCTATCCATTTCCCTTTTTAAATTTTCTAACCTACCTGCCCGATTAAGGGATCTGACATTCCACGCTCCGATCCGTAGAACGCCAGTTGTCTTTCTCCTGATAACGACTTCCTCTTGAGTAGTCCCCGCCCGGAGATCCGAATGGGGGACTATTTTACCTCCGGAATATTTTACCCAAGAGGACGCCATCATCATGTAATCATACAGTAAAGCTGCATGCCCTCGGGAAAAATTACGGCTGTAGTTTCCCCTTGCTTTCAGCCGTTCGCAGTACCAGCACAGCAAGGCCGTTTTGGTTATTGTTACAAGGCCAGATCAGTCAATCATCCAGACTGTTGCCCTTGCAACTACTGAAAAGGCTGCTGCCCCTCTTCAGGAACCACACGTTTGTCTGGCCTCTCAACAGACACCCCTCCGTTGTGGTTGCACCTACGGTACGGCTATCTGTATCGCTGAGGCACGCAAGCCTCCCCACCAACAGCAAGGTCCATGGTTCATGGGGGGGGAGATCTTGATAGTACTGTATAAATCTGGGGATCTTGGTATTCGCTATGGAGACACTTGTTACTTAGTGTGTTCTTTCAGAAAATCAATATTCTTGCAGCTGAGGTGAGATAAGGAAATTATATCCAGAAACTGCAGATCACACTTTCATAGATCTTTCATCTAGTAAACAGAAAACACACTTTTTCAAACAAGTCTCTACAATTATGTCACTTCAGGTGATTTTACTCACTGTTAAGCACCTAAAACAATATTTTAATAAATCTTTTTAAAAAAAGCTGCCTCTTCTGGCAAACTAAAGATAAAATAAGTTTTTCTGTGAGTTTTTCCTGGATGTTTAACATTCTGTCATAAGGGGAAAGGCATTGATAGCAGTTGATAGTAATCTTGTTGTGTTAGGATGATTTGTCTTGTTCCAGTGAAGAAAACGGTTTTTCATGTATACTAAGTAACAGGTCATATGCATGCTCTGTCTGAACCTTTTATTTATTACTGAGATTACATCTGTGTCTTTGTACAAAATCTCACAGGAATTGTACTTGAAATGAACATTACATGTCATATGCTATTTCCGGTATTTCTCCTTTGAATGAACAACGTGATGCATTGGTAAGCCACTGAACTTGTTCTTAGGAGGTCTAGTGTTCAAATCGACATGTGTCATCTGGTTTACATTTTCAGTAGTTTCTCTACATTGCTTGTTGTGAATGTCTTCAACAAGGGCACTGCTTATTTTACATCTTCCATTTAGGTGCAGTGAAGTCATTTCTCCATCTCTAATGATACAAATGTAGATACTACTTTACACTAAAACTGTGAATCTTTTCAGTGATATTAATAGCCAGTGTACACACTGACAGCACTAAAGAAACTTGTTTATCAAATCAGGTAATAGCTTCAAAAATTTAGTCCATTTGGACGCCTTCTTATACAATATCTTTCTCAGTAAGTGTGATGAACAGTTCTACTGTTTCCTTCCAACAGCCAAGGTGAAAATATGCAAAACCTGCATATGTAGACAAAATCTGCCTAGTGCATCACAGTTAGTAGAATGTAATACCCATGGTGCAAATTCAATAACAACTCAGGCCAGGAAGGAAAGCTATAGTGTGTGCCATACACTATTGTGTGTAAATTCATATGCAGTTATTTTCGTTTGGATATTCCCTGGTATTGGCAGTATGTTGGTGTGGGAAATTCTGAGATGAGAAGTTGCAAACGCCTCTCTGGAGAGACAATATAACAAATATAATATGACAATATGTTATTTACCTTCAGTTATTATGTAGTGGATATTGTTCATAGGATCACCTTATGTCTGACTTATATTAAGTTTTATGATATTATTGATAAGCATAATTAGGATTTCTACCATTTAAAACATGCAGACTTCGAAGTTGTGCATTGTCATCTGAGATTATCGAATAGAAATTGTGGTTTCTTGCTATAACCTGATGATTCTGTTTCCACTAGCGAATAATTTTTGGAAAAGAGATTTTCACAGCCACTTTTTTCTACCATCTTTATATGATCATCTACTGAAACACAGGTTTTATATAAAATAATGATATTTTATAAATATAGTCTTTATTATAGATATTTAAATTCAAAATCCATGACTGATCTGTGTTGAAACAGTAGATTAGTTAACACAGTAGAAAGCTCTATTAACTTAGTAGGAGGATCAACTGTTATACAAAAATTTGATGCCATTTTAATACTATAGTTTTCATAGCCAAATAATTTTCTTCTGTGAGCAATATGTGCTGTGCAAAAGTATTTATTCACTTTCAAGTGAAATGATTGTATGTCCTGAATTTTTAAAGTATACTAGTCTAAATTTTCTAGGTGCAGAAATTTTGAAAGGTTTGTGTTAGACTGCCATTTCTAGAAATTTTTTCTTTCTATTTGTGAAGTATGGCAATACAGACATATGTTCAGGTTTCATGTGAGGTAGACTATAAAAATTACAGCAGACTATACAAATTACAGCTTCACTATGTAAATTACAGAGATCAGTGGAAGAAAGTTGGTAATATTTCTCCCAGTAGGCACGACAGATTCATTTTCAATATTAACTAGATTTGTACATGCATTATTGAGGTTTTGTAAGGCCAAATATTAACAGGAAAAGGGCATAACAACTGTAGTGACCATGAAGCCTCAGTAATGTCTAGACATTAGTGTGGCAACTGTGACTGGTACTCAGAATTCTAAAATATGTACAATGAAAGTGGAACCAGAAACAGTTATAAGGAACAAATTACTTCTCACGCTGTCTGAAATATGCTCCTCCATTGTTCATAACTTTAATAGCCTGATTATTAAATTAGCAGCTAACTCAGGACCTGTAGTACGACAGCTAGTCACCTAAAACTGCTTCTCTCCATAAGCACACACACGTATTTACTTCATCATAATTTCATAATTTTGAAGTTTTCATTGCAATTTGCATATTTCAGGAACAGGAATCTCTCATTTCATTTATAATTTCAGTGTATTTTATTTAAAAGACATAACAGTTAAATTTATGGTAACAGATGGTGCAAACTTTGTGCCATTAAAGATAGTGCTTTTTCAAAGGTTTTATGAAATATACTGTCCTGGTGGTTTTACATGTGGTGACTATAGACTGAATTTAATTTAATTGTCTATTGGTTTTCTTCTTTGCGTGTGATAGATATTTAAAAATATAGTGTTCTTAGGAGCTGTCTTATAGCATTACTGATGAACTTTGCTTAGAATTTGCACTACATGTGCTAACTTCAGATTGTTTCACAAATATTTTGTGCATCATTCTAAAATTTAAGATAGCTAATTACTGTTTTTCTTACCGAGGAAATATAATGTAGTAAAGTGAATCTGAGCATGAAATTGACTGCTTGTACCTAAGCACTAAATGTTATTGCATGTGAATGCTGAAGAAGGACTTGTTTTGACTCATCTGCACTTACATTTTATAATTTTCTCTGCATGTTTATGCAAAATTTGCATGTATCCAGAGAAAGTACTTTAAAGAATTACTTTTCTTGTTTTATATCATGTGTTTTGTTTAATGTCATGAACATGAAAAGATTTTTATTTATGAAGATAGCAAAGGTCTAACACTTGATAATGATAAAATCTGTTTGACAGACTTATGCTTTCTGGTTTTCAATTAAGGGTAAACAAACATTGTCATGTATAGATTTGACTCTTGAAAATAGAAACTTTCATACATTAATTTACAAAAATAACATATTTTCTTGTATCTAAATTTATCATAAAGTCAGATTTGTGGTAAGAAATTCCTTGAACATTTTCCAGAAAAAAGCGAATTAGAGTTATGTTAAAACTATAAATTTGCAAGTTACCTTAACAAGAAAGTGACTCTTTACTATATCAGCACTTAATAATGCAGGTGTTGGAACTTCAGGATGTGGCTGTTGCCTCACGACATGCATCACTTGATTCCCTCCCAGATCAACATCTGCATCCATCAAGTTATGCACCACACAGGACAACTGCAACTTCACGATCACCAAGTCCCAGGTAAATGGCCCTGTTTATAGCCGTATTAACCTTACATGTTCTTAGAAATTAGTTTTCTAATGCATTGTATTAGGCAGACATATGTGTGTCTAATCACACCGACACGCTTCTTTGGTCATGTTTAATGTGCATTGGTATACTTTAAGTAATTCTCTTCCTTCATTTCAGAAAATTGATACACTATAAGGTAATGAAAACCTTTTATTTCTTCTACTGCTGTATTATGAAATTCATTTATCTCAAGTGAGCTTTCAGGCACATGATGTTCCTGTATCAGCACCATGTATTAATCATATTATTCAGCTTTGAATAATTAATACTTCATTATGATTTAAACTAATATACCAAAGTAATAAAAAATCCTTACTTCAGTATGTGTGGTGACATGTATTTCTGAAACTATTTACTTCAGTAATTTGAGAAATTTCAAAATAAAATTTCTTATTGGAATTATTAAATTGATTATGTGAAAGTATGCTGGTCAATGTACCTTAATACTGATCTTTATAGTGCTTGCCTGGGTTTCTAAGCAATTAACTATAACAGAGCATAACCAAAAATATAAAATTAATTATGGCTCATAAGGGTTAAATAATTAGAAATCTGTGCAGCAAAATAGGTAAAAATAATAGTCTTTCTTGCTTACAGGCAGATAATATTTATGATCTCCATTATGGAGTGACTCATTAAATCATTTTCCCTAGTGATGGAAAGCAGCCATACATCATGTTTTTTGTGTGAAATAATTCTTACTTTATGTACTAAGGTCCAATTCCTTTGACTTGTAGTATGACCAAGCAGCTTGTAATAATTTCCCAATGTGCCAATTAATGAAAGAGGATACATTATCCACATATCCTGAAGTATAACGCTTATAAATTTATTAATGACTGGAGGCACTAAGAAATCATGATTCTACATGTAACAGTAAATTAGTTATGGCTCATAAAGGTTAAATAATTAGAAATTTGTGTAGCATAGTAGGTAAAAATAATAGTTCTTCTTGCTTACAGCGAGAAAATCTATGATTTCCATTATATGGAGTGACTCATTAAACCATTTACCCTAGTGATGAAAAGCAGCCATACATCATGTTTTGCGTGTGAAATAATTCTTACTTTATGCATGAAGATCCAATTCCTTTGGCTTGTAGCATGACCAAGCAGCTTGTAATATTTTCTTGGTGTTACAATTAATGAAACAGGGTACGTTATTCACCTATCCTGCAGTGAAACATAACTTTAGTAACGACTGGTGGCACTAAGAACTCATTATTCTACTTGTTAATGAAACATTGTTGATGATCTTAACTGACACTGTATGGAACAGGTAAAACTATAATAAACCAAAGTTGTTTACTGTGCATGTTTCTTTAGGAGTTGATGTGCTGTTGCTTTCCTCTTATCTTTGAAATAATTTATGCAGCGAGTTGTTGGGGGACCTACAGTTTAATGAAGACTCCAAACCGCTGTGGAGCTTCCCATTTTTCTCCTAACAAATCATTTAACCATAGCTGCTGTCATCTTGCTAGACAGGAGTGCTCACAGTATAGTCATCATGAAGATGTAGGAGAAAGTACAACAATCTGTCACTGAGAATGTCAAAATAAATGTCCTAGTGTATGTTTACAGTATCCTGAATGAGTGGGCTCAAAAAGTGATACTAAAAACACCCCATAACATCTCCCGTGTGCACTGTTATTAAATGCATTGTTGGGCTATTAGTGTGCTCAGCTCCTCACATCATTTGAAAAGAGGCAATATTGTGACTAGTTGGATCGTCAGACCACACTACATGCATCTGGTCAGCTACTGTCCAATTTCTATATTGTTTGGCACGTTGAAGACTTATAACTTTATGGGCCACTGCAGGCAATAGCCTTTTGTGAGCACCCAACTTCCAATGTTCATCTTGTGCAGTTTTTTTCAATGTGTTCACTCACAAAACAGTTGAGATGGACCTGCATTCACTGACAGCAACAGTTGCTTTACAGTTTTACAGGATTGTTATTGCAAGGTATAACCCTCTTTTCTGGTCCATGTCAGTTAGGATCTTTTTATAACCCCTGTCCTCATGCTTTTTTACATGGCTGTGAGTCATTCCTTGTACACAGATTAGATGGTCCTATTGACACATCAACAATACGGGCAAGTTCCATCGTGGTGTGGTCGTGAGAACATCCAAACATAATAGCTCCTTTCTGCCATTCTGTCTGAGCTCCATGTCAACCCATCTTGTTGTGCTGATTCCTTGCAACTAACTTATACACACAACTTCTCAGCCGTGACTTATGTCAATGGTGGTGGGTTGTATCACAAGCTGGTACTAGTTCTGCACCATCTAGAGTACCCTGAAGCAACCAGTGTACTCTTTTATGGGGGTGACTAATATGTTTTCCAGTGAACGTTCCTTATTATTGATATGTAAGTATGTTTTATAATGTGTCAGGCCCACTATGTAAAATTCATTTTCAATTACTCATGATAGCATTGACTGTATGATACTTCATAAAAATAGTTGATTAGATGAATAAAAATCTGACACACCATATCAGCATTTAAAAATTCTCCAGGTGGGAAGTTGCTCTGTAACACACAGTAACCTTTCTACCCATACTCAATTAATGTTCAAAAATCTTCTCATTGTTCTTTGATCCAAATTCACTGATATCAGTTATTTGCTTGCACTGTTCACCCCTGTTTGATTCTTTGTCTTATTGTCAGTAACTGACCTTTATTAAGTGTGAAACAGGGATTGGTGGAGGGGGGGGATATCTTCCTTCAATATCTTATTCCTTTTTGGTGAGTCTCAAGATCCAAGTTCAAACTGTTGCCACAGTATGTGAAGTATGTTGTTGCACAAAATATTTTGTAAACACCTATTTTTATTTTCCTAGAACCAGATTACTAATTATCTGATATCAGACCAAGAAAGCAAGTCTAGGCTGTCGCATTCCCTTCACTGAATTTCACTGACTCAACAACATATTCAGGTAAATTTAATTCATCTGACATCTATACAAAGTTCAGACATTCCCATTAGCATGCAACTTAATATTCTGTGACTCTCACTCTGTAATATCTTAATCCAGTGCTCAACAGACCAAACCACTCTAAACACCATCATGAAATTTTCTCGGGATGAATGTCTTCTAGACAGCACTGTGCACATGGAAACCAGGCCCTCTAACCCCTTGACAGATTGTTCTGGCACTGGCCTGTGTACTTGAGATGCAACCCAAATTCCCTGAAATTAATTGTCAAGAATATCTGATGATGTACGATATATTTTAGACATCAGAAATTCCTATGAGTGAACTTCTTAGGCCTCTCTGTGTAATAATTTGGTTCAGTTATTCCTTAACATTTCTGCTTCACAATAACATAATTAACAGTGGGTTTGGGCACATAAAACACCTATGAAATATCTGATCAAATCAAAGCGTGTTGAAGCTGACTCAGTTCTCATCATTCACTCATTACGTCAGGAAAAACAGTTATTATATTGATGTAAAACACTTGCAATTTTATACCATTGCATGGTTAACTTGACATTCCATAGAGTGGGAAATGTTTGTATGCACGCAGCAATGGAGCATTATTGTGTAGTTTATAAAAATTCATTACATCATCACATGTTTATCATATAAACCAGGGAGGTCCAACATTTTTAGTTTCAAATTGCATAGCTTATCATAAATTTAGATCAATGGAATTTTATGAAATTTCTTTTTTACCGATCATCTGATAGATGCTCACTTCCTGGGCTGCACTGATACTTGCTTTGGGCTGCATGCAGCCTGCTGGCTGTGGTTTGGACACACCTGCTAAAAAACTATAAAGCTATTTGTCTTCAAGGAGAAAATAAGTTCCATATAACATCTAAAGAAGAGAACCCATCATGACAGACATATGCTCACAATTTTTTTGGACATGATCATTTGAGCTAAATAAATATGCAGATTACAATTTGAGTCCAATTATACTGCTGTTACAATTGTAGATTTTATAGTGTCTGTGCGGGTAACTGATAGTTGAGATTACATCCCATGGGATTCCAAATAATTCGGGAATGTGGTAATCTGGGTGACTTACCAAACAAGAAATGATGTCAACACACAACTGGCACCTTGCACCAAAATGGCAGAACTGGAATTCTGTGACAAAGTGGTTACTGATAAAGTTACAGGACTTCAGCACCATGTTGCTATGCTCAATTTGTGTATTCTGTAAACACAAGATATTGTGGATAGTTACTCACATAGTGACTAATACTCTAAATAAAAATGAATAAAGATATTGCCAGTTTTCCCAGTTCCTTGTTTTGATTGTCTCCATCATTGTGTTGTTTTCCTTGCTGCTGTAGCCTGATAAATTCACTGTCCATGCTGTTTTTGAAGTGGAAATCATCACACAAAATGGTAAAATCTGTTCTTTTGAACAACATTAACAATTATATATCTATTTGAGATCTTAAGTGTTACAAAAGAAGGATGTGTAGTTACTGAAACATTATTCTCAATTCTTGTTGAAGCAATACTCAATCTTAAACATCACCATCCTGCATCAAAATAGTCCATACACATATACTGATCAACCAGAACATTATGACCATCTACCTAATACTCGGTATGTCAATCTTTGGCATGGATAACAGCAGTGACACATCATGGCATGGAAGCAATGAGGCCTTGGCAAGTTGCTGAAGGAAATTGGACCGCATCTGCACACACAAGTCACCGAGTTCCTGTAAATTCTGGGGAGGAGGGCAATGAGCTGTGATGCCATGTTCAATCACATCCCAGATGTGTTCAATCGGGTCCAGATTTGGTGAGTTGGAGGACCAGTACATCAATTCAAAATCTCCACTGTGTTCCTCAAACCACTCCATCACACTCCTGACCTTGCTACATGATGCATTATCTTGTTTAAAATAGCCACTGCTATCAAGAAGCACGAGCATCATGAAGGGGTGTACGTGATCTGCAGCCAGTGTAGAATATTCCGTGGCCATCATTGCACCTTGCATGAGATCCACTGTACTCATGGATGCCCACATAAATGTTTCCCAGAGCGTAAAGGAGCCGCAGCCACCTTGTCTCCATCCCACAGTACAAGTGTCATTAGCTGTTCCTCTGGTAGATAATGGATTTGCGCTCATCCATTGACATGACGAAGAAGGTATCAGGATTCATCAGACCATGCAAAGCTCTGCCACAGTACCAACGTCCAGTGCCAATGGTCATGTGCCCATTTCAGTTATAGTTTTTGTTGTCCTGGTGTTAAAATTGACATGTGCATGGGTCATCGGCAGTGAAGGCCCATCAGTAGGAGTGATCAGTCATTGGTGTTCAGACTCACTGGTACTCTGCCCAGCATTAAAGTCTGATGTTAATTCTGCCACAGTTTGCCACCTGTTCTGCTGTACCAGTCTGCTCAGCCTACAACATCCAACATCTGTAATGAGGGGCCTTTGCTCAACTCCACAACATCTGGACATGGTTTCACTTTGGTTTCACCATGTGTTGAAGACACTCACCACAGCATTCCTCAAACACCTGACAAGTTGTGCAGTTTCCGAAATGCTCATGCCAAGCCTGCTGGCCATCATAATCTGCCTGCAGTCAAACTGGCATGTACTGAGCACCTTCTCTGTTCTACAATGGACTACCCGGTCATTGACACTACATGCACTGTGCATGTGTCTAACTAGCAGTCATTTCTTGCCAGGTGACACTACTATTGCCTGGACAGGTTTATATCAACAGTAGGTTGGTAGTCATAATGTTCTGGCTGATCAGTGTAAGTGAACATTTGATTTTACATCAACATAAAATAGCCAAAAATCTTACACAATTCTGCAACAAACACCAGTAGCAAACATTTAAATCAGGATCAAAGAAGAAGCCCTAGGAATAGACAAAAATCTTCCTCACTTTTGTAGTCATCTCTCAGCAAATAAAAATATTATTTCTAAAATAATTCATAATATTATATGTATCATGGTTTATTAATACCAACACACACTCACAGTTTTGCATATGGATCACCTACAGTAGGCATCTATATAGCCATCATTTACCTCAGAGGATATTTCGGTCAAAGTAGTGACATGAGAGTTAAACCAATGGCTGTGTAAACTGACATCACCAGCATCAAGCTCAATAAATGGCTCATGGCTTCATGCTGGGGAAGACTGTGAAGCTGTTAACAAGGTGGTAAAATTCTCAAGTGCTGGAGAGGCGTAATGAATTTTTTGATCCTTTTAATTATTTCCTTACATGTTTTTTACATATCTATCAAATGTGGATGTTGCAGAAAACCATTGAAATCCTCCTCATGAAGCAAAAAGAAACTTGCAAACATGTGTTATCGAACAAATGCTATTAGCAAAGAAGTACTTTGTTAGACACTGAAAGTAACAACACATGTTTCATGTCTCTCTTTCAACTAATCATTTGTGAAACTCTTGCTAGGTGATAACACTGTTGTTACCATCTTCTACTGCACTCTAGTGAGCCATTTACAAATTTAGTATGTGTTTACTACAGTGGATAGATTGGCCAATGTAAGATACAAAATAATATCTATAATGCTATAAAAGATTATTGTTAAATGTTGATTAATGATGTATCAAAGCGTAATAGAGAGATACAGAGACAGCATTTGGGAGTGAAGGTTCAGTCACATTGTTGATTTCTTTCAGAGCCACAACTCCAAATCACTGATACATGGAGTTAAGCACCATTCCCAGGCACAGCCTTAGGACTAGTGACTACCTATTTGATAAACATCACTCAGTATCAACAGTTATAAAAATGTTGACTGTTATTACTCAGATTTTTGTGTTAAATATTTGAAATGCTTCTTGATAATTTAAATTCTGTAATACAGTATCAAAATATATATTTTAGTCCATCTCCTGGAGCAGCACCACCTCAGAGGCTTTATGTACAAGCCTTACCTGTTCAAACTTATGGTTATGAAGCAGCAGTTATGATGATAAGGACAATAATGTGGGACCAACATACATGCTAATAAGTGAAAGCAAATCCAGGGTCAGTTCAAAAATTGCACGCAAGCAACTTAACCCCCCACCCCTCCTGTTCTCTCGTACACTTTCACTGGTGTCAGTTTTTGCTACTAATTGTGATACACACTGCATACAAATATTACGCTTGGGTGCCCCTCTCAATTTGGCACCCACGACAGGCTCTACTAATTGTGACATGTGTTATATAGAGATCTTACAGTTGTAGGCCTGGAACTACAAGTGGCGGCTTGTGTCACTTGGGCCTTAGACCAGCCCTCAGCCCACCTTATTCCTTAAAATCTGTGTCATAAGTTTTCATGTAGAATTGTAGATGACAAGCTTTGCCATTCACTTTTCATTTTTTCTTTGTCTTCATACCCTCCCTCCCCCTTCCCACCCCCGCTCTCTCTCTCTCTCTCTCTCTCTCTCTCTCTCTCTCTCTCTCTCTCTCTCTCTCTTCTCTCTCTCTCTGTGTGTGTTTGTTTCCCCTCCTCTCTGCCCCCCCCCCCAAAAAAATCACTCACACACACACACACATACACACACACACACACACACGCATGCACACACTGCGTACCTTCGAGGGTCATTCGGAAAGAAACAATTTTTTTTTCTACAGAAATTATTATTTGATATAATTAAACGAAACTGTATTTTACGTACAATCTGATACCCAAGCTGTCTTTCTGTGTACCTACAATGCAAATTTATGCCCATATCATACTGTGTTATGAGCTTTACTATTCCTTTTGCATACTCAGTTGCCACAAAGCTGTTGAACCACTGATTAACGGTTTCTTTAAGTTCATCATGACTTCCGTAACATTGTCCATCCAAGAAATCATTCAGTTTGCAAAATAAGTGATAATCACGTGGGTCTAAGTCTGGACACTGTGGCAGATGTTGAAACATTTTCCACTGAAACTGCTGAAGCAAGTCCTGTGTCACCCCCACTGCATGTGGAAATATACTGGGTGATCAAAAAGTCAGTATAAATTTGAAAACTTAATAAACCATGGAATAATGTAGATAAAGAGGTAAAAATTGACACACATGCTTGGAATGACATGGGGTTTTATTAGAACAAAAAACAAATGAAGTTCACAAAATGTCCGACAGATGGTGCTGGACAGCAAAACGTCAGTGACAGCTACCGTGATGGGTGAGAGGTACACCGATATGTTACAGAATTGCATCATCCCCAGCCTGGCTGATAAATACCTGCTGGAACATATGATGTTTATGCCGGATGGCACTCTATCCCATATTGCTAGATGCGTGAAAGATCGCGTTGTTTGGTGATCATTGTGTGCTCAGACGCCACTTTCGTCATGCTTGGCCTCCCAGGTCCCCAGACTTCAGTCCATGTGATTATTGGCTTTGTGGTTACCTGAACTCGCAAGTGTATCGTGATCTGTAGGGGTGCTGAAAGACAACAACATCCGATGCCAATGCCTCATAACTCTGGACATGCTTTACAGTGCTGTTCACAACATTATTCCTCGACTACATTTATTGTTGAGGAATGATGACATATTGAGCATTTCCTGTAAAGAACATCATATTTGCTTTGTCTTACTTTGTTATGCTAATTATTGCTATTCCCCCTTGTCATTCCAGGCATGTGTGTCAATTTTTACCTCTATATCTACATTATTCCATGGTTTATTAAGTTTTCAAATTTATACTGACTTTTTGATCACCCAGTATTATTGTGAAGGAGGATGGCTCCACTGGTTAGCATTCCATGCCACTTGTTTTTTATTATGTGGCAAAGTTGTTGAAGTGTCTGCCACTAGGCTGCTGCAGTTCACTAATTGTGAGATGACTATCTTGGATTTTTGTTTCAATCCTTGCTTTAAGTCTGTCAGGCACCACTGAAGGCTGGCCTGAGTGATCTTCATCTTGAACATTCTTCTGTCCACTGTTAAACATGATACATCACTTCTAAACTGATGCTTCATTCATCACATCACCAAAAACCTCAGTTATGTGCCTATAAGTTTCAATGGCTCGGACTTTTTATTCGTTTAGGAAATGGATAACACTGGCAGGATCACCAATTTTGTCACACATTTAAAGTCACAAAGCTAAGCACCAATGAACTACATTGGATTGTGGCTGCTGCCAGACTAACATGTATGAGTACTAGGGTCAGTGGTTGGTCAGTGGCGGTGGTGGGGGGATTTGGTCATGTGTCAAAACAAAACATTCTTTAGTTTACAAATGACCCTTGTATGTATCTCCATATCACACACCCACTCCTCCCATGGAGAAATGAAGCAGAATATTCCATATTCACTGTCAGCTGCATCCAACCGTATTGATATTTACATCTTCCATACATTTTATGTCTAATAGAAATGATGTGTTATGAAGTTTTATGTCAACAGAAAGGAAAGAAACATGGAAGAATATAGTTTCCCACATTTTTGTGTGTCACTTAATGTTATTCTGTTTACGGTGCGATGTGGATGGTGCTCGTTCTATGACCTCATATTACAGCTGCTGCTGGAAGTACCTAACAAAAATTCATGTACATCAGTAACTGCCACAGTTTGAATATCAGAACTGACATACTTCATGTGTAACTGTTCATAGGCAGCCAAAAATGAAAAGTAGTGCTGTTGATATTTGTAACATAATCTGGGTTGTAGGTAATGAGACTACTTCAGTTGATTCTTTATACCTATCAGTGGTATGTCCACTGTCGTAAAGAAACAGCACACACTCCCAACTAGCCTGACCTATAGTGATATAGCTTTCAATTATTAAACCAACCTGTTTTGAGACGTTATCCTCATAAATCACATAGCATCCTTGATCAGTGGCGAGACAAATTTTCATATACCGGTGGAAATTAAAAAAGGGATTAAAATCTTCCAGAAAACTGTTCACCTAATCCACTTGATGGCTTAGCATTTTGTACTGAAATTGTTTTGAGCATTGTCCATAGGGGAGGGGGGGTGAGGGGTTGGGAACAGCAATTAATACAATTATAATAAAATTATTTCAATGAAAGCTGTCTTGATCACATGTAAATTATTTATTTGTTCAGTGACTGGTTTCAATCTCTTATACGATCATCATTGGAGCATTTTACTCTGTGGAAAAGAGTAATACACTTTCTTAGACATCAGAGGACATGAGTACAGTCATAAGCATAAAATGATACAGAAGCAGGGTTGGTATACCCTTGGTGACAGCAGAAGACAGTGGTGTGTAGCAGACCACTCTGGAGAAGCATGGTGAACACTGCTGAATAAGGCTCAGTCACTAGTAGGTTAATAGTGAAAGTTACGTCCACTACCTCTGGCGTAACATCCCTACTAGCCAATGGTTGTGAAACGTGATTAAATTCTGCAGAATCCATTTATAAAATATATAATTATTAGCAATTTTGTCATAGAATAAACAACTATGGATGTTTTAAGTATTGTATAAAAGACAGGCACCATAAATAAGTTCAAAAGCAGAGAATATGTCATTATTCAGTGGCACTGGCTCATTTAAATGTATGCTGCACTCTACTCTTATGGTAGACATAAACATAACAAAGATGGTTGTTAGGATGTCAACTGGTAACCAGGGAAATGAAATATGATTCAATATGTTCCGTCATCAGACAAAGACATTGCGGGAACCAGCTGGAAGGAAGAACATCAACCAGTAATTGAGGAAATGATATGGGAATCAGTAAATACCATCATCAGTCATAGATGTTGTGGAGTTACCTGGAGGTATATTTTGACATGCACCTGTAATACATATGGACATGTCCAATTAGCTGCCTGTGATATCATTAAGGTTAAATATATAGAATTTTATCATTTAAGAGGTCAAGTTACTGTTTGCAAGTAAAATAGTAACATTAAACATTACAGTCTTGCATAAAAATTACAGAAGTAATTTATTTACACTGAAGGAGGTAATAAATTAATAACATACCCGGCTCTATAGATATTTTGTGTGTCATGAATTAACAAATATTGTTCTACACCACCTGTAAGTGCACTTTGAGTACTATGTAAATATGGGCTGACCATTATGGTCCATTTTCTCACCTCTTGTGCTGTTTATTATTTTAAATTATCTTAATACTTAAAATATTTTTTTTAATGTCTCTGACAACATTTATGTTAAATCCTTTGAATTTCTTGCAAATATTATTTTATAAGTCCCTTATTACAGAATTATAGCATTTTATGTTCACTATTGTTATATAATACAAACTAGTACTTAAAGAGCCTTTTAACTGCACAACAATATTAGTGTTATCAACCTCACTGTTCTTTCTTGACAAAGTTTCATTTATTATCTTGGGTTACTTTGCATTCTGGATGTAGATATGCATATCACATTTGTGCAAAGTTTGCTGTAATTTTGTAATTTTTATGCAAGATTGGAACATTGTATGCTAATATTTTACTTGTAAACAGTGTCTTTGACTCTTAATGTTAATAAACATTTTATGCTAATATTTTACTTGTAAACAGTGTCTTTGACTCTTAATGTTAATACTATATTTACTTACCCTTGACAATATCACAGGCAGCTAAGTATATATGTGCATAAGCACAACAGGCATATGTCAAAATGTTGCTTCAGATAACTCCACAATATCTATGACTGATGGTAGTACTCATTGATTCCCATGTTGTTTCCTTCATTACCCATTGGTGCCCTTCCTTCCACAACATCTTTAACTGATGGCAGAACATACTGAATCATATTTCATTTCCTTAGGTACCAGTATGCATCCTACCAGCCATCATTGCTATGCTTACATGTACCATAAGTCCGTGTAGAGGGCAGCGTACATTTAAATGAGCCAATGTCATTGGATAGTGATTTATTCTCTGCTTCTGAACTTTTTTCAGAGCATGTCTTCTACATAATATTTAAAACATCCTTAACTGTTTATTCTATGGCCAAACGTCTAATAATTATATATTTTATAAATAGATTTCACAGAATGTAGTCATGTTTCACAACCATTAGCAAATAGTTACATTATGGTGGAGGTGGTGGGTGGAGCTTTTACTGTTAAACAACCAGCGACTGAGCCTTATTCAGTAGTGTTTGTTATGCCTCTCCAGAGTGGCCTGCTCCAGGCTACCATCTCCTGCAGTTGTGAAGCTATATCAGCCATGCTTTTACATTATTCTATGCTTATTATTGTACTCAAGTCGTTTGATCTCAAGGAAAGTGTGTTATTCTTTTCCACAGAGTAAAATGGTCTGATGGTGAGCCTGTAAGAGATTGTAACCAGTCACTAAATGAAATAAATAATTTACATGCAGTCAAGACTGCTTTTTCTGAATGAACCGAAACTGGTCATATGAATAATAAAAAAAAAAAAATTTGCAATCAAGACGGATTTTAAGTAACATTATAAGACTGCTTTTAATGAAATAATTTTATTTTGTATCAGAGTTTTCACTTCAATAAGAAAATTGCTAGAATATTTAAAATTTGACTACCGGTATACTAGCTAAATGTTAAAACTAAGTAGCTTTGCTTTAGAAGCTTGATTTTTCTCTGCTTTTAGGGGACAATAACATATTTTTTTTGCCTCATTGAACTGTAATGAAGCCTGAGAATTGGTTGGCCATGGATTGAATAGGCATTTTACAGATCCTAAAGAGATGTTGCAGGGCAAGGAATCACTCTTGAAATATTCCTCAAATGTGTCTTTTGTTTATAAAGGTAATATGGTGGAAATAAAAAAGATTTTTGAAATTATGCACAACTGAGTTCTTTAGAGGCTTTTTTATGATCAGTAAAGTGTTCCAGTCCTGAATTTACTTCATCTGCACACAAGAAGAGGAATAAACTAAATGAAATAGTACTTTTCAGGCATGACTCAGGGAAATCACACAATCCTCTGATTTCATAGGGACATAGCATTTCAACAACAATGAGAAATTAACAGTTTACTTATTTCAGATGTCAGTAGTAGATGTGACTTGAAGCCTAGAAATGATTCAGAAGAAAGTAATATGTGAGACAAAGATAAACAGAGGTGTCAAGATAGAAGAGGATGAAAACAATTTAAAGCATATCTGCAGGAAAAGTTATATTAATGCTTTTCTAAATCTCAAATCATCTTCATTACCACTAACCTCTATCTTACTGACAGTCAGCTCAGTATAGGTTAACCCAACTAGTAACTGCAGTCTGTGATTTGTCACAATTTTTGTGTGAAATTTTACTTTTCTTACTGGCATAGCATCTATGATAACTATATTAGTGTATTTAAAACTACTCTACACAAAAAGGTAGACACAATCACTGTTGTTTTTGTTTCTTACAATTCCACAGGCTACTGGTTCACAGATTGTCAGGCCATATTAGCATCTCCCAAAGCCGGCATACGTCTTTTATAACTACTGAGGAATGTTTTTCTCTGTGTACGATACTTTAAGTCTGGGATACAACAACTAACTTTGTCACCTGGTGTAAAATTTTCCTTGAGCCCTGAATTGAAATGAGCTGCATACTAACCAGTATTCTCCCTCACCACCCACATTATGAGTGCTCCTAATGAAAAATTTGTGACGCAAACATTCCTACCACTACCTATACAAGCCCTATTACTAGTAGTATCTACTTCGTAAATGAAAATAATGGTGTGAGATGACTCATATACTAGCTGATGCACAACCCCTGTCCAGCTTTTTATGTCAACATGACCTCAACTAAAGTGTCAGTAAGAATGAATGGACACAAGTAGAGAGTCTATACTGGTAACGCACAACACCCTGTTGCAGAGCACACTCTGCAATGCAATAGCAGAGACCATGCTGCCTGCTTCACCATGCAGGTGATATGGATTCTTCCTCCCAGTACCAGTACCTCAGAGCTTCACAGGTAGGAACTTGCTCTACAGCATGTGCTTGGTTCCTGTCATCCGTATGGTCTCAGCTAACCCTGATATATCCTGTTTTTGTCATTTTTTTTCTTTTTGCTTTTGTCCTCCTTTCCCCACTTTCCTCCCGTATTTCATCCATCTCCATCTGAGCCTTGCATTTCCTTTCTGTCTTCCTGTGTTCATGTTTCCCAAACTTCTGTTTGTATTCTTTACTATTATTATTTATTTATTGTTTAGTCATTTCCTTGCCTATATTTCACAATCAGCTCTTTGCCTTCCCCTTTCTTTATTTTTGTTCTATGCCTCCATGGTTTCTTTCCTTGCTTACAGTTCTTTTCTCAGAGACATGCTGTCTTCAAAGTTGCTCCTGTGTTCTGAGGTTTTTGAATCTCATCTGTCTTGGACGTTTCCTTGCAGTGTTCTGTCCTCTCCTGTCACTCTTTGTTTTCAATAAACTGAGATCTGGGGAAACACTTTTGGGCAACTTCCTACATGAAATTTAGCACTTGAAGTGCTTTGTCATTGATATATATTGATATTAAATCTTCTTGGTAATATATGGTGCTTCTTTCTGCACTTCTTGGAAGATGTGGTGTTCATTTATTGTGACGCTTACAGGTCTCCTCAGTCTCATAAGCTGATTTCACTGCAAGTTCCGTGCATTTAGAAATCTCAGGTCTAAGACATGGATGTAGATGTTTAAGGCTTTCCAGGTGCTACACAGTTTTATGTCATTCTTTACAAACTTTTTCTTGCTCTTGAAATTAATTTTAATACAGATGTCTCCTCCCACAGGGATATATGGTGATACTTCATCCTGTTTATTACTGATGTTAGTCTTATGAGACAGTCCTTTATTGATATGAATAATTTATTTGTTATAGTAAGTATATGTTATAGTAAGTATGGTACCTTCAATGTGTCACCTTCTTTCCTTTCATTTTGTGCATGGACCTGTTATATGGTATATCTGGTATAAATGAGTTACAGACCAGTGAGAGGGCAAATCTTCTAGAAGTCTTTAGATCAAATGCAATTTTTGAGGTTCCTGGAGTACTTATTATGTATAGTATTAACATGTGTTGTATGAGGAGAAGCCCTTTAGACAAGCACTGCATATTTTTCGTTTCTGAACTATGTTGACAGGTGTCAACAAAAGGACCTTTCCTAACTGAGAATGAGCAATGTGACTGAATTCTTAAAATACTGGAGCTGTGTTTGGGAGTAACAGGGTTCAAAGTCCATTTGGCTATCCTAATTTAGATTTACCATAGTTTCTGGAAATTAGTAAATCCTAAAATAAGTAATTGCCATATTCTTCCTCCATCTTTAAGTCTTTTCCCTCTTTTCTCTTAGTGAAGCTGGCCAACTGGTAGAGTACAGTTCTTCAGAGTGATCTGTAACTCCAGAATGTAGGAAAGTTGTTTGATCACCAGCACTAAGTCCCTCTCATCTTATGAGTACTTTGAGCTGCAAAATTACTTTAGATTCACACCTTTCAATATGATAATCAATCATACTTTAACATCCCTGTTTAGTAATTGGTGTATACACTCCTGTGTCTTCATACAGTTAGGCTTTAGGTAAAAGAATCAGATAGAAATTTTTTTAAGGTACCTATTACTTTTCTTCCCACATTCTCAAAGGTCTATTTTGAATAGCTTTTGCTACATTATTTGTGTATATGGCTATGCTTATCTCGGATGCACTTGCCAGATCATTGGTGCACAAGTTGAAGTACTGTGTGAACATCGTGGCAATCATTTCCCTTGAAGGAATATTAAGGTTTAACATCCCTGCATTGACAAGACCATTAGAATGAAGCACAAGCTCAGGATTGGGAAGGAAACTGACATGCACTTTCACAGGATCCATTCCAGCATTTACCTAAAGTTATTTAGCAGAATCACAGAAAACCTAAATCTTAATGGCTGCACAGGGATCTGAACCACTGTCCTCCAAAACTTGAGTCCAGTGTCATACCACTGTGCCATGTTGTTTGGTCACTTTGCTTGAAGCAGTTCATTCTCTTGATTTCCCCACTGACCTTTTCTGCTTTATAGAGTTTGATTAGCAACTTTTTTTTAGAAAATTCCTTTGAACATGGATATCATGTAAGACACAGACAGATCATAAACTACCCTACCACAGCCTCAAACAGTTTGAGAATACATATTGTTTTGTGATAAACATTTTAAATACATTTAGGAAAAGAAAACTGAAAATAAATGATCCAGTCACATTAATGTGACCATTGCCCATATCCGATGTCAACGTGCAATGGAACTCACAGACAGCAGGTGGAAGCACAAGCAGTAGATGGTATATAAAGCATGTCAGTGGATGCGTAAAACAGCATAAAACATTGCTGTCATTGTCATACTGTGGAAATGGAATGATTTATCTGAAATCCAAATGAGCATGATCATTGGCTTTCAAGCCAAGGGTGGAAGCATTTACAAACAATTAAGTTTGTAAACTAAAGAATATTGTGCATTGCAAAATGGCACTATCCAAAATTTGCACTGAGGCAGCTGTGGTGCACTGTTGGCCATAAATGACAGGGGTGAGCAACGGCTGCAAAGATGTTCATAGATGAATAGATGTGCAACTATTGAGCAACCAAACACCAAGATGAACCAAGTGGCTACCAACAGTGTTTTCTCAATGATCGTTCAAAGAACATTGCTGCGAATGGTCGTCTGCAGCAAATGCCTCGTTCATGCACCCACACTGACTGCTGTTCATTATTGATGAAGGCTGGAAATTGAACACCAGTAATGGAACTGGATGTCCACCGAGTGGCAACAGGTGGCTTATTCAGATGAATCACATTTTATGCTTCACCTGACAGAAGGCTGTTGGCGTGTATGACCCTGCAACAATCATTGGAAGGGTCTGTCTGGAGGAGGGAGCATTATGGTCTTAGGAATGTTTTTGTGGCATTCCCTGGATGATCTTGTCGCTCTGGAGGGCACAGTGGATCAATATATGTGTGCATCTATCCCTTGAGACCATGTCCACCCCTAAATGCAGTTCGTTCCTCCCCAGCACGATGGCATCTACCAGCAGGATAATGCAATGTGTTACACAGCTCTCAGTGTACACACATAGTTCAAAGAGCACCATGATGAGTTTACTGTACTCCCCTGGCCTCCAAACTCCCTGGATTTTAATCCAGTCAAGAATCCGTGGGACCACCTCAATCTGGCTGTCCACACCATGAATACTCAGCCAAGAAACCTAGTGCAGCTGGTCATACCACTGGAGTTGGCATTGCTCCACATCCTTTTCAGTACGTTGCAGGATCTCACTGACTCTCTTCCTGCATGTCCATGCTGCAAAAGGTGGTTACTGAGGCTTTTGACTGGTGGTCTCATTAATGTGACTGGGCTGTGTATTATAGCATAGATGAATTTGTGCTGATGAATACTCATGAATAACATTCATGTAATTAGTGTAAGGTAATTTTGGATTAATTATAAATGTCTGATGTCTGTACCATTACAGATCAAAGCATATGACTAATTTTCCTATCTGAAACAAAGAAATCCAAAATTTCTGTGTGATATCACACAATTCAGACTAGTAAAGAGCAATATACAGGGGTTGGAAAAAATATGGAAACATCATGAGAAATGCATGTTTAAAAATAAATGCAGATGCTAGCCAAGCCTGCAGGTAGTGTTGTGCTGTTGTGTCTGATCGTGTACATAACCTGTGCAATTACTCCAATATGTTGAAAGTGTCAGTTGTGATCAGAACAGTGTTCTGTGTAGTGGCACTGTGTAAAAGATTTATACTGCATACAGGGAAACCAGCAAAACATCAGGGCAGATGGTCATTGTAAAGTATTGTGACAAAAAATAAGAGGACAACAGCTGAAAAGTCATTGCAGAACTGAGTGTCACAGTTGCAACCCCTGTCAGCACCAAACTAACATGAAGGGAGCTCCATAAATAGGGAACTGCAGGGCAATCTGGAATTCCAGAACCACTCATCATTAATGCAAGTGCCTTTAACAGGAAAACATTGTTCCAAAGCCATAAAACCTAGAGCATGGAGCAATTGAAGAAAATCATTTGGTCAGATGAGTATTTTTCACACTGCTTCCAACTTTTGGGTGAGTTTGTGTCTCAGGAGTGAAAAATGATGGGGTTCAGTGATGATTTGGGCAGCTGTATCATGATATTCCATGGGCTGCATGGTTACTCTGCAAAAGTTTATTTGACAATTTGGGGTGATTAGGTCCATCCCATGTACAGTGTTTGTCCCACAATGGTGATGCTGTGTTCCAAGATGACAGGATTCCTGGTCAGACAGACTGCATCATCAGGGGCTGGTTTTGCGAGCATGAGGATAAATTATCGCATCTCTCCTGGTTACCACAGTCACTAAATCTCAATAGGGTTCAGTCTTTGTGGTCTACATTGGAGAGAAGGGTGTGTAATCACTATCCACCTCCATCATCATCACTTGAACTAGCCACTATTTTGCAGCAAGAATAGTATAAGATTCCCCTGAAGCATATATAGGACCAGTACTTATCCACTCTGAAACAACTGGGTGCCATTTTACATTCCAATGGGCTTCTGATACCATGTTAGACATGATATTTCCCATGTTTTGACTCTCCCCCCGTAAGTGAAATGCCACAGATGAGTCACCAGCATATCAATTCACTGTTATACTAGGCAGTCAGAAACAGTCTGTAAAGCTTGTAAGGGTGTTGCAGGTAGATTGTGCTCAGAAATAATTGTTAAGAAAAAATTTGATTTGTTGCATGGTTTATGAGTTAACTGGAATTTTAGTTATCCAATCAGGCCAGAGTCCATGTTGCCAGACATGTTCTGTGTTTGGTTTCCTAAAACCAAACAAGAGAGCAATACAAAAATTGGAGATGTGTTGGTGATAAGGATTGAAACTGAGCCACAGGCTGAGAAGTCTTGTGCACTATAATCTACACTTTGAGAACAACGGACACTAATTTTATCTGGCAGCCTACTTGAATTCGCATGCAAAATTGCCTGATTGGCTAACCTCACTGCTAATTAACTTGCTGCAATGTACTGAATTTTTTTCTTAACGATTATTTCTGAGCACAACCTACCCTGCAACACCCTTACAAGCTTTTTGAACAGTTTCTAACCATCGTGTATATGATATCTCATACAACATTTTAAAAAAATCAAATCATGATGATTAAAGAGAATCATAAGCTGTCAAAAAATCATTGTAGACTTCTGTCTTCATTGCCTTGTTCTTGTAACCAGTTTATATGTTCCAAGTGAAATTCAGAATCCATCTAAAGCACAATCTTACTCCCAAGCTGGCTTATTTTGGAATAGGTTTATCTGTAGTTGTTGCTATTTGGTAAGTGATAGACAAGAGAGCCTGGTCTCAAGTGTCTTGGTTCATTAAGATTCTTTCCTAACATGCTTGACTAAACATTGTGTAAATATGAATCTAAGTCACTGGTCTTAGTTATCAGTAGGGATAGGTTTTTTATGACCTAAAAACCACATTAATAAGCAAAAAAGTGTTGTCATAACCAAAAATTTGTAGAAAAAAGGTGTGCACAATAACATAAAAAATATTACCTAACACTAACAAAATTAAGTAAAATTTCTGTTGTGAAATAAATCGATAATTCAGTTTACATTAAAGAACTAATTATTTAATGCACATGAGAAGTAAACTTACTACAGAATATACTGTTTTACCATACTTTTTATTAACATTATCAGAGCATAGTTTACCTACAAGGTGTTTTCTTACATCCTCATTTTTACTTCAATTTATGAGCTCTGAGCTGTAATATACAATGAATACCTTGTGCAAATTTTAATATGAAAACGATTTCCTGTTGTCAGCCAATAAAGCCTTGTATCTCAAAAAACGTCTTCCTACTTCAGGTGACACAAGAGGAGCATACTTAAAACAGAATCTAAATCTAAATGAGTAAGAGTATCAACAATTATGGAAAGGATAGATTGCTGCTCACTGTAAAGATAAAATGTTGAACTGTTGTTGATATTACAACCTGGACTTTCCATTGCTTAAATAAGTAAGCGAGAACTTTTCACTCACTAAAATCAGTGAAATGGAACATAGTGTATGAGCCCCTTCATTTTTTCTAACACCTTTTCTGTTTTGACACTTTTTTCCACTCTACCATGAACAGCTTCTCATTTATTCATAACTTTTTTCACTTGTTCTACCTGCTTCACTAGTGGCACTTCTGACTCCTCCAAAATGATCGTGGTAGCTGGATTAAATCCAAAATTTGATTTTATGTTCAGAAGTTTGCCTGAAATTTCACCATTATACTTTAAATCTTGGACCAGTCCATTTAAGTGGCTTCACTGACATCAAATCAATCACTGATGCTTTTCACAACATTGAAGATCTGGCAGTAACAGATTCATGCATCAATCCAGGACTGCCATCTTGTCAAAATGGAAGATGTTGGTAGGGAAATACCTGAAGCTAACAACTTAAATGCTGCAACATGTGATGGGGCTTTCAGAAATACCTTTTTGACCATCCAATAAATTTCTCAGCTATACTGAATTACTATGAATCTCCTCTGCAACTGTGTGTAAGGCATGAGCTAAATGAGTCACATTTTATTGTCTAATGCTTATACTGAGTTGGCAGCTTTCACCATGTAAGGCACAACATCATGATACTTAATGCATTTGGGCCATATGGCACCTACAGTTCTGTCAAACAAGTTACTTATGATGGGAAAAGTTACTTTTTCTAAATGTTCACAGTTTATTAGAAACTTTTTGCATGGACCATCTTCTTCCACATATACAGCTGCATCTGCATCTACATCTACATGACTACTATGCAATTCGCAGTTAAGTACCTAGCAGAAAGTTAATCACACCACCTGTAAGCTATTTCTATACCATTCAATTTTCAAACAGTACGTGGGAAAAATGAACACTTAAATCTTTCTGTGTGAGCTCGGATTTCTCTTATTTTGTTACAATGATCTCTCTATGTGGGTGGGCACTAACAAAATAGTTTTGCATCTGAAGGAGGAAGTTGGTTATTAAAATTTCATGAGAAGATTCTATTGAAATGGAAAACACTTTTGTTTTAATGATTGCCACCCTGATTCACATATCATACCCATGGCACTCTCTTCTTTATTTCGTGAACTGATGTCCTCCATCAATCCTATCTTGTATGTATCCCACACATTGGAGCAATACTCCAGAAGAGGACAGACAAGAGTAGTGTAGGCAATCTCTCTAGTAGACCCGTTGCATTTTCTAAGTGTTTTGCTGATAAATTGTAGTCTTTGATTCGCTTTCCCCACAGTGTTATGTGATTGTTCCAATTTAAGTTATCTGTAATTGTAATCCCTAAGTATTTAGTTGAGACCAAACCATTTAGCTTTTTGTGATTCATCATGTAACCAAAATTTAGCAGTTTTTTTTTTGTGCTCATTTGGATAACTCCACACTTTCCATGATTTTGAGTCAATTGCTACTTTTTGCACCATATAGATGTCTTGTCTAAATCAGTTTGCAATTGATTTTGATCATTTAATGGCTTTACAATATGGTAAATGACAGCATCATCTGCAAACAATGTAAGAGGTCTGCTCAGAATGTCTCCTAAATCATTTATACAGATCAGAACAGCAGAGGACCTATAACACTTACTTGGCCAATGCCAGATATTACTTTTGTCTTACTCAATGATTTTCCTTCAGTTACTACTAACTGTGACCTTTCTGACAGGAAATCATGAATCCAGTTGCACAATGCAGATGTTGCTGTCATCAGTAACATTACCATTGTTATCACACAGAGGAGGTATTGATTCTGTCTTGCCATTAGTGTACTTTGCATACAACCAGAATGTCTTTAGATTTTCTGCTAGATTGTGGGAACTATTAACAGCATCTCCCATTAAAGTCCACAATAGTTTCAAGCTTCAATAAAACATTGCCAGTCTTAGAGATTTTACATTCTTTTAAATTTGCCATTGGTTTTTCATTGCTTCTGCAACAGGGTTCTGATCATTTTTGCATACCATGGGGGATCAGTACTATTTATTACTAATTTATTTGGTATATATCTCTCAACTGCTGTCAATGCCATTTCTTTAAATCTAAACCACATCTGGTCTGCACTTACATTTCAGATTAGGAGCAGAAATGATCTCTTTGAAAAGTGTAAAGCAAATTTTTAATTGCTTTTTATATAGATGTAGTTTTTGTTTATTTTTGATGGATTTAGATGTTATGGTATTCAGTCCTGCTACAGTAACCTTGTGGTCACTGATTCCTGTATCCATCATGATGCTCCCTATTTGCTGTGGATTATTTGTTGCTAAGTGGTCAAATGTGTTTTCACAACCATTTAAACTTTGTGTGGGCTCCTGAACTGACTGTTCAAAATAATTTTCAGAGAAAGCATTCAGTATCATTTCAGATGACATTTTATGTATACCACCAACTTTAAATATATAGTTTCACCAACATATTGAGGGTAAACTGAAGTCACCACCGACCACAATTGTGTGAGTGAGGTACCTATTTAGAATGAGACTCAAGTTTTCTTTGAACTGTTGAGCAACTGTATCATCTGAGTTGAGGTGTTGCTAAAAGGAACCCGTTATTAATTTATTCCATTTGTCAAGCATAACCTCTACCCATACTAACTCACAGGAACTATCTAATTCAATTTCACTACAAGTTAAACTACTTCTGATAGCAGTAAACACTCCACCACCAACTGTATTTAATCTATCCTTTCTGAACATGGTTAGGTCCTTCGTAAAAATTTCAGCTGAACGTATTTGTGGCTTTAGCCAGCTTTCATTACCTATAGTGATTTGAGTTTCAGTGCTTTGCATTAGCACATGGAGCTTTGGTTCCCCCCCCCCCCTCATTCTGTGTTTACCCTGCCCCCTTTTAGATTGACACTTTTTCTGTACATTCCTTGAGACCCTCTAAATTAAACAACTACCCAGTCCCCTCCACACTTGTAGTCACTCCTGTTCATAATGCACCCCTGACCTATTAAGCAGAACCAAAAGATCCACCACCTATGGCGCAAGCAAGGAATCTGCAGCCTGCATGATCACAAAACCATTTGAGTCTCCCTGATTCAGACCCTCCACTTTGTGCACTGTACCAAAGATCCACAGTGGTTCCTGTTGATGATGATACAGATGATGAAGTCTGCCCTCATCTCACTAGCAAGACTGTCAGTCTTTAGCACTTCAGCTAACCACCAAAAACCTTGGATACTCTCTTCTGATCCAAAGCAGTACACATTATTAGCACCAAAATGAGCTACCACCTGCAGTTCACCACACCCTGTGCTCTTCATGGCATCCGAACGCACCTGTTCTATACCTGGAATGATTCTGCCTAGTATGCCTATAGAGGGCAAACTTGATTTCTCCCCATCCTTTGCAGCCCCCTGAGGGGCCCAATTATGCGCCAATTACCAGCAATCCCATCCTTTATGTGAAGCAGAATGCAAGTGACTGCATCTGGCTGAGGATGTTTATCAGACACAGACAGTGCGGACAGTACCCAGGCTGGCTATAGTAGTGAACTGATTGAGGGACATGTGGAATATGCTGGATGTTCCTTGGCTCCTCAGATCTGCTCTCTCTCATTGATTCCCATTGGCAACAGCCTTAAGCTGCATGACTGGATGTGTGAGCAAAGGGTCACCACTCACCCCTTGTCTGAACACAGCAATCACAGTCCCTATCCATACTCAAGATGGCAGGAATATACTCCAGTCCAGGGCTTCCCAACCTTTTCAGCTGGCGGACCCCTTCTTCAGTAGAAAATCCATGGCAGACCCCTAGTCAGTCAAGAGCACAGTAACTTTAAATTTCAGAGCGAAGCCCATGGGAAATGAAAGCTTCTTAATGCAAGTGCCATGTTCCCAATGACCCCCTCACCCCAAAGTATCAATAGTCTTTGGTTTAGAGATGAATGAAAACAACTTGAAATTAACGATCCAATTTGAATCCCACTGTATCCAGACACTTACTAGTGGATTTACTCCCTTTTACAGTTCAAAGAAAACTTGAGTCTCCCTTTGTTCAGCACACTATAGCCTGATTAAAATTAGTTGGTAATTGGTATTTCACACGTTGGAGCTGCCTTCCTCCAAGAGCAATCAACGTCACGTCCAAACTGTTCGCTGACCCTGCTCTTGACAAGCTGCCACCTTTGGTCTGTTCACTTCCACTGTTTGGCTACTGTTGTGTAAGGAGCATGCATATTTCATATCATATTTTGTAACAGTCGTGTGTGTGTGTGGGGGGGGGGGGGGGGGGGGTTTCGTGAATTCCGAAGAAAAATGTCAAATGTATGTAAAGCCTATAGGACTTAACTGCTGAGGTCATCAGTCCCTAGTCTTACACACTATTAACCTAGTCTTACACACTATTAACCTAGGTATAACTTCCGCTAAGGACAAAACACACACACACACACACACACACACACACACACACACACACACACACACACACGCCCGAGGGAGTGGCCATGCAATCCACGATGACATGATGTCCTAGACTGCACGGCCATTCCGCGCGGCTGTGAAGAAAAGAGGCAGACCCATTATTCAGGATACAAACACATCACACAAGAAAGAGGCCAAGGAATTGCCTTTAAAGGGCTATTGTGACATCTGTTGTGCAATGTGTGGGAATACATTCACCCAGTTTACATGCATTTCCAAAACTGGATTTCGTAAGCCGATGTCCCAGTTCCGCTTTTGGTTAGTCAGGCAAAAACTTCAAAATTGAGTCTGGAAAATTGCTTTTATAAAGCCGTTTTTCAGTTCCACAATCGGTTTTTGTACCCATTTATACAGCTCGGAAAGTCTAGTTATTTTTACGTCTTTGCGTATCTACTGAAAGGCAGCTGTCAGTCCATAGCCGGCAGCTAGCAGGCAGCGTTGCAACAGTGAACTGACAGTAGGTAGCTGGCAACTGGCAGGTGGCATGGCAACAGTTTATCCACAGCCGACAACCTCAACTACTACTTGGACACTATATCGTGGTAGTCAGTCTCGTCTGTAACCAAATTAGGAAAACAAACAAACAGACTCTCTTATTTCTATATAAGAAGACAAAGCATTTCACAGAATGTAAGACTTTTTTTCTCAAAGGAAACAATTCTGGCAGAGGAGGTTTACCTTTTACAAGGTGGCACGTGAAAAGTCCTCATTTGTTTACGCTCACAGCCAGTTGCCACAATATAGCGTCAGAGTAATAGCAAGTAATTGTAATTGAAGTATAGGCAGGCCATATCTTTAACTGAGAGGACAGATAATATTATAGAGAAAAGAAATTAGCTTTAGAGGTCATTTTAATTTTCATAACAAAAATATCAATGTCAACAGAATGCAATTAACAATTATTTTGTAACTGATAGAAGACAGAAACAAAATTCCTACAGAGCTATAGTTCAGGTATGTTCACTGAGCATCTACGAAGAAAAATGTTTTCTTCTTTACTATAGATGAGTCTGTAGGAATAATAATGGAGTCATAATGTAATGGTGCTTCTGCTGACACAATTTTGAAAAGTTGGGTTCAGTTCTTGACAACTGGAGACGGGTGTCTGGTTCCACATCTAGACAGCTTCGGTACTTAGTTTTGTGGGCAGCATAGATTGAGAATCCAGATTCACACATGTGTGTTGTGGCAAACGGAAGAAGTACACGTTTTGCCTTTTCAACAAGGGGGTAGTATTTCTTGTTATCCATATGGATCCAAAAGTGTGAGTAACTGTCAATGTCAAAACTTGATTTCAAGGTAGGGTCTGTGGCAATTTCTATCAACAACTCATATTCATTTGGTGATAGAATGTTCGGCTTTCTAGATAAAGTGAATGGTTGACCACCCATTTGTATTTCTGCAGCTTCTCCTCTTCAGCTGTTGGGAAATAATGCTCCAACAATGACTTCAAGCTTCGGAGATGTTCCAGGATTTGATGAAACAAATTCTTCCCAAGCGCCAATGTTTTGCTTTTCAAAAACTCCTTGAGAAGAGGAAAACACTCATCCTCGCCCTCCTCTACACTCTGCCCAAAAATAGATTTTCCTCTTGAATGCTCGAACTTTGTCGATAGCAGTGACCTTTGTTTCACTTTGCCCTTGGAGTGAAATATTCATTTCGTTCATTTTGGAGAAAATATCTGACAAATAGGCAAGTATACACTACCAATTTTCGTCATTAATGTCTGCTAATTTGGTGTTATGCTCCAAAAGGAAAGCTAAGACTTCCAATCTTAATTCGTACAACCGAGAGAGTGCATTCCCATGTGAGAGCCACCTCACTTCTGTGTGGAGAAGCACGGAACGATGAAGGCTTCCCATATCTTCACACAGTATTGTGAAAAGTCTTGACTTCAATGGCCTTGATTTTATGTAGTTAATGATTTGAATGGATTCGTCTAAAACTTTATTTCGTAGCTAAAGCATATCTGTGGAGAGCAGAATGACTACTGCTGCAGTTCTTGGCGTTTTCTTTTATTTTCGTTATTGCTCTGACTGTGGGACCCATCATAGCTTTTGCACCATCTGTGCACACATCTATGCAATTAGACCATGAAACTTCATTAGTCCTTAAAAAATCATCCAATAGACGGAATATTTGAGCACCTGTTGTGTTGGCAGTTAGTGGTCTGCACAATAAGAGGTCCTCCTCAAAATATCCAGAATATTCATAATGGACAAAAGCCAAATAACTCGCTAATCCTGTAACATCAGTGGATTCATCTATCTGCAGAGAAAATGAATAATGTTGGATGCAAGAAACAAGACTGTCTTTCACATCATTTGACATGTCAACAATGTATCTCTTGACAGTATTGTTTGATAATGGCACCAAAGATACAAGCTTTACTGCCTTTTCGTCAAGCATGCAAGAAACAATATCATTAACACACGGCTTTATGAGATTTGCCTGTTTTTGCCACTCGATAAATAACCAAGAAAGAGGCTTTTAATGAATTTTCATTCATAGTTTTTGCATGAGTTTTCATGCAATGCTGAGAACCAGCTAGTTCAGCACTCTTTCTTTTGAAAAAATCAGTGTCTTTAGCCTGGAAATCAGGGTGAGTACCTTCAATATGACGGCACAATTTAACTGGAACCATTGAACTGTTCGGAAGGACTTGCACACAAATTACACACTGAGATTTACCCTCCTTTGTCTCGATAAAGCCCATTTCTAAATAGCTTTCATTGTACTTACCCTTCTTGGTTTTTCCACTTCCACAGAATATTGCGACCAATGGAGTACTTGCAGCGTTTTCACACAATAAATCTGGCTGTGGAGGTTCTTGTGATTGTTCGTCCTTTGGTCATCCTCCCCCCTCATTCATTTCAACTGGAAACTGCCCTTGTTGTGAAGGCAATGGAGAAACTGTGCCCTTCTTCAATGATCCTGACTTCAGCCACCGATCCATGTTAGAAGTAATAAACTGGTCAAAAACCAACTTACGAAATAGGTAGTGCACCTACAAAGCAAGTTTAACACTTAATGATGCCTGGGGCTGCATATATGCCAGTGAGCACTGTGATTGGTCGATAAAGCTTGCTCTGCACATGCGTAAAAGGTTTCAGCACATCTAGTGCCAGCGCACAAGCGACCCCCGTATTGTTACGAAACAGTCGATCAGAGAAGCGGCATTCTCTGGCACTAAACTGTGTATGCGTTATCAATTAGGAACCACAAAGGCTGCTTGGGAATATGACATGAAGTAAAAGTACGCATGTTTTAATACGAAAAAAAAATAATGATGAATTTGATTTTCACTTTTTTATTCAATAATTTTACTCATTATTTTACACAATTTGGTGAAAGGTGGCCACGGACCCCCTAGAAAGAGCCGGCGGCCCCTAAGGGGTCCGCGGACCACACGTTGGGAAGCCCTGCTCTAGACAGTTATTAAAATGTGGAGCTGTGCCTCATGAATACACAAACATGCACAAAATTTAAGAGTTCAAACTACAGAGCACACAGGAAATTCAAAATAAGTCTTTTCCTGTGCAGTGTGCTTCAGTGCACTGCTGCAGGGATGGAAGCTGCCACTCAACTGAATTCCAACAATGACATGTGCAATATATTTTCGCGTAGGGACTTTTATTTCACCAATTGATATCTGTATATTTTTTTAAAATTTCAAACCCATTGTGTTATTTGATGCATTGTTTTCTTGTAGCTTCGGCTGACTAGAACTTTATTAATGAGGTAGACTCAGGAAAAGATTGTCTTGTGTATTTTGTTAAGAATTTGTGAAATCTTGGATGCATCAGATTACTTAAGCGAAAGTTAATACAAAGGAAAACAGTAAAAAGTTCCACAAAATGGTGCATAATATTGGCAGGATTCCCCTAGGAGTATTTGCTGCAGTGTTTTTCTATTTTCAATCTGTTGTGCTCCACATTAGTGTTCTTCTGTGTCCACTTGCTGACGTCTCCATTGTTACTGTTACATCACACAGTTTACAACATAGTAATTTACCACCAGTCAAAAATACTTTTTCACCATATTGAGACATGAATTGCTGTAATTTTACTTGAATTACACAACAAGGCACTTGTCTGCAATCCAGTGCTTAAGCAACTATCTGCTCATAGAGCAAAAGTAGGCTACAAAAAGTCACTGTTGTGTGAGGGTGAAATCCATATTATGAACTGAAATGAAATAGGGGAAGAAGGTAGATATTTGCCATTCTTCAGGAAACAAAAGGAGTTGCGCATTTCTGAGAAATGCAAAACAGAAGAAAGAAACTGCATCATAAAAATTCTTTACTTGTTGAAAGTGTGAATATATAACAAATATGACCATTTGCTTAATAAAATATGCTTAGTCAGAGATAAATGGCCATATATGTATAAATATGACTTAGCAAATTACAGTAATTCATTTAGTTTTTTCATAACAAGCATTTATATGTGTTTAAGAGACATGTCAGTATTACTGAAAAATATGTGCCCTATGACAAAAATTAATAAAACTCACAAACTGCAGGGATGGATTCCTTACTGGAAATGAGGAAAAGGTCCTGTGAACATGTGTCTGGAAATGGACAGTGTGTGTGCAATGACAACAATTCACCTGGTGCAAAAACTATTGACAGAATCCTTCCCATAGTGGGAAATCTGCTGCCGATAATCCTTGTACTCAATGGAGGTGATAGGGATAGTACATTTGCCATGCAGGATACACATAATTGTACTTTGGTTTGTATCATGTTGGCAAGCCATGTGCTTGGGGCTTGTACTAGGGTTCATTTTAATAGGCTGTAGAACCCGACCCTCCAAATCTGTTTTACACACACTCTTGCTGGCTCCCTGCATGTTTGTCTGTCTGAAAGGACCCATGATAATACAAATGCCCTAAAAGGTCTTGAAATGTTGTGTGATGTGATTAGTGCCTGTGAGGGTACTTGTTTTGGTATAGCTGTGCTACCTCTTGGCCGTTTCCATCTGCTTGGCTGTACACAGACACCTGTACACAGACACCATCTCGGCTTGTCTTTGACATGAATACTGGATCATTGTGCTGCATCAATCATACAACCTGCTACACACAAGGAACACATGGAACTTACACAGAGGAACTTCCATTTGTCAGTGCCATCTACCATGGCAATGATGCATTTCCAGACACAGGTTCATAGGACCTTGTCTCCTCCATTTCCAGTCAGGAGTCCATTCCTGCAGTTTTGTTGTTTTTATTAATGTTCACCCTGTGTATAAACACAGTGTGTCTTCTTTTGTGATTGTGCCACCACAGTTCTGTTCATCTGTTACAACACATTCATCATTTACATGATTGTTCTGATTGCTTTTGAAAGATGATAGTTGTCCAGTATAATGAAAATATATGTTGCTTCCTACTATCACAATTTATGATGTTAAACTGTCTCATTCACTTTTCAAAAAATTAAACCACCATTTGAGTGTAAAAATTTTTATTTTTATCAAACTAGTACCAACAAAATGTGATGAGTCAGATCTGCATGTGGAGCATGGAACATTCTACTCTCTTGACAATTTTGGGCCACCCATTCAATTTCAAAGATATTACTGACTTTGAACACTGTACCATCAATGGCTGTTGATTGATGGCTTCAGTTTTGGATAATATACCAGTCTCAGACCTTAATTTTATATCTACCTCACCAGCAAATTTGTGTTCTCATCTATGATATTTTAAACCTAGTTGGTAATTTGAAAGAAAACATTCATTAGGTCCAGCTCAGTGTTCCAAGGAGAAAAAGTTTTTGCTTCTCAAAGACAGTCTGTAATAAGAGACCTGTAGCTTGGGGTTAACAGGTCAGACAGTAATTCTATATGCATTAGTCCCATGTCACACTGGATTACACTGAAATACTTAATTTCACAAAAATGTAATGCACTATTACTCATGATTGCCTCCATACTTGAGACCATCAAGTAATGGTGTCGTATGAGTAAAATCTCATCATGATTCAAGTTGTGTAATCTCAAATAATATCCTCAAATTTTTCATAACTGTCTTTTTCATCACCTTCAGGAGAAAAACTATTGATTGCCAGAGTTGTTACTGTGTTCTGCTTGTATAGATGAAGCAACAGCATCTGAATTCTTCCAGAGGAACACCAAAGTGACACATACATGGGTAGGCAAGTTTGACAGCTTCTAGCAGCTCTGGTCCATCATATGACTGAGTGACATAAGGTGACATGAGAGGTTGGCACATCATTTGAAACTGTCACTCTTCCCCCCCACAGCCATGAAACCACCCTCTTTGCCTTTGCTCAGGGTCTAAAGCCCATCCCTTTGCCCTAATAAGTATATATCCTTAATCTCAGTTATAATTGTTATTATGTTACCTCATCTCAGCTGTTTCTCTAATAATGGTTTCCCCATATGAATAATAATGAGTCAAGGACCTTATCTTTTCTAATTGTGTTTTATGTCCAATCTCTAGGCAGTATTTGGTCATTGGTAGCTTTTACAGCTCCTCTTGCTTTATATAGTGAATGCACTCAGCTCAGTACTCAGTGACAGTGTGAATTCTTTGACCTATGTAGATTCCATCTGAACACACACTCTGGGTGCTCAAAAGACCTGTGTAATTTGAAATAGGTGTAACATCTTGAAAAAATTGCAAACACATTTTTCACTAAAATCTTAAACTGGCTTTATTCAAATGATCTCTCACTCAATGCAGATAATAACCATTATATGAGGTTGCATACACCACAAAGAAACCTTGAAGAAATTTACATAAAGTGCGGAAATTAATCAATACAGAAAGTTTAGAATACAATATTCCTGGGTGCTTATTTAGACAGCAGATGTAACTAGTCCCTTTTCATACTTCATCTTTAAAAAAAAAACTTAGCTCAGCAACATTTGCACTGCAGGTTACCACTTCACTGGCTGAAGCATATACCATCAAGGCTTCCTACTTTGGCTACTTTCATTCATTAATGTCGTATGTGATTATATTCTGCGGAAACCAACTACTCACAAAAAAAATTGTTACTACACAAAAAAACCATTAGAATGAATAATGGGTGGTGAAACTTGATTGTCAAGCACCATTTAACAATCAGCAGTCAGTGTAAACTACAATGTCTGTATCATATTTTTAATCTTTATGGACACTGCTACCCTTACAATTGTTTTTCCACTAGTTCTAATTAATTTTATGTCAGAAATTCTATTTTAAACATGATTGTGTTGCACCACTTAAGAGCAGTGTAACCTGCAATGTATGTATCATATTTTTCATCTTTGTTGCTTATTTGAGTAAAATTCAAATGTTTAACACTCTTATCTTGGGCGTCATCATAAAAGTGAAAATTTTGTTTTTGTATTCATGTATTTATTTATTGTAATATGTAGGATAACTTTGCTTCTTGTTTATATTACTCATCCTTCCACACTGAAACAGTTTCATTAATTCTATATATTCTCTGTAATTGATATTTTATTTACAATACATCTTTATTGTCATATAAGGTATAACTAGACTCTGTAAAATTTGACATGTTCCACGTCCCTGTAATCACTCACTACCTGGATCTATGGAACACAAAATAAATAATTGAAATAAGTAAACATGTAAAAGATCATGGAGGGTGGTTCATAACATTAACCTCAGTATATACCTCTGGAGTGTTTACACTATGTGATCAAAAGTATCTGGACACCTGGCTGAAAATGAGTTACAAGTTCATGGCACCCTCGATCAGTAATTCAGGAATTCAATATGGTGTTGGCCCACCCTTAGCCTTGATGACAGCTTCCACTCTTACAGGCATATGTTCAATCAGGTGCTGGAAGTTTCCTTGGGAAATGGCAGCCCATTCGTCATGGACTGCTGCACTGAGGAGAGGTACTGATGTCAGTCGATGAGGCCTGGCATGAAGTCAGCACTCCAAAACATCCCAAAGGTGTTGTATAGGATTCAGGTCAGGACTCTGTGCAGGCCAGTCCATTACAGGAATTTTATTGTTGTGTAACCACTCTGCCACAGGCCATGCATTATGAACAGGTGCTCGATCGTGTTGAAAGATGCAATCACCATCCCTGAATTGCTCTTCGACAGAGGGAAGCAAGAAGGTGCTTAAAACATCAGTGTATGACACAAGTGACACCCAAACAGCTGACCATGTTTGAAGTCTGTGAGTTCTGCGGAGCTCCCCATTCTACTCTTTCACACTGTCTAATGACTACTGAGGTCACTGATATGGAGTACCTGGCAGTAGGCAGCAGCAAAATGCACCAAATATGAAAAAGTATGTTTTTATGGGTGTCCGGATACTTTTGATCCCATAGTGATTTTACTTTACTGGTCATCACTCTACAGTACGGAAGAAGTGCTGCTAGTTTGACCTCTTCAGCTGAGCCATGACATGACTTTCATTGGTGTTACCTGAAAGCATCTACTTCATCTTCATTGCTGAAACCATTTTCTCTGAACATGAGCCTTACAAATTGTAGATAGTCAATGTCAGAGATCACCTTAGCTCTGTGTACCAACATCTTTTCTGCTTTTTTTGTGAAAAACTATTTGTATATGGGTGAACCTTGGACTCTAACTGGAAGTAAAGATGACTGCATGATGTTTATGGGGAGGTGAGAGTTTCAAATGTGGCACTGACATCTCATGCTGTGGAACATCATTTGGCCTGAGCTGCCAGAAACTAATAACCTTCTTGAGCATGCATTACCTCTGCCTTCTTGGCGCGGGCCCCCGGGACACACTCCCGGGCGGCCGGCTGCTCAGCTCTAGTTGACGCAGCTTCTCTGCCTCGTGATGACTGGGTGTTGTGTGATGTCCTTAGGTTAGTTAGGTTTAAGTAGTTCTAAGTTCTAGGGGACTGATGACCACAGATGTTAAGTCCCATAGTGCTCAGAGCCATTTGATTCATTTGAACCTTCTTCCTGAAGTTACCAGATGCAGCTATCGTATCTATACATGCAAAATACAGTGTCTACCATATCAGTCAATAAGTATAATTCTGAAGATAATGACAAAAACAGCTGTCAGAAGCTAGAGAATTTTATTAAAATAATGCAAAATATAGAGAAGATTTTATTCATGCATGCTGCCATGAAAGCCATGAAGGACAGAATGCTGTTGTTAAGGCACTCAGCCCAGATATGACTGGTTCAAATCCTGGTGGTGGAAGAAATTTTTATCGTAGGAACCTGATTGGCAATGGGAAGAGAATGCAGGGTGACCCAAAAGTCTGTTAACATTTGAAAATGCACTAATTCATGGAATAATGAAGGTAGAGAGTTAAAAATTGACACACACACCTGAAATGACATGGGGTTTTATTGAAACAAAGAACAAGTGCAAAAACTGGCCAACAGATGGCTCTCAATGAGAATTGTGTATAAAATGATCTGTAGTGAGAGAGGGAGGCAGATGTGCTAGCAATTGCAGCACATTGACTTTATCAGAAAAGGCACTGTTAGTGAAACTTTACTATGAGAATTGAGAACCTGCTGCTGCAGCTTTACAATTGTTTCATCATAAGAAAGATATTCAAATAGGTAAAGATCCTGTGACAAATGTCACTGTGAAGAAAATGATCATGAAGCATGAAGCCCCATGTTGTTTAGATGACTGGCCCTCTAGTGGGTGACCAGACACTACCAGCTACTGCTGCTCGGAGAGTTCAGAAAGAAACGAAGTCTTGACCAAGCTCATCTCTGCTTGATGAAGTCAACACTCATGAAGTCACATGTCGCATTGGCATTTCATGCGTTACTGCTTGGAGAGCACTAAGATGTACCCTCCAATGCTGTTTGTACAAAATCCACCATCATCATGAACTGGTAGCCACCAATTTTGTGATGTGAAGAGCATTTGCGGTTTGGGCACTTCAGAAAATGGGAAAGAAGATGATTGGTTGTCTATCTTTCTGTGGACCAATGAAGCCCATTTCACACTTAATGGACTGTCAGCAACCACAGCTGAACAATTTGCACTACCAAAAATCCTGGAACTATCATGGAAACCCCATTGCATGATGAGAAAGTCACAATGTGGTGTGGATTTACCATATGAATAATGACCGGACCTTTTTTCTTCAAGGAAATGTGAGATGCTGCTTTTGAAACATGACAGGTATGAAGTTTGCTGATATGTTACAGAATCACATCATCCTTACTCTGGCTAATAAATACCTACTGGAAGGTATTACTTTTATGCAGAATGGTGCTCCACCCTAAAATACTACATGTATGAAAGGTACCTGCACACATTGTTTGGCGAGGATCACTGAGTTGCCACTTGTGTCATGCTTGGCCTCCCAGGTCTCCAGACTGCCGTCCATGTGATTATTGGTTGTGGGGTTACCTGAAGTCGCAAGTCAACTACAATTGTCTGACCTCATTATGGATGCTAAAACACAACATCCAATGGTAATTTCTCACTGTACCCACTGATACACTGTGCAGTGCTGTTCACAACATTATCCCTCGACTACAGGAACTGTTGATGAATGACAGCCAATAAGTTGAGCATTTGTTATAAAGAACATCGCCTTTGCTCAAAATCAGTTGTTAGCTAATTATTGCTTTTGTGTCACATGAAGTGCCATCTGTTACTTATCTTGTCCACAGTTTTTTTGATTTCAAAACACCCCACATCATTTCAAACACATGTGTCAATTTTTACTCTCTACCTACATTATTTTGTGACATTATATTTTCAAATGTTAACAGACTTCTGGATCACCCTGTAGTTGTTGATGATCTGACCTTGTACCAGTTTACTGGGTTGAAGCCCAAACCGCTGCACAATGTTTCGTAGAGTTAGGGGCATGTGACACCGTTGATGGTTAAATGTGCACTGGAAGAGTTAGTGATCATTCTAGGCTGTTTCATATGTATTACAAACTAGTTATTTTATGACTGCCACTGGCAATACTTTCCCTACTCTTCTAAAAATCAATCTAGCACTTTTTTATGCTGTTCTCTCTCTCTCTCTCTCTCTCTCTTTCTCTTTCTGTGTGTATGTATATGTGTGTTTGTGTGTAAAGGGGGAGAGGGCATTGTGGGTATACACATTTGCATAAAGTTTGAAATATTCTGTGTGCCTTTTCTGTTTTTAGGAGAGGGCCCTCACCAACTCCAGCAAGGGGCAGTTCATCTCCACACAGACATCTTCATCATCCACATCACATGCATCACCATGATATTGGCTTCAGTGATACAGTGGTAGAAGTTGTGAAACATGGATATGGTTGGAGAGGAGGAGATGTACAAGGTTTGTCTATCATCACAGTGCCCCTTTCATCCAGCATGTCAGAACAGTGGTCGTATGTAGTAATTTCTGTCTTGAAATTCAGGGTGTTTCCGAGACATTCAAAATTCCGTAAATTAATAAGACACCTGGCACAGCACAGGCAACAAAAAAATTGAATTACATTACATGATATTAGTTGCATCCTGTGGATCCCATGGATACATGAACATTGTCTCTGGGTTGTGGACAGAAGTCAAAGATGTACATTTAATTCAGTTCAATTCAAATACAGCATTGCTTTGTGGCATTGTTAATCTATGTTCAGACTACATTATTATTAAATAGTTGGGAGATTAATAAAGCTTGTTTGTATGGCACAAGAATATGAAGTGCAGAATTGGGATTTGTTGAAACTGAATAATGATAGTAATAACATCAGCCCTCCCAGTGGATACCACCATACAGAGTGCACCTTCAGTGCTGGCTTCACTGGGTTGTGCATTTTGATGAAGACAAGGTTAGTAGGGTGTTCCAATCAAGACAACCTTCACTGGAGTGTCTAGACTTAGTATGTCCCATAGCATAAGGCACAGTGGAGGTGAAAGGGAGTTCTTTAGATATAGAGAAGCAAACCCTCCTTGGCAAGGAAATCCTGGGGAAAAAATCCTGGTCATCCAGGTAGGGGGTTGTGAATAAACCAACTCCCCCTCACCATAAGAATAAGAATATTTGTAATCCAAATGTTGTTGCCTGGAACATGAATTGATAGAGCAGAAAATGACTTAGGCTATGGAAATGGACAATGAGATTTGGAATGTGGTATGCTGTCAGACACCAAGGGATCAGTTTGAATCAGGCCTTGTTGCTGTGATATTTGCTGTTGGTGGAAGAAAATTAATAGTTATGATGTGCAATTTTAATGTACAAATATGTTCTTGTGTGCAGTGATATAGTTGTAGAAAAGATGGTGAATAACAGAGCAGTGATAACGGAGTCAGACTTAAGCGTTATGTGAGAGATATTACTTGTAAATTATTTTCACCAAACATAAGAAAATTCATAAATTTACTTGGATCCAGCTTACTACACAGTTAAAGCCAATCAGGAAAATGATATATATAAATCCAGAACTGCAAACAAATGTCTGACTGTAGAATCTGAGGGTCTGCCAATTTGAAAGAAAAATGTATGTGAGAAATGGTCCAGTACAAACAGTCAAGAGCATAGTGTGTTGAACTATGATGAAAGGTCAATAAAGAAGTCAGTAAAGTGAAAGACCAAATGTGGTTTCAGAGTGTATTAGAGGAAAGTAGAAACAAGAAAGCATGGAAAGTTCTATCAAAAATGAAAAACAATAACAAAGAGAAATGCAATAAATCTCTCATTAGTCTGAAAGAATGAAACAGTTCCTTCCAGGAGCTGTTTCAAAGAGAAAAGAGAAGCAAGCAGCAAGAAACATTATGTAAGAGTATAAAAGACATAATGGTTACTGGGGTGGAGACACCAGAGAACCAAGAAAAACAATTTTGAGTGTAAAACACAGCCCATCTAATGAACATAAATCCTACATGTAATTTTAATGACTGAATGGAAGAAAAATGTGAAATTCCTGATGAATGGAAAAATGTTTTATAACCACACCTATATTCAAGAAAGGAGTTAAGAAAAAGTGCAATAGTTATAGAAGAATCAGTGATACTAGCTCAGTCAGAACACATTAGGTATGCATTTTAAAGACAAGGTTTGAGACTTTTGACAAGATGGAAAGAACGAAGTCCTATGCTGACAACATATTTGCTTAAGCGCACTTGGACATCATGAGAGCCAAAAAATGGAATTTTTTTATTTTATAAAATTCTGTGATTCTTCTTGATTCTAAAAATATTGGCTTTATGTATAGTAACTTATCATTTTCATGTTTAAATGCCTTTCTGAAGCAGATGCAGCAAGTAATGCCTAGCTGTCCCATTACTGTCAAACATGAAACCTTACCTACAATGTCCTGTTATTTAATTCTGGCGCTGCTATTTCCAAAGCAACTCATTTGTTTAATGTCCTCAAAGAACATATTGACTGTGCTATGAGCAGGTGAATCCGAATGAAAGCATCAGTTGTTGCAATTGGGAAAAATTGCCAAAAAACTGTATCTCTTGACATGTCAGCTTTCCAGATTGGTTTGATGGACATCATAATATGTTTTAATGATGGAGTAACAAGCAGATTAAAAACGATGATTTGATTAGGCATCAAAACTCAGGACAACATGAAAAGTGGGCTGAACAAGAAAAGTGTCACTGAAGCTGAAAAAGCTGCTGAAAGCATGATAAAGGAGGTCAGAGTAAAAGAAAAATAAAGAAAACTTAAGATAAAAAGGACACTCAGAATCAACAAGATTGTGGAGCTGGAATGTTCTGACATGTTATCATGAAGAAGAAAATAGCATGCAAATCTTTATTTTCTATTTCCCATAATCGACATTCTTACATCCTTAGGCATCATTCTCTTGTCCATTATTAAAGCTAAAAAAACAAAATTTTGCCTGTATAATAATATAGAGCTTGCCTGAACAGTGAACCACATTATTCAGCACTGTATTAAGTAGTTTAAGCTAGAGCATGTCATATGTTTTTAAATTATTAGGAGGAAAAATTGACTTCTAAAAAACATTTTTTTTAAATACACAAAACAACAAATTTGTAAATATTCCTGGTTTACCATTTCAACAACTTAATAATTACAAGGGAAAAATTTGTTTTGGCCATAAATAAAGCAAAAATTACATGTAATTCAGCCTGTAAGATAAAAATCAATATGCATTTCACAGTTCTTAATTTTTTTTTCACAAAGTTAATGTTTCATTACAGCAGCCATTAAATTTCAAAATACTAGTAAAAACTACAGGTCATGGCATCCAGGCCCCCTAAGAAGTGTAACATAAATATGGTATGCAAGGGATTCTGAAACCCATATTATTTTGATTGACTTAAAGAAGACTTATGACATCCTGCCATAAACTAGAATTATGGAAGCATCTGCATCTATACCCTGCAAACCACTGTGGAGTGCATGGAAGAGTGAACATCCCATTGTACCTGTTATGTTTCCTTCCCACTCCATTCATGTATGGAGCCCAGGAAGAAAGATAATTGTTTAAATGCCTCTCTGTGTGCTGTAATTAATCTAATCTTGTCCTCATTATCTTTATGGAAGTGGTACATAGATTGTTATGGTATTTTTTAGAGTCATAATTTAAAGCTGGTTCTTGAAACTTTGTAAGCAGGCTTTCTTGGACATCTTCAAGAGTCTGCCAGTTCAGTTTCTTCAGTGTCTCTGTGACACTGTCCCATGTGTCAAACAAACTTGTCACCATTTGTGCTGCCCTTCCCTGTATGCATTCAGTATTGCCTATTTGGTACAGGTCCAACACACTTGAACACTATTGTAGAATAGTTGACATGGGTGATTTGTAAGGAATCTCATTTGTAGACTGACAGCATTTCCTTAGGATTCTACCAATAAACTGAAGTCTACCACCTGCTTTACTCATGACTGAGTCTATGTAATCATTCCATTTCATATTCCTACAAAGTGTGACAGCCTGGTATGTGTAGTATGAGTTGTGACTTGTTGACATTATAGTCATAGGATACCATGTTTCTTCATTTTGTGAAGTGCAAAATTTTACTTTTCTGGACATTTAAAGCAAGTCCAATCTTTGCATCACTTTGAAATCTTATCGAGATCTGGCTGAATAGTTATGAAGGTTCTTTCAGGTACTACTTCATTACAGATAACTGCATCATCTGCAAGAAGTTTGGCATTATTATTAATATTGTCTGCAAGGTCATCAGTATACAACATGAACAGTAAGAGTCCCAACACACTTCCCTGTGGCACGCCCAAATTTACTTCTATATCTGATGATGATTCTCCATCCAAAATAACATGCGGCATCCTTCATGCCAAAAAATCTTCAATCCAGTCACAAATTTTGCTTGATACCCATATTATCATATTTTTGATAATAAATATACATGTGGTACTGAGTCTTTGATTTTCATAAATCAAGAAATACTGCATGTACATGACTACCTTGATCCAAAGCTTTCAGTATGCCATGTGACAGAAGTGTGAGTTGGATTTTGCATGCTTGATGTTTTTGGTATCCATGCTGAGGTCATTTTGTTCAAGATATCTCCTTATGTTTGAATTTAGGGTATGTTTTAAGATTTTACTACAAATCAGTGTCAAGTGTAGTAGTTCCATGGATCACATGCAGTACCATTCTTGTAAACTGGTGCATCTGAGCACTGTTTTTTGTTCAAGGGATCTATGATAGATTATAGTTAAGAGAGGGGCTAATTCAACCACAAATTTGGTATAGAATCTAATAGGGATCACATCAAGCCCTGGAGCTATGTTCAATTTTAATGATTACAGCTGTTTCTCCAACACTAGTGCACCATTCTGTAATCAGGAAGTCTTACACAAATTGTTTAAATGTCTTCTGTATTACTACAGGTACTAAATCCTCAATAAAAGTAGGGGATGCTGTCTCATAGATGTTTGAAACATCAAATTGAAACATCAAATAGTTTGCTGTAGGGATATTCTCTCTCTCTCTCTCTCTCTCTCTCTCTCTCTCTCTCTTTCCAATACTGTTGAAGATTTTATCTTACAAAGGGATCACAGATTTTGATGAATCTTAGTTATTTTGTAGAGGGACCTGTCCTGAATATCTGGTTGGTTGCTTTTCATATGATAGCCCCTAGTTTATGAGAAAATTGATGTTGAAATTTTATGTTTACCTCCTAGACTCATAATGCTGACAAAGCAAGTGTAGCTCAGCAGCTAATGTTTATGGCTACCACTCTGGTGGTACGGGTTCATTTCTTGCCTGTATATTTTTTTCCAGTTTCATAATACAGAATATCATTAAATAGTACATGTCATGAAAAATTATTCAAAAATAATAATTTTCAGTAATTTCATTAATAAATAAATCAGTCATTACAGCAAACTTCCCCAAATGTGTATTCTGTTCATGGTTCATGGTTAAAATTCCAAATATGTGGACTACGTTTGCTTCCTGCTTTTCCTAGACATGACCTCATCTCATGTTGTTCCCTCTCCCTCATGGATTGTTACAGAATTCTCAGCCCTGTAAACTGCCAGCTGGCATTTGTCACCAGCATCAGTTGCTCGCAATACATCGTCAGTGCAGTGTGTATCAAAAGATTACAGTAAAATGAAATAAACAGTCATTTCTACAGAAGGAAGCCCAACAGAAGATCCTTCAGATGTAAAGGAGTATGATGAGCAGTCTCACGATGACCTCACTACATGATACACCAAAAGATTGCTTCATGATTTGAACCTTCTTACAAATACCTCTCCAAGCATAATTTCACTAATTCCATTCCAATTGGAGATGTGATACCCAATGCAATCCAACTTCTGTTGGCCAAAAGATGAATCATTATTGTGAATGATTTAATAGACAGTGATGAAGCAGATGAACTGCAAGAATATGAGGATGTATGTTTTACCTATGTGTGGTTAGATTTGTTTCTGTGGAAAAATAAAATGAATGAAAACAGTTTACTTTGCAGTGCACGGGCAACTAAGTTGCCAAAGAGTTTGCTCCAGAATCAGCAGACTATGTGCCTTTATCATACAAAAGAGAGAGCAGTCGCTCTCACAGATGCTTATCCAAAATGGAGCTAAGAGAGTTTGCAGTTGCAGAGAGTCTCTTAATTGAAATATAAAGCAGCTCTTTGTTATTGGAAAGAGGATGCTAAATTAGGAGGAACCCATTTTGATATATGGAAAACTATCAATTGTGAGACCTACAAATCATACAAAAATGTACTCATGCAGAAACTGAACCGTTAGCACCAGCATGGTAGCTTTGAACCTAATTGGCCATGGTTGAAATGTGACTGATGTTGTGGGTATAGGAGGTATGTGTAAAACTTGAACATAAATTTTCTTGGAATAAAGGAGCTGTTGCATGAAAAGCCTCTAGTCAGTTATTCAGTACGGGACACTTTACAACATACCTATAAGGCTGCATCAAAATCCATGGTTAACAGATCTGATGCTCATCTTCTTAGTGACTGGATAGGAAAATTCCATTCAGTGGGGTTACAGGTAGGTGATTCCTACCTCCACACTTTATTGTTTGCAGATGACCAGGTGGTAATTGCCACTGATGCTAAACGACTCAGAAACTTGAAGAAGAATGTTGCAGAAAAATTTTGCAAAACTTTAACATTTGGTTGTAGGTCTCATGAAAATACTTTCATATTGTTAGAACTTGTAAGGAATTCAAATTCCAATACTGTGTTTCATAAGCACACAGGATGTGGAATGGATATAAAAAACCAAATGAAACAAGGATGAAGTCATCTACAACAAGTAAATGGTATCTGGTGGAGCAATCAATAAAAAGTTATATTAAGAAAAATGTATATTATACAGTTATAGAGTAAATTGCATCATATAACTCAGTAGCATTGAACATTACCAAATAACAAGAGAGGAAATAATAAATTCTGGAATGGATGGAATGGGAAAAAGCTGGTGAGCATTTGAGTGAAGTGTGAGGCAAATGCAACCATAAAAAGAGGAATGAAGCTTACAGAAAAGTTTGTAGACAGGATATATTAAAATAGGCTGTTGTATTATGTATATCATAGAAAATTGGTGGAGGAAAGGTAGTGTGCAAACATATGGAATTCGTTCATCCTGAAAGATGAAACAACTTAGAAGAAATTGAGGACATTGGGTGATGGAAGCAGTGGACAGCACAAAGCCGAGGGATGTCAATGTGTCCAGTAGAGGTCTTTTGTCTAGTGGATGGAGGATATGGTGACTACTGTAAAACACCAGTGAAAATAACACCATGGGATGTTCTGATACAGATTTCTTTCTTTCTTGTTAACTATTTGTAATTGAAGTGTTTGACGCAAGTATACTAAAGACAGTATGTATACTAAGAGCTCTTTTCAGAAAGTTGCTGTATATACAAAATAATGTGATATAAATATATGTTAAACACGTGAAATGGGAAAAGCACACAAGAAATATTTTATTAAAAATGGTACACCACTGTCTGCATATAAATATATCAAGAAAATGCATTATCAGTTAGTGTCATAAGGCACAAACATATAAAATTCAAGTATAAAATCATTTATTAGCTTCATTTTTTTTTCAAATTACATTTCTCTTTTTTGGAGCTCCTTGATTCAAACTAGATATTCATTACTAAATTTTATTCCAAAATGACTTAAATATTGTGGCATGTGTATTTCCTTTACTCATTCTACATGGAAGACCCACTGCCTATGTGTATTGTAGTTACTATAATCAGTAGTAGTTTGCAAATCTTCAGGGTTGGGTCTGGTCACAGTGGGAAAACAGTTTATCATAATTATGTTCTTCTGCTCTCTGTCATAAAATGTCGTGTGTGGTATGTAACACAAATTAAACAAGGGTGATTATGTAAATTTACGTGATTGCTAAATTTGTTCAGTTAACAGTAATCACGTAGAGTGTAGAACCCATTTGAATCCACATACGCATTTATTTTTTTCTACTATTGGTAAATGCACTTTTTCATCCCATTTTCCCTGACATAACACAAGGGCTCTGCTATGGTACAATGATTTGTACATTGAACATGCATTTGGAAGAAACGTACTTCAAATCACTTTTTGGTCATCATGATTAGGCTTACCATAGTTTCTTCAAACATAAAGACGTACTTCAAGATTGAAAAACCATCTTGTTTATAATGCTAAAGAAAATAATTCTTTGCAAGTCAGGCCTATATTGTTACTTTCTTATCAGACCTCATTAAATACTAAGTGTAAGTTTACAAACCTCCTGAAAGCACATGTTTCAGAGAACGTTAGGGGATTTTATGCAGGTAATGAAGCTCTCTCTCTTTCTCTCCCTCTCTAAGAAAAATAAAATCAGAATTTTGATTTTCAGCTGCATTCCTGTTGTTAACAGTTCTCTTTCTATGTCACTTTGATGCTCTTCTGTTCCATCCCTCTTGTATTTCTTCTTTCATTTCCTTCTTTCACTCTCTCACTAACAATCCTTCTCTTTCTTTCCAAAAATATCATTTAACTATAATCCATACAGTCCTGTTCTCACACCAAACTGATTTGTTTTCCTCTAATTTCCCTATGTACTAACTGTCTTCAGTACTTCATTGCTCAAGATCATAAACTGACTTTTTGCATTCTTAATCAGTTACTAATTTGCGACATTGCAATAAAAAAAAAAAATCCTACTTCAATGATAATATAATGCTTTAGTCAGTTATACAACATGCAAAAATGTCTGCATTACAGTATTTAGCTGCAACAATGCCTCAGGATGCTTCCCTGTGAAATGATGTTAGCCAAAGGATTGTGAAACAATCTAAACTTTTTTCTGGAAGTTCTTACATACACGTTCAATATAGCTGTGGCTAAGAAAACAAACAAACTTTTTAGCATTTAGTGGTAGTAAGTCCTACACACATGTACTGCATATTCACCATGTAACAAGCTGTTGAGCTATATCTGTATTTGACAAATGGCATTATATACTTTGTAGGAAAGGAATGCATAGCAGTAACAGTGATTTTGTATTGTGAAATTTATTTTTTACTTATTATTTGTTTTATTTATATTCATGTTGTGTTAATTCAGTCAGCAAATGAATTACTAAAACATGAAAATGTTCAACATTTAACAGAATATAATTACAGTAACCAAAGTAAACAGGCACCAATCCAGTTGAAGTTTAATTTTGTGTGATTCCTCTATTATAACTAATAATTTATGTTTTTACAAAAGTTAAGATAAATGTTGCAGTGGTCTATGACTGAATTAATTACTTAAAGCTTATTGATATTACTAAGAAAATATCCTGGGTGCTAGCAGACAATAATAGTTGAGGTTGCCTGTCTAAAGGCTTCCAGGTGCAACATAAATCTGATTTTCAATATTTCACATAATTATTTACTGAATTTAAAAATTCAAATGCTTACGTAATCTACTCAGTAAGAGATATACTCTAATGTTAAAAGTTTAACATAATAACAAAAGTGTAATTGATTGCATCAAGTATCCATACTTTATTCATCAGGTAATTGAGAATAAGAGCACTTAGCAAACTCTAGCAAACTTTACACATAATTTCAAATGTTTTGTGAAACTTTTTCTAGCTGGCACACCCCACAAAATAATGAAAGGAATAAAGTTTATTGCTTACTAAATTTTCACTATTCATGGAGTAAAATTTCAGCATCGACAAGACATTTTAATCTCTTACTTCTTGACTACCAACTCTATTTGAAACACAGTTTGCAGACAGTATACACATATAGCTCTGAATGTACCCATAGATATCTGGATTCATGAGAACTAGCTTCTGTTTAAAAGGGCATGTAGTAAAACTTCAAGAGCAAGCATGATGTTTTAATTTATTACTTCTTCACTGCTGACTCTATTTGCAGCACACTTGGCAGACAGTATCTACATGTATCAGTGAATGTACCTGCAAGTTTTTATCATTGGATAATACATAGTTCAAGAAATATGACAACATAAACATTGAGATGCATGAGAAACTAGCTTTTTCTTAAAATGGAGCACAAATTACCCAGACTATATTCATCCAATGTTTCATAATGAGAACACTTAGTGACTTCCAACAAACTTTAAGTACAATTTCAACTTTTTCTTGCTTACACACTGGATGTCAGATATCTAATACATCAACTCAGTTGTAAAACAGTCAGATGTCTGCAGCTGTTTTATACATGGAACTTTGAGTCTTTAAAAAAATGAGGGGTTTACTGGTATAGAACTAAAGCCCACGATGTCTTACATACACTACCTTGTCGTTCTGCACCATGTTTGGAAACTTAGATTGTATAAAGTTTAAAAAGATTTATAATGGTGACAGGACAAAGTGAACAGACAACATCCCATCCTTCACTCCCAATTTTGAGAAAAAATACATATAAAAGTCTTATGCTTTTCAGCTACTATTATTACTGTTTATATAGTGGGAAGATTTCACATTTATGTATAGAATATGCAAAAATATAAGAGAAATTACATTTCATGCCTTCGATTTTAAATATTACTGTTTAATTTGAGTTGATAAAATATCTACTCACCAAGCACTAACAGGAGAACACACATATAAAGGTATTATGACTCCTTATTTTATTCTGTCAGAAGGGTTGAAGGGAAAGGAAAAGGGGTGAAGGAAAAGGATTGGTGGGACTTAGGAAAAGGGGTAGTGTATTCAGCAAGCAGCAACAGGAGAACACGCATATAAAGGTATTAAGGTCTGCAAGCTTTTCAAGCCAGTGACACCTTATTCTGGCAGAAGGTTTGAAGGGGAAGGAAGAGGGGTGAAAGAAATGGACTGGTGAGGTTTCGGTAAGGGTGTACTATTTGGAAAAGTTGCCCAGAACTCCAGGTCAGGGGAAACTTACTGGACATGATGAGAAGGGAAGACTTATCTGTCCAATTACATTATACTTTCAAAAGTTGATCATTTTCAGTCATTAATAGGTGTCAGATAGTAATAGTTATCTTTCTGAACAGGTCAGTTAAAAACAACCACTATAAAGAAGTTTCAGAGATCATCTGCGTAGCTTTATACAGTTGAAATTCTCTGAAAAATGATGGAATATTCCAGTAATGCAGTCTGCACATGGACAATGTGATCATTGGCTTCTGTTAAATGGTATAGGCATTTTGGTTTTATGTATTTATTTTCAATAGTGAAAGAAATGAACAGGCACTGACACTTTCAGAGTGACAAATTCAATACAGAGATTAGAAATATACAGCTCAACTAAAAATGACTGTAGCAATTACAAATAACTGTATCTACTTAATGCTATGCAATACAATGATAATGTCAGCAGAGAATGTAAAAGAGAGTTCAGTTTTTTGACATATGTTATAGGTGTTCTATATGACTTCCCTTTGTCACATGAACAACATCTAAGCTATACCCATTTCAAGTTATGCATTCTAAAGCATAAGTGGAGTCACTGGTGAGAGTCCATTAGAAATACACCTTTTAAGTTCTAGAATTATTTTTGGCAAAAGAGGCACATACACATTGTCTTTCACATAACCCCATATAAAGTAGGTTCAGAGATTTATGTGGCCAAGAGCAAAACACAGTATCCCCATGTCTAGTTCAACAGTTCCAGCTCCTTGAAAGATATTGACTTAAAAATATACTGGCTTTTGATTCACTGTGCTTGTGCACTAATAAAAGTTTTGAACTTTCTTTCACATCCTCTTTAATTCTTATTGATGTACTGGTATGGTTTAAACAATTATAGCCACTGGTAATTGTTATATTAATTTTGGACTGTTCTATGTAAAAGTAAAGATAAAATGCAAATCGAACAACAAACTTCACATCACATTATATACATTGCGAGAGATGCAACATAAAATAGATTTTGTCCCCCAACACTCCATCACAATTCATGCAAAAAGCTAACATTTTTACAGGTTTTTTCTAACAGTTTTGTAAATTTTTGTTTGGGCTTTCCGTTGATTCTGTGTAGCAAGTTACCCAACAGCTTTTCTTATATTTAACATTAAAATGTGTCAACTTTTTATATTCTCAAATTACTCAGAAAGACCATACATGATAGACTTCCTCGATAAGTTTCTTATTGTTCAAAAACTTCAGGCCACACAGATGTTTTGTATACAACAAATCTTTTGCAGAACAAGCTGACAGTGATACAAATTCTGCTTTTGTGGAAGACAATGCCACTGTTCACTGTTTTCTAGGTGCTCAGTTTACTCTTTTACCAAACAGCTAAAATATATAAACTAAAACTGATTTTCAGTCTTAATTGTTGGCCCAGTAAGAAATTTCTCAATTTTTTTCATTTTTATAATGCATTAGTATTCTGTTTGCTAATGTACCTTTTTTCTAGCACAGTATTATTTTTAATCTTTCTACTGTGAGACCTTTGTCTCACTTTAATAACAACTAAAATCATTGACAGTATAGCTTATCAGGATGTACAGTTTGAGTTACATAAAACAAACATGCTGTTAATTCACTGTGAGTCACTCTCGTATTTTAAAATTAAATGTTATGAGTACTAACCAGCTTACACACATTTATGCCAAATATTTTCAACAAATGTTTTAGATCTTGACTTAAAATTACTTCATTACTTCTTTTGTTTCATTTAATTTCATCATGTACAGTGATATAGGACTTGTCATATGTTAACACAAAAAAAATTTAAATAATAGTGTCTGTATACAACTCATGCAGATAATTAAGTACATAAAGAAAAGAAAGTCATACAGATACATATAAAATCATACAGATAACCCAATACATAAACCAAACAAATTCTAGGTTACATTATATTCAATGACACATGGCTACGTTTAGTTTAAGTTATGATGTCAGAAATTCATAAAATTTACATACTCATCAACACTGTAAAAGCTTTCATTTGTAAATATTTTCTTAAGCTCATTTTTTAAAATGTGCATCTCTGGTATCTTTTTAACTCTGAAGGGCATGAAGAAGAATTTTGGGATGTTTTTGATACAGGGCTTTCTTATGTACTTCTCTATGGAAGTCAGTTCTGTGTCTACTTTAATAGTCATGATGATCACTGTTCAAAGAAAAGAGCTGGGGATGGGATTTAAAAAAGAATATACTTTTGTAGATATAAATAATTGAAGAGTTATAACTTTTAGTTCTTTGAATATTTCCCTACAGGACTCCCTAGGTGCAATCCCTTTTATAATTCTTATTGCTCATTTCTGAATAGTAAAGAAGTGATTTGTTGGACTTGAAAAACCCCAGAATATGACACCATATCCTAGTAGACTATTCATGAATGCATAATAGGCACTCATCACTGTTTCTTCACTGCAGGAATTTTTGAGCATTCTTAATACGTAACAGCATTTACTAAGTTTTTCATTGAGCCACTCCGTATGTTTATCCCATTCAAGATGCACATCTAACCAAATTCCTAAGAATTTAGTATCTGAAGCTTATAGTATTTCCTGCTTGCCTAACTTCACTATTACATTAGGGATTACTTTATTTCAAGTATGCCTGTAAGTCATCCATACATTTTCTTCTCATTAACAAATAGACTGTCTTCTCTAAATCATTTAATTACTTCTTCATTTATTATTTCTATTTTTTGTGTAAGTCAGTCACATTCTGAGCGTTAACAAAGAGACTAGTATTGTCAGCAAACAGTACAGTATCAGCTTGTGTTCAATAACTTGGTAAGTCATTTATGAATATCAAGAACAACAGGGGGTCTCAGCATCGATCCTTGGGGTATTCCATGAGTAACTTTCTCATATCCAGAAAAGAGGGATATACCATCATGAAATACTTCCACTTTCTGGTATCTGTCAGACATACAAGCAGTGCCACAGACTCCATGGCATTATAGTTTTTCTTGCAAAAGTTTATGACTAATAACATCAAATGTCTTATGTAAGTCTGAAAACAATCCACAGTTTATTTCATTTTGATCATTGGAATTTAGAACAAGTTTAAGGAAATTATGTATAGCAGTTTCTGTTGATCTATTTTGTCTAAAACATTTTCTTCATTGGCAAATATTCCACATTTCATCAACAGAAAAAAAGGGTATAAAAAAAATGAAATCAATTTGGAATGTGGCTGCAGCAGCGGTTCACTCCCTTGTCCACCAGCCCTCCTACACTAGGAACATGTCTGCCTGCTCCTCCAATTGAGGGCAAAATGCTCTCCGCCACTGTGCATGGTTCCCGTTGTGGTCGTAGCAGTTAATAGAGCAAATGTGCTTCATAGAATAGGAGAAGGAGAATAAATCTCCATTTTTTGGCAAGTGTCTTTTTCAATCCATATGCTAGAGTCAATAGGATCAATCCTGGATGCCCACTTACACTCCTTGACCCAGTCAGACATGTACACATTATTATCAAACTTCATGCTTTTTGAACAGCCACAAATAACTAGTTCAATTTTGTTAGACACAGCATTCCATACATCAACATGTTTGACTTTAAAAATATACTAAAGGCAATACCCTTCTTGTTCCTTGTAACTCAAAAACTATCCAAGTTATATTTTAATTAACAACATGTATCTCATGAAACCATTCTTCTTTTTCTGGCCAACTAAAAATAGCACAGAAAATCTCAGGAAATGTCTTAGATATACACTTATTCTTCCAATGCCAATACGTCACTATCTTATGTCCAAACTAGTGTTCTTTCTTGCCTTGCATTTCTACAGATTTCAGGAAATTTAATTTCTTCAGCTTTACCATCAAATGACACAAATTGATCTTTACAGTGACTTACATCTTATTCATCAATGAGAGCTACTGAAGTCAAAACAAGTTTAATCAAACTTGACATTTCTTTGAAAAATAATGCATTTTTAGTTTTTTTATACTTAGTCTGCAGCTACATTAAATATCTTGAAAGAAGTAATTTTCCTGTTTAAGGCTGTTGAAATGAAAATTAGTTAAATGTCAATAAAATGAAGTGTTCCTTTAAAATAAAGAACAATGCCATGGAGGAAACTGATTTCTTTCAAGAAATGTTACAGCTGTTTTCTGACAATCACAACTAACATCCATTTGCACAATAACAACTGAATCTTTTTTTTAAATACTTGAAGCAAAGTTTCTTGCTATTGGTTTAATTTCCATAGCTTTGGCATTTCTCCATACCATAGCACAGTTGCAACTGTTGCTTGTAGTGCCCTTGACTGTAAGTAAACAGCTTCTTCTAACCAGTACTGCTTTCAAAATCTACAGTCCAACAGCATGTGATGATCTTTGTTTGTAATAGATCCATTCATCCAGTGTGCCACTGCATTTTGCTCTGCTGTATGTCTGATAGCACAATTCATACTGAATTCATTTCTATTAAAAGATGAAAAAATCTTTTTGTGACTTTGGACAAATATTTACCTTCTTTACCACAGTGAAGTTGGCTTATCCTCCAATTAAAATGTGTCACTGCCATTGTCTTCCAATTGTAATCTTCCCCTCCTACACATCACCGTTAAATTTCTCTTAGTGTCTTCATTATATTCAAAAGCTTCATGAGGTGTAAGATATACAAAAGAAAAACTTTTTACTTATCTTCATTTTCTCTTCTTGTTGTTGGCTTTAATTCTTGCGTCTAGAGGTACATTCTTGATGCTAAAATTTTGACTTACTGGGTTCCAGATGACTAAGTAACTGATGAAGTATTATTTGTTGCTATGATTTTCTTTTATTTTAACCCATTCTTCTATGTCACACCAACCTTACAATATCCATTTTCAAAAAAATCAATAATTACATTGTTGTAGACAAAATTATAAAAACGTGTGCATTTCAATCAGAGGCATGCTCACCACTACTACATTGTGCAGTACTCACAATATTCCAAAGAGTTTACAAAGCAAGAGGGTTTACATACTTTCTTGACAAAAGAAGAATCTTTACTAAGTCACATCATTATTTTATAAATGAATCCAGAAATAAATTTAATAATTAGTGTTAGATTGTGCAATTAATAATATGAGTTTTAAGTATGCCAGAATTTCTAATTTCAAATATTTCTAAAATAAGAATAATTTTTAACAATTAGTACTTATCGATTGTAACAAATTTTTTTATAGATTTTAGCCTGAAATATAATATATCATATACAAAATCAAATGAAATTCTTTCAGTGAAACAGCAGAGAGTGTTCACCTATACAAGACTCAACTGTATACATGGTATTGGTTATTTCTATAAAAAAAATGGTGGTGTTAGAAGAGGGTGTCCCAATACACAATGTTTGAATATGCTAGTCCTTCATATTCACTTTGTATTTTGCATTGATAGCTGCTGAGACATTCCATTGGCAGTGCCAAAAAAACTTAGTTTGGTAGCATCGAACATATTACAGAATTTTGTCAGTAATTCATACATTTCATAAGATATTATATCAAACAAAATGTACAGGGAAACAGAAATAAACACTTATTACAACAGCACCCTACTTATGCACAGTAAGAGTTTGATATATTCGTGGAGAACTTGATAGCAATTGTTTGTACAAGACAGACAGACAGAGAGAGAGAGAGAGAGACAGAGACAGAGACAGAGAGACAGAAAGAGGTGGGGGGGGGGGGGGAGGAGGAGGGGGGAAGGTTGCTTTAGCTATCTTTTTTGCCTGTCTGTGTGAGATATAAAATGTAAAACTAACTCTAAAAATCTCTCTTGTACACACAAATGCATGCACACGCAGAAATATCAACAGCACAATTCTTCACACCTCACAGGGTATGTGGGGTCACTTTTATGTGGCAGTCATAAGCAGGGGGTGCTTTGATCTATAGTTGCTTAAGATACTGGTGGAGACCACGCCTCAACTACCAAGTAATGAAACCACCAACCTCAGCTAATAATTGCGTTCTACCAGCCATCACTGAATGATTTCTGTGCTCCACTTTGCTTTGAGTTGTGCTTGCTGGTTGTTTCCTTTTTTTATTTTGAAATGAGTGCAGAGAGCAATCTTGCTCTGTCACAGGGTTCGAATACAGCTCTCACCACACCAGATGGAATCAGCAATCCATATGTACCTTATTAAATCGGTTCTGCCTTCCCCGGAACATAGAACACTGACATAGGCTGCCAGCCCTGTTAGAGGGAGGCGTGGCTTGTTGGCTTGTCCCCCCACTCCATTCTTCTCCCTTTGCCAACCAGAACTCCTCATTTGTTTTACGTTTGTGGCCAGAAAAGTGTGCGCTACAATATGAGTGCCAGTACAGGTAATAAGAGAGCATGTAATCTGGATTTTGCAAAGCAAATTTAAATAATCAAATTACCAACATTTAAAACTAAAGGCATTGTACTCACCAAAAGCAGAAACTCCATGACTTTGGGAAGACAGATTCAAAATAATTAGTAGAAATGATATTGCAAATAGATCCGTTGCTCCTTCTTGTTGGCAAATAAACCTCTCTTCTGAAACTGAAATCTTCAATTTCACACACGAATGACATTTCACAGTATAGCATCCCTAAGGCATTCAGTTGTTCTTCTATCATAATGTTTTGTAGGAATATTTTAATTCTCTTGAACATTGAAAAGCATGCTCAGTTTCTGATGTCAAGATAGGTATCGTGATTAGCAGTTTCAAAACTTTAACAGTCTCATTGAATGCCTCACAAAGTTCATCCTCTAGAATCAGCAAAAGAAATGGAATTGCACCAGCAATTGCTCTCAACTCAGCCTTAGCAATGAAGACTTGAAGCTCACCTATCAACTTTCTTTGTTCCAGAAATGTATACATGTCTGTGACTTCAAGGTATTTGTCTGGAAAATCTGTGATGAATTTGTCAAGCTGATTTACATCAAATATGTTGGCTGCAATGGTGTCCAGTGAACTGAAAACATAATTTTATTTCAGAAAGGATGGCATTGCACACTTCCAAAGCATCTCTTTTTTTTATGCCCATCAAGAATCTGTGGCTTCTTGGCAGGCATCATTTCATCATTTTCGAAACTAATCTCTTTAAGGATGGAGTCAATGTCATCTCTCTCTCTCAAAGTTCTAATTGCCTAGCGCTGCTTTGGTCAGTTTGGTTATGTTCTTCTGAAGCTGATTAACAAGTATGTCTGCGTGAGGCATTATCTTATAGAAAAATGATAGCCAGAAAATGAATTCATTATCTTGCAGTCTTCTTCTGTGTGAGCCAGCTTTTTCAACAGTAGAATAGTTTTATGCTCTCACTTGCTTCAGTGACTTATATAACAGTAATAAGATTTTTCCCTGTTTTCGAAAACATCTTTTACTACTCGTGAATAATAATTCCAGCTTGTCACACACACAAGGCACGGTTTTTTGAATAATGCTAGGCAACACTATTGATTTCAGTGGTGCATTAGAAAAGAAAGAAGAATTACCTGAAAGCTGTGCAAAAAAGATGCAGGCTTTGTGATAGACAGAGGCTGCCATAGACATAAAGGTAGAACTGATGTACATAACAATGGATTTAGTTTGCATTTGGATATTTGTCTTTAATTAATTTCTGAACCCCGTACAACTTGCCACTCATAACGTTTGCACCATCGTAGCTCTGAGCTATTAGTTTTACTCAGTCATCGCCAATTAATAGTTCAAATTCTTTCATAATATTCTCAGCTATAGTATGAGCATTTTGACTTTCTTGATTAACAAACTTCCAAAATCTTTCAACAGGTTTTCCCTCAGCAACATAATGCAAAACAATAACCAATTGAAATTTGCAAGACACATCTGTGCTTTCATCCACGATTATTGCAACAAAATTGACATGTTTTATTTCTTTATGAACTTCATCATGGTACACTTCCAACATGCATTGCAGTAGTTCCTTCTGAACAGTCCTAGAAACACCTTTGAACACTGATGCTTGAATGAGATGAGCTTGAAGATCTTTATCCAGTTTCGCGCTGAAGTGAATTACCTCATGAAAAACCCACTTATTTTGAGAGGCATCAGATTCATCATGGCATCTGAGAGCCAGTTCCAAAGTACCACAGAACCGAATACAGTTTACAATTAAATTCAATATACAGGGTGAGTCACTAACTATTGCCACCTAGAATAACTTCGAAAGTATGATAGGAGCTGAAAAGTTTGTGGGCAAAAGTTCCATGGGACAACGGGAGCCATAATATGATGTTGGTTTTTTGTTGCTAGGTGGGGTTGATTCGGAGATATGAAGGTCAACTTTTTTTTTTTTTTTTTTTTTTTTTTTTTTTATGGGATACTATAGTTTGGTACTTATTTTCTGATAGTGGCTATTGAGATGAATCTAATGATGTGTAATAGTAAGGTCTTTGAAGGTCAACAAAGGTCATAAAGGTGGCATGAATGTGCATTTACAGAAGGTGTTTGACATGATGATCATTGGTATAAATGCAGTGCTGCAATGTTCTTATCATGGATTGAGTGTTATTCCTTATCACATCTGCACTTATTGAAGCACATGGTCTGACAATTCTCTCTTGCATATTTTCAGGTGTAATTGGAATGTCTTTATAATCAATGCCTTTTATGCATCCCCACAAGAAAAAATTCAGAGGTTTCAAGTCTGGCGAACGAGCCGGCTATGACACATCTCCTCCGTGTCCAATCCAACGATTTGGGAATTGTCTCTGTAACTCATTTCTAGCCATCAGCGAAACATGTGCCGGACTCCCATTGTATTGATACCACATTCTGTTCCTTGTTCCTAAAGTTATTTCTTCCAATAACAGACCTAATGTTTCTTGCAGGCATGTGGTGTACTTCCTACCATTAAGATTTCTTTTGATCAAATAGGGGCCTATAATTCTGTCCTCCAGAATCCCACGCCACACATTCACCGACCACGGTTTTTGGTGTGCAACTTGCTGCAGACAACGTGGATTTTCAGTTGCTCAATAATGCATGTTATGAAAATCAACATTTCCATGGTTCATGAATGTAGCTTCGTCAGTAAATAAAATCAAATTAATAAATGTATCATCCCTCTGCATCTGAAGTTGGGCCCATCGACAGAATTCAGTGGAATGCATCAATCTGTACCAGTTAATTCTTGGTCGAGACTGATATGGTAAGGATGATATTTATGGTGATGCAGAACATGAACAACACTACTCTGGTTTATGCCAGATTCCCTTGTGATTTGACGTGAACTAACAAAGGGATCTCTAAGCTCAGTGGCTAGAGTACCAATTTCCATTTCCTCTTTAGTAACTTTCTTTTGCCGGATATGTTTCTGATGTGCTAAAGATACAGTTGTTCTCAATTTATCATACACATATTTAAATGTATGACATGTAGGATGAGTACGTTGAGGATATCTTTCAATGTATAAGTCTAGCTCTCGCTGACTTTCATTGGCATTCTCCATAAATAAGAAGCATATCAACTTGTTCTGTGAATGAATAAATCATTCATGTTCACTTGATTTGACAATACTAGTCTTACCATTCCTATTGGTGTTGTATTGCAAAAACGTCAAATGGTGTTTACATGTCAATGGCACGTTAGACGGATACGCCGTATTCGGCAAATATTTAGTATTTGCATGATATACAAGAGAGAATTGTCAGAGCATGTTCTTTGATAAGTGCCAAAGTGATAAGAAATACCACTCAATCCATGATAAGAACATTGCAGCACTACATTGGTACCAACGGTCATCACTTCAAACACCTTCTGTAAATGGAAGTTCATCCCACCTTTTTGACCTTCGTTGACCTTCAAAGACCTTACTCTTACAGATCCTTGGTTTTGTCTCAATAGCCACTATCAGAAAATAAGTACCAGGCTGTAGCACCCTATTTAAAACAACAAAGTTGAGCTTCATATCTCTGACATGACCCCACCTAGCAACAAAAAACCAGCATCATATTATGGCCCCCGTTGTCCCATGCAACATTTGTCCCACAAACTTTTCAGTTACTATCGTACTTTCAGAGTTATTCTAGATGGCAATAGTTATTGATCAAATTCTTTTCTACACATTTGTTGTGGCTGTCAATTGCTTGTCCATATTGTGAATCTAATTTCTGCTGAATGTTGATTTTGCCTAGAAATGAAAAACTAAGCACATTATTCATGTGTCACTTTGACATATCATGTACTTTCATTTTAGACCAACTATGCCCAATATCAGTTATTCCGGTCTTACACCAATGAACTTCACCCCCAAATAACACACAAGAAAAACAAAAAACAGCATTACTTTCTTCACAACCACAAATCCATTTATTCCTTTGGTAAATTTCTGGACTGAACTTACTGCATTGATTTTTTGTTTGCTGCTACAGATTCAGATTCGGGAGTGGCCTAATTAGTGTTTTTTACTGCTAAATAGTGTTTTTAATGGTATTTTCACAGTGAACTGAATTTTCCATTACAGATAACACTGTGCAGTCGATTACCTGACCTCACAATAACTACAACGTGTTTGTACAGAACTGTGTTACACAAACATAATGAGTATAAACAGAAATAATACAACTTTGCTTGGAAAACAGATGCTCAACAGGTGGTGAATACGTTAGTTTTTTGTTCTGTAGCAATAGCCCTGCTGTTGTGAAATATATCAATATTTAAGTAATGCCTCTTAGTTTCAACATCTAAGGGCATAATTATATTCAAATTATGTATAGCTATTTATAATGATATTTAAGTGTATTATATCTGAATTCAGTTTAAATAAGCATTAATTTACAGAAATATTGTAAAATTGGATTACAAGAAATCTGTACCCCTATGTATTCTAATAGGATCGCTAGATGTCAGATTGTGCTTCTATAGGTCATGATGCACTTTACTGCTCTCTGACAGAAGGAATGCAAAGCTCTGAGTCAGACTAGCTGCAGCTCCATCTCCACCATAAGAAACATGTAGAAACCAACGGCCACAGTGCTTTATGAGGGCAGATGGTGCCAATCTGCAGTTGGCTCCAAGCTTCAAAAAACTACCGCAAGAGTGCATGCAGTGAAATGCGCCTCTTCAAATCAGAAAATACATACTCTTAAACAATGTTTTATTTGCAGTTCACATAGATTTCTCTTTCTTTCTTTTTTATATAAATGGTGGTATGGCACAGTGACACTACCTAAGAAGCCACCCCTGGTATTCTGTAAACAACGAGGAAGTGAATAAAATTATAGAGAAATGTGACAAGTTACTTCTGTCTGTCACAAGATGTTACTGTTTATTAGCTAAAGTGGCCACTTTGCTGTTGTTCTCTTCTGTTTATATGGAAGTCTTGTTTACTTATATTCCACATAGATGGCACATGATTTTAGTTTCTCCCTATCATCGATGTTCACTTCAGAAGCACTGTTAAATCTAAGTAATTTAAATGACACACTTTTCATTGTCATATTAGCGTTATTTCAATCAGAAAAGCTGTGAAGGGATTTCTGTTAAATGTGAAACTAAACATTTTCATTTTTGTGAGCAAGTCCCAGAGCAATTACTATGTTTTTCATAATATTGGACACTGCCTGCCTTTCCACACACATAACTGACACTGTTCATTTCACCAAAGTGCATTGCTTTTTAAAACAGGTCCACTTTTTGTAACATTAATTAAGGCTTGTCATTAAAGAGTCTGCTGTAAGTATTCACTTTTACCGGAATACAAATAACACATAAATCATGATCAAGTGCACCAGTTGAGAAACAACTCATATTTGAACTCAGTGTAATTTATGGACTATGATAATTTATTGAATTGTCATTTACAAAGTTCTGTTTCTGTGGTTACAGTTACTTCTTTTTTGTGTGAAAATTCAGTACAGTTTTGATGTTTAAAGCTGATATGTTTTTCTCCACCTGAAGTAAGCTTCTCTTTTCCACTCGTGAATTGAGATTTGTTTTACAGCTGGAATTTTCCTTGAATGGAATTATTTCTTTGTGTATTACACACCATATTCTGTTCTTGGTGCCCTTCATCTTAAATTAACCCATTTTAATTTTTGGTTCCTGAGTCCATTTTTCATTAAGCTTACTTCAGATTTTCCACTCTATATGTCATATTTTTGAGGTACTGTTAACAAAACATAAATCAAAGCATCAGTTTCTTTAACTATTGTATCAGTCAACAAAAATTACAAATTAAGTTTTTGAACATTTGCAAAATGCTTAATAGCTTACATTAGACCAGCACTTGCATTTAGTCACATGTCATTGAATTTAAATTTTGTGAAAGCAGTATCTGTAAATACAGTATCTGTGTTTATGCAGTAACTTTGACCATCAATAATATTATTTAATCATTTATGTGTAGGGTTGGCTATTCCTAGTTCCCATTCTTGTGTTCATCTTACGGATTTTTTAAAATTATTTTCATCAGAATATATAATTCATTTCTACACCTTAAAGAATGATAGAAAGTCTATGTTGAAGCTGTTTTATAACAAGTACTGTTTATGTGCGCATTACTGACAACATTATAGCACACATTGTTGAGTTATTCATAACCAGTAATACATGACGCAATACATACTGATTGGCCTTGTTGTTGAAGCAATCTTTCACTCTAACTCATCCTTCTCTTCATCATCTGTGTTTTTAGGAATTATGTAAACATATTTATATTCATATAGAAAGATTCCCTCAACAAATAAAATTACGTTAATTAAACTGGACTGGTAAATGTTATATTATCACGAGATCATTCATATAGTTGTTAAGTTCTTCGTATTGCTACTATCAGTGTTACACTGTTCCAGGTCCATGGTCTGCATCAACGAGTCCAGCCCGTTCACCGAGTCCCACGAGAGGTCATTTTTACACTTCGAGGAATTCTCGGCCGTACGGTACAACGAGTCTGGAGAAGAGATCACGTTCCCCTTCCCCCCTGGGTGCCAGTGCAACATCGGGACAGAGAGCCAGTGTGAGTGCGAGTGTAAGACCGGGTCTCAATGCTGCTACGCAGTTAGGTCACGTTCCACATCACCACCATCCTCACCAACACAGTTACCCCGTTCTCGTCGCACGACGCGGACAGGGTCGCCGACTGCCTCCGACACCCAACAAACCCTCCACGTTACAGCTGAGGCCGGCCTCGATAAACTTCCCCAAACTGAACGCTTCTCCTACACACTGCCCACCGACTGGTCAGCCCCACACAGCCTCGGCACCCGTCCCAGGGGCACCGGTGCCCGTGCCCGGTCCGGGTGTCACGGCACCAGGGATGTCCCAGACGGCCTGCCCACTGAGCTTCGAGCAAGCAGTGGCGATCGGTCGAGGAGGACGTATGTTGCCTTCACCGGTGCCCAACGGCTACAAGCCCGGCCAACAGCAGCGAGGCAGGCACAGCGATTCGGACGATGATGACTGGTGCTAGCGGGGCCGCCTGGCCCGGAGCTGGCTGGGGCAGCGGTGGCCCCACGCCTCTCACGGGGCGGGCGTTCAGACAGTATAGTGCTGGTACACTTAACATTTTTCTATTTTGCTAAAACTCGGGCGCACCTTAATCGATATTTGCTTAGCGATTATTAAAGCTGGACCATTACAATTTGTCTACTGGGACTCTGAGAGTCAGTATGAAAACAGTCCCAAGTCAAAAACTGTTGTAGTACTCATTCCGTTAGCATTTTATCTAATGTAATAAAATAGTTTTTCTAGTATATAACTTGTTTGTAAAAACGGTCATATAGAATCGTGTAGAATTTTTTCACCGTCAATACCTCAGGAAAACTGGCAACTATTTATGTGATGAGAAGCCAATCACTGTGGCATGAAAATGCCATTTCAGGACCGTACCGTGTGGCTTCGTCAGCAACCGTGCCGGTTTGTTCTTACGGTTGTAATTTTACTTTTGTAGCTGTGCACATTCAGACCGTCTGGTTCTTTGTGACCACTATGTGATCATAGTTTGGCTTTAATTTTATTAGATACATCTTTGTAGAATGGATTGTCTCTCTTTTTGTTACCAGAAATGATTTTGTTGTGATATGTTTTAATCGAGTGCTGTATATTTTTTGGGTTACACGTTTTAGCAAATCTTGTAGACTCTGAAACATGTACAGCAGAAGAGGTCTTTGCTGTGTATCTTTCGAATGCATTTTTATACGTCTTCACGGGCGTAAATAGATTTCTAGATTTCCATTTGAATTAAACTTTCAGCAAAGTACACAGCCAAATCGTACTAGATATTTATCAATAATAGGAAGACTGTGATAAAAAAGCCTTCAGTGATTTTTCAATTTAATTATAAATTATTCCCAGCGAATTTTTAATTATTACCTCATGATTTTATGCCATTTTACATTTTTTTAAATACCGTAGTAGTTAATTCGTTAAATATTTTTGGGTATGTTATTTTGCTACATTTGTGTAGTAGTTTCTTCTATTCAGAATCTCCTGCACTCAGTCTTTTCTCATTCTGGTCTTTGAAAATTGGTTTTATAAGTGGTAACATATAGTGACCTCCACTGGTTTGCAAAGGCAGACCATGTATAAGCAGTGGAGCTCACAGGTAAGATATGAATTTAAGGTGATGACAGGTATTTGTTGCTACGTTCACTGTAATAACTGCAGTTACGGCAACAGCGGGAAGCTATAAAGTTGTATTTGGTCAGTAAATTTTTTCAGGATGAAGCACAACATTTTCAGCTAAGGGTGATTTTAAACTTTTTTGCTTAAGTACATTACAAAGCGACTGACTTTTTTTTAAAAAAAAAGATATGTTGAAACAACATTTGTTTCATGTGTGTATATAAAGTTTCAAATTGGGAACAATATCATCGTACTAGCAGTCACTTATACTTGGCAAACTAAGACAATGCCAACTTTCATGGCAATTTCTGCTATTGTATTTCACTCATGTAAGTATTGCATCACTGAGTTGTAACATAACCCTGTGAAAAATTTGTTGAATGATGTGATTCATCATGAAAAATACTATCTGACATGTGGACCAGTAATGTGGATACAAGTAAGGGCCTAAATTTTAATGGGGACAGGAAAGAGCGACCGAATGATTTGAGGACTGAAAATGTTGGGGTTTCATTTGCCTTTAAAGTGTTTAGAAACTATGTTTAAAGAAATTCCTTCTTATTTGAAATTTGAGAAGGATTTAGTATTGTTCTACTAATTTATAAACTCTTTCCACTCTCCATAACGTGTGACAAAGTTGCCTTAAAAATATGAATTGATTGATTGATTGATTGATTGATTGATTGTGTGTTTTTTAATTTCATGTTGGTACAGAATAAACATTTTATATGACGCTGATTACTATATTGTATGCATAAAGTGAATGTATGTTTGTACGCACGTGTGTGTGCCTGAGCAAGTTTCAAACATATACAGAGAAATATATATATATTATATATTTACAAAATATATATCCCTCCCATTGTTGCATGCACACAAATAAACTGGTCTGAAGAATCTGCTTACGGAAATTGTTCATTAAGATAGTTACATGCCAATTAATCATGTGCCATTTTACTACAAATACTGTTATAAAGTGATTAAAAAGAAAAGCATACCGATATATTTGGTTGTATCGTATTTTGTCATTTTATGTTATTTATACTATTAACAGTTTTATATAATTAATTTAAATAACACAAATATTTGAAGTATCAGATATGGCACATTCCTCATCGTTGAATTTTTAAATTAATTATTGAGTGGAATAAAAAGTCTTTACAGTGATGCCCATATTTCCTGTTACAGGATTCCTTATAAAATACCTAGTTTCAATCAATTTCTGTAGATTTCTGTATCAGATTTATCATAGACATGATAGGACTCTGGTAAACTGCTTCTCTCTAAAACTATAAAGGGCAACATAAATCATAGTAAGCAGAGAAAAGGGCTACACATATGAAAATGACATTATCTGCCATATCTTCTTCATACCATTTTACCTGCAACCTGGAGTTTAATAATATACCAAGTTTATGCAGATGCTTTTTAGGTAACAGTAACCCATTAATAGCCCTACAAACAACCTTATCTGACTGAGGAATCGGCCCTATGTGAACTCTTTGTTATATTTTTAAAATAAATTGTTTTGTGAAATTTAACTTACTTAAAATTCTGTTTCTATGAAATGTTTCAGAAACTTTGATTTTACAGCAGTCAGACAAGAAATGTGCATGCTAAAAATGTTCCCTTATTGTATTACTTATTCTGTAAATATTCACATTTTCTATAAATAATAACAATGTTTATTACAAAAGTTTCACTGCAGAATTATTAAAAATTTAAAAAATAAAATAATGTTAATAAAAGAACTACAGTCTGGTTACTACTGCAAAATGGATGAAAAATCATGAACCATATTTACATTAGATGTAGAAATATAACAGAATCAATTACTACAAGCAATTATTTCATGACTAAACTTCCAAGTTTAATATATATTTTTAATGTTTTCTCATTTCATTCTCAAACTAATTCAATATACTGAGACAGTGCAAACATTGAGACAGTGAAAATTGGGATTTTATTGTACAATACCTCCAAGTTTGCCTTCATATTTCACAAATATTTCACCAAAGTTTTTGGAACAAAACTGTATTGTTTTTTGTAGCTTGAAGCTTATAATTTGATCTTTCAACTTACCATCATGAGTTTATTCTTAAACTGCACAATTAGCATTTAAATTTTCAAAAAAGAAAAAAAAAACTTAAATCCTGATTGCCTGTATACTGTACACTTACTTCAGATTTTAAAAGCTAAATAAAAAGAAAAGAAACAAATTTGGCATGTTTCATATGTATTTAGAGGTATCACAAACCTCTCCTTCATATAGTACATTAACAGAAAGAAATTTAAATTTCCGTATAAAAAATGACCTCAAAACGTTGTTCATCAAGTTTGTTGTTACCATGAATGAAATACTCTGAAACAGAAATTGTATTCTAAACTGTATTTTATTCATTTCATAGAACTCCTGTAAATGACAACTCCATTACATCAGATTTTATTAATGTTTGCTTGGTAGTGTTATAAATCCCTTGTTTACAAATTCATAATAAAGACTGTTCAAGGTTAATACTTATTTAATGTGTGTTTCCAAAGGAAATGCTCAGTTTCAAAAATGAGTTTTAATGAATCTGACTTATTTATTTAGAATGGGTTTTCCTCAGTTACAAAATGTAAATGTTAAGATGTCTTTCCATACTCCCCTATGAACACTTATTCACATTTATGAATTGCTAATTGGAATTTGTATTTGTAATCTTTTGTAGTCGGTTGACAGGTGTAAAGTAATAGCTATGTTAGCTGTTCCATTAAATGTTGAGAATGAGGTATCACTTCAGCACTGGGAAACCACAACACATTTCTTAGGGGCCACATGCCTTTCAGAATTCATGGTAACAGCTAATTTGTTGGTGTTCTTTCCAAAATTTATTTGAAACATCTTATCATTTTAAAGGAAAACTGACTGATAAGATTCAACACAGATTCTAATTCAGGTGGCTGCTCCTTGACTAGCTCAATGATTTTATACTATGTCATTCAAGCTTAACATTATGCTGCTATTTGAAAATACTCCTTTGGTTGCTTATCAGTACATTGAATTATTTTTTGATTACTATTTTTAAATTGTGTAAATTAGACACAGTTTTGTCTTTGTACAGAATTCAGTCATGCAGATAAAAATCTCATACTTTATTTAGTTCATAACTATGGTTGGAACTCTGTGTTTTGAAAACAATTACTGCTTTGTTCCTCTGAGTCAAATTATTTGTCTTGAAGAAAGTGATATTTTATTGTATTCAAGCTTTAATAAGCATTCACTTGAAATTTTCATTCAGGCTGAGCCCTTTGGGAAACTTTTTCACTGCCCCAATTAGTGTGTGATATAGAAAATTTTATTAAAAACTGTTCTGACACAGTCTGTATTACTCAGAGAAATCCAGTATGTCAAAATGCCTTAACTAATCAGCTAATGGTAGTTGGAAAATGTGTAATTGGTTAGTTACTTTCTGAAGTCTTGTTCCTCCATTTCCAAAAGATGTGATATAAGTGAGCAAAAAATTAAATATTTTCTTCGCAGAAAATATACCTTTTATCTACAACCAATTTTCTGCAGTGTGCTAATGTAATCAATCTCATGTAACATTCTGCTACTTTTGCTCAAAGGTGATTGCTTCTAATTCACTGTAGCTTGAAATGTTTCATTGAATCGAATGTATATAAGAGCTCACAGTGGTTATACAAAATAATTTTTAATATAATTGACTAATGACTGTGGAGAAATATTTTTAATTTGAATTCTGTGTTATTTATTAAAAAAATTCATGGGAATGTCAGAATAAGTTCTTTGAAATCCAAGTGGTATCTGCTTTAAATACTTTTGCATTAGTGTTTGAATAAGTTACAATCAGAATGCTTCCTTGCCAAGGAAAACAAAACCATTTAACATCCAGTCTCTCAAACTTGGTTCTAATATATCTTTGCCCTTTCCTTTTCTTCTCCTCCTTTTCTTCCTATGTTACATGCTCACTTTATACAGTCACTGCCAAGACAGAGTCACTCGTGTACACCCTCCATTTTATTTAATTTGTTTTCTCTGAACAAAGATTATTATATGTGATTATGATATCCTGAAAAGAAGAAAGTGGCCATTTTTATGAATATGGTAATGTAATGAAACACACCATGAGACATCCAAAATAAATTATTAACATGAGCTTTCAGTTTCTTGTTTAATGGGACAGAGAGAGCAGATAGGAAGTCATTTGACAAGATAGTCTTTGGTGACTAAATAAGAATTTCTATCTATAATGAAGATATCAGACTGTTAATTTGTCTACAAATATGTATGAATTCGTAGGTCTTCAGATGTTATGTAGCTAATTACTTATGCACTTTTTGCTTCACATTAATGATTTTATCTCACTCTTCCACTTTGCTCCATTTTTTCTGTTTCTTTATGCCTTATTATTTTATCTCTAGTCCAATCTGCTTCATACTCAGTTTTAATTTCTTTGTATTTAGCTTTTCATGGTCAAATCTTGTATTATCATCAATATTTGTACTGACAATCCTTACAGTTTCTTATACCTTGTTCTGCATTATGATATATGTCTCCTAATTTACTGCTATGGGTTTTGTATTACACACAAATAGGTGGGTCTGTAATTAAAAGTGGCTTTTACTTTCATGTTTTTTTGAGAAACTTCTCTATTATGGAATTAAAACATCTAAGAGGTGAAAAATTTTCTTTCTTTTTAACAAATTCAGGGCAACTTCTCACTGTGTCTCTTTTTCATAAATGATGTTTCTTCATTGCACAAAGAGGATTGTCTTTAGTTCATATATGTCATTAAATTTGCTCTAGCACAATTATGAACTAGTTTACTATGAACAAAAGAAGCCAAATGTTTAAAAATGCTCTAACTGCCCAGGTAGATCATATTTTTATAATTTACATAGTTCATTGTCATCTCTCACTTTTCCTTCCCATCATGATACCAACTATTCTAATACACAAGGTCAACAATTTTCCATATGTTCATATTATGACACTGTCAGCTAGAAAATTTCTCTATTCTGCTTGAATGTGCCACATTTTCTATATTGGAAAAATTATCAACCTCAGTAGTCCTACCATGTTGAAAGATACTACTGGTGGTCCTGTAGTATTTGAAAAATATGTCAGATTTTTTTATTTTATTTTTCATTTTATTTATTTACTGTCATATGCAAAATTTAGTTGAATTGCAGTTTATACCTTTTGAATGTGATTATGAAAATTGTTCATAGCATTGAATATGGGTCATAGACATCATCATAAATCTGTCACAACAAACAGTCATAAGATGTTGCCTGGAGGCATCTGTTTTAGGTTCTTTGGCTGACAGCTGTTCTGTTGATAATCTCATTTTCACCAGCGTAGGTGGCTAGCAAAACATGAGACTTTCAATGGAATAACTGTCAGTTAAAGAACCTGACTCAAATGCCTCTAGACAATATGTTAAGAAGTGGCCACAAAAGTCTCAAAAACTGGAGGTGTACACAGTGTCTGACCCATCAAATCCCTTTGTCAGGAAATAGTGTTACAACAGGTATATTTCGGATCTACTTTGCAGAAATTAATTACTTCTCTTTTGACAGGAGAAACAGTCACAGCCAAAACATTCCTTCATTTGTAGTACTTAGATGTGATGAACTATGAACCATATAGAAGTTTATTCCTATTTAAAACCAAAGACTTTTTGATAAGTATTCACTGATTCTCCATCTTGGTGAATATGAAATATCTGTGGGTCCAGCTTGTCATTCTCAGAAGACAACATTATGTGAGATAACTGCTAACATGAAGTTCTCAGCTGTAGACAAACATTATGTTATGTACAGTATTTGCTATACAGAGATTATTTATCTATATGTGAGCACTATATGTAATTGCTTGTAACAGAGGACCTGAATCAATTTGAATAATTTTTTACTGGAATTTAATAATATTTAATAAAGTCCTGTGACTAGCACATCACACTGTACCTTACATTTATTTTTCTCCTGAAATCAGACTCATGTAGAATGATGAATGACTCCCATACTTCTTCACATATATGAAAAGCACTGATCAATCATCACTGTAATTGTGTCTTCATTACCTTATCACAGGCAATAATGTCCAATTTTACATTTTAACTCTCACTGTTGTTTCAACCAATCTTTTTTCAGTTTTCAAAATCCACAGTTTGTGAATACTCAGTGAGTACCAGGTATACTCACAGGCTCAAGTGGTTCAAAGTAATTTTTTTTACTTACAGTTTACATTAATGAAACTGTTATATTGAACATTTGCTATTATTTATTTTATTTGCATGATAATTCAAATATATAAATGTAAATGTTTAGCTTCTCATAACATGACTTCATTTGTTTGCAATGAAGCACACCCAAAAATGCACAATTGCTAAGAAAGAGATGAAATATAGAAATGTTCTGAAGTTAATGGTTATATCCAGGACATTTACTCTAAATTAAATGCATACTGAAATTTATTTTGTCTGTTGTGCCAAATAGGAGCTAAAAAGCTCAGGTTTACTTCTCCTTAAATGATTATCATTTGGTTGCTAAAAGTACTGATCTAACTCTTTTGGTTGCTATGGTTCCATCCACATGATCGTTTACTTTTAAAATATCTGATTTTTGCTTAGTGAAAAAGTTTACGTATTATTTTCATTTCAGTTCATTTGCTTAGAGTAGGCTCTGTGGTAGGCTAGTTGCAACTGTTTTCAAACTGCCACGCATTAATCTCACACTTGTCAGTTTATTGCATACATTTTTAGCTACCTTAATCCATTTAGTATTTACACTAATTTAAGATGGATGCCTACTCATTCATTTATACTCACATACTCGTCCACATCCAGGAAAATATCACTTTCCAAGGCCTGCAAAACACTGTAGCAACCAACTCTGTAAGAACTATCCAAAAGTATTGTTCAGTTTTCTTAGCTATCCTACAAGTTGCATGGTATATGTATTTAAACTTTTAGACTTAAAAAGAAGATAGTTTGCTGCTGACATAGTATCACACTGTTTATCTACAGATTTTCAGACTTTTGGATTTGTTATATTCTTGACACCTGTGTAATTTAGTGACTTTCTGAGTCTCTAGGCAGATCCTTAAAAAATAAGCATGTGCTTCATAAATACAGAGTTTTGAATAGACACGTGCTTCACTGTTGTGCGATGAGACATTACAGAAACTGAAATCCCCATGTACAGATATGTAATTCAAAGACTTTTCACCCGTGATTTCTTTCTCATACCATGCCATAAAGGAGAGACTACTCTGTTTTATTTCTTCTTGTATTTCATTTATTTGGAGATTTATTGATCAAAAGAAATATTTCAGTCTGAAGGTTACACTTTAAACTGAAACATACTGAAGAACAAAAGTGAGCAGAATGTTTGAGATAATTATTTTTTCTCAGTGTACATCAATTTCTAATGTATTTGCCATTGATTTCATGATTTCACAGTGACTGCACTGTTCCAGATGTTTACTTTTAAAACCTGATTTCATTAAGTTAAATAGTGCTTAATTTTGTTATTGTTGATTGTAATCTTGTAGTGCAGATAGCTGCAGTCTAGTGGACAAAATATTTTCCAAAACAAACATTTGTAAAGCATCAAAGTGTACTTGATTTTCTGAAGTAATAACAGTGAGAAAACAATCAGAGTTTTTACTTTATACAAATATTCTATGTACTGGACTTTAATTTAAGTACATTTAGGTGTACGGAACATCGAAGTACCTACTGAAAAAAATTCGTGAACAATAATTATATAATTGATTTGCTTGCACAATACATTTAAAAATATGCAAAATGTTGAATGTTTCATACTAAGAAGCCAATAAAAATAATATTTTCATATTGGAAACTGTGTATTATTAATCTCTATGACAAGAAAAGAAAGAAATCATGAAATATCATGGACTGTAGGAAGTTCATAAAATTCATTTCCTCATGTGTACTTTTCTAGGTTGATGTTGTGTCCTACTCTACCCTCACTGACTCACACATAACTGTGCATGTTGCATACTAAAAGAGAATTTCCTTGGATCAATGAGATGTTAAGGAATACATCAATAGACATAAACATGTATTATAAATTTCACATTAAGAGAAAAACTTATGTTCCCCAGAGGTACACCATAATTCTGCACATACATTGTCATTCACATTTTTCTCCAGTCATACTGAAAATGATTGTTAATGTGCATCTTACTCAGTAACACATGTTGCAGATTATTCATGGATCAACAATGGAAGACTTTCAAGTGTGCAACTTTAAGCACTATTGTATTTGCAAAATTATTTTTCCTATGACTGATTATGTTAAACTGATGATATTATTTCTGTTGTGAAGGTAACACAATATACACCCTAATAAAACTTCGTGGACTATTTAATATAAAATCTGGGAAAGGTTATAGAAATAAAGTAAGAACGGCTTCCTGTTCTGCAGATTTTCAGTTAAGAAAATCGAAGACAGATTCCCCTCCAAGTTAGTATTTACAGAAGTATAATGTAGAAAGAACAGTTTGCTGCTCCAAAGATATCTAGTTAAGAAAATGAAATATAGCTTCCTCTCCATGTTAGACCTTACAGTGGTCTAACTGCAAGTTATTGTATGTGTGGTGTGTCTGTCCTTCAGAGTAGATGCCCTTATTTAATCATTTTGTTAAAGCTGGTGGGAGTCTGATCAGTCTGCATTTAAAAGTTATTCACTAATCTTCATTTTCTCAGTCACATAATACTACTACATCCTTTGGTCTTTCATTTCAAACAGTTTAAGTCATGGACTAATTGCAAAAAGAATTAAAGAATATTTTACCTCAGTGTTATAGCCTACTCACAATGAGTCTGGGATATTCAGCTGCCGATTCTGCCCTTGTCAGTAAAAACTTTTTGTGTCAAATGCTTTCCTAATTTTTTATCATCTACTTACTTAAATTCCATTTCACAGAAAAATATGTCTTTAAGTCAGTTGACATAATTTCTAATCACTTTTCAGAAATCTGATTCTAAAATACTGTGCACTTTTTAATAGGCAGCATTTTATAAAAATGTGATTACAAATGTAATTCAAGTAAAACTTGTAGTGGAAAAAAGACATTGTAAAAGGAAAAGCATGGATCAAAGCAGTCAAGTAGATGAAGTATTTCTCAATTTCTGAAAAGCTTTTGACTCAGTACATCTGTTCTTATTATCAAAAGTACAATTTTATGGAGCATCAGACAAAATTTGTGACTGAATTGTGGATTTTTTGGTAGGGAAGATGCAGGAAGTTATCTTGGATCAGACACTACCTGGTGTAAAAACAACTCTGCCTGTGCCCCTGTGAATAGTGTTTGGTCCCTCACTGCTCATGTAATGCAGGGTTATACAAAAAGAAGGAACAAATTTCAAAAATTTATTCTTCCAAACCACAAAAGATAGAAACTCAATTCTAGTGTTCCTGGAAAGAGAAAAGTTCAAATTTTTTGCATTCAATTTGAGCACCATGTGTTACATGACCAATACCAGAATGGTGGCTCATTTCCTGCCACACATGAAGCACATAGTCTTTCATTATCAAATTCACAGCTTCAACAATTCCACAGACTTTCAAGAGTGTCAGACATAAGAGGGATAAAAATGCAGTCTTTTACTAGAATACTGGGTAAAAATGTTACCAGCTTTTAATCAGTTTATAACATGGTGACATTCATATCAGACAAGAACTAAAATTAATCCAGAATGAAATGCCTAACAAATGAAAGAAATCGTATTAAACTGACTAATTCTTGTTGTGAGACATCAGCAATTGCAAGACAAGCGAAAGTTAGAGAACTGGACTGAAATGTGATTGCAATCTTTCATTTATGTATTAGTTGTTATTGTTGTGTATGACTTGTACTGTAGAATGTATTTCAGTCCCTGTTACACAGTAACTCAAGCATAGCTCTATGAAAGGGTTAGCAGGGGACAACATACATACATACATATACATACATACATACATACATACATACATACATAAATCCTTGTTCCATAGATCATGAACATGAGATTTTGTAATGATGTGGAATGTGTCACTTTAACATAAGTTTTCTTTACACAAAATAATTATTTTTTTTCTTTTTTTTCAGTTACTACTTCATATCTAAGAATTCATCTATTGAGCAGGAGTTATCATTCGGAAATTCTTGTAATTTTCTTTTAAATGTTGGTTGGTGATCTGTCAGACTTTTCATACTATTTGGTAAATGACCGAAGATTTTTGTGGGAGTATAATTCACCCCTTTCTGTGCCAAAGTGAGATTTAATCCAGAATAGTGAAGATCACCCTTTCTTCTAGTGTTGTAGCTATGCACTTCACCATTATTTTTGAATTGGGATGGGTTATTAATGACAAATTTCATAAGTGAATATATGTATTGCGAAGGTATTGTGAATATCGCAAGTTGCTTAAATAAATGTTTGCTAGGTAACCTTGGGTGGGCTCCAGCTATTATTCTGATTACACGCTTTTGTGCAATGAATACTTTCTCTCTTAATGACAAATTGCCCCAAAATATGATGCCATATGAAAGCAGTGAATGAAAACAGGCATAGTAGGCTAATTTAATGATATTTTTATCAGCAAAATTTACAATAACAATAATAGCATAAGTAGCTGCACCTAACCATTTCAGCAGATCATCGATGTGTTTTATCCAATTCAATTTCTCATCAATGCACACAGTGAGAAATTTTGAGTTTTCTGCTTTAGCAACAGACTTCTGTTCATAGTCTGTATTTATCAATGGTGTTATGCCATTTACTGTACAGAATTGTATAAACTGTGTTTTCTCAAAATTTAGTGAGAGTCCATTTACATAGAACCACTTCATAATTTTCTGAAAGACATTATTTGCAATTTCCTCAGCTGATTCTTGCTTGTTGGGTGTGATTACTATACTTGTATCATCAGCAAAAAGAACTAGCTTTGCATCTTCATGAATATAGAGTGGCAAGTCATTAATATATATGAAGAACAATAAGGGACCCAAGACTGAACTCTGTGGGACACCTCCCCAGTTAAAGGACTCTGCTGGTTTTTTCAGACTATCTGTACTGTTAATTTCAAACTTCTGCATTCTTCCAGTTATGTATGAATTAAACCATTTGTGCACTGTCCCACTCATACCAAAATACTTAAGCTTATCTGGAAGAATTTCATGGTTCACACAATCAAAAGCCTTTGAGAGATCACAAAACATCCCAATGGGTGATGTCTGGTTATTGAATGCATTTAATATGTGATCAGTGACAGCATATATAGCATTTTCTGTTGAAAAGCCTTTCTGAAAAGCAAATTGACATTTTGTTAGTACTTCATTTTTACAAATATGTGATGCTACTCAATACATTACTTTTTCAAGAAATTTGGATAAAGCTGTCAGAAGTGAGATTGGGTGGTAGTTGTTAGCATCAGATCTATCCCCTTTTTTGTTCAATGGTTTAACAATAGCATATTTTAGTCTATCTGGAAAAAATGCCCTGTTTCACTGAGCTAATACATATGTGGCTGAGAATCCTACTTATTTGTTGGGAACAAGTTTTTAGTACTCTGTTGGAAATGCCATCAATTCCATGTGAGCTTTTACTTTTGAGTGAATTTATTATTTTCCTAATTTCAGTTGGAGAGGTGGGTTGAATTTCAATTTTATCAAATTGCATAGGTACTCCTCTTCCATATACTGCCTTGCTTTTCTAATGAATAATTGGATGCACCTTTCTCTACAACACTTAAAAAATGATTTGAAAATGTTTTGTACGTCTGACTTCTTGTTAACAAACTTGTCACTGTGTTTGATAGAAATAGTCTTCCTGTGCTCTCAGTTGCCCTGTTTCCCTTTTAACAATATTCCAAATTTTTTAAATTTTATTATCAGATGTGATAATCTCAGACATAATGCACATACTACAGGACTTTTTAATAACTTTTGTTAATACAGTGCCATAGTTTTTATAATGTTTCACTGTTTTGGGATCATTACTACTCCTAGCTATAAGATACATTTCCCTTTTCTATTTACAAGATATTTTTATCCCTTTAGTAAGCTATGGCTTTTTACATGGTTTCTTGCAATTATATTTCACTGTTTTCTTAGGGAAACTGTTTTCAAATATACTCACAAAGGTATCATGAAATAGGTTAAATTTTAAATTAGCATCATGTTCCCTGTACACCTCATCCCAGTCTAACTTTTGCCAGCTTTCCCTAAAATTTAAATTGTTAAAATGTTAATGGAATGCACTATTTTGGAGGACTGTTTTGTGTTACTATATGGAGCTACATCATGTACTTTAACTAACTGTGCATCATGATCAGACACACCATTCTTAACAGGAAAATTTGATTAAATTTATCTTGGTCTATGAATACATTTCCTATCAGTGTGCTGCTTTCCTGTACCACCGGAGTAGGAAAAGCAATACTGATGTCAAATTGAAAGAACCAAGTAATACTTTAAGGTCAAGCTTTCTATTGGACTCTTTCAGGAAATCTACACTGATATCCCCACAAACAATAATTTGCTTTCCTCTGTCCGACAGATCGCACAACAAAGAATCAAAGTTTTTCAAAAGCAGTTGAAAATTTTCCAATAAGGACCTATACACTGCTACAAATATAAAAGTGTCATTATTTAGTTTAAGCTCACATGCAAAAATTTTTAATTTCCAAATTTATCACACTATAACAGATTTTAACAAATATGGCAACTCCTCCTCTCTCCACAGTGTCTCTACTTACATGTGCTGAAAGCTTATATCCACCTACATACCTGTAACTATATGACGTTCAGACAGGCATAGTACATCTATTCCACCCTCAGTTTCTAAATCTTCTAAACAAACAAGAAGCTCATCTACTTTGTTTTTTAATTCCCTGATATTCTGATGCAATATATTGACATTATTTTTCACTGTGCTTTTATGTGAATTTTGTGACATACTAACATTATTTTTAACTGTACTATTATGAGAATCTTGTGAGGTTTTCACATCTACAGTACCTGCCTGTCTGAACTTTTCATTAAGCTTAATTTCAATCAATGTAGGATGATTGGACACTGATCTTGGTCTAAAAAAGTACTCCCATGAGTTTCAGTGCCCCCCCCCCCCTTAAAAATGTTGCTATCATCCCAGTCAGTTTAACCTTCCCTTTCCTATTGAGATGCAGGCCATGTCTTGTGAAGTCCCACCTACCAATAACATCAACATGAACCATACCATACCTATGCCTGACAAAGTAGCTGCCCGAAGCAGCTGACCTAGCTCCATATTGATCCTCCTGAGAGAGCTGTTCGATTGGGGCCGATCAGACTGCATGAAAGCAGAAACCAAGCCAACGTTTGTATGGGTCGTTGCAGATGCTATTTTTACCAGGTCACACTCAATACTGTAGCGCTAATCCCCAACAGTACTGTTTCCCACTCCACCCACTACCACAATGATCCTACATCCTCTGTCACTTAGCTAAGACATGCACTGGGCTTGAAATTACTTGTGACCTGGTACCTGTCACCTAATTTTTCCTGAAAGATCTGGCACACACCTCTTCCGTGGCTACTACTTAACAACAGAACTTTCCTCTTACTTTCTACCTTTTCTTCTTCTTCTCCTTCTTCTTCTTTCTTTTTTTTCGACAGTTGGTTTCCTAGTGAAAGTCTGTTGAGTGCTGACTACACATACATCTACTTGAGCCTCTTCCTTAGTTGACTGAGGTAGCAAGGCAAATCTGTTGTTTGTGCCAATGATGAAATGATGAAACGATGAAACTGTCAGATACTGTTCTCTTTCTGTGGCCCCTGTCCCTTGCTACCACTTCCCACCTGTCTTCACCCTTCTGCCCCCTTAACCTCATCAGTTCCTCCCTGGCACTATCCAGTCCAGCCTGAAGGGCTCTAATCTTCTCTTCCTGTTCTGCTATTTTCCTATCCCTTGAACATAATATGCAATACCATAGAAGAGACCATTTACTCCCCCGATTCCCATGACACTACATTCACCCCAATGTAACCATCTGCCACAACAGCTGCACAGAACCCCAGAACTGACTTTCACACGGCAGCTCAAACACATCTCACTCATGGTTGTTTACAATATTTTTACAAAATTTATCTAGGCATTAACAGTAATACTCTATTAACTACAGATCACAAGAGTCATTAAAGTTATGTGGAACACTAATATATGTGTATACTATTAATATAGTAACATAATGCAGTTAAACTAATGTTAAAAAATCAAAACTTGTATACCCAAAAAATTAGACCTAAGATCGTGTATGCTCGATACGTATTTTACAACTTCAGGACTGCGGAGAGGGCAGCAGTGAGCAGCCAGCAAATTACATTGTGTTGGGAACCACAGGAATCCATACCATGTACTTTGGTTTTTAGGAATGTCAACCATGTTTATACTGCAATTTGCCTGAATCCATTTGTCGCGTAATTGAACTGACTGTACAATTGGACAAATACTCAACAACAATATTCATTTCTGCATGAGACAGTAAAATTCTATATAGTTGTCAGTGGGGTATTTATGTGTTTCGTGCTTGAGTGTTGTCAATGCTCACCATGATTTATGATGCAAATGAAAGGGGGTGAGTCAGCTGACAGTCCTATGCAGGCAATAAAAGAGTGGTGGGCAGACAACATGTTTGAAAGCAGGACACACTGTAACATTCTCATGTCAGTATAGATGCGAAATCTGATATATTTATATATTCATAAAAAAAACAGCTGTGTTCTCAGGTCCCACAGAAACCACAACCTCAAAAATAGCAACATTTGCAGAAGAAACATCTAAATAATTGTTACAACAAAAATATAAATTTCACAGCTTTTGCTATTAGAATGATTAAAACTAGTGATACCTCAAACATCAGGATTAGAAAGCCAAAAATGTGGAAAAGTAAAGGGTCCACAAATTACTGTGAATCATTTATTTTTGTTTATTTCTCCTCATATAATCAAAATGTAGATGGTCTATAAATGGCATAAATTTAGTATAGGTATAATGTTAGCTATTTAGGCAGGTACTTTGTTGGTAAAGCACTTTGCAATTTTGATTAGTCAGAATATGTTAAAAATAAATCTTTCTCAGGAAACCTCTAGAAAAAAAGGGGGTCATCTTATAATCAGAGTTGTATTATGGTAAGTACAGTATGTAGTAGTCTCTGTTTCTTTAGATATTTATTTAGAGTGACTGTATACTATGGAGGTTCCTCCCATCATGAACTGTTCTACTGGGAACATATCTATCAAGTGCATAATGAATTATTTCATTAAATTTGAACAACAGTTCCTCTACATGCTCCTGAACTAAACAAAAAGTTACAAGTTGTTAAATGAGATATGAAACTTCTGCTTCTGTGTCTAATTTACTAAACAAATAAATCTTGATATTTGTTTGGTTGCCCTTTGTACTTTAGTAGTCATGGTCTTATGGTCACTGATACTAGTTTTTTCAGATGAGGCATTTAATAATTTTTCACAGGATATGTTGTCATGCTTGGCACTAACAAAACTGTAATTATCTCAATTGATTGTTTGATGATTATGTCATCTCCCATTATTACTTTATGACGGTGGACCTTACATATTAGTGAACTAATTTTCTCTGGAGTTTTTGGTTATGTCAGGAGGTTAGTTTGGTGGTTGACAGAAGGATCTAATTAAAACCTTATTCCCACTCCTGCTGCTTAGTCTTGCCAAAACAGTCTCACATGCAGCTTCAGTTAATATCTCTGTGGATTTGAGTTACTTGTCTACTGTAACAAATACACCACCTCCATTTTCCACACCACCTCTAATGACGTCATTGTTGATGTGACGTTAAAGCTTAATCTTTCTTCTTTCGTTCTTTTGTTTCCCATTAGCCTAACTCCTTCTCTGAACTGTTTAACATCCATGTTCCACTTCTGTACAAGGCTACATATCAGACAAATATTTCCAAAAAGGGACTCCATAACATTTAAATTTATATTGACTATAAACAAATTTATACTTTTTTGTGCTTTTCTTGCTGTTGCCAGTCTATATTTTATATCCTCTTTGCTTTGCCCATCATCACTTATTTTGCAGCCCAAATAATAAAAGTCATCTACTGCACTGCTTGACAAACAATTGCTTCAGAACTCCAGACCAATGACAGTAAAAGGAAATGTAGAGCACAGGATGTATTCACTACAGCAAAGCCTTTGCATGAATGCTCTATATGCATTCGACAGTTTGTACAGCACAGTGTGTGATAAAGTTTGTTGTGGAGCTGATTAGTGCAACATTCCATTGTTTGTTGTTGTTGTTGTAGTCTTCAGTCCTGAGACTGGTTTGATGCAGCTCTCCATGCTACTCTATCCTGTGCAAGCTTCTTCATCTCCCAGTACTTACTGCAACCTACATCCTTCTGAATCTGCTTAGTGTATTCATCTCTTGGTCTCCCTCTACGATTTTTGCCCTCCACGCTGCCCTCCAATGCTAAATTTGTGATCCCTTGATGCCTCAGAACATGTCCTACCAACCGGTCAATTCTTCTTGTCAAGTTGTGCCACAAACTCCTCCCCAATTCTGTTCAGTACCTCATCATTAGTTATGTGATCTACCCATCTAATCTTCAGCATTCTTCTGTAGCACCACATCTCAAAAGCTTCTATTCTCTTCTTGCTCAAACTATTTATCATCCATGTTTCACTTCCATACACGGCTACACTCCATACAAATACTTTCAGAAACAACTTCCTGACACTTAAATCTATATTCGATGTTAACAAATTTCTCTTCTTCAGAAATGCTTTCCTTGCAATTGCCAGTCTACATTTTATATCCTCTCTACTTCGACTCATCATCAGTTATTTTGCTCCCCAAATAGCAAAACTCCTTTACTACTTTAAGTGTCTCACTTCCTAATCTAATTCCCTCAGCATCACCCGATTTAATTTGACTACATTCCATTATCCTCGTTTTGCTTTTGTTGATGTTCATCTTATATCCTCCTTTCAAGATGATATCCATTCCGTTCAACTGCTCTTCCAAGTCCTTTGCTGTCTCTGACAGAATTACAATGTCATCGGCGAACCTCAAAGTTTTTATTTCTTCTCCATGGATTTTAATACCTACTCCAGATTTTTCTTTTGTTTCCTTTACTGCTTGCTCAATTTACAGATTGAATAACATCGGGGAGACGCTACAAACCTGTCTCACTCCCTTCCCAACCACTCCTTCCCTTTCATGTCCCTCGACTCTTATATCTGCCATCTGGTTTCTGTACAAATTGTAAATAGCCTTTTGCTCCCTGTATTTTACCCCTGCCACCTTTAGAATTTGAAAGAGAGTATTCCAGTCAACATTGTCAAAAGCTTTCTCTAAGTCTACAAATGCTAGTAACGTAGGTTTTCCTTTCCTTAATCTTTCTTCTAAGATAAGCCGTAAGGTCAGTATTGCCTCACGTGCTCCAATATTTCTATGGAATCCAAACTGATCTTCCCCAAGGTCGGCCTCTACTAGTCTTTCCATTCATCTGTAAGGAATTCGCATTAGTATTTTGCAGCTGTGGCTTATTAAACTGATAGTTCGGTAATTTTCACATCTGTCAACACCTGATTTCTTTGAGATTGGAATTATTATATTCTTCTTGAAGTCTGAGGGTATTTTGCCTGTCTCATACATCTTGCTCACCAGATGGTACAGTTTTGTCAGGACTGGCTCTCCCAAGGCCGCCAGTAGTTCTAATGGTATGTTGTCTACTCCCGGGGCCTTGTTTCGACTCAGGTCTTTCAGTCTGTCAAACTCTTTACGCGGTATTGTATCTCCCATTTCGTCTTCATCTACATTCTCTTCCATTTCCAGAATATTGTCCTCAAGTACGTTGCCCTTGTATAGACCCTCTATATACTCCTTCCACCTTTCTGCTTTCCCTTCTTTGCTTAGAACTGGGTTTCCATCTGAGCTCTTGATATTCATACAAGTGGTTCTCTTTTCTCCAAAGCTCTCTTTAATTTTCCTGTAGGCAGTATCTATCTTACCCCTAGTGAGATAAGCCTCTACATCCTTACATTTGTCCTCTAGCCATCCCTGCTTAGCCATTTTGCACTTCCTGTCAATCTCATTTTTGAGACATATGTATTCCTTGTTGCCTGTTTCATTTACTTCATTTTTATATTTTCTCCTTTCATCAATTAAAATCAATATTTCTTCTGTTATCCAAGGATTTCTACTAGCCCTCATCTTTTTACCTTCTTGATCCTCTGCTGCCTTCACTATTTCATCCCTCAGAGCTACCCATTCTTCTTCTACTGTATTTCTTTCCCCCATTTGTGACAATTGTTCCCTTATGTTCTCCCTGAAACTCTGTACAACCTCTGGTTTAATCAGTTTGTCCAGGTCCCATCTCCTTAAATTCCCACCTTATTGCAGTTTCTTCAGTTTTAATCTACAGTTCAAAACTGACAGATTGTGGTCAGAGTCCACATCTGCCCCTGGAAATGTCCTACAATTTAATACCTGGTTCCTAAATCTCTATCTTACCATTACATAATCTATCTGATACATTCTAGTATTTCCAGGATTCTTTCATGTGTACAATCTTCTTTTATGGTTCTTGAACCAAGTGTTAGCTATGATTAAGGTATGCTCTGTGCAAACTTCTACCAGACGGCTTCCTCTTTCATTTCTTTCCCCCAATCCATATTCACCTATTATGTTCCCTTCTCCCCCTTTTCCTACTCTCGAATTCCAGTCACCCATGACAATTAAATTTTCATCTCCCTTCACTACCTGAATAATTTCTTTTATCTCATCACACATTATATCAATTTCTTCATCATCTGCAGAGCTAGTTGGCATATAAACTTGTACTACTGTAGTAGGTACGGGCTTCGTGTCTATCTTGGCCACAATAATGCGTTCACTATGCTGTTTGTAGTAGCTTACCTGCAGTCCTATCTTTTTATTCATTATTAAACCTACTCCTGTATTACCCTTATTTGATTTTGTATTTATAATCCTGTATTCACCTGCCAAAAGTCTTGTTCCTCCTGCCACCGAACCTCACTAATTCCCACTATATCTAACTTTAACCTATCCATTTCCCTTTCCATTTTTAAATTTTCTAACCTACCTGCCCAATTAAGGGATCTGACATTCCACGCTACAATCCGCAGAACGCCAGTTTTCTTTCTCCTGATAACGACGTCCTCTTGAGTAGCCCCCGCCCGGAGATCCGAATGGGGGACTATTTTACTTCCGGAATATCATTTAACCATACAGTAAAGCTGCATGCCCTCGGGAAAAATTACGGCTGTAGTTTCCCCTTGCTTTCAGCCGTTCGCCATACCAGCACAGCAAGGCTGTTTTGGTTAGTGTTACAAGGCCAGATCAGTCAATCGTCCAGACTGTTACCCCTGCAACTACTGAAAAGGCTGCTGCCCCTCTTCAGGAACCACACATTTGTCTGGCCTCTCAACAGATACCCCTCTGTTGTGGTTGCACCTACGGTACTGCCATCTGTATCACTGAGGCACGCAAGCCTCCCCACCAATGGCAAGGTCCATGGTTCATGGGGGGAGGCAACACTCCATGTGGTATGGAAAAATGTTTGCTAGACACCATTTGAGTGCTTAAGATCATGGATGATCAGTTAGACAGCTCAAAGCCAGTCAAAGTGTCTCTGTTAAGGCCACAGTAATGGGTGTATCAGAAAGTGTCATCTCATGATTTAAAAAGGTCACTGAAAGTGGAAATGCTATGCAAAAGAGTACCACTGGTCATAGACATAGAATCAATATGTTGCCGTAATGACTAAAAGGAACAGGCATCTCACTCCTAGGCAGATCGCTGCAGACCTGGCAATGGTTGCCAGTATGTGTGTCTGTGTTAGAACCATTTTGTGGCAGTTAAATCAGGCTGATATGTATGCTCAGAAGCCTGTTAAATGCATTCCACTTCAACCACACCATCATTGAGAAAGAGTTTGTTGGTGTGGGGAACATATTGGTTAGGGTCAGCAACAATGGTCCATATATGATGTTCTCTGATAAACCTGCTTCACTGTGGGAATTATTCTGGCCGCCAGTTAGTATGGAGAGTGAGGGGCCACATTACACAACACAGAATGTTCAATACATCATCGGCATGGTGTGGGCAGGCATTATGCACAATGGCTGAACACTGCAACATGTCTTTGCGTGATGTACCATCACAGCACAGTGGTACTGCAGAGAAATTATCCTTTACACTGTCTGTCTGTGTGTGGTAAGTCCAGACTTTCTCTTAGTGGACGCCAATACCTGTCCACACAGGATAGCTGACGTGTCAGACACACTGGGATTTGAGGATTTTGAACATATAGAATGGCTTGTGTACTCCCTGGAGCTAAACCATATACAGCATGTCAGTGGTGCTCTTGGCAGACATGTTTCTCAGTGAATACCACCTCCCCAAACATTGCAATAACTGAAAACCAGTTAGGAGCAGAACAATATCCCCCAAGGACTCCTCAAGAGTTTGATAGGTAGCATGAATAAAAGATGCAAAATGGGAATTATTGCCAGAGGAGGGCATATTGTGTACTGAGAATACAACATCAACCTTTATGTGGGAGTCTGACATGTGTCAAACATGAATGATATTTATGTCTGTTATCCTGCTTTCCCATGTTGTGAAATCTGTACCATTTTTAATTATGAAGATACCACTCCACCTATATTATATATGTACTGTTTTCATGTTGTTCATCATTGTCTGTAATTATCCCTTTAACTTAACCACATTTCATTACTTATATTTTACTTTAGATCGTGTTCATCTTTTAACCTCATTTTGAAACACTATCCATTCTGTTCAACAGATCTCAGTCATATACCAAGGGCATAGTGAGATGGGTTCCCACAAAGGGAGCAGGCACAGAGGGGCATGCAAAATCTGACAAGTTAAATAAAATACAGTGTCAGAATTAAGCAGGAGTAGAATATGAGTTTTCCTACCCATCATGTTCCTGTCTTCTGCCTACAAGAAGAAGCTTTCTCACAGGGAGCACCTGTAAATGCATGGTGTTGTCACAGTATCATTCCACACAAATAGCATCATAAAGAAAAAACGGCTACCAAATAAATAGACATCTATCTCTAAGGTAGTTTATGTGGCACCAGTGCATTTGTTTCACACAACTGCCACCTACACAGTTCGCTCATGTTCAACTATGGAGCTCTTGTTGCAATTTTGCTATAGCATTATAGGTTCACAAATATCAGTGAACTGGTTCAGAAGGAAATGTGCTATTTGACTGAAGGCATTCAATTTTTGCCCACTGATGATTGGAGTGAGACTGTTTAAGTTAGAGTGCTTTAAAGTATGTAACGGTGTAATAGAAAACAGATCTCACATATATAAAACATTTAATTTGATTTCTAATATCCTATCAGGAAATGCTTTAAATGAAAGAGGTTCTTATCTTCAAAAATTTGCAGCTGATTTTGGTGTGCTGAGACACTGATACACCAAGCTGGTTAAAGTAATAGCTGGTTTGTAGTTCTTGGTAAAAGAGCAAATTAAGAGCATCGCACAACTTCCTGTTTGGATGTTTTGAAGGTTTTTCAAGCTAAGAGTCAAGAGCTGCTTATCCAAATGTTGAAATATCTTTGTCAGGGACTACAGTATTTTGGGTGAAACCAGACTGTTAACTCTAACATCCTGTCCACAGGATACAACACACCTATTAAACATGACTTTAGTGACATAATTAATGAGTTTTCTTCACTCAAAATAAAGAGCTGTGAAGAAAATTATAATAAAACACCTTTTAAAGGGATATTTTCTCAATCCTTAATTATACCCACTTCCTTCTATTTCTAATTAATAATGTAATCCCTAAAGAACAAATAAAATCTGTTTATTCTTCTTCTTCTTATTATTATTATTATTACTATTATTATTATGGACTCTGTGCTTTTAGATTTATTCTTCCAATCTGTTTATGGGTCTCATTCTCTCTCTGTAGGCTATTTTCCTCTCTGTAGGTTAAAATGAACAGTCGAGATTGCAAATAATATTTGTTTACTTACCGATTTTGGCTTATGTCAAAGCCATCTTCAGAATTTTTGGCCCTGCAAGAGTAGGAACAGCAAAGTTACAAACAGTACTATTACATATGGCCTTAAAATAAGATACAAAAAAGCTGTAGCATAAAGTACAAACAATACTATTACATATGGTGCTGCTCAGTTTTCTTGTGATATCATGATTGACACAGTGACTGATGGCTATGGAGCCATGGATTAAATAGTGTGCAATTTGCACCTTGACTATGGATTATGTCATCTCCAGCCAATGGCAAACGCTTCACAAGGGCTGTATGAAATTTGCACAGTAAGTTCTCATAGGCCATGTACGAGTACATAAGTTGTTAAAACATTATCAAGCAAGCATAAAGCAAGTAGTCATTTATTCATTTATGTTAAAATAAAATAAACAAACTTACAAAACAACAAAACAGAAGAAGCAGTAAGAATGATATGTTTGTCTTTCACACCAGTGTCAATAGATTATAGTGCTACTTCTGTTGTTTTGTAAGTTTGTTTATTTCATTTTAATGTAAATGACTACTTGCCTTATGCTTGATAATGTTTTAACATTTTATATACTCGTATGTGGTCTACGAGAACTTACTGCACAAATTTCATACAGCTCTTGTGAAGCATTTGCCATTGGCTGCTGATGATATAATCCATAGTTTGTGAGCAAATTGCACGCTATTTAACCTGTGGCTCCACAGCCATCAGTCACTGTGTACAATCATGGTATCAAAAGAAAATTAAGGAGCTACCAGCACCAGTCATAGCAGTAAATGCTATAACCCTTCTCTATTTTCTAATGCCATATCTAATAGTACTGTTTGTAATTTTTGCTGCAGCTTTTCTGTATCTTATTTTAAGGCCATATGTAATAGTATTGTTTGTAACTTTCTTGTTCCTACCCTTACCAGGAAAAAATTTCTGAAGATAGCTTTGAAATAAGCCAAAACCAGTAAATAAACAAATATTATTGTGATCTCGACTGTTCATTTTAACCTAGATGTAGCAGAAGGTCACTGCTCTCCATAGACAATGTTGTCTAAATTTATATTCTCAGCTCTTCAGTCCACTTGGTTCCTGTTTTTCTGGGATCTTCATTTTGTACAACAGTGTACCTTTTGACTGAGCTAATTCCTTTCTAATGCTTTCATTGCTTCTGTCTGGGATTTCCCAAGGCCCTTTTTACTTTTTGATCCATGGTATATTCTTTAATTTTGCTGCGTATGTCATCATCTTGTGTGTAAGCCATGCGGGATTAGCCAAGCGGTCTAAGGTGCTGCAGTCATGGACTGTGCGGCTGGTCCCGGCGGAGGTTTGAGTCCTCCCTCTGGCATGGGTGTGTGTGCTTGTCCTTAGGATAATTGAAGTTAAGTAGTGTGTAAGCTTAGGGACTGATGACCTTAGCAGTTAAGTCCCATAAGATTTCACACACATTTGAACATTTTTCTTGTGTGTAAGCCTCACTGGTATGAGTGTGTGAATAAAATTCCTCATTCTCTAATGTCTGCTGCCAGCTTTGACAATTTCTCCATTTCTTTATGGAATTTCAATCTGCATCACTCCAGCATTTTGTCTGGGCTCAGTGTTTTCCTTATATTTCTTCATTCTTCCTTCAGGTCATTTTCCAGAGCACCTTCCAGGTGAGAATTAAAATTTTTTGACATACATTTCATAACTGACCACTGTGTTGTATTGTCTAACCTTTGTATGTGTGGATATGTAGATGGCATGCATTCTCCTGAAGGCTTTCTTGAATTCTTATAATTGAGGTCTCAGTACCTCATCTACTAATCTCATTTGCTGTATAATCTCACTGGATATTTGAGTAATTGCATCTTTTTTGCTTTGTTGTATTTTCTGCTTAATTTCTGAATTTTAAATTTAGTACAGATCAACTGATTTTTTTATTTTTAGTTTTGAGAAGAAAGGGATTTGTAGGCCAGATTTTTCATGGCATTCTTTGAAGACTTCTATCTTATTACCATGCTTTCACTGTCCATTAGTATTACTAAATCATCTGCAAAAGCTAATTGAGAGATCTTTGTGACATCCTTAGTCCATCCAAGCAAAATAGGTTTCCAGTGGTTTTTGTTAATTAACTCTTTTTCTCATTTCATAAAGAATGTATCTAAGTTGAGATTGAAGAAAAGAGGTAACAGTACATCTCATTGGTAAACACCTGTTTTAATTTCAATGTGTTCTGATATTTCCTCCATAGATTTTACTTTGACTGTGTTCATGAGTGTTTTATTAATCAGGCTTACTGTCTTTGGGACTAATCCCTGTCCTTTTAGGATATCAGACAGAAAGTATGGGGAAATCAAGACACGTATTTTTGAAGTTAACAAAAGTGAAGATGAATGAACTGTTTTGGGTTGCTCAATATTTCAGTATTGTTTTTAATTTGGAGATCTGTTCTGTGTATGAGTACGCTGGTAGAAAGTTCACTTGGCACTCAGTAAGCTTGTGTTCAAGCTGTACTGATTGTTGTTTGAAATTAACATACTGAGAATATCTTGCATGTGACTTGAAGGAGAATGACTCCTCTGTAGCTATATATGTCCATCCTGTGACCTTTCTTGTGGGGTGAGTGTATAAGTGTGTACTTACAATCTTCTAGCAGTTTTACTGAGTGTCAAATATCCGTGATGATTTGTGCAAGTTCCTCAGGTGTGTTTATCTCAATGTGCTTTAATAACTCTATAATGATGCCACCTACCTCAAATGTCCCATTTGAGCCTAAAGATATGCTTGTAGATTTCATCCCTGATGGTAGTTGAGATTGTCCACATGTGTGTGTGTGTGGGGGGGGGGGGGGTGTTTTGGTCTCCCTAGGAACACTTTTGGTGGTTATAGACAGTTGTGTAGCTCAGATAAGTATTGAAGTAGCTCCCTACATTTGTGATTTGCCAGTGTGAGTTTCCCATCCTGCTTTCTGGAGCATAGATTCTGAGTAGATTTATCCATGGATCTTCCCATCAAACAGTCTGTAAAAGTCACAGATGCTAAATTCCCTAAAGTTATTTTCAATAATCTAATATTGTCCTCTCATGTGTCTACCCTTTGTCTTATTAATGTTGCCACGTACTTTCTTTTCTCAAGAAAGTGTTGTTTAATCTTGGGTGATGTTCTCCTGTTATATCTCTGAAAGGCACTCTTTTGTTCTTCCAAAGTGTATTACACATTGTCCCACCAAGGTTGTTTTGTGTTCTTCTCCTTTGGGTTAACTTTTTTGCCCATTTTATTATCTTACTTTGAAACTGCTTCCAGGTGACAGCCTTTTCTTTCTCCGATTCCTCTTTTACACTGATGAGCCAAAACATAATGACCACTGCCCACTGCAACGTTGAATGCCTCCTGGTGGTGTTGCAGGCACTTGACACACTACGGAAATAATGTAAGCAGCATTATTGCATACATACAAGCTGCAAAGGCAGAAATCCACTGATATAAGTGGTTTTGACAAAGGGCATATTGTTGTGGCTCTGTGACTAAACATGAGAATCTTTGAAATTGTGGAGCCTGTTGGCTTACTACTGTCATGAGCACCTATGGAAAGTGGTTGATGGATGGTGAAATAATGAGTAGGCCTTATCGTATTGGATGACTACGTCTCATAATAAAACATAGAGGCCACAGATCCTGTGTTGACCTGACAACATCATCAGTTATGACTGCAGTGGGCAGAACATCACTGAGTTTTCACTGTGATTCAATAGCAATGTGTCACCTGTTGAATGAATTGCATTTCTTGTTACACCATGTCAATGGTTGGGTCCTTACATGCCATCATCCAGGCAAATGGCTGCACAAAACATGCACTCCACCACAGATGCAGGCTGCTGACAGCAGAATTATGCCACGGGGTACACTGAGTTGGGCTTCCATGTGAACTGTGGTGGTAATTGAAGGCAGCATGACAACAGTGAACTACATGAACATTATTGCAGACCACCTGCATTGCTGCATGCTCGATGTCTCCCCCTACAGCAGGGGCGGGCAAACGTTGCACGCGCCTCATGAATGCACAGCATTGCACGTGTGCTGCTTGCGTGCTATCATCGACTAGGGGAGTGGCGAGAGCCGGCAGGCTGTGGCAGTGTAGTACCAGGCTAAGCTGTGGACATTGATGTGAAGTGACCACTATGTAGTGAACGTTGTATTTCAAGAACTGGAAAATGCAGAGTGAATCAAGGAAACAAAGAAGTGGAGATTTGCTATCTTTTAAAAAGGAATGGGAGAATCATTTTTTCTTTGAGCAAAAACGTGAAAATTCAAAATGTTTAATATGTGACAGTATTCTCGCTGGTCAGCGGAAGTTTATTATTGAACACCATTATAATAAATTTCACAAAGATGATTACAATTTATTGTCAGATTCTGAGTGGATGGGGAAACTGACTGAGCTTAAGAAGAGCGATCAGATGATACCAGATGAATGTGATGTAAGTTGCTGTTGTCACGAGAGATCTGCAACTTTCTTTCACAATGTCTCTCATCTAACTGAGTTAAAATTTTATGGAGCAGTGTTTTCAATTTTTCAGGACGACAACAATGATAACCCAGCAGTATATGCAAGTTATAAGATTGTGCTTAATTTAGCGAGAGCTGGACAACCATTTGCTGAAGGTGAGTTTATAAAGGAGTGCATCAGTGATGCTGCTGATTTATTTTGCCCACTGAATGCAAATAACTTTCGAGCTATCGCTCTTTCTCAGTGGACTCTAAGTCGTTGTATAAGTGCCACGGCAGGTGATGTTTACCGTCAATTAAGGAGTGCAGTGCAGGAGTTTATTGCATTTTCCATCACACTTGATGAGTCCACAGGTATTTCAGATACCGTGCAATTAGTGATTTATGTCTGCAGCATGGACACTGCTCTGCACATAACAGAGGATTTTTTAGATATGATATCTTTAAAAAGCATGACCACTGGCATGGACATCCTAAAAGCCGTTGAAGAAGCTGTCGATTCAGCGGGCTTAAACTGGGAATGTTTGGTGTCAGTGACAACAGACGGAGCACCTACAATGAAAGGGGAGCAAATGGGATTTGTTGGACTACTAAGAAAAAAGCTATGGCATACAGAAGAATCATTGTACAGCATCCACTGCATTTTGCACCAAGAAGTAATCTGTGCAAAAGCAGCAAAACTGGGGGACATCATGCAAGTGGTTATTTGGGCAGTTAATTATTTGAGATCCTACGGGCTTACACATAGACAGTTTCACACATATTTAGCTGAAATTAGGAAAGAGTACATTGACATACCACACCACAGTGAAGTCTGCTGGCTTAGCCGTGGTAATGTACTCAAAAGATTTTTTGAGCTGAGAATACCAATAAATCAGTTTTTAAAGGACAAAGGAAGGTATGACCCCAAGTCAGAAGATCCAGAGTGGGTTGCCAACCTTGCATTTTTAGTGTACATTACCAGACACATGAATGCACTGAACACAAGTTTGCAAGGAGAAAATCAGCTAATTTGTGAAATGGCTGAAAAGGTGCAAGCTTTCACTAGCTAGCTTGAGCTGTGGGAATGACAGCTCTCGTCAGGGAATGCAGTACATTTCCCTACTCTATCTACTGTGCGAGAACAGAATTGCAAAGAATATGTTTCCGTACTTAGTGCAGCAAAAGAGGAATTTCTCAAGCGATTTGGGGATATATCATGTTTACCCAAAGCTTTTGAATGGTTCTCGAGACCATTTGCTGTTTCTGTAGATAATATTCATCCCAATTTGCAAATGGAATTATAGAGCTACAGTGTAATTCTCGTCCGAGAGACAAGTTCCTTTTGGCAAGATGTGTAATAGACTTTTATCACAACTTTCCACAGCAAGAGTTTCCTTGTCTCCATTGTGAAGCCACAAAGATAATGTCAGTGTTTGGCTTGACACACATTTGTGAGAGATTTTTTTCTGTTATAAAAATTAGTAAGTCTTGGTTAAGAGCAAACATCAGTGATGAAAATTTACGTAACTGTTTGCTTTTGTCTGTTTGTAGAAATTTTGTTCCAGACATTAAACGTATTGTAAACTCCACCTGTGATACTTAAATAAAACGTATCATAGGTAATAGGTACTCTTTGAAACCATGATTTCTTTCAAGCACACTTACTAACCTTATTCCTTCATTCAATAAAGCGAGCTAGGAAACAAAATGCATTAGAGAGGAAGGAGCAGTGAGACGGTATGGTGGGGTGGGGAAAGAAGCAGGTGGTCAGCTTGCCCCTGTATGCATGCAGAACACCTGTTAACTGCACACATGCAAGTGCACTGCACACGTGCAGGATTCCTGCCTGCCCCTGCCCTACAGTGATAGCATCTCCCAGCAGGACAGCTGTCTGTGTTGCAATGTCAGAATTGTGCTACAGTGGTTTGAGGGGCATTACTGTGAACTCACATTGGTGTCTTGGAAAGCAGATGTGTCTTATCTGTACCCATTGTAACACATATCAGGCACCAACTGCATGCCCATAAACCACCATCCCATAATTTGTGGGAACTGTTTGACCTTTGCATAGGGATCTGGTGTCACATCATCCTGGAATCGAGATTTGGCAGTTCTGTCAAGGGTGCAGGATCACCTCAGTAGGGCTCTGACTCAATCTCCAAGCTATGACATACCTTCCCTTACTTAATTGATCATTTATACACCAAAGTAAAAAATTTTTGATGCTGAACCGACTGCTTTTAGTTTACACAATGCTGTTTTTTTATTTTAGTGAGGGTAGTACAATATTACTTATCCTGCTATAGCTGTCTCATCATCTAGGATGCATTCTTTCTTCCTATTCAAGGTTTCTAATTAATACGTCCAAGGCGTCGCAATAACAGGTCACTGGAACATTGTTACTTTTTATCACCGCATCAGTTTATTTTTACATTCTTGACACCACTTATTAAGTAGATACATTTCTACAGAAGATAACAGAAGATAATCAGATAGTCACATGAACCAATCGCCATAGGTACTAAAGCCACTCTGCCATGCTTGTGCCAAAAATCTGAGCATGTATTGTGAACCCAGCTTCCACTTATCTTCTAGAACAGGACATAGTCAATTCAGTATTATTTTTACTGTCTTTACTGAAACTGTTTTTCAGATTTAATTTACACAATGTTTCCTGGAAATAATTAGTTACATGAAGACTTAAGTGCCTACAGGTTCATAACAAAGGTTGCAAATTTTGACTATATGAAAATAGCAGGTTCCTGTCTTTGCACACAGTTGCCTGTATTATTGATAATAAAATTAGAAAAATTATAAATAAAAGAATATTTATATGAGAACTGAAGCATATCCTTAATATATCTTTTTGAATTGTGATTACAAATTTTCATGGCTCAAAATCGATATTGCAGAACAGATTGATCTGAAAAATAAAAATATATTATCAGAAAAATTGTATTTTGGCAATGAAATACATGGAAATATATCTTCAGATGTGGGATATATAATTTAAGTGTGAAAATTATCTCAAGTCAAGCCATAACTTGTATGGAATCGACATTTAAATTGATATACAAAAGTTCTGATGAGGCAAGGATCATTTCAGAGTCCTCAAGTCCTACGTCATTTCTGACAGAATTACAATGTCATTAACAAACTTAAATTTTTTAGTTTCTTCTCCCTGAACTTTAATTTCCTTTCCAAATTTCTCCTTGCTTTCCTCTGCAGTGTATTCATTGTTCAGACTGAATAACACTGTGAATAGTTTACAAGTCTGTCTCACTCCCTTCTTATCTGCTGCTTCCATTTCATGTTCTTTGACTCATTACTTTTAGTCTGTTTTCTGTACAACTTTAAGATTACTTTTCATGCCTTGTGTTTTATCTCTGGTGCCTTCAGAATTTCACAGAGTGTATGTATTCCAGTCAACATTGTCCAAAGCTTTCTCTGTATCTAAAAATGCTATAAACGCAAGTTTACCTTCCTTCAACTTACCTTCTAAGATAATTTTTAGGGTCTGTAGTGCCTTCCATGTTCCTATATAGCTTTGAAACCCAAACTAACCTTACCCAAGGTCAGCTTCTACCATTGTTTCAACACTTCTATAAATCATTCATGTGAGTATTTATTCAACCAATGGTTCTGTAATATTCATACCTGTCAGTATCTGCCATCTTTGAATTGGAATTATTACAGTATTCTTGGAGTTGGAGGGAATTTCACCAGTCTCGTGCATCTTGCACACCAGGTGGAACAATTTGGTCATGACTCGCTCTTTCATGGTTCTCAATAATTCTTAGGGAACATGGCCTATTCCAGGGGTCTGGTTATGACTTACGTCTTTCAGTGCTCTGTCAAATTTTTCTCACAGTATCATCACTCCCACCTCATCTTCTTCCATTTCCTCTTCCCTTTCTATAATATTGTCTTCAAGTTCATTGCTCGTGTATAAATCTTGTATAAATTTATTTCACATTGCAGCTTACCATTTTTTGCTTGGTACTAATTTACCACCGTAGGAAACTAGGTATCTCATTAAGCTACTAAGAACAGCATAGTGTTCTTGTCAGATTTCAAGGCTGAGATTCTAGTTACTAGTCAGTAGAGATTTGATCACAATAGCCATACATCAACACAAAATCAACCTTTTCCGCAATTGGTACACGGTCCATTTTGACATGGGTAATGTATCACGAAGCAAATACCATCTGCACTGATGGAATATTACATGATACCACATACTTATACGTTTGTGACTATTACAGCGCCATCTATCACAAGGCGGAAAAAGTGGTCTAACTAAAACATTCATATTTCTTTACGTACTACACGAATATGTAATAAAAATGGGGGTTCCTATTTAAAAAGACCCAGTTTATATCCATTTGACCTATAGCAGCGCCATCTAGCGGACCCATGACGAGTTAATGGTTTTACACAGACCACAGTCATTGTTATAGCTTCGAGCATTTTTTCTTTAGACAACATGTTTCTCCAAAGCTGGCTGTCAGTTCACAGAACTTATACATTGCACCCACATAGACACTTCCTCTCACAAAGTTACTGTGACTGCGATCCCACCACGAAGACATGCATCATCACTTCATCTGGTTCTCCACAGGTACTTAAGATAATAAACCGACACAATAGTGTGCTCTCTTAGATAATACTTTGTTTTGCCTTTCTTTCACTCACAGATACCATTCATCAGTGAGGCATAAATAGGGATACATGTCACTTTTCTGGAGTAATATGTAACACCACATATCCATCCACTTAGATGCGTGATCTCACTGCACATTTGACCATTATATCTATCTTATATATTAACTTCTTCACCCTATAAATGTCTTTTATTATTTTCATATATCTAATGCATAAACATCTGTAGGTACTGCTACATTCTAAAGTTAATAACTTTCACTGTATAGGTATAATACTTATAAATGAACCAAGATTTACAAGAACCTCTAGAGATAATTGAAATAACTGAAATGTGTGATACTGCCTTCGTTTTCAGTAGTACCTTAACTAAATTTCAGCTACAGATTATGTTAGTCATGTTTTCCAGATTTTTACATTATTCATTGGCCTATATGATAAAACTTTCCATTTCTCCAAAGAGGTCAACAACAGACTAGTAATTATACTCAGTTCTGTGATATAATATCACGCTAAGAAAATTAGTTGTCCAATGGATTCTACTTTACATGAGATACCAAAGGCCATGTATTTCAGATAATCAACAGTAGATGAGCTATGTAATTTTTCACAAAAATTGTTTATTCATTAAGTATAAAATTTTTGAGTGCTTGGTACCCCACAGCTTTAAGATATTTATTAAAGCACACATTCTATATGTGTTGAGGTGCGCTAGAATTGTTTCTTTACCAAAGCTGGGTTTTGGTTTTGTAACACATCATCAGCGGCAACTGATACAGAAGAATAAACAACTGAATGTACATCAACTTCTACAAAATAACAACTATACATATAGTATCAGAAATATAAGTATACTTACGTTATATACCTCCATAGCAATGACATCATGTCAGTTACCAGGATGTGATATAGCATTTGTTCTGTCACACAATATACAGGGTGTCATGTATGTTACTACTATCAAATCTTCGGTACTGACAATTCTCGATTATGTTTGACAGAATTGCCATATTGTGTTAACATAAAACTGATAGGTCAAAGAGTCTACATTTACTGTCTTTTGTTATTTCTAAGAACATATTTACATACACTCCTGGAAATGGAAAAAAGAACACATTGACACCGGTGTGTCAGACCCACCATACTTGCTCCGGACACTGCGAGAGGGCTGTACGAGCAATGATCACACACACAGCACAGCAGACACACCAGGAACCGCGGTGTTGGCCGTCGAATGGCACTAGCTGCGCAGCATTTGTGCACTGCCGCCGTCAGTGTCAGCCAGTTTGCCGTGGCATACGGAGCTCCATCGCAGTCTTTAACACTGGTAGTTTTGTGGCGGCGTTCGTAGCGACAAACAATTCGCTGTAGAAACGGCTTAGGAAGTCACCGCCACACTTTTAATAGCGGGCCGACCGGTCCGCTGGAACAGTGAACAGAAAGATGAAAACCCAAACACTCTGATTAAATAAAAGTCGGTACTTATCTTTATTAACGAAGATACAGAAGCACAGTAGTGAACTCCGTGTCTACAGAAATCTGTCTAGTTCGAGTCGGAGCGGCTAGGTCAGCGTCGGCTGATGACAAACAACAACTCTGCTGCGATGAACACACAACTGACTAGCAAGCACACAATTCGGTGGCGAGTATACAACTGAGCGGCCAATACAGAACTGTCCTAGCACTCGCGACTCCAGAGCTTAAGAAACCAGAAGCCAGCGGTGGCGCGCGCAGACTTGCGGCGATTTCCTGTCTCGCTGGCGCTGCTTATGCAGACGGCGTCCGGACTTTGATGCTGCCAACCTTTTGGCAGCGGGCTCGGGTGGCATTACTGGCTAGGATATAACAGGTAGCATGCCGCGACAGTGTGGACGTGAACCATATGTGCAGTTGACGGACTTTGAGCGAGGGCGTATAGTGGGCATGCGGGAGGCCGGGTGGACGTACCGCCGAATTGCTCAACACGTGGGGCGTGAGGTCTCCACAGTACATCGATGTTGTCGCCAGTGGTCGGCGGAAGGTGCACGTGCCCGTCGACCTGGGACCGGACCGCAGTGACGCACGGATGCACGCCAAGACCGTAGGATCCTACGCAGTGCCGTAGGGGACCGCACCGCCACTTCCCAGCAAATTAGGGACACTGTTGCTCCTGGGGTATCGGCGAGGACCATTCGCAACCGTTTCCATGAAGCTGGGCTACGGTCCCGCACACCGTTAGGCCGTCTTCCGCTGACGCCCCAACATCGTGCAGCCCGCCTCCAGTGGTGTCGCGACAGGCGTGAATGGAGGGACGAATGGAGACGTGTCGTCTTCAGCGATGAGAGTCGCTTCTGCCTTGGTGCCAATGATGGTCGTATGCTTGTTTGGCGCCGTGCAGGTGAGCACCACAATCAGGACTGCATACGACCGAGGCACACAGGGCCAACACCTGGCATCATGGTGTGGGGAGCGATCTCCTACACTGGCCGTACACCACTGGTGATCGTCGAGGGGACACTGAATAGTGCACGGTACATCCAAACCGTCATCGAACCCATCGTTCTACGATTCCTAGACCGGCAAGGGAACTTGCTGTTCCAACAGGACAATGCACGTCCGCATGTATCCCGTGCCACCCAACGTGCTCTAGAAGGTGTAAGTCAACTACCCTGGCCAGCAAGATCTCCAGATCTGTCCCCCATTGAGCATGTTTGGGACTGGATGAAGCGTCGTCTCACGCGGTCTGCACGTCCAGCATGAACGCTGGTCCAACTGAGGCGCCAGGTGGAAATGGCATGGCAAGCCGTTCCACAGGACTACATCCAGCATCTCTACGATCGTCTCCATGGGAGAATAGCAGCCTGCATTGCTGCGAAAGGTGGATATACACTGTACTAGTGCCGACATTGTGCATGCTCTGTTGCCTGTGTCTATGTGCCTGTGGTTCTGTCAGTGTGATCATGTGATGTATCTGACCCCAGGAATGTGCCAATAAAGTTTCCCCTTCCTGGGACAATGAATTCACGGTGTTCTTATTTCAATTTCCAGGAGTGTATATCTGTGACATGAATTCATATATGTAATTAATTTACAGAGAGACACTTCAATTCTACTAATTATTTATTCAAGATCTGAAGAAGGGATTTTAAATTCCCAAAACCGGTTGTTGTTTGAATAAATAATTATCATAACTGAAGTGGATATCTTTAAATTAATTATCAGACGTCTCAGCTGTGGATGTCCTACATTTCAAATCTTGTGTCATACGTGTAAATTACAGTAATTTGACTATTGCTATATGAAGAAAGACTATACAAAAGGTATAAAACTGCAAAATATTCCAACATATCACATCAAATTAGACTATTTTTCATGCAAGACAAAGACTCAAAACCAAAATTATCAGTTAAAACACTGTAGAAATTTTGTATATGTATCTTATTTGTAACTCTGTTTGCTCATTAAGCATTTGTCAAGTTGTTTTGTCATATGAGTATATATTTAAATCTCTTCTAGAATAGTTAATAATCTGCCTTTTTTGGCTTTATGGAGAATGATGATATTTTTGTTAGAGAGTACAAAAGATGGTGTTGGTATATAATTTCAATTTTTATTTTTTATGGAAAATTCTTAGTTGGAGTTGTCTGTTTGATTTGGTTCATGTTTGGTTGATTTGGATGACTGTAAGAATTTTTAATTTTTAAAATAAATCACTGCAAGTAATTTCTTCAGATTCCAGGAGAACTTGTTCAGTTATGACCAGATATCATGGGAACTGTTTGCTCTAGAAGGCAGTGATTTATGTTTATTTACACTAAACATCCTGCTGCATGGGTTGGCTGTATTGTTTGTGGTGATATCACTTTCTATGTCTAGTATAACGCATGGTATCATCCATTTTCTTAAGGCATGCTACACCTTTTGTTGTATATATTTGGAGTTGTTGCTCATTGAGCTGTGTTTTTCTCATTAATATGACTCCACCAAGGGTGATATTTAAGAAGAGAAAAAATAAGGGAAATTGATTCTCCACAACATATCTTATCGGAAATTTACATCCAGAGAATAGGGTTAGGGCAAGCAGCACTGGATAAAGTTCTTCATCACCAAGTGCTTTGAAGAAGAAATTTGTGAATGTTAATGAAGTGTACAATGAATCCAGTGACATTGATATCACTTTAATATTAGGTTTAAGTGTACTAAAACAATGTTTAATCAAACTACATGCTACAATTTGTGTGGTGGAGAGAGAATAATTTGTGAAAATGTCTTCAAAAGAAATGGCTTAGTTCTTAGTTTGCAAGTCCTTTGTTTGAGTTGTGAGAGTAAGAAAGAATTTTGGAATCTGAGATATGTAAAAACAATAACATTCTTGAGAGGAATGTTAGTTATTTCCATTGGCTGAAATACATCGGTAAAGGCCCTAGGGCTGCAAAACCTTTGTGTGTTTTTATGAATTTGTCATGTCCAATATTAATATTTTCAAGATACACAGGTACTTTAGGGGAAACAGTAAAAATAATTGCAGAAGAATCAATTAAATCTGTAACAGAGGAAACAGTTGAAGAAAAAAATGGTAACAATGATATTTGCATGGCATTTGGAGGATCATGGGAGAAAAGGGGCCATCAATCTAAAAATTCTTATGTAACTGCCAAAAGTATTGATACTGGGAATGTGCTTTATGTTGAAGTATTGCCAGAACATTGCCATGGATGCACAAAATGGGGAACCAATAATGAAAGGAAACAACTGCACGAACACAAATGTCAGAAAAAATGAGGGATCTAATGGAGGAAAAAAAGTGCCTCAGCTGTGAAGATTTTTCAGTGCTCTCAAGAACAATGTGGGGTACACTGTGCTAAATTCATTGGTGATGGTGATTCCAGTTCATTCAGATCAAGAATTCATAGCAGAACCTACGACAACCTAAAAATACAAAAATTATAATGTGTCTATCATGTGCAGAAACAAATATATAACTGACTGCGTAAACCAGAATGAGATTTTCACTCTGCAGCGGAGTGTGTGCTGATATGAAACTTCTTGGCAGATTAAAACTGTGTGCCGGACTGAGACTCGAACTCAGGACCTTTGCCTTTCATGGGAAAGTGCTCCAAAGTTTGGAAGGTAGAAGACGAAGTACTGGCAGGAGAAGTGCTGTGAGGATGGTGCGTGAGTCATGCTTGGATAGCTCAGATGGCAGAGCACTTGCCCATGAAAGGCAAAGGTCCCGAGTTTGAGTCTCAGTCCGGCACACAGTTTTAATCTGTCAGGAAGTTTGACTGCATAAAATCAGGCAGAACTTTTCTAGCAAAAAGCTTGAAGATGGCAAGACTATTAGAGGACATTTGACTGACAAAACAACCAATCTGCTAAGTGAATACTATGGGCAAGCGATTAGAAAGAATATAAAGTACCTGAAATGGATGAGAAAAGCAGTATGGGCAATGTTTTTCTACAAGACATCATGTGATGAGAAGCCACTACACAACTTGTGTTCAGCTGACTGGTATAAAAACCACAAAGCTTATGTGACAGGAACCAAATATACCAACAGAAATACATCCCTGAAGCTGTTGGAGCAGTAATAAAGGCAGTATATGGATATCTAACACATCCCGATCTTCTGAAGAAATGCCTCACAAGAAAAACTCAAAATGTAAATGAGTCTTTCAACAATGTTGTAATGGTCAGGGTGCCCAAAAACTATTTGTGGGCTTGAAAACACAGAAGATTGAGATCAATGATGCTGTGATCACCTTCAGTGATGGAATTGCAGACTGACTAAAGGTTCTGAAGCCATCTGGAATAGAGTCTGGCCACAATACAAAAGCAATTCTACAAGAACTGGATAGACAGTGAATCCCCAATGCATAAATTATGGTAAAAAATTCAACAGAAGCAGCAGGATCCCTCAGACAGAGAAAGAGGCAGCTTCTGGTTGACCATCAGGAAGATAAACATTACAAAGCTGTAGAGTTTTAGGCTGTCTTCATTCAATAATGAATTTTCCTTTACTTCAGTTTTCAAGAGCGATATCTGAAAAACTACTTTTTGTAAATGTTTCCCATTATTTCAGAAAATAAAGCTCTGAAATTTTTACTTCTTATTGTCAGCAGTCTTATGTTTATGTGGATCTACAATGGTAGAGATAGGATTCATAATTTGATCATTAAAAATATTTTTTTTTTAAATTACATAAATTTTTAAGGCCTTCATTAAAAAATTTGCATCTTGTTTCCTAACAAAGTTAGATGCTTGACAGTAGATCAGTGAGAAAAGAAGTGATTGTATCAAACAATGGGAAAACCAGGGTAGAATGTAACAATATTATGAGAAGGAAAGTTGCTACTCACCATATAGCTGAGATGCTGAGTCACAGATAGGCACAACAAAAAGACTTTCACAATTAAAGCTTTTGGCCATTGGCCCTTTGTCAACAATAGACATGCATATGCACACACACACACACACACACACACACACACACACACACACATGACTGCAGTCTCAGGCAGCTGAAACCACACTGTGTGTAGCAGCACCAGTGCATGATGGGAGTGGCAACTGGGTGGGGGTAAGGAGGAGGCTGGGGCAGGGAGGTGGAGGGTTAGTATGGTGGGGTGGCAGACAGTGAAGTGCTGCAGGTTAGACGGAGGGCTGGAGAGAGGTGGGGGGGGGGGGGGAGGGGGGAAGTAGCGAAAAAGGGAGAGAAACAAAATGATTAATGACTGGATGTGGTGGCGGAATGATGGGTGTGTAGTCCTGGAATGGGAACAGGGAAGGGGCTGGGTGGGTGAGGACAGTGACTAACATAGGTTGTGGCTAGGAGAGTTACGAGAATGTAGGAACCTTACACAGCCCTTGCTCCCAATCCCTTACCTCATGGCTCATATCCTTGTAATAGACCTAGATACAAGACTTGTCCCTTACATCCTCCCACAACCACCTACTCCAGTCTGGTCACTAACATCACCTATCCCATCAAGGCAGGGCTAGCTGTGAAACAAGTAATGTTGTCTACAAGGTAAGCTGCAAACACTGTGCTGCATTCTATGTAGGCATGACAACCATCAAGCTGTCTGTCCACATGATTGGCCGCCGAAAAACTGTGGCCAAGAAACAAGTGGACCACCCTATTGCTGAACACGCTGCGAAACACGATATCCTTCATTTCAATGACTGCTTCACAGCCTGTGCCATATGTATCCTTCCCACCAATACCAACAAAAATGTTTTTTTTTTTAATTGTGATTACAGTCAGCTGTTACTAGTAACATGAAAATACCTGAATCATGAGTGAGAGAATTTGTTGGAAATGGAAATCTTGAAGTTATGTTTCTTTGTAAACTGTATAAACTTTGTGTCTATTATTTTGCCATTCTGAAAGGAACATTCAGTAGAGAATGAGGTTTGTCAGACTATTAGAGCAAATAAAGTATGAAAACGATAAGTTTTATAAATGCAGTGAGATGTCTGAACCATCAATTGTATGTGAAAGATTTCTTGCTTTGAAGTGTATATGGGCTATGTCACCAATGAACAAGGTAAACTATTTTAAGCACTCTTTGTATCTGAGATAGTACATTGATGCAGTTGAGTTAAGTGGAGGCTATGGACAAGTATTTTGTAGGATTTATGGTACTGTGAAGAGATTTATGAAATTTTTTAGGGGCTACTGAAATGAAAATTTGAGAGTTTTGGTCAGGTATTCTGCAATGTTTATGGTGACATTAGGCTGATGACATGTTAGGGATTCAGTTTTGTTCTGTATTATAATTCTACATGGTCATTGTGGCACGGTAGTGTGATTTCTCAGGAAGGAGCTTGTTGATGTTACACTATCTACTGAATTTTGGTCTGTGGTTATCTCGATGATTTTTATGCGATGCTTGCAATGGATCTAACATATTTGTGTTATGTGATATTCAGTTGATAACTTTATTTTGGTAACATGATAATGAGATGAGAAAATTATGAGGATCATGTATGTCAAGTACTGAACATGATGTTATTGGTGTCTATAAACATATACCAACTGAATGTAACTTTGGGAAACTGTGTGACATATTCAATGCATGAGATATTGTTGCTGTTGGAAAACTATTAAGAATATCTCATGGTTGCAATATAATTGAAGTAAACAATGTGAACCTTGCTATTCTGTAATACATTTCTAAGATACCATGACACGAATATCGTGAGATTACTTAAATATATTTCACAAGGAAAGTAGGAATATCTCCTGCTTTTTACTAATGCTGTGTAAAATATGTTCAATTTGTTCACACTAGAGGATGAAGTCAGTTTTTTTAAATGTAGAGTATTTGTTTAACCTTCTAACCGTGAGTGATTTTCCAATTTTTCCATGTAAAATCGTGAAGTATTTTCATTCAATAATTAGAATAGTTGGGAGGATATAATCATAGGAATGTAACAAGAAAACCAAAAACTTACTTTAAAATTGATTTTAGTGACATTTAATACAAACAAAGTGAGAATCATGAAAATAGTATTCAACGTTATAAAAACAGATTTAATGCATTGATAAATTTTCTGAGTGTTTTGTACCTTAAAGTAAGTTTCCACACAAAAGCTTCAAAATATGGTTACAAAACTGCTGTCACAAGGAGGTATATGTGTAAGTATATGAGTGAGACTGGAGAATGTGTAAAATGTGAGTCCCACTGCTTGAGATGGGAAAATAGTGACCTCCAATGTTTCAGAGCAACATGAAAAGATTTGATGGAACAATAGTGGCCTACAATGTTCCAGAACAACAAAAACGTATTTAAGTGGAAAATCATGACTTGAAATGTGCAAACATATGAGAAATTTGTTCAACATGATAACAACAGGCCTTGCAAAATTGTCTGGAAAGAGCTGTCCCTGTTGCCCACAACTGGAGGGTTAACTGAAGAAAACTAAGTACTATTCATAATACATAAATATTTTTCTATGTTTGTAAAGATTCTTCATTTGTTTCATTTGTCAATGAACAAGAGGTTTAAAGTGTTAATACATTGAGGCGCCAGAGACACTGGTATAGACATGCGTATTCAAATACACAGATACGTAAACAGGCAGAATATGGCGCAGTGGTCAACAACATCTATATAAGACAACAAGTGTCTGGCACAGTTGTTAGATCAGTTAATGCAGCTACAATGGCAGGTTATCTCCAAGATTTAGGTGAGTTTGAATGTGGTGTTATATTCGGCACACGAGCGATGAGACACAGCATCTCCGAGGTAGCGATAAAGCAGGGACTTTTCTGCATGACCATTTCATGAGTGTACCATGAATATTAGGAATCAGAACATCACTGCAGCCAGAAAAACATCCTGCAAGAATGGGACCAACAACAAGTGAAGAGAATCATTCAACATGACATAAGTACAACCCTCCCACAAATTGCTGCAGATTCCAATGCTGGGCCATCAACAAGTGTCAGTGTGTGAACCATTCCATGAAACATCATTGAAATAGGCTTTTGAAGCCCAAGGCCCACTCGTATACCGTTGATGACTGACAAAAAGCTTTACACCTTGCCTGGGCCTGTCTACACTGACATTGGGCTGTTGATGACTGGAAACATACTGCCTGGTCGAACGAGTCTCATTTCAAATTGTATCAAGTGGATGGACGTGTACGAGTATGGAGACAATCTCATGAATCCATGGACCCTGCATGTCAGCAGGGACTGTTCAAGCTGGTGGAGGCTCTGTAATGGTGTGGAGCATGTGCAGTTGGAGTGATATGGAACCCCCAATATATCTAGATATGACTCTGACAGTTGCTATGTACATATGCATCCTGTCTGATCACCGGTATCCATTCATGTCCATTGTGCATTCTGACGGACTTAAGCAATTCCAGCATGACAATGCGACACCCCAAATGTCTAGAATTGCTGCAGAGTGACTCCAGGAACACTCTTCCAAGTTTAAACACTTCTGCTAGCTATCAAACTCCCAAGACATGAACGTTTTTGAGTATATCTGGGATGCCTTGCAACATGTTGTTTGGAAGAGTTCTCCACCTCCTCGTACTCTTACAGATTTATGGACAGCCCTGTAGGATTTATGATGTCAATTCCCTCTAGTACTACTGCAGATCTTAGTTGAGTCCATGCCGCATCATGTTACAGCACTTCTGCATGCACGCGTGGCCCTACACAATATTAGGCACGTGTATAAGTTTCTTTGGTTGTTCAGTGTACTATGTTTAACTCTTGAGTCAATGATGCTTGGTACATTTTTATATGTATTTACATTTATAAATGTTTTATTTTTAAAAACCTCTCTACATTTTTATGCACATGAAATAATTTTAAATTTCACTAGCTAAGGAATAAATAATTTCCTTCCTTGTTAATACCTAGGGTATCTGTTTGATATAATTATGTAATACTTTAATACAGTGAGGAACCACATGTTAAACATAATATTTTATATCTATGTATGCCAGTCTTCCAACCTAATGCAACCATGAAAATTTTTCAGGTTTGTATGTATAATGGAAAAAAAAAATCTTTATTAAAGAACTAATGGTGATGATCTTATCCCAAATGTGAAAGGGACACAACTTTCAGAAAAAGAAGATTATGAATACAGGGTAATAAAGGGACCTAAAAATGAGTGATAAGTACATTTCTTTTCTCCAATACATTTTGTAAACTATTATTCTTGTTTCCATTAGTTTCTATGGACAAAGAAGCACATTTCATTTTTGTAAGACTGACATATTCTTTCTGTATTGTTTGCTAAAGCAAAAGTGTATGATGACATGAATGTGCTTTCTAGTATAAAATGCGCAACATGAATTAGGCCCACATTAAAGGTTTTCTGTATTTTGTAAATGTTCTAGATGTGATAGTCAAGCCAATCAAAATTTGTCATTTGCTATATGATAACTGTAAATTATGACACATTCTAATTAATGAAACATTTCAGTAAAATGTATTTTTTTGTCTTTCTTTTTTTGCACTAAAGAGAGCCGTGTCATAATGTATAACGTATGTTTATCTTGTATGTTTAACATTTACATACACCTGTTACCAACAGTTTTATTTATGTCCTTTTTGCTGCCATGTTGCCTTGAATATATCTGTCATTCGACATCATTAGCCTTTGAAAAAGAATATTTTAAAAAATCAATTTTCTGTAATGCATAGTTTTGATTACTATGATTTTAATAATTTTGTTATATATTATTTATAATTAAATACATGTGACTTTAGCATTATATTTGCTTAAAATTTAAGGTTCTTTTGGATTTTTTGAAAAGTTTATGGAAGTCTTTTATTTACCAAACCTAATTTTCAATTATTTCATTTTAATGTTGCTAAAATATTTTCTGCAACTGTTTATTAATTAATATCTTTATCAGTTTTACATTTTTTGTAAGAAACTTCCTACATGGGGAAGAAACTAATTTGCTTAAAATTTTACAAATACATTTTTTCCAAGATATTGGATCGCTAATTTTAATAAAAGCATATGTTTCTCAGAACTGTACAACCTCATGCATATTCTGTGACTGATATTCTGTGATGTGGATATCACAATGAATCAAGGTTTCCAGGAACATCAAGAGATAACAAAATATTGAGTAATACTTTAACTGCCCCTCAGCTACAAATTATGTGATTTATGTTTACCAAATCTTTACAATATACCTTGGTACATTTGGTAAAACTTCCCATTTTACAAACTGGTACAAAACATAGTAATAATTTTGCACATTTCTGTGATATAATCTCACACTAACAAACTTAGTTACCTTATAGATTTTACTTTTTCATGAGATACCAAAAGACCATGTACTTCAGATAATTGACAACAGATCAGTTGTGTAATTTTTCATAAAAATTATTTATTCATCATCTATAAAATTGTTATTGTATACTAGGAACAGTCCTAATTTCTCATTAATGTAATTACAGGACAGAGGAAAAAATAAATATTCATTTCTTACACACACGCTGTAGTTTAATAAACTAAAAATTAAATTTTTAATTTATTTATAGCAAACTATGCTACTGAATTTTTCTTTTCATATATGGAAACTTTCAAAAATATAGCTTCACTTAAATCAATCACTACTGTAAAACAGGAACTGGAAATGTACCAAAATTTGAATCATTGCTATTAGCAGAAAATTATAGAGTGGCAATCATTGCATGATAGTTGTTGAGGTAACATCTACTATGTGACTTATGTGTGAAGCTTCTTTTCGTTGTGTCATATAGTTCTTTAGAAACATGTACATGGAAAATTTTCTCGTCGTGTTCACATGGGTGATTTTATTAACAGTATAAAAAGAATTCTTGTTTTGAAGTACTGGAATGGCAATAAGAATCAGATTTGTGAAATAAATTAGTAAATATTCTGATTGAAGAAAGACTTCTTTACCATGAATCATCAAAACCTGAACCTATCCTTCACTCCTACACATCAAAGAACTGAGCCTCAAATCTGTGACCCCTATACAAATGAGTACAACATATTATGAAGTGTTAGTAATGTCCATGTTTCCAACAATATTAGAAATGGACTGTACTAGCTATGTCTATTGCCAGAAAAGTACATTTTTTTTTTTCATTTCAATACAAATATTTTTAATAAATAAAAGAACAAACAGGAAGGGAACATTATATACTAAGATTCTCATTTTTCTTTACTGATTGTTTTGTTATGCTTTACAGACCATAACACATTCATTGTTATTTCTCAGTTGCCATTAATGTAATGTGCCTGTCTGGGTACTCATTATTTCATTTTTAGATGAGTGATATTCAGTTTTAATGTTCATTATAGCATATTTCTTGCATTATATCTGTATTTTCTGTTTCATAATACCTGTTGCATACTATACTGTTATCTTCATTATATTTGGCTCTTAATACACCTAGACTAAAGTGGTACCATAATAATACTCTGTTTGAGTAATTTCTTTAAAATAAAACATGTAGCTTTTATGATGATACAACAGAGTCTGGCTGTCTCAGCTTTGTACAATCATTTAATAATTTTGTTTTATTAATCACATAGATGGCATTACTTTCTGAGTACTAAGAATTCATAAGCTTCCTTGCAGTTTGTTTATTGTGATTCTTTTGTGCCCTAAATCCCCACTATTTTAACCATACAAACTTAAGCGCCTTTTAAGGAAGGCCTAGATTGCTACTCTCTATAAGGTAACACAGTGAGTTTCAGACAGGCACAATGAAAAGGCTGTTACAAATTAAACTTTCAGCCAAAGCCTTCATCAGAAAAGAAAAACTCATACACATTCACACAGACAGGCACACCTCATACACGCATGACTACTGTCTCTGTATGCTTGGGCCAGACTGAAACTGAAATGCATTGAACAGGTGCAAGATTCTGTAGTGGAGAAGGGAACTGGGAGGGATATCAGGGTACAGGTGGGAGAAGAAGAAACAGCACTGCCTGGTGGAACATGCAGAGCTAGAGGTGGCAAACAAGATTGTGTGGTGCAGCATCAGGAGGCCATGGAGGAGGGATGGAATGGAAAAAAGGGAGCAGAAAGGAGAACAGCAGAGAAAGGGAAAGCTCGGTGAGTGAATTGGCAGAGGTAGTGCACAGTGAATGTGAGCTGGGAGGAGGTGATAAAATGGAGGGGGTGGAAGCTGTTGGGTGGAGAGTGTGGGGACAGTAGGTTACCACAGGTTGAGGCAAGGCTGCTTTTGGAAGAGAAGATTGTGTTGTAAGGATAACCCCCGACTGTACAGTTCAGGAAAGCTCATTGTGCAGTGCTCTCTGCCAATGCACCCTTCTCTACTCCTCGCCTTTCTGCTCACTTTTTTCCCATCCCTCCCTTTTCCACATCCTCCCCATGCTGCACTGGGTAGCTTGTCTGACACCTCTAGTCTGTGCATGCTCCACCAGGTAGCACTGTTTCCTCTTCCCCCACTGTAGTTATTTCTAAACTGTTCAAAAAATCATTTGTATATTTATCCCACCAATTCAGCTGTAGCTGTGTACTAAATTTACAAAGCTTCTCCCAAACACATTGTTCACGAACAAATAACAGAGAACTCACCATTTTACTGAACCATTTTTTCCAACTAGATTATTGATATGTTCTTCCAATTGTTGTTGTTAAAGTGGAACATGAAATGTCTATTTCACCTGAAGCTGTACTTTGCTTTTAAATATTAAATCTAACACTAGGTAGCATCTAAAATATATTTCAGATTTGTACTTAATTTTCTAGGGTGTTCACTTTTTTCACTTATAACTAAATCAGACTGTTCAGCTGTGTGACAAAAGTAATTCCCTTTTCATATTTAATATTGTGGATTCTACTTATAATAAATTTTTGTTTATCTCTACATATCTCTGCTGTGATTCATAAATTATTTCATCTAACATATTGGTTTGTCACTCTGTTTTTGCATTTGTTTTATTTGATTTTGGTGTTTAATTGATTAACTACCTGAGAATTTATTTCAGCAAGAGGTTTTTTCCAAATGTAAAATCTTGAGCTTTTATTTTAGCTCTGGTTTGCTGTATCTTATCAGTAACTGTATCTAATTCTGGATTCAAATTAATACCAAACTATTCCACATTTATATGTAAATGACGCTTTTCAGCTTTTAGATCTGTACAAAAGTCAGAAAAGGCTTGTAAAATTACTTGTTTAATTCTTTTAAACTTTTCCTAGTAATATCAACACACAATCAAAATTTAACAATAAGTGCATAACACCTAACCAGTTCACAAGAGTTATTAGCACTTTCTTAGAAAAATTCCATTAAAACACAATTCAGTCTTCACTTAACACACAATGTGACCAAAAGAAATTCAAGAAAGTATATTGGTGTAAATACAGCTCAACAGACTCTGTAATGCAGCATTGTAATGCTGAATACACCTAGTGACACAATTTTATTTATTAGTATTTTTTAATTATAAGCATCTAAAGTAATACCTGTCTCAAGAAGCAACAAAATATTTATTGTAACATTAGATTGGTTTATCAGTCTGTATATAGTTCTAGAATTGACAAGTCACACATGTCACAATCTTTGATTGTATGAGCATGAAATGTGATAACAAAAATTTTATTTTATTTGATTTGGTGACATTGTGTAGTTGTACAATTTAGAGCAACTGCTGCTCATACTGCTGTGTAGTCGCCAGTTGCCCATTAAGAACTGTTCTCTCTCTACCAGCTGCTGGCCAAGGGCAACCACAATATTTCATAATATATCTGCACTCAGAATGATTTACTCTTCTTATATAATGCCAGATTCCAACGGTTCTTAGGAGTGTCACAATTTTGGACTCTCTTCCAGCAATATTTTGCACACTATGTGCTCACAATTACCCGAGTGTAGTGTTCCTGTGGGATTAGAAAGTTAAATTTGACTTACTTCAATCAGTGAAGATAAGATATTATTCTGCTTATTCTTGTCTTCATAGTTGACTGTTACCTCGGGTACAGTAATTCACGGGCACTCATGGCTGGAAAGTTAGAAGAAGAGCCAGCAGGAGAGAAAAATATACCTATATTTACACGCGCTTATCTTAATAATTTAATGTGTCTATTTCTTGTACACCGAATCCATCCTTTGATCCTTTAAGGCTGTAAACTGATTGGTGATGTCTTCATACAACTGCTGTATTTATATTAACTGCAGTAGAAGCCCACTCTTAATTTAAATATTCACTACAGAAGGAAAGTCTCTCTCCTGAAATTGCAATCCTCAGCTATGTTTTTATACATTTTAGGCAAGAAAAGTTTGTTGCATAGATACTCCGGTAGAAGAGTTAGAAAGAATAAAGCATAACAGCTATAAGTATCTGTAAAAATGTTCTTATCCTCATTAAGCATTTCTAACATCTTCCTGGTGGAAATCTTTCTGTACTTCTCATTGGCATACAAAACAGAGAGTTTGTTTCCTATGAATTATGTCTTGGAGAATACAGTCTCCAAGAAATTTTTGCAAGTTTTCAAATGCACTGGAAGGAAAGTATGTGTGGTATTATTCAAATTTTGTGCTATTAGCAAAGCAAACAAACTAATTTCTTTTCCAACTTGCAAAATCTCTTACCCATTTCCATCAAAACGTGATCCCAAATTTCTTAATGCAAGCTTGATACATTTGAACACATTCATCTTGAGAGAAGGACCTCTACTCTGGCGAGAGGCTTGTCTGCCACTCTGCTGGCTTTTTGAAAGATGATTGAAAAATACTGATGGTTTCTCTTGTTCCTTAGCATACCACAAGTAGTCCTTACTTGAAATATACAGTAAATAATGTCCAGTGGCCTCTTCTACAAAACATCAAACAGTATATCTGTCAAACAAAACATGTCACAAAACACTACTACATTCAAAATTGTTCATGTTATTCAGAAAACCTCTGCCAAATTGAATAGAATATCATGAGACTGTTCACACTAAACTATGGTTTCAAAAACATCTTTCACCTTTTTCTAGTCACCCACAAGTACTCACAATAATTTCAAGCTAGAACTCCAACTGACAGGTGTTACAATTGGAATGTGTGGTGTCAATGTGGAATTAATTGCATAAGTTCTCTCTGCTGAGGGATGGAAAAAAGTAGGAATTCCAGTAATAGAAGAAAACAAGATATGACAGTTTTATATTTTTTTGCTACTCTGTTGCAAGGCTAGATATATTTAGTGTTCCAAACGGTGTAAAAATACTACAAGAGGAGCTTTGTCATTAATTTGTTTCTAGAGTCCATTTAAATAGCCAGTCCTCCTGCTTGTACCATCATAAAACAAATCTACTAATTTGCACTCGCAGTCAAATGGTCCCTAGATGCTGTCCAATAAAACAAATGTTCAGTCAACACTTACTTCACACAAAGCTAAGAGTTACTCCACTATAGATCCTTTAGCATTAACAAACCACATTATTACAGAACCCTGTGATACCTGTGTAATACCTGTTGTATAATCTACCTGGACAGAAAAAAATCCAGCAGTTTCCAATTCAGTTTTTACAACATCACTGATGTAGTCTGAAATACAATTGATTAGTTCATTTTGTATACTACTTGATTCAGCACCAAACACATTGTTTATCTTGGTCCTGTATTTCTCCAGGACTATTTGATAATAGTAACATGGATGTACCCCCTTACAGACGAACTCAAGCAGGTGACCTCATGTATGCTATAGCAGTCATACAGTTATACTTGGCCCATGGCTACACCTGTGAGGTCAAGCTGCAAGAGAGAAAGGCTACTTCACTTTGCTCATTCAGAATTGCAAACTTACTGCTACAAGAGAGTTCCGTGTAGTACAAAACAGGGAAATATGTTTGGAATAAAAAGCTAGCATACATGGTAGGATAAAAAAAGTTTATTAAAGTGAGGCAAGAAGAAACTAGTGGTGAAGTGCCACTTCACCTATAATCCCTGAAAAGCCAACCCTGCAGCAATCTAGGACTTCTTCAGCTGCTTGCACAATTTATGATGGAAGGAAGTGAGGCATTGAAGAATGATGGTTCAGAATGCTGGTTCAGAATGACAAATTAAATAATTTGTTTTATACAGATTACAGATGTTGTTGTTATCTTCCAGCATTTATTCTTAGGGTTACATGCTTCTTCAGTGTAGGCCAGTGACTCACAGAGCTTACACTACCCACCCATCAGGTACTGGCTCTCGTCAGGTTAGACACTGACTTTAGATCAAATTCATAATTTAAAAAGACAATATTAAAGGAAATTAAACTGACGGAGATTCCCAGATGACATTACAGTAATAAAGGGAAAACTGAAGTCAACATGCCTTTTAAGAATACTGAGGAAGTTAAAAACTAAGTAAATTAGTTTTTAATTTGTTTGTTTTCAAGGTCTTAGTTGTTTGAAAGAAATGGATATTGTTTTTCTGTCAGAACACCATATTTATTTATTTGCCTATGATGCCATGTTGAAAAGTGACAACGGCCTTGCCACAGTGGATACACCGGTTCCCGTGAGATCACCAAAGTTAAGCGCTGTCGGGCGTGGTTGGCACTTGGTTCCGGACTGCCGTGCACTGTCGCCGTTTTTCGGGGTGCACTCAGCCTCGTGATGCCCACTGAGGAGCTACTCGACCAAATAGTAGCGGCTTTGGTCAAGAATACCATCTTATGACCGGGAGAGCGTTGTGCTGACCCCACGCCCCTCCTATCCGCATCCTCCACTGAGGATGACATGGTGGTCGGATGGTCCCGGTAGGCCACACATGGCCTGAAGATGGAGAGTGCATGTTGAAAAGTAAGGCCTCCAAATTTTTTATTTGAAAACTCTTAAACCTTTTTAAATAAAACAGACGTTATTAACATTCTACTTATTTATTCTTCTGGAGTACTTGCAGCCCTCTGCTGCTAAAGGGCTCCAAATTGTAGTGTGTAACATGGTGGTGTGTAAGGCAACTATGTCACTGCATGAGAAACAGCATGCTGTAATCAAATTTCAAATTCAAAGATTTTTCCCACACATGGATTACCCTCTCCTTCAGTATGATAATGCCTGACCACATACAAGTGCTGCAACATTTACAACAATCTGATGCCTCAGATTCACTGTCATTGATCATCCTCTATGCATTCCTAACTTGGCCCCATCTGATTTTCATCTGTTTCCAAAACTCAAAGAATGCCTTTGAGGACTCCACTTTGATAGTGTTGAAGTGGTGCAAGCAGAAGTGGGGTTGTGGCTACATGAAGAGACTCAAACACTCTACAGTGTTAGTATCAACAAACTGGTCTATTGTTGAGAGAAATGTGTTCATAGCCAGGGAGACAATGTTGAGAAATGTATATGTAGGCATGAAGAATAAAGATGTAGAATGTTAATAAAGTTTGTTTTATTTAAAAAAAACTTTAAGAATTTTCACATAAAAAATTCAGAGGCATTACTTTTCAGCATAGCTTTGAAGTAAGTGCCATGTGACAGTGCGAGCAATAGCTACTTGGTATGGAAAGAATCAATAGATATTTTACAGAATGCTGAATAGAAAAATTATAAATGAAAGAATTAATGAAACACAAACAGTTTGTGACAGACCATACAAATAAATAATACACTACATAGAAAATTTCTCAGCTACTATGAGTAATTCTGTACAGAATTAGAGTGTGCAACAAGGAAACATTTCAATCTGGATTTGCATATCACACAGTTTTTCACTTCTGGTTGAAGCCCACTGAAAATGAAACTTGTTGAAGAGTGAACATGTTTCTCTACAATGCTTAAGTAAATGTTAGCTGAGGGCATATTGATTTTTCGTCTAGTGTTCAGTGCAGTTTCTTCTGAGTGACTTGTTATTGTCAACAATAAATTCCTTGATGGGATACAGGTACAAGGATGGGACAGTCATAATTTCAAGACACCTGAACAATGGCCTATATGAAATTCACCAACTGACACCACAAATCAGTCTGACTGTCCATTTCTGAGTTAAGAATATTCTTGGTGAGTGCATATAGTCACACCAAAATATAACATCATAAGCCTGCAAGACACTAGAGGGAAAGTAAACATAGTAAAGAAGCCTTTGGGTTACAGTGTCAGGCACAATGGTGATCATTCTTAAAGTGAAGATAGCAGCATACAGTTTCTGCCCAAGAACTTGATTGTAATGCTGTCTTCCAATTACCCTCAGTCCTAAGACTTTAAAAAATGGTTGACTTCACTGACTGTTTCACCAGCTTGGGACAATAAATTTTGCTTCTACAAGAGTTCCACACCAGCAACCTGTACGTACAGCATTTTGTTGCTATCAAGTGTTAATCTGCTCTGAAAGCCAAGCGCTGATGATATTCAAGACCTTGTTCACTGCATCATTTATATATAAACCCCTCTAACAATAATAATTAATGTACCTTTCAGATCTGACTGTTTTCCTGAATACCTGAAACAGGCAAAAGTAATACCAATACTAAAAAATGGTGATCCAGAAAATGGAGAAAACCACAGACCAATTTATTTGTTATCTATTATTTCCAAAACAATAGAAACCATAATGAAGAAAAAATTAATGAAATATGTGAATAAATACAACCTTCTAGGCAATGAACAATTCGGTGTCAGGCTCACAAGAAGTACACAGTCAGCTACATCACAGCTTACTAAAGTTGTACTTGAAGCACTAGAGAAGGGTGAGAATGCAACAGGCATTTTCTTGGATCTATCAAAGGCACTTGACACAGTTGACCACAGCATTTTACAAGACAAATTAGAAATATTAGGAATAAAGTGTGCAGCACAGAGTTGGTTTAAGTCATATTTGGAGAACTGGGTGAAAAGAGTTGAAATCTCACATATTTCTAAAATACTAGTAGTAAAACACTTATCATATCTGAAATATATTAATGTAGGTGTCCCACATGGAAGTGTATTGTGCCCAATTCTCTTCATTATATAAAATGATTTCCTGCAGAGTGTCAGGTAAGGAGAAAAAATACTATTTGCTGATGACAGCACCATAATGATTACAGACAAAAATTCAAGTCAGTTAGCAGAAAAAGCAAGTGAATTTCTCAGGGACATCCACAACTGGTCATTAAGGAATAGAGTAACTTTAAATGCAAAAAAGACAAACTGTATAAATTTCTGACTAAATAAAAAAAACCATGATACTGTGTTAAATGTAAATAAAGATGTACTAGGTTGTCTAACTGATGGCAAATTCTTGGTGATGAAAGTAGATTATCAGTTTAAATGGACAGAAAATGTGAGAATTTTGACAAAGAAGCTATCCTCAGCATGTTATGCCCTGCAAAACCTTGCACCTGTGTGCAGCATTTCATGCTACAATGTAGTCTATTTTGGATATATGCATTCAATCCTTAGTTATGGGCTAATGTTTTGGGGAATAAGTGCTGGGAACATACAGACTATTTCAACATACAGAAAATGGCTGTATGAATAGTAAAAAATAGCTGTAACAGGGCACACTGTAGAGATGTATTCAAAAAGCTAGAAATTCTGACAGTTCCATGTGAAAACATCTGTCAAAACATCATGCATATAAGAAAAGATCTTAATCTGTACATCACAAACAGCACAATACATGACCATGGAACCAAATCCATACAGTATGTACATCCAAACAGAAGAAACAAGTTAAAAACTCAGACTGCCACAAGAAATAAAAGATGCAAATGATTCCCATACCTCTAGCCAAAGCCTAAAAAATATATACTGAATAATAACTACTACACTGTAAATGAATATTTAAAATAATTATACATTGTAATTTAATGTTCATAATCATTGCACTATGTAACAATTTTGTGATATAATTAGAAAAGTGGAACTAACAAAAATACTGTGTTTATATGAATAAGAAATAGTGTATAAATATTTGATGACATCCATACAATGTATATTGTTCTACAGATGAATAAGTAAATAAATAAATAAATTACATTGCATATTTTCCACAATAGGAATAGCGTCATCTGCAAAGAGAAATATTCTTGGATCATCTGTCATGTTTAGTGGCAGGTCATTGAAATGTATCAATATTAAAACCTCTTTCCTATTTATTGACACTGGACGACAATCTTCTGCTTTCTACTTAGCAGATATGAAGTGTAAGCCATTTTCCTAATTCAGCAGTGTTCCAACTTAGTAGTATGTAGAAGTATTGCATGGTCCATTCAATCAAATGCTTTTCTTGAATTGAAGAAAATATCTGCTGACTTCAGCCTATCATTTAGCCCTGATAGTGCAATAAATTACATGCTCTGTGAATACTGCTTCCTTGAAACCAAATCATGAGTCTGACAGCAAATTGTATTTCCTGCAACACACTACCACTCTCTTTTGACAATAATGGTGACAAAGAAACTGCCCAATAATTGTATTTCACCTTTTTTAAAAAGTGGGTCCACTATTTCAATCTGTAAGAAAATTGACCAATACCTGAAAGACATGTTGCACAGGAGACTGTGTATAGAACTATTGTTTGATGAACTGATCTTCATAATCATACTTGAAATTTCATCATTCTCATGATTTAGTAATCTGGTGGGTCACTAACATTTTCATTCTCATACAGCAGATGTGTAATACATTGAGCTCCCACATTCTGCCCTGCTATTTCTTTCACAACTGACCATATAGCTTTAAATTTTCCGTAAGAGGTATTTCTTCTTTTGGTGCAATGCATTGCTTTAGCAGTTGTGATGAAGCACACTGGGATATTTTTGCTTCTTCTCTTGTTTTGCCATCTGCCTCCTTAAATTCATTTTTTTTAACTAATTAGCATTAACATACGTGAGTATAATCTGCATTTTCATAATAGAGAAAGGTTGACCCTCAGTTTTAAAGAATATAGCACCAGATCTAATTTTGTGCTTAGTTTTAGGTACATAATTCATTTTCTAATTTATTTTGACTATTACTAGTTATTATCTTTTGTTATAGGATGAAATCAGTAATTGTTTTGTAACTTAAATTCTATTGTTGACATATAAACAAATATACATTCTGTACTAATGATAAACATTTGGGAGACAAAATGCTAGTAATCTTAAAGTATCTGTTTGGCTCTCATCAAAAACATGTTAGCAAAGCCAGCCCTTAATTACTTCCAAAGTAATTAACAGTTTTGCCCAAAGTATTGTTTGTGTACATATATTTGTTAATTTCAAGATTTAAACAAATAATTCAGACTAACTCTTGTAGCAGAAGAAACTTAAAAAGACGGAATTTTTTGATGTATTCATTTAATTTAATGAGTTAAGTTTTAATTGTAAATTCTTTAAATTTAACTTTGAACAATGTGAAGTTTCAGTACCTATTATTGTGAGGATATATAAGGGCCTGATTTTTGGTCAAGAGACAGTCAGTCCATGGCTGAGTTTCAGACGTGGTACCTGTGAGGCCGTGAGTAAAAACAATGACATTGTCTGTTTCCATACGTACCTGTTTATTCTTCAAAAACTGTGAACATTGAGATTAGGGTTCTACAGTTCATAGACGTTCAAACCGTAAACTATTGTGGCAGTATGTGGATGTTCACCTGAAGACTATTAATGAGGCTTATTGAAAGTTAAACAATAGTGCACTGGCCATATTAAATGTGTACATGGGGGGGGGGGGGGGGGTTTGTGAAAAGTGAAAGTAAAAGACTGTGAAACGCAATTGTGTGTCTGTCGGCTACATCATTTACAGTAGACAGTACTGTATGTCCACCCCCTATTTTTTCAGCCTGTACGTCGTCACTGAGGACAACAAACGAAGAAACAAAGTAGGCAAACCACTACACAGTCTGATGAAATTCCTCAGCACTTTGTAGCATTTTTTGTAGTGAAATTCTATTTCCCGGCTGTGATAGTCCTACGTATTATCATAAAGCTCCCAATTCCTTCTACATGATATTCTAATGTCATTAGTTATTGAAACTGTTTGCTTTTAGTACTGCATGATTGCCTGCAGTTTTAATTGGAAAGAGCTGTCAAAGGACTTGATAAAGTTTTGACAAAATATGTTACATATATTGTTGAAGCTGTCTGTATTGTAGACTTCTCGTAAACTTTCCTCCTGAGACTGGTTTCAAATGCCCGCATTGCAAGTAGACTCATATCTCTTAAATCTTTTGTTCACTACTTTTTGATATGACTCAGGCTTGATTCCTTTCAGTATTAACACCTGTGCATCATGATACGAGACACTGTGTGCTTCAATAACAGAAAAACCTATGAAGACATTGTCTGCGAATTTTGATATTTCTCCGACTATAGTTAGAAAGTAAACAGTCTGTACCAGGTTGTGAGATTCAAGTAAGTCGATTAACATTTGCTTAGCTGGAGAATCAATCAGAAAGTTTATATTGAAATTCCCATACAAAATCAACTTCAAGTCTTTCTTAAGAATTGATCTAAATGCAACATCAAGCCTGGAGGGGAAAACACTGTAGTCTGAACTTGGGGATCTGTAGAGGCCTATAATGAAAAGATCTTCCTATGAAAATTCAAACTATCTTGCACAACCTTCCAATATTTTGTACAATGTTTTGCTATGCCAATTCTTTTGACTGAAACATTACAATTGGCATAAATGGCCACACATCCCTTCCATAACAAATTCCTTGCATAGAAATCAGATAATGTGTACCCCTCCAAAGGAAAACAGGATTCTTGCACTTCCATATCAGTTCACATGTAGGTGCGAGCAAAGTAACTATGTCCTGTGCATTGTATTCATTATTTTAGCAAGTGCTGTACTGAATTTTAGCCCTTGACTAATGTGGGTGTTGATGAGACCGCAGTTACTATGGAGGGGTCTCTCAGGCTGCATTTTTATTTTTTACATACAAAAGCAGCATTTTGCTGAATATATATTTTCATGACTTCTCAGCATTCATTACACTTAACTTGCAGTGTTAATTGACTAATTCTACTGATAAGTCACCTGTAACATTTCTCCGTGTGTTTTCAATAGGTTTCACCAATCGAAAAACAGCCTGTGTGGGAACACTGCGACTTTTCTTGTAGTTCGAAAGAGTGTGACCATTGCTGCCTTTTCCAGAATAAATGTACACATTGTACAAGTAATTTGTGAGAGCATTAGCCAAGCACTGAATTTTCAAGCTGTAGTTTTCCGGTTTTTCTGGCATATACATTCTAAAACCACACCTTCCTCAGTAAACTACAAGCATTGCATTGACACACTGGTGTTCCTACAGGTAGCAACGTTGACTGTTTTTGATGAAATGCAAAAATATTTGTGAAGTTGCTGTTGAATTATCTACTTTCTTTCTCTCCTCCCGATCATCTGGGTTGGGAAATTTCATCTCAAATCATACACATCAAGAGTGAATGTGTCAGATCACTATTTCAAATTGCTGAAAAAATATGTGTTGAAGTTCCACATGATACATCTCCAAAACTACAATATTTTGATTTTCTGGTGATTTTTTTAAAATGCTACAAGTCTCTCTAAATGAGAGTATTTGTGAAAATATCATAACAAAAGGGAAAATTGAAAAATTGTAACAAAGAAACTAAAAAGTGAGATATCTGAATTTATTTTCAATAAATACTTTGTCCCCAATACTATGAGACATACACACTTCTGAGCTTTTTTCTTTTTTGGAAAAATAAACTATGAAAATTTGTAACTTTTTGCGAATTTCAAAATTATGTTTTGAAAATATAAATAGTCACTGGATGTTAACTGTCTTAATAAATGATAAAGTGGATGTCAACTATGACATTAATGCATGAAATTCTTAAACTGTCAAAATATTTGCAGATAAAGATGAAAGAATCTGAATTTATTTAGAAATTATTTTCTCCAAAATCCCCATCCTAAATGTTCTAAAAATTTCATGGTATGTTAGTTGGTCATTGTACTCAGGGAATGTACAATCAGAGTGGGTAATACCTGTTTATTCAAAATATGAGAAATTGTTTGGTAAACCTAGCTCTACTCTCAGGGTCAAAAATCATGTACAATTAAATATTTAAAGTGATCACTGATTTTAAGTAAATGTCATGCAAAATGGGTATTTATGAATCAAAATAATTACTTTACAACACTATAAGTGCTTGGGAAAACAATTCATAACTTTGTTCGAAAGCATGAGATACACGGAAAATTTATACCCATTTTCTTTTTATGATATTATTCACAAATTATTATTGTCTTCCATCATGATTTTGCTTCATGACTTCCCGTGAATTAAAATTGCTTATAATGTAACAATCAACACTGCACTGTTGAAAAGAGTTCAATTGTTTCTTTCATCTGCTTCTCATTGAATTTGTATAACTGAGCTGAATTTGCCCATGGAGAAGGATGATCCAACAAGAGCAGTACTGGGAAATGGGAACTGCACACTAATCTTTTGATGATGGTCATTTGAAAGCATTATCAAGGCCTTGAGGTGTCATTAAGGAGATGGTTATATCTTGCAGTTCATGAGAGACACTTATTATCTGTCCTAATCCACCAATGATTATAATTTTGTTGTAAATTAATGACATATTCAGAAGAATGTGTCTTGTGTATTGTACAAATAACTTTAATCATTACTGTTTCTTTGTACATGTGCAGTGTACCATTCGATGTAGAATAAAGCTATTATTATTATTATACACACAAGAAATGAAGTCTTCTAATGAATACTGTGGTCTCTGCATTTCACAGGCAGTATCACGCTGCCTTTCATGGAGGGCCGTTCTTTCAATTATGTGCCACTCCAGGATGAGACCCAGTATTGAATTGCTAGATTTCCTACCACAGGCTTTATAGCAGACCACTCTTCTCTCTAGTTTAAACAGAATTCCATTAAAGTATTTTCATTTAGAATTAATAGTTTCATGTTTGTTACTAATGTTGATATGGTTTGTACAAATCTGGTTGCATCTCATAGCATCAACAGCTTCATGATGGAGGTTAAATTTAGTTGCAAAGATGTTTACAGAGACCTCCTACTCAATCACATGCACTTTTTCCATGACCTGTTGCTGAAAATATCTTGTCTTAATTCCTGTACTACAGTGTTGACCAAGATCATAAAGGTGAAAACCGTTTTTAAAATGAGATGATGCACCATAACCCACATACACATGTTTATGAAATGCATCTAGATGCTATGTCATCAATTATCATGCTGACAGTGTAGCATGCATGTGCACTGTCATGAATGAGGTCATCACTGACAATAGCAAAATAGTATGATGTTCCAAGGAAGTGAGCAACATATGTGAATATTGATACCTGCAATGTGTACCAGTAGTAACTCTGAATTTCGTTCTGCAAAGCAACAGACCAGTCCTCAGTAAAATTAAAATGAGGAACTAATGTGTCAGTATGCTGGGATGTGGCTGATTTTACTTCTGCTATGGCTTTTCTCTGAATCCTCTGGATGTGATGGTGAGCTATTCCTTTCATGACAAAACACCTAACCTCTGTAACAAACTTCTCTGGCTCTATGTCTTCTTCACCAACTCTCCTCCCTCCCACAATGCATAGGTTATGTCATTGTCAGTATCCTGAAGGTGCAATGCTTCAACAGTCATCACTTTAGCACCAGGCCACATTGCGCACTCCTGCAACCAACATTTAATTTGCGGCTCTTGACATATACACAAAAGCATCAGTCCATCTTTGTGTACAGTACTTCTTTCCTGTGATACTGCTTATGGTGAAACAAACATGTTTCAAATTAGTGCAGTAAATACATGTGGATACTTCTTTCACTGGCTGGCATTTTACCCATTTTGGTCATAAAGAGTAGAATTTTCTGAGACCTGTTTTTAAATTTGGGTTCTACTTTTTCATCGGGAGATATGCTTCTTTTATTGATGTTGCCCTATACCTTTTCACATTTTCAACTTTATCACTGTTTTCACTAACAGAGATAATATCAACATGGTTAGTACTTTGCCTGCTGCAATCGTTGTCATTGCTTAGGTAATATTCCAGAGCAACAGTAAGTGTATCAACTTGCAACGGATGCCCACACTAAGAATCCGGGCATGTTCAAATACCTTTCTCATTCTCTATTTTACGAGCTTTTGAAATTGAATAATGTGAAGAAGACGTTATTTATTTCTGTATCTTCTGCTTAGAGTAGCTACCTAGTATTAATAGCCTGGAGTCAGTAACTGCAGCTTCTCAGCATAGGCTGCTGCTGAGATGGCAGTATATAGGTTTTGAAACCACACATAACATTTCACACACATATCACTATCTTCAGGTTCTGCACCAAGTTCATCTACATTATACACTTCACAAAGTTTTGAAGATGTTACTTTGTAAAATGTGTTTCAATTTCTTCCACTTTTCTTGTTACACACTGTTTTCTTCTTGTGCTTCTTACCTTTCCTGGACGTTTAATGGGGGGATATAGTGCGGGCTACAGCGGAAATGCTAACATTCAATGCATAAACAACTTTGCACCCAGGAAAATAAACAACTGTACTGTATTCTTCAGTTTCACATTCAGGGGATGATCATTCAGGTGGCTTTTCACTAAATTTCTTCTTGTAGTGAGTGTAGCAATTCCTGCACAATGGATGTCATGCTAATACTGTTACCTGAGGATCAAGATATTTCCGCATTACCTCTGACAGATTTCCAACAACTGTGAGATGTTTTTCACTTTCCTTACACATTGCCTCTTTGTGTCTTTGTCCGTGGACCACACTTCTCACTGACATTGTATCAAACAAAAAGTTCAAGCCAAACACAAAACTCAATGCAGAAGGGTTTACGTGCAATTTTTTATTTATTTATTGTAACTTTATGCCCCTGCCCCATATGAAGTCTAACACAAGTTAAAAGTCAGCCACAGTATAAAAAAACACACAGGGGGAGGCACTTACAAAAAAGACAACACTGTAAACGACGGAGCACACACTAACTTCGCGATTCAAACCGCAATAGCATTTTATTGCAGTAAGCTACCATACCTTGCAGTACGGGCTCGTAGCTTTGGAGTCGGTGGCGGTGACAGCCGCTTGTATCTCGGCGTGATTCACTCACAGCTGTCGCTAGCACGACCTTGTGTCAGTTCCAGGGACAGAATATTCAAACCCTGAAGAATCTAAATAAACTGTACTAAATCTTATTCAATTTCGAAAAACTATATTTAGCCTTTAGTTTAAAAATAGCTGGTTACAAAATCTCAGCTTTCTGGCTGGGATACTTTCAGAGTTAGAAAAAATACCAAAAACCGACACTAGTAAGATTAAAATCAGTTCGGATGCGCAACAGTTTCTTCTTTGCTATCAGCTGGAATCATTACTGAAGTTTACAAAATGTTAGGCCAGTATGTTTGAATTTTTATACTTAAATGACGTTCACTATTTTTCGTTTTCGTAATAGAGAAAACAGTAAGAATTAATATTCAAGTAATAACTATTTGTTTTGTTGTGTAAATAAATGAGAGTAAATGAGAGTGTGTATGTGGGACATACATAAACATTCAATGTTATCTCCTGTTGAACATCATGTAACTTGGTCGTGGGGAAAGTGTGCAACAAGCTGTTGCAACGAAATCTGTAATTCCCCTTACTTGTTGGTCACGTGTGTCCAAGTGTGCTTGTTTTTGTAAGAAGGCAGCCAGAGTAGTTATTTGTAGAGTAATGTTTTTCTAAAGCTACGTATTTCAAGATTAGTTTTCGTTTGGTTTGGCGGAACATTTTATTAATATTTGCAGCATAAAATGACGTAAATGCATCTGTGAATGTCGATTGGAGTAAAACAGTTTAGGCGCGAATATGATCTTGAAAGATTGATGTTATTGGCAGTTCATTTGATCAACCAATCAGAGTGAAGTCTTTCCCACGATCTATCAAGTAATATATGCGCTGTGAGCAATGGCATTGAGGCAGTCGTAGTCTCGCTGTCAGACGCGCAGGTCATGTTGAATGTGTCCGAAAAAACTGTATGTAAAATGAAGGAGGTACTGTTATTTCGAGTTCGGTTTATATCGCCGTGAAAGCAGATGCAATTACAGATAGATTGTGAAAATTTGAGCTTTATGAAGTAATTAGTTGGAGAGATAAACGCGTGAGATCTCTCGGCTTTGCGAAGAATTCCGAGTGGCATATTTCGTAATCGTTTACGGAATTGTTGGCGAGCAACTTCTTTAAAGAAATCCACTGAAAAGGACCGAATGTAAAACTCATGTTGTAGCTGAGTATAAACTGTGAAAATTGCGTAACAATTCGGGTTGAACTTTGGTACATTTCCGGCTGTCTTGCGTGTGTACCAGATGGTATGAGCTGTGAGATGAGGACAGTGATATTAGCTGCTAGTTTTAAATGTGGGCTGATGGCACCTATTTGATTTGGCTTCTAAAGCAAGTAACTATTTTCCGAATTTTGACATTTTTCTAAGAGATGAAACAATCGCCCTCCATCAGAAAATTATTTTAAGATATTTATATGACATTTAGTTGTGGAGTTAATGCGGACTGTACTAACGTAAGTATTGACAATGTTTTTCTTACACACTGCTTTTAACATCGTCAGAACAGTATGTTTCAGAGAAGCGGTTGGTGACCAGACGCCGTACTGAGGTAGGTGGAACTTTTGTGGCTGACAGTACAACTAAAGAAACAGTATGTAGTTTTGCGAATTTTAACCCGCAGAAGGATGGGTGGCCGGAGAGGAGGGAAAAAAGATGTGAGGAAGGTTTGCGGGTGGCTGGGGTTGGGGGGGGGGGGGGGGAAGGAAGTGGTAAGAGGGGGCAGGGGGTGCACCAAGAGGCAGGAGATGGGTGGGGCGGGAGATGAAGAGGAAGATAAGGCAGGAGGGAGTGCAGAGTCACAGAAGGGGGGCAGGGGAAAGAGATGGTGGTGTAGGAGGGAGGAAAACCACACAGGGTTAGGGAAGGGGAGAGGAGAGCGAGCCCTGAGCAGTAGGGGGGAGGAAGGTGGAGTAATAGTTGGTAGGACGGGCAAATTTCAGGGTGAAGATTACCATCTGTAGTGGTTCCACCTGGTTTTATTTCTTCGGTTGTTGTCCTCGGTGTCGACGTACTGCATTGCTACACTGGCTGAAAAATGCGGTTTGTAATTTGGACACTGACTACAGTAAATAATGTAGCTGACAGGTACACATTTGCATTTCACTGTGGTTTCCTTTCACTTTGCACAACCCCCCAATAATACGCAGTTATATATGTATGGCCAGTGCACTATTGTTTAACTTTCCATAAGCTTCATTAATAGTTTCCAGGTGAACACATACTGCTACAGTAGTTTTCTGTTGAACATCTACGAGCAGTAAAAACCTAACCACAAAGATCACACTTGAAGAATAGAAAGGTACATATGGAGCAGACACTATCATTCTTTTTTCACACGGCCTAATTGTTTAACACTTATTCCACAGATAAGTTGAAGCATTGCTGTCGTTCTAACCAACACAAGTTCCTCAACTGAAACTCGGCCATAGATTGACTGTCTCGTGACCAAAATTCGGGCTCTTATATATCATCACAATAATAGGTGCTGAAACTACACATTGTTCGAAGTTTAATTTACAGAAATTACAATTAAAACTTAACTCATTAAATTACTTGAATACATCGAAAAATTGCGTCTTTTTAACAGTGTTTTCTACTGCAAGGGTGAAGCCGAATTATTTGTTTAAATCATAAAATTAACATGTATAGTTACGTAAACAATACCTTTGACAAAACTGTTACTTACTTTGGAATTAATTAACGGCTGGCTTTGCTAACATGTTTTTAAATAGATCTGTGGCGTCGATAGGTCGTTTCGACTATGAATAACAACACCATCTTTGGTTCAAAATGGTTCAAATGGCTCTGAGCACTATGGGACTTAACAGCTGTGGTCATCAGTCCCCTATAACTTAGAACTACTTAAACCTAACTAACCTAAGGACATCACACACATCCATGCCCGAGGCAGGATTCGAACCTGCGACCGTAGCAGTCGCACGGTTCCGGACTGCGCGCCTAGAACCGCGAGACCACCGCGGCCGGCATCTTTGGACTGATTGCTCTGCCGAGTCTCCGTGTCTAGTTTTTAGTTCTGTTCTGTATTGCAAGCTGTGTACACATATATGACTTACTGTGAAATATATCTCTATGTGTAATTTAATGGGGATAGTTATTGCATTCAACCGATAATCGTATCCCATTCCCAAACTTGTGACCCCAAAGTTTTTACGGCTTCCGCGACTTCCTCGCCGGGTGTTGTAAATCAACAGGTTATGCGCACGACACCATGGCTACCTCACCAAATGCATTGTTTGAAGGTTTGGAAGCACAACAACGATCGTCGGACGTCTTCTTTCCTTTGCCAATGACCGGTTCTACATTAATTCACAGTGATTCGCGATCTCCAGCCATGTTAACTTCAAACTTTGTCGCTCTAAAACGGTCGAGTGCTACACCGCTAGCACAAACAATGAACTCGAGTTTCGTGTTGCCCGACTGAGCTCGCCAACATGTGAAGTGTGAAGTGAATAATATTCAGAACTGTGTACCTACTGATTGATCGTATAATGCTCAAAGTGATCTACATTCGCACACATACATTGACTCTCAACGGACCGCAACAACAGTTACTGTCATGTTGTGTGCAGCACCGCCATTATTGCAAAATGCACCTGGCCACTATCAACCATGACCTATTCTGGTTTTGTCTAATTGGCAAACTAATCAAGAACATTTTAGTGCGCACAAATCTCCATGCTCACTACTTAAGAAGAACTTAAACTTTGCTCATTCGAGTTACCGACCCACTCCCTCTGCCCTCCCCCCCCCCCCCCCCCCCCCGCACTCGCAGGGGCCCCCAGTTTCGGTCGCTCATCCGCTCGCCTCTCCCGCAGCACCGCCTGTGTCTGCCGCACCGGCCTTCTGTGTTATGTCCAGGGTGGGTCAATTCAATTCAGTACCCGTAATCTCTGGTCCAGTTTATGGGACCCCTGCACGTATTGCACAAGCGCTCATTCCCACAGTACCGACTATGCCAGTCGTGTGATGTTTTTGTGCCACGTCAAGGACAATGCAACCTGCTGTTGCTGCAGACGTGTTTGCCAGTAAACACACCTCCGCCTACTGTGCCAGTCTGCTGTACGGCCTCCTACCACAGACCAGCTGGTTTTCCAAGGGACATCGAAGCCACCCTCGTCGTCTCCCCCTGGGCGTCTGCCAAAGCTACCTCCTTTATACAAGGACAACCCTGTATCATGGTTTGAGCTTGTTGAGCATCTTTTCGAGTTGCACCATGTGTACGATGACAACTCTAAATTCCTGTGTCTCGTCACGCACCTCCATGATCACTCAGATATAATTTGCGATCTATTCATCTCGCCACTGCCTCCACTGAAGTACGAGTTCACAAAGAAAACGATCATGGACCGACTCACCTGCCCACCACAAAAATTAATCATCAAGATCTTGTACGAGGAATGCCTGGCGGACCGAACTCCATCACACCTCTGGCACCACCTTCGGTTGCTCGTGAGTGAGCATACAACGCCAGACGTTACTCTGTGGGCGCTATGGTCCACCAAATGCCAACCGACCTACGGATTCACTTGCTACCACACTCCTTTGAGTCAATCGGCTCTCATCTCCACATCTCACAACAGCTGTATGCATTGCTACAACAACACCAACCAGCTCACCACTCACCGCTGGTCGGCACAGCTACTCCTGTTTACCGGCCGTCAGAGCTCGCTCCACATCCTCGCTTTCTACACCACTTGGCAGTATCCGCTCGCTCTCTCCACCGTCCAAACATTCCAGGGTCGCCTACGCACCATATGTGCTGGTATACACGCCAGAACAAATGGACAAGGACAAGCCTCCTCCACTGCCGTAGTCACCACTAGCACCACCACCACCACATCCGGCTCGTCTGTACTGCTGCTACCACAATGTTTTCAGTGATAATGCTAAGAAGTGCCGGTTACCTTGCCAGCACCCAAGCCGACTGCAGGACCTAAAAGATGCAGAATCGTGCAGGGAACCTCACAGGCGTCCTCATACTCCATCCACTCGTGCGCCTGGCCGAGCGGTCGTCTATACGTGACTAACATTTCGTCACGGATCGTTTGCCGATTCAACACTGGTGCTGACGTGTCTATCATACCTACATCGATGGCTCCCCGTCTTTTCACCAACGAGGTCACTTCTTTGAGCTGTCAATGCATCAACATTACAAACCTCAGGCTCTGTCAAAGTTACGGTGCACCTATCTCCTTCACTGTGTTTTCCGCGGACTTTCTACATTGCCGACATCGATGAACCAATCCCCAGTATAGATTTTTTGTCCCATTACAAACTCTCTCCAAACATGGTTCAGGGCTCAGTGGTACACCATCCCACTAACACTCAGATACTGTGCTCCCGCACATATGTTCCATGTTCTGATTCTCTTGCAACATGTGAGTTAGTACGTGAGTGCTCCGCCCTCGCGGGCGACATTGTGACCTGTGTCACTAACCTACTGTCAGAATACGACTCGGTGGCACAACTCCATGAGGAAAACAACGAGCTGAAACAATGAATAGCACACACTTACAATGAGCTCGTAGCAGTTCGTACCTCGCAGCTGAAACAGCAGTCCATAGTCCCACAACCTAACCTTGTTTCTCCAGCAGACACCATCTCAGACACTCAGCAGGTTAGTCCAAAACCATTGAGTGTGACAATTCGCATCCGGTAGACACCGCAGCCCCGACACGATCGCCACGTTCAGTACCATGTGTTTCAAACAGTGCTCCTAATGACAGTCGCGCGCGTGATATGACCATGCCCACCACACAGGCAGCTGCCCCACGTGTTGATAAACATTTTTCTTCCCCGCACGCCAACCACGCGACTCGGCAGCAATCGCTGTTCCCCGTGCGACGCCAACGCCTCTCTCGCTCGATCCGGTTACCCAAGGCAAGGCTGACGACAGTCGCTGCACGTCCCGACATGCTCCGTGCTGTGCGCGCAGCCAACCTCTCCAAACAAGCGCACGCCATGCTCACGTAATAGGCATGTGACTTTAGTGCTGCCTTTTCCCACCCGCACTAACGGTTACGCCTCGTCGTGCCCCACTCGTCCAAAAACTTCACATCAGGACATTACTCAGTCTTGTGCGCAGTTCTCAGTTTCTTCTGTCACTGATGGAACGACACACAAGATAATTACCACTGCCAGCCCTTGCATTAGGCACAGGGTTAAACGCCTCAACCCCATTAAGTTGCAGGCAGCCTGGCAGCAAATTAACGAACTTTTAGAGGCAGGTATTCTGCAACTGTCAGACAGCAACTGGTCTTCACCGATTCACCTCGTCCGCAAACACGACAGTTCTTTTCGAATGTGCAGTGATTACAGACGCTTAAACGCTCATACCGTCATGGAAAATTACCCCATGCTGAACATAAACGATTTCACTCATATGTTATTGGGCGCCACAGTCTTCAGTGTGATTGACTGTAAACATTCCTATCACCAGATTGCCGTAGTGCTGGAAGACATTCCAAAGATAGCTATCATCATGCCACTTGGTTTGTTCCAATACAACTTCATGCTGTTCAGCATGAAAAACTCGGCACAAACATGCAACGTTTCATCGACTCAGTCTTACGACAGTTCGAGTTTTGCTTTGCATATCGGGATGACACACTCATTTTCAGCAACTCGTCTGAGGAACACGAAAATCATTTATACAAGGTCCTCCAGACCTTGAACGCCAACGGTGTCGACGTCAACAAGGACAAATTCCAATTTCGCCAGTCTTCTGCCACATTTTTGGGTTACACCGTCTCAAGAGACAGAATAAAGTCTCTCAAATCCGGCGTGCAGGCCCACACGTCACTGCCGCCTCCAGCTACTTACAAAGAACTCCGACGTTTCTTGGGTACAATAAATTACTACCGTTGGTGTCCGCCTTCTGCTGCCACTGTGCAGGCCCTGCTGACAGACACGCTGTCGGGCAAACAGACTTCAGGCCTTAAACCAGTTCTCTGGACTGAACCTATGCTGGAGGTCTTCAAGGCTCTAAAATCTTCTTTAGCTCACGCCATGACACTCGCCCATCCCGACCCGTCGGCCAAGTTTTTTATCACTAGGGACGCCAGCGACACTGCGGTGGGGGCAGTACTACAGCAACGCAAGGGTGACACGGTTTCTCCCCTTCATTTCTTCTCTATAAAACTGTCTACAGCTCAGAACAAAAATGTTCTGCTTTTGATAGGGAACTTCTGGTGGTCTATGAAGCTGTCAAACACTTTTTCCCCGACGTCGAGGGCCGCTCATTCTTCATCCTCACTGATCACAAACCACTAGCAGACGCTTTCTGCAACCCTCCCGAGGACCCACCCCCTCGGCGTTTCCGCCACTTTGATTTAGTCTCTCAATTCACAACAGACGTTTGCTACAACAAGGGCACAGGAAACACCTCCACTGATTTTTTCTCGCGGATCAATACTGTCCCATGCATCATCGACTTATCCAACTTGGCTGCTCTCCAGGTCTCTGACGAGGAATCTCAAGCTCTCCTCATGGATCCTCAAACATCTGTTGTGTGTACCAAAGCCAAGTTCCCCGGCGTTTTGGACAAGGTGTGGTGCCATTCTTCTACTGGCATCCTGCAGCCATTGCTCCCGGCCACATTGTGCCGGCAAGCCTTCCACACCTTGCATAACCTCGCTCACCCAGGCGTCTGCGCCACTACACAGCTTGTATCCGAGTGTTTCATTTGGAAAAATATTAAACGGGACTGTCAGACCTGGGCACGCAGCTCTGTCCCCTGTCAACGCAACAAAAGTGACCGCCACACCACCCCTCCACTAGGCAAGTTTGATATTCCAATTTCGTCATGTACATACCGACCTTATCGGTTCACTACCACTGTCAGAGGGCCACAGATATATTCGCTCCACAATCGACCGCATGTCTCGCTGGGTGAAAGCTGTTCCTTTACGCAACATTACCACTGAAACCGTGGCCAAGGGTTTTGTCTCCTCATAGATTGCCAGCTTCGGTTGCCCGACCACCAACACCACTGACCAAGGTCGGCAGTTTGAGTCTGCCCTGATCACCATTTTATGTAACATCTGTGACATTAAAAAAATTCATACAAGAGCCTACCACCTGCAAAGCAATGGGTTGGTTGAACAGTGGCACCACGCCCTCAAAACTGCCCTCAGGTGCCATAACTGCCTCTGGTCTGAGGCACTTCCATGGGTGTTACTCAGTCTCCGTTCGACGTTTAAACCAGACTCACAGGTAACCGTCTCTGAATTCTTTTTTGGGTAGAACCCAGTCCTACCAGGGGAACTTATCCTGCCTCAAGCATCCGAGGATTTTCCCCCCTCCCCAGATTTCATTAGTCACATGCGCACTCACTTCAAGCATGCACGGCTACACCCACCTATCAGCCATTCCCTGCCGGACACATATGTGCCAACCGAACTCAACACTTACTCCCATGTTATGCTCAAGGATGATTCTGTTAGACAAACCCTGCAATCACCCTACCTCGGCCCCTTTAAAGTACTCTGGTGGGGCGAGGCAATGTTTGACATTGTGGCTAAAGATCATCTTCAAATTGCTACATTGCACAGGCTCAAACCTGCTTTCGTGGACTCTGACGCCCCTCTGCCGTCTCAGTCGGACCCTCCTGGCGACTTTTCCACTGTGGAGCCTGAAAATGTTTTGTCTCATTCCATGGCGCTGTTTCCTCCAACGCATGATTCATTGTCGCCATTCGCAGGTTTTCCAGGCATGTAGCCATCCACCCCATGTGCGGGTTTCACCACCACTTCACCGTCTGCAGAGACTCACTCTTCCACATTCAACCTGTGCTGCAATGTGACACCACACCGCGTGGACGAAGTGTCGATCGTCACCTTCAATGACCGTGTGCTTGTGCTTTTAACGGACACTGTGGCCTCGCCATCCAACGGGCAGTTAAATGTCAGTGTGATGCATAGCCTGTACCTCCACTGTGAGTGTGACCCGTCAGAAATCCGCATGTTCATCTAGTCGGATGGCTCAATCTGCACATGGGGCGGCCACGCCTGCACCACGCCACAGACCGTTCTGCATGCCTGCTCTCGGGCCGGTCAACGCATCTTCAAACCCCGTTGGTTAACCGAGTATGAGGTGGACCTGCCGCCAGTCACTCTGCCTCTGCACTCTGCATCGGCCGAGATGGAAATCCCGGTCATGCACCTGCCGACTTGCGCGACTACTACCGACGCTGACATGCCCACATGACCTCCGCTGAAGCCTCACTGGTAGTACCCTGTACTATGGGTGGGGGAGGGGGGGAGGCTATATGGCGTCGATAGGTCGTATCGACCACAATTAACACCATCTTTGGACTCTGACTGCTCTGCTGAGCCTCAATGTTTAGTTTTTAGTTCTGTTCTGTATCGCAAGCTGTGTACACATATATGACTTACTGCGAAATATATCTCGATGTGGAATTTAATTGGGATAGTTACTGCATTCAGCCGATAATCATATCCTGTTCCCATAGATCCTTTAAAATTCCTATTAGTTGTTCCTCCAAATGTTTATACTTAGTGCAGAATTTATATTTGTTTGTATGTCAACAGTAGAATTTAAGTTATGAAACAATTACTGATTTCGCTCTATAATGAAATATACTAACTAGTAATAGATAAAAAGAATTATGAAACCAATTACATACCTAAAACTATGTACAAAATAACATCTGGTGTTATATTTTTTAAAACTGAGGACCGATCTTTCTCTTTTATGAAAATGCGGATTATACTCACATATGTTAATGGTAATTAGTTCAAAAATGAAAAAAAAAACAAATTTAAGTAGGCATATGGCAAAATAAGAGGAGAATTAAAAATATCCCAGCTTGCTGCACCACATATCGGGGAGGGGTAGATGCTCAAAGTTGCGGTGAGAAAGGAGGTGGAGGGTGTGGAGAGCCGCGCGGGATTAGCCGAGCGGTCTGAGGCGCTGCAGTCATGGACTGTGTGGCTGGTCCCGGTGGAGGTTCGAGTCCTCCCTCAGGCTTGGGTGTGTGTGTTTGTCCTTAGGATAATTGAGGTTAAGTAGTGTGTAAGCTTAGGGACTGATGACCTTAGCAGTTAAGTCCCATAAGATTTCACACACATTTGAACATTTTTTTATTTTTTTTTTATTTTGAGGGTGTGGAGACAAAGGGCGGGACACAACGGTAAAGGCCTGGAAACAGACTGGGGGTGGAGAGGAAGGGGGACACCAGGGAGTTGAAGGGGATCGAGTTGGCAGACGAATACAAGGTGTGGACATGTTCGAGGAAAAGAAGAAGGTGGAGGAAGGGGATGAGGTCATAGAGGATGCATGTGGGGGATGAAAGGCGGATATGGAAGGCGAGGCGGAGTTCATGACGTTCCAGGATTTGGAGGGCTTTATAGAATCTGGGAGGGTGGAAATCCAAGTAAAACTGGTATAACAAAGGATGGAACGGATCAAGGATTTGTAGGTGTGAAGGATGGTGGAAGGATGCAGTCCCCATGTTTGGCCGAACAGCAGTTTCAGGAGGCAGTCTATTGTGGGCTTTGTGTTGGATCATAAGGAGATGGGGAATCCAGGTAAGGTGGTGGTCAAGGGTGAGGCCAAGGTATTTTAGGGTAGGAATGAGATGGACGGGATGACCGTAAATGGTTAGGTAGAAATCATGGAGATGGAAGGAGTGGGTGGTGCAGCCATTGATGATTGCCTGGGTCTTGGAGGGATTGATATAAAGGGCCAGGAAGGCGGTGTCATCATCAAATTAGTGGAGATGAACAGACGGGGGAGGTTTGGGCATATCGACAGTATGCAGGAAATAGAGGAGAGGGGAAAGGATGGAGCCCTGGGGCAATAGGGTGGGGGGATGGAAAGTACAGGAGTTGGAATTGTGGATAGTGACATATTAGGGACGGTGGGAGAGGAAGGAAGCAACGAGATGGATGAAATTGATAGGAAGAGCATATGTCTGGAGTCTGAAGAATGCCAGACATGGACGTCGGGGGAAACAAAGACAGCATAGCGAGGGGAGTTAAGCTGGAGGGAAAGCAGAGTGGTAAGGTTAAGGAACTGGTCGTCGTCAGAGGAGGAGGGCCGGAAGCCACACTGGGTAAGAGGAAGCAAGTAGTGCTGGTTAAGGTGGTGATGAATATGGCGGGAAAAGATGGACTCGAAGTCCTTACTGAAGACGGAGGTGAGGCAGATGGGACGATAGTAAGAGGTGTCAGAGGGGGTTTGTTGGGTTTAAGGAATAGCAGGACACAGGAAATCTTCCACAGGTCAACGTAAAAACCAGTGGAGAGGAGGACATTGTACAGGCTAATGAGGGCAGCTAGAAAGGACAGGGAAGATTCCTTGGGGTGGCAGTAGGTGACACTGTCGTGACCAGAGGCGGTGTTGTGTTTGGAGTGGAGGACGAGTGTGATGTGTGCTGTGATGGGGGTGTTGATGTTAGAGCGGGTAACTCGTCCAAGTACTGGAAACTAGAGGTGAGTGGTGGGACAGAGATAGCAGTGCATCAAAGGACAGTGGGGAAGAGGGAGTAATCAAAATGGTCGTCGTCAGGAATGGAGAAGACCTCAGATATTTATTTATTGTTTATTGCCAAATTATAGACCTCTTACCTGATGTTTTAAAACAGGTCGTACATCTTACAGTTTTCGTTTTTCACCTTTTTGCAGTTTTCTTTTCTTTTGTATTATCTATAACATTCACAAAGAATAATACTTTTCAAAATAATAATAATTTAAGGTTGAAATATAAATAAAATTGAGACGCCTGCTAAACCCGCTGGACAGAACAGGTGATAGGATTGTGGAAAGGCGCAAGGGTTGAGGTCAGTTTCTGCTTCTAATTGTCATTTATTGTAATTTAATAAGTTTACAATCAAAGCGGCACATAGCCGAATCTTTACCGAACGCAACTCTTTCACAGCTGAAAGCCTCCAACAAGAAATCATGACAAGATAAAAATCCAATTAAAATAGCAATAAAATAATTCAAAACAACATACGCAAGGTGCAACACAAATAGCTGAGGGCCACAATGAAAGTCCAAAATTTTTTTAGAGTATATTACCATAGATCTTTAAAGGCAGAAGACCAACAAGAAATCTTAAAAAAAATTCAATTAAGATAGCAATAAAATAAATTAAAACCCAAAAAAGCAACATATGCAAGGTGCAACACAAATGGCTGAGGGCCACAATTAAATTTCAAAACTTCAGAATATATTACCATAGACCCTTAAAGGCAGAAGGACAGCATGTTTAACAACAAGAAATCTTAAAATCCAATTAAGATAGCAATATGATAATTTAAAGAAGCAACATATGCAAGGTGCAATATCAATGGCTGAGGGCCACAATCAAACTTCGAAATTTTTAAAATATGTTACCATAATCCTTAAAGGCAGAAGGCCGCAGTGTTTAAGCTTGAAGATAAATTTAAAAATTAATTTTGCAAAATTTTAAGAAAACAAAACAAACAACCATAAACCTAAAATTTAAAATAGCTGACAACAGATAATTAAACACCGGTGGCACTCAGAAAGCCTACAGGGAGGTCGGTCTGCCCTCGTTCACTTAGGTGAGACAGGTGGTGAGCCCAACTATACTTGATCCGTCGGAACCCAACCAGGGGAAAGCCACGGACCGACCAACACAACGACTTCCTTCCTGTCCATCAGCACATGAGAACTCAAACCGGCAATGTTACAAACGTGATAATCCACAATTGAGTATGTATTAGCTGTCAAAATTACACAACATGTTGGACAGCGACAACAGGCGAGGAAAGGACGCTGCCTGAAATTACGTTAGTGGCCAGGGCAGGTAACCGGAACACTAACGACCACAAGACAGAAAATTCCACTGGTGCACTCAAATCGTAGTCGACCAAAAAAGTTAAGTGCACCGCATGGCAGCTAAATCTCAGCAGTAGAACCACTCGGTGTTGCTCGCCGGAAAATCTCCCCAACAGCAAACCACCGAAGCGAACCACCACAACATAATAGACGTGGCTTGGGTAGTTGAAACCACTACTCAACTTCGACGTCTTGGGTCGGCGAACCACGAAGCTCGTAGCGATCGGACAGCTCCACACACGCTCCGACACTGCGCAGGGGTTGCCAGCGGCCCCAGCCGACTGCACCGTGCGGAGATAACTTCCCTCGTCCGCAACAACCGACCGCCTCACTCCATACCCGCTTGCCGGAAAGTATATGCACAAAACCAAGGATGGTACACGGCTCAAATATCGATACACATCACTGCTGCCACACGTAGAAGGAAGGAGAACCGCAACGTAACCGCGACAAGGGCGAGAAACCAAACACATATAGACAGCGAAGGTCACGAAAACGCATAGTTGAGAGAGAGCACGGCTCAGCCTCCCCTCCCCCCTCCTCCCCCAAAATTAACCCAGGAAGGGGTTAATTCATGCCCGAGCTACTTGAACTTAACTTGACTAAGGTGAACACGATATTCCTTGCCCAAGCTGTTCTCCTTGACCAAGAGATTTACCGGCCTAATATACACATAATAGTGCAAGGCCCCAGAAAACGCAGAATAAATTTACTAAGGTTACCACCGCACACCTGTCTCCCTTGGAAATTGCGGATGTAAACTTGGTCCCCCGGCCTACCCTTATGATTTCCCTAAATCGTTTCAGGCAAATGCCGGGATGGTTCCTTTGAAAGGGCACGGCCGATTTCCTTCCCAATCCTTCCCTAACCCGAGCTTGCGCTCCGTCCCTAATGACCTCGTTGTCGACGGGACGTTAAACACTAACCACCACCACCACCACCGCCTACCCTTAAAGGTTTCCCTATTACGATTATAACGCTCGGCCTGCTTATTATGAGCTCTGAATATATTACACCTGGCTCGATTCCAATTTTCCTTGATGACCCGCGGGTTAAGGTCAGGTGGAATAAGATCCTGAATCCCCCACAAGTTGGAAAGAGGGGAATTAACTGGGTAGGAAAATATCAAGGATGCCGGCGTACTTCGCGAGGCTTCATGAATGGCGGTATTAAAGGCGAAACTGAGTCAGGGAAGACTGGAATCCCATTTGCTGGGTGTTTTCTAATGATAAATAATCAAAGCGGATTTAAGATTCCGATTAACCCTTTCCGCAAAGGTCCCCTGGGGATAAAATGGTGCTCTGAGCACTATGGGACTTAACTTCTGAGGTCATCAGTCCCCTAGAACTTAGAACTACTTAAACCTAACTAACCTAAGGACATCACACACATCCATTCCCGAGGCAGGATTCGAACCTGCGACCGTAGCGGTCGCGCGGTTCCAGACTGTAGCGCCTAGAACCATTCGGCCACCCCGGCCGGACCCCTGGGGATAATACGGGATGGTGGTGATATGCTTAACACCATTCTGAAAGCAGAAAGCCTTAAAGGGGTCCGAAAGAAAGGCTGGAGCGTTATCACTAATCAACTGTTTAGGCGGCCCGAAAACACTAAAGACACTAGTCAAGTGATTAATCGTGGTGGTAGCAGTAACGTTGCGGCTCGGAAGGGGCCAAGTAAACCTAGAAAATGCATCAATCCTAACGAGTACATATCGATGACCCCTTTTGGTCCTAGGCAAAGGTCCCAAATAATCAATATAGAGCTTGTGCATGTGAGAGGACTCTCGTTCAGAACTCAACCAGCCTTGTTGAAGGGCATTGTTGGGTTTGGCTATGCTACACAAGCGACATTGGGCTACCATTTGTCTAACCTGCTGGTCCATATAGGGCCAAATTAAATGTTCCTTGATCTTTTGGAGCGTCTTATAAGTCCCGAAATGGCCGCCCACCAATGAATCATGAAAATAACGAAAGATCGCACCAAGGTAGCAGGCAAACAGATCTTAAACTGCTTAGCACTGCCCACCTTCCTGCAAAGAATCCCCCTCTTAATCTCATACTCTTCCGAGAGCTCTCCAGCCAACACACGTTGCTTAATACCAGGCCACCCTGATGGTGTGCAATGCCTTGAAACAGAAGGGGAATATCACCTAGCACCATACAATTAAGATTGTCGCCGGATACCTGCTTGCTTCCATGACTAGATGCGTCTTCGGTAAACACCTGGCTGAGAACATTCGCCAAGACATTTTCAGAACCTTTCACATGTTTAACTTCGAACTGAAATGCCGAGATACGTACTGCCCACCTGGCAATACGGCCAGTCTTACGCGGCCTCGCCAGTACCCAGCTCAACGCTTGATTGTCGGTTTCCAATTGGAAAACCAAATGCCCAAGATAGAACCGATACTTCTCTAATGCCAATAAAACGGCCAAGGCCTTGCGCTCACAGACAGATTACTTAAGCTCGGCATCTGTTAACCGCCGGGCCGCGTAAGCTAATGGTTGTCTCTGCCCCTCAAATTCTTGGAGGAGAACAGCTGAAATACCGGCATTAGATGCATCAGTCTGAACAATAAACCTCTTGCTAAAATCAGGTACCACCAAGAACCGGCGGGTTGGCTATCACAGTTTTAATATGCTCAATAGCGGCCTCCTGGGCAGGTCCCCACTCAAAACGCACGCCCTTATAGTGTAACTGATTTAAGGGTGCCACCAACTGAGCAAAATTGGGCGGACAACGTCTAAAGTAATTCACCATGCCTATAAATTTAGCGATTCCCCGCTTATCAACAGGAGGAGGCAATGTCCACAGGGCTTTCGTCCGCTCTTGGTCAATGCGAATACTCTGACCCGAGACAATATGGCCCAAGAAGGATACTTCCCGCCTAGCTAAAGGTAATTTTACTAGGTTTAACAGTTAGACCAGCTCGCTGTAACCTCAAAAGAACTTGCCGGATATGCTCCAGATGATCCTGAAACGGACGGCTACAGATAACCAAGTCGTCCAGATAATTATAGACACAAACTAACTTCAAATCCCCAAGAACATTATCCAACAAACGTGTAAGCACCGCCGCTCCGGTAGCTAACCCAAAGGGGACTCTATTAAACTCGAACAAATTCCAATCAGTACAAAAGGAGGTGACATGTTTATATTCCTCAGCCAGCAGAATTTGATAATAGGCCTGATTAAAATCAAGAACAGTAAACCAATTAGCGCTGGCAAACCAGGTAAAAGAATTATGCAAATCCGGCAAGGGTACTGATTCGAGTACAACCTTAGCGTTCAAACGCCGATTGTCAACAACAGGTCTAAAATCGCGCCCCTGATCCTTAAGTACAAGAAAAATTGGAGAATCATATGCAGAAGTAGAGGGTCTGATGACTCCTTGTTCCAACATCTGAGATACCTTAGTCTTGAGTATCTTAACCTTCGGGGATGAGAGGCGGTATGGAGGTTGCCTAACCGGGATGTCATCGGACAAACGGATATGATATTCAAGAACATTGGTGACACCCAGGTTATCACTAAGCACTATTGCTGGAGCGGGACAGCCCCGCAGGAGACGGTGTGGCTCCCTCAGCAGCTTGTAGGATCTCCTTTGTGAGGTCGTCTAGCTCATGTTCTGCGGTCTCTGCAGTTGGAGGCGGGGTCTGGGCAATTTCAGCAGCTACTGCATTGCTGAAATGCACCTTATTGATGCGCTTGTAAGTCGCTTGGCACTGTGGGATAGAGAGCCATTCTCCAATGTCGACCTCGAAAATCACGGGGTTGTGGACCGACATTCTGTTTACCGATGTCGCGGAGACAAAGCCCACCAGATACTTTGTTATGGAGATGTCGAGGACGTCCTCCATTCTTTGGGAAGTGTGTCGGTTCCTCTGGGCCCCATACCTGTAACTGGTGTGTGCGCGTGTGCCGTTGTACTTGTTGACTAGCTTGATTTTGGTGTCTCGAGTTCCAGTCTGCGTGTTTGGCGTTGAGGTCCCCTGCAGTTAGTAGTTTGCCTCTAATCCGGCTTAATGCAGCTACGTCGTCCTCTTCTAGCCTTTGGGAAGGGGGGGGGGCGATACACTGTAACGACTGTTAGGGGCCAGTTATTATAGCTTCTTCAGTTGCCACGGTTCCTATTTCTATTGTATCGAGGGGGGAGGGGGGGGAAGGGGGGAGGGGGTTATATTTGGTTGTGTTTAATTTCCTTTTTGACATATACCGCGACCCCACCTCCGTGAGTGGGTCAGTCGTTTTTGTAGCAATTGTAGTTTGATTCAGAAACTCTTATTCCTGGTTTGAGAAATGTTTCGCCCACTAGGCATATGTTTTCGTCCTGCATGAATTCTCTAAACTCCATGGCTTGTCGAGCAAGGTTATCTGCGTTGAACGCGCATATTTTGAGACCCTGTATGTTAGGTCTTCTATCCATGGCGGGGGACGGACTTTCCTGAAGATGTCCCTGCTACAGGCGACTGCTGTGCTGCCGATCTGAGGTCTGCGGGGAGCTGGGTCATTGTTGCAAGGATGCCTACTAACTGGGTCATCTGGGCCTGTAGCAGTCGGATGGATGACGCGAGTTGTTCAATTGTAACAGACTCGGCTGCTTCTCGCGGACTGGCCTGTGGCGGACAGGGTGGACGGACTTCCTTCCCTAGGGCTTTCATCAGTTAGGGAGACCTGGTTACTAACGGCTGGTGGTGATGGTGGGTGGTTTGGTGGGTCGCCGACAAGTGCTCGAGAATATGCGGTCGAGGGAAAGATCTGAGTCCTGACAGTGTTGCTTTGCCTTCTCTGAGGTGAGATGTGGGGGGGGGGGGGGGGGGGCGGTGGCCTGGGTGCTGGCATTGTTTTTTTGCGCAGTGGTGTTTCGCTGCTGCTGTTCTTACCTCTTTGTCTGTCCCTTAGAGCTTTATACTCGGGACATCCGAGGTAACTAGCAGGGTGCGCTCCCTTGCAGTTGGCGTACTTCTCCTTGCCCTCCCCCCTCGGTAATTTGCACTGCTCATAGGTGTGCTGCTCAGTGCACCTGATGCACACCACGGCGCGATGTGCCCGTGGGCCTGGCAGTTGTAGCAGCGCCCCGGACCCGACTTCTTTTTAAGCTACTCGGGCGTCACCACTAGTGCCAGGATCCGTTTGGCATTTGATGCTGAATGCCTGGATGACGATGGATTCATAGTGATTATTCAGTTACATACAGGTGGTGCGCTGAAAGGGACAAACAGAAGTTTATTGTCCGCTTGGAAAAAAGCAGTCTTTGCATTAAAGCATATAGGAGATTTCTACATAACAAGGTACCCCTTTTTGAAAACTGAGCTTCCGCACATGTTATAGCATATAAACAGGTCTGTATCTTTAAGTCGCCATTCCTTGCACATGTAAGAAACAAAATCTTTGCATGACGCTCTGACAGGCTCATTTGTTTTTTCGTAACGAACTCAATGTTTCCAACTGCAACAACAGATCCGCCTCGCGGTGATCCTCTTCCTTTTCCAAAGTGATAAACAAGTATGGTGCTTAGCAACAGGAACTTAAAAATGTGCTTAGACAACAACAGTTTTGCGGTTTCGCCACTCTAGTATATATTGCACTCGCAATGATTTCTTAGTCAGGGGGAATTTGTGTGATCTGGGTGGTGGTAGCTATGCATGGAATGCACTGACGTAAACCACAACTTGGCGGTATGTATTCCATTTATCTCGTGCCGCCTGTTCGGAGTATTGTAGGCTACGAAGCCGCGCCTGCCGCTCGAATGGGTCCTGCGGGATCAACTGTGCCCCCTTTTTTTGTCGGTTTTAGCCTGAAGGCCATACATACATATGAGCATTGTCGACCAATGTCATTCGAACACTGAAACAGGCATCACGAGTGTAACAATGAAGTTTGCGAACGCAACAATGGCAAGAGCGAATTATTCGATTTCACGACGAGTGTTTATTTACCATTAGTATGTGCGTATAGAGTCCGCTCGGACTGTTCAGAGATTGTTTGAATAAAAGTTTCCAGGTGTTCGAGTTCCGAGTCGTGATGCAGTTCACAAATTAGTGAATAAATTTCGTGAAACGGAAAGTGTTCCAGACAAGAAGCATAAACGACGACGTACAGTGCTCGCAGAAGATCGTCTCAATGGCACTGCATACTGCCTGGAAAATTCTCCTAAAAATTCTCTTAGACGTCTTTCGCAGCGAACGTAAACATTGTGTACGTCTACACAAAGAGGTGCTAAGCTGTTTGGGCTAAGGCCCTATAAAGTATCAGTAGTACAAGAACTTCGACCTTGTGATCCTGTACACAGGGTTATGTTTTCCGAATGGGTTTTTAAACAAGTGCATGACGGTGAAATGGATCCTTACCGAATTCTGTTTTCAGACGAGACTTGGTTCCATTTACATGGGTATGTCAATTCCGAAAACTGACGACAATAGGGCGCTGATAGATCTGTTGCGCTTCATGAGAAACCCTTTCATGATCAGAAAATAGGGGTGTGGTGCACAGTTAGTGGTGACTGAATAATAGAACCAATTTTTTTAATGATACAGTTACAAGTGGTAGATACGTGAAAAACATTTTGCGACCGCTTTTGTAATGAACTGAATCAAAGAGAACGAAGCTTCGCATTTTTTCAACAGGATACGGCAAGGGCTCATACGGCCAATGTTTCTTTGCACGCAGTACACAATGTGTTCGATGAAAGAGTGATTACTAACAATATCTGGCCCGCTAGAAATCTTGATTTCACTCAATGTGATTTTTTATTTGTGGGTGTAGTGAAGGACAAAGTATACACAACAAATCCTCACATGACAGAGGAACTCAACGATAATATCGATGAATCAATTAATTCAATATTTCAGAGAGAATTACATTGTGTGATTAATTATTTCTTGAGTAGATGTCAGAAATGCGCGGAAAATATCGGCAGGCAGTTCCAGCATCTCCTTGCATGATATGGGCGAGTACAAAATTTATTTGCTTTTATCTGAAATGCAGTCATGTCGTACCGCAGCAGCAGCATGTTGGAATTCCTTGCGTGATCGGAATAAAAAGGAAAGCAATCGATTTAATTACTTCTTTTCGATGTATTTTACAAGACTGCTTCTTCCCAAACAACAGAGAATGATGAGTAAGAGAGATCCAACCCCTGAAAACTGATTTTTTGTTGATAAACAATATACCTTCTGCTTTGTACTTGAATTTCCTGTCATGAGTTCCTTCCACTCCACCACAGAGGCGCCAATTTCCATTTAGGGGAGTGGGATGGGGGTGGGTGCGGTTGGGGAGGTTACCAGAGGGGGAGTGTTTAATGAATTGGTCAATTTAATTAATTAGTGTAATTGATATCAAAAGTGAGCGTGTTTCAGCGAGGGGAGTTCCAAGAGGGATGGGGGAGGGTGAGCAGGAGGGGAGCAGGAGGGGGAGAGGGTGGGTGGGGGAACAATAGGTTCAGGATCTGTCATTCATAGGGATGGATTATCGCCAGCATGTCATAATCCACTTAACAGAACAATAGGTTAAGGACCTCTCAATCAAAAGAGAACAGTAGGTTTGCCCCTGAATGACTACCTGCCCGTGATGCAGGCAGCTCACAACATAGATTGACGCCAGCATTGCCCTACTACTTTCCAAATCACTCAAATTTATTTTTGCATATGGAATACATGAAGTGACTATATTTACAGATCAATAGCACAAGTGGTTGCGAGGTATCAAGTATTGACCCGTACTGAAACACATATTCATATGTGGTGTAGCCACCACGAGCTGCAAAGCAGGTGTTGACTCTGGCACCCCATTGATTGTACAGATGGCGAATACTGTCCTGGGATACGTTATGCCACGCCTGCTCGACCTGTTCACTTCGTTTTGAAAGAGGTTCTCCCGTAGCACTCTTCATACAGTGACGTGGTCAACGTTACCTTGTACAGCAGCAACTTATAACTTCTCTGACGCTGACATTAGGGTTATCGTCAACTGCACGAAGAATTTCCTCGTCCATTGCAGGTGTCCTCGTCGTTCTATGTCTTCCCTAGTCGCGAGTCATAGGCTGGAATGTTCCGTGCTCCCTAAGACGCCGATCAATTGCTTCGAACGTCTTCCTGTAGGGACACCTTCGTTCTGGAAATCTGTCTCGATACAAACGTACCGCGCCACGGCTATTGCCCCGTGCTAATACATATACTGCTGGCCACCGTAAATGCAACACCCTGAAGGAAGCATCCGAATCAAGTGAAATTTACACCATGAGTTTGCAGCGATGAGCTATGCAACTGATTAGAATTTCAGCGCAGACGCACATCACGCGCGCCTGTGGCGCCACCTCATAGCGCCATTTAAGGCTTGGCGATTTCGACGAGTGTACGCTCGGCACGTGTGTCTGTTTACCTTGTGGTTGTTTCACAAGACGATCAGTTATGCCTCGTAGACAACAGCGAACATCTTTTGATCAAGTATCCGAGTTCGACAGAGGAAGGATAGTGGCTTACCGAGATTGTGGATTATCATACAGAGAAATCGCTAGTCGTGTTGGACGAAACCAAACAACTGTAATGCGGATATGTGACCGTTGGATGCAGGAGGGTACGACGGACCGACGTGGTCGATCGCATTCACCTCGGTGCACCACTGCACGTGCTGTTAGGCAAATTGTGCGCATGGCAGTGACGGATCGCTCAGTGACATCCCGAACCATAGCACAGCACATTGCGTCTGTAACGCATCATCCAGTGTCTGCGCGTACCATTCGACGCCGTTTACAGCAGAGTGGTCTGTCCGCAAGACGTCCATTGCTTCGTCTACCATTGACGCAGAACCACAGACGTCTCCGTCGCCAATGGTGTGATGACAGACGGATGTGGACGGCAGAATGGAATGACGTTGTCTTTACTGACGAGGCACGCTTCTGTCTGCAGCACCACGATGGTCGGATTCGAGTGTGGAGACACCGTGGAGAGAGGATGCTGGACAGCTGCATTATGCACCGCCACACTGGTCTTGCACCGGGTATTATGGTATGGGGCGGTATTGGATATTACTCTCGCACGCCTCTAGTACGCATTGCCGGTACTTTAAATAGCCGGCGCTACATATCCGAGGTGCTGGAGCCAGTTGTCCTTCCTTACCTTCAGGTCTCGGCCACAGCCATATTTCAACAGGATAATGCGCGACCACACGTGGCACGCATTGTCCAAAGGTTCTTCGTCAATAACCAGATTGAATTGCTTCCCTAGCCGGCTCGCTCTCCGGATCTTTCGCCGATAGAAAACATGTGGTTCATGGTTGCTCAACGAGTGACCCAGATTACATTCCCAGCTGCCACACCAGATGATCTTTGGCAATGTGTGGAAGCTGCTTGGGCTGCTGTACCCCAGGAACACATCCAACGTCTCTTTGACTCAATGCCGAGACGTGTGGCAGCGGTGATCTCCAACAATGGCGGCTACTATGGCTACTGATTCTGGCAGGAACCACACGTCACAGACGTCTGTAAACGTAATCATTTGATACTTGGTCAACATGTTATCTACAAAATAAATTTTGTTGTGCTACCTCTTGTCTTTCGTGGTGTTGCATTTACGGTGGCCAGCAGTGTACATCAAATGGGCATCTGCCAACTCCGCATTTGTAAACATTGCACTGACTGCAAAACCACGTTCGTGATGAACACTAACCTGTTGATTCTACGTACTGATGTGCTTGATGCTAGTACTGTAGAGCAATGAGTTGCATGTCAACACAAGCTCCGAAGTCAATATTACCTTCTTTCAATTGCCCGCATCTCGTGGTCGTGCGGTAGCGTTCTCGCTTCCCACGCCCGGGTTCCCGGCTTCGATTCCCGGCGGGGTCAGGGATTTTCTCTGCCTCGTGATGGCTGGGTGTTGTGTGATGTCCTTAGGTTAGTTAGGTTTAAGTAGTTCTAAGTTCTAGGGGACTGATGACCATAGATGTTAAGTCCCATATTGCTCAGAGCCATTTGAATCATTTTCTTCCTTCAATTGGGCCAACTGGCGGTGAATCGAGGAAGTACAGTACATACTGACGAAACTAAAATGAGCTCTAACATGGAAATTAAGCGTTTCCGGACACATATCCACATAACATCTTTTCTTTATTTGTGTGTGAGGAATGTTTCCTGAAAGTTTGGCCGTACCTTTTTGTAACACCCTGTATAGCTTAATTAACAGCCTTCCTACTGTGAAGAAGTTCAAAAAGTCGACCTTATACATAAGACCTTTACAACAACTACCCAAAAGTACTCGTATTACGCTCTTAAAATAGCGAAAAACTATTTCAATTTTTGTATGATAAATAGATGCAGTCATAGGAGCAAGGTCGTACATGGCACAACATACCATTAAAGAACCGTCTATAAAGTAAGTTATAATCCTCCTAGTACATGTTGGGGCATGACTTGTTCCTATGTTAAATTCATAAACGCATCCAACGTGTAATACTTTCGTTATAGACACACGAAAATGGTCTAATGTCGAAACTGTACAATCATACTTCATATAAAGAGGTGGTCAGCTGAAGAAACCACGAAATCACTCGAAAAATTCATCGCAGCTACATCTACATCTACATCTACATACATACTCCGCAATCCACCATACAGTGCGTGGCGGAGGGTACCTCGCACCACAACTAGCATCTTCTCTCCCTGTTAAACTCCCAAACAGAACGAGGGAAAAATGACTGCCTATATGCCTCTGTACGAGCCATAATCTCTCTTATCTTATCTTTGTGGTCTTTCCCCGAAATGTAAGTTGGCGGCAGTAAAATTGTACTGCAGTCAGCCTCAAATTCTGTTTCTCTAAATTTCCTCAGTAGCGATTCACGAAAAGAACGCCTCCTTTCCTCTAGAGACTCCCACACGAGTTCCTGAAGCATTTCCGTAACACTCGCGTGATGATCAAACCTACCAGTAACAAATCTAGCAGCACGCCTCTGAATTGCTTCTAAGTCCTCCCTCAATCCGATCTGATAGGGATCCCAAACGCTCGAGCAGTACTCAAGAATAGGTCGTATTAGTGTTTTATAAGCGGTCTCCTTTACAGATGAACCACATCTTCCCAAAATTCTGCCAATGAACCGAAGACGACTATCCGCCTTCCCCACAACTGCCATTACATGCTTGTCCCACTTCATATCGCTCTGCAGTGTTACGCCCAAATATTTAATCGACGTGACTGTGTCAAGCGCTACACTACTAATGGAGTATTCATACATTACGGGATTCTTTTTCCTATTCATCTGCATTAATTAACATTTATCTATATTTAGAGTTAGCTGCCATTCTTTACACCAATCACAAATCCTGTCCAAGTCATTTTGTATCCTCCTACAGTCACTCAACGACGACACCTTCCCGTACACCACAGCATCATCAGCAAACAGCCACACATTGCTATCCACCCTATCCAAAAGATCATTTATGTAGATAGAAAACAACAGCGGACCTACCACACTTCCCTGGGGCACTCCAGATGATACCCTCACCTCCGATGAACACTCACCATCGAGGACAACGTACTGGGTTCTATTACTTAAGAAGTCTTCGAGCCACTCACATACTTGGGAACCAATCCCATATGCTCGTACCTTAGTTAGGAGTCTGCAGTGGGGCACTGAGCTACAGACCGTATCACAATGAAGATTATTAAATAATGAAGAAGTCGGTGAGAATGTAAATTAAGCTACGCACTCCGCCGCACTGCTCCATTAAGCATTGCTCTCCCCGCCGTACATGGAGCGTAGTTTGCGACGTCGCTCAGTGCTCTCCCCTCAGCGCGGAAGACTGCAAAGGTCATCACCCTACCCAAACCCAATAAAAACGTGCTCCTTCCCGAAAGCTACAGGCCCATCTCTCTCCTAACTGTCCTGAGTAAAATCCTAGAACTAATAATCCTTTCACCCCTCTGTCAATTCCTGACTAAAAACAACATCCTTATGCCCGAACAGTTTGGTTTCTGGGCTGAGCACTCCACTATCCAACAATCCCTTCGCTTGGTAGAACACATTAGTCTGGCCAGGGCAAGGAGAGAAGAAACAGAAGCAGTGCTCCTAGACATAGAGAAAGCATTTGACCGCGTCTGGCACGATGGCTTAATCTACAAACGTGATCAAATAGGGTGCCCAGCTCATATAACCTGGATCATTGACTCTTTCCTTACAGGACGTCAGTCCTTCGTAAGGAGCGGAGACAAGTCGAGCCAGACACGACGGATTGCGGCAGGGATCCCACAGGGCTCGGTTTTCGGTCCTGTTCTCTATATCATATACACGAATGACATCCCTAGGCAGTTGGGTGGAGAAATTGCTCTGTATGCGGACAATACCGCAATATACAGAAGCAGTCGCAGCCTCCTCCTCATATACCGCCACCTCCAGCAACATCTTGACAAAATTACCCAGTGGTGCAACCGCTGGAGGATTAAAATCAATCCTGCTAAATGCCAAGCGATCTGTTTCACCCCTAATATCAAACTCCCGGATCGCCAACTCACATGAGACGGCCGAGAGCTAACCTGGAGAAACTCAATCATTTACCTGAGGGTCGAAATAGATCGCCGCTTAACTTGGAACAGGCACCTCACTGCTGCGGCAAAAAAGGGCTGCGCCCTCTTCTGTGAGCTATATGCGCTCCTGAAAGGTGATGGTATCACCATCCAATGCAAACTCCTTCTCTGGCGCCAGCTCATACTTCCGGTCATCCTATATGGCTCGGCAATGAGGTCTATGGCGTCGGATACCGCACTTTCCCGACTGCAACGTCTCCAAAACAAAGTTTTCCGCGTCATCTCTGGCGCTGGCAGAAACGTCCCTAACACACACATTAGAGACCTCCTAGGCCAACCCACCATCTACACACTCATTCAGGAAAAATCCACAAAATACTATGAAATAACACAAACTTCGCTCCACTTTCTCATACAAAATTTAGGAAACGAACCACCAGAAGCTTCTTATAAACGTCCAAAATTAACCCTTACACGCCTCTTTAGAGACCTATAACACATACATAAAACACCAAGCACAAAATTACACACAGAAAACACACACACAACCTCAATCCCTTATTTCAAACAATCCCTTAGCGCATTCCGAAGTCAGACGGGCACAGCCCAGTGGTACTTCGTATACAACAAGAGCACACGTAGCCTAGTCGCTCATTGCCACCACCAGCCCGTAGACACGCCGTTTCAGACGAGTTTAGAGGCTTCCAGGGTGGAGCAGTGCGGCCGCGCGTGTTGTGCGGGAGTGTCGCTCACTGCACTGTAGTCATCCATTTACCTTCCAAGACTATTCGCACCACTATTCCTTCCACCTCGTGAGAAAATCGTAGTGTAAGAGAATCAGAACCACATACATCGCGTGGCCAAAAGCCTCCAGGCACTCTTGCTGCTCATTTCAGAGACGCCAAACTTGGACGTGAAGCCTCTTGCTAATGGTATTACAGTATTTTCTTCCAAGTTCTGATACAGTGAAGGCAGAATTTGTTAATGTTCTTTCGATAACTTTGTAACGAGTTGTTGCCAGTTTTTTAAGCAAAGTGAAACGGTACGAAACCTAAACTTCAGCGATTAACAGAGATGTTCGACGGTATCACGATGCAGTGGTCCTAGTTAGAAGGAAAGGAGCGTTATTATGCTATATGTGTTGTCGTGCTCCATAGTCGTACTGAGTAACCCACGCATTGTTGCACAAACTGGGAGTTACAGCACCAGTTCAGCGCGCCACTGTGCTATCTCGTTCTCGCAAGGTACACAACATGACATCGTTAGCAGTAATTTAGGGTCCCTGAATGGCTGATGTTAACTTACTCTGTTTCCCATCTAGTACCCATGATACTCCGTAATTTCTTTTTGTGTGCTCTAATATATAAACAAAGTTTCTGTCACCGTGTCACCTCATTATTTTGTTTACTTTCGGATTCAACTGTACTGTCACTGAAGGGTTGGCACTTTCTTTCAGGATAAGTAGCTGATTAAATTAGTTATACCTTCTTCTCTTGACAGGGTCTACTTATAAAATTAATATGCAATGGTTAAATCTCCAGAATCGCATTCGGGAGAGTATGGTTCAAACCTTGTCCAAACATTACGGTTTAGGAGTCTCTTGGCTCACCTAAATCACTTGAGAGTATTAGAATGATCCCTTCAACAATGCCACAGCTGGATCCCTTGCCGTAAGTAGCTAGCGCACCGTCTCTAATAACGTTGTTGTCGTGATATTTCTAAGTACGAGGTTTTTTCTAAAAATAAAACACAACCCATTACGAAACACGAATATTTTCTGGCAGGTAATTGTATCATGAGAGCTATAATCACACCAACTTCCAGTCACATCCGATAATTTACCACGTTCAATTTGCAGGGGTTTAGTTTTTATGACGCTACATATTTCCTTATTTTACAGCGAAAATTATACAGTCAACACTGATTCGGAAAAAGGAACACCAATTAGCTGTTGTAATTTGCTGTGCGTTTAAGGCGGATGCGTAGGTTTAGTGTCGCGCAAAGTTGCCAGTAACTGTGTCTGTTTCCCATTGTTATCCATCGCTGTCTCCGCCCAGGAAAACTCACTTCACTGGCGTACAGTGCACATCCGATTCAACATCGGTTGTATTCTGCGTTCCGTGCTTTACAACCGAATTCATAAACTTGGCTACAATCTAATTCATAAACTTGGCTGCAGCAATCATTTGAACCAAAATTGAAGAGAGAACATCCCAGAACGCAATGCATATCCTTTTCTACATAGGATTGTGACATTCATATAGCAGCTGCAGCATTAAGTTAAGCTGTCCTATGAGCAGTGTGGTAGAGGCCAGATTCGCGTAATAGCAACGGGTAATTCTTGTGGGGAAAGGCACATGTGTTGAAGGCCCCACGGTCAGCTTGAGTCCATCAATTGGATGGCACTGGCTGCTACAAGACGGTGGTGGTAGCAACATCGAAACTGGGAGGTCAACGACATTTACTTGCAAGTAACCAGATGCCCCGTATTCCAATAAATTTATACCGTACATAAAAAATATTGTTAAGTTACGTCAAAGATACGTAATCGGATAATAATAACAAAGTTAATAGAAATGTTAGACGTGATTATTATAGTAATTTCAGCCTTATGATTATCTTAATAAGTGCATTCTTCACATTTTAATTTTTCTGTTAATTGAGAGTAAGGAGATATCAACATATGATACGGCATGGTATCAGCATGGGAAGAATAAAGTGTAGTGAAAGATTTGAAATGTATGAGGAGATAAAATGGAAGAAAAAAGCAGTGATAACGAGACGCAGATGAAGAAGCTGGTATGAAGAGAGCTGAGAAAGATGCTGAGAGTAGGACAAAGACAGGGATTCGCTGTTTAACAGTGAAAGGCAATGAGACTGCTGTTGCGATAGGAGTGAATGATTAATTCTTTACTCTTGCTTAAACAATGTGAATTTATAAGTGCAGCTAATTAACACTGATATTTATTCGTATCGTGTAATGCTTGATTACGAAAACTTCAGTTGTTAGCTGGACCGTTAACCCTCGACCTGCGTTATGCTAAGACATTGCCATAATACGTTGTTGCTTATTACTTCTGAATACTGCAAGATCGTTAGCCAAATAGTCATGAAACAAAACACAACATTCTTATAATCCTAGGTGTAACCGACGTAGCTCTCTTGGTCAGTAAGCAAACTTTAATCAAACAAGACGGACAAATGCGATGCACGTTACATTCATTGAATAATAAGCAACTGATCATTGAGTTTGGCCACTGAGCGCAAAGATAACACCGTTACAGTTGTAACAATAAGCTTAGGTGTGCAACAGCCTAAATTTATTATTAGTGGACCGCCTAACCACGGAAAAGTTGTAGGACAATTTAAAACATCTTGTGATTTGTGTCAATTCAGAGAAAAACAGATTTTTGTTTGTTTTACTTATCGGACCGAATAAACAAATAGTTAAACAGAGTGTGAAGTTTCCAAAAATCTGGATTGCATGCACATAGAAATGACGCTAACGCTGTGGCGAGGTACCAAATAACATGGAAGACTGCATGGAGAAAACGCAACAAGTTATCTTCTCTCGGCAGCTCAAAGATTAAATATTAATGAGACTAAATCACAAATTATAATCAAATGGGCAACTCATTTTGTGTGCCAGAACAAATAAGTAGCGAGCTGCTCAGAGTACGGATCACACTTACATTTCCCTAAAATTAGCAAAGTGTGCATCCGTCAGCACCTGATGACAGTCAGAAAACCAATCGCATGGCGGCTGGAACCTGAACGCCTCTAAACTCACTTCTCTCTCATCAACTCTCTATTTTCAAAAAAAACTACATGGAGGGGATGACTCAATGATAGTGCCAATATAGCGGATGAGGATATCGCTTATTTCATGAAAAAACGGGAGAATACAGCAGAAACTTCTCACTCTTTGTGTACAATACGCACATTAACAAACATGAGATTGGTACTGGCCTAGAACTGTGTCTCCTCAATTGGCAGGCCTCTTTGTGCCAAGCAGAGGGCTGAGGTGACTCAATTCGACGGATAAGCAAACTTTATTAACGAAAGCATCATTCTTTTTCATGCTGGTGAAGTGACACTGTGGCGTCTCGACCTCTGAAGTTTCGTGCAGAAAAGCCAAAAATGTAAAACTCAATTATTGTCAGCAGACAGCGGTGGCGGCCCTATGCCCCTGCCCTCAGCTAGGCCAGGCGCCATCCCTGCCACAAAAGCACGAAGCAGGTCACAGCCTCACTGCTGTGAAAACTTTCCATCTCCCTGGAGAGGCTCGTCTCTCTTAATGAGATTCACATGCTGCCTTCTGCTGACAGTAGGATCCCGAGACCACGCCAACAAGGCACCTTCCCGGCGTGGAAAATGTGCAGATCCTAATGGACTGATAATGAATGTACAAACGCAAGAGTTAACTTACCGTTGTTTAAACAAAACTGCACAGATAATGTTTCTGGCTGCATACACGCAAAACCCTGTCGTCTGCTCTGTTGTTCTCAATCGAAGCACACTTTCGACATCCTAGCAGCCCTGTGAAATTATTGAACAATTGCCATTTACCTGTGACCATGATCGTAGTACACTGCATAAAACTAGGTGCTGACCACATGGTTACTGCAGTTTTGTGTCATCTGGTCTAAGTATTTTCTTTGTAATTCTCTGGCTAAAATCGTGAATTAATCTATAGACAGGAGGCCTTTTTTAACGAAAAGGAAGTGAAGCTGTGGACACAGGCAGAGCGCGAAAAAAAGTGCACAACAAATCTTCAGTACAAGTTAAAACATAAGGTGAGGAAAATACGAGTGCATTATTTGCATGCAGCAAAATTATAACTCTACTTACTTTAAACTAAATGCACACGTCTTCGTTCCATATTGCACATTGTTAGCCCTCGGACAAAACATTTAGGACCAAGGAAAATCTCTAACCAAAACTCCCAAAAGTCTGTTTTTCATTTAGACTGTGCTTTAAATAAACCTGATTAACAACAGAAATCACAGAACACATTATGTATTGATTAATAAAGTACTGATTCATAAGGTGACCCTTCAGGCTTCTACACGCATTTGCCATGGAGACTTCACTTATCCACAATTAAAATAAAAACTCTCCAAGTTATTCAAACAACCACAAACTCTGTCACCGTATGAGAGAGCATTCTTATTTCGTAAAAGTCTCACGGTTTCTGGCTTTATTAACCACTGCACGATAGGAAGGAATAAACCTCGGGAGTCAACAGGCACCGAAATGGCTCTGAGCACTATGGGACTTAACATCTATGGTCATCAGTCCCCTAGAACTTAGAACTACTTAAACCTAACTAACCTAAGGACATCACACACATCCATGCCCGAGGCAGGATTCGAACCTGCGACCGTAGCAGTCGCGCGGCTCCGGACTGAGCGCCTAGAACAGCTAGACCACCGCGGCCGGCCAACAGCCACCACATGGTACGCAAAGTCTCGAATTTACCAAGAATTTTCTATCCAGGTAGTTACGAGTAGACCACACATTTTGACGTAACATATTTTCTAACAGTTACGAAATACACGGCCGAGAAGTGAGCACAGTAACAGCAAGGGAACTCTCAGAAAGGAGCGTCGTAAGAAAACCGCCAGCGTCGAAACATTATATATATGGAAACACATCATAATAAAATACTGCAGGGGAAAGCACTGATGTAATAAGGGAGCCGGGTAATATTAAAACTGACTAAATGGCTGAGGGCCATGTGGGCTTTAAAGAAGCCTCACTCCGGAAAATATTCTGACTGTAACTTTCAAGAATTCATTTACGGAATTGTTTCAAATAATGAAATTGAGAGGAGATATATACTGGCAGAAGTCAAGTTAATATTCGCTCTCTTGCGCTAGGAATCTTGACAGCGGCGGCGAGGTTTGTCTCAGTCAGCGCCTACGACCCAAGCGTCCTCACGAGAGTGCCCCAGAGTCTGTGCCTGTCCTTTATTCTCCACCTCCGCTTTAAGTCCTTTACCTAAGGGCCTGAGATACCCCACTTGACCAGTAGTCACAGATTTTGCTCACCTACACAGTCATTTGTCTTACTGATCCGTAACTAACGTGACAGCTTTGAGCAACACAAAAGCCAGAGTACGTGCAGGAAATGAATGACATAAAAAAGAGTCAGTATAGATCGCAACTAATATTTATGTATTCTGGCAACTGGTTTCAGTCAAACGTGACCATCTTCAGACCACTAACTCTGAAATTAACAAAGTGAGTCAACTGTGATACAGCTAATCACCATACAAACTAAAATGCAGCAAAATAGTTACAAGATAAAATATGTAAATAACCTCAGTAATGTGTGTAGCTGGTACACGGAGCCGCAGTATGTACCAAAAGGTACCAGTCATCAGCTGCTGACTGGCATATTGATGCTAGGGGGTATAAGGGGAAAGCTGCACCCACTGTTCCACATGTGATGGGTCGAGCAAACCAGAGCTAGTTGTCTGCTTTCAAATGCAACCTGACTGAGGACACTTCCGTTTTTATTTTAGAAAAATAAATTATTTTAATTTTATTTCACGATTTGCAGTTAACTGACTGTCTTTAAGTGCCTGTTAATGTTTAGAAATTAACCTCACACAATGCTGAGTATGACGCAAGACACACTGCGTTCTACTGGCAGGCATAGAGGACGTGTCGTCTCTGGGACGGCAGGAATAGCGAATGTGCGTCCCTATGGCAACCGTTGGTATCCTGCTTGACGTATCTTTGTTTGGTTCTTTATATCGCTTATGTTACACTCTATATCAAAACGTACACGACATAGGCGTTCTGTCTAATGGACACAGAGGGCAGTTTCTTTAGATTCCAGCACAACTATGGAACTGTTAGACTTTTAATGTTCATTTAAGTATTTTAAATATATGTATGGGTGATGTGTGCGTGTATTGAACAGGAGACCGAGAAACGACTGAGAGGCTTCGTCCCGCCGTAGCCCTCAGTGGTTTGCAACCCCACAACAGGCCACAGCAGTCCACCCACCCCACTGCCACCCCACACAGAACCCAGAGCTATTATGTGGTTCGGCCCCCAGGGGAACCACTACCCCACGTCCCCCACCCGGGAACGTCTCATACCAGACAGTGTTTGTGCAGCAATCGCTGACATAGTTTAACTGAGGCGGAATAAGAGGGACCAGTCCACATTCACGGAGGCAGATGGAAAACCGCGTTAAAAACCATCCATAGGCTGGCCGCCACACCGGACCTTGACACTAATCCGCTGAGTGGATTCGTGCCAGGGACCAGAACGCCTTTCCGCTCGGGAAGCAGCGCGTTAGACTGCGCGGCTAACTGGGCGGGCCTTGTATGGGTGGTAGTCAACACTGTATTACCTCAAAATATACAAACGAGGTTTCTTTTCTATTGTACTTTCGCTAGTTGCTTAACTCTACTGACCACGTGTGGAACGGTGGGCAGAGCTTTCCTCTTATAACCTCTAGCATCTACATGCTAGTCAGCACATCATAGGAGTGAGTGATGGCGTTGAGGCAGGAGCTATACACGACCACTAGCAGATGTGGTTGCAGCTGTGTAAGCAACAGCAAGAGGCGATGGCAGCACCTCCGTTGTGCAAGGCTTTTTGAAGTGTGCTCACCGTTGACCAGTAGCATCAAATTATGCACACAGAAGATTACACGTGAGATCAGAGGACGGAGGCATGCCTTTAAATGCAGTGGCTTGCGTACTTAATGTAGGGAGGGCCACGGCCGACGTACCCTGGCTGTTTCCTGGTAACGGCCTCCTGTACCACCACCAGTAGCAGCGTTGCGCATGAAGTTGTCGCTTCAGAACGCCAGAGACAGCCAGCTGGCAACTGAATTTTAAGCTTGTTCCGGCAGTTGCGTCACCTGACAGCTGTACCTCACAGCATACATCGATTGTGACAGACGCTGCTACTACACGTGGATGCTGAAGTACATCTCGCCTTCCTAATGTGTGTCATCCCAGGGGCTAAGGCGACAGAGGAGACAATGCAGGCGGAGCACCAATCGTAGAAGCACCCAGCTGACACTAGCGATGCCATTACATCCAAACGATACGCCCCTAGCGGTGCCAGTAGTGCACCCAAAGCACACTAAGCAGAAGGTGTCGAGGAAGGGCACCGGGACCCAACTGCAGCTTCCAGATGACGAAGGCTTAATTAAGCCAATTCACAAGTGCACTGCAACGGCAGTAGGAGATGTCAACACCAACAATCGGTTCGCCAAGCTCAACGACGAAGTCGAGGAAGCTATGGATGAACAGTAGAAGATGAAGTCGTCAACGCCCTTCCAGTCGCTATCGAGTGGATGGCTGTCTTCAAACCTTTCCAAGAGAAAATTAAAGCTGGGACGAAGGGCAACTTCACAATTCACGTATCTGGACGCGAATTGTGCTGAGTAGTCAAGTACACTGCAGAAAACTACCACAGAGCTCAAATGCACTATGGGACTTATCATCTGAGGTCATCAGTCCCCTATACTTAGAACTACTGAAACCTAACTAACCTAAGGACGTCACACACATCCATACCCGAGGCAGGATTCGAACCTGCGACCGTAGCAGCAGCGCGGTTCCAGACTGAAGCGCCTTGAACCGCTCGGCCACAGCGGCCGGCTTGGCCACTCAGAGCAGCCACCTGCCTTTGGTGCTGGAGCCGCAGGAGTTCCACTCCAAATGCTTGGCGTTGAAGTCGTTATTACCGATAAGGAGGTTGCCACCCATCGACATGCTAATGGGGATGGAAACTGCAGAAAGAAACAGCTCAGGTTTGTCAAGACATGGCCATTCACCTCTAAAATGTCAGCAAGTTTAGCAACTCTACATAAAGCGTGTGATTTGTCGAGTATTGAGTGAAATTTTGTAGGTAGATTGCAGGTCTGATGGGTTTAAGCCAGATACATTTCTACAGCAAAATTATACTGATTAGCATGTTCTATATTGTGTTAATTTTGATGACTTACTGGATAAGTCGAAGCAAAAAATGTAAGTTACTTCAAATTCTGTTTTGTAAGTGTTGTCACTAGCTTCAAGAAGTTGATCGATACCATAAGCTGCTTCCGAATTTACGATCTCAACCAGAACGGAACACACTGGTGAGAAAAACTTCAGGACGAAATTAACTTACACGTGATGTGACACTGCCAAGTAACATAGCTCGTTTAAGCTTGGGCCACACACAGAAAGCTCTGCTACAGTTTAGTAGAGAAGGTAACAAAGAAATACGCAACGCGACGAACATAAATGGAACTTTTATTCACTTTTAATCGAAGACAATAATTAGACTTTAGTCATTGCGATTTTTAATGGTCCGCTGGGCATTAAGAAAGGCGGAACATGGTTCTTAATGGGATATATGGTCACCTCTGCAACGCACTCCCGCGCTGGCCACATGGTTAGTAAGGAGTTCTTGTGGTAGGCTCAAGCAGAGCTGTTGCCAACTGCTAGACGGTGGTTGATGCACGTGGACGTATTGTAGTGCGTCTTTCCAACGCACCCCACAAGTCTCGATGCGATTTAAATCGTGGGATCGTGCAGGTGCTCCATTCGCCGAATATCCTCACTTTCCACTGCGCAGTTCGGTGGGGTCGCAATCGTCATCCATAAAAACTAAGCAGTGTCAAATGCATCCTGAAAAGATGCATACGGGGAAGGCGTACAACAGTGTTGGCTATGCGGCAGGGCGGGTCATGTACCGTTTTTCGTTCGTCCTACTGCTCAACATTGAACGTCCACCTACCTCAGTACGGCGTCCGCTCTCTGTACCTTTTCTCCGCAAGCGTAGATACTTACTACACGACTAAAAAGCACCGTTGAAGAAAGACGTCGCCTAATATCTATCCTGCAATGTCCGCGTACACTCTTGTAGCATTTCAGGTCCTGTAATCTCTCTTTTATCGGTATTTCGTGTGGTAATATGATGCATTTGACTGAAATGAACGTCCTACAATTTTCAGGCTAGTAAAGTTTATTGCTGAAAAACAAGAGTTTATCGCTACCAAGTCCGCATTTAGTGAAAAACTATTCTGTCATTCTTAATGCTCAGTCAAACAACAAACTTCACACGCAAAGCATCCGTAATTTTACACAATTCCGACCCGATTGATGACGCGATCTCACAGTCACAGATCATCTACTATAAATGAGTTTCACATTCGGCCCTTTTCAGTGGGTTTCATTAAAAGAAACTGCTCGCCAAATACTCCATAACTGAATGCGGAATACGCCACACGGAATTTTCATAAAGGTCGAAAATTCACTCGCGACTAACTTTCCAACAAGACACTCCCGAAACACCAAACTTTCATCAAACCGCTCGTAACTACATCAGCGTTAGTCACGACACGTATTAAACGTGAGGAACTCAATATTCCTTCATTTTACACATAATGAGAACCATCACATTTATCATGTCCTTCCGCGTCCGAAGCAGGCGAGCGACTCTCTCGATACTCCCTCACTCACAGCATATCTAACTAGCTGTGCGCGGGAACTACTTAATTCTGATTGGATGATCAGTCTGGCGGACCAATCAGAATTATCCTTCGAGATCATTCTCGCGGCGAAACTCGCCTAAGCCAATCATTAATCAGAAAGTAATTTACATCATCCCAAAATGCAAACACTAACTCAATGTTTAATAAAACGTAACGAAATAAAATTAATCTTGAAAATAATTTAGAAAACGATTGCACTTTAAACTAATATTCTGGCTACCTTCTTACAAAAACAATTACCCCTAGACATACGTCATCAGCAATGCGGGTAAAACACATCTTTCTCACGTTCCAATTACATAATGTTGTACATAATATAATATTGATTTTTTTAACGTATGTCCCACATACACCCTCTCACTCATTCCCATATATTCACACAACATCATAAACAGACATTAATTTTTCCTGAATTTTAATCTACGAAATGAAAAGTAATTAAAGTTTTGAAAATAAAAATCCAAACTAATTGATTTGATATATTGACAACTCTGTGAATGATTTAAAATGGTAACAAAAGACAAACTGTTACCGTTCCTAACTGAATTTTTCACCCTAAGTGTCACTTTGGTGGGTTTTGGGTAAGTTTCTGAATCTCAGAAACTGTTACATGTACAGCTTTGAAATTTGGAAGAGATCTTCTTCCAAATAATAAAAAATAGTGTACCAAGTTTGAAAATAATTGGTTAATATTTAATATGTTTTATTTTGATATACGGTCGTTCTCACGCTGGCTAGTAGCGACAGGTGTGCTACGAATCATGGCTAAGACACAAGTTTGCAGCCTCCTGTACGTTCACCGGGCTCCACGTCTAGGTACCTTACTGCAATATATGTTATCCCGTAATAACTTGCAACCTCACAACCAGTGAGTGTTCCGTGTTCACAAATTTGGAGGTCAGTACGCCCATGCAACACTATGCCTACCCACGTCGTAACACCTGGACCACAAAAACGATCATGTTCGTCAATTCTGGGAGTCTCTTCACATGGTGAGTGGTGAGAAAAAGTAATGCAGCCGCGATCATTGTCGAACATGATCATTTAGGTAGTCAATGTGTTATCGGGCAGGTAAGCATAAGATTGCACGGGTGTAGTGACCTCCAAATCTTTGAATTCGGTACACTCATCCACCAACATTATTGTGACACTTTACTCCTTCCCCATGTGCGTCTTTCAGTGGTGCATTCGGCACTGACCTCATTTTTATGGATGACAATGCGTGACTGCAACGAACATTGTAGCCTGATCAGACGTTGGAAAGGGGAGATATTTGGCAAATGGAGTGGTCTGACCGTTTCCCCGCCTTAAATACCATCGAGCACGTGTCGGATGCGGGGGAGACGTATTGCAGCAGTTGAGAAATGGAATGCTCTGCTACAAGAGCCCCTTACCAACCTCGTGGCCAGCATGGGGGCACGTGCCAGAGCGTGCACTGCCGTCTTTTGTAATGTCCACGTGGCCATCATGAATCGCGGTTACTTCAGTGTAATTATTGTCTTCGAATAAAACTGTCATTTCAGTACGTCTTACTGCGTATTTCCTTCAATTACCTTCTGTAATGTGCTCTACTGTACTCTACTATAGTGTATCGGTTCTTTCTACGTGTGGTTCAAGTTTAACCGAGCTATCTTACTTGGCAGTGACACATCAGACGAAAGTTACTTTCGTCTTTAATTTTTGCTCACCAATGTTTTCACAGCGACTGGAAAGAACATGGGGAACATTACTTGTATTTCTTACAGTATGAACGACAGGGTTTTACCTGTTTTCGGGGAAGACAAATTCAACCGTAATGAAAATGCGGTAAGTGGATTATTTTACACAAAAACAGCGAAACCTTTTTTGCAAAATCTGTATTTCATAGTATCATTTAGAGATCTAATTACTATACAAATGCTTACAGGACTTTTATACAATATGTACTTGTTATTATGATCGTTTTCGGGTGTTTAGCAGTCGTAGTTTCAATCTCATGTTATTAACCTTATCCAGATGGTCTCCAAAACAAATAAAGCCTTTTGAAGTACGAACCACCAGCTCTTTCCAGTGAAACACAAATTTCGCAATACAGTGCCAAAATTTACACAGATTTAATAAAAGATAAATGGCATGTTTCTATACAAGTGACTTGCAGAATAATAGCAAATAACTGCTGCATTACAATATAATTAATAACAAATAAATTCTCTGCAGAACTGCTAACGAACAAGCAATATACTTCTTTTGTAAAAATGCTATTGCAATCACAAGATGATTGAAAATTGTCACCACTGATTTCTCCACCAATTTTGACGTGTAGCACGGAAATTAGTGGAAGACACAGCCTCGAAATCTTAATAATATGGTAAACATAAAAGAGCTGTGCTTCTGACACAAACATATCTTTTAGATTACTATTAATTTCAGTTTTAGCCGTCAAATTTTACCAAAACTATCGGAAGGCTCAAATTACATATCGCAGTCCCCTCCTTAAACTGAGTAAAACTTCGAATTTGTTGTACTTTGAGCGCAAGTTTTTGCGTAGTGCAGTTTTATTTTGTGAGGAACATCAGTCATCTTCTAATTCTTGCTCAGCGTTTGTGTTGCAGCGTAGCGGGGTCCGCCCATTTGGCTCTCTGCCTCCATTTGACGCGCTCTTGTGGTGAGTCGGTCAGGAGGCTCGCTATCTTGAGGTCTACATGGACGGTATTTAGCTAATGTCACCTCGGTCTCCCAGGAGGTCGTTTGCCATCCACTTTAAACGAAAACCGGATTTTGCTGTTGTATGTTAGTCTGCTCGAAGTATGTGACCATACCACTTAGACTGATTTACTTCATCTTCTGAACGATAGGTATCCCTCCGTACCACCTGCGTATTTCGTCGTTGGCCACATGATCATGCAGTGATAGTACAGATGACCATCGAAGCATTTAGGTTTTCATTATGGCAAGTCGTTGCTGTGCTTCTGTTGTTGCGAGGCAACGTTTTGCTCCGTACAAGACAGCTGGGCGGATAGCAGAGCGGTATATGATCTTAAGTCTGAGATCTTCTTCTTATAATGCGCACAAATCAATTCCCAGCATTTAAGCCATGCATTGCACACGCGGTTTGTGATTTCAGGAACGAATGAGCCCCGGCAGCGATTTGCGAGCGAATGTACTTGAAGATGTTTGTCTTTGGCAGGTCTATAACGTCAATCTTGAGCGTGTCCGTATTATTTATGTTTGTTGACAAGTACTTAGTTTTCGTTACATTTAGGTGTAGTCTGGAATGTTCAAGGCAGTTATTTCATACTTGAACTCGCTGTTGCAGGGCGTTCTTGCATTCATTAGCCAGTAGAACATCATCAGCAAAACGCAGGGTCCAAAGAGCTAAGTTCTGAAGATCGCTAGTGACTGTATCCATAAGAAAGAGACAAAGAGCAAGTCCTTGGTGGACACCCACTGAAACAGGAAAGTAATCTGATACCCCAGCACCAGAAGGTACTCGACTTTTAGGATTGTGGAAGAGCAGTGGGACGCATTCAATTCTTCGGGTACTTCATGCTGTTGTTGTTGTGGTCTTCAGTCCTGAGACTGGTTTGATGCAGCTCTCCATGCTACTCTATCCTGTGCAAGCTTCTTCATCTCCCAGTACCTACTGCAACCTACATCCTTCTGAATCTGCTAAGTGTATTCATCTCTTGGTCTCCCTCTACGATTTTTACCCACCACGCTGCCCTCCAATACTAAACTGGTGATCCCTTGATGCCTCAGAACATGTCCTACCAACCGATCCCTTCTTCTGGTCAAGTTGTGCCACAAACTTCTCCCCTATCGTATTCAATACTTCCTCATTAGTTATGTGATCTACCCATCTAATCTTCAGCATTCTTCTGTAGCACCACATTTCAAAAGCTTCTATTCTCGTCTTGTCCAAACTATTTATCGTCCATGTTTCACTTCCATACATGGCTACACTACATACGAATACTTTCAGAAGTGACTTCCTGACACTTAAATCAATACTGGATGTTAACAAATTTCTCTTCTTCAGAAACGCTTTCCTTGCCATTGCCAGCCTACATTTTATATCCTCTCTACTTCGACCATCATCAGTTATTTTGCTCCCCAAATAGCAAAACTCCTTTACTACTTTAAGTGCCTCATTTCCTAATCTAATTCCCTCAGCATCACCCGACTTAATTAGACTACATTCCATTATCCTTGTTTTGCTTTTGTTGATGTTCATCTTATATCCTCCTTTCAAGACACTGTCCATTCCATTCAACTGCCCTTCAAGTCCTTTGCTGTCTCTGACAGAATTACAATGTCATCGGCGAACCTCAAAGTTTTTATTTCTTCTCCATGAATTTTAATACCTACCCCGAATTTTTCTTTTGTTTCCTTTACTGCTTGCTCAATATACAGATTGAACAACATTTGGGAGAGGCTACAACCCTGTCTTACTCCCTTCCCAACCACTGCTTCCCTTTCATGTCCCTCGACTCTTATAACTGCCATCTGGTTTCTGTACAAATTGTAAATAACCTTTCGCTCCCTGTATTTTACCCCTGCCACCTTCAGAATTCGAAAGAGAGTATTCCAGTCAACATTGTCGAAAGCTTTCTCTAAGTCTACAAATGCTAGAAACGTAGGTTTGCCTTTCCTTAATCTTTCTTCTAAGATAAGTCGTAAGGTCAGTATTGCCTCACGTGTTCCAGTGTTCCTACGGAATCCACACTGATCTTCCCCGAGGTTGGCTTCTACTAGTTTTTCCATTCGTCTGTAAAGAATTCGTGTTAGTATTTTGCAGCTGTGACTTATTAAGCTGATAGTTCGGTAATTTTCACATCTGTCAACACCTGCTTTCTTTGGGATTGGAATTATTATATTCTTCTTGAAGTCTGAGGGTATTTCGCCTGTTTCGTACATCTTGCTCACCAGATGGTAGAGTTTTGTCAGGACTGGCTCTCCCACGGCCGTCAGTAGTTCCAATGGAATATTGTCTGCTCCGGGGGCCTTGTTTCGACTCAGGTCTTTCAGTGCTCTGTCAAACTCTTCACGCAGTATCGTATCTCCCATTTCATCTTCATCTACATCCTCTTCCATTTCCATAATATTGTCCTCAAGTACATCGCCCTTGTATAGACCCTCTATATACTCCTTCCACCTTTCTGCTTTCCCTTCTTTGCTTAGAACTGGGTTTCCATCTGAGCTCTTGATATTCATACAAGTCGTTCTCTTATCTCCAAAGGTCTCTTTAATTTTCCTGTAGGCGGTATCTATCTTACCCCTAGTGAGATAGGCCTCTACATCCTTAGATTTGTCCCCTAGCCATCCCTGCTTAGCCATTTTGCACTTCCTGTCGATCTCATTGTTGAGACATTTGTATTCCTTTTTGCCTGTTTCACTTACTGCATTTTTATATTTTCTCCTTTCATCAATTAAATTCAATATTTCTTCTGTTACCCAAGGATTTCTACTAGCCCTCGTCTTTTTACCTACTTGATCCTCTGCTGCCTTCACTACTTCATCCCTCAAAGCTACCCATTCTTCTTCTACTGTATTTATTTCCCCCATTCCTGTCAATTGCTCCCTTATGCTCTCCCTGAATCTCTGTACAACCTCTGGTTCTTTTAGTTTATCCAGGTCCCATCTCCTTAAATTCCCACCTTTTTGCAGTTTCTTCAGTTTTAATCTACAGGTCATAACCAATAGATTGTGGTCAGAGTCCACATCTGCCCCTGGAAATGTCTTACAATTAAAATCCTGGTTCCTAAATCTCTGTCTTACCATTATATAATCTATCTGATAACTTTTAGTGTCTCCAGGGTTCTTCCATGTATACAACCTTCTTTCATGATTCTTAAACCAAGTGTTAGTTATGATTATGTGGTGCTCTGTGCAAAATTCTACCAGGCGGCTTCCTCTTTCATTTCTGTCCCCCAATCCATATTCACCTACTATGTTTCCTTCTCTCCCTTTTCCTACACTCGAGTTCCAGTCACCCATGACTATTAAATTTTCGTCTCCCTTCACAATCTGAATAATTTCTTTTATTTCATCATACATTTCTTCAATTTCTTCGTCATCTGCAGAGCTAGTTGGCATATAAACTTGTACTACTGTAGTAGGTGTGGGCTTCGTATCTATCTTGGCCACAATAATGCGTTCACTATGCTGTTTGTAGTAGCTTACCCGCATTCCTATTTTCCTATTCATTATTAAACCTACTCCTGCATTACCCCTATTTGATTTTGTGTTTATAACCCTGTAGTCACCTGACCAGATGTCTTGTTCCTCCTGCCACCGAACTTCACTAATTCCCACTATATCTAACTTCAACCTATCCATTTCCCTTTTTAAATTTTCTAACCTACCTGCCCGATTAAGGGATCTGACATTCCACGCTCCGATCCGTAGAACGCCAGTTTTCTTTCTCCTGATAACGACATCCTCTTGAGTAGTCCCCGCCCGGAGATCCGAATGGGGGACTATTTTATCTCCGGAATATTTTACCCAAGAGGACACCATCATCATGTAATCATACAGTAAAGCTGCATGCCCTCGGGAAAAATTACGGCTGTAGTTTCCCCTTGCTTTCAGCCGTTCGCAGTACCAGCACAGCAAGGCCGTTTTGGTGATTGTTACAAGGCCAGATCAGTCAATCATCCAGACTGTTGCCCTTGCAACTACTGAAAAGGCTGCTGCCCCTCTTCAGGAACCACACGTTTGTCTGGCCTCTCAACAGATACCCCTCCGTTGTGGTTGCACCTACGGTACGGCTATCTGTATCGCTGAGGCACGCAAGCCTCCCCACCAACGGCAAGGTCCATGGTTCATGGGGGGGGGGGGCAAACTGGCATAATGCTGCGCTCCGCCTGTACGGCTGGCAACCCACCTAGCACAACAATGTCGCAGGTTGCCTACATTCCACGCAACCGTTTTGAAAACAGTTTTAGAGGAGTTCCCTAGCAGCGCCACCTGGGGTCGTGGAATTTCCATCCGCGACCCACATGACCTAAAATAGTTCCTGTGATATCCAACTACCTGACAGTATTTAGGCCCGCGCACCGCCGTGCTGTCAGTTCCCGTCGAGCCATAGCTGCAGACGAACATCCGCTTTGCCGTTTCAGCATACAGCAGGAGAGCAGCGCGCATTCTTCTTAGCTTACGCTGGACTCGTACAACGACTGAACCCGGAGGTTGCACTCCACACCCTTCCTTACGACCAGGTCAGGTCCAGTTTTGGTGCTTATTTTGATTCCCAGGTGCACGTCTCTGCAGCCCGCCTCAAATTCTTCAGTTGCCACAAACTTGCTGGACAGTCTTACACGAAATGGATTGCCCACTTGCAGGGCCTCTCGCGGGACTGTCGTTTCGTATGTCAGAATCCTTCCTGCCGAAAGTCTTAAGCGGCCGCTTTAGTGAGGGTTATGATATTGGTGCATTCCCCGGACGACACGCTCCGGGCGGACCAGTTAAAACTGAAGGACCCCTTTCTAGAGACATGTTTTCCACTCATCAGGGCTTTTGAGCTGTTGGTGCGTTTGGCAGCAGCACTGCACGACCAGTCTCAGGTTTTTGCTGCTAGGCCGACCCGTCGTTTCGCACCACATGGCAGCTCAGACTGGCAACTGTCTCACAGCGATGAGGCACTAAAGCGCCGACCGCGGCAAATATCGTCCTGTAGCCAGTGTTTTGTGTCACCAATGACGTTAGCGGTGGGCGGAATGTACAGTGTGTAGCAAATCAGGCCACAGGGCGGAGGTCTGTCAGTGCAACAAAATGTCTCTGGACTACATGCTGAGCCGGCCGGAGTGGCCGTGCGGTTCTAGGCGCTACGGTCTGGAGCCGAGCGACCGCTACGGTCGCAGGTTCGAATGCTGCCTCCGGCATGGATGTGTGTGATGTCCTTAGGTTAGTTAGATTTAATTAGTTCTAATTTCTAGGCGACTGATGACCTCAGAAGTTAAGTCGCATAGTGCTCAGAGCCATTTGAACCATTTGACTACATGCTCATCGATCCAGCATGTGATGAAACAGCGGCTGGAGACGAGACTTTCCTCGACGTCGTTTATGTACTCTCAATGTTTCCCCTAACCACAAAGAGTTTTTTCCTGACGGCCTCCATTCCTTGTGCGTCTCTCACGCGCAAAATTACACGGGTTCCTCTGCCACAAACACTGGCTGGCGCTCCTACCAGCTGGTAGGTGCTTCACCCCTCCAACCCATTAATTTCCAGATGCTGTCGTACAGTAATGGCATCATCCGTTATTTAGGCCAGTTCGCGGCTGCCGTCCAGTATGGCACTCACTGGATCGAGACGCGCGTCCTAGTGGTGGACTCCCCGGGGCCTGTAACTTTATTGGGGATGGATCTACTACGCGTCACGCTTCGAGATTGACGATTCCACGCCTATCGCCCATTCTTTCGGAGTGTCAGGTCTCCTGGACGACTTGCTTGACCGTTTTAGTTTGGTGTTTTCTCTGCCCGACTCAGACGTCAAAGATATTGGGGCCCATATCACCCTTCTCCCATCTGCTACCCCAAATTTTCCAAAACGCGTAACGTGCCCTTCGCCCTTGCTAGCAATCTGCGCCTCGAGCGCTAGCGTTTGTAAGACGAAGGCGCCCTTATCCCAGTCTCTAATAGTCGGTGGCCGCTGCTTATCCTCCTGGTCGACAAGCCAAATGGCGGCTTGCGAATCTGTGGGAATTTTCCACCACGATCAGCTCCCCATCCTTAAAATCGATGACATTTCGCTTAGCAGGTGGTACTATTTTTGCCACGACTGATCTCAAGGATGCCTATCTCCAGCTCCCCTTGGATGCGAATGCCGACAGAAAATGGTCGTCAATGTGTCCTTCGGCCTGTATCAATATAATCGCCTCCCATTTGGAATAGCTAGCGCTCCGGTCATTTTTCGACGTTATCTAGAAACTCTGATTCGTAAAATTCCACGTGCGGCGAATTACTACACTACGACGCCGCTACCTGCTGCCGACTATCTGCCTCCTCAACGGACACTGATTTCTGGTGTTCCCCAAGGTAGTGTTATAGGCCCTTTGCTGTTCCTTATCTATATAAACGATTTGGGAGACAATCTGAGCAGTCGTCTTCGGTTGCTTGCAGATGACGCTGTCGTTTATCGACTAATAAAGTCATCAGAAGATCAAAACAAAATGCAAAACGATTTAGAAGAGATATCTGAACGGTGCGAACAGTGGCAGTTGACCCTGAGGTCATCCACATGAGTGCTAAAAGGAACTCGTTAAACTTCGGTTACACGATAAATCAGTGTAATCTAAAAGCCGTAAATTCAGCTAAATACCTAGGTATTACGATTACGAACAACTTAAATTGGAAGGAACACATAGAAAATGATGTGGGGAAAGCTAACCAAAGACAGCGTTTTATTGGCAGGACACATAGAAAATGTAACAGACCTACTGAGGAGATTGCTTACACTACGTTTGTCCGTCCTCTTTTAGAATACTGCTGAGCAGTGTGGGATCCTTACCAGATAAGACTGACAGAGTACATCGAAAAAGTTCAAAGAAAGGCAGCACTTTTTGTGTTATGGCTAAATATGGGAGAGAGTGTCACAGAAATGATACAGGATTTGGGCTGGATATCATTAAAAGAAAGGCGTTTTTCGTTGCGACGGAATTTTCTCACGAAATTCCAATCACCAACTTTCTCCTCCGAATACGAAAATATTTTGTTGACACCGACCAACATAGGGAGGAAAGACAATCACGATAAAGTAAGGGAAATCAGAGCTCTTACGGAAAGATATAGGTGTTCATTCTTTCCGCACACTATACGAGATTGGAATAATAGAGAATTGTGAAGGTGGTTCGATGAACGCTCTGCCAGGCACTTAAATGTGATTTGCAGAGTATCCATGTACATGTAGATGTAGATGTAGACACCGACTGGCCTCTTCAGTTTCGCCAACGGTCCAGTCTCCATGGCTGGATGTCGTAACTTGGTTCACCAACTTTGGTAGAATGTTGACTGTATTCTGTTTCTCCAAGGATCTATATCACTGTGCACATACTAAAAGTAAACTCTTGTGGAATTTGATTTCCGTGTGCAGTAGTACAATTTTGTAAATATTAGTTTGTGGAAAACTCGACCAAGTACAAGACTTTGAATTGTTGAACAAAGATCTTCAGCCTGTCAGTAATTTTCTAGTGTTAATTATGTCTGGTTTGTCGGAGCAGACGAGCATAGTATTTTTTCTCAATAAACTATGTTTGTGGAAAATAACGATTTTAGTTCTGCTTACAGCGGATTCCTTACAAACTATATGAAATTCTGTGGTATTCGGTCTAAGGTCTTTTCCAGATCCTGTAAAGTGAAGTTGAGAAGCGTAGACGTCTCGCAGTGTTTCTCAATAAGCAGGCGAGTAGCACGGATAGTATCGATGGTCCCACAGACTTTCACAGAGCCACACTGATTGGCGTAGTCCTCTGTCTACTATGCGGTCTAAGCTCTTCATCGTATGTGATAGCAGGCGTACAGACCGGTTGATGGGACACTCAGACGGACTCCCCTTCTGTTCCCAGACTTGGACTGTACTACTCAGTGTCCATTTGGTCGGTACCTTTCTGTCTTTAGTGATCTTACGAAGAAACCTCTCAACAATTCAGCTTTCTCCCACTGCATTGATCTTCACAGTTCTGCTGGCAGATCATCTAGTCCTCAGTCCTTCTCACGTTTCTTCTTCCCTATGACTTCTAGAATTTACGGCTCGGTGATTGGCATGATGTGACCTTGAACGGGTGCGAACTGTTATTCCGGCGACTGTGAGAACTCTTCATTGCAGACTTCTTCGGAGAACCGCTGCCAGTGCTTTGCTCTCTTGTCTCGGTCCACGATAAGTTTACCTTATTCTTCACTGATGCAGCTAAATTAATGTATGTCTGCTTTACAGCTGTGCCACTTCTTTGCTAGGCGATAGATATCACGCTCGCAATCAAGTGTGGCAAGCCTTTTACAGATCTCGGTATAATGGGCTGATTTTTCTGCTGAAACTGCCTTGTTTACATCACAGTAGGAGTTCCAGTTTACAGATGTTTTCGTAGAAAGGAACTAGTGATAGTTCTCTTTTTTCGTTCGCACTTCGTTCTTAACATCTGGACTGTTCACAACAACAGTCCAGGTACAGACCTTTTTGTTCACGAGTAATTGCCTGGAAACTTTTTTTAAAAATAGATTCCATGTTGTTTCGACGTCAGTAACAGGTGGAAGAGTGATGTTGAGAAGAAGTCTTCCTCTATTTTTTTGAACAGTCGCCATTTTATCTGTGCTGAACTATTTCGGTCATCCTTCTTTCGAGGGTGTTTTTTTTTCTTTTTGATGTGCATTAGGACTACCAGAGGCCCGCGCTGAGGAGTCATTGTTTCATAAGGAATGGCCTTTGTACCTTTAAATAGCTATGAGGAACATCTGTGCCAAATTTAAATCGTATTGTAGGTGGTCAGCTGGGGACTGATGGTCCACTTGATCTGAAATGACCAGGTGAGGATTTAAGGTTCTGTTTTGCCTCTCGCCCTCCGCCCTCTTCCTCCCCCGCCAACCGCCACCACGAAATATATGTTGCCTTTGCCCCCAGTTTTAACGCGATGTTTAGGAGTCTGCAGAGAGATAAAAGACTATGCACTAGCCCCTTCCTGGAATCTGGAGTACATATCTTTTGTTCATTGCAGAATTCTCGTACAACCCTACAAATTCTATATGAGAATTGTGCACAATGAATAAAAACTCGTACTCCAGATTCTAGAGGGACTAGTGGCCCGTCTTGCTCCTCTCTGCAGTCGCGTATGCAGTTTCCAGCTGACCACCTCCGATGTGATTTAAGTCTAGCACAGATGTAGCTGGTTATACACACAAAAGCCATTCCTTATCAAACAATGACTCCTCAACACCTCCCACTGGTAGTCCGAGTGCGCAATAAAATAACAACTCGAAAGAAGGATGAACGAAATGGTTCAGCACAGACGAAATGGATAACAAATTCTGGGATATGATAGGCTTTTTGTGTCATCAATAAGGGGGCATCACACGTCTCGAAACTGACCAATTCATTTACACCACAAATAACAATTTTAAAGTCTTGACTCCCCGTGGATTAATTTCTGCGGTCGGCAATAAGTATATGCCTAACATTTTAATAATAATAACAATAAAACGTATAGAATGTTTGAATATAATAATAATAATAATAATAATAATTGCCTACATCATTGGTTAGAAAATCAATTTTGTGTGAAGTCCAGTAAACTGCAGTTCAGAGAACAACCAAAGTTGAAAATCATTCGTCCGAAAATTTGAGAAGTAAGTTATGTACTTGATTTATGAACTAAAGTAGCAACAAACTTTCACAACTTTGACAGTGACATAATTTGCACAATATAAAATTAAAGTAGTCGCTCACTATTGTCAGTATTTCCCTTAGCACCACGATTATGAACATAGGTCAATAGACTACGGCCTTACAGGCGGGTAAACGCTGTTTCTTTCAGTCGTTTCCTTCTACGTTTGGGAAATCAGTCTTTCTCTTAATTTTCGTAGTGGAGGGTCTTTCCCCTCCTGTCTTACCTTACTAGCTTCCTGTGGTTTGTCGGTGCCACCTACGGACTCAGGAAATGCGCTGGATTTGTTATCGACAGTAGGTACGCCCAGCCAGCGAATGTGCGCCTTCTCCCGGCTGGCAAGTTCTGCGCAGCCGGTTGGTCCGCAAGTCCATCGACTCGGGCAACTGAAAAGTAGCCTGTGTGGAGCGTACCGGCTGGTTATAATTAAAGTGCAGCTTCTCATGGAGGTCCAGCGTGTTTTGTAATTATAGTATGACAGCGAAACTTGGTAAATGTGCAAATGCTTTAATGCAGAACAGATTTACGCTGGAAAAAATTAGTTTCAATTTTGACCTCCATGTGCAAATCTGCCTCTGTACAACATCGCGTCGACGTCTCCAGTGTTCATATTGAAAAAAACTGTGTTAGCGTCAGTTAACAATAAAATCAACATCATGTCTTTCTCACTTGTTCGACCTTTTCTACCCAAGCCCCATTCTTAATCCATTACATATAGAAACATTTTTATACGTCTTTCTCGCATTCACAGCGCCAGATTTGAACACTGGCAAAAATTGGAACTAATTTTTTTCCATCGTAAATCGATTCCGCATTAACACATTAGAATATTTATCAAGTTTTGCTACCATACGATAATTAGCAGCCCACACTGGCCCTCTGTGAGCAGCTGTACTTTAATTTTAATCACTCAATAGTTTGTAATTTCTGGAATTTCTTTGCATTTTCGAGACTCTCAGTTTTCATGTTACTTTATATATACTAAGATGGTATCTGTTCTGTCCGAAGGAACAGATACCATCGGTGACCATGCAGCTCGTTAGAATTAAATTACAATGAAATGAACACCCTTAGCTGCTTACAGGCGTTGACATACGTCAACAGGGACAGACGAAAATTTGTGCCCGACCGGGAATCGAGTCCGGGATCTCCTGCTTACATGGCAGACGCTCTATCCATCTGAGCCACCGAGGACACAGAGGATAGCGCCACTTCAGAGATTTATCTCTGGCACGCCTCCCGTGAAACCCACATTCTCAACGTATTGTTCCGCACTACATTCGTAGTGCCTCCGCCCATTATACTAAGATGGTATCTATTCTTTCGGACAGTTAGTATATATATATAGTTAAGGCTCACCGGCCTCTTGACCATCTTCTTCTTCTGTGCGAATGCACAAACAGTGCCCGTACTCTTACGGGAATCGGCAACGCACCGCGAGTAATGAGTATAATTGGCGGGGGCACTACGAATGTAGTGCGGGACAATACGTTGAGCATGTGGTTTTCGCGGGAGGCGTGCCAGAGATAAATCCCTGCAGTCGTGCTATCCTTTGTGTCCTCGGTGGCTCAGATGGATAGAGCGTCTGCCATGTAAGCAGGAGATCCCGGGTTCGAGTCCCGGTCGGAGCACACATTTTCATCTGTCCCCGTTGACGTATGTCAACGCCTGTAAGCAGCTAAGGACGTTCATTTCATTGTAATTTCATGTTACTTTGTTCTTCGAAAGTTAGCCGAGAAACTAAATTGATATATGCAAAAATATAAACGGAGGGAGGGGTGGGAGGGTGTCATGTCTCCTGCGACAACCCTCCCTCCCCACCCTATGTCTCGCTTGGATCCGTGCCTGAAAGTACCGGTAGTTGGTAGTTAGTGCGAACTCACAACGCACATCCACATCTCTGTGATGATTTGCATTCGCATGCTGGTGTGCAGCGAGGCTCTTATCGAGCGGAGCAGTGCTGAAAACGAGGCCGCTCGACCTCGCGGCAAGGAGGGGGCGTGGGGGCCTTCACCTCGGCCTCAGCCACATGGCCAGCGCCAACCTACTCTCGTACCTGTCCTTCGTCCAGTTCGTACGCTCGTTTACCATGCATTCAGTTTTGAAACACCTCATAAAACATCACCGAAAATAGAAATTCACAATCATATCGGTTCGTTTGCTGTCGGTTTTCTCACCGTAAGCTATTATACTGTTTTACAGCTTCGAAAACTCGTGGTCCTAAAATACTGACACGATACTTACGGAAGAATAGAAAAACATGTACAAACTGACCCCGTGGAAGATCGGGTTGGGTTCCGGAGAAATGCTGGAACACGTGAGGCAATACTGATCCTACGAATTATCTTAGAAGACTAGCTTAGTGTCCGATGTTTCGCTCGCGTCAGCACAGATTTTTTTGTTTTTCTTTAATCGAAATTTTATGTCGTTCACAAATCGCAACGTCTAATCTTCTCAGGCTAATTAGAGCCGTACAAGCATGGTCTTTTCCGAAAGCACTTCTGACCAAAAAGGGATTCTGGCAGCTGGAGTCCAATATTCTGGTTAATCATGCCTCTTGAGTTCTTGTGGTGTTATTTCCACAGAAACTTTAATTTCCTGACACATATTTATTTATATTTAACGGAGAAGTGAAATGTAAGTTTTCATATATTTAGCTTTGAACATTTTTTAAGACGACGAAATATTTTCTTAAAAATTTTCATCCCCTATTCCATGCACTTAGGAATTGAATTTCCAGAAACAGTGAAACACGTATATTTTTAATTTCTAACAGAGAATCCAAATACGGTTTTTCATAAATTTACTTGGAAAATGCTTCCATAACGAAATAATTTCATAAAACATTTCATCTCTTATTTCATTCCCATAAGAGTTAAATTCCCAAAAAGGCTGAAATGCGTACTTCTTTATTTCTGACCAAGAAACCAAGTACCAATTTTCGTACGTCTAGCTCGAAAATTGCCTTAATATCGACATACTTTCAAAAAAATATCATATGTCAAGGTTTTTTTAAATTACATCTACCAGTCACAAACTTTGTTAACTAATGTATTATTTATTTATTGTGCGACATGCTTCGAGAGAATACCTCATCTTCAGGCTAAATGGCATTACAAAAACAATTTCACAATAATATCGTACAGATGTTACATAGTCTTTTCATAAATGCTGTGGTTATCTTTGTTCTGACACCACATAGGTCGACAGATCGATAGTCAAATCGAAACCAGCTGTATTTTGACCGCTATCTTGTCCACTGCACTACACATTTTTGTGATTGTGTTTCCTAGTTACTGTTACGTTTGTGAAAAATTTGTGACCAGTGATCAAGAAAGCCAACAGAGCCACGGAAATGGAAACACTTCAGCTTAGCCGGCCGCGGTGGTCTAGCGGTTCTAGGCGCTCAGTCCGGAGCCGCGCGACTGCTACGGTCGCAGGTTCGAATCCTGCCTCGGGCATGGATGTGTGTGATGTCCTTAGGTTAGTTAGGTTTAAGTAGTTCTAAGTTCTAGGGGACTGATGACCATAGATGTTAAGTCCCATAGTGCTCAGAGCCACTTCAGCTTATCACAACGAGACCGTCACGCCAGAAGAACAAAGATAACCACAGCATTTATGAAAACAGTGTGCAATATCTGTATGACCTTATTGTGAAATTGTTTTTGTAATGCCATTTAGGCTGAAGATGAGGTATTCCCTGAAAACGTGTCACGCAATAAATAAATAATACATTAGTTAACTAAGTTTGTGACTGGAAGCGGCAGTTTAAAAAACCTTTGCGTATTTCTTGAGACAGTCACGGTCTAGAAATAGTCAAAATGGCTATCGAAAATTTCAGTCCCTATTTCAGGCACTTAGAGGTAAAATTTCGAAAAATCCCTTCTTAAACGACGCCTACGGTACAAGATCAACACCCTCTCTAAATTTCAAGTTTCTATCCATAGTGGTTTAGGCTGGGTGATGATGAGTCAGTCAGTCGGAGCATTGCCTTTTATATATGGGGTGAATCACCTAAAACTTGGAAAGTGCTATTAATGTACGATTTTCACAGAATGCGTTAGTACTCAGGGGCTCGTATTGTTAGCCAGTCAACAGACTGTATTAATACTTAGAAAGTGTATTTTTTGTGTAAACATGCACTATTTTAAATGTAACAATGCCTGTTGTCATTAACAAACTGAAAGTAGGGCAAATTAGAATGTCACTGGTATTTGTTGCAGGATTATAGAGCGAGTCGTTTACGAGATATCGTATTTTGAAGAGTTCCCAAATCGACACTTGTACTATATCTGTGGTAGCACATACTAAAGAACAACACAAGTGCATATGCTAGTTATAAGGATTCTGACTAGTAATGAGGCAATTGACCACCACAGGTTGTGTTCCAAATGATCACTGGCTATGGAACGACTGCTATCCACATGGTAGCATTTCAGCGGAGATGTTCTAGCAGGATGCAGTAATACGTCGCTACATATCATCGGATGTAGTTGGTATGTCCTTATAGACAGTGTCTTTGAGCTTTCCCAACAGAAAAATGTCTACAGGCGTCAGATCTGAGGAATGGGCCAGTTAAGGAACAGGTCATCTGTGTCTAATCCAGAGGAACGTCTTCCATCATCCATGGAAGACGATCTGTTAGGAGGGTGCAATACTTGTGCGTGTTCAGTGTTCCGTCTATGAAACACGGCTGATGGTTCACTACCCCACACAACACGTTTATACTCTATGGACGCTGACGTTCCATGTGACGAAGCCAACGACGATTGTCAACATACCAATAGAGCATGTTTCGGTGGTTTATCTTGCCATGATTGGTAAATTTGGCTTTATCATTAAACAAGATACACGATACAGTTGGGGATCAAGTCTTAATGTCCATAGACAGAAGTTAACACTATTATCACAATCGTTTCTCTGCAGCTCTTGATGGAGAGAGATGTGTTGTGGATGGTACATATATTGATGGAGAATGCGTAGGACACTCACCTGACTGTCACTTCCTCGTGCTATTGTGTGGGAGCTAGGTGCGGATCAATCGCAACTGCAGTAAGAACATTAATTTCCCTCTCATCTCTCATCAGTTTTTTCCTTTGTTAATGTTGTTTAGGTGCTACACTACAATTTTCAGGTAACCGGCTGAAGAGGTTGATAAATAACTGCCGAGGTGGTTGACGTCTGTTGGGATATCTTGCCGCATACACCATACAAGACTGAAATGCATTCTTCCTACACCCTCCATACACCATGAGCATGTTGACTTTTTCTGCATTGGTAAATCCCATCATCCACTCATGACCTCTTGCTTGGCACACACTAACTAAACTATCAAGTCGCAATGCACTCAAGGAATACAGAAGCACATAACAGCATAGTAATTGTACCTAACAACTACGCAGGTTAATGGCACAAACAAATGTTGGTGGGGAAACTTTTCAAAATACAATACCTCATAAACGACTAGCACTAGAATCCTGTTACAAACATCACTGACATTCTAATTTACCCTACTTTTGGTCTGTTAATATCCATACGCATTTTTCCATTGAAAAAGTGTATGTTCACACAAAAAGTACACTTTCTAAGTATTATTATAATCTGTTTATTTGTGTTGTTACAGTTAATGCCGATAGTAACACAGATAGGATGGTTTGAACGCAGTCTGCATAGTTGGCAGATTTCCCCCTCCCCATACGATCTGACGCAACTTTGCTGATTTCCCCCCACACCACTGACATAGTCTAGTTGCCTTATGTATGAAATGGCGGTAAAATCAATAAATTATATGAAATTCAAATATTCTAATTGTGCTAAGTGTCAAATGTCGGGAAATTAAAAAAAACAGGAAGGGACATTGACCTGTTGATGCAAGTAGTTCACTTGTGCTAAGTATAGGATCCAAGATGGTGTACCCTAGAATGTGGGCCCAGCCAACGTGTTTTTCAGATTTCCTCAGCTCTATGACCTCAGAACCTGGGATGGTAGACTCCTAGTTATGAGCCCAGGTTGCACCGTTGTCAGACTTTCCCAGCCATATGATGTCAGAATCCAAGATGGCGATCTGCACGTACTAGTCCAATGTGTATGACTTCAGAATCTCATATGGCAGATCCTGGGATGCTGGGCCAGCCTGCATGGTAGTCATATCACTTGTGTTCCAAGTTTGTAATCCCATCCCAATGAGAAACTCAGAAATCATTTTCCCCCTCCCCTATAACATAACAGTTCACTTGTCCTAAGCTTAAAATGGTGCTACATGAAAAAATCCATTTACCCTATGTTTAAAATCATGGGAAGCCCTCTGTTTATCAAAAGCAGAGCACTCATGTAAAACTGTATAGCTCACTAGTCCAACCTGCATACTTGTTAAACAACTGCCACTGCCATGTTTTTGTGTAGCAGGCTAGGAATGGGGGAGTTAAGCATTTGAATTTTATTTGTTTAAACATGCCACACCGATCTGCTCACATAATCCACCCAAGCTGCACAGTGCGTCAATAGCCATTCCGCACCATGCAGGATGGGGCTGATGGGAGCAGCACACTGCTAGCCACAAGTACAGACAGCCACTGGCAACGTGCTCAGGGGGGATACATTGAACGCCTGACGTCCTAACACAACAGTGCTGTATTCGTAACTGAGTATGGGCAGCAGCACACGACACGGACCTGCTGACTACCCCAACACAGCCACCTACAAGGTTTCCTTGGTCCGTCTCACAGCTTTCACCAATGCATGCTGGAACTTGCAACATGTTTGTGTTTCTATGCCACATCATGAGTTTGAAACATAGGCAATTGTCCGTCGCCTGTTTGTATGCTACAGGTAATGCACCCCCACTATATCCAGATACGTGATTTCTCACTTAGCCCTGCTCTAATTTTAGAAATGTATGACCACTGCCATTCCAGCCCATGCTTCACGATCCCATCTCTTCACATGTTCACTCACTACAATACCGTCATGATGCCTATCTCTGGCGTGTTAGGGCATGCAAGTCATTCCAATATAGGACCCTGACTAACAGTCCCTTACACAGATGCATTCCTAAGGCTTTAATCATGCCTAGTTTTAGAACTGGGCAGTGGCTTACTACACAGACCAATTACGTTTACGTGACTACCTGCAAAAAGCTCGAATATTCACCTTTTGCAGTGTCGCATATGCAGGAAGAGAATCACTGAGGTTCTGAGAAGTTCCGACAAGGACGTGTAGCCAGTATGATATTTTGTATTTTATTCATATAGCGACAGCGTGAAACAGTATCGAACACGCTGTTAACATAGACATTGATACCTGCCGCCCTCTGGGTTTCATAGGGAAAAAGAATGAGCTGAGTTCCACACAGTTACTGTCTGTGGCATGCATGCTGATATTCTGTCCACACGAAGGTCATAAGATGTGTTTCAAAATTACACCGTCGGCTGACGTCAGCAATATAGACTTATAGTTGTGTGCATCAGATCGATGACAGTTCTTGAAAATAGAATGACTGCTTAGTAGCGTGTTGGTCCACAATAAAATGTAAACTCTACGTTACACAATCTATCGTTAGGTTTCAGGAAGTAAATGGCAGTCACTGTTTACGATATTTATGGCAGATTTCAGTACAGTAGTTGCGTTTCGAGGTAACATTAGCGAAGACATACTTAACAGAGTGCTGGTATACCTTTTATGCCTATTAAAGTGGTGCTTCAGCGCTATACAAACCATTGACAGGTAAATTGCGATTTTCAACCGTTCACATAGAATGCGTAGTAACCTCAAAAAGTTGAAGAATGGACGTCAGTGAGATGTATAAGGGGCGACCAAAAAGTTTCCGTTTGAGGACATCGCTGCAGCGTATATGAAACGGAGTGCGATTCAGATGCGGGTATATAAGCACCGACACGTAGGCAAGGGATTAGTGTGGGATTCGGGTCTTACCGACATGCGTGCGGTAAATGCGAAAACGTGAACTATAGCGACGTTATTGCCAATGCGTCCAAACAGGACCAACGTGCTGTTATTCATTTCTTGGATGCAGTAGGCCAAACACCAGTAGACGGCCACCGGAGAATGAAGAAAGTGTATGGAGCAGCAAAACAACCGTGGCAAGATGTGCTGCTGCTTCGTGATAACGTAGTTCCCCATATCGCAGAAGTCGTAACGCAGAGGTTACTCCAACTCACGTGGGAGATACTCGAGCACACAGCATGTAGTCCCGATCTCACCACATGCGATTATCACGCCTCCGGTCCCTTAAAACAGGCCTTGAAGGGTCGGCGATTCCTGTGGGTCGAGGTTGTCTAGTAGGCGGTTACGGCCTTCTTCACGCAGCTGTACACGGTGTCTTGAACTTGGTGTGTTGGAGAGATGATTGCCACAATGCTCACAGAGATTATGCCTTATTGACATGCCGATTTTCGACTGTATGGCCTTCAAACGGAATTTTTTGGAGAGCTACACATATAACAGAACAGGCGGACATAAATATACCACGCTCTTTAGCTAAGGACACTTTACAAAAATTTATAAGGCGGTTGCTGGTAACTTTGGGATCACACCTGGGCTTATGATCCGACATATATAAATTTATTACTTTACATTTGGTGGCCATCCGCGTTAACCATTCTCTCTTATTGCTATCGACGAAAATAAGACTGTTTGCCTTGTTCCCAATGCTTCCATGTATTCCTCTTGCAGTCGCATACTCGCTCCCATCTACAAGAATTGTCCATCACCAAGCAGAATACATGCACGTATTTCCGCATTTCGGCGTATTTTCCCTCAATTTAAACCTATTTTCCATCATTTTTCTCAATACTATGTTACTTCTGCCCACAGCATCATGACATCACTTCTCGTTCCCTGTTCTAAACTTGCTTGTAAATATGGTACAGTTGCCAATACCTGCCGCAAATGCACAAGTTTTCTGGTCAGATGGCATAGCATAGCACTGAACTCGAATGCATCCAGTAACCTCCTACCACATATTCTATAGCTGCATTGCGTCTGCTCTGTTATTTTTATGTCTGTGTCTGTGCATGTGTCGCAATTTTCTTATGTTGTGACTGTCTTTTATTTCAATCACCCAGTGTTTGTGTTGTGGGAGCAGCAGCAAGATGATTTGAACTACGTGATGTTCAGTTGTCTGTGAGAGCCAGTTAAGAACCTTACAGAGACCTCAAAGTCATGGTGGAAAAACAAAATGTATGGTGGCGTACAAAGCTGTAGTAATATACTGCATGGACGTGTTACAGCAGAAAAAAAACAATGTATCAGACAGCAAAACAGGGACACTCTCTTGTGAGTGACAGTTTGTGGGATATGGCCCTCCTACATTACAGACAATGAAATTTTACATTGGTCTGTGCAAGCGACGTCGATCACTGGCCACCTACTGCAATGTGTCAGTACGTGTATATTTAATAGAATCGCCACATATTCTCGATGCCAGCACACAGATGGTATTTGTTTTCGATATACAGGGTGATTCAAAAAGAATACCACAACATTAAAAATGTGTATTTAATGAAAGAAACATAATATAACTTTCTGTTATACATCATTACAAAGAGTATTTAAAAAGGTTTTTTTTCACTCAAAAACAAGTTCAGAGATGTTCAATATGGCCCCCTCCAGACACTCGAGCAATATCAACCCGATACTCCAACTCGTTCCACACTCTCTGTAGCATATCAGGCGTAACAGTTTGGATAGCTGCTGTTATTTCTCGTTTCAAATCATCAATGGTTGCTGGGAGAGGTGGCCGAAACACCATATCCTTAACATACCCTCATAAGAAAAAATCGCAGGGGGTAAGATCAGGGCTTCTTGGAGGCCAGTGATGAAGTGCTCTGTCACGGGCTGCCTGGCGGCCGATCCATTGCCTCAGGTAGTTGACGTTCAGGTAGTTATGGACAGATAAGTGCCAATGTGGTGGCGCTCCATCCTGCTGAAATATGAATTGCTGTGCTTCTTGTTCGAGCTGAGGGAACAGCCAATTCTCTAACATCTCCAGATACTGTAGTCCAGTTACAGTAGCGTTCTCGGCCGTCCAGAACTTTTCCCTTTGCACAAACACCTATTCTCTGTAAACTGTTTATACCAACGTTTAATACACCACCTATCAGGAGGTTTAACACCATACTTCGTTCGAAATGCACGCTGAACAACTGTCGTCGATTCACTTCTGCCGTACTCAATAACACAAAAAGCTTTCTGTTCAGCGGTCGCCATCTTAGCATCAACTGACGCTGACGCCTAGTCAACAGCGCCTCAAGCGAACAAATGTACAACTAAATGAAACTTTATAGCTCCCTTAATTCGCCGACAGATAGTGCTTAGCTCTGCCTTTTGTCGTTGCAGAGTTTTAAATTCCTAAAGTTGTGGTATTCTTTTTGAATCACCCTGTATATAACGACTTCTACGTCACATGACGTTAGCGGAGCTTTTGTAGTTCGTTGTTTTCCTTTGTTGGGTGATACAATATAATGACGATAGCGAGAATGTTTGAGTGAAAGACGTAAATGTACCCTGAGGGATACAGATCTCCTTCGGACTGTAGTACCTGTATGCGGTTAGGAGACATACAGCAATGCAGCAGCAAAATCCTCGTCCTACTTTTATTTCCTGTCCTGTCTTTTATATTACCTTGTGTTAAGGAGAAACTTTCGTTTTGGCACTGGCCTTACACATAGTGCACCATCGCCAGAGCTACGACAAACTGTCCTCATTTCCACCAAGTCGTCAAAAATGTCGGTCCTGTTGCATTAACTCTGTTCAACATGTTTCTCCATGGGGTACAGAACGTGGTAGATATAGCGCTCTCCGAATTGTGTTCAGTTCCAACTTAAATTGGGATGATCACAACTCGGACGAAGCTGCAGGGAGGGAGGGACAGAGACTGAGGAAGAGTTACAAGCTGCAGAGGGACTGTCTAAAATCATGTTGGAGTGTTGCTGTAGCAGTAGTTTCGAAAAGGGTGACTGATTTGAAGATATGAGAGTGGCATGAATATGATTCACCAGTGGCTGTAATCATTAAAAGACGTCTCCATAGGAGACAATGCAAGTATGTGGTTGACTGGATAGACTTGATTCCAAAAGGCAGACAGCATTTCTACCAGAAAGTGTAAAGCTATCAGCGACTCTTCTGTGCGACTGTAGAACCAAGACCGCTTTTTTTATACACGTTGAGTGTAACATAGTCATTGTGAACATGTTTTAAATACCGTGGTCCTTACGCGAAACGTATGAACCCAGTGGTAGAATCCTTCTGTGGTCAGCTTCAAATGTCGGTCCTCAAAAGTGTTCCTCGAAAAGAACATCATCTTCCCTCCAGGGATTCCAATTTGAACTATCTGCTGAGTATTTACCAAGAGGGTATCTGATCTTTCGGACATGTCCGAAAGAACAGATACCATCCGTGACCAAGCAGCTCGTTAGAATGAAATTACAATGAAATGAACACCCTTAGCTGCTTACAGGCGTTGACATACGTCAACGGGGACAGATGAAAATGTGTGCCCCGACCGGGACTCGAACCCGGGATCTCCTGATCACATAGCAGACGCTCTATTCATCTTTTTTTTTTTAATCTCATTTTGTTCTATATTGTTCGTTGAATCTGTTCGTGGCGGACGTCCGACGACGCTCGTTCACGTTGTTCGTTGATCCGTTTACTCAGTTTTTTTTTTTTTTTATTACAGAGGGTAGCTAAACCTTCTGACCGAACACGCTGAGCTACCGTGCCGGACATGTCCGAAAGAACACATACCATCCGTGACCAAGCAGCTCGTTAGAATGAAATTACAATGAAATGAACACCTTTAGCTGCTTACAGGCGTCGACATACGTCAACGGGGACAGATGAAAATGTGTGCCCCGACCGGGTCTCGAATCCGGGATTTCCTGCTTACATGGCAGACGCTCTATCCATCTGAGCCAGCGAGGACACAGAAGATAGGGCGACTGCAGGGATTTATTTATCTCTGGCACGCCTCCCGCGAAACCTACATTCTCAACGTATATATGTCAACGCCTGTAAGCAGCTAAGGGTGTTCATTTCATTGTAATTTCATTCTAACGAGCTGTTTGGTCACGGATGGTATCTGTTCTTTCGGACATGTCCGAAAGAACAGATACCATCTTAGTAAATATATAGTTAAGGCTCTCCGCCCACTTGACCATCTTCTTCTTCTGTGCGAATGCACAAACAGTGCCCGAACTCTACGAGAATCGGCAACGCGCCGCGAGTAATGAGTAATGGGCGGGGGCACTACGTTGAGAATGTAGGTTTCGCTGGAGGCGTGCCACAGATAAAACCTTGCAGTCGCGCTATCTTCTGTGTCCTCGGTGACTCAGATGGATAGAGCGTCTGCCATGTAAGCAGGTGATCCCGGGTTCGAGTCAAGATCGGGGCACACATTTTCATCTGTCCCCGTTGACGTATGTCAACGTCTGTAAGCAGCTAAGGGTGTTCATTTCACTGTAATATCTAGTGAGTGTAATCCGATTACTGAAAAAAAAATTACCCGCCATGCAAAGTGACTCTGATGATCAATTTAATTAATTAACTTAAAAGTGAAATGTCGCCTGGCAGGTGGAAGCGATGACTAGGCTACCACGGATATAATTCTTGGCTTGGCGTGTTCTCATTGCGGAAAAACTTTTAACGATATTTCAATCTCTCACCTGCACAGGGAACGAAGACCATCGTAATAAAATCAAATGTATTACAGAATTTATAAAGTGATACATAGTATAAACCTGATATTACTATTTCTCTGTTCTGTTACCTTAAGAGAGGGTCCAAAGTGGGAAGGCGTCCTGTGACAGTGGTAGATCTTTGCTCTCCATCATGAGAAAAAAAATGGTTTTTTATATTCTAGTCCTGTGATGCAAGACGTGTTAGATAAGATAAGATATTTTTCTAGCTGATGAAAGAATACTTAGTCGGAATATAACCAATGCCGTAGTCCTGTACAGGATTTTCATAACAAGTGACGATACTTTAGCGATGTGAAAACGCGTGTATTGTCCGATTTCTTATATCTTCGAAAATAACTCGTATAAACGGGAGGAATCTAAATGACGCGAGAGAATTTCGGGTCTTATGGTCAACAACATCGCTGCCCCGGATTGCGTGAAGTGCATGTTTTAAACTGAAGGGGCCACGTCGGGGTGGAGTTGTTTAGAACTATTGCATACGTCCAAACTGCAGTTGCTTGCTTTTCAGTGCATCGCGGCTGGCTGCAGCGGCGGCCGCGAGCAGTAGGCAACCGGAAGTAACGGATTAGCGTAGCCTGTGATGGGAGATTAGTTACGCAGAATTCGACGATCTGTCTGATCTTGTCCACAGCAATGAGTGCTGGGGAAGTGACCAGTGTGCTGGTGGGACGCGGCAGTAGCGGACACGTGTGTGTTGCGTGAGAGAATATTCAAAATGGTGGAGATATACACCGGACGTATTGACGAAAGCCGGCCGTAGTGGCCGGGCGGTTCTAGGCGCTACAGTCTGGAACCGCGCGACCGCTACGGTCGCAGGTTCGAATTCTGCCTCGGGCATGGATTTGTGTGATGTCCTTAGGTTAGATAGGTTTAAGTAGTTCTAAGTTCTAGGGGACTGATGACCTGAGAAGTTAAGTCCCATAGTGCCAGAGCCATTTTTTTTTTTTTATTGACGACATCTGAATTCCTACCACTCCAATCATCCGCAGATGACTTCCATGCAGTCTGGCATACACCCACGTCCACGACAGCGACTGCGGCGATAATTTTCACCGGCGTTATGCGCTGGCGGTGTAGAGGAGAGTGTACGGGATACGCAAGTGTTTCAGCGCACTCTCCACGGTTGCATCTGACAGGCTTATTCGACCGCTACTTTTCTGTTTACACAGAAATCCAGTGTCCCTAAAATATCAGTTTCACTGCACAATATTCTGTTTATATGGCGATTCTTTTTCATAACTCCTTCTGAATGCACGCTGCTCTGTTATAACATATAAAGACCGTGCACATTCCAGCGCACAAATTTTTTTTCTTACATTGTCGGCATTTTGTCAGGGCACTATACTCGTAATGCAATCTCGGTGAGTTTACGGTTCCATTCATGCATCAGTCATATCGTTACATGTAATACTTCGGAAAACGCAGGACTTTGAAAACGAACGAATTATTTATAGCAACGCTGTAGTTTAACTTCCTGAGAAGAAAATTGTTTCCCGTTCGCAGTGAGGCCTGAATAGTATTTGTTCAAGATATCAATGATATCTGTATTACAAATGGAAATTTAGACAAAGCGTGTATGAGGATGAGCCACTAGCTTTCGAGAAATGGCGCTGTAAAATCAATATGCAGGCGTGACCAGGGTTCTGCTGCCTGTGGCCACGGAGTTGAGTGGTATTTTTTGTTATAAGTGGCATTTAGCCAGCATCATTTCATTATCTTTGTCAGTATTTTTCCATCAGCAATGCTCCCTGGCAACGCATTTGGTGGCCCCTAATGGTACTGATGTTGCCTCTGTAGCACTTTATATTTGAACACCTTTGTACACTGTAAGTGCGTGCCTCATATTCCAGTAGGATGTAATCTCCGGCTGATTAAGTAACTTCTTATCATTAGGCACTGCGTTTGAATAAACTGTTTGATGTAGTCAAAACAGGATCCTTAGGTACAAGCCTAGCAATTAACTTTCATCTGCATCTACATATATACTCCGCTAGCCACCAAGCGGTGTGTGGCGGAGGGCACAATTCGCGCCAAAGTCATATTCCCCCCCCCCCCCCCCCCCATCCCCCATCACTCTGTTCCATTCGCGAATCGCGCGAGGGAAAAACGACTGTCTGAACGCCTCAGTACGAGCTCCAATTTCCCCTATCCCTGAATGGAGATCATTGCGAGATTTGAAAGTTGGTGGAAATAATATATTCTCTACATCCTCGGCGAAGATCGGATTTTGTAATTTATTGAGCAGCCCCTTCTGTTTAGTGCGTCGTCTATCTGCAAGTGTGTCCCACTTCAAACTTTCTATGAGATTTGTAACGCTGTCGCGATGGCTAAATGTACCAGTCACGAATCTTGCCGCTCTTCTTCGGACCTTTCAACCTCCTGAATCAGACCCAACTGGTAAGGGTCCCACACAGACGAACAATACACTAAGCCTGGACGAACCAACGTACTGCAAGCTATCTCCTTTGTTGCAGGACTGCAACGCTTCAGGATTCTACCAACAAACCGCAATCTAGAGTTCGCCTTGCCCGTTAATTGTGTAATCTGATCATTCCATTTGAGATCATTTCGAATAGTCACACCCAGATACTTGACGGATGTTACCGCTTACAAAGACTGGGCATTTATTCTGTACTCGTACATTAATGGGGATTTTCGACTTGTTACACGCAGTAGGTTACACTTACTAACATTGAGAGATAACTGCCAGTCATTACACCACGCATTTATTTTCTGCAAATCCTCACTGATTTGTTCACAACTTTCGTGTGATACTACTTTCCTGTAGGCTACACCATCATCGGCAAACAGTCCAATGCCGCTGTCAATACCATCAACCAGACCGTTCATGCAAATCGTAAAAAGCAGCGGACCCACTACACTGCCCTGGGACACACCTGAAGTTTACGCTTGTTTCTGTTGAAGTCACCTCGTTCAGGACGACATATTGCTCTCTGCCTGTTAGAAAACTTTCTATCCAACCGCATATGTCATCGGAGAGACCGTAAGCGCGCACTTTTTCGAGCAAGCGACAATGCGGAACTGAGTCGAACGCCTTTCGAAAGTCGAGAAATATGGCATCAACCTGGGAGCCGGTATCTAGAGCCTGTTGTGTATCACGCACAAAGAGGGCCAGCTGTGTCTCGCACGACCGCTGTTTCCTAAAACAGTGTTGGTTTCTGCAGATGAGCTTCTCAGAGTCTAGAAAGGTCATTATGTCAGAACACAAAATATGTTCCATGATTCCACAACAAATCGATGTCAGTGAAATTGGGCGGTAATTATGTGCATCCGATTTTCTACCCTTTTTATAGATTGCTATGACCTGGGCCTTCTTCCAGTCCCGTGGAACTTTCCACTGTTCTAATGACCTCTGATAGATTATGGATAAAAATGGTGGTATATTTGTAGCATAGTCAACATATAATCCTACGGCGATACCGACTGGGCCAGATGCCTTCCTGGCGTCGAAGGATCTTAACTGTTTTACAATCCCAAATACACAAAATACTATGTCAGTCATCCTTCCGTTAGTTCGATAATTGAAAGGGGGATGGTGCTGCAGTTCTCTACAGTAAACGAGTTATTGAAAGCTAGGTTTAGAATTCCGGCCTTCTGTTTATCATCATCCGTTAGATTACCCATACTGTCAGCAAGAGAAGGTATTGAATTATTTGTAGCGTTCATAGATTTTACGTACGACCAAATTTTTTTGGGGTTATTTTTAGAATCTGCAGAGCTCCCTGCCGCCGTTGGATAAGCAGCAGCCAGCAACAAGTCGTACTCTTAGCTCACTTGTTTGTTTCATAGTTTAATTCTTAATTTCTCTGCGTGTTTTTGGGCCCTTTCATAGTTTAATTCACAAATTTCTGGCGTATTGTAGAATTTGAGAGTTGTAGCATCGCGTTTTAGTACCAGTAGAGTGTAAATTCGAGTAGTCGTTAGTCATGTGTTTGTTTTGAACGGCTTGTGAAATAAAAGAAAGGAAAAAATTGTTAGAGATGGATAGGGACTGCGCCTGTTGAGTACGGATTCAGGAGGAATTGGCCACCGTCCGTAAACAGCTGGAAGCTGTGTTGGCCGTGACGACAGGCCCCAGGCTGTTGCCCTGGGGCGCGGTGACATTGGGACTACCGAGGCGAGCGCTTTGGCGCCTCTGGAACCTGTAGCATCGCCTGGGATCTCTGATGGCTCTGCGCCCTCGGATGCGGAGGTCCCTGCCGGTCGACACTTGCCTGACGGGGATTGGCGAACCGTTGAAGGGCCGCGAATCCCTGGGTGGAAGGCGAAAGTTCGTGCTGCCCACAAGGCTGTACCCTTACGTCTCCGTAAAAGGTTTGAGGTACTGCCCACTGCTGAAAGTACTTTGTGTTTACTGGGAAAGTTTCCACAGAGTCTTGAACACTTACAGCCATTGGAAGAAAAACTCAGGAGTCAAGCTTTTTGTTTTGTTCTGTTGACAATCGCAAAAGCAAATCCGTGTTCACATTTTGCCATACCCACACCCTGCCATCGGATCGACACATTTTGTACCATGATTCGTCACAAAAAAAATGGTTCAAATGGCTCTGAGCACTATGGGACTTAACTACTGAGGTCATCCGTCCCCTAGAACTTAGAACTACTTAAACCTAACTAACCTAAGGACATCACACACATCCATGCCCGAGGCAGGATTCGAACCTGCGACCGTAGCGGTCACGCGGTTCCAAACTGACGCGCTTAGAATCGCACGGCCACACCGGCCGGCGATTCGTCACTCGTTGTTGTTGTTGTTGTGATCTTCAGTCCTGAGACTGGTTTGATGCAGCTCTCCATGCTACTCTATCCTGTGCAAGCTTCTTCATCTCCCAGTAACTACTGCAACCTACATCCTTCTGAATCTGCTTAGTGTATTCATCTCTTGGTCTCCCTCTACGATTTTTACCCTCCACGCTGCCCTCCAGTACTAAATTGGTGATCCCTTGATGCCTCAGAACATGTCCTACTAACCGATCCCTTCTTCTAGTCAAGTTGTGCCACAAACTTCTCTTCTCTCCAGTCCTATTCAGTACCTCCTCATTAGTTACGTGATCTACCCATCTAATCTTCAGCATTCTTCTGTAGCACCACATCTCAAAAGCTTCTATTCTCTTCTTGTCCAAACTATTTATCGTCCATGTTTCACTTCCATACATGGCTACACTCCATACAAATACTTTCAGAAACGACTTCCTGACACTTAAATCTATACTCGATGTTAACAAATTTCTCTTCTTCAGAAATGCCTTCCTTGCCATTGCCAGTCTACATTTTATATCCTCTCTACTTCGACCGTCATCAGTTACTTTGCTCCCCAAATAGAAAAACTCCTTTACTACTTCAAGCGTCTCATTTCCTAATCTAATACCCTCAACATCACCCGACTTAATTCGACTACATTCCATTATCATCGTTTTGCTTTTGTTGATGATCATCTCATATCCTCCTCTCAAGACACTGTCCTTTCCGTTCAACTGCTCTTCCAAGTCCTTTGCTGTCTCTGACAGAATTACAATGTCATAGGCGAACCTCGAAGTTTTTATTTCTTCTCCATGGATTTTAATACCTACTCCGAATTTCTCTTTTGTTTCCTTCACTGCTTGCTCAATATACAGATTGAATAACATTGGGGAGAGGCTACAACCCTGTCTCACTCCCTTCCCAACAACTGCTTCCCTTTCGTGTCCCTCGACTCTTATAACTGCCATCTGGTTTCTGTAAAAATTGTAAATAGCCTTTCGCTCCCTGTATTTTACGCCAGCCACCTTCAGAATTTGAAAGAGAGTATTCCAGTCAACATTGTCAAAAGCTTTCTCTAAGTCTACAAATGCTAGAGACGTAGGTTTGCCTTTCCTTAATCTAGCTTCTAAGATAAGTCGTAGGGTCAGTATTGCCTCACGTGTTCCAATATTTCTACGGAATCCAAACTGATCTTCCCCGGTTTCTACTAGTTTTTCCATTTGTCTGTAAAGAATTCGCGTTAATATTTTGCAGCCGTGACTTATTAAACTGACAGTTTGATAATTTTCGCATCTGTCAACACCTGCTTTCTTTGGGGTTGGAATTATTATATTCTTCTTGAAGTCTGAGGGAATTTCGCCTGTCTCATATATCTTGCTCACCAGATGATAGAGTTTTGTCAGGACTGGCTCTCCCAAGGCTGTCAGTAGTTCTAATGGAATGTTGTCTACGTCCGGGGCCTTGTTTCGATTCAGGTCTTTCAGTGCTCTGTCAAACTCTTCACGCAGTATCATATCTCCCATTTCATCTTCATCTACATCCTCTTCCATTTCCATAATATTGTCCTCAAGTACATTGCCCTTGTATAGACCCTCTATATACTCCTTCCACCTTTCTGCTTTCCCTACTTTGCTTAGAACTGGATTTCCATCAAAGCTCTTGATACTCATGCAAGTGGTTCTCCTTTCTCCAAAGGTCTCTTTAATTTTCCTGTAGGCAGTGTCTACCTTAACTCTAGTGAGATAAGCCTCTACATCCTTATATTTGTCCTCTAGCCATCCCTGCTTAGCCATTTTGCTCTTCCTGTCAATATCATTTTTGAGACGTTTATATTACTTTTTGCCTCTTTCACTTACTGCATTTTTATATTTTCTCCTTTCATCAATTAAATTCAATATTTCTTCTGTTACCCAAGGGTTTCTACTAGCCCTCGTCTTTTTACCTATTTGATCCTCTGCTGCCTTCACTATTTCATCCCTCAAAGCTACCCATTCTTCTTCTACTGTATTTCTTTCCCCCATTCCTGTCAATTGTTCCCTTATGCTCTCCCTGAGACTCTGTACAACCTCTGGTTCTTTCAGTTTATCCAGGTCCCATCTACTTAAATTTCCACCTTTCTGCAGTATGTTCAGTATTAATCTACAGATCATAACCAATAGATTGTGGTCAGAGTCCACATCTGCCCCTGGAAATGTCTTACAACTTAAAATCTGGTTCCTAAATCTCTGTCTTACCATTATATAATCTATCTGAAACCTATTAGTATCTCACTCCACACAACTTTTTTCACTATTCAGTTGTCCAATGTTTACGCTCCTTATACCAAGCGAGGCTTCGTTTCGTATTTACCGGCGTGATGTGTGGCTTATGAGCAGCCGCTCGACGATGAAATCCTAGTTTTCTCACCTCCCGCCAAACTGTCATAGTAGTTGCAGTGGATCCTGATGCAGTTTGGAATTCCTGTGTGATGGTCTGGATAGACGTATGCTTATTACACACGACCCTATTCAACTGTCAGCGGTCTCTGTCAGTCAACAGGTGGGGTCGGCCTGTACGCTTTTGTGCTGTACGTGTCGCTTCACGTTTCCACTTCACTATCACATCGGAAACAGTGGACCTAGGGATGTTTAGGAGTGTGGACATCTAGTGTACAGACGTATGACACAAGTGACACCCAATCACCTGACCACATTCGAAGTCCGTGAGTTCCGCGGAGCGCCCCATTCTGCTCTCTCACGATTTCTAATGACTACTGAGGTCGCTGATATGGAGCACCTGGCAGTAAGTATCAGCACAGTATACCTAATATGAAAAAAGTATGTTTTGGGGGGTATCCGGACACATTTTATCACATATTGTTTGTAACAAATTGTGTAGTGGTTCACTGATTGAGGCTGCATGAGTGAGAAACGTCCTGTAACAATTTATTTGTCCTAATATGGCACATTATTACTTGACATCTTTGGGATGCAGAATATTTAAAATGGCGCCAATATGTTGTGGTGTCATCTTCAGGCAGTGTGCAGACAACGTGTATCCTAAGTATAGCATTTTGCGGTAAAGGAAGATGCATTTGTCTGTGCTGCATTTCAGATTTGCCGCTTGTAGATATTTGAAAACGGAGTCCAAATTCTGTAAGAGTTTCTTCGGAGTTGTGCGTGAGACAATTATGTTGTCAAGGTAGTTCACAGTGTTCAGAGCTTTCCTAATTAACTCTACAGCTTGCAGACGTTCGGTGAATTTTGCTGTAGCACAGTGGTCTGTTGGGTAATTTGTTCTAAATTTTGCTGTTAAGTGGCACAATTTGTTAGTTTCACTGTAATATGGGGAATTTTGTTACAGTTATTACTGTAATGGGCATTTTGCTACAATTTCACAGGAACATGAGGCTATTTGTTACAGTTTCACTGTAATATGCGACAATTTGTTGTGACGTTTGCTGGAATATGAAGTAATTAGAAATTCACTGTAACATGGGGCAATTTTTTACAATTTCATTGTAAGGTAGGATGTTATTATTTTTGCTGTAACACAGGCAAATTTGTCATAATTTTACTTTAAAATGTAGATATCTGGTGTGAAGTGTTATATCGTCTCCACTGATTAATGCATGAATTGTTCAGTCTCTCAACATATTCCACGAGCATATGAAATATTCAAAGTCCAAACTTCCAGAGTAATTTTCATAAAATCAAACCACCCACAAGCTCGAATAACTTCAAGTTTGACGATCGTCAGAAATACACTGATGAGCCAAAACATTACGACCACCTGCTTAATAGCTTCTTTGTCCATCTTTGGGACGAAATACAGCACTGATTCTGCGTATCAGGGATCCGACAGTTTGTTGGTAGGTTTTGTTGAGATATGTGGCATTAGATGTCTAAGCACAATCTAAATAACTGGTCAATGATTTCCGTACGCGGTGATGCCACCCGATGGCGACCCGGGTGGGTTTCATAGTATTTAAATCAGGCGAATTTGGTCGCCGAAATTCAACATGAGTTCACTACAGTGCTCTTCAAACCACTGTAGCACGGCAATGGCTCCGAGACACGGACATTTATGCTGCTGAAAGATGACATCGCCATCGGAAAAGACATCAAGCATGACGGGATGCAGGTGGTTCGCACTACCACAGGTCCCACACAAGCGCAGGAGATGTCTCCCATACCATAAGGCCGGTTCCCACCAGGGCTGCCTCGCGTGAAAACCGCGCGGCAGCGGCATGGTTGCCAAAACGCCGTCAGCGGCGCGGCGCGGCGCGGCGCGGCGTGGCGGGGTCTGCGTCGCGGTTTGCCCACGTCGAACCGCTTCCGCTGCCGCGTGCCGCGCTCCAGGTCCGCGCGACGTCAGGTACGGAACCCCGGGCCACACGAACTTTCGCCGAACCGCTGGCGCAGACACGGCGGCAGCTATGAAATACTTATCATCCGATTCCAGGGAAACTATTCGGTAGAAAAATTTGATTCTTGTGCATGTTACAGCCTGATATCTTCTCTCGATAAAGGACCGAATTTCTTTTCGTTATTCGTCGTGGTTACTTGCTGTATCGCATTTGCGTGAACCTTTACACGAAATTTTAATGGGTGTGCGGAGGTAAAAACGCATTGTGTGGACTTTGCGTACAGTTCTTTTTAGGTAATACATTATTGCGTATGAAATTTAGTCAACATATCGAAATTGTTTTTAAAGCTGAGAGCAGAACGATACCTATCACCGTTCTCGAGATATTGACTGATATGTCGGCGGACAGGCTGTGCGGTGGCCGCGCGCGGGTCGCTCGCGATGCAACGGATACTTCGTCCTGCTTGTCGTAAACCATGTGGTTGAATCAACCGCAAATTTCGTAAACGGTTCAAGAAATCGAAACTTGTTTTCTTTTGCAAAAGATAACTTGTAAAAAGTCATGTATTTCGTCGCATGATAAATATCCAAAATCTATTTATCCACCGAGATATGCAAGTAACTACAGTTTTTCAGAAGGGATAGATGATTTTTTTTAAAACGGCATTTAATAGCATGTGGAATGAGAAGTTAAACCGAAACTAATTTGGTGGTATGTCACAAGATGTAAGGTGCCAAGTATCTACAGCTACTGATTATTTCCTTTGCTAAGTAACAAACGTTTTTTTCTTGATCCAGTGTACTTTATTAGTTCAAGACGCGTTTCGCCTTATACTTTAAAGCATCTTCGGTGGAATCTAGAATGATTCAGTTTTGTTTTGATATGTGATACTTGCAGATTATAAAACATTTCACATCTTTTTTTACGTGAATAACTGATTACTTACAGTGAATCCAGTTTTTGGCGGACATCTGCGGTTCCCCTCACCTGGTCACATGTTGGAGGTTGAACTAAAACTTAGATTATGGAACATAAGCACATTTTCATGTTCACTCTTTTTTCTTCTGTCACTAGCTGTAGACATTTTACCGAAGACTCTGCTTTGAAGTCGTAACTACAGTGGGTTCGCCTCATGTCCCTTCCTCTTTGGTTTGTTTATGTACATGTTGCCAACCTAAATAATTATATGCTGAAAACTAATGTTTGTTTATTTCTGTTCTTATATCTGTATGTGTGTGTGGCTAGCCAGTAATAATTATAGAAAGTTGAAAGTGAATGCAGTAGTTGTCAGACAGTGGTTGAAAGATTTGGTGTTCACCTGACTTCAGTTTTGGTTTAAATGTTTTGTGGAGGAGTGCATGGAAGAGTAAATTCACTGCTTACATTAATAGATAAAATAGTAGAATAGCATTTCAACAGATGATTATTATCAGAATACTATCACCCAACTCCTTTGTCCTCACTCTTTGACGCCTCATAATATGTCCTGTCAACTAACCCCTCTTGTAGTCAATGTTGTGCCGTAATTTCCTCTTCTTCCTCTATTTAATTCCGTACCTCTTCTTTAGTTACACGATCCTCGTATCTAATCTTCATCATTCTTATTGATCATCACGTTTTGAAAGCGTGCATTGTCTTCTTGACAGAACTGTTCATCGTCCACGTTTCACTTGCATACAAGGCTTCATTCCACACAAATACCTTTGTAAAATAGTATCCAACCATTAGAATTTATATTCGATTTGAACAAATTTTCTTTTTCAGAACGCTTTTCTTGCTATTGACAGTCTCCATTTTATATCCTCTCTACTTCTGCCTTCTCAATTACTGCTTCCTTTTCAAGTCATTGAAGCCTTAGAAATGCAGTTTGGTTTCTGTACAAATTGTAGATAATCTTGTGTCCCTGTGTTTTATCTATGACATCTCCAGAGCTTCAAAGAATGTTTTAATTAAGATTGTCAAAATCTTTCTCTAAACATGCAAATGCTATAAACACAGTTTCACAGTTATTCAGTCTGTCTACTTAGCTACGTGGTAGGATCAGTATTGCCTTGCGTGTTCAGACATTTCACAAGAATCTAACATTGTGCTTATGTTAGTTTGTACAACCCCTCCCCCTCTCCTCTCTACATATTCCTTCCACTTTCTAGCATACTCTTATTTGCTTAGTTCTGGCTTGCCAAGTGAATTCTTGACAGTTGCTTCTCCTTTGAGCAAAGTTTTCTTTCTTCTTTGTCATTTTCATTCTCCTGTTTTCCAAGTGCAAAATCGCGTTGCGATTTTGGACTTTCTGTCAACGTCATGTTTAGACATTTCTATTTCCCATGGCCTATTTTATTTGCTGCATTTTTATATTTTTCCCTCTTATTCAAGTTCCATCCCCTTAATTTGTTACCGTTTACTGTCTCTTTAGTTGTAAACTGCAGCTCGGAACCAATAAATTATTGTAGGTTTCCGTCTGCACCGGGAAATGTCTTATAATTTAAAATATGGTTTCGAAAACTCTGTTCCAAATATATATTATTCTTCCGTGATTCTTAAGCAAGGTGCTGGCGATGATTACATTATGCTCTGTGGGAAATTCTATCAGGTGGCTTCCACTTTCATCCCATCCCCCATGTCTTTGTGTTCTTACTGTTTTCGTGTACCTGCTACCGTATCACATTTTAAATTTTTGTCTCGCTTAACTATCTGAATAATCTCTTTTATCGTACATTGTTTCAATGTGTTAGGAGATAGTGAACAATCCTCAACGGTAGTCATGAAATCTGTTTATGGTGAAATGAGAAAACATGAATAATGAAATATGTGAAGGAGTACATTGTACAGAAAATGAAAAATTGGTATGTCTTCACCCAACTTCGTCTTTCCTTCATGTAGGTGTAAGATACAGTTAATGAAATGAACCGGGCGTTTCAGTGGGTCCCGCCCCGTACCTCAGTGGCTGTCCGTCATTGGCTACCGCTAGCGTCTGCCGCTTCCAGGTGGGAACGCCAATTCCGCGAGCCGCCGTGTCAAAGCGGAAAACGCTTGCCGCTGACGCTGACGCTATACATACAGGCCTAATCCTTGGCCCGAGGTTTGGAGTCTAAGCTGTGTATATCTGTTCCTCCAAGATCCTCACGGGTTGGAATAGTGTTGCCTCTCGTTGTGGATGGTCCTATCGTGTTGTTGGTGATAACTCCTGGTTGCCAGCATGCAGGCAGCAGCAGCATGACAAACAAGATCGAGAGGGAGGAGGGATGCACTCCACGGTCATTCCTTTCCCGGACGTCACAAACCTGCCAGCGGTTTTCAAGAAGATCGCAACGGTGGTGCGAGATGGGCGGAACGACGTCCAAAGAAATCCCTACCTTTTCCCGCAAGCGGAAGGGAAACGGAAGCCACCACTTCCACACCGGTCGTTCGAGCTTCGTGGCGGATATCGGGCAATTATGCTCGAATTCGTCACGAAGAACCACCTCCACACCATCAACTCCAACCCAGTCTCCACGCCGTGCGACTAGGCCTTCTTGTAGAAATCATATCAACAGTCGTCGGAAAATGATTTAGAAATCTTATGGAATCATGTACGCTCACAAACAGAAGTCCCTCTATCCTGTCAATCGATTACATACCTGAGAACCTTTCAAATATGCCTCGTGTCCTCAGATTCATCAAATGCCACCAGTCAGAAATATATATATATATATCTCTCTCTCTCTCTCTCTCTCTCTCTCTCTCTCTCTCTCTCTCTTTCTCTCTCTCTGTGTGTGTGTGTGTGTGTGTGTGTGTGTGTGTGTGTGTGTGTGTGTGTGTGTGTGTGTTAGTGTGTGTTTGGAGCTTATGGGCTCTCAACAGCGAGTTTATCAGAGCCCTTCATATATCTGCTGGAAATGCTAGATGCCTTACGTTTAACATAAGACACTTATAACCTGTGTGAGAACTCGCTTAAAAATTACTTAAAATGCTATGATAGCCTGTACATTAAATCGTTTGCTGTTTGTAGAAAAGGGTACGTGATGTTTAACGTTTTGTCTACATCAGCAGAAAATTTACAACAGACCAAGGTATACCTACAGTGGAAAAAATTGTTAGCCAAGAAATAACACACTCATCTACAAAAAAGTGTATGGTCATTGCAGTACAGCTAGCTGTGAATCTATGGTATGAATCTACTACTACTACTACTATTACAGATAGTTGAGGACCTATCTGAATTTATAATATGAATCTGCTGATATTACCTGACTGTATTCGACAAGAGGTCAACTGTTTGAATCTGTAGGATGAATGCCATATTACAACAAACATTGGTACTCTACCAACTACACCACACTGACCACACATCTATATAAACGATTACAGCACATTTTCCTGCACAAGCACCCTTACAGTTGACTGGTATAAAGCTCAAATTGGGCTGCAGTGATTCGAGGAGCGTTCATGCTCATGTCTTGTCTGTCAGATTCATCTGATCTCAATAGATCCAGGTTGTCATTGGAAGGCAGCTTTATACTTGAAAATTATGGGAATTGGTTGTAAACATGATATGCCTTTCTGGAATAAACCTCTGTAGAACTGATTCACTTGCATGGCTGTTGATGTGGTTCTAGTTGGTCTTCCCACAGCACGCGATGTTGTTCAGCGCGGACTCCAGCTCGGTGAGAGCTTCCTCTCTCCATCTCGGACTTCTTTCTTCAGCCGCGCGACCGCATCCTCCAAGATGAAGCCCTAGTCGCACGGCGTGGAGACTGGGTTGGAGTTGATGGTGTGGAGGTGGTTCTTCGTGACGAATTCGAGCATAATTGCCCGATATCCGCCACGAAGCTCGAACGACCGGTGTGGAAGTGGTGGCTTCCGTTTCCCTTCCGCTTGCGGGAAAAGGTAGGGATTTCTTTGGACGTCGTTCCGCCCATCTCGCACCACCGTTGCGATCTTCTTGAAAACCGCTGGCAGGTTTGTGACGTCCGGGAAAGGAATGACCGTGGAGTGCATCCCTCCTCCCTCTCGATCTTGTTTGTCATGCTGCTGCTGCTTCTTCTCCACATCCGGCGGTGGCGGCGGCAGCTGAACAGGCTGCACCACGTCCGTGGGCGTCTCCCCGGTTTCGTGTAATGCTACAGGTTCCGGGGCGACGTCCGTTTGCGTGGACACATCCACCCCAGCTTGTCGTACCACCGTAGGGGTGGCATCGGGGGCGGGTGTCTTCTTTTGCAGCGTCCTGATTTCATCCCGCAACTCTTGTAGCTACCGGTGGAGACCGACGATCTCCTCCTGCATTGCCGCCCTCTCTGCCGCCATCGCGGCTTTGAGGGCGGCGACGGCGTCGTCGGTGGTGGCGCTGGGCGGGATTGCGGCCGCCACGTTTCCCTCTTCGGGAGGAGGTGGCGGGACGGCTGCCTCTTCCCAAGTACCGCTTTCTTGGCGGTTGAAGTCCGCTTCTTCAAATATGTGCAGCTGCGTGCGTTTGCAGCGTGCGCGCCGCCGCAGTTACCGCACGTTGACGCGACGTGTGGTGGCTTGTCGCAATCGCGTGTATCATGTGCCTTGGCACATTTCAAACACGCGACTGCGTCCTTGCACGTCCTGGCTACGTGTCCGATCTTCTGGCAACAGTAGCACTGCCTCTTGTGCTGCGGTCGGGTGCGCTTCTTCTTGTTGCTGCCACGGCCATCTCCCGCTAGCGTGAGTAGAAGCTTGGCCACAGCAGCAAGTTTGCCTCCCTTTCCGCGTCCTGACATGGCGTTGGGCTAGTGGCGTTGGCGTGCGCGAGCGACGGTAACGAAGTGAGCCGCAGCGAGTCGAGCAGCGGAATGTGTCCGCTGTAGTGGGAACTGCTCCCACCAGCCTACGTTGGTGGCGCGCTGCACGTTTCGAACTGCCGTTCACCTCGATGACTGCATTTATGGAGGCGATCATCGACCTAGTGTAGCAAAAATGTGATTCACCCGAAGAGCTGACACGTTTTCATTGATCGACGGTCGATTCCCGATGGTCCCGTGCCCACTGCAGTCGTAATTGACGGTGTTGTTGGGTCAACACGTGAACACGTAGGGATAGACTCCTACTACACATAGCAGACAAAACTCCAAACCCCGGGTTCTGTGAAGATCGTGAACGCCCAACAATTTAGCGCGTAGTGGTTGCTTCACTGTCTTTACCTCTTTCCGTAGATGCTCACGACAGTAGCAAGTGAACATTCGACCAGCTTCGCCCTTTTCGAGAAACTCGTTCACAGGCTCTGCTTAATAATAATCTGCCTTTTGTCAAAAACGCTTATCTCAATGGATTTCCCCATTTGCAACCCATATCTTCGCTAGAGTAATCCCCCATCCGTGTTGCTGTGCTTACATACTTTTGTTACCATGTTACGTGGCAGAAAGCCACCAGGCGACATCCAACGTCGCGGTGGGTAGTGCTCATAATGCTTTGGCTGATTTCACTACAGTAGAGCATATTTAAATGTCCTACAACCTAGGAGGCTTGGAGAATTGCTCCAATTTCGCACGTGAGGTCATTTTACATGACATGTCCCAACTGCCACAATCATGACCAGCAAAATACCTCCTATTCAACCGCCCTTCTTGTAGAAATCATATCAACAGTCGTCGGAAAATGATTTAGAAATCTTATGGAATCATGTACGCTCACAAACAGAAGTCCCTCTATCCTGTCAATCGATTACATACCTGAGAACCTTTCAAATATGCCTCGTGTCCTCAGATTCATCAAATGCCACCAGTCAGAAATATATATATATCTCTCTCTCTCTCTCTCTCTCTCTCTCTCTCTCTCTCTCTCTCTCTCTCTCTCTCTCTCTCTCTGTGTGTGTGTGTGTGTGTGTGTGTGTGTGTGTGTGTTGGAGCTTATGGGCTCTCAACAGCGAGTTTATCAGAGCCCTTCATATATCTGCTGGAAATGCTAGATGCCTTACGTTTAACATAAGACACTTATAACCTGTGTGAGAACTCGCTTAAAAATTACTTAAAATGCTATGATAGCCTGTACATTAAATCGTTTGCTGTTTGTAGAAAAGGATACGTGATGTTTAACGTTTTGTCTACATCAGCAGAAAATTTACAACAGACCAAGGTATACCTACAGTGGAAAAAATTGTTAGCCAAGAAATAACACACTCATCTACAAAAAAGTGTATGGTCATTGCAGTACAGCTAGCTGTGAATCTATGGTATGAATCTACTACTACTACTACTATTACAGATAGTTGAGGACCTATCTGAATTTATAATATGAATCTGCTGATATTACCTGACTGTATTCGACAAGAGGTCAACTGTTTGAATCTGTAGGATGAATGCCATATTACAACAAACATTGGTACTCTACCAACTACACCACACTGACCACACATCTATATAAACGATTACAGCACATTTTCCTGCACAAGCACCCTTACAGTTGACTGGTATAAAGCTCAAATTGGGCTGCAGTGATTCGAGGAGCGTTCATGCTCATGTCTTGTCTGTCAGATTCATCTGATCTCAATAGATCCAGGTTGTCATTGGAAGGCAGCTTTATACTTGAAAATTATGGGAATTGGTTGTAAACATGATATGCCTTTCTGGAATAAACCTCTGTAGAACTGATTCACTTGCATGTTCGATCTGCCGATGATTGTAAAGCCGCGTGGAGTGGCCGCGTGGTTTGAGGCGTCATGTCACGGACTGTACGGCCCCTCCCGCCGGAGGTTCGAGTCCTCCCTCGGGAATGGGTGTGTGTGTTGTCATTAGCATAAGTTAGTTTAAGTGGTGTGTAAGTCTAGGGACCGGTGACCTCAGCTACTTGGTCCCTTAGGAATTCACACACATCTCAATATTTGATAATTGTAACCTTTCATGTGGAGTACAGTGAATATCATAACAGCAGGCCTCTCTGTCATGACCATCTGCCCCCTTGGCCAGCGAAAGACTTTCCACACAACTGCCTTGTTGAAGGAAGTACCAAACGCTATTAATTAGTCATTCCTATTTTCAAGAACTGTCACCGATCGTATGCACACAACGATAGCTCTATAATGCTGACGTCTGTTGCCTATGTAATTTTTGGAACTGGTTTTATGACCTTTTAGAGACAGAATATCAGCATTCATTCCACAAAGAATGATTGTGTGGAACTCGGCTCCCTAAATTTCTCTATGAAACTCAGAAGGCAGTAGGTATCAGTGTTTATTTTGATACCATGTTTGATACAATTCCAGGTTGTCCCTATATGAATAAAATATTCATTATCAGAATATACTGGTTTTTGGATTGCAGAGTACCAAGCAAATAACGTGTTATTTTTAACGTAGGGGAAAGTGCAGACTTAAAAGTAGTTTAATGTATTCGTTATTTTGGTTTCTACCAATGGTGGTGTCTGGTGCAGCGAGCGACAATGTTGCCGGCTCCTGTCACAGTGCTCAGCCTGGATGTCTGTCAACACAGTAAGCCATTACCTGTTTCTAAATCTGAGGCCGGATGAAGGTTCAAAATGGTTCAAATGGCTCTGAACACTATGGGACTTAACTGCTGAGGTCATCAGTCCCCTAGAACTTAGAACTACTTAAACCTAACTAACCTAAGGACATCACACACATCCATGCCCGAGGCAGCATTCGAACCTACGACCGTAGCAGTCACGCGGTTCCGGGCTGAAGCGCCTAGAACCGCTCGGCCACCACGGCCGGCGCGGGTGAAGGTTCTAGGATGTATCTGTGTAAGTAAGTGTCTGCTACCTGGGATCTTAAGTCAGAATGTCCTGCATGCCCCACCATGCCAAAGATGGAAATTCCAATGGCATTGTGCTGAGTGAATGTGGGCGGAGACATCATCGTGGAGCAGGGGCTGCAGACATTGCAGCTCATAACAGTCATGGAGAACAATAGGACGTCACACAGTTCTAGTGACATAGCGTGCTAGATCCGACACAGACTGAGGAAAGCTGCGAGGTGGACGAGATGGACCACTGAAACTGCTTGGGTGCCAGTGGTGGATGTAGTTGGCAGGAGAGTGCTCAGCTGTGCATACTGCTGTGGTAGGATCTCAGGCTGCCTGAACAAGCTAACTATAGCCAGCAAGACTTGTGGCTAGCATCATGCTGCTTCTCTGAGTCCCCTCCTGTGTAGTGTGGACTGGTTGTTGACTGATAGACTACCATTACAGGGCTGAGGAAGTCTGACAACACTGCAGGTTGGGACCGCATCTCACGTCCGCCACCTTGCCTTCTATACTTAGTACAAGTGACCTACAAGCACCTACAGGGTAAATACCCCTGTGATTTTACGCTTAGTATAATTGGACTATTTGAATTTCACACCAAGTTTTGATTTTCCTACTACACTCATGCTCATAAATTAAGGATAACTGCAGAATGTGGTGCCACACAACGTGGCACTACACAAAACTGGTACTAATAGCATAGGCACATAGGGAACACACACGACACAAATCTGTAAGTTCACAGTATTGGTGATAAGTTGAGAAAACCGTCCCGAAACACATGTGCTATAAAACTCCACTGTTTCCTGCGCATGTACCCCGACATCAATATGGGATATGATCACCATGGACACATACACAGGCCGCACAACGGGTTGGCATACTCTGGATCAGGTAGTCGAGCAGCTGCTGGGGCATAGCCTCCCATTCTGTCGGAGCTCCTGATGCGTCCTAGTGGTTTGAAGACGTGCAGCGATACGTCGACCAAGAGCATCCCAGACGTGCTCGATGGGGTTTAGGTTTGGAGAACAGGCAGGCCACTCCATTCGCCTGATATCTTCTGTTTTAAGGTACTCGTCCACGGTCGGCCAGAGTGGCCGAGCGGTTCTAGGCGCTACAGTCTGGAACCTCGCGATCGCTACGGTCGCAGGTTCGAATCCTGCCTCGGGCATGGATGCGTGTGATGTCCTTAGGTTAGTTAGGTTTAAGTAGTTCTAAGTTCTAGGGGACTGGTGACCTCAGAAGTTAAGTCCCATAGTGCTCAGAGCCATTTGAACCATTTGAACTCGTCCACGATGGCAGTTTGGTGGGGCCGTGTATTATCATTCATCAGGAGGAGGGTGGGACCCACTGCACCCCTGAAAAGGCGGACATTCTGGTACAAAACAAAGACATGCAGGGTTGTATGTGCACCAATCATAATTCCACCCCACACCATTAAACCACGACCTCCATACAGGTCCCTTTCAAGGACATTACGGGGTTGGTATCTGGTTCCTGGTTCACGCCAGATGAAAACCAGGCGAGAATCACTGTTCACACTATACGTGGACTCGTCCGTTAACATAACCTTGGACCACTGTTCAAATGACCATGTACTGTGTTCTTGACACCAGCCTTTACGGACTCTCCTGTTACCAGAGGTCAGTGGAATGCACCTTGCAGGTCTGCAGGCGTATAAACCATGGCTGTTTAGTCGTCTGTAGAGTGTGTGTCTGGAGACAACTATTCCAGTGGCTGCAGTAAGGTCCCGAGCAAGGCTACCTGCAGTACTCCGTGGCCGTCTGCGGGCACTGATGGTGAGATTTCGGTCTTCTTGTGGTGTTGTGCACTGTGGACGTCCCGTACTGTAGTGCCTGGACACGTTTCTTGTCTGCTGGAATCGTTGCCATAATATTGAGATCACACTTTGTGGCACACGGAGGGCCCGTGCTACGACCTCCTGTGTTTGACCAGCCTCCACTCCCCCTAGTGTTCTACCCCTAATAACGTCATCAATATGTGTTCTTTGAGCCATTTTCAACACACTGTGACCATTAGCACGCCTGAAAACGTCTGCACACTTACTCGCTGCATCTTACTCTGACATGCACCAACACACCTCTGTGTATGTGGACTGCTGCCAGCGCCACTGTGCGAAGACCGCAGGTCAAATGCACCGCATGGTCATACCCCGAGGTGATTTAAACCCGCAAACCGACCACCAGAGCGTTGTTTCACCATGTATCAGCATTATCCTTAATTTATGAGCATGAGTATTTCACGCATAGGGAATTGGTCCATGTCCGAGTGGTGAGAGGGAATCTGGTAATGTAGCATATTTCATGGGGTGGTGGGAGGAGCAGGCCTGCCAATAATGCAGCTTAGGCTGAAACTGGCCTAGCTATACTACTACACAAACACGATATTAATAATTAATTTGAAAATAATAAAATATTTGGCTAAAAGGCTATTTCTGAACGCTATGTTTTGAATTAAAAGTAGATACTATGCTATTCTACGATTTTTCAAATAGAGAAGCACCACTTCCCCTTTTCCTACTGAGCTGAAATCACTCACAACTCATTCTTCGTGCAACGCAACTAAACTATGGGCTAGCACTGAGAAACAACCGAACTCGAGAAATAAGAGCGTAAGGCTGTCTATGGGTAGAACTGAGAGTACTTTGTGATGCCCGGTCTATCACCTCACTGACATCACCGATATTACTCAGTAATTTGGATAATGTTGCAAAACTAAAAATATATTGAAGTGCGAAAGGCACTAGATGTGGATACCCACTGTTGGCCACTTGGCCATTACCTGACGAAACTTACAATACTCCGCAAAAACGACCTTGTAAACATAGAGCTGGCATAGTATTAAGTCACCTGGAAAATGTAGTTCTGATTTTAGTACACCCTAAGCAGTTGTTGTACATCACATATGTCTTTATTGATATTGTTGGCGTCCGTCCGAGGTCGGAGCTAGACCACGTGCTTGTGTTTATTAGTGTTTAAAATCTATATCCGTAGTGCACCACATGCCGTGGCCAGAGTAACCATTTTGAAAGAGCCAGGGCTACATCCCGTAACTCCCCTTATTTTCCCTTAGCTGGCCTTGCCCACTGTCACACCGCGCTCGGCTTCCACGTGGAGCTTCTCTGCTGCATTCCACAACCGCCTTCCCACCCGCCGTGCTCGGCCGCCACCATCCCCAGTGTGGGAACTTGCCTGTCCCCTCACTCCTGCATGTGGCTGGTGAACAGATAACCAAAGGTTTTTAACCATTCTTGCTGTGATGGCATGTTTATCAGGAAGTCAACCGGTAGAGCTATTGCACTGGTATAACGAAACCAATTTACTAAACATCTGCATGTCTTCTGATGAAGCTCCTCTGTGTCCATGCAATGGGAATATTTAGTGCGGAAAATGTATTAACAATCCGGCTGTCAGCACAGGTTTTATGTGTGTAACTCAGTGTATACAAAAGGGATAGTTACTCCTAAATCTCAGGATGTACTTGGTTTGAAAACTCAACAACATATGGGTTCCGCCCTTCTTATGGTCATGATTGCAAGATTGCAACACTAACAAGATAATGGGATGACAGTTGTTTTATGAATTACGTGATTTTGCACCTCCATGCCAGTTTATTTGCTATCCTATTCATATATTGTCTTTATTGTCTGGTACTACTTCATACATTTACACGAGCCACTGCTCTAAAACTTCTGCGTGATTTGCTTCATCCATTTCGGTGCTCAATAAATATTTTGTTCTGTTTTGCACTAAATTCAGCTGATATCGGTCAGTGCCCATGTTATACCTTTACTCACACACATGATACGTGGGCCCCTTAATAACACACACAACATTGTGCACCTTTTCATCATTTATCTCCTCCTCTACACCCAGTGGTGGATCGCTGGTGCAGACTTAGGCGCTAAACGCTCACCTCCGGATAGGAGGCTACGCCAGACGGTCTCTGTACAGGGCTTGGAATCCAGTTGTACTCTAAAAAAATCGCTACACTTTGCCCTGCAGATTTTTACATTCGCACGATTTCATTATATCCTATAGAACGCGAGATCTTTAATCCGTCTGCATTCTCCAGCTGACTTTATACTCAAGTCGCAAATATGTTAATAATCTCACTAGGTTTTCTCACAAACAGGACAATGAGAAACAATCGTTGATAAAATTACCTACCATAGCAGGTGCCATTTCAGCTCCGCAATGCTTGGGTTACCAGTCTTTCCAGATGATCTAGTGAAAGGTCACTACCGTTAGCATTCTGTCGGGATGAGATGTTGCCTACTATTTCAGCAAGAACTTTAGTTTGAACAAAATGTGCCCACCGTTGACTTATTCCTGCTCTCATTTCGAGTTAAGGTAACGTTACCTGTTGGTATCAAGATTTATTATTTTCGCTTGAGTACCTTTTCGAGAAGCGCTGGCACTAGTCCACTGAAACATCAGTGTTGTCAGTGACTTCTACTCGAACATCCTCTGATGCATATGTGATGTTGGCAATAACCTAGTTAAGTGCGATGATTACTATATGAACTGTGAGAGTTTTTGTTATTGTGTATGAAGTGCATAACCATTTATTTCGTGGGGTATTAATGCATTGTTGTATATATTGATGTACTGCTATGTAGCTAACTACGTTCTCAATAATCCATGCTACGAACCATGGTGTAGCATCATGTCTGCACACTGCCGATTGTACTTCAGCTTTCCGCAGCAGAATTCCCTGCTGATAAGGGCTATGAATTAATGCGCTCGACAGTCCTGCCCTGCATTTTTAGCTAGTTCAAGAATTTAACTCATACTACACTTGAGTGAAACTGATGACCTCAGTAGTTAAGTCCCATAGTGCTCAGAGCCATACACTTGAGTCAGTGCCCTCTGGAGTGGACATGAGACTCTATTCCTACCGGTTTAAAGATCCTTTCCTCTACACTGTTTTTATAATTGTAAAAGGTGTTAAGACTTAATGTACTGGAGGATATATTTTAAAGAAGTTCATAGTGAAAGTCTGCGGAATCCGCTGGGATTTTGTATTGCCTGTTTAGTGAATGGGCAGTCTCTTATCTAAGAGACTAATCCCGACATAGTGTGGGTGACTCAGTTCCTTCCGCTACCAAAGAGGCAGGACCACAGTCATCCGTTCTGCCGATCTGCATTGTGAATTAATGACGGCGGGCCTCTGCCATCGGCTGCTACATTTTTTTTTTTTTTTTTTTTGGCGCCCCTTTCTAATTCTTACTGTGCTATTATTCGAATGCATGATGTGTGTGCTTCTGAACATGTCCGAAAGAACACACACAACGCATTCATATAATTGTTTCTCCTAGATTGGCAGTTGATCCACTTTCTTCAGTGTAGATGCACGAGTACGTCCGACCTCGTACAGAGAATCTCACAGTAGCGAGCATAGAGGAAATGGGTAGGCACTGAGTTTAGGTGGCGATAGTTGGGAGTGTGGGTCGGCAGTGAGGCGTGCCCAAGTAGTCCGTGCGGTGGCGACAATGCTGTGTTCCAAATGGCATAGTGGTTAACGCCCCTACCTAGTAAGCAGGCGATACTCGGTTCGGATCCCAGTTTGCCACACTCCTTGCCGGCGATTCTGTGTAATGTCCTGATGTAGCTGACACCAGTAATCCGTTTCCTTTCCTTTCTTCCCTTCTACACCTTCAATTTACGTGCAGTTTTACTCTACTGCCGAACTACCCACACTATTCTTTAGTTATTTTTTTACTGATGGCGAGTGGTCGCTTATTTACTATATTGTCTTTCCCTGCCAAGATCACTGAGACATCACATCTCCCTGCCTAAGGAGTTGATTAGCTTCTCTTTTCCAAACTATGGTGTGAGGGTGAACTTTTTCGAATGCGCCTCTCCGGTATGCAGCTAATGCTATTAATCATGTTGCCAACCCAAGCCCTCGTTGACCTGAAGGTGAAGTTCCGCTGTGTTCAAGCCCACTGTCACTCAAGAGCATCTTTCCAAATGATTACATACGTAAACTATTCAACACCCCCAAACGTTCGGTTGAACGGTTATTTCGGATGAAGGAATCTGCGTAATGACTAAAGCCGTGAGGAGAGACACCAAAACTTTTGGCAACCATATTTCTGCCTCTCCAACTGCAAGCTTTTTTTTTTCGTGTGGAGAAATTGCAGAATGAAGTGACTGGGTCACACACTGTGTTATATATCAAAAGTGAACGTGTAATTTTTTTTTGTTTGCATATTTGCTCCTTTGTTTCGTTTTCAGGAAAAGACAATGATATTTGAAAAGATTACATTTGATTTCACCCCAGTGAGGACCATATTTTGTATTGTTTTTGTTTTCTTTATTGTGTGTCTCTTATTTCCAGAAAGGGACATTGATTTAACAATGATTTTTAATGTATATATATATATATATATATATGTCCGCAACTCTTGGTCTTGCGCTAGCGTTCTCGCTTCCTGCGCACGGGGTCCCGGGTTTGATTCCCGGCGGGGTCAGGGATTTTTCCTGCCTCGAGATGACTGGGTATTGTGTCGTCGTCATCATCATCATCATTCATCCCCATTATGGTCGGAGGAAGGCAATGGCAAACCACCTTTCCTAGTACAGCGATGCGGGTCCCCCGCATCGTCCCCTACGCTCCTCTGAGTATATGGGACCTCATCATCATCATCATATATATACATACACTTTGTGTATACAAAAAGAATCCACAAAAATAAATCAAATGCAACATATATTAAACAATATATGTATATATGATGATGATGATGATGATAAGGTCCCATACTCCGTGGAGCGTAGGGGACGATGCGGGTGACCCGCACCGCTGTATTAGGCAAGGTGGTTTGCCATTGCCTTCCTCCGACCGTAATGGTGATGAATGATGATGATGAAGACGACACAACACCCAGTCATCTCGAGGCAGGAAAAATCCCTGACCCCGCCGGGAATCGAACCCGCGACTGTGGGGGCTGTTTACCGAAATTTCTTATGTCTTTAGCAAATTCATTTCATGCTCGCATCGCAGATGCATTTATGCTCCAGAGAGAGTAGGTAATATATAAACTTCCAATTTTATCGGTGATTTATATGGGGCCCGAGTGAGGGCAAAAGTTAAGATTTTGGACATTGATGAAGAATCATCCATTACTTCAGAAAGTTTATATATTGTACTGTGTGTGACACTGTTGCCTAGGTTAGCATTATCAGACTTAAGTCCTAGGTTGGCTATACTTTCTGGTGCCTTGTGGTCTTCTTTCTAGTTGCGGAAGTGTTTATGTGGTGGCAGTCAGAAGGTGGCACGGAAGGAGTCGTCAGTCGGTGCACCGAACCACGAGCAAAGGCGGTTGCTTGCTCACTCGGGATGAGCCTTGCCGCAACCTGTGGATGTTGTTTGTTTTTGGGACCAGTTGCACACAGTGGGCGTCGCAGCCCTGCAGTATTGTGGATTCTAGAGGCGGTGCAGCATGAACTTATCTACTCAAGTTTGACGCAGGGATTGAATTCTAATCACAACCCACGTATGCTACTGATAGAAGCAGGTACTGTACTTTGACGTGGCTATTTCGTCATTTTCTAATTCCTACTCGTAGACTGCGTACTAGCACAATGCATGCAAACTGTGTTCATGGATTCGGCCATATATCGTGTTGGTGTGGTTCTACGAGGGCAAATCAGTAAGTATCTGTAATTTTACTCTAATTTTTTTAGGTTGAGTTCTCACCAGCCGCTGGATGACACCGTTATCTTCGCCTGTGGCAGGTTGCAGCGACTTTAAGATGGCCGCGCCAGTCTCTGTTTACACCACAGGAGAACAGCGATCCACAATCCCTTTTTTGTCGTGTGAAGGCATATCAGGAGCAGAAATTCACAGAAGACTTTCAAGGTAATTTGGTGACAATTTTTTGTCACATTGAAGTGGCTTAAGTAGTTCAAAAGTGGTCGGAGGAGCGTGAAAGACGAGGAAAAATTATAGCAACCAGCTACAGCCACAACTCATGTCATTAATGAACGAGTCCGTGCTTTGATTCTGAATAACAGACAAGTGACTGTTGATGATGTAGCAAACCATCTGCAGATTAGTCATGGTTCTGCATATGAAGTCATGCACAATAGGCTCAGCTTTTACAAAGCCTGCGCAAAATGGGTTCCAAAATAACTCTATGGAGAGCACAAGCGGAACATTGTAAAAATATGTCAGCATCTACTGGACCATCATGCTAACGAAGCTGGAACGTTTCTAAAACGAATCATCACTGTAGATGACCCACTTAAAGATGCTTGAAGAGTCCGTCGATCCAGCTCTGATGGACACGGCCAAGATTTTTTTTTTTTTTCTACTGGGTAACGGCAACCTTATGCAACGGCGAACCGAACGTACTGAGAAGCAGGGTTACTATGTTGAAGAACGATATCAATAAAAACTGTTAACTCTTGTTGCAATAAATTATAAAAATTGATTGCAGATATTTATTGTCTTACCCTCGATATAGCGAGAGACTTCACATGAGTGTCACTTGTTAATAGACAGTTGTCTGATTACCTTACACTATTTCTACGATTCGAACTGCTTACTGAATTTTAATGTTGTTCTATAACGACAGGCTTTGTATGAGTGCACGTTGTTGTCGCACAGTCGGCTTTTCAAACGAGTGCGTATTACTGCTATAATGTTTGGTTATTTCAAGAACCCATAGTTTCATGCTGCTAATATTGAGTTGCTTCAGGGTAGCCTGTGACATTTCCTTAAATTTATATGAGTTGGAATGGGTGGACGTTCATACGCTGAAGTGCTTGTTATGATAGAATGAGCGCTTCGTACCCAACGCACCATACTAAGGAAGTTACTGTTGAAACTTCCTGGCAGATTAAAACTGTGTGCCCGACCGAGACTCGAACTCGGGACCTTTGCCTTTCGCGGGCAAGTGCTCTACCAACTTTTTTTTAAAAGTATTTTTCTATTTTTAATTATTTTTTAATTTTTTTTTAAATCTCATTTTGTCCGCTTTCGTTCGTAGCATCTGCTCGGGGGCGGACGTCGTAAGACATCCGTTTAAGTTCGTTGTTGATCGATTGACTCAGTTTTTTTTATTACAGAGGGCTGCTAACCCTCTGACCGAACACGCTGAGCTACCGTGCCGGCGTTCACGCCCGGTCCTCACAGCTTTACTTCTGCCAGTATCTCGTCTCCTACCTTCCAAACTTTACAGAAGCTCTCCTGCGAACCTTCATTCTGGAAACATCCCCCAGGCTGTGGCTAAGCCATGTCTCCGCAATATCCTTTCTTTCAGGAGTGCTAGTTCTGCAAGGTTCGCTGGAGAGCTTCTGTAAAGTTTTGAAGATAGGAGACGGGATACTGGCAGAAGTAAAGCTGTGAGGAGCGGGCGTGAGTCGTGCTTCGGTAGCTCAGTTGGTAGAGCACTTGCCCGCGAAAGGCAAAGGTCCCGAGTTCGAGTCTCGGTCGAGCACACAGTTTTAATCTGCCAGGAAGTTTCATATCAGTGCACACTCCGCTGCAGAGAGAAAATTTCATTCTGAAGTTACTGTTGTTTGGAAGGTTCTATGTAAAACCAGATTTAATAACAATCGCTTTGAAGATTTGTCGAATGAGCATGTGTTTTTCTAAAATATAATTAAATTGAACTTTTTCTAAAGTAAGCAGATGATTGTCAGTTTCAGGAATGCAGTTAAAGTGTTTTGTGAATATTTCCTTTTCAAACAGAGTAAAATAGGAAGTGCTTGTCAACCGGTCATTTATGTTTAGTCTTAATTTCTTGTGATGCCAAATGCTATGGGTTTTTATTGAGTCACAGTGTTAAACACTTTGTTGTCATGTGATTTCAACTATTGGGACGGGTGTATTGTTCAATTTCACTTTCAAATTTGACTCTAGTGTTGATAAATGAAAAGTGTTCTAATGTTAACGTAAACTCAATCAATTGATGCCATGATTTTATCCTGTTATCTCACATCAGTACACTATAATACTTGATAACATTTGTATGTGTGTAGAGAGCATTTAAAGATTTTTCATGTTGATCACAAGAGTTAGGGTTCTACCTTGTGGTCATACCATTTAATTAGGCAGGGTAAAGAAAGAACAAATAAACAAAATTTCTTTTTCCTGTGAGCACATTGTAATGAGGTCTGACATGATTTTTCTAACCCTCGTGGGGAATAATAAAATGCAGCAGTTATTTTACCCTCCATGAGATTTTATTAACTTGTGCAGACCGTATTTTCTCTGTTTGTGCTTTCTCAAATTTTTTTAAGTCTCCGAGGCTAGTTGCGGCGCCAGTTTGAAAAGGCATCTGTCTGCTCGTCCTTTCCTTACACACAGCATCGCGACTGATTCCTTCAGACCCATCGCAAGGAAAATTGTTGTTCAAATTTTAGGTTCAAAAAATGGTTCAAATGGCTCTGAGCACTATGGGACTTAACATCTGAGGTCATCAGTCCCCTAGAACTTAGAACTACTTAAACCTAACTAACCTAAGGACATCACACACATCCATACCCGAGGCAGGATTCGAACCTGCGACCGTAGCAGTCGCGCGGTTCCGGACTGAAGCGCCGAGAATCGCTCGGCCACCACGGCCGGCTCAAATGTTAGGTTTTGAGGCGTTATCTCTGGTATCTCCTAATTGGAGGAAAAGCTTTGTACCACTATAAATTCCCTTATTGATTGGTCATTTCGCCACCACCGAGGTTTTTTTTCTGTCTCTGCTAGGAGGGATTTGGTGAGTATGATATACAACTGTTGTGAGGACTTGGAATGTGATTTTGAATGTGAGTTCGTCATTTTTTTCGTGCTAGGAAATGCAGGGCAGCAGTTTGACGCCTGTCGACTGTGATCAACACAGATTCCTAGTTGTTAACGGACAGTAGGCACTTTCCACTGCATACGTGTACAGCAGGCGCAATCTTATCCATCTTCAGTCAATGGTCGTCTATACCACAAGGAATATAACACTAACTCAAGCAGTCGCTGGGTTCAATCTAAGTACTTCTGCACGTGTGGCTTATATCACACTCTAAAGCACGCTCACACAACATAAATACACTAAAGTTTTCGTTCACTGATTGCCAGGCGAAGCAGTAAAAATCGCATCAAGTAATAATGTTAATATTTCCAGCCTCCTCCTTACTCACCATCATTGACACTTAAGTTTCATTATACTAGGGAATCCAATAAGAAAATTTGTCTATTTTATAAAAAAATTACATACAATTTATCATGCTGAAATAATTTTACTGACATTGTACAATGCTTCTGCTAATTTTCTACATAGTCGCCATGTTTTCCAAGCATTTTTGGTAACGAGACAAGTTTTTTTAAACCAGTGTTATACCAGGTCAGTTCCCACGTTTGTAACCAGTTGTTCACTAATGATGTGACTTCATCATCGTAGTTGAAGTGCTTACTCCCAAGACGACCTTTGAGTTGGGGGAACATGTGAAAATTACTTACGGCAAGATCTGGTTAATATGGAGGATGCAGGAACGTTTACAGGTTGAATCTTCTGAGCTCTGCTTGGCTCATTTGAGCTGTATGACGGCGAATATTACCGTGAACGAAGAGAACTGAGAGAGACAAAAGTTTAAGACGTTTTCTATTGATGCCAGCTCGCAGATTCCTCAAGACGAGAGCAGAACCTGACATGGTGCAGCCCAGGTTTGGAAAAACTTGTGTCACGTTACCAAAGCTGCTTGGAAAAACATAGCAACTATGAACAACATTAACAGAAGAGTTGCACAATGTCAATAAAAATTTTTCAACGTGATAAATTGTGTAAAATGTTTTCATAAAATAGAGAAAATTAACTTATTGAACGCCGCACATACATGCGCATCACTTTACAATCACACTTCAAGCATTTGTGGCCTGATCGTGGTGTAAGTCACAGTGTCAAATCTCCATCTGGACTCCTATTGGTGGTCGTTAATATGGGGTATGTTTACTCTTCGCCTTTATGATGTCTCGAAACTGAGGACGCCGGCCTCTGTGGTGGAGCGGTTCTAGGCGCTTCAGTCCGGCGCCGCGCGGCTGCTACGGTCGCAGGTTCGAATCCTGCCTCGGGCATGGATGTGTGTGATGTCCTTAGGTTAGTTAGGTTTAAGCAGTTCTAAGTTATAGGGGACTGATGACCTCAGATGTTAAGTCCCGTAGTGCTCAGAGCCATTTGAACCATTTGAACCCTGTTGTTACTTGCTACGTAATACATAACTTGATTGCATATGAGTACAATGGAATTTAAATGGCAGTGATCTGATGGCAGTCTGAAGATCCTCTAGCAGTATATTTTGCCAGTCCATATGCAACATACAGAGGTAAAGATGGTTTATACTGGGCCACGAGATCAAGCGATTTGCCTTTTCTACAGTCGACTGGTGTGGGAATGTTTTTTGTTGTAACGAGTCGATCATATCTTGTTTTCTGGAAGTTACTGTAGCCGCCTTTTCAAGGATAGTCGAATAATACGAGAGGTTGTACATAAGCGGGACCACCAGCGCCTAGCAGCCAGTCGCCGACTCACCTCAGAAGATGTTGCCCGCAGTAGGCAACGAAACGTCAGGAAGGAGAAGAAGTTTTATATATGGACCACGGCAATTCAGCCCGGAAGTTTTAATTAATGAAGACGCCGGCCGTGAAAGCTTAGATGTTATGGTTGTACATAACTATTACTAAAGGTTTGTTGAAGTTTTTGATGACCCTTTGGCATCAACAAGAGCTACAGAACGATTCACAGATTCCATTATTTGTGCTTTTACTTGAGACAAATCTCCATTGCATTTTAATACATCGATCAACATTTTAAACTAATGCATGATTTATGCGAACTCTCAACCTTCTTACGTTCGTGCACTTAGTTTATGGCGCTGATAAAAGGATTATACTAACTAAATTGAGAGCCATTAGATTTAAGACCGAATTCTATGAGAACATGCTTTTCTTAGAGAAAATAACAATTAAGCTTAAAAAAGTTCGAATGTCACAATATTTCTCCTACGACGCCAGTGCTATACTTCAACGCCAATATGTCACACTCAGTTTCGTTTCATTTAAACTTGTTACAGTTCAATGTAACTGCAATGCCAGGGTTCCTGCGGATGTAATTTATCTAATAAATTGCATAAGAAACAGAAACATGAAACACGTAAATGATTTCGGCATAGCACATCTGCGTGCGCCGACTATCTAAATTATGTTTACTCCACATTGTAGTGATATGTGTCCCTCCTTCCATCCTTAAAAAACAATTTCAGTGTCATATAATTTAAAGTCCGCTGAACGTGAAGTATCAAGCGATCCCATTTTTCACTGCAAGCTCTCCGAATTAACTACTGTCGGTTTTTTAATCATAATAAATATGACCACTAAAGGCAAGTTACGATGTGAAACTATATGGTGTGAAAGAACCGAAGCTTTTAATCAATTAGTTTATTTATGATCGCTTGATAAAGATTGTGAATCTGACATTATTCTTTTCAGAATATTTGTGCAGAAATTAAAACGTCTACCAAAGTACTAATTTCGTAGGATATATATAGTTTTGCCTTATTTGCATAAACTTATTTTAATTTGATGCAACAGAACATGCAGAAATCACTGCCTATTTGTCGCTCCTTCCCCTCTTCCTCATGTCATGCCCATGCGGCCGACACCTACTGACCCCCTCCCAACCTCTACAGGCCGCGTTACCTCGTAAGCCATGTATCTGACGAACGTGCAACAACGAGCACGTGGAACTCAAGATACAGCTGTGATTAGCTGATACCCGGCTCTACCACTCGGCTCACTGAAACGTCAATCACAAAGTAGTTTTAATCGGAGCATATCTGGACTGCTGGTAGTCTAGTATAGTACGGCTAGCGCCTAGGACTCGACTACCCTTCAGACAGCCGTATAGCAGAAGTGGCCTGCATTCCTTCCCCGTTCGTTACACGGACTCCGGGATCACAAGGAATGTATACAGTAGCTGCACGACGGAAATTAACAGACTTTCATCACGGAATGGTAGTTCGAGCTAGAAGCATGGGACATTCCATTTCGGAATAAATTCAATGTTCAGAGACGTGCCACGAACGTATCCGTTAGGACAGTGCTCAGAAATTTGACGTTAATGGGCTATGGCAGCAGATGACCGACGCAATTTCCCCTTGGTAACAGTTCGACATCACCTGCAGCGCCTCTCCTATGTTCATGAGCATGTCGGTTAGACTCAAGCCGATTGGTAAACAGTGGCCTGGTCACTTGTACCCCGATTTCAGTTGGTAAGAGCTGATGGTAGGGATTGAATGTGGCGCAGACCCCCCGAAACCATGGACCCTAGTTGTCAACAAGGCACTGTGCAAGCTAGTGGTGGCTCCATAAAGATGTCGGCTTTGGTCACATAGAATGGACTGCGTCCTCTGACTACGTTCGGCTCTTATGCAGCCAATCCTGGACTTAATGTTCCCAAACAACGATGGGATCTTTATGAATGACAGTGGGCCATGTTATTGGACCGCAATTGTTCGCGATTTGTTTCAAGAACATTCTGGACAATTCGAACGAATGGTCTGGCCGAAAACATTACCCGACATGAGTCCCACTGAGCCGTCCGGGGTGGCCGAGCGGTTCTAGGCGCTTCAGTCTGGAACCGCGCGACCGCCACGGTCGTAGGTTCGAATCCTGCCTCGAGCATGAATTTGTGTGATGTCCTTAGGTTAGTTAGGTTTGAGTAGTTCTAAGTTCTAGGAGACTGATGACCTCAGATGTTAAGTCCCATAGTGCTCAGAGCCATTTGAACCATTTTTTGAGTCCCACTGAACATTTATGGGACGTGATCGAGACGTCAGGTCGTGCACATAACGCTGTACCAGCAACACTTTCACAATTATGGACGGCTATAGAGGCAGCAAGGCCCAGTATATTTGCAGGGGACTTTCAACGACTTTTTGAGTTCATGCCATGCAGAGTTGCTGCACTACAGAGGGCAAAAGGAAGTCCGACACGATATTAGGAGGTATCCCATAATTTTTGTCACCTCAGTGTACACGTTTTTGAGTGATGTCTGTTCTGTCGGACATGTCTGACAGAACACACACAATTCAAATATATACATTTCTGTAATATCGCGACGACTCCTTGACATTTGTTTCGGTCCAGATGCAGTAATATCGTCTGAACTTCAACGGGAATCAATAACCTGCAAGTAGGGGGTTAATGGACGATGGACGCTACGTTGCAGCGTGCGATAAGTTGAAAATATTGTTTGGTCAGGGAACGTGTCCGGATGGCCAAAGATGTTAAGGTAACCACTCACGAGAAGCGGTAAATCCTGGTTTGACTTAAGGTCCGGCACAAATTTTCAGCTTTTTCCATTGCCACAATGACCTGTGCGCCTGTAACTCACCCATCCTCTCCCTTTCTTTCGCCATTCTCTGTTTCATATAAATGATCTTAAGGAATTAATGCGACGTAAATAAAAAGCTGGGAGGATTGTTTCCCTCCTAGTCTTCAGAGGTCTCCATGCATCCCGGGGGCGCAAGTCTCACTACAGACGTCGCTGTCAGCGATGGCAGTATCTCTCTGACGCCGCCAGTCACCTGCCTCCAACCGCTGGTTTCAGTATCCTTCCGTGCTGCTACAGGGGTCACGGCTCGGCCGATCTACGCTAAGTCCCCTCTAGTTCTCACCTACACAAACTACGCTTATCTCTTATAGTGGAGAGACATTGTTACGACATGCTGTACCACAACATCCGTTCTCTATAATAAAAAAATATATAAATAAAAAATTATTGCATGCAATGTCCCTAATGAAACTTCCTCCTGCCACACCACACCATACGAACCTATCTCCACATCCTAAACTGTACAGATAACCCCATTCCACTGGCCGGAGGCGGAGCTGCAGTTTGCCACCACAGGAGTATCCCCAGTTTACAGACTCCTTGCAAGATGACATGCTCCCCATGCCAGACTACACCCATCATGAATGCAAGACCACCCCAAATATCGTCCTACCATCTCCAAGCCTCCTTTGACCCTGCACTGCAGATGTCCTCGAGCCAATTGGAAGTGACTACTTACCTGTTCTCCTCAGTATCTCGTACACTCTGCCTCATCCCCACCCACCCCATCCCAACCTCCTTCTGAAAGTTCTCCAACACTACTCCCACGCCACCTGGAATGCCTATTGAGAATCGTAGAAACCCAGATTGAAAGCCAGCCCTAAATCTTCCGGCAACCTGACGACATGCCTCCTACCACGTCCTTCCTAAAACAGAGTTTTTCAGACGCTATAACCGCCAAAGTTGCTACCAAGAACATATATCCTCATAGCCTCACCCTTCCCCCACAGGCCCTACTCCTCTAAGAATGCTGTCGCTTGTACAGCTTCTTCCTGCCGACTCATAAGTGGGATACGCTCACATGCCACCACCAAATGCAGAGACACGCCAGGAGCTTATTAAATGTAAAAAAGCCGGGAATGGCGCCACACATTCGCCAGAACGCTACACTCCCTAACTCCCTAGTACCTCTTTCAAGTACTGGAAAGGATTCCGCCGACTCAATGGTAACAACCAAGTCCTTCACTTTCCGCTCCTCCACAAAAACCATCCCGTACCCGACAACCTAAGCAAAGCTGGTCACTTTGCACCTTATGTTTGTGGCATTTTGATCACTTCATGCTTCCTACCATCAACGAACGCACAAGCTCCGCTGCCCCACCCCTGGCTCCCAGCTTCCAGTACTTGGACAACATACCACAAACAGAATTAAATACACCAATCCTAGTCGCGCGGGATTAGCCGAGCGATAAAGGCGCTGCAGTCATGGACTGTGCGGCTCGTACCGGCGGAGTTTCGAGTCCTCCCTCGGGCATGGGCGTGTTTGTTTATCCTTAGGATAATTTAGGTTAAGTAGTGTGTAAGCTTAGGGACTGATGACGTTAGCAGTTAAGTCCCATACGATTTCACACACATTTGAACACCAATCCTAGCACATGAAATAAAACAACTGCTCCACAAAAAACGCAACACTTTTCCTGGACACGACTGCACTACCTGTCGACACTTCAAGGGATGTCCCCTCCCCTTTCTAGTCTCCTTTGCAACCCCTTACACCACTATCCTCTCCACAGATTACTATCCTCAAAAATGGAAAACCTCCAAAATCCCACTTTACCTCAAACGATATGTATCCACTACTGATAGCTCCTCCTACCGTCTCAACCACCTCACCTCAGTATTTAGCAAGTTCTTCAAATCAATCTTCTCCTGACGCATCCATAAACATCTGAACCAACACCACCTCTTTCCCAATAACCAGTGTGTTTTCCGTCCAAATTTGTCCTCTGATGTCCAGCTCCTGCATCTCACCCAACTCCTTTCCCCCCAAGGTCAATTTCAGTAAAAATCGCTACCCTTGTCTCCCTCGGCCTAGAGAAAGTCTACAATCATGTATAGCATACCGGTCTCCATTTCAAACTCTAGACATACGCACATCCAATTAACTTTATACGCAAGCTCTGTCCTGTCTCCCCTCCTTTATCTCCTCTACACTGTTGATGTGCCCAAACCACCTCCTTCAGTACGGTGATGACACCGCTTTCCTCGCGCTCTACCCTAAATCTAGAAATCTCGAAGATCCCTCCAAATCCACCTCAATCAGTTTAACTCCTGATGTAGCCAATGGTGCCTCAAGATCAGCTCCTCAAAAACCCAGGCAGTAATTATAGGATGAACCACTCGCACCAAATCTTCAACACAGTGCAAGTGCTGGTCAAAGCTGTTGTGACGTTTTACTCGCTCCCTAAGTATGGCCTTTCAGCGGTAGGTTCGGCCCTTACGTCATTTTTGTGGTTGACACTGTGCTACTGCGTCCTACGGCGTAGGTGGAGGAGCTCTTGGAACGAGAGAATATTCGGCGAATGGACTGGGCTGCCCGTTCCACCTACTTCAGTCCTATCAAGCACTTATGAGATATGTTGGGGAGACCTGTTCCAGATCGACCACATACACCAACGGCCATCCAGCAGTTGTCAATCTCGCAGGTGGAGGAATGGAACGCCCTGCCTTGAGAACTCCTTCCCAACCTTGTGGCAAACATGGGAGCACGTTTCAAAGCATGCACTGTCGTCCGTGACGATCACGCACGCTAATAAGAACCGTGTTCCGCCTTTTGTAATGTCAAGGGGACCATTATAAATCTCGCTGATTTTAGTGTAATTACAGTCTTTGAATGAAAGTGTAATTTCTATTCGTCTCACTGCGTATTTCATTCAGTTACCTTCTGTGATGTATTTTAGCAGTTCTTTCTATGAATGGTAAAAGTTTCATCGAGCTATGTCACTTGGTAGTGACATATCGTGAGGAAGTTACTTTCGACCTAAAGTTTTTACACCAGTCTATGTTGTATACGTGATCGTTTCCTTCCTTTCTGGTTATAGTTCACTTAGTGTTTATAACTAGTTCCTGTTTCTAATTCTCGCTGTGAGGTAATCTGCATGAGTTAGGGTCCTCATGGCGCACAGAGGTCACATGTCGCACTGAGATATGACGTTTCTGCAGCTATCCTAGGGTTTTTTTCTAATTTTGAACCATAGGGGACGTGTAGGATGGAGTAAAACAGCTTTTTATTAACTCGTTTAGGCTACCTGTAGACCACAGTGCTTATGGTTTTGTTGTGCTGTTGTTATCTGCCACTTGCGGTGTTAAATCCAGCCTAATCGTCGGATATGGTGTGTCTAGGAAACCTGCTTTCTCGGATCGCTAGACAACATTCAAACAAATCGTATTAATGAGTTTTACTACAAAAAAGGGAATGACAATACTTAACTTTGAAAATTACACAAATGCGTCGCAAACAGATGGCGACATAAACAGTAAGTAAGTTTCTTCAGTATAATCAATGCTAAGTCGCTGCTATACAAGTGCCTGATACTGAAGCTGCAATTCAACTAGGCCGCGACCAGTCGGCCGCGGCGCGTATGTCCTCTTCGCATAGAGGCCGCTGCAGTCGCGTTATCGTCCTGGAGAGGGGTCGGTCAGCGTGCAATTGGCTGACGTTGGTCTCACAGCCCTCTCTGCTCTATGGTTCCCGACTGGAGTACCGGCGCTTCACTTTACGCCGCAACATTCCTCTCCTCCCCCCCCCCCCCCCATAGTGACGGACCGTTGTCGTATAGGAAACTCGACAACGGCGGGAGGCAGGAGCGTGGATGCTGCGATGGACTGGAAGCTGTGGCTGCAGAAGACGTCAGACTTCCGGCCTTCGCTCTGGCGGAAACATCACCCGGAAAACGACCAGAAGGGTATGCGTCCACTTCCCGAGGCCCATAACAAGATGTAGAAGGCGTCGGCTGCTGTGGCGTGGGCGGGTCCAGCTCCATTGGTAGAACGAGAGGAGGTGGAGGAGGCGAAGGCTCCGTCTCCACGGGATCGTCCGAAGGTATCGTCATGACACCCTCTGGCGACTGCTGTGGCCGCGCTGTCCTCGGGATACGGGAATCTGGGGGAACATATAGAGAAGGATCATCGTGCACATGACAGTGGCGAATTTGATTGTGATGTCGGCGCTGCAATCCGTCGGGGCCTCAAATGAGATACATACACACCCCAAATCGATTAAGGATCTCACCTCGCGCCCACCGTCTGCTGCCGATAAGAAGCCGGTAAAACACACTATCGTGCGGCGCAAAGCGATACTTCCTTTGGCGCCGAATGCTGAAGAGGGTGGAGCAGGGTCCGTTGGCGGCGGCCGTGAAGCATTTCCGCCGACGATGGTCCATCTCGTGGTTGTGAACAATAGGAGGCGAGAAACTGTTGCAATGCTTCGGAGCGAAGTTTGGCCATCTGCTGTTTGAAAGTTTTTCGCCGTTGGACTGTGGATGGTTCAAATCGGTCTGAGCATTACGGGACTTAACTTCTGAGGTCATCAGTCCCCTATAACTTAGAACTAGTTAAACCTAACCAACCTAAGGACATCAAACATATCCATGCACGAGGCAGGATTCGAACCTGCGACCGTAGCGGTCGCGCAGTTCCAGACTGTAGCTCCTAGAACCGCTCGGCCACCCCGGCCGGCTGGACTGTGGATGGAACGGTGCACTAGTTAGATTCTGTATGCCATTGCGTTCACAGAATGTTTCAAATTCATTTGACGTGAACTGAGGGCCGTTGTCCGACACTATGACTTCAGGTAAACGTTCGATGCAAAAAATAGAGGACAACACCTGAATTGTGCTACGTGACTTTATCGAATTCATTAGGTGCACAGCAAAAGGAAACTTACTATAAATGGTTCAAATGGCTCTGAGCACTATGCGACTTAACTTCTGAGGTCATCAGTCGCTTAGAACTTAGAACTAATTAAACCTAACTAACCTAAGGACATCACACACATCCACGCCCGAGGCAGGATTCGAACCTGCGACCGTAGCGGTCGCTCGGTTCCAGACTGTAGCGCCTAGAACCGCATGGCCACTCCGGCCGGCGAGACTTACTATAAGATTCGACCACAATCAACCAACGTCTGTTCCAAAAAGGTCCTGCAGAGTCTGTACACACGTTGCCATGGTGACTGCGACTTATGCCAATCAGAGAATTGTTGTGGCGGAGCGGACTGACTTTCAGCACATGCGTGACACTGACGTCATCTGTTCTATTTCGGTGTCTTTACCCTGCGAAGTACAGGGTCGACACGCTCACTGCTTCGTACGGACAATCTACCAGTGTCCTTGGTGAAGTAACTGCAACACGTCTTTTTGCAAAGCTTTGGGGACCAACACACGTAACTGTCCACCGTCATTTTGAACAATAATCACACCTTTCTGTACAGCGAGGCTATGCCGACGTGCAAAGTATCGGCGCACTACAGAGTTCTTCATGCTATGCAATGAGCGAGGTCAAGATGTACGAGTGTATTTTAGTAAATGTTCAAACCTGAATCAGCTTCCGTGACCTGTGCAATTTTCCGATAGTTCAGAGGGAAGGATTGAAGCAATTTAGAATTGAGAGGATCGATATGACAACAAGATGCAGCAGAAGCGTCAAAATCTGCATCGGGGCCAATCGGAAGACGTGAAAGTGCGTCCGCATGTTGAGCTGTCGGACGATGTACAATCTCGTACTGGTGTTGAGACAACAAGAAAACCCATCTTTGCAATTGTTGAGCAGTTCGTACAGGAACTGGCTTCGTCGGATGAAACAAGGACTGCAGTGGCTTGTGGTCCGTTACTAAGTAGAATTTTCTGCCATACAAATAGTGGTGGAATTTGGTGACACCATACACAATAGCCAATGCCTCTTTCTCCATTTCTAAATAGTGACACTGAGCTTTGGACAACACTTTTGATGCGAAAGTAATAGGTCTGTCTTTATCAACAAATCTGTGCGAAAGCACTGCACCGATTCTGTAAGAGGAAGCGTTAACTTGCAACACAACCGGTGTCTCAGGATCAAAGTGAACCAAGATCGATCATTAAGCAATGCATCTTTAAGTTTTCGAAAAGCTTCTTGGCTCTCATCTGTCCAAACAAAGGAGACGTTCTTACGACGCAAACGATGCAGTGGAGCTGCGATTTGTGCAACATTGGGTATGAATCGAATATAATAGTTCATTTTTCGAAAACTACCTGCAATTCTGTGGCATTGCGAAGAACTAGCAAATCGCGTATGGCTAACAAATGTGACTGAAGAGGCTGTACATCTTGACTGTTTGTAACATGACCAAGATACTGCAACTCAGGTTTAAAAAAATCATACTTGTTCAGTCTACACTTTAGTTCTGCCTCAGATAACACACGAAAGAAAGCGGGCAAATTTGCAAAGTGTTGTCCAGGTGTACGACCTATTACTACAATATCGTCCAAATAGTGTGAACAGTTTGGTACTTGAGCAGTCAGCTGTTCCAAATACCGTTGGAAAATGGCGGGTGCGGAAGCAATGCCAAAAGGCAAATGCAAATACACTAGCTGATCAAAAGTATCCGGACACCCCCAAGAACATACGTTTTTCATATTAGGAGAATTGTGCTACCACCTACTGCCAGGTACTCCAAATCACGGACCTCATTAGTCATTAGACATCGTGAGAGAGCAGAATGGGGCCCTCCGCGGAACTCACGGACTTCGAATGTGATCAGGTGATTGGATGTCACTTGTGTCATACGCCTGTACGCGAGATTTCCACACTGCTAAACATCCCTAGGTCCACTGTTTCCGATGTGGTAGTGAAGTGGAAACGTGAAGGGACACGTACAGCACAAAAGCGTGCAGGGCGATCTCGTCTGTTGACTGACAGAGACCGACGACAGTTGAAGATGGTCGTAATGTGTAATAGGCAGACATCTATCCAGACCATCACACAGGAATTCCAAACTGCATCAGGATCCACTGCAAGTACACTACTGGCCATTAAAATTGCTACACCAAGAAGAAATGAGGGTGATAAACGGGTATTCATTGGACAAATATATTATACTAGAACTGACAAGTGATTACATTTTCACGCAATTTGGGTGCATAGATCCTGAGAAATCAATACCCAGAACAACCACCTCTGGCCGTAATAACGGCCTTGATACGCCTGGGCATTGAGTCAAACAGAGCTTGGATAGGATGTACAGGTACAGCTGCCCATGCAGCTTCAACACCATACCACAATTCATCAGGAGTAGTGACTGGCATATGGTGAAGAGCCAGTTGTTCGGCCACCATTGACCAGACATTTTCAGTTGGTGAGAGATCTGGAGAATGTGCTGGCCAGTGCAGCAGTCGAACATTTTCTGTGTCCAGAAAGGCCCGTACAGGACCTGCAACATACGGTCGTGCATTATCCTGCTGAAATGTAGGGTTTTGCAGGGATCAAATGAAGGGTAGAGCCACAGGTCGTCACACATCTGAAATGTAACATCCACTGTTCAAAGTGCTGTCAATACGAACAAGAGGTGATGGAGACTTGTAACCAATGGCACCCTATACCATAATAGGGAGACAACCTTCGCGTCACCCCACTCTCCATTGTTGCCAAATTTATTCAAGATGGCGGCGATGACGTCATCCAAGATGGCGGCATGTAGACTGGACAACAGCGCATGATGTCATCCAAGATGGCGGCTTTTGGCGAGAGAATAGTCCAATTGTGCTACGTCCACTAAACTAACCTCAAGAAAAATGGCGGGAAGTTTGAATTTTGGCGGGAAAATAGTCCAATGGTGCTACGTCCACTAACCTAAGCGTCCAGAAGAAAAAATGGCGGGAAGTTTGAATTCCAACATGATAATGCATGCAAAGACCGTACTTGTCTTTATTATTATTATTGATTATCATTCGTTAACATTCATTATCATTCATTATCATTTATTATTATTTATTATCATTTATTATTAGTGACCTGCCTCCACTAGAGAATTCCCTCCAAAATCAAATTCCAACGTGATAATGGATGCAAAACCTTAGTTTTGTTTATTATTCATTATCATTCACTATCATTCATTATCATTCATTGTCATTCACTGTCATTCACTGTCATTCATTGTCACTCATTATCATTCATTATCATTCAATATCATTCATTATCATTCATTATTGTTCATTATCATTTATGATCATTCATTATCATTTATTATTATAGGCCTACCTTCACTAGAAAATTGCGCCAAATTCGAATTCCAACACGATATTCTCTCGAAAACTGTACTTCTATGTATTATTATCATTTATTATTTATTCAAGATGTCCAATTTTCTCGGTGAGAAAGCCATTGTCCTTACATACATAACAAAAATCTATCACAAGTTCAAATCCCCAACACCATAATTGATCACATGTACGAGCTTTCTCCGTCACTTACCTTTTTTCACTGGTAGCCTATCATAATCGCGTCAAATAATAAACTGCACTTATAGTAACATAATTCATGTCCTCTGATTTTGCAGGGGGGAAGGGACTGAAGACTTTATTTCAAGCAGTATGGTCATCACTTGTTCTCCAACACAGTCAGCACACACATCTTTGATATCGCAGTGCAGTCACCACGACGTCCGCGCTCCAACTGAATTAGTTCAAATCCTCGCCACCCCCTGACCAGCACGCGGACACACTGCCTACGCCTGTCACGTGAGGCGTCCGGTCACTAGCGCGGGGGCGAGCTCAGCGATCGCTCCCACATCGTAAACATGTTTTTCGCTGGACACGCTGGAACTTGTCGAGTTTGACGTCACAGTGGCCCCTTGTCCGCTCACCACGTGCATTCGTCGTCTCCACATGTTTCCCGCCAAAATTGACTCCCTTGGAGCTGAATCACACAACGGTCGGCACTTTCCCTGCAACATTTCCGGCACCACGTTCAAACCTGCTTATACCGACCTCACACAGCCGTTCGCCATGTGTCCTTGTTCGATCGAGAACGTAGTGCTACACTTTTGGCGGCAAAGTATGCTCGACAGTGGATTCCGCCATGACTATATAACAGCACCTTTGGACCGCACTAGAACGCCCGCTAATTGACTCGCTCTCGCGCGCGTGTAATAACTGTACAATCGCTACGCCACCGCCTCGCTTACGTCACACACTCCATACACGGCACGGACATAGCCTTCTGTAAATTCCTGGAATATGTCTCTTTATTTCAGACATTACGGTCTTGCAGGTGTATTCCAACTGACTTCTCCATGCTCACACAGCAAAACTCCAGAGCGCAGCCGGCTGAGCCCACTCCCTGGCCGGCTGACGTCAAGCGGTTTACGGTGCCCGCCCAGCCCCCACGGCCAGCGCGCCAGGTAGACAGCGGTGGCGAGCGGCGCCACAAACGGTCGGCCGCCAGCATTTAACACCGGACACGATGTTTCCTGTCGACCGCGTTCCGTGCGCGTTTGCTTGTCGCGAGAACGCTCGCTAATTCACTCTCACCACCCCGCTATATTAAATAATTCCATGCAGCGGCGAGCGGAGCCTGAGGGTGCCGCCACAAACGGTCGGCCACGCCCGCGAGCACTTAACACCGGACACGATGTTTCCTGTCAACCTCGTGCCGTACGAAGGATACGTTTGGCGCTAGAGTTTGACCGAGAACGTACTTGCTTGTCTTCTGGTTCGCAGGGGGGAATTTGTACATGGAGTCAAGTATGCTGCAACAAGAGGAATGCAGGAAAACGACGACACCAAGGGTGCGGACTAAGGACGGTAGTCAATTTTTTCTCGTTGAGTTTGTATTATAGTGTATGTCTGCTGAGGTAGCAGTGACACACGTGAGTTGAATACTGTATTTGATGCTTTTGAGGAGGACAGAGAATCATTCACATCTAAACTTACTCAGCTCTGTTGTAAAGGATAACAGAGAGTGTACGGGATGATCGATTGAGACAGAGCTGTAACTAGGTAGGATTTAAAAGTTGACTTATTTATTCTGGAGAAAGACAAGTTGCTGAAGGTCGATTTTTTTCCAGTGTTCTATCTGGATGGTTTAGTCACGTGATATAGCCTGCGTTCTAGCCATATACAGCTACAGTGCTGTACACATGATGATTGGATGGTTTACGTAAATATGTGTTGAACTACGTTGTGTATAAATATCACTCCGTTCTTGTTCTTCTTAACTGTATGCTATTAAATTAATGCACTTTGAGATCTGTTACTATAGATCGATATGGTGTGCTAAGCTCCAATACTTGGGTACATCTCGAGAAATGTGGTGCACTTGGAGGGGTAAGGTCTAGGAAAGCTCTATTCAGACAAGAGAGGTAAAGTGTAGCTATATTCCTCTGCTCAGTTGAGGATTAATTGGGTAGCGACGTTGCGGGGTAAAGTGGTCAATGCCGAAGTGAGAATGATCTTTTAACGTAAGAGGGCGAGATTGCTCTGTGACCGCCATAGGCAGAGAGATTGATCGAGTACTACGCGCGAGGTCTTAGAAATATGTATATCGTTGTCTGGTATACTTTGGTCGTTTTTATGTGTTCGAGAATTAAGTGTGAATGGACGTACTGAGCAGTCATCTATCAATGCTCGCAATGATACTTGCAAAGTAGAGGAGGTATGGTTTAGCTGTGACATTGAAATTAGGAAAACATGCTGTCACATGATTGGCCAGTGTGCTTTATTATGAGGACAAGGTGCGCGTTGGAATATGGTTATCATTGGTTTGTGTTTAAGTATATAATATTAAATGCCCTATCCTCAGTGAGAGGTGTGTGTATGTCGGTAAAAGTATTTGCTTATTTGATTACATGTATGCGTAATTTAGTACATTTAAGTGTTCACCGAATATGGCTGTCTGTGGAAAAAGGAATTATTATGTTCTATTGAGCTGGGTTGTATGTGGGGGCGTAAATGCTTGTTCAAAATTATTATAACAGGGTGGGTGGCATATAAGTAGAACAAGTTCTGTGAAAGCGTGTGTAGAAGGAGTGAGCGAGTGGATGACACGACTCATCTACGACTGTATCATTAGGAAATGTAAATAAATGTCGGATAATCTAAATTGAGGTCATTTTTTTTCTTTTTAATCATATGTATGACTTCTGCTTGGAGTTATGTTTGTCTATTTGTTCTAAATGAATACTCATCTTTGCTTAGAATGTGAGTTTTGACAGAATTGTCGGCGCAACGTGAATGACGACGGGTTCGCTGGCTGAGGGAGACACTGTTTACATGTCGAGTAGGAGATGCAGGGGAGGATAGAGATCTGCGCTATTCAGGAATCCATCTGTGCAGTGTATGTCGTTAGACAATAGCTGGAGAGCAGGTATAGAGAGAGAGCCCACTACGGCATGCTGGTCCTGGGGCTTAGTGGATGGCTGTTTAGATGGACAGATATGTGGCTTTGACATGCCGCCGCCGGCGCTTGAATTTCAGGCGAATGGTCAAGACAAGGTCCTGTTGCAGTAACTGAGGTAATTCTGCTTGTAGACAGGCTGCAGAAGGTAACTGATATGTCTTTCTCCGACTTAAATTGCATGTATCAGATGCGCAAAGATCTGGAAATGGGATCAGTTGAACGATGTGTAGGGTGTGACTAAAGCTAAGTTGGAATTTTAATGTAGTATGCACGTACGGGGAAGGTGACACGTTTCGCACTGGGTGCAGCCGTCTTTAATAATGGTAATTGCGTAATCAACTGACGTGATGACAGAGCGCTCTGGTGGTTGTCATAGGGGCTAAACACAGTTGAACTTGGAGCCATTTTTGTTAGGTAACATGATATAAATAATAATAAATAATAAATCATAATAAATAATAATAAATGATCATAAATGATAATAAATAACTGGAGCAGCTGTCCGAATGCAGAGACCTGTTGGGGTGTATGGATCTGTAAGAGCGAACTTTGATGTCCTCTAGATGACCGAATAGCGAAGTAATATTATGTGTTGAGCGGCTTTGGTGATCAAGTCAGAATTTGAGAAGATGATTGATTTGGGTTGGAGTGTTATTAGAGGGGATGTTCACTCCTGGAAATTGAAATAAGAACACCGTGAATTCATTGTCCCAGGAAGAGGAAACTTTATTGACACATTCCTGGGGTCAGATACATCACATGATCACACTGACAGAACCACAGGCACATAGACACAGGCAACAGAGCATGCACAATGTCGGCACTAGTACAGTGTATATCCACCTTTCGCAGCAATGCAGGCTGCTATTCTCCCATGGAGACGATCGTAGAGATGCTGGATGTAGTCCTGTGGAACGGCTTGCCATGCCATTTCCACCTGGCGCCTCAGTTGGACCAGCGTTCGTGCTGGACGTGCAGACCGCGTGAGACGACGCTTCATCCAGTCCCAAACATGCTCAATGGGGGACAGATCCGGAGATCTTGCTGGTCAGGGTAGTTGACTTACACCTTCTAGAGCACGTTGGGTGGCACGGGATACATGCGGACGTGCATTGTCCTGTTGGAACAGCAAGTTCCCTTGCCGGTCTAGGAATGATAGAACGATGGGTTCGATGACGGTTTGGATGTACCTGTGTGCCTCGGTCGTATGCAGTCCTGATTGTGGCGCTCACCTGCACGGCGCCAAACACGCATACGACCATCATTGGCACCAAGGCAGAAGCGACTCTCATCGCTGAAGACGACACGTCTCCATTCGTCCCTCCATTCACGCCTGTCGCGACACCACTGGAGGCGGGCTGCACGATGTTGGGGCGTGAGCGGAAGACGGCCTAACGGTGTGCGGGACCGTAGCCCAGCTTCATGGAGACGGTTGCGAATGGTCCTCGCCGATACCCCAGGAGCAACAGTGTCCCTAATTTGCTGGGAAGTGGCGGTGCGGTCCCCTACGGCACTGCGTAGGATCCTACGGTCTTGGCGTGCATCCGTGCGTCGCTGCGGTCCGGTCCCAGGTCGACGGGCACGTGCACCTTCCGCCGACCACTGGCGACAACATCGATGTACTGTGGAGACCTCACGCCCCACGTGTTGAGCAATTCGGCGGCACGTCCACCCGGCCTCCCGCATGCCGACTATACGCCCTCGCTCAAAGTCCGTGAACTGCACATACGGTTCACGTCCACGCTGTCGCGGCATGCTACCAGTGTTAAAGACTGCGATGGAGCTCCGTATGCCACGGCAAACTGGCAGACACTGACGGCGGCGGTGCACAAATGCTGCGCAGCTAGCGCCATTCGACGGCCAACACCGCGGTTCCTGGTGTGTCCGCAGTGCCGTGCGTGTGATCATTGCTTGTACAGCCCTCTCGCAGTGTCCGGAGCAAGTATGGTGGGTCTGACACACCGGTGACAATGTGTTCTTTTTTCCATTTCCAGGAGTGTAGATTGTTCCGTTGACTACTTCTGCACATTTGCTTCCTTTATTTAGCTGAGTGAAGATCGATTGTGGTATGTTGGATACATGCTTGTCTGTTCTCTAGACCTGGGACAGACCTTAGTTGACATGTAAATTATAGCCAAGATCTCGAAAATATTACATGACTAAGACCGGTATTCGAGAGTGGAAATATCATTTTGCGTATGTTTGTTTCTAGTCAGTGGTTTACAGCATGCTGCACATAGATAAAGTTCAGCGTTTGTAGAGAATTAATTTGAAGTCTATATCTTGGGAATTATGATGAACTAGTGATCGGTAGGGTGTAGCCTAGTGCATGATATTGAGACGTACAGCTAAAATTGTGTAAAATTATGGAGAAAGTACATATGTTCTTGCAGTCTATGAGTCTGAGGATGTTTGAAGAAAAGCGAACAGATAAGGAAGGAGAGACAGTAAGGCGTTTGTGCTGAGGAGGGGATGATACCGAATTTGTAAAAAAGAGTTCTGAGGGTGACTTCGGTCCGCTGATGTAAGAGGGAAAATTAGCTCTGAGTGTCGGGTCTGTAGAGAGAACAGGTTAACGGTGCTTTCCTAGGATTGGGGAGCATTGCTGCAGGGATAGGATATTTTTTTCGCATGCTGTAGAGATATACTGGATAAGTGCACTGTTTTGTGTCAAATGTGTATATACTGTATTGTGAAGTTAATGTGGTTTACGTTGTGTAGCGTTTGTGTATACTGCACTGTAAAGTTAATATTGATTATGTTATGTGACGAGTAGAGAGGAAGTCGTAGGGACGGTAGAGATATTTCCAGAGTAACAACGGTCAAGAGAGTGTATTTCCGATACTTAGCTCATTGTGGAATGCCAATCAAATGAGACCGCGATCGTAAGATTTAACTGTATAAGTATAATGAGATCAACGACTTCGGTATTCGAGAGTGCGAATATAATTTTTTGGTCTGTTTGTTTCTAGTTATTGAGTGGTTTAAAGGATGCTGTACTTAGAAAAAAAATGGTGTGTTCTTGTAGTCTATGAGTCTGGATAAGTTTGTAGAAAAAAAGCGAGCAGGCAAGGAAGAAGAAGAGAGAGTAACGCATTTGTGTTGAGGGGAAGCGATCGCCGAATTTGTGGAACAGTTCTAAGAGGGACTTCCGTCCGTTGATACAGAAGGGCTGATTACCGCTGAGTGTGGCGTGTGTAGAAAGAAAGAGCAGGTTCACAGTGCTTCCTTAGGAATTGAGAGAATTGGGGCATGTAGTGGGTATTGTAAAGTTAATGTGGTTTACATTGTGTAGGGTTTGTATATAATGGATTGTAAAGTTACTAATGCTTATGTTATGGGATGAGTAGAGAGGATGACCGTATGTGTGTGTGTGTGTGTGTGTGTGTGTGTGTGTGTATGTGTAGATTGAGCGGAGCTGTGGAGGTAATTTAGCGATCTCTGTAAAAGTAAGCACAGGAAGCATCAGAAAGAAAAGCAGGATGGTACTTCGATAACGGGTCCTTAGGAAATTGGACCAGTAAATTCGATAAGAAGGAATAAGAATGATTAATCGGTTGTGCTGGGATATAGGAGGGTTGAGAACATTTGCGTATGTTGAGATCTGGAAAGGTAGGAGGTGGGGAGCACATTCAGTATTATTTTGGTGAACAAGTGCTGTTAGGGTAAGAATTTGAATTTACAAATAAGCCTAGAAAACACGAAAGCGAGCGTTAACTATTTTTGGGGGCACTATGCAATTTCGGAGAGGTTAACTGGGCTCTTTTTTTTTTTAAATTTTCAAATGATCGTTTGAGATTGAGAGGTGAGAGAAGCACTGGGATGTGTGCGGACGGTGTGTGTGTGAACTCGCTCTCGGCTATTCTGACAACAGACGTGAAGGTGGAAATGTGTCGCATATAGGCCGGCGAGCAATGGAATGCGGCCTTAATATGTGTGTTGGACCGCACTGATTGGGACGGTGACAGACGACTCGCGTGGCCTGGCTTGGATAGTCATGTTCGGCGTGTAGGTGATATGAATTTCTCAGGTGTTTGGTGTGAATGCGGCTGTCATCAAGTCATGTTTGAAGAGTCGAACAGAGGCCTTTGAGCGAATTGTCGGACATGTGACTTAATGTGGGATAGGTTGATTGCGAGCGTCTGTTGAGTTACTTTGCTGTGCGTTATTTGGACAGATTACGAGTACTGATGGTGTTTACAGTTATGTGTACTGCATTATTTAGGAGCAGTTTGATATTGTGCACTGAAATTAGGAGCTGTTTGCGTGTCTGCCGACTGTGCAACATAACCCCAGGTATAGCAGGACGAGAGTTTTTTGTATGAGAGTGGTAGGTATACTCGAGGCGTAAATAAAATGTACATTAAGTATTTGTGGGACGATATAGAAATGAGAGAGTTCGAGTTGGTTGTTATTTTTTCTACTTGGAGGGTTTGTTAGATCGAATTGCTGAGGTTAGTAGCTACGAGAGCGCGAGGGATGTGATTGCAGCATATCTCCGTCTCTCAGTGGTTAACTAAAGATGGGGCGAGCAATGTTCTCAGCTTAGGTACTGGGGGTGTGCTCTGGCCATGTGCTAGACCGTGTGGATTGAACAACAGTATTAGGGTCATCGTTTAGCTAGAACATTTATACAGGAGTATGTCCGACGCTAGTATAGAGGGCCAGACTGTGATGTGGGCGGTCTCGCGCTCGTGGTGTGTGAGAGAGGCAAAGCACACGATTTTGTGTCATCACAGGTGACTTAGGTTAGTGACTTCGTTTGCCACAATTTTCTTGTGTTTGGTAGCGAAACACGAACTGACCAGCAGAATTGAAGCTTGGCTTATTTGTATAGACAGAATGTGATATAAGTTAATGTGGGTTAGTACACGTTAGTGCACGTTAGTAAACGGAAGCCAGCATTAGTACATGTTAACCAACGAACATGGGTCGGTAAAAGGACGTGGTGGTCGGTAGGGACTTTAACTATTTCATTTCAAGTCCAGGTGGGTGTGGCAGTGGCGAAAATTGATTCCAAGTCTAGGTGGACGTGGCAGTTTTCCACATCAGAGAGGTTAATTAATTGATCAGATTAATTAAATAGTCATGTGGACTTTGTTACATTCACTTGCGGAGGTACTAAGCTAGGTGCGCACGATGGGTCATGTGTATGGACGTGTGTTTTTGCAAGATCCTGGATTAGATAATCGAAGCATGTGGGCTGAATAATGAGAATCAGGTGATCAGTTAACTTAGTGAGAGCATTCTTTGTCTGACAGAGCCACGCGGTCGATCACGCGTTGTGACGTCAAGGCAGTCTCCAACTCGGTAGAAAAAAACATTCCGTTTACCAGAAACGTGTAGGAAGAGGTTGAGAGCTGGTGGCTTAGTTTGAAATATTTTTCTTAGGTTGGTGATGGAAGCGCAAGTGAGCTTTGTTTACTGGCAGATTTCAAACTTGGCGCTGGTTCCTAGGAGGAGGAGGTGGAGTTCTGGTCCTCGAAAAGTAGTTGATATTAGGGAGTTGAACACATTTGAATATGTATATGAAATTTTAAACGGAATTATTTAATATAGCGAGTGAATTAGCGAGCGTTCTCGCGACGAGCAAACGCGCTGTTATATGGTCATGGTGGATTCCACTGTCGGTCAAACTCTGGCGCCAAACATATCCTTTGTACGGCACGCGGTCGACAGAAAGCATCGTGTCTGGTGTAAGTGCTCGCGGGCGTGGCCGACCGTTTGTGGCGGCACCCTCAGGCGCCGCTCGCCGCCGCATGGAATTATTTAATATAGCGGAGTGGTGAGAGTGAATTAGCGAGCGTTCTCGCGACGAGCAAACGCGCACGGCACGCGGTCGACAGGAAACATCGTGTCCGGTGTTAAGTGCTCGCGGCCGACCGTTTGTGGCGCCGCTCGCCACCGCTGTCTACCTGGCGCGCTGGCCGTGGGGGCTGGGCGGGCACCGTAAACCGCTTGACGTCAGCCGGCCAGGGAGTGGGCTCAGCCGGCTGCGCTCTGGAGTTTTGCTGTGTGAGCATGGAAAGTCAGTTGGAATACACCTGCATGACCGTAATGTCTGAAATAAAAAGTCATTTTCCAGGTATTTACAGGCTATGTCCGTCGCGTGTATGTAGGGTGTGTGACGTAAGTGGGGTGGTGGCGTAGCGATTGTACAGTTATTACGCGCGCGCAAGAGCGAGTCAATTAGTGGGCGTTCTAGTGCGGTCCAAAGGTGCTGTTATATAGTCATGGCGGATTCCAATGTCGAGCAAACTTTGCCGCCAAACGTGTAGCACTGCGTTCTCGATTGCACAAGGACACGTGGCGAACAGCTGTGTAAGGTCGGTATAAGCAGGTTTGAACATGGTGCCGGAAGTGTTGCAGGGAAAGTGCCGACCGTTGTGTGACTCAGCTCCGAGGGAGTCAATTTTGGCGGGAAAAGTGTGAAGGCGACGAATGCACGTGGTGAGCGGACAAGGGACCACTGTGACGTCCAACTCGACAAGTTCCAGCGTGTCCAGTGAAAAACATGTTTACGACATGGGAGCGATCGCTGAGCTCGCCCCCGCGCTAGTGGCCGGACGCCTCACGTGACAGGCGTAGGCAGTGTGTCCGCGTGCTGGCCAGGGGGTGGCGAGGATTTGAACTAATTCAGTCGGAGCGCGGACGTCGTGGTGACTGCACTGCGATATCAAAGATGTGTGTGCTGACTGTGTTGGGAAACAAGTGATGACCATACTGCTTGAAATAAAGTCTTCAGTCCCTTCCCCCCTGCAAAATCAAAGGACATGAATTACGTCACTATAAGTGCAGTTTATTATTTGACGCGATTATGATAGGCTACCAGTGAAAAAAGGTAAGTGACGGAGAAAGCTCGTACATGTGATCAATTATGGTGTTGGGGATTTGAACTTGTGATAGATTTTGTTATGGATGTAAGGAGAATGGCTTTCTCACCGAGAAAATCGGACATCTTGAATAAACAATAAATGATAATAAGACATAGAAGTACAGTTTTCGAGAGAATATCGTGTTGGAATTTGAATATGGCGCAATTTTCTAGTGGAGGAAGGCCTATAATAATAAATGATAATGAATTATCATAAATGATAATGAATGGTAATGAATGACAGTGAATGACAATGAATGATAATGAATGTTAATAAATGATAATGAATGATAATAAATAATAAACAAAAGTAAGGTTTTGCAGCAATTATCATGTTGGAACTTGAATTTGGAGGGAATTTTCTAGTGGAGGCATATCAATAATAATAAATAATGATAAATAATAATAATAAATGATAATTAATGATAATGAATGACAATGAATGATAATGAATGTTAATAAATGATAATCAATAATAATAATAAAGACAAGTACGGTCTTTGCATGCATTATCCTGTTGGAATTCATAATTCCCGCCATTTTTTCTTCTGGACGCTTAGGTTAGTGGACGCAGCACAATTGGACTATTTCCCGCCAAAATTCAAACTTCCCGGCATTTTTCTTGAGGTTAGGTTAGTGGACGTAGCACAATTGGACTATTCTCCCGCCAAAAGCCGCCATCTTGGATGATGTCATGCGCTGTTGCCCAGTCTACATGCCGCCATCTTGGATGACGTCATCGCCGCCATCTTGAATAAATTTGGCAACAATGGAGAGTGGGGTGACGCGAAGGTTGTCCCCCTACGTACCGTCACGTCGGGTGGATACGCCAGTATGGCGATGACGAATACACGCTTCCAATGTGCGTTCACCGCGATGTCGCCAAACACGGATGCGACCATCATGATGCTGTAAACAGAACCTGGATTCATCTGAAAAAATTACGTTCTGCCATTCGTGCACCCAAGTCCGTCGTTGAGTACACCATCGCAGGCGCTCCTGTCTGTGATGCAGCGTCAAGGGTAACCGCAGCCGTGTTCTCCGAGCTGATAGTCCATGCTGCTGCAAACGTCGTCGAACTGTTCGTGCAAATGGTTGTTGTCTTGCCAACGTCCCCATCTGTTGACTCAGGGATCGAGACGTGGCTGCACGATCCGTTACAGCCATGAGGATAACATGCCTGTCATCTCGACTGCTAGTGATACGAGGCCGTTGGGATCCAGCACGGCATTCCGTATTACCCTCCTGAACCCACCGATTCCATATTCTGCTAACAGTCATTGGATCTCGACGAACGCGAGCAGCAATATCGCGATACGATAAACCGCAATCGCGACAGGCTACAACCCGACCTTTAACAAAGTCGGAAACGTGATGGTACACATTTCTCCTTACACGAAGCATCACAACAACGTTTCACCAGGCAACGCCGGTCAACTGCTGTTTGTGTATGAGAAATCGGTTGGAAACTTTCCTCATGTCAGCACGTTGCAGGTGTCACCACCGGCGACAGCCTTGTGTGAATACCCTGAAAAGCTAATCATTTGCATATCACAGCATCTTCTTCCTGTCAGTTAAATTTCGCGTCTGTAGCATGTCATCTTCGTGGTGTAGTCATTTTAATGGCCAGTAGTGTACTATGACAGTTAGGCGGGAGGTAAGAAAACTTGGATTTCATGGTCGAGCGCCTGTTCGTAAGCCACACATCACGCCGGTAAATGCAAACGATGCCTCGCTTGGTGTAAAGAGCGTAAACATTGGACGTTTGAACAGTGGAAAAACATTGTGTGGAGTGACGAATCACGGTACACAGTTTGGCGATTTGATGGCAGTGTGGGTATGGCGAATGCCCGGTGAATGGTTTAAATGGTTCAAATTGCTCTGAGCACTATGGGACTTAACATCTGAGGTCATCATTCCCCTAGAACTTAGAACTACTTAAACCTAACTAACCTAAGGACATCACACACATCCATGCTCGAGGCAGGATTCGAACGGTCGTGCGGTTCCAGACTGTAGCGCCCCGCCGGCCTTAGTGACCGAGCGTTTCTAGGCGCTTCAGTCGGGAACTGCGCGACCGCTACGGTCGCAGGTTCGAATCCTGCCTCGGGCATGGATGTGTGTGTTGAAGAACACAGTTTCTCAAGTGGCCATACGGAAGCATGTGCTGTGTACAAACTTCGGAAAAGGAATGATACTATCTACAAGGAAGTTAAAAATGAAATTCATAAAGAAGCATCACTTTGGAAAATGGTTCTTACAAGGTTATTCGACATCATACTTACTCTGGAGAAAAGGTCATTGGCTTTCAGAGGACATCGAGAGAACTTGAGTCAGGAGGAAGGATACCACTGCAATTTTTGTCCGTTGTAGAGCTTATCGTCCAATATGATCACATTTTTTGGAAAGTTGTGGGTATGCCCGAATTCCAATAAATTTTCTTAGCATTTTATTTTTTATCTATTTTTCAGTTGTTTACGTTCGAATACATTTTTAAAATCACGCCTTCTTGTTTTTAGGATCTACAAGCTATCTGAGTTCAACAATTCAAAATCAAATGATTGGCTGCTTAGGGGACAAACTTGAAAAAAAGCTGCTAGAACATATTGGACAATCAACGTTTTTCGCCATCGTAATGGACACTAAACATGATATATCGAACGTACATCAGCCAGGCCGGCCGCTGTGGCCGTGCGGTTCTAGGCGCTTCAGTCTGGAACCGCGTGACCGCTACGGTCGCAGGTTCGAATCCTGCCTCGGGCATGGATGTGTGTGATGTCCTTAGGTTAGTTAGGTTTAGGTAGTTCTAAGTTCTAGGGGACTGATGACCTCAGATGTTAAGTCCCATAGTGCTCAGAGCCATTTGAACCATTTTTTGTAGCGCCCCGGTGAACGTCATCTGCCAACATGTGTAGTGCCAGCAGTAAAATTCGGAGACGGGTGTTATGGTGTGGTCGTGTTTTTCATGGAGGGGGCTTGCAGACCTTCTTGTTTTGCGTAGCACTATCACAGCACTTGCCTACATTGATGTTTAAAGCACCTTCTGGTTTCCCAATTTTGAAGAGCAATTCGGGGATGTCGACTGCATCTTTCAACACGATCGAGCACCTGTTCATAATGCACGGCCTGTCGTGGAGTGATTACGCGACAATAACATTCCTGTAATGTGCTGGCCTGCACAGAATCCTGGCCTGAATCCTACAGAACACCTTTGGGATGTTTTGGAACGCCGACTTCGTGCCAGGCCTCACCAACTAACATCGATACCTCTCCTTAGTGCAGCACTCCATGAAGAATGGCCTGCCATTCCCCAAGAAACCTTCGAGCACCTTATTGAACGTATGCATGCAAGAGCGGAAGCTGTCATCAAGACTAAGGGTGGGCCAACACCATACTGAATTCCAGAATTACTGATGGAGGGTGCCGCGAACTTGTAAGTCATTTTCAGCCAGGTGTCCGGATACTTTTGATCACATAGTGGATTTCAACAAGACCAAATGAGTGTTCACAACACGCACTTCAAGATTCTTAATCTAGTGGTATTTGAATATATGTGTCGCACAAATCTCCCCTTGAGATCCTCTGGGCGTGGCAATGGATAAGTATCGATCATAGTTTGTGGGTTGACTGTAGACTTAAAGTCAACACAGAGGCGAATGCGACCTGCAGGTTTTGGGAAAAAAACTAGAGGACTTGCCCACTGACTAGCTTGTCTGGCAGCAATAGCTCCGCTAGGTTGCAATTCTTAAAGTTCAGCAGCGACTTTGTCCTGTAATGCAATGGGAACAGTTCTGTCCCAGTAACATTTCGGCTGAGCATTGTCTTTCATAGTAGTATGTGCAACAAAATTATTAACCTTGCGTAAACGTTCAGAAAAGGGTTCAGGAAATTCTTTCAGCAAACTATCTGCACTGTCACTGACAACACACAGTCCTGAATTTGAAAGCCAAGCAGATCAAACGAATCAAGGCCAAATATGTTCTCACAATTGTGTGATTGTAATGCAGTGAAAGCCACAGTTCGCGTATGCGAGCGATACCTGACAGGCAGAGTACATTTTCCGAGACTGGGAATGTCATACCATTACAAGCCGTCAGGTACGTGCTAGTTTTAGCCAGGCGTGGGGAGCCGAACAGTTCATATGTGTTACGATTCAGCAATGTAACAGAGGCACCCGCGTCCAACTGAATTTCACACTTTACCACTATTATGCAAATGAGCAAAAACTTTGTTGGTTTGTCGTTGCACTGAAGAAAATGTTCACCTTGCTAGTTTTGCGCATGCCTGCAGCAGGCTTTGAATATACTGCATTGATTACATGTCTCTTGTGATTAGATTTTGATGAGTGGCCAGAATTCTTATATTTGTTCCAATGAAAGCATACGGATTGTACCTGACCTTTCTTTTCACAAGCGTTAACACTGTGCTTGTCTGGACGAGCAGTCTTGGCTTGTGCCGTGAATAGCACCGAACGCATGGCTTAATTCTGCTCGTTTGTTTAGGGAACTGTTTACGCGGTTTGGCGCATGCTGCTGCCGAAAGGGCTAGTCACGTGCAAGGGACGACTAAACCCAACATATTGGTGGCTGCTCAAATTTATCGGCCGACACGCCACCTGAATCGTCCTGATCTAGTATAGTAGTATGATAGATCTGACTGTTTCAAAATCTGTTCTCTAAGTTTGACATCGGTTACATTGAACGTGATCACATCACGCAACATAACATCTGAATATAAAGCACCACAAGCACAACTGAATTTGCGTTTCTTCATGATACCCTGCAAATCTGTTACCCACTCGCGATAAGTTTGTTCTGATCGTTTCTTGCAACAAAAGAATTGATACGTAGCTGCCACCACATTCACTTGTTGGTCATAATAGTTAGATAGAAAATCTACAACCTGATCATAGGAAAGTTCACTCAGAGTTTCGTTAGGGAACAATTTATGAATGAGGCGAAAGACTGCACTTTCTACCGATGACAAAAAGTAATGTAGTTTTACAGTACCTGGTACGTTGTGAGCAATTACGTGGGCTTCAAGCTGTTGCAACCACTCGAGCCACTCCTCGTCTTTGTCATTAAACTGGCGAAAAGGCGGTATGGCGCTAGGAGCTACAGGTGTTACCTGCTGTACTGTTGGGCGCACAGTGATCGCCAGTAATTGCTGTACCGTGTTTAGAAGAGTGGAGATTTGCTGGGTCTGAAACAAACATCTGTTTTAGCTGCACTGCATCGATCGGTTGCAGTTGAGGCTACTGAGCAGGGGGTGGGTGAGGTGGGTTGTTCGCTGTGGACTATGTAAATGCAATAAACAGACAAAGCAAGCAATAAAAGTAAGGACATAAGCAAATAAAATATCTGCAACGCCACCCTAAAAACAATGGTTGGCAAAAACAATATAAGAGATACTGTTAAAGCAAGTAAATACACCCCTGCAAAGAAAAGACAATCTAGAATTAAGGCGCCAGCAAAATACAAAATCCCACGAAAAATGGTGGCAGCCAGGCACTGGGTTCCCACTATGGGATCTGTTGACCTTTCGTCGCCAAATGTTTAATCCAGCCCAATCGCCAAATATGGGGTGTCTAGGAAACCTGCTTTGTTGAATCACTAAACAACTTTCAAACAAATCGTATTATTGATATTAGTTGAAAACAGTCTTGGTTGCAATTTTAAATGGCTCTGAGCACTATGGGACTTAACATCTGAGGTCATCAGTCCCCCAGAACTTGTTGTTGTTGTTGTGGTGTGGTCTTCAGTCCTGAGACTGGTTTGATGCAGCTCTCCATGCTACCCTATCCTGCGCAAGTTTCTTCATCTCCCAGTACCTACTGAACCTACATCCTTCTGAATCTGCTTAGTGTATTCATCTCTTGGTCTCCCTCTACGATTTCTACCCTCCACGCTGCCCTCCAATGCTAAATTTGTGATCCCTTGATGCCTCAGAACATGTCCTACCAACCGGTCCCTTCTTCTCGTCACGTTGTGCCACAGACTCCTCTTCTCCCCAATTCTGTTCAGTACCTCCTCATTAGCTTTGTGATCTACCCATCTAATCTTCAGCATTCTTCTGTAGCACCACATTTCGAAAGCTTCTATTCTCTTCTTGTCCAAACTATTTATCGTCCATGTTTCACTTCCATACATGGCTGCACTCCATACAAATACTTTCAGAAACGAATTCCTGACACTTAAATCTATACTCGATGTTAACAGATTTCTCTTCTTCAGAAACGCTTTCCTTGACATTGCCAGTCTACATTTTATATCTTCTCTACTTCGACCATCATCAGTTATTATGCTCCCCAAATAGCAAAACTCCTTTACTACTTTAAGTGCCTCATTTCCTAATCTAATTCCCTCAGCATCACCCGACTTAATTCGACTACATTCCATTACCCTCGTTTTGCTTTTGTTGATGTTCATCTTATATCCTCCTTTCAAGACACTGTCCATTCCGTTCAACTGCTCTTACAAGTCCTTTGCTGTCTCTGACAGAATTACAATGTCATCGGCGAACCACAAAGTTTTTATTTCTTCTCCATGGATTTTAATACCTACTCCGAATTTTTCTTTTGTTTCCTTTACTGCTTGCTCAATATACAGATTGAATAACATCGGGGAGAGGCTACAACCTTGTCTCACTCCATTCCCAACCACTGCTTCCCTTTCATGTTCCTCGACTCTTATAACTGCCATCTGGTTTCTGTACAAATTGTAAATAGACTTTCGCTCCCTGTATTTTACCCCTGACACCTTTAGAACATGGAAGAGTGTATTCCAGTCAACATTGTCAAAAGCTTTCTCTAAGTCTACAAATGCTAGAAACGTAGGTTTGCCTTTCCTTAATCTTTCTTCTAAGATAAGTCGTAAGGTTAGTATTGCCTCACGTGTTCCAATATTCTACGGAATCCAAACTGATCTTCCCCGATGTCGGCTTCTACCAGTTTTATCCATTCGTCTGTAAAGAATTCGTGTTAGTATTTTGCAGCAGTGACTTATTAAACTGATAGTTCGGTAATTTTCACATCTGTCAACACCTGCTTTCTTTGGGATTGGAATTATTATATTCTTTTTGAAGACTGAGGGTACTTCGCCTGTCTCATACATATTCCTCACCAGATGGTAAAGTTTTGTCAGGACTGGCTCTCCCAAGGCTGTCAGTAGTTCTAATGGAATGTTGTCTACTCCCGGGGCCTTGTTTCGGCTCAGGTCTTTCAGTGCTCTGTCAAACTCTTCACGTAGTATCGTATCTCCCACTTCATCTTCATGTACATTCTCCTCCATTTCTATAATATTGTCCTCAAGTACATCGCCCTTGTATAGACCCTCTATATACTCCTTCCATCTTTCTGCTTTCCCTTCTTTGGTTAGAACTGGGTTTCCATCTGAGCTCTTGATATTCATACAAGTTGTTCTCTTTTCTCCAAAGGTCTCTTTAATTTTCCTGTAGGCAGTATCGATCTTACCACTAGTGAGATAAGCCACTACATCCTTACGTGCCGGCCGGAGTGGCCGAGCGGTTCTAGGCGCTTCAGTCCGGAATCGCGCGACCGCTACGGTCGCAGGTTCGAATCCTGCCTCGGGCATGGATGTGTGTGACGTCCATAGGTTAATTAGGTTTAAGTAGTTCTACGTTCTAGGGGACTGATGACCTCAGATGTTAAGTCCGATAGTGCTCAGAGCCATTTGAACCATTTCAACCATCGTTACATTTGTCCTCTAGCCATCCCTGCTTAGCCATTTTGCACTTCCTGTCGATCTCATTTTTGAGACTTTTGTATTCCTTTTTGCCTGCTTCATTTACTGCATTTTTTATATTTTCTCCTTTCATCAATTAAATTCGATATTTCTTCTGTTACCGAAGGATTTCTACTAGCCCTCGTCTTTTTACCTACTTGATCCTCTGCTGCCTTCACTACTTCATCCCTCAGAGCTACCCATTCTTCTTCTACTGTACTTCTTTCCCCCACTGCTGTCAATTGTTCCCTTATGCTCTCCCTGAAACTCTGTACAACCTCTGGTTTAGTGAGTTTATCCAGGTCCCATCTCCTTAAATTCCCACCTTTTTGCAGTTTCTTCAATTTTAATCTGCAGTTCATAACCAATAGATTGTGGTCAGAGTCCACATCTGCCCCTGGAAATGTCTTACAATTTAAAACCTGGTTCCTAAATCTCTGTCTTACCATTATATATGCTATCTGATACCTTTTACTATCTCCAGGGTTCTTCCATGTATACAACCTTCTTTTATGATTCTTGAACAAAGTGTTAGCTATGATTAAGTTATGCTCTGTGCAAAATTCTACCAGACGGCTTCCTCTTTCATTCCTTAGCCCCAATCCATATTCACCTACTATGTTTCCTTCTCTCCCTTTTCCTACACTCGAATTCCAGTCACCCATGACTATTAAATTTTCGTCTCCCTTCACTATCTGAATAATTTCTTTTATCTCATCATACATTTCATCAATTTCTTCATCATCTGCAGAGCTATTTGGCATATAAACTTGTACTACTCTAGTAGACGTGGGCTTCGTGTCTATCTTGGCCACAATAATGCGTTCACTACGCTGTTTGTAGTAGCTTACCCGCACGCCTATTTTTTTTATTCATTATTAAACTTACTCCTGCATTACCTCTATTTGATTTTGTATTTATAACCCTGTATTCACCTGACCAAAAGTCTTGTTCCTTCTGCCACCGAACTTCACTAATTCCCACTATATCTAACTTCAACCTATCCATTTCGCTTTTTAAATTTTCTAACCTACCTGTCCGATTAAGGGATCTGACATTCCACGCTCCGATCCGTAGGACGCCAGTTGCCTTTCTCCATTATAAGAACGTCCTCTTGAGTAGTCCCCGCCCGGTGATCCGAATGGGGGACCATTTTACCTCCGGAATATTTTACCCAAGAGGACGCCATCATCATTTAACCATACAGTAAAGTTGCATGCCCTCGGGAAAGATTACGGCTGTAGTTTCTCCTTGCTTTCAGCCGTTCGCAGTACCAGCACGCAAGGCCGTTTTGCTTATTGTTACAAGGCCATATCAGTCAATCATCCAGACTGTTGCCCCTGCAACTACTGAAAAGGCTGCTGCCCCTCTTCAGGAACCACACGTTTGCCTGGCCTCTCAACAGATACCCCTCCGTTGTGGTTGCACCTACCGTACGGCCATCTGTATCGCTGAGGCACGCAAGCCTCCCCACCAACGGCCTAACCTAAGGACATCACGCACATCCATGCCCGAGGCAGAATTCGAACCTGCGACCGTAGCTGTCGTGCGGTTCCGGACTGAAGCGACTAGAACCGCTTGGGTTGCAATTTTAGTTTTTTTATTTATCAACTACGCGTTTCATCTTATTTAGGCATCTTCAGGCTAATCTTAGTTTGGTATTTCTTAGGACGATCCTTTAGACTGTATAGCTAAAGGGCATCGTCGAGTACATCAAGGCAACGTCGCCTTCGTTAACCTCAGTAAATACTTTCTAGATGGACGTGAATGACTCCAAGACCTGCATAACGCGTACAGGTTCACAGGAGCAAATAATTATAGGTGAAGGAAAAAGAAAGGCAATTGACGAAAGAATTGAAACTATCATTTTAGCAGCAGTAACAAATATCGCTAATAGGCATCTCGAAGTTACGAGCGGGATAAACCAAACGAGTGGTCTGCGCACAGTACATTCCATCGCATTTCATCCACTTCACTTTCCACAGCTTCTACAGCTTCATGACAATGACTAACAGAAATTGGTTACAGTTACCCAATTATTATCTACGAAATGTGCGAAATTATGTGGTATATCTATGCAAAACTGGTTTTGAGGAAGCAGGATCATTTACAAACCATGGGCACGTCAATCTTCGCAATATGCACTAATCGTCAGATGAAAATCCATACTGACTCAAAGAAGTGAATAAAAACAACGCTCTTGGTGTGTCAACGTTTGGTGCGTGTTTCTCAAGACCCGCATCATTGGTGCCTGTTTTATCCACGGGAATCTTAATACACTCAAGTATCTCGAGTTCCTAAGATATACTGCTGCCACAGTGATTGGAAGACATCCTACTGGACTTATGGCAGTCAGTGTGGTACCAACATGACAGATGTCTCTCTCATACCGCACATCGCACATGTAACGATAAGAGAGCATTTGGAGAGCATTCGAACTGTCACTCAGGAAACGCAAAATGGTCTGTACGCTCACCATACTTAACACTTCCATACTTTTATCTGTGACGAAAATTAAATCAAAAGGCCTATTAAGAAAGATGACTCGTGAAGGCTGAAATGCTTTCCAACACGCGCCTGTGCTGCCGCTACCTCCAAATGAAATTCAATGTGCAGTATTGTTTCTCCGTAATCACTTTGTAGCGTGTAGTAATGCTAAAGGTCAACATTTTGAGCAGTAGGCATTACAGCCGCCATAATGAGCACACGAACCGTACATGAGTTGCATGTTTCCTTACATTTGCTGTAATAGGGTAGACATTTGTGGAACCGCTTCTCCTGACCGGGGGACAATGGTTTGCGGTGCTGTTATCTTGATACTATTTGATCAAGTCCCATACATTTTATGTCGTTGAAATTCTTTCAACTGCCACAGAAAAAATTGACAACATTGTCAGCTATAACTTGGCGAAAACTGCATTTTGACATATTTATTCAGTCTGCGTATATGTGGGGTGGCCTGTCTTAGCTCCTCATCTTATATATATAATAGAAAGCGTAGGTGGGCTCGCTGACATTGGGTATCCCCGAACACTGGTAGTCGAAAGATATTACCATATCCACCGTCCGAAAAATCAAACAAGAGAGACGGCGACGTGGACACCGATTCCGTGTCTGGTGTCACTCTATCTGCCAGTACCCTGGCCAGCTTCCACGCTGATCCCAGATGACAAACATACAAGTGAATAGAATTTCCGACACTTCTTTCATAACAGAGCCCCAGAACGATGCTAACTGGGGCACTATCTTCGTTTTTTGGTTTATTTTGTGACCATTTTCCACTCTGTGCTCTACCACTGCTGTTTTACGTGACATTTGTGTTCATCACAATATCCTACTATACTTAGAAGACATAATTAACACCATATTCGCACTGAATTATGTAGACTCCAGGCATTCTGATATAGGTGCTGTTTTTCACCGGTCGTAAAATACGTTTGATCATTATGTCTCCCAATATACGAGAGTGTGCTGAGAAGTAATGCCTCTGACTTTTTTGGGGAAAACTTTTAAAGCTTTTAAAATAAGACAAATGTTATTAATATTCTACATTCTTATTCTTCACACCTACATATTTATTTCTCAACTTAGTCACTCTGGCGGCGAACACGTTTCTCCCAACGAGAAACCACACTCCTGGAAATGGAAAAAAGAACACATTGACACGGGTGTGTCAGACCCACCATACTTGCTCCGGACACTGCGAGAGGGCTGTACAAGCAATGATCACACGCACGGCACAGCGGACACACCAGGAACCGCGGTGTTGGCCGTCGAATGGCGCTAGCTGCGCAGCATTTGTGCACCGCCGCCGTCAGTGTCAGCCAGTTTGCCGTGGCATACGGAGCTCCATCGCAGTCTTTAACACTGGTAGCATGCCGCGACAGCGTGGACGTGAACCGTATGTGCAGTTGACGGACTTTGAGCGAGGGCGTATAGTGGGCATGCGGGAGGCCGGGTGGACGTACCGCCGAATTGCTCAACACGTGGGGCGTGAGGTCTCCACAGTACATCGATGTTGTCGCCAGTGGTCGGCGGAAGGTGCACGTGCCCGTCGACCTGGGACCGGACCGCAGCGATGCCCGGATGCACGCCAAGACCGTAGGATTCTACGCAGTGCCGTAGGGGCCGCACCGCCACTTCCCAGCAAATTACGGACACTGTTGCTCCTGGGGTATCGGCGAGGACCATTCGCAACCGTCTCCATGAAGCTGGGATACGGCCCCGCACACCGTTAGGCCGTCTTCCGCTCACGCCCCAACGTCGTGCAGCCCGCCTCCAGTGGTGTCGCGACAGGCGTGAATGGAGGGACGAATGGAGACGTGTCGTCTTCAGCGATGAGAGTCGCTTCTGCCTTGGTGCCAATGATGGTCGTATGCGTGTTTGGCGCCGTGCAGGTGAGCGCCACAATCAGGACTGCATTCGACCGAGGCACACAGGGCCAACACCCGGCATCATGGTGTGGCGAACGATCTCCTACACTGGCCGTACACCACTGGTGATCGTCGAGGGGACACTGAATAGTGCACGGTACATCCAAACCATCATCGAACCCATCGTTCTACCATTCCTAGACCGGCAAGGGAACTTGCTGTTCCAACAGGACAATGCACGTCCGCATGTATCCCGTGCCACCCAACGTGCTCTAGAAGGTGTAAGTCAACTACCCTGGCCAGCAAGATCTCCGGATCTGTCCCCAATTGAGCATGTTTGGGACTGGATGAAGCGTCGTCTCACGCGGTCTGCACGTCCAGCACGAACGCTGGTCCAACTGAGGCGCCAGGTGGAAATGGCATGGCAAGCCGTTCCACAGAACTACATCCAGCATCTCTACGATCGTCTCCATGGGAGAATAGCAGCCTGCATTGCTGCGAAAGGTGGATATACACTGTACTAGTGCCGACATTGTGCATGCTCTGTTGCCTGTGTCTATGTGCCTGTGGTTCTGTCATTGTGATCATGTGATGTATCTGACCCCAGGAATGTGTCAATAAAGTTTCCCCTTCCTGGGACAATGAATTCACGTTGTTCTTATTTCAATTTCCAGGAGTGTAGTTTGTTGATGCCGCCATTATACAGGGTGTTACAAAAAGGTACGGCCAAACTTTCAGGAAACATTCCTCACACACAAATAAAGAAAATATGTTATGTGGACATGTGTACGGAAACGCTTAATTTCTATGTTAGAGTTCATTTCAGTTTCGTCAGTATGCACTGTACTTCCTCGATTCACCGCCAGTTGGCCCAATTGAAGGAAGGTAATGTTGACTTCGGTGCTTGTGTTGACATGCGACTCATTGCTCTACAGTACTAGCATCAAGCACATCAGTACGTAGCATCAACAGGTTAGTGTTCATCACGAACGTGGTTTTGCAGTCAGTGCAATGTTTACAAATGCGGAGTTGGCAGATGCCCATTTGATCTATGGATTAGCACGGGGCAATAGCCGTGGCGCGGTACGTTGATTTCCAGAACGAAGGTGTCCCGACAGGAAGACGTTCGAAGCAATTGATCGGCGTCTTAGGGAGCACGGAACATTCCAGCCTATGACTCGCGACTGGGGAAGACCTAGAACGACGAGGACACCTGCAATGGACGAGGCAATTCTTCGTGCAGTTGACGATAACCCTAATGTCAGCGTCAGAGAAGTTGCTACTGTACAAGGTAACGTTCACCACGTCACTGTATGGAGAGTGCTACGGGAGAACCAGTTGTTTCCGTACCATGTACAGTGTGTGCAGGCACTATCAGCAGCTGATTGGCCTCCACGGGGACACTTCTGCAAATGGCTCATCCAACAATGTGTCAATCCTCATTTCAGTGCAAATGTTCTCTTTACGGATGAAGCTTCATTCCAACGTGATCAAATTATAAATTTTCACAATCAACATGTGTGGGCTGACGAGAATCCGCACGCAATTGTGCAATCACGTCATCAACACAGATTTTCTGTGAACGTTTGGGAAGGCATGGTTGGTGATGTCTTGATTGGGCCCCATGTTCTTCCGCCTACGTTCAATGGAGCACGTTATCATGATTTCATACGGGATACTCTACCTGTGCTGCTAGAACATGTGCCTTTACATGTACGACACAACATGTGGTTCATGCACGATGGAGCTCCTGCACATTTCAGTCGAAGTGTTCGTACGCTTCTCAACAACAGATTCGGTGACCGATGGATTGGTAGAGGCGGACCAATTCCATGGCCTCCACGCTCTCCTGACCTCAACCCTCTTGACTTTCGTTTATGGGGGCATTTGAAAGCTCTTGTCTACGCAGCCCCGGTACCAAATGTAGAGACTCTTCGTGCTCGTATTGTGGACGGCTGTGATACAAAACACCATTCTACAGGGCTACATCAGCGCATCAGGGATTCCACGCGACGGAGGGTGGATGCATGTATCCTCGCTAACGGAGGACATTTTGAACATTTGCTGTAACAAAGTGTTTGAAGTCACGCTGGTACGTTCTGTGGCTGCATGTTTCCATTCCATGATTAATGTGACTTGAAAAGAAGTAATAAAATGAGCTCTAACATGAAAAGTAAGCGTTTCCGGACACATGTCCACATAACATATTTTCTTTCTTTGTGTGTGAGGAATGCTTCCTGAAAGTTTGGCCGTACCTTCTTGTAACACCCTGTAGAATGTGTGACTGTTGACGGAGTCACATCCTCACCTCTGCTTGCACCGCTTCATCGCTATGAAAGTGAAGTCTTCGACAGTTTTCTGTAAGTTTCGGAAGCACATGAATATCGGATGGGGCCAAGCCGGGACTGTGCGGAGGATGATCGATGAGAGTGAACTCAAGGTGTCGGGATTGTTGCAGATGTCGCAGCGGTCGTGTAGTCTGGCACTCTCATGCTGAGGGAGGGGGTGTTACATGTGTATGTGAACCCACATACTTACGTTACACACCGCCATGTTATAGACTAGAATCCGGAGGCCTCTAGCGGCAGAGACTTGCAGCTGGCGTCAGAGAAGCAGGAAAGTTAACCAAATAATACGCATGGCATGTAATACCTCGATCAATATTGAGACTAGAATAAAAAGAATCGGAGGGATTACTTTTCAGCACGCCCTCGTACATCCTATTTTTCTGAGCGTGGCGCTGCAGTGGGGTAGAATTGTGGATGTTTTCTCGGAATTCCTGCGCATGGCGGGTTCATCGACTTGCCCGTCTGTAGGTTGGTGAAATACTTGTACAATCGTTTGATTCCAGAAGTCACGCTCTGTGAAAACTACGCCGTGAGTTGTAGAACCTTTAGACAGACGCTTAGGGTATTGATAGTGGGTCCCAATGACAAATTAGATGCAGTATCTCTATTCGAGGGCAATGTTATTTTATAGGGCGTCATACATGACCTAATTGAATAGGTTTGCTTGATAATGGCCAAAAGGTCAAAACTGGCCAGTCACTAAAGTAATTACAAATATAGACTGATAAGCCAAAACATTATGACGCTGGATGCCGCCTGGTGGCGTTCCGAGCACGTAACATGGTAACAAAAGTATGTAAGCGGAGATATGGGCTGCAAATGGGAAATGCATTGAGATAAGCGACTTTGACAAGATTATTATGACGCAGAGCTTGTGAACGAATATCTCGAAAACGGGGAGGCTGGGTCAATGTTAACGTGCTACTTTCGTGAGCATCTACGGAAAGAGGTAGAAGGTCAGTGAAACTACCACTAAGCTCTAAATGGTTGGACGTTCACGACTCTCCACAGAACGTAGGGTTCAGATGCTAGTATGCTCTGTAAAATAGGATGGATGGTGATCTGTGGCATCTCTGCCGGAAGAGCTCAATGCTGGTTCACGCAGAAGTGTTTCGGAGCACACCGTCCACCGTACATTGTTGAACATGGAGCTGCGCAGCACGTGTTCACATGTTGACCCAACGACATCGTCAATACGATTTTAGTGGGCATGGGACCATCTGGATTCGACCGTCGATCAATGGAAACTTGTTGACTCTTGGGGTGAATCTCATTTTTGCTACCCTAGGTCGATGGTCATCTCCACATATGCCGTCATCGAGGTGAACGGCGGCTCGAAACATGCAGCGCGCCACTGACGCAGGTTGGTGGGAGCAGTATTATGGTATAGGAGACATTCTCCTGGCTTGCATGGAACTTGCGGTAGTAATATAAGACACGCTCACAGCTACGAACTACTTGGATCCCTTCATGCATGATGTCTTTCCCGACGGCGATGTCTTTTTTCAGCAGAATAAGTGTCCTTATCTCGGAGTCAGAACCGTGCTACATTGGTTTGAGGAGCATCATAGTGAACTCACGTTGATGTCTCGGCCACAAAATTCACCTGATGTAAATACTATGGAAACCATCTGGGTCGCTATCAGGCGCCATAACCGCGTACGAAAATCAGTGGTCTGTTATTTACGCTAATTACCTGCCTTTGCCCCCCTGGGCAAAGACAGGTTTGTCTGGCCTCTCAACAGATACCCCTTCGTTGTGGTTGCACCTACGGTACGGCTATCTGTATCGCTGAGGCACGCAAGCCTCCCCACCAACGGCAAGGTCCATGGTTCATGGGGGGGGGGGGGGGGGGGGGGCAAAGACAAGACTGAAGACCACAACAACAACAACCTGTCTTTGCGTAGGCGTCTAATGACATATACCTCCAAAAGCCTACCAACGAACTGTCGGATTGCTGATACGCAGAATGAGTGATTTATTTCGTTCCGAAGATGGACAAACAAGCTATTAAGCAGATGGTCATAATTTTTTGGCTTATCAGTGTACAAAGCACAGCAGAAACGTGTTATTGTGAAAGTCACTCCTGGAAATTTCGATAACTTATAAATTAATTATGCGCAGTGGTTAGCACCCTGGACGCACATTCAGGAGGACGACGGTTCCAGTCCCCGACCGAGGTTTCAAGTGATTCCCCTAAATAGCTAAGGCAAATTCCTGGACTGTTCCATACTTCCCTAATCAGGGCTTTTCCTCCGATACTAATTACATCATTGTCGACGCAACGTTGAATTCTTATCTCTATTCCGTCGGGGACGTGGTTGGTGGCCTGCACTTGGTGCGTCACGGCACACCCATAGATGTTATCAGTGATAGTACTTACTCCAGTGGTGACGCAATACTTACTCACTGACACTTTACGTAGAAGCAGTTTGCTCTGGTGGCGCCCACTGTCTCATGTAGTGTAGCCGCAACAGCAGATGAGATGAGCAGTACGAATAACTATATTGCACTTTCTCTGCTACATCAGAGAAGAATGACTTTGGTCAGTGTATGTTGCTTATCGTAAATGCAGTCGACAGCAGTTTGCTTGACAAGCTATGGACTGCGTGTGCATTAGCTGTGCACGTGTCGCAATATCAACGTAGCTTTCATGGTTCGATATGTGGATGATCATGTGATCTATTTCTGATCGTGGTTTTCACCGATTCCAAAGTATCGTCCGTGTTTGAAAAAAAGTATTTCACGTTGCTCCATGGTTTTAATACCACGTAAGTCAGCAAGGTTCACAAACGTTAGTGAGTGAGCCGGTCTTTAGATCGAAGAAAGCCCAGGGCACGCCATACGAAACCGATCTTGGAAATTACAGAGTCAAAATAAATGTCTTGTGCAGCCGTAAGACCCGATAAAATTCTGTGCATATGGCGGATTCGTGGCATGCAACGTTTTACTCTGACGAAAGATGCCATATAATCCCGTGCAAAGCGAAAATATATGAACTCTCGTCTAACCTCTCACCTTCCTAGGGAAAGAGTCCATCACTAAATACCGAATCAAAATCCATAAAGTAATTCCCGAAATCAGCCCCCCGTAGAGACAGAAGAACGGTGCACGGGACTAAAAATTTATCAATGATCAGTCGCTTTGCATGACATATACTTCCTGACAAAAAGGTGAAGTACCCAGAAGGAGAGGAGGAAATGGAATGAAACTTCATAGGTTTATATACAGTATGCAACGTCGTCATCGGGGTACCATTCATGTACTATTTTCAACCGTGCATGTTACACAACAAAAAGCTAATGGCTCTGAGAAGCATTCAGTAGCGTAGCTACCATAGGACTAAGTGGGGCAGCGGCCCGGGGTCCCCAAGTTCAATGGACCCCTCGGCCTCCATGAACGACGTTCGAAAATGTTATGTAATATCTTAGTTGAATCAAGAATTTTCGACTTCTAACTTTCAGGACCCTGACCAATAAACTTCGAATGGCGCTAACTGAAATAAAAAAATTTCTCTCACCTCCAGAACGTAAACATAACAGGGTGCATTGCGTGTCCGCTAAGACGTGGACCTTGCCGCCGTTCGGGTGTTGTCGGCTAAAGTATAAGTTCCCATGGCTGCCAATCTTTGCGAACTAACAGTGAGTGGTGTTGAATTACTAGCAGTGTATTTGACAATACAGTGTGTGATTGAATACGCTCTACAACAGGGCTTCACAACTGGCCGGTTTTGAGCGCGAGTACTCGCGTCTGCTCAGGCACGTGCTCGCGAGCAAGTGCAAGGTCGCGGAGTAGGGAGGGAGATGCGCGCGCACGTATGAATAGGACCGCAGCGTGCCTATTGAATTCGCCCCGACTGTGTAACGTTAAAAGTACTACGATCAGCTCTAACAGTCACTTCGCTGGTTAAGAATCATGTCAAGTCGCCGTTGTCTAACCCCAACCATGCTTTCGTAGTTCAACCCCCATTGGGAGGAATTGTATCTGTTTACAGAAAAAGATGGTGTTGCAAAATGTTTAGTATGTCACAAAACGCTGAATTCTTTTAGGAAATTTAATTTGCAGCGACATTATATGTCGTACCACGCGAAAGACTACGGAAGTGGAAAATGTGATGGACCAGATTGTGCACAGGAAGTTATTAAACTTAAAAGGAAGCTATCCGAAGAAGATCTGGATGACGAAGAAAAATCAACTGAGGCACCTCTCAGTGAGCTACAAAATTGCTTTGTTTTTAGAAAAATCCCTGCGCCCCTTCACTGATGGCGATTTAATAAAAGATGTTTGGTAGTTGCAGCGGAACATTTGTGTCCATCTCAAGTTGAACAGTTTCGGATTGTGCCATTATCTGACATGACCATTATGTGTCGCATACAGGACATGGCAGACGACGTCCACAGCCAGCTTGCAAATATCTATAAAGATTTTATGGCGTTTTCTCTAGCTCTGGACGAAAGAGTTGATATCACTGGAACAGCGCAGCTTTCCATATTTATTAGAGGTGTTAATAGAGATCTTCAGGTGAGGAAGGAGCTCCTCGATATAGTAGCCATGAAGAACACTACAACCGGAGGTGATATTTTAAGTAGTGTTGAAGAAAGTGTTGAAAATGTAGGATTGTCGTGGAATTCTTTAGTTTCAGTGTCTACAGACGGTGCACCAGCGATGATAGGGAAAAAATTAGGTTTCGTTGCGCTGTTGAAGGAGAAAATGCAAAAACTGACCGTGCCGAATGAAATAAGGGGCGTTCACTGTGTGATCCACCAGGAAAACTTATGTGCAAAGAGTATTACTCTAAAAAATGTGATGAGTGTTGTTCGTACAACAATATAAGGAAGCATGGGCTACAACACAGACAATTTAAAAGCTTTCTTGAGGATGTAGAAAGCCAGTATGATAGCCTGCCTTATTACAGCCAGGTCCGCTGGCTTAGTCGTGGCGAATTATTAAATCGAATTTTTGCCTATTAGATGAGATAAATATGTTCATGGAAATAAATAACATGTGTGTTCCTGAATTGAAAGAGCCTTCATGGAAATGTGATCTCGCGTTCTTAGCAGATTTAACTAGCCATCTGAATGCTTTGAACATTTCACTACAAGGTAAAGATCTGCTAATTACTCATTTCATAGATCGAATACGAGCTTTTAAAATGAAATTGACACTTTGGGTGAGTCAGCTGGAAATAGGAAATCTAGCTCATTTTCCTAAATTATCATCCATGTAAGATGTTCACAAAGACTGTGAACGTTATTCACATAGTTTAGTTGCCCTTAAGGAAGAATTTGATCAACGCTTTCAAGATCTGACAGCACTAGACAGTGATTCTGATGTGTTCTCCTCTCCATATTCAGCGAATATTGAAGAGATTCGTCCTGAGCTGAAACCAGAAATTATTGACCTGCAGTGTGACAGGGAATACAGAGACAAATTTCAGAACAAGAAAAACATTTTGGAATTTTACAGACACTTCCCTCAGGATAGATTTCCTCATTTGCACAAACTGGCGGCTACAATATTATCAATGTTCGGTTCCATGTATGTTTGTGAATAACTGTTCTCTGCAATGAAATGTAACAAGACGCGCCTGAGAAACGCATTGTCTGATCGAAATTTAAACTGCACGCAGCGCCTACGATGCACAAGAACAATTACTCCGAACATAGACGCAATTGTAAAGGGCAAAAAGTACAAGATAACAGAGAATCCCACACTTCAGTGACATCTTTTATTGTGTAACAGTTCACAAATTAATACGAATGTAGAGGCATACACTAAGCTAATAAAATTATGTGGCACGTGTATATTCTCCTTTATTTGTTTCATTTGTCACAGTAATAATTCGTGAGTGATATCCCTGCAGGTGGCCGCGGATTTACATTGACTGGCGGCAGCTGTTGTGTGCCCCACGTGACTCTCCCCACTCTCTCCACTTTGGTCCGGTAGTGGGGGTAGCGTGCTCTCGCTGCTCTGTGCTCGATCCTTGCTGCTCACAGCTTGCTCCGCGAGCACGTATGTTGTGAAGCCCTGCTCTACAATGTATTATTACGGAACAGTGTTGCTGCCGCGCGTCATTTCTAACGTCGAAAACGATAGATATTGCGCGCGGAATTGCAGGTTCTGCAAAGCACCGTCCTTTTCTCCCGCGTCTGCCAAGGCCTTGACCCGCACAGTCCCAGAATTCTCCACGGCAGCGAGGGTCCATGTCGTAGCGGACAAGCAATAGTACGGCATTAAGCATGGTAACGGACCTGTTTGTGTAAGGAATTCCCCTAAGCGAATGATCCTTAAAGATAGATTCCGATAAAGTGTTGTAACCAACTGCACTCTGAATTTCATAAAAGAAGAAGAGAAAACATGGATCTCTGTCTTGGATGGTTATTGCGGATTTTGTGTTAGTGGTTAGCTCGTCATCGGTGTATGGCTGTATCCATCGGATTCAGAATACTGCCTTCAGTGGCTTCAATTTCTTTACCTGCTCTTTCTCTGAACGGACATATACAGATAGCTGTACCTTAGGTGCAACCACAACGGAGGGGTATCTGTTGAGAGGCCAGACAAACGTGTGGTTCCTGAAGAGGGGCAGCAGCCTTTTCAGTAGTTGCAGGGGCAACAGTCTGGATGATTGACTGATATGGCCTTGTAACACTAACCAAAATGGCCTTGCTGTTCTGGTACTGCGAACGGCTGAAAGCAAGGGGAAACTACAGCCGTAATTTTTCCCGAGGGCATGCAGCTTGACTGTATGGTTAAATGATGATGGCGTCCTCTTGGGTAAAATATTACGGAGGTAAAATAGTCCCCTATTCGGATCTCCGGGCGGGGACTACTCAAGAGGACGTTGTTATCAGGAGAAAGACAACTGGCGTTCTACGGATCGGAGCGTGGAATGTCGGATCCCTTAACCAGACAGGTAGGTTAGAAAATTTAAAAAGGGAAATGGACAGGTTAAAGTTAGATATAGCGGAAATTAGTGAAGTTCGGTGGCAGGAGGAACAAGACTTTTGGTCAGGTGAATACAGGGTAATAAATACAAAATCAAATAGGGGTAATGCAGGAGTAGGTTTAATAATGAATAAAAAAATAGGAGTACGGGTGAGCTACTACAAACAGCATAGTTAACGCATTATTGTGGCCAAGATAGACACGAAGCCCACGCCTACTACATTAGTACAAGTTTATATGCCAACTAGCTCTGCAGATGACGAAGAAATTATTCAGGTAGTGAAGGGAGACGAGAATTTAATAGTCATGGGTGACTGGAATTCAAGAGTAGGAAAAGGGAGAGAAGGAAACATAGTAGGTGAATATGGATTGGGGCTAAGAAACGAAAGAGGAAGTCGCCTGGTACAATTTTGCGCAAAGCATAACTTAATCATAGCTAACACTTGGTTTAAGAATCATGAAAGAAGGTTGTATACATGGAAGAACCCAGGAGATACTAAAAGGTATCAGGTAGATTATATAATGGTAAGACCGAGATTTAGGAACCAGGTTTTAATTGTAAGACATTTCCAGGGGCAGATGTGGACTCTGACCACAATCTATTGGTTATGAACTGTAGATTAAAACTGAAGAAACTGCAAAAAGGTGGGAATTTAAGGAGATGGGACCTGGATAAACTGAAAGAACCAGAGGCTGTACAGAGTTTCAGGGAAAGCATAAGGGAACAATTGACAGGAATGGGGGAAAGAAATACAGTAGAAGAAGAATGGGTAGCTTTGAGGGATGAAATAGTGAAGGCAGCAGAGGATCAAATAGGTAAAAAGACGAGAGCTAGTAGAAACCCTCGGGTAACAGAAGAAATATTGAATTTAATTGATGAAAGGAGAAAATATAAAAATGCAGTAAGTGAAAGAGGCAAAAAGTAATATAAACGTCTCAAAAATGATATTGACAGGAAGAGCAAAATGGCTAAGCAGGGATGGCTAGAGGACAAATATAAGGATGTAGAGGCTTATCTCACTAGAGTTAAGGTAGACACTGCCTACAGGAAAATTAAAGAGACCTTTGGAGAAAGGAGAACCACTTGCATGAGTATCAAGAGCTTTGATGGAAATCCAGTTCTAAGCAAAGTAGGGAAAGCAGAAAGGTGGAAGGAGTATATAGAGGGTCTATACAAGGGCAATGTACTTGAGGACAATATTATGGAAATGGAAGAGGATGTAGATAAAGATGAAATGGGAGATATGAAATTGCCTGAAGAGTTTGACAGAGCACTGAAATACCTGAGTCGAATCAAGGCCCCCGGAGTAGACAACATTCCATTAGAACTACTGACGGCCTTGGGAGAGCCAGTCCTGACAAAACTCTACCATCTGGTGAGCAAGATGTATGAGGCAGGCAGATATCAAGAAGAATATAATAATGCCAATCCCAAAGAAAGCAGGTGTTGACAGATGTGAAAATCGCCAAACTATCAGTTTAATAAGTCACAGCTGCAAAATACTAACGCGAATTCTTTACAGACGAATGGAAAAACTGATAGAAGCCGACCTCGGGGAAGATCAGTTTGGATTCCGTAGAAATGTTGGAACACGTGAGGCAATGCTGACCCTACGACTTATCTTAGAAGAAAGATTAAGGAAAGGCAAACCTACGTTTCTAGCATTTGTAGACTTAGAGAAAGCTTTTGACAATGTTGATTGGAATGCTCTCTTTCAAATTCTGAAGGTGGCAGGGGTAAAATACAGGGAGCGAAAGGCTATTTACAATTTGTACAGAAACCAGATGGCAGTTATAAGAGTCGAGGGACATGAAAGGGAAGCAGTGGTTGGGAAGGGAGTAAGACAGGGTTGTAGCCTCTCCCCGATGTTGTTCAATCTGTATATTGAGCAAGCAGCAAAGGAAACAAAAGAAAAATTCGGAGTAGGTATTAAAATTCATGGAGAAGAAATAAAAACTTTGAGGTTCGCCGATGACACTGTAATTCTGTCAGAGACAGCAAAGGACTTGGAAGAGCAGTTGAATGGAATGGACAGTGTCTTGAAAGGAGGATATAAGATGAACATCAACAAAAGCAAAACGAGGATAATGGAATGTAGTCGAATTAAGTCGGGTGATGCCGAGGGAATTGGATTAGGAAATGAGACACTTAAAGTAGTAAAGGAGTTTTGCTGTTTGGGGAGCAAAATAACTGATGATGGTCGAAGTAGGGAGGATATAAAATGTAGACTGGTAATGGCAAGGAAAGCGTTTCTCAAGAAGAGACATTTGTTAACATCGAATGTAGATTTAAATGTCAGGAAGTCGTTCCTGAAAGTATTTGTATGGAGTGCAGCCATGTATGGAAGTGAAACGTGGACGATAAATAGCTTAGACAAGAAGAGAATAGAAGCTTTCGAAATGTCGTGCTAGAGAAGAATGCTGAAGATCAGATGGGTAGATCAGATAACTAATGAGGAGGTATTGAATAGAATTGGGGAGAAGAGAAGCTTGTGGCACAACTTGACCAGAAGAAGGGATCGGTTGGTAGGACATGTTCTGAGACATCGAGGGATCACCAATTTAGTACTGGAGGGCAGTATGGCGGGTAAAAATCATAGAGGGACACCAAGAGATGAACACACTAAACAGATTCAGCAGGATGTAGGCTGCAGTACGTACTGGGAGATGAAGAAGCTTGCACAGGATAGGGTAGCATGGAGAACTGCATCAAACCAGTCTCAGGACTGAAGACCACAACAACAACAACTGGCTGTTAAAATGCGTATTTCCGAAGTTTTACGACATTTTAATTCATTGTCTTAAAATCAAGTAGAATTCGCTATTTTGTTGTTTCCCTGTCGGTCATCGTTTCTACAAATTATCTGCAGGAGTTCACAAAACCACACTGCTGGCCATTAAAATTGCTACACCAAGAAGAAATGCAGATGATAAACAATTATTCATTGGACAAATATATTATACTAGAACTGACATGCGATTACATTTTCACGCAATTTGGGTGCCTAGATCGTGACAAATCAGTACCCAGAACAACCACCTCTGGCCGTAATAACGGCCTAGATACGCCTGGGCATTGAGTCAAACAGAGCTTGAATGGCGTGTACAGGTACAGCTGTCTATGCAGCTTCAACACGATACCACAGTTCATCAAGAGTAGTGACTGGCGTATTATGACGAGCCAGTTGCTCGGCCACCATTGACCAGACGTTTTCAATTGGTGAGAGATCTGGAGAATGTGCTGGCCAGGGCAGCAGTCGAACATTTTCTGTATCCAGAAAGGCCAGTACAGGACCTGCAACATGCGGGCGTGCATTATCCTGCTGAAACGTAGGGTTTCGCAGGGATCGAATGAAGGGTAGAGCCACGGGTCGTAACACATCTGAAATGTAACGTCCACTGTTCAAAGTGCCGTCAATGCGAACAAGAGGTGACCGAGACGTGTAACCAATGGCACCCCATACCATCACGCCGGGTGATACGCCAGTATGGCGATGACGAATACACGCTTCCAATGTGTGTTCACCGCACTGTTGCCAAACACGGATGCTACCATCATGATGCTGTAAACAGAACGTGGATTCATCCCAAAAAATGACGTTTTGCCATTCGTGCACCCAGGTTCGTCGTTGAGTACACCATCGCAGGCGCTCCTGTCTGTGATGCAGCGTCAAGGGTAACCGCAGCCATGGTCTCCGAGCTGGTAGTCCATGCTGCTGCAAACGTCGTCGAACTGCTCGTGCAGATGGTTGTTGTTTTGCAAACGTCTCCATCTGTTGACTCAGGGATCGAGACGTGGCTGCACGATTCGTTACAGCCATGCGGATAAGATGCCTGTCATCTCGACTGCTAGTGGCACGTGGCCGTTGGGATCCAGAACGGCGTTCCGTATTACCCTCCTGAACCCACCGATTCCATATTCTGCTAACAGTCACTGGATCTCGACCAACGCGAGCAGCAATGTCGCGATACGATAAACCGCAATCGCGATAGGCTACAATCCGACCTTTATCAAAGTCGGAAACGTGATGGTACACATTTCCCCTCCTTACACGAGGCATCACAACATCGTTTCACCAGGTAACGCCGGTCAACTGCTGCTTGTGTATGAGAAATCAGTTGAAAACTTTCCTCATGTCAGCACGTTGTAGGTGTCGCCACCGGCGCCAACCTTGTGTGAATGCCCTGAAAAGCTGATCATTTGCCTGTCACAGCATCTTCTTCCTGTCGGTTAAATTTCGCGTCTGTAGCACGTGATCTTCGTGGTGTAGCAATTTTAATGGCCAGTAGCGTATAGCCCTTACGGCCGCCCAGTCAGCACAGCTGTGCCGATAATATTTGTGCGGTTGAGAAATTTTTTCGGTCTTATCGATGAGATTGCAGCACAACTTGTCTTATTATTATCTTACTTGAATGTACTCGAGAGGGCGGGCTTTAAGTTCCACGTAAACGGCAGGCCAGTGAGGTAACAGCAAACGCAGTAGTGTCCTTGGCGTAATGCTTACGTCAGGTTTATTCTTAACAACCAATAAAGTCAGTGCAGTGCAATCAATATTCCACTCGAGCACATACAGGAAACCAAGTATTAGGACTGTTTTTGTGGTTTGCAGAGTTACTGTTGAAGTGAACTAAAACCACGGATAACAAAAGAAACCCAGCGCTGCTTTTAAGCGAAAACAACATCAGGAAAAAGAAGAGAGTAAGCAAAAGCTGACCAAAATGGACTAATTGTTTACTCAGCCTTGTAAAAGTACTTCCGGCTCAAATATTTGTGACGATTGTGACTCGGATATTGTGGTATTTGTTGAGAAGCCTATGGAAGACGACCCGACAATAATTGCGATTCAAAATACCGCCGGCCACGACAACGACACCAATCCTGTCGACGATATCTACGTAGCATACGAAATAGAAAAAGAACCGTCGATCTATACATTCTTCCAAAAGGTAAAAAACTTTCTATGACTTGGAAAACTTCACGAACAAGACACTGAGTGATAAAGAGGAACGTCTAATGGTCTTCAGGACCATTTCCTAAAAATCCCCACCAGAATAAAATGTGTTTTTCAACACCGTACTATGTGTCAGTCTGTAATTATGGCCCAGTTAATTGTTTTTGACTGTGTTATTCCAAAATTATAGATGCCGCCTATTGTCAAACTCGCTGGTTGTTTGCTTCGTAAAGGAATGATATATGGTGTATGGGTAATCGGGACTGGAAGCACCTATCAGAAAGAGATGAAGAACACAGTTTCTCAAGTGGCCATACGGAAGCATGTGCTGTGTACAAACTTCGGAAAAGGAATGATACTATCTACAAGGAAGTTAAAAATGAAATTCATAAAGAAGCATCACTTTGGAAAATGGTTCTTACAAGGTTATTCGACATCATACTTACTCTGGAGAAAAGGTCATTGGCTTTCAGAGGACATCGAGAGAACTTGAGTCAGGAGGAAGGATACCACTGCAATTTTTGTCCGTTGTAGAGCTTATCGTCCAATATGATCACATTTTTTGGAAAGTTGTGGGTATGCCCGAATTCCAATAAATTTTCTTAGCATTTTATTTTTTATTTATTTTTCAGTTGTTTACGTTCGAATACGTTTTTAAAATCACGCCTTCTTGTTTTTAGGATCTACAAGCTATCTGAGTTCAACAATTCAAAATCAAATGATTGGCTGCTTAGGGGACAAACTTGAAAAAAAGCTGCTAGAACATATTGGACAATCAACGTTTTTCGCCATCGTAATGGACACTAAACATGATATATCGAACGTACATCAGCCAGGCCGGCCGCTGTGGCCGTGCGGTTCTAGGCGCTTCAGTCTGGAACCGCGTGACCGCTACGGTCGCAGGTTCGAATCCTGCCTCGGGCATGGATGTGTGTGATGTCCTTAGGTTAGTTAGGTTTAAGTAGTTCTAAGTTCTAGGGGACTGATGACCACAGATGTTAAGTCCCATAGTGCTCAGAGCCATTTGAATTTTTACATCAGCCAAGCATTTTCTTGAAATACGCAGTATTAACCAGACCGGAAAATGCACAATCAATCGATGTACAAGTTTGTTGTTGTTGTGGTCTTCAGTCCTGAGACTGGTTTGATGCAGCTCTCAATGCTACTCTATCCTGTGCAAGCTTTTTCATCTCCCCGTACCTACTGCAACCTACATCCTTCTGAATCTGCTTAGTGTATTCATCTCTTGGTCTCCCTCTACGATTTTTACCCTCCACGCTGCCCTCCAATACTAAATTGGTGATCCCTTGATGCCTCAGAACATGTCCTACCAACCGATCCCTTCTTCTGGTCAAGTTGTGCCACAAACTTGTCTTCTCTCCAATCCTATTCAATACTTCCTCATTAGTTATGTGATCTACCCATCTAACCTTCAGCATTCTTCTGTAGCACCACATTTCGAAAGCTTCTATTCTCTTCTTGTCCAAAGTATTTATCGTCCATGTTTCACTTCCATACATGGCTACACTCCATACGAATACTTTCAGAAATGACTTCCTGACACTTAAATCAATACTGGATGTTAACAAATTTCTCTTCTTCAGAAACGCTTTCCTTGCCATTGCCAGCCTACATTTTATATCCTCTCTACTTCGACCATCATCAGTTATTTTACTCCCAAAATAGCAAAACTCCTTTACTACTTGTCAAAAGCTTTCTCTAAGTCTACAAATGCTAGAAACGTAGGTTTGTCTTTCCTTAATCTTTCTTCTAAGATAAGTTGTAAGGTCAGTATTGCCTCACGTGTTCTAGTGTTTCTACGGAATCCAAACTGATCTTCCCCGAGGTTGGCTTCTACTAGTCTTTCCATTCGTCTGTAAAGAATTCGTGTTAGTATTTTGCAGCTGTGACTTATTAAGCTGATAGTTCGGTAATTTTCACATCTGTCAACACCTGCTTTCTTTGGGATTGGAATTATTATATTCTTCTTGAGGTCTGAGGGTATTTCCCCTGTTTCATACATCTTGCTCACCAGATGGTAGAGTTTTGTCAGGACTGGCTCTCCCACGGCCGTCAGTAGTTCCAATGGAATATTGTCTACTCCGGGGGCCTTGTTTCGACTCAGGTCTTTCAGTGCTCTGTCAAACTCTTCAGGCAATTTCATTTTTTCCATTTCATCTTCATCTACATCCTCTTCCATTTCCATAATATTGTCCTCAAGTACATCGCCCTTGTATAGACCCTCTATATACTCCTTCCACCTTTCTGCTTTCCCTTCTTTGCTTAGAACTGGGTTTCCATCTGAGCTCTTGATATTCATACAAGTCGTTCTCTTATCTCCAAAGGTCTCTTTAATTTTCCTGTAGGCGCTATCTATCTTACCCCTAGTGAGATAGGCCTCTACATCCTTACATTTGTCCTCTAGCCATCCCTGCTTAGCCATTTTGCACTTCCTGTCGATCTCATTTTTGAGACGTTTGTATTCCTTTTTGCCTGTTTCACTTACTGCATTTTTATATTTTCTCCTTTCATCAATTAAATTCAATATTTCTTCTGTTACCCAAGGATTTCTACTAGTCCTCGTCTTTTTACCTACTTGATCCTCTGCTGCCTTCACTACTTCATCCCTCAAAGCTACCCATTCTTCTTCTACTGTATTTATTTCCCCCATTCCTGTCAATTGCTCCCTTATGCTCTCCCTGAATCTCTGTACAACCTCTGGTTCTTTTAGTTTATCCAGGTCCCATCTCCTTAAATTCCCACCTTTTTGCAGTTTCTTCAGTTTTAATCTACAGGTCATAACCAATAGATTGTGGTCAGAGTCCACATCTGCCCCTAGAAATGTCCTACAATTTAATACCTGGTTCCTAAATCTCTGTCTTACCATTATATAATCTATCTGATACCTTTTTAGTATCTCCAGGGTTCTTCCATGTATACAACCTTCTTTCATGATTCTTAAACCAAGTGTTATTTATGATTATGTTGTGCTCTGTGCAAAATTCTACCAGGCGGCTTCCTCTTTCATTTCTGTCCCCCAATCCATATTCACCTACTATGTTTCCTTCTCTCCCTTTTCCTACTCTTGAATTCCAGTCACCCATGACTATTAAATTCTCGTCTCCCTTCACTACCTGGATAATTTCTTCGTCATCTGCAGAGCTAGTTGGCATATAAACTTGTACTAATGTAGTAGGCGTGGGCTTCGTGTCTATCTTGGCCACAATAATGCGTTAACTATGCTGTTTGTAGTAGCTCACCCGTACTCCTATTTTTTTATTCATTATTAAACCTACTCCTGCATTACCCCTATTTGATTTTGTGTTTATAACCCTGTAGTCACCTGACCAGAAGTCTTGTTCCTCCTGCCACCGAACTTCACTAATTCCCACTATATCTAACTTCAACCTATCCATTTCCCTTTTTAAATTTTCTAACCTACCTGCCCGATTAAGGGATCTGACATTCCACGCTCCGATCCGCAGAACGCCAGTTTTCTTTCTCCTGATAACGACATCCTCTTGAGTAGTCCCCGCCCGGAGATCCGAATGGGGAACTATTTTACCTCCGGAATATTTTACCCAAGAGGACGCCATCATCATGTAATCATACAGTAAAGCTGCATGCCCTCGGGAAAAATTACGGCTGTAGTTTCCCCTTGCTTTCAGCCGTTTGCAGTACCAGCACAGCAAGGCCGTTTTGGTTATTGTTACAAGGCCAGATCAGTCAATCATCCAGACTGTTGCCCTTGCAACTACTGAAAAGGCTGCTGCCCCTCTTCAGGAACCACACGTTTGTCTGGCCTCTCAATAAATACCCCTCCGTTGTGGTTGCACCTACGGTACGGCTATCTGTATCGCTGAGGCACGCAAGCCTCCCCACCAACGGCAAGGTCCATGCTTCATGGGGGGGGGGGGGGGGGGGATGTACAAGTAAAAGAATTATTTCTGGGCTTTTATGCAGTAATCAAACATGGCGCAGCAGATTTAGTCAAGCAGGTGACGAAGTATTTTTTATTGACAAAAATATTGATTTAAAAAAGTGTGTGGGTCGAGGTTATGACGGTGCCAGTGTGATGGGTGAAAACAGATTAGGAATATAAAGCCAAATGTGGAGTACGTACTTTGCGCCAGTCATAATGTGGATTTAGTGATAAACGATGCCGATAGAGTTGTGTGGAGGTACAGATTTTTGTTCGCAACAATGCAAGACTTATACAATTTTTTCGCATTAAGCTTCGGGATCTACTGTCGAAATCCACTGGCGAATCAGAAACCACTCTAAAAAAATTAAATCCGACTAGATGGTCTAGTAGAGTTAATATGATATCTACAATAAACCTTCGATTTTGATATATATAGTCAAGATATTATAAGAATTAGTACTGAAGAGTTCCAATAAAGATGAGCATGGCGAAGAAGGAAGTATTAAAACAAAAGTGCTAAATTTCAGGTTCGTATTCCATTGTGAATTCATGCATCAAATATTGATTGACATCAATCATGCACCCAAAATTTAACAAAACAGCGATATCGATTTGGATGAGACAAGTACAGGTTTAGCAGATGTTTAAACAAAGATGATATTTTATAGAAATTATTTCGAAACATTCAAGGGCAAAGGCAGTGAAACTGAAAAAGAAGACATAGGTCCCAAGTTTCACGAAAAACCGCAAAAGAAAGTTAATAAACATTTTAATCAACTAGCTTCTGACCACCGATTTCGAAACAGGGAGGAAATATTTAAAGTTACCATTTTCAAAAATATATTAGAAACAGTAATAGATCAGATTAATACAAGTTTTATGGGCATGAGTGCAGTGTGTCAAGTATCTAATTTCCTAACACTATCATATTTGCTCATTGTAGATGAAGTAACTTTATTACAAAAATGTGATCAACTCCGAAGTAAATATTTTTATATAAAAGGTCCTAGTTTATCACTTCAGTTTATTAAAACTTATCACCTTGTTCTACCAAAATTGACTCTGACATTAACTGTTCACCAATTTTGATAGAAAATTGTAAATATATATATTCAATGCTAGAATGCGACATTACGGAAGTGTTTACCGCAATTTTATTATTTTATACAATACCTGTCACTTCCGCAACAGCCGAAAGATCATTCGGCAAATTAAAAATAATAAAAACTTATTTAAGGAATTGTATGCGTCGAGATCGACTCCGATATTCTGACACTCATTGCAGTCGAAATCAAGGCCGCATCAAGTCTAGATTTAACGGTACTTATTGATGATTTTGCCGAAAACTAAAGCGAGAAAAATATTGTGAAATAAATTGTTAAAACAAAATTGACTAGGTCGTTGTATTGTCTACATATATAATTAACTGTAATCTACTATAGCCACGAAAACCTGGCCCTTGCCTCCGACGCTTACGACAATTACCTTTCGGAAATCGTACCTCTAAACGTAATCAGGCTGATCGGTACAGTAATGGAAATGAGCCTTTGGCGCCATTGGCCGGGAGGCACCTTGTGGAGCATGTCCGGCCGCCTTGGTGCAGGTCTTATTACATTCGACGCCACATTGGACGACCTGCCCGCCGGATGGGGATGAAATGATGATGAAGACAGCACAACACCCAGTCACTGAGAGGAGAAAATCCCCGCCCCAGCCGGGACTCGAACCCGGCCCCGTAGGACAGCAATCCGTCACGCTGACCACTCAGGTAGCGGGGCGGACATCGGTACGGTGCACTGAGTTCAAAGCGCACTAGTTTACTGAGAGTGAGTTGCCGGCACTGGCACCCCGAACGTCTGTGCCACCGCGGACGCGCAAGTCCTGACTTGACTGTTCCCAGGGCGCTTCGCGGCAAGGGGCCATATTTTCATGGCTGAGTAATACTCCTTCATTGTTTATTTGTTGTTAATTTCTGCCCGCGACTTCGTTCGCGTAGTGTGGACCAACACTGAAAATTATCCCACGGGATCCTTCTATCGGTACGAAGGTATCCTATGTCCTACCCAAGTCGAAATCTAACCCCGTGCAAAATTTCATCCACATCCAGACAGTAGTTTTTGCGTGAAAGTGTAACAAAAAACTTTCAATCTTATAGTATTTTTAGGAAGTACCATTCAATATTATCTTCTGCATTACACATAATAATTTACTTAGTAGTAAGCAGTTTTACCTTATTACGCAAACACTAGGCATTAAGGATCACTAAACTAGTGCGCTGTGAACTCAGTGCACCGTACCGATCAGTCCGATTACTCTTAGAGCTACGATTTCCGATAGGTAATTGTCGTAAGCGTCGGAGGCAGAGGCCATGTTTTCGTGGCTGTAGTAGATTACAGTTAATAATATAGGTAGACAATACGACGAAATAGACAATTTTAGTTTTGCATCTATAAAGTATTTAGTTTAGTTTAAATAGAGCCCCAATTTCATTTTTGCCCTGGGGCACTTGGTTACCTAGCTATGCCACAGGAAGCGTTCATTTTTTTTTCTAAAATCAGAAGCGCCCTTCAACTCAACCGACATCGTTGTTATGCATTGTAACATACGAGATACATGGTCCAGTCACATTAATGTGACCACCACCTATGTTCGACATCAAGGTGCAATAACTACTCACAGACGACAGGTGGCAGCACTTGGAGTGGACGATATATAAAGCGTTTCAGGAGTGCGAAAAATAGTGCAGTCTTTGTCGTAATGCGTAAATGGAGCGACTTGCTGACGTCGGAAGCATTTCCGAAACGGCTAAATTTTTAAACTGTTCGATTGTCGCCTTGGTTAACGTATACCGTGCATGGCAATATGTCACTATTCAATAACGGCACCAAAGCAACTGTAATGCACCACGGGTCATACATGACATGGGTAAACGACGGTGCGAAGATGTGTATGGGCCAAGAGACGTGCAATTGTTGGGCAAATGACCGCCCAGATGAACCGTGGGGCTACCAACAATGTCTCCTCAACGACCTTCTAGTGAACGTTGCTGCGTATGGGCCTCTACAGAAGGCGCCTGGTTCATTCATCTATGCTGACTGCGGTTTATCGGCAATGAAGGCTGGTTTTTGCACGCCAATACCGCAACTTGACGTCCACTGAGTGCGGACAGGTGGCCATTTCAGATAAATCGCGTTTTATGCTCCATCAGACAGATGGTCGTTGGCGCATATGGCGTGAAACGTCTGAAAGTAAACATCCTGCAATAATCGTCGGAAGGGGCGAGGCTAGAGGAGGGAGCGTTTAGGTCTGGGTAATGTTTTCGTGACATTCCATGGGTGTTTGCATTATTCTGGAAGACACATTGTATCAACACAAGTACGCATCTATCCTTGGGGACTTTGTCCACCCCTACAAACAGTTTGGTTTTCCTCAGTTCGACAGCATCTACCAACAGTACAATGCTAAGTTTCATACAGCTCGCAGTGTTAGTGCGTGGCTCAAAGAGTGCCAGGATGAGTTTACCGTACTCCCCTAGCCAACAAACTCTCCGGGTTTAAACCCAATCGACAATCTGTGGGTCCACCTCGATCGCAGTGTAAGCGTCATGGATCCTCAACCAAGGAATTTAGCGTAGCGGCCCACGGTACTGGAATCGGCATGGCTCTAAATTCCTGTCGGTACCTTCCAGAACCTCAATGACTCTCATCCTGCACGTCTCACAGCGATCCGCATTGCAGAAGATGGTTATTCATGCTTTTCACAGTGACTGGACATGGTGTAAGCTCTTGTATACCGATACCGATACGGCGCCTACCGCCATAAACAAAATTTGAAACTGTTCCCTTGAGACATGGCAGAAGCCCCCTCTCATATTTCTATCTTACTCTGAGTAATTCGATTTTCCTCTCTAATTGCATGCAGTGAAAAGTTGCTATTCCTTCACACACGGACTTCCCACGCTGCGTCTCTCGTCACCCAGGTGGTCCGGTAACAGGCGGGCACTGCTGATCTTGAAAGGATTAAGCCGACGGGTGTGAGGGAGTCGAATGAATGCTTTCCAGACGCCGACATATAATGGCGGCAGAGACACGCCCGCAGGGGCCTGAAGGAGCGGCTGGGCTAGAGATTCCGTTACTTCGCAGAAACTTAGCGAAAACACTTTCTGGCGGGTTACCAGCGAGGCGTGGGAATGACTTGTGTTCCCAAGCAGCCTTGGCGGGCAAATTCCAGCGTTTTCTGCCAAATCGTAACTGTGATTGGCTTGCTCAGGGCATAGCTCCGTGACGTAGCAAAATCGGCGCAGAAATTGGCGCCAAGAATATCCATTGGTGGAATGGTAGTACTTCGGCAATAGAGTGGAATTTTCCGCCGGTTTTCGAGTTGCTGATTGGAACGTTTAACCACGGCCACTGTCGTGGGGGTGGGAATGTTCTGTGTTCGGCTTGTACGGGTGCTCTTGGAGGGTCGGCTCTCGCCTTTCGGTCGGAGTAGGTTACAAGACTGAGCTCACGCTGCTCTGGACAGCCTGCCTTCCATTGGCTGTCTAACATACTTTTATTAAAGTGTAACTGTTTGACGAAGTTGCTGAAGTTTCGACTTCAACGTAACTTTCCGAGTACAGTTGGCAATTGAACGTTCTGTGTGCAAGCGGCCTATGTTGTCTGTCTTAAGCAGTATTCGCTAAAGTTGACTGTATCGGAGTTACTGTGTGACTTCGCTTGTTAAAATCAATCACTGTACCGTCAGTGATTGTGTGGCGAGCCTTCTTCGTCTCCCTCAGAGGCGCATTTGTATTGCTAGGAAGTCTTTAGTCTGGAACAACCAGACCAGGATAATTTGTTTCGGGCTATACTCGCGACATTATCATCAAAACGACGGGACGTCGAAGCAACCAGCCATCACTTCCGGTACGCCAGATCGTGTTCTTGCAGTTAAGAAGACAGTTTGGTAATGTATGTCAGCAGCACCGGCAGATAGGGATTTTCCTAGGTCATAATCAGAGCTCAGCAGAGCGCGCCTGTTCGTCTTTTTCTAACTTTGTTCTGTCTTGGGTGTTCATTGTCTGAGTTCTCACTACTGTAGCAGCAATTAATGTTGGGTTGGCTGTGTGTTTCTCTTAAGATTTGAGTTACAAAGAATTGGCTCCACATACCACTTCGTCATAAATGTCACAGTCTAGTTTAGGGACAACTTCACCTTCACAGCATTCATTTGAGTATCCAATTTGAGCCAATTTGATGTATTGTAAATGTTTCGTGTGTTTTGTTTATTACTTTGATTTTAGTCATAATAAATCATGTTGTTATTTCGGACAGAACTTTCATTCTGTTAATCGGTAGAGCAACCCTTTCATTTCTCACTACGTTAATGAAACTTTCCTTTATTTAACTTATTTATCAAATTAAATTATTGCAGGTGCCAAACTCTTTTCTACTCCACTTGCAGGGTCGATTACAGTCAGTTCGCGTTTCTTTTTAATCCATGTGCAACAGCAAAAGTAGGAGTTAGAAAAGGGGGAGCTTAGAGCATCGTTTATGTATGAAGATTCTAGAAGAATTTAGTGTTAAATACACTGCTAGCCCCGGCACCTCGCATAAAATGGCGACCCTTAGCCTCGGATCTTTCCTGTGAATCACTGATAAGCAAACAGTATTCTTAGTAGGAACATTCATTTTTTTCTTTATTTTTTTAATGATTAATACCCAAGTACTTTTTCTTGTAGTCCGTGATTAGTTTTAAGTAGCGGCGCATGATTACTGTTTTTGTTTTCAGCGTATTTATTTGTTTTTTTTTTTTTGTTCATTGTTTTTTTGTGTTTCTTTGATGTGGTGTCCGTATCACATCACACTTTGTCGGGTTTGTGTGCGGTTTCTGTACCCAACAAATCGTGCATATAATTACAGCGTTGGAACGGCGTTGTCCAAGTTTTATGTCTATGTGTAAAAATACAGGGAATAGATTATTTTTATTGTGCATTTTAGATAAATTTGTTTTTAATGAATGATCACGAGAAGTAAGGCACGACTATTAGCGAGCGAAGCTAAAACAAAAGTGGATTTCATAATGGATAAGGGACAGGTTATTGCCGGGGATAGGTTCGGAGATGAGATGGGCACCTTTTTAGCAGGACAGGGCGGCAGGTTCGTTGATGAGGAAGGTGATTTGGACGGGATCTTACAGCAACGTCGCGGCCGTGATTATGATAGTGAGCTAGAGGATGAAACAGAGACAGGCACACAGGTTGAGACGGTAGCAGAAGTTTATAGTCAAACGAACGAGAGCTGACAGAGGCCAACTCGGTCACGTCAGAGCTCTAGCGCCCAGGTGTCCAGAGTTACATCGCCCATGTGTGACGATGATCACAAAGATGACATTAACCCAATACTGAGCTTCCTACGATCAATGAAAGAAGAAGCTGACGAACAACGTAAGAAGGAGAAGGAAGAAGCGGACGAACAGCGTAAGAAGGACACTCAGACTATAATTTCGCATATAGGAGAAATTCGTGGGGAATTACTAACAATAAAGAAAGAATGTGGAGAAGTAAAACAAATGTCAATGGCTGCACATAAAGTAGCAGGCCTGGCCAAAATGGCAGCAATAGGGGCAATGAAAGTCGCGGAAGCAACTTCTAAACTCGCAGGGCGCTTGCGACGTACAACACAATCCCACTCAAAATCCCTAGCGTTCTTAAAAACCCAAGGTAATATCGCGGTTGCGAACACCACGAAACGAATGGAAGAAGTAGAGAGTCGGATAGCAACACTAGAGCAAAACGGGCACACGAGCACTGCGCGTTCGGATACCAATGATGGAGTACACAGAATTGTGTCTCCGAGGAAAAGCCCGCCGTGCTCTAGCCCAATGACCGAGTGCGGAACTAACAATGCACACGCAGAAACAGCGAGTAATAGCTCCAATAATTGTAGCCCACTTAGGAGAGTGAATTCTGAGTGCCACTTCCACTGTGATACAGAGGTAGCACATCACAGTTATCAGCAAGATAGAACAGGACACTCAGCAGACGTGCAAGTATCGGAAACGAGTGACAACACCAGTGCGATGATCAGACAGGATTTTGATCACAATCACTTCCTATCGATACTAAAATTCCAGAAGTTCAAAGAAAATGGAGGGTCGATGCATCCGAAGAGCTGGGTGATGCAGTTTACAAATTCATTACCGGCATCATGGCCAACCCAGGCAAAATTAGAATTCATGTGTGGACACATCGAAGGCCAAGCCGCGGAAAAGATGCGGGGTGTGGCAGCGACGTGTCGGACTTATCGGGAATTTGTTGGTGCATTCCTGCGGACCTACTGGTCAAAGGAAACGCAAGACAGGATGAAAGAGGAAATAATATTTTGTCCTGAACTGGAAGTGTCCGGGCATAGGAGCGCAACCAAATTTCTTGATGATTTACTCAAGAAGAATCAATTTTTAGATAGTCCATATAGCAACGGAGAAATCATTAAATTTTGCTTTCCAAATTGCCAGTTAGGTACCAACAGACACTTGTCGGGAAGCGTGGATCTGACATAGAAGCATTCATGAGTCTATTGCGCGAACTCGAAGTAGTCTTTGATAAACAAGACGCAAAGGACAGGAAGAAGGGGCAAAGTAACAAATACCACGGGACAGGAAGGGAAGACGACAACAGATCGCATAATCGCACTGGCCAGTTAGGAAACCAGGGTTACAGAAGTTAAGGTTACGCTATTCAAGGTTATGGAAACCAGAGACACGGAAAGCAGAACGTTAGGGAACAGGGTCAATCTAGACAAGGAATCTGGGATAGGAGGAATAACGAACGGCAAAGCGACCGTAATTGGAGAGAGCGAAACCAAGGACAACAGTGGAGCCAGGAGATTGAAACTAGACCCGCAAATCCTGATGCACGTCAGAGGAGGGAGAGCTTAACAAGGGATTGACGCCAGACTAGTGCGAACACAGGCCGCCGGAATTTCGCACGTAATCTCGGACCTGGCCAACTACGGATGATAAATTACGAAGATTTATCAGAAATCCTGCTCGAAGAACATAAAACAACTCGACAAGATCGGCAGCCTCTTATCACAGTAGCAATAGCTGAAAAGAGTATGAATGCGATAATAGATAGTGGAAGCTACATAACAGCAATATCTGAGGCAGCATACAAGAGGTGCTCTCAGGAGGTGGACTGGCCTGTCCTATCGGTTAAGAAAACCAAAATAAAAGGGGCATTAGCGGGTAAATGTACGGAGGTCACCCAACAAACAAGACTGGAATTCTCCTACCAAGGACACAAAATAGAGTCTAACTTCTGGATCGTGCCAAATCTGGCGATCGACATGATAATAGGAACGGACTTCCTAAATGAGCATGAAGCGATAGTTGATCTAGGACGAGGTGAAGTGGTTCTGAGGAAAGGGAATCCTGTCCACATTAAGTTCGACGACCAGCTGATCCCAGCTTAACTACCGTCTAACTGTGTACGGATAAACTATGCGTGTCAGAGAGACATAAAGGAAGAACAGGTCGACGTTGCGGGTAGGGGAAAGGACACGGATGAGAATGAAGTCGTAATAATGGGAGAAATAAAGGAGAAAATAGGAGAAAAAGTGGAAGCAATAATGAATATAAGGTGCGACCATCGCAAAGAACTTCATAAATTACTAGTAGAACATGCGGAGGTTTTCATTCCCAAGACAGGATTAATAAAGAACTTCCAATATGAATTCCGTGTACGTCCGCACAAGCAGTTTCGTGTGCCACCCTACCCAATCCCCTTGGCATATCGACAGAAAGTAGCAGCTGAAATTACGCGAATGCTGAGTGAAGGAATAATAGAACCTACGGCTTCAGCCTATAATAACCCGTTAAGAGTAGTCGAGAAGGCAGATGGTAGTATTCGTTTAGTCTTGGACTCGCGACAGATTAATACCATAATAGAATCCGAAACAGACAGACCGGAACGATTAGAGGAACTCTTACAAAACTTCCATGGAATATCAATCTTCTCATCAGTTGATCTAAAATCGAGTTTCTGGCAGATCGAGCTCCACCCAAATTGCAGACAGTACACAGCCTTTTTAGCATTTGGAAGATGTTACCGGTTTCGTCGTCAACCATTTGGTTTGAACATTTCGTCTGCCGCATTCATTCGGAGGCTGGACGGCATACTAAGCGATAATTTGAAACGTCATGTCACCAGCTATGTGGACGATTTGCTGATCGCGGAGAAATCTTGGGGAGAGCACAATGCGGTCCTCGGTGAACTCCTTGCAACATTCAAGGAATACGGAGTGACTATCAATATCGAAAAATCGAATTTTGGGACGTCCTCTGTCAAATTTCTAGGACATATCATCACGGGTGAGGGCATTGCGCCAAATCCCGAAAAGATCGAAGCGATTGAAGAGTTTCCCATTCCTTCGACAAAGAAGAAGTTAAGGGGGTTCTTAGGGATCATAAATTTTTACAACCGCTTTATACATGTCAAAACTCGGAGCAGTCCTAGGTTGCATCAACTTACAGGAAAGAAGATTCCTTGGGAATGGGATGAGGTGGCCGAATCCGAATGGAAAGCATTAAAATTCGCATTATTACAAGCACCCATCCTCTCACACCCTAATTTAGACGAAGAGCTTTGCATAGTAACGGACAGTTCATACTCAGGTCTGGGTGTCATAGTGTTCCAAGACTATGTACATGAAGGAAACATGGTGTGGAAGACAATTGCGTTTGGTAGCAGAGTACTAGCCAAGAGTGAGAGGAATTACTCAGTAACCGAGTTAGAGGCGTTGGCTATTGTATGGGCGTTTGAAAAATTCAGATACCTTCTGTTTGGTAGCAAGACGAGGGTCTACAAAGACCACAAGGCACTCGAGTTCCTGATGACTGCAAAGCTTAATCACAGGAGGCTCATTAGGTGGGCATCATATCTGCAGCAGTACAACTTTTCGATAGAATATATCACCCGCAGTCAGAACATTATTGCAGACGCCTTATCACGGTCACCGATCGGATTTGAGCACAACATGGAAGAAGATCTGGAGGAAAATCACTACTGCCTTTTGTATATGCAGAAAGTAGCCTTTGAAAATTTTATTACCTGTAGTATGCAGGACATCAAGAAGGCGCAAGACAAGGACCCTGCCTTAGTGTTATTGAAACAGAAATGGATAGACAGAAGATACGCCACCATCAGGCAGTTCTACCTCTTGCGGAAAGGCATAATTTTCCACCGAAATTATGCCAGTGACACTGAATGGGGGGTATGCATCCCTGAACACCTAATAAACAAGGTTATATGGCATACTCACCTCAGCTATGGACACTTCGGACCACGCAAGTGCAATCTCAAGCTAAGAACCATGTGTTACTTTCGAAACATGGAGCGTCGAATTCGGAGGGTACTGTCGGTGTGTAAAGACTGCCAAAAGGCTAGGCACACCACTGTGAGCATGCAGGCACCATTATACCCAATCGTACCGACCAAATTAAGACAATTAGCAGCAACAGATCTGATGGGACCTTTGCCAAGAACAAGAAGAGGATATACTTACGTATTAGTGTTCGTTGAACCAACGTCCAAATACGTTACCTTTACGGCACTGAAGAGGGCGACAGGACGAACTGTATCACGAGCCCTAATCCGGGATTTCCTACCACAGGTTGGTCATGTTGTAACTAACCTGTTACTACGGGTTATTACGTTATTATTGGTAATGTAAATACTTATTGCTTGTGAAGTTAACTTGAGAAGATTAGGGTCGCCACCGACTCTAGCCATACAACTAATCGAAGGTTTGGTCGAGTCGGAAAATAAATTAATTTGATCACAGACCAAAAACTCACAAAAATGCATACGTTGTGAGGTTGCTCATAGCGGATACGATGTAGTTAATAGTATTGCCCGTGCACTGTTCACGACAATCAAACATTTAAAATAAAATAAAAAATGCATTAACACTGCATAAAATCAGCTCCCAGCAACACACCTAAAAATAAGACTTAATCTAAAGCATTTGTTATAAAATACAAGGGGAGACTAATCACTGGATCTGTGCATAAGGAAACGCATTGGATGTGCTAACGGGAAAGCTACGAGGTGAGTGGCTTAGGTGCAGAAACGTAATCTCGGAACACAAGAGACAATTGTAGATAAAATCATTTATTCCTAAGATAAGGATGTGAGGCATGTACACGATTCCTGATAACACGTGGTTTGTGGAGACACAATTTCTAGGTATAGTGCCAAATTCCAACAATATCACATCACACAATCATGTTAACATTATCTAAAACAAACATGCGATCGGACAGTTAGTGATGCCGGTAGCCCAACAACTATAATGTTCTACCACGTGGTTGGCTCCCCACGGACGAAAGACACATAAAGCAAGGAAAATTTGCGAGAAGGCAAAGCTCTAAATATTTAGAAAGGTGCAAGCTTATGCAGGCACAGCTGAAGGCAAACAGACATTCATACAGAAGCCAGTGCTCACTTCTTATCGACACCTTTGTGTGGCGCTCTTCCGGCGGATCCAAGTTTGCTACAGAAATTTGCTAAAAGAAAAATCTGCCAAAGTTTTGCATTCCTTGCTGCGACAAGGGAAAGCAATCTTTCAGATTTGAAAAGCGAGACCAAACGCTAACAGCTCTCCCCTCGCCCAGTAACAGCGCGCCACGCGGTCAGTCTAACACACAACCACATTCATTCAATCACACCACTATGATAACTATGGGAAAAGAGAAACAAGGAAGGAAAGAGAAACAAGGAAGGAAAGAGAAATACTAGTGAAAATGGGCTACCGGACTAATGAAAGGTTGCTACAGGACCCTTTCAATGTGAGTAGAATTATGTCTGATAACGGGCCACAGTTTAAGTCAAAAACATGGAAGGAGATGTCGCGTCGATGTAAAATTGATCCCAATTTTTATATCTTCACACCATCCGAGCTCGAACGCTGCAGAACGGGTTATTAAGGAACTCGGAAACTTGTGCCGGTTGTACTGTAACAAACAGCACACGACATGGGACGTTTTCCTTAAAGACTTCCAGGAGGTGATCAATGAGGCACCCCATGGGATAACAAAATTGGCACCCATTACAGTACTGAAAAACCGGATTCCTAAGGACTTGATAACCGAAGTCGTAAACTTCCCACCAAGGGCGCGAACGCAGCACCGAGCCATAGTGGATTTGGCTCTCAAGAGGATACGGGCTGCAGCAGAGGTCAGGAAGAGACGTGCCGACAGGTGAGCTCGTCTACGACACTTCCAAATTGGACAAAGGGTGCTCGTGAAGTCTTTCCGACTCTCTAACAAACAAAAAATGAAATGCCAAAAATTCTATTCTGTTTACAACGGCCCGTACCGTATAAGGAGAGCAACTCACCACAATGCTTATGAATTGGAGACGCTGAAAGGAAAGAAGTCCATAGGACTCCACCACATCTCTCACATAAAGGAGTTCGTGGAATAGTAGTAGTGTAAGTGGTGTACATAGTAGAATGGGCAAATACATGAACCTTGCTGTAGTAGTAGTGTAAGTGGTGTGCATAGTAGAATAGGCAAATGTATGAACCTTTCTTCGGGGAACAATAATCGTTGCATTAATAGATTAAGATTGCTAAAGTATTAACACGCTGCATTGTCTCGCATAAGAATTTACTGCTGCTATCCTTTTTTGTTTAAGCTCGCGACTTCCAATGTCGATGGAGTAGGAGACACTACCTTTCCATGAGCAATGTTTTTGTCCTTTCCTGTCTGGTGTCCATGTTGAGGGATAATGATGAGCGAGGAGATGTCGCACAAACGGGCGCATACAAGAACGTGCTCCTGGAAGCGTTCTGAGAAGTCGTTATACGCTCCATAGCGGTCACAACCAGTTCGTGAGACGTTCATACCAATGCTTGCAGGCGCGCGTCGGTGCACTGCAAGATTGTGGTATATTGCGTGATTTCGAGGATGAATATGGGCAGTATAGTTTTTACAGCGATGCGCCAGCATCGTTGTCTTGCAAGTCGGGGTGAACCTGTGAGCGTTTGACTCCAATGGTGCCCTAGACGGTAGAAATGCGGGCATAAAGCCTACCATGCCAATGTGCTGGTTGGGGATTTAGCGTGCTGCTTGTGACTGTCACAGATCAATAACCAAGGAATTATACTTGGAGATTCGTGACATACTGTGTAGCTGGTGTGTGGTGGGCGACGGAATCCTCAACAGGAACCAGTCCTGGCTTGGTCATATTACATTGCCTCTGGAAAGGTGTGCTTTGATCGCGAAAACCGCATCACATAGAAAAAGAAGTTGCAACTATAAATTTATTGTCTTGTATAGCCATGGCTAACCCAGTCTCTGGAGTTTCAGTGAGGCGTAGTGAGAACTCGGAGGCCATGTCGTACGGCACGCACATCACTGTCGTCAATAGCGGCGAGCAGCGAGACATCTCAGCGTAACAGGAATTATGTAAGAGTGTTGTATAAAGTAAAAAAAAAAAATAGAGAGAGAGTACCATATACTAGGATAAATTAAACTTTAGGATTTAACAATAACTTGATCCTTAATATTGTGGCGGTTTTCTACCACAAGTGTTTGGCGCGCGCCTGTTGGGATGCTATTTTTCAGGTCACCAAACCACAGACCCGAGATGGAGGGACGACGGGCGAGCGAAAGTAGAATAGTTGCATATTATTTATAGCATAGTAAAACTTCGACCTGCATAAGAACATAATTTATTCAAAAGACATAGAATGTAGGTCGTTGGCAAATGGTAGTTAATTCTTGAGCATGTCTACTGTCGATCTATATAATCAATAGTAATATTAGTGCGGGCCCGCACATTTAGTTGTTCATCCAATACATAGCATCAGTTGTCACACACCATATACAATAGTGAGATCGGTCTCTACACAAATATCAACATAAATTATTTCCATGTCTAGATTAGATACACCAAGATTTTGCTATAATGATAGCCATAGATTAATAACTATAAAAGTAAAATAAGAGCGTCTGAAATGACAGACCATCAATGTGTCGTTATGTAAATTTATTATAACATAGAAGGTCATGGGAAAAAGTTAGGCATAAGATTTTTGTCAGAATTGTGCAGATGATGGGTATCGTGGCAATGCAGAGGCCAGCCGGAGCAAAAACAAGAGGTCTTCGGCTACCTGCAAGAAGGGGAGCGTCAGCGCGCCACCTAACGAGAAGGGCACGGGAGCGTCCGTTCCTGCAAGCTGACAGTCACCGGGCCGTATACCTGAGGGATTAGGCGAGATCCTCGCCGGGCCACAAGCGAAAGTGTGGCTGGCCGTTGACACTGACACGTGACCCACACGCGACAGCCAGCTAGCTCTCCGGACGCGGCAGCCGTTTGGAGGGATTCCCTGCGGCAGTCCACGTTGTCGTGAGTACACGAAGAAGATCACGTATGGTGTCAGAACCTGCGCCTCATGTGCCTCAGGACAGAAAGGGACGCTATATACTCATCTGTTTGGGTTTTTACAACTCACTAGCATTGGCCGATCTGCATACACAACGCAGTATCGTGCCACAAACTCTAACAAATGAATTGTCTCATTTCTAACTTCTCCTCTCACTTAGAGAGCAGTTGTAGCAATCGTCGCTCCTAGTTCGATCCTGTCTGGATGACCTTACACACTTGTGGAGTCACTCCACGTGCCATCATCCATCGTCGAACTTCAATATTGGGAAACGTAAAGTACTGTTCAGGGAGAGAAGAGATCTGGACTAGTGATGCATCCCAACTAGTAGACCTCAGAGACATTTAGTCGACATGAGGAGAGCCTATCACTATGTCTTCCTACCGTACTGCCGTTATCATATGCGTGGGCCTGGCTGCAATCTCAAGAGCGTACTGCAGATGCTCCAGCACTCCCTATTGCTGTTGCAGCAACGTAGCAACAACACCCGACGTTTAGCCCTATGTGATGCCAGTACTGTGGCCCCATCCCAAAAGCCCCCCTCCAATGCTCAAGACATGGAACCACATGCGTCAATGCATATGACTCAACATACCAACCCCCTCAGAGAAACTAACGAATTTGTGAAGTGCTTCGAATATTTCTAACAATGTGATTTAGTACCTCATTCTCAGCAAAGGCGTGAACATTGTGCAATGTCCAAGCACAACTTGACACCCCATGAACCTTGTTTTTTTTCTTAAATTTCTTTCTCTAGTGTTGTTTTTGTAATGTATGTTATACCTTGTATGTGTTTGTGAATTTGCACTGTAATTCTTATGTAACTGATAGAGTAAGGTGCACAAATTACAAATTACTGTATTGTTCTCTACACCATTTTTTTTTGTATTCTGAATTTTGGTCGTGTGTATGCAAACAGTGTGCCTGAAGTCCCCATAAGCTGAAGCAGATACCACCACTGTCGTTGTGAATGGACCACCAGTTCAGGGAACATTTTGTAAAGGTTATTCTTGCTGCAGGGAGACAGAATGGATCTGAGGTTGTAATTAGATTCTGAAAGCTCACAAAGAGATTGATAACTTAAATATTATCATGTGTGACTGAGTTCAGGTTAGTTAATGACTGAAATTGTTGTAACATCTTGGGCATTTAATTGCGGAGCACTCCAACTCTGATTGTAAAGAATAAATTGCTCCGTATTTGGCTCACATGTCCAGGCCATATTTAGAGCATGAATGTCTGTGTGAATCGGTGTTTGGAAGGGGCTCCCTGGGTATGGATGTGTGATGTGAGTGTTAGAGTTCCATATTAAGAAGGTGAAGTTGGCTACATCATAAATAATCCTCACTCTATGAGCTGCATTTTTCAGTTGCAGTGATTTTTTTTATAAAGTACGGCATGTGGAGTCAGTGTGCAAGATTGTTCTTGGGCGATTGACTCACTACCTTGCTCCTAAGTGAGCCAGCCGCTTACCAATTACAATCTAAAATGGCGTAGGGGCTATGAGAGGTGGCAGAAGCCCCCCTCATATTTCTATCTTACTCTGAGTAATTCGATTTTCCTCTCTATATGCATGCGGTGAAAAGTTGCTATTCCTTCACACGCGGACTTCCCACGCAGCGTCTCTCGTCACTCGGGTGGTTCGGTGACAGGCGGGCTCTGCTGATCTTGAAAGGGTTAAGCCAACGTGTGTGAGGGAGTCGAGTGAATGCTTTCCAGATGCCGACATATAATGGCGGCAGAGACACGCCCGCAGGGGCCTGAAGGAGCGGCTGGGCTAGAGATTCCGTTACTTCGCAGAAACTTAGCGAAAACACTTTCTGGCGGGCTACCAGCGAGGTGTGGGAATGACTTGTGTTCCCAAGCAGCCTTGGCGGGCAAATTCCAGCGTTTTCTGCCAAATCGTAACTGTGATTGGCTTGCTCAGGGCATAGCTCCGTGACGTAGCAAAATCGGCGCAGAAATTGGCGCCAAGAATATCCATTGGTGGAATGGTAGTACTTCGGCAATAGAGTGGAATTTTCCGCCGGTTTTCGAGTTGCTGATTGGAACGTTTAACCACGGCCACTGTCATGGGGGTGGGAATGTTCTGTGTTCGGCTTGTACGGGTGCTCTTGGAGGGTTGGCTCTCGCCTTTCGGTCGGAGTAGGTTACAAGACTGAGCTCTCGCTGCTTTGGACAGCCTGCCTTCCGTTGGCTGTCTAACATACTTTTATTTAAGTGTAACTGTTTGACGAAGTTGCTGAAGTTTCGACTTCAACGTAACTTTCCGAGTACAGTTGGCAATTGAGCGTTCTGTGTGCAAGCGGCCTATGTTGTCTGTCTTAAGCAGTTTTGGCTAAAGTTGACTGTATCAGAGTTACTGTGTGACTTCGCTTGTTAAAATCAATCACTGTACCATCAGTGATTGTGTGGTGAGCCTTCTTCATCTCCCTCAGAGGCGCATTTGTATTGCTAGGAAGTCTTTAGTCTGGAACAACCAGACCAGGATAATTTGTTTCGGGCTATACTCGCGACATTATCATCAAAACGACGGGACGTCGAAGCAACCAGCCATCGCCTCCGGTACGCCAGATCGTGTTCTTGCAGTTAAGAAGACAGTTTGGTAATGTATGTCGGCAGCACCGGCAGATAGGAATTTTCCTAGGTCATAATCAGAGCTCAGCAGAGCGCGCCTGTTCGTCTTCTTCTAACTTTGTTCTGTCTTGGGTGTTCATTGTCTGAGTTCTCACTACTGTAGCAGCAATTAATGTTGGGTTGGCTGTGTGTTTCTCTTAAGATTTGAGTTGCAAGGAATTGGCTCCACATACCACTTCGTCATAAATGTCACAGTCTAGTTTAGGGACAACTTCACCTTCACAGCATTCATTTGAGTATCCAATTTGAGCCAATTTGATGTATTGTAAATGTTTCATGTGTTTTGTTTATTATTTCGATTTTAGTCATAATAAATCATGTTGTTATTTCGGACAGAACTTTCATTCTGTTAATTAGTAGAGCAACCCTTTCATTTCTCACTACGTTAATGAAACTTTCCTTTATTTAACTTATTTATCAAATTAAATTATTGCAGGTGCCAAACTCTTTTCTACTCCACTTGCAGGGTCGATTACAGTCAGTTCGCGTTTCTTTTTAATCCATGTGCAACAGCAAAAGTCGGAGTTAGAATATGGAGGGCTTAGAGGATCGTTTATGTATGAAGATTCTAGAAGAATTTAGCGTTAAATACACTGCTAGCCCCGGCACCTCGCACCCTTTAAGACTGCGCGACAACCAAAATTCTTTTCCAGTCTCAAATTAATTTTTCGTGACGCAATAACAAATATCATAATGATTGTTCTGTGAAAACCATTTGCGCAGTCACTAACCCACTGAAGTTCTTGCCAATGTGGCGAAACCTTGATGGCTTGGCTAAGAAGGACACCATCCACCAATTGGATTTTGTAATTTTTTATATTTATGAAACATGAAGTTCGGAACTCAAATGTCAGTCAGCTTAAGCAGTTCGATGAAATTCTCAAAAATTCTAGAGAAAATCGACTTTGAAGTTTTCCGAGAAACTTTAATGCACAACAATGAAGAAGACGATCATCAGGCGTCGTGTGTCTCATCGATAGCGTCAGAGAATGGTAATCGGGTAATCGATGGTTCGGATCTCAGTATGGTCTTTCATTTTGCCTTTCATTTTTTTTTCGTTCAGTTCGAGTACCTACATCATTTAAATATAAAATTCATCAAGTATATGCTAGTGAAAACATGTGTAATGGTAATTTTTTATGAAAAATGCACGTCTTGTTTCTAATTACATATCGCACACATAGTTACAGATTTCATTGCAAATATAAGTTCGTAATTATAGCTAATATATAAAATATTGTTAATAATGAGAGTTTAAATAAAAGTAATACAAATTTATTAATAATCTTTTGTGAAATATCTACAATTAAGAATTTACATTTTCAATGGAAACTAGAATTTTGTGCGTGGTATGTAATTAGAAACAAGATGAAGCGAATTTTTAATAAAAATAATGATTAGATATGTATTAATTGGCATATATTTGATGAATTTTATCTTTAAATCATGTAGGTATTCGTCCTGAACGAGAAGATAAAACAAACAAAAAAAAATACCATAGCAAAAACGGAACCACACTTCCATCTATTACGCAATTACCAATCGCCAACGCCACCGAGTGTACCACGATACCCATAGCATAATTTGTATTACCTTTAGTGAATTAAAGTTCCTCTGAAAACTTCAAAATCGATTTCCTCGAGAATTTTTGAGAGCTGCATCGAGGAGCTTTGGGTAATTGATTATCAAGTTCTGAACCTCCCGTACCAAAAATATAAAACAAAAAATTACAAAAACTCGATTGCCGGGTTTTCCGTAGGCAAGACCCAAGCTGTGAGGGGAAAGAAGAGCAGCCTGCTAGCAATGTTGCTTACTCGACTTGTAACTGGTAGTTCGACTGTTTTGTGAACATGCCATGACCGCTTAAATGACATTGCACCTAAGGTAAGTAATGGGAACTTCTTCCATTAGCCAGCCACAGCCTCGTCATTGGCTTGAAGTGTTGATGGATCAGCAGATAGTGTCAGAGTGGTTGAACAGAAGTCAGTCCTTTACCACCAACGTATTTCCGCGGTGAATAAAATCTCAATTTCGGTGTACCGTGTTTAGAATCTTGATCCATCGAAACTCATCAAATTCACGCGGTGAAGAGTGAATTTTAAGGGATTCTAGCACTCCTTCATGTTCCCTTGGGCTATTGATTCTTCTCTAATGTTTCCATTGTCGAAGTTCACACGAAATAAAAAGCTTACACCACACAGTCACAAACATGAAGCTTTCTTACGTCTAGAAAACATGAGTCAAAACTATCAGAACTTATCGAACAGGAGAAAAAAGAGTCACTGGCTTCCTTGAAACGTGCTCTTCAAAAATCAATACGGATACGATATTGCCAGCATTCAGTTCAAAGTACATAGAAATGTCTTGAATTATCAGCGTGTTTGTCTTAAGATAAAAGTGTCTTTTCTCTCAGCGTCAGGAAATGTAATCAAATCACTTGATGGAGGGAAGCTTTGTGTTTAATATCCCGTCGACGACGAGTTCATTAGAAACGGATTACAAACTCATACAGAGCAAGGATGGAAAAGAAGCAACCCCTGGCCTTTTCAAGGGAACGATCCCGGCATTTGTATTAACTGATCCAGGGAAAACATGGAAAATCTAAGTCAAGCTGTCCTGTCGAGGATTTAAACCACAGTCGTCCTGAATATGGTCCAGTGTGTTAACCACTGCACCATCTCTCTTGGTACAGTAGTTTCAAAGTGTTTTGATGCTTTAAAGAGAGCTGCAGAGCCTAGGTACACGAGTGTTTTCGAAATAAAAAGTAATGCGTGTTCATTAGATGTAGATGAAAATGTACAGTTAGTCCTTTTTAATAACGCGTATATCAAGCTGTTTGGAATTCAGGAGTATCGTTGTTTTGGCTGTTTCGCAACTAGTAGCAACAGCACATTGTCTTAACCTAAAATAGCCACATCCACTTTTTATACGGGTTGTTATAGGTCTGCTGTGCATGTTATTTATCTCGGAAAGGTTGCTTTCGTCGTCTGTTTTGCTAAAATGACTTTTAGATAAGCCTCCCAGGACTAATTTAATTGTGAATCTCGTATTGGCTGGAACTCGATGAAAGCTGAAGTTAATTTCAGATTAAAAAATAAGAGGATGTTACAAAAATCATACCGCTGAGCAGATTTCTCAAAACTGAACATTTTTTATTGTGAAAATTGCTCCGTAAGATGTTTCGATTCGATGAGACCGACAAAAGATTTTCTACATACTGAGAAACAGAACGTTCATTAATGGAAACAATATAAATTTTGTAGGGTTATGAATATGCTTAAAAACACATTTTAGAAGTTTAAGTGAACACTTTCCCCCTTTTTGAATTTTAAATAATCTCATATTGTTATTTTTTCAGTTACAACAAAATTCATGACCTTCGAATCACAAACAAATTTTTTGTTTGAAAACTGTTACAAAATAACACCTTAGCTCGTTTTCAGTAGGTTTTCAAAATACTTTCCGCCCTGTAGTAGCAACAGCCCTGCTCCATATTCGTGCACGTTGAGTACCCTAAGCTATTTCCACTGCTGGCAGCGACCAGTATGCTTCCTTAATTCGGTGTTTCGTTTTATCTCTCGTTATCGGTCACTGTTCTATAACTGTCTCTCGTAACTGGGAACTGTCGACTCATTAACTGTTTGAAGTGTTATATACCATGGCAAACACAAGTGAACGCATTGTTTCAATGTTATTACCAGCACAAATTACTATTTTTAATTTCAAGAATTACTGTTTTACTGTCGCAATGGCAAATAAAAGGTGTAAGGCTATAAGTTTAAAATGTATTTCAAGCATACCCATAACCATATTATATTTCTCTTTCTTCCCTTGTGCAACTCGCCAGCACCAGTAAAATGTTTTGAAGTAATGATAGAATTGGTGTAACATACAAAAAAGCTTCCTGGAAAAAAATACACTTTTGATGGCTATATTCAACTATCCCAAATCTGTAGCACCTTCCAGATGGAAATTGTGAAGTTGACCTGCTTTCCTTCAGGTTCCAACAAGTAACAGACGATGTGAGTTTCACCACTGAATTCATCCTGGAAGGTGCATGGTTTTTTTTTTTTTTTTTGTCTTATGGGACCAAACTGCTTAGGTCATCGGTCCTTAAGCTTACACACTACTTAATCTAACTTAAACTAACTTACGCTAAGTACAACACACACACCCATGCCCGAGGGAGGACTCGAACCTCCGACGGGGGTAGCCGCGCGGACCGTGACAAGGCGCTCAGACCGCGCGGCTAACCCGCGCTGAGAAGGCGTGTATTTGAGGAGTATTTTACCCGGAAAGGTTCTGATGCGATCTAAAAGTCACTGGTATGGTATGGTGTTGCTGGAATACTAGACATATCTGTACCCTATAATTGCTCGCCCGGTTAGCCGTGCGGTCTAACGCACTGCTTTCCGGGCGGGAAGGCGTGCCGATCTCCAGCACGAACCCGCCCGGCGGATTAGTGTCGAGATCCGGAGTGCCGGCTAGTCTGTGGATGGTTCTTAAGGCGGTTTCCCATCTAGCTCGGCGAATGCAGGCTGCTTCCCTTATTCCGCCTCAGTTACACTATGTCGGCGATTGTTGCGCGAACACATTCTCCACGTACGCGTAGACCATAAATACTCTACCACGCGAATATTGGGGTTACACTCGTCTGGTGAGAGACGTTCCCGGGGGGGTCCACTGGGGGCCAAACCGCACATTAACCCTGGGTTCGGTGTGGGGCGGCGGTGGGGTGAGTGGACTGCTGTAGCCTGTTGTGTGGTTGTGAGCCACTGAGGTCTACGGCGTGGGCGAAGCCACTCTGTCTTTTCTAGGTCCCCAGTTCCATACAATTCAATGGAATACAATACATAAAATATGCATTGCCTGACAAAAAAAGTGAATCACCTACAAGACGCGGTCAGAAGTCAGTGAGACACCATACGAGTGTAACCCCAAATGTTTGCGTGGTAGAGTAATTATGGTGTATGCGTACGTGGAAACAGTGTTCACGCAGCTATCCCCGACATAGAGTCACAGAGGCGGAATAAGGGAAACCAGCCCGCATTCGCCGAGGCATATGGAAAACTGCCTTAAAAACCATCCACAGACTCGTCGGCACACATACCTCGACACTAATCCGCCGGGTGGAGTCGTGTCGGGGAACGGCACACATTCCCGCCCAGGAAGCAGTGCGTTAGACCGCACGGCTAATCAGGCGGGCTTGTACTTTATGTAACTGCAAGTTTCGATTCAAAAACTCATCGTCAGACTTCAGATATTCGTAAAATAAAACCTAGGTTTTGGACTAAAAACGTATAGCAATACAGAATTTAACAGCAGAGTGCAGTGATACAACATCTAGAAGGGTTATTTTCATGAAGCACAATAAGTTGGCATTTGGGCTACAGCAACACTAGAATATATCGCACACCGGTTTGTAAGCGTCACATGACAATGGATATTTTCCACTTGATTTCGTACAACTGTTTGTCGTTATCATAATGTCAGAGATTGAGACCCCTTTTCAATTTTAGACAGTGGATATGCGATTGGAAGCAAAACAATGTTTTCATGGATGAAAGAAACCTACAATTTAAATAAAATTGTTACGCAGAGTGGCACTTGAATGGCTAAATTTTGCTGACGCACATGTTGTTTGCTATATTTCATTGACACACAGCGTCGAATATCTTATCTGAAGACACGAGATACCGTTACTTCGCCTGTAAACTGAAAAGCTGACAGCAGATTATGCACTGACGCAATACGTCGCGAGAATTTCACATTAAATATGTATCTGAACGATTCCGATGACACTCGGTTATTGGACATGTCTCCGGTTTCGTGTAAGAGCGCGACTGATAACAAATAATTACTTCGGACCCAACAAGGAGTAAGTGATAGACAATACAACTTCTTCTACGGAAAAATGACATATGTTTAAATATAATTTAATGACATGAGCAGTTCTTCGGATCGATTAAATATGTGGTAAGTCCAAAAATAATTCACGTCATACAAAACTACTGAAGGAGCTGAATGATGAAACAAAGGGCAGCGGAAATGTAGCTGACAAGTATTAACAGTAACTGAAGTGACACTAAACAAAGACACCAAATGAGGAAATGAGGACAAACCAGGAAGCAAATCTAACGGCAGAAGGCAATAGTGAGTGATTTAAAAGTAACAATAAAGGTTAACCTGAATCATTGTAAAGGCATTACAAGAAGCGCGACGCTGTGTTTTTTTCACGGAAGTTGGCAGAAAGGTATGGGACTTTTTTAACGAGATAATATTTCAACTAGAGTTGTCTCATTTCCAACAGAAATGGTGCTTTAACTTAGTCAATATTACGTATGCCTGCATAGTATTATATTTAATGGCAAATCTGCATCATTTTCCATGGGCCTATTTATCAGATAGAAAAATCTGTTTAAATAGCTGTCGACAACAGCGGCGGGACACCTACTACGAAGTAAGTTACTAGAAAATATAAACAACCTCGCAAGGTATTCATAATTCCACACATTTCTATTAAATTTTCATTGGCAATGCTTTCAAAATTGATTTTTCATTTTTTGTATTACTTCCGATGTACTACATAGTCCTTAAGAAAAATTATGAAAAGTCTGTATATATGGAAAGAAAGTTAGAAAGTCAATCTACAGATAAATATGTACTGAATGTTCCTCTAGAAATGAGACAAAGGGTGACTTTACACATTAAGAGGAAATCGATACACTCAGAAGAAGTCATACACAGAATATCAAGTCAGGATTACACGGCTTACAGCTGCAAATAATCAAAGGAACGTTGCAATAGGGGCGCCAGAACCTGGGGTGCAAAGCACCCAAAGTTTTAGCTTAAACACCCATTCATGTACAAACTGAGCTACCAAGCTATTTCGTCATACGACTTGCGAAAAGCCGTCCAGTGACTGGACCGACCGCTAACAAGAAAACAGTTGAGATCGTACCCAGCCCGAGGATGGGGAGAGCGGGGCAGGCGGAGGTGTCAGGAAAAGGAAAGGTGGGCGCTAGCCTCTCTTAGAAAGATATGTCACAGCCTGCCGCACCACACAGACAGGCGTACCCATTCAGTATCAGATTGAAGAACGGTAAAACATTTAATGTTAAGAGTAACCAGAACTATTCGTTATAAAATCTGAAAAATATTTCTCTTTACCACGAAACTAATATCAGTTGCAACCCCCCCCCCCCCTTAAAACTTTGAATCTGGGTACGCCCTTGGAATCAGATGTCCATGACGTAACTGTTTTAAATTGGTGAGAAGTTCGGCGATATCATAGGACACAGAATGGTTTCCATAGTTTGTAGAATTTCCTATGGGCAACAAGCTATACGTTTTCCTATTCCATAGACATATCGTATGCTGTCTTTACACTAATCCGCCAGAATATTATGACCACCGACCTACTATCGATATAAACCCGTCGAGGCGATAGCAGCGTCAACTGGCGAGGAATGACAGCTAGTCAGACCCACTCACGGTGCATGAAGTACAGTGAGTGCACTGTCCGTGTGTAGAATGCGGAAGGCGTGCGATCTATCTGAGTCTGACCGAGAGCAGAGTGTGGTGGCCCGGACGCTCGGCACGAGCTTTTCTGAAATTGCACAGCTCATCGGGCGTTCTGTGAGTGTCTTCAACACGTGGCGAAATCAAGGTGAAACTAAATCCAGACGTCATGGAGTTGGGCGGCCACTCCTCAGTATACGAGGGTTGGAACTTAAATAGTGGCAACTACTTATTCACAACCGATACAAAAGAATTACATGTTTGCACCTGTCACTGTCCTTCAAAGTAGTCACCAGCGTTGTCTAGAACCCGTTGCCAGCGATGTGGAAAGCGTAGTATACCGTTAGCAGAGCCTGTTCTGTTTATGGTGCGAATGGAGCTGTCTACTGCCTGTCGAATCTCTGGAACAGTTCTGAAGCGAATGCCACGAAGTGGTTCCTTCACCTTCGGAATCAAATCAAAGTCACAAGGACTTATGTACGGGGAGTATGATGGATGGGACAGTACTTCCCAGTCCCATCGACCGAACAGAGCAACCACAGCTTGTGCTGTATGCGCCCGCGCAATGTCGTGCAAAATGATGAGTGGGTTGCGCAGAAAGTGTCGCCGCTTCTTTCGCATAGCTGGTCGCAGGTGATGCTCCAAAAACAAACAGTAATACTGTGCATTGGCGGTCTGCCGTAGAGGAACGTAATGCGTTAGGATAGCACCATCACAATCGTACACGAGAATGACCATAACTTCAGACCGCTCCATTCGCACCGTCAACAGAACAGGCTCTGCTAACTGTATACTACGCCTTCCACATCGCTGGCAACGCGTTGTACACAACGCTGGTGACTACTTTGAAGGGCAGTAACGGGTGCAAACATGTAACTCTGTTGTATCGGTTGTGAATAAATAGTTGCTACTATTTCAGTTCCAACCCTCGTAGATGTCGGACGTCGTAGGTTGGACAGACTCGTGAAACAGGACAGGCTGCGAACTGTAGCAGAACTAACATCAGACTTTAATGCTGGGCAGAGTACAAGTGTGTCTGAATGTACAGTGTAGGGAACACTACTAATGATGGGCCTCTACAGCCGACGACCCACGTATGTGCCAGTATTAACACCATGACATCGGCAACTACAGCTGAAATAGGCACGTGACCATCGGCACTGGACGTTGTCGCAGTGGCAAAGCGTTGCATGGTCTGATGAACCCCGATACCTTCTTCATCATGCCGATGAGAGGGCGCGAATCCGCCGTCTTTCAGGAGAACAGCTCTTTGACACCAGCACTGTGAGATGGGGACTGTTCTGGGGTCCAGTGGAGCTCATGCAAGGCATCGTGACGGCCAAAGGGTATCGTGCACTGGTTCCAGACCACGTATACCCCTTCATGACGATCATGTTTTCCAACGGCAGTGGAATTTTTCAACGAGACAGTGCGCCATGTCGGAGTGTGATGGAGTGGTTAGAGGGAACCAGCGGCGAGTTCCAATTGATGTGCTGCCGCGCCCCCTCCTCTCCCCCCAATGCGCCAGATCTGAACCCGATCGAACACATCTAGGATGTGATTCAACGTGGCGTCAAAGCTCATCACCCCGGAATTTACGGGAATGAGGTGACCTCTCTGTGCAGATGTAATGCCAACTCCCTCCAGCGACTTACCAAGGCCTGACTGCGTCCATGCCACGACGCGTCGCCGCTGTTATCCGTGGCAAAGGTGGAGTACCGGCTATTAGGTAGGTGCTCATAATGTTCTGGATGATCAGTGTGTGCTCGCAAACAACACGAGACGTGATCAGCAGTGGCAACGAATGGCCACAGTCACAGACATGATAACGCCTGCCGACGTATGACGGACGTACATCAATGCTCGCTAGCTGTAGAAGCCACGGCCACTTACTCGCGTGGCTTATTCTACGCTGATTACGACGCCGATGGTGCAAGTAACGTTGCAGCTTGACACAGAAAGGCACCGTATGGTGCTCCCGGATGAATCTAACCATCATACAAATAGTTTCATGGGTCTTGTAATCAATACACACAAACAACTGAACATTATTACGAGAATTCGTTATTGTAATATTTCGTACATAATCTTCCCTTTGCGAATACTAAAGAACGTCCACTGCCCTTCGTTTGTGTGGCTTTTCTGGACACGATGGAGCAGTAGGCAGGGTTCTGGAGGCATACTGTTGAAATCCGTGTCCAGCCGTTCAGATTTAGGTTCTCCGTGGTTTCCCTAAATCGTTTAATGTGAATGGCGGGATGGTTCTTATGAGCGGGACATGTCCAATTTTCTCCCCCATCCTTGTCCAAACCACACATACGCTACGTCTCTAACGACCTTGTTGCCGACAGAACGTAAAAATCTAATCTTCGACCCAGCGAAAGATTTCATAGCAGTTTCCGGTAGTGAGAGAGACCTTTTAACTAACTGCACACACACACACACACACACACACACACACACACAATGTACTTGCAACTGGACATCAGAACTGCCCACTTAATTGCAATATTTCAAGATCGACTCCCCAAATTTCGGAGTTCGTAACAAATTTAGCCAGTCAGCATGGTTTCATATTGTTTAGTTTTTTCTTCCTTGAGAGTCATTTCCGCTGCTGCCATCCCTTGTTCCATTCGGCAGTAAGTCGGAGAATCTTGAGTATGATCATTTATCTTATATCTTTTCTGACTGGAGACAATTCAGTTCAAATACTATATTCTACAGTGCACTTATATTACTAGCTATGTCTCTAGTTTTATCGAACTTGAAACTAAAAAATTCTTAGAACAACTATTGAGTTCTTTGAGATGCGTCACTTTTGTAAATTGCTTAAGTTTAACATATTAGGTTGGTGCGTAAGTTCATAGTTTTCTTCCATAAATTTAATAAACACAACAGATATACATAACGGAAATTTTAGTTATCACTAATATATCCTCCTTCACTATTTACAGCCATCTACCAACGCTAGTGTAGCTTTTTGATACCGCGACTGTAGAAATAACGTGGTTTTGAGGCGAAGAACTCATCGTGCCATATTCGGGAAGGAAGTTCCCTGAAGGCTGTTCGATAGAGAAAGGTGAAAATCTGAGGGCGCAGGATCAGATGAATAAAGTGGGTGCGGAATGGCTTCCCAACGCAGCTCCTGTATAATGTTTTTTTATCAGTGTAGCAGAATGCGGGCGGCCGTTGTCAGGGAGTAGCACCACTTCATGCAGTCTTTGTGGTCACTGTTCCTGGATTCCGTCTGCAAGACGTCTCAGTCGTTGACAATAAATGTCAGCAGTGACGGTTACACCTCGAGGAAGCAGTTCGTCGTACACCAGACCGCCGCTATTCCCCCAGAGGCATAACATTATGACTTGTGCATGCGCGCAGGTCTTTTTACGGGGAGTTGCTGCTTTGTTTGGGCTCAACAATTCCTTTCTTTAACCTGTGTTTCCATGACACCACCATTTCTCGTCATGTGTAACGATACAGCATAAGAACGGTCGGTTTTGTTCACTAGCCAATTGATGATGAGCAAGCAGAGATGCCCATATGGCCTCCAGCTGATTTTTGTGATTTTCGCTTAGAGCAAGCGATATCCATACACTCGATTTTTGAACCTTCCCCACTGCATACAAACGACGCACGAATGATCAGAGCTCACAACATTTACCAGTTCTCGAGTACAGTGACGTGGATCATCGTGGATTAATGTGTGTAAACGATCTTCATCAAACCCCGAAGATCTTCCTGAACGTAGAGAGTCACTAATGTCAAAACTATCCTCCTTAAAACGAGAAAACCACTTTCTTGCCGTGCTCTGTCCAATAGTATTATCCCCATACACGACGTAAATGTTTCTGGCTGCCTCTCTTTGTCACCCCTCTGCTGAACACAAGCACAGGAACATGTCGTAAATATTTCGATTTCTCCACTTGACACTCCATTTTCTAGCGTCTACAGCTCCACTCATTGCTTCCAAATCACAAAAGTCAATATCTAAACTCAAATAGCAACAGTGAACTGTCCGCAGCTCATGGTCGTGCGGTAGCGTTCTCGCTTCCCGCGCCCAGGTTCCAGGGTTCGATTCCCGGCGGGGTCAGGGATTTTCGCTGTCTCGTGATGATTTGGTGTTGTGTGGTGTCCTTAGGTTAGTTAGGTTTAAGTAGTTCTAAGTACTAGGGGACTGATGACCATAGATGTCAAGTCCCATAGTGCTCAGAGCCATTTGAACCATTTTTTTAAACAGTGAACTACCAAAAAAAAAAAAAAATGACAATCGATAAATAAGCCCAACATTCAAAACAAAAACGCTATGAGCTTGAGCACCAACCAAATACATAGCTCTGGAAGTTTCAAAACACAGTACATGTGGGTTTACCTTTTTATCAATTGTTCTCATTATACAATGGTTCACCTTGTTGTCCCGTTGCTGGCTCTGAGCACTATGGGACTTAACATCTGAGGTCATCAGTGCCCTAGAACTTAGAACTACTTAAACCTAACTAATCTAAAGACATCACACACACCCATGCCCGAGGCAGGATTCGAACCTGCGACCGTTGCAGTCGCGCGGTTCCGGACTGAAGCGCCTAGAACCGCTCGGCCACCGCGGCCGGCTGTCCCGTTGCTGGCATTTCTTCTTTTTCTTCCTATGTTTCACAGTTTTCTAGTATTTCAATTCTATCCACAATATCACACAGATCTTGCGTATTAGATAATATTCGAATTTCAACAACCCACATGCTAAATACATTGCTGTCTTGAAGCACTTGTATGTCACGAAGTTCTTCGTTTTCTTGAAACTCTTTTAAGAGCTCTGAGCCCATAAACCTACTGTGTTTTATTATTATTATTATTAGGAACTACATAAATAGCTACTTTGCTATAATCACCGACCAACCACACTTTTTTTGTTGTGTAAACTGTTAGATTACTCATATTATTTTTTTCTGGTTGCCAGCCCTTCAAAACACATGCACAGTATACATTGTTTTTTTTTACCTGTTCTTCAACGCTTTCAAAAGTCTATGCGGTAGTGAAGAAGCAGTCTAGACACTATTGCCCTTGGAAACCCGAATTCTTGTGTAATCTCCAGTATGCTATCACTCATGTGTCTTGCATCGACTATCATACAATGTCCAAAGACGGTCAACTCACGGTAAATGGTTAAACAGTTTGAAAGCTAATGCAAAGACGTTCTATCGACGATTCAAGATAAAGGTGAAACGAAATCATACAAACGTAGTAGTGTCCTCTAGGAACATCTATCGAGAAAGCTTAGTGTACTGCGCACGCCACCAGCTTTCAACTAGGTTAACTAGTTGACTGGGTATAGATGGTGATGAAAACTTGAACTGGAAGGAGCATATTGCTGAGTTTCGCAAGCAGTTAAGTTCAGCTACTTTTACTCTTCGTATAATTGCTAGTCTTCGAAATATATATATTCACTATGAAGTTCGTCATAAAGAATCCATCAGAATTTGAGAGGAACAGTTATTTCCATAACTACAAGACTAGAAGAAAAAATGATCTTTATTACCCACTGTTAAAGCTGTCAGTGGCTCAGAAAGGAGTTCAATATGCAACAACAAAAATTTTGATCACTTGTCCAATAACATAAAATGTCTGATAGTTAACGAAGAAAGTGTTAAATCTAATTTAATATCATTTCTCCTGAACAACTCCTTCTATGCCATGCACAAATTTTTTGCGACAGTGAGGCTAAAAAAAACAATTTATTAATTAATGTTACCACTAATCATGTATAAATATCCTGTAAACTGACTCTTTTCACATACTTTCGATGAAAGAATCGTTCAAATGAGCTATGGATCACGTAACTAACCAACTATCTAGGATTTTTAGGTTACATTTGAGTAACGTTATCTATTGTGGTAAGCGCTAAACTGTAAGAATAATGTATTTACTCGTATTTGTTGATAACAGAAATGATGAAAACTGAAATACAGCAAAGGAGAAAAAAAGTTACTTTCCATACATAATTATCACGGAGATCTAATTATTGATCGATATAAAGCGTGAGAATTAAATGTAAAATCACACACTCAGATGCCGCACGAAACTACGCTATAAATCTACTTTAATGGATTTTGAAGTAGTGAAGACGTTTTGTGAAACTCTACAGCTGCGTGGAACTTACAACGACAAATACCAAGCAAATGGATCGAGAAATATGTAACTAGTAAGGACTTAGGTACAAACATTCATGAGCTGGAGTCAACGACCTTTTACCTTGGCATCATGATATTCATGATACAATCATGCCCCTCCAATTACACTCTCCCATCTTCCCTCTACTCCTCGCTCTCCCTTCTCTTTCTCTATCTCCAACCAATCATGGCGAAGTATTAAAAATGAAAGAGCCTATGAAAAAACCCAAAATGGTGCAAACAGCCCAGTTGTGTCAGTGGGAAATTTAAAGCCCTCAAGTTTTATAGCCAGTCACAGCTAAATATTAAAAGGAGGCAGTTAAGTCACAGTGCAGTTTCTAAATAAATAAATTTCTTATTTAGATTTAAAAAAATATAACTATCCCGGTTGTACTTTGTACCCCCACAGACAGAGTCCCATTGAGTGTTCAGAGATGTCACTAAACCCGCCCAAAGATGTAAACAAACATGCATGAGCAGCGCCTATTAGACGTAGGGGGTCCGACAGTCGATCAGTTCCAGTCATTCCACCAGAAAGGAGGTAAATGGCTCGTGTTGTCTGTAGTTCAACCACGCCTAAACGGTCAATATTGCGGTTCGATTGCATCCTCATTGTAACTTTGAGCAAGGAAGGGCTCTCAACAAGGGAAGTGTCCAGGCGTCTCGGAGTGAACCAAAGAGATGTTGTTCGGACATGAAGGAAATACAGAGAGACCGGAACTCTCGCTGACATGCCTCGCTCAGGCAGCCCAAGGACTACTACTGCAATGGATGACCGCTACCTATGGATTATGGCTCAGAGGAACCCTGATAGCAACGCCACCATGTTGAATAACGCTTTTCGTGCCGCCCCAGGACGTCGTGTTACGACTTAAACTGTGCGCAATAAGCTGCGTGATGCGCAACTTCGCTTCCGACGTCCATGGAGATGTCCATCTTTGCAACCACGACACCATGCAGCGCAGTACACATGGGCCCAACAACATGCCGAATGGACCGCTCAGGACTGACATCACGTTGTCTTCACCGACGAGTGGCACATATGCCTTGAACCAGACAATCGTCGGAGACGTGTTTGGAGGCAACCCAGTCAGGCTGAACGTCTTACACAGACTGTCCAGGGAGTGCAGCAAGGTGGAGGTCCCCTGCTGTTTTGGGGTGGCATTATGTGGGGTCGACGTACGCTGCTGGTGGTCATGGAAGGCACTGTAACGGCTGTAAGATACATGAATACCATTCTCCGAGCGATAGTGCAACCATATAGGCAGCAAATTGCCTGGGATAGATTGAAAAGGGCTGTTTATGGATGACGTGACCCACCAACCGCTCTGAGGGATCTACGCCGAATCGCCGTTGAGGAGTGGGACAATCTGGACCAACAGTGCCTTGATAACTTGTAGATAGTATGCCACGACGAATACAGGCATGCATCAATGCAAGAGGACGTGCTACTGAGTATTAGAGGTACTGGTGTGTACAGCAATCTGGACCACTTCCTCTGAAGGTCTTGTGGTACAACATGCAATGTGTGGTTTTCATGAGCAATAAAAAGGGCGGAAACGATGTTTATGTTAATCTCCATTCCAATTTTCTATAAAGGTTCCGGAACTCTCGGAATCGAGGTGATGCAAAACTTTTTGATGTGTGTATAGTGTGCTGCCGCAAGCACGTCTCAGATCCATCACCAGCAATGGAGGGTGAAGCCCTGACAATTCCAATCAATCGTGCTGGCCAAACTATTGAAAAACCGTCAAACTAACGTCAACGATGGCCAGGGAAGCGTCAATCATTTTGTAGAAGACAGTGTTTGAATTTCAGATCGGTACGACATGGATTTGCAGACACAATAAGGTGCTTTCGAGAAAAGAATTGTTGCATTCGCATTGTACTCGGAATACTGCACAAGACGAGCGAGCAGCGTCTTCCGAACGAGAGGGCTAAGAGACGCATTAGCTCAGGCTGTGTGCGATGGTACAGTGTGAGATATATTCACTGCCACTGTCGTGCCATCACACACGAGCTGTCATGTTCAAAAGCACCTGAATTTTGTGGCATATTCAAAAGTATCCAAACGAACTAAATTTGACGTGTATTGGAGAAATGTTTAGAAGTCGTGGAACAATTTGTTGGATGTTTTAATAATACTCCCATATTTATCACAATCAAAACTCATGCTATGGGTGTATGTTAATGATGTTGTGCTTGACGAAATATTGCTTGATGTTTCTACAAACCTTTTCATTTCTGTACATGCCTCTCAGTTCCGCCAATGCATTTGACTCGCCTTGGAGTAATATGGCAGCTAATGTATTTGACTCGCCTTGGCGTAATATGACACACACGCCAATTCCTTGGGGTGGCAGCGCCAAGACTGAACTCGTTGACTTGGCGTTTTGTTTATTCAGGAAAGTCTTGTTTTGCTGTGGTATCATATCAGCGTAATATGACATGTATGCCGATTAGCCATTGGAAAGTCTGAACTCCCTGCAGGTCTCGTCTTGACTTAACGAGTTGATGAAATACGAAATTGCATTAATGCACATGTGCATGCATCAGCAATATTGCTGACTCAGTTGGAAGAGGGTTATAAATTCTGGAGCGGCTCTTGTGGCGAATTATTGATGGTGAACCTTCAGTTCAGCGCTTTCTTCTTCTAGGAACACACAAGCAACTCTCCAAAAATGTAAGTCATACACATTCCACCTATTGATTCTCCTTGAAACGTTTCTGCTTATGCAGATCGTTCACAAAGACTCTTTCAAGCTTCTCTTTTCTCCTGTTTCTGTCTATTCAGACCTTGCCTATCTATGAATGCCACTACATTGCCTTTCCTAATGCATGTTTTTTCTCATTAAGCGTCGCAGAATTTGCAAGCAGTGGGAAATTGTTCAGGAATTTTAGTTTTCCTTTCTATTTCACGCATTATAAATACAATCGATCAATTATCGAGCAGCGGAGATCTGCAGCGATCGAAGATCTGCGGTGGCTAGGACCTGATCAATGAAGAAGAAGAACGCTGGCAGAGAAATCTCTCGGTAGGCTGAACATCGTGAACATCGTCGTTGCCAACGTTCGGACTAAACAAGAAATATTAATATATCAGCAATAATGGGTGAACCAATATCAAAATTCATTAATTTAGATGATCTTGACTGGGCTGCTGTTGAATCTGCATTTAGAAGTCGAATGTACATTTGTGACAGTTAGAAGTCTTGGATGCAAGGAGTCTAAACATTCCTTGGATGCATGTTCTTATCTTTTTGAGAACAGAATTCGTCTAATTAACCAACCTCTTAAAATCAGTTTTTCGTTAGTTTGCAAGTTTCTCTTACGCAGGTCATGCAAAGAAAAACAAATGTATCAAACACATAAGAATGAAACGAGGGTTACTAAACTTTTGGCTACCTAGTTCTGGTTACTTTTCAAAGCTACTGTGCAAGATCAGAATCCAAGAGACACACAGAAATAAGACACTTTTACGACCTTTTGCAGGGTAATAAATTAGAAAATCGATACTCTTGTATAAAACATTTATTAATTTTTTATGTATGTTTATATATAGGAGACAACTCTTGGTTTGTGCTTGTTTCGCGTAATTCTAATAACATACGCTTAATTTTTATTTATAATTTATTTATGTAACTGAATCATCAAATTATTTTTCCAACCAGTAATTTGATAATAACAAAGAAGATGTGTTCCTGAATTCTAATACACAACTATTTCTTTTCCTGTGTGTCTTATGTTCCCTCTTAACAATAGCTCCATTCCTTCTTCCATTTCTTCTGCTGAAGAGCGTTCAGGAATTTTAGTTTTCCCTTTTGTTTCCCGCATTACACTATTGTTAAAACATTTCACATCTTGTTTGGTGTACATTGCCAACTCTTCTCCTCCGCATTCTTGTGGAATTTGCACACAGAATTTCAAGTTTACATTTTTTGAAGACCAATTGGGATTAAATGTAATTATTCTGTTGGTGAAAAAGTCTACAAACGACTTTTCTGTTGCTAGATGAACACTGTCCAATGTACCACATTTAGGTACAATGTAACCATCCGTTCTGAGCAGATCCAAAAGAGAATAGGTGTTAATAAACAGTTCTTTTGTGTATCCATTTTGTAGTTAACGTCCTCCCACTGTTCTCTGCAAGCACGCCAAGATGTGGTCACTTACAATCCTGTTCACAGTAAATGCTGATATTTTGTATTACCCGGTCGTATCCAGAGTTTTCCACATACTGTATTTAAAGTAATTTGTAGGTTTGCTTGAACATCTGCCTTTGTGGTAACTGTTTACGTCAAATACTCTGTATTTCTCCCTTTTAGACTTAAAGCTCTTCTATTTCCAATTTCGTTTTTGCACTCACAAAACACATTAATTGCATTTAATGGAGTAATTTTTTTTCGTAAGATCCATGGAATAGTATCATGCATGAGAATCCACCGTAATTCGCTAATACCTATGTTTGACGGCATTGTGGAGAACAACAACAATTTTCCTGAGAAAAATATGTTTTTGAAGATTTAGTATAATACTTCTACATAACACTGATGTTGCCTTTGTTGAGGTTTTTCCTAACAATTTCCACATACCTTACAGGAAAAAAATTAGAATTGTGGGCAGACAGAACATAGTTTACAATATATTCTCAGTTTTGCTGTCTGGGGTTTACTTGTACACCAGTTAACTTCTGGTGTACTCTTACTGCCCCAATAGACAAATCGCAGAACACTATTAAACACAATACAGCAAATGTTCTAAACACTATCTAATAAATCCCCCTATTCAGAAGCGATTGACACAGAATACAACGGAGAGCATTGTAAATATTGTTTGTTGGCGTGTAATACACTTAGACGGTCTTTCACAGTGTTAGACATGCCATTCATTTTGTAACTATAAATTGTAGCTTCCAGTCTGATAATACAACTTTCTTGCGGATAGTTCTCAACACGTGGTTCTTAATGAAACAAAATCGACAGAAGTAAAGGTATTTTCCGGAACACCCCAAGAGAGTGTGATAAGACTACCACTTTCTACAGCGTATGTAAATGATCTAGCAGAAAGCGTCGGAAGCTCTTTAAGACTGTTCGTAGATGATGTGGTTGTCTATAATAAAGTAACAATGCCAGAAGACGGTACTTGTAGAATGACCGGCAGAGGACTGATGAATGGTGCGGGCTCCGGCAGTTGACACTGAACATAAATAAATCTAACATGTTGCGAATACATAGGAAAAGCCACTATTGTTCAAGTACAATATTTATGATAAACTGCAGGAAACAATATCTACCGTAAAATATCCAGGAGTAATTATCCAGAGCGATCTTAAATGGAATGACCACATGAAACAAATAGTAGGAAAAGCAGATGAGATACTGAGATTCATAGGAAGAATCTTAGGTTAATGTGACTCATCCACGGAGAAAGTGACATATAAAGCATCTGTTCAACCGATTCTTGAGTACTGTTCATTAATAAGCGATCCTTACCAGGTAGAAGTGAAAGAAGAGCTGGAGAAGATCCAACGAAGAGCGACGCGTTTCGTCACGGGATCGTTTCTCGGCGCGAGAACGTTACCGAGTTGCTCAACAAACTCCACTGGCAGACGTTACAAGATAGGCGTTGTGCATCACGGAGAGGTTTACTATTGAAATTTCGAGAGAGAACTTTCCGGGAAGAGTCGGACAACATATTACTTTCTCCCACGTACATCACGTGTAATGACTACAACGAGAAAGTTCGATACATTGGAGCTAATACTGAGACTTACCGACTATCATTCTTCCCAAGCGCTATTAGCGAGCGGAACAGGGCAGGTGGGGACCAGTTAGTGTTATCAGAAGTACCCTCCAGCACACACCGTTAGTTGGCTTGCGGAGTATGATTTAGATGTAGACGTTATCCAGTCAAGGAAGATGTAAACGTTTCTCATGGACTCATATCAGGACACTTTACAAAATCGATAAGATGGTTACCTGTAATTTTGTTCTCTTCCGAGCTTGTGAATTGACATACAACTCTGTTACATATTTTTTATTCTACTATTGGAACTTGTCCACGTTAACTGCCTTATCGTGGTTTACAATCACATTTCTGATACTGTGGTAGTCTCCTCATGTAGAGAAGTCAGGGTTTGATGTTATTTATTTATTTAACCTGAGCCAACCTCCTCGTCGCAGTGGTAACACCGGTTCCCGTCAGATCACCGAAGTTAAGCGCTGTCGGGCTGGGCTAGCACTTGGGTGGGTGACCATCCGGTCTGCCGAGCGGGGTGCACTCAGCCCTTGTGAGACAAACTGAGGAGCTCCGGTCTCGGAAACTGACACGCGACCGGGAGGGCGGTGTGCTGACCACATCCCCCTCCATATCCGCATCCAGTGACGCCTGTGCGCTGAGGATGCCACGGCGGCTGGTCGGTACCGTTGGGCCTTCATGGCCTTTTCGGGAGGAGTTAAGTTTTTTATTTAATTTGATGTGATTAGGGCCATCATACCCTCTCTTACATCGGGCCAGGCTTTCACACATACAATACCTTTTTCTACGTCATAGTTACCTGAAATAACAATTTTCATATGACAAATAGTATTAAAATGATTTGAGTGCCTACAGTGACCATGTGAGTAAGTAATACTGACTATACTCTAATAATGTTAATATTGGCAATACTTGTACTACCGCTGCTGACACTAATAGTGATAATAGGAGCGATAATGACAATTGTAATAAATAATAATAATGACATTAATCACAATAATGATAGTCGCAAATATAAAAAGAATTTGTACAGAATAGAAGCTTTGTGATACAGAGAGTTCTGGGGAAAGGAGCTTTAAGGAGACTACACCAGCTAAGACAACGGTGAAATCAGGAAGATCTGGTAGGAAAGAAGGATGTACAAGGATAACAAGTCCAATGGTGGACGAACCGCACAATAACTCTGGGTTCGGTATGTGGCGGCGGTGGGGTGGGTGGACTACTATGGCCTCTTGTGGGGTTGTGAACCACTGAGGGCTACCGCGGGAAGAAGCCTCTCCGTCGTTTCTAGGTCCCTGGTTCAATACACACGCACAATACACAATACTTGTATTGAAGAGTGGTAATGCTGTCTACAAACATTCAGATGCTGCTTCAGTACGACAGCAAACAAGAAGTCAAGCGAAGGAACAAGTGATAAAAATCGTCCAGAAGTCCAACAACCTAGCGTACTTGCGACGAGATGGAACACGAACCATATCAGGAAGACAGCGAGTCACGCCTTAGTAAACAAAAGTCAGCAATCCTTCCAAACACGGACAGGCAGTTCTCATCACACAATATTCTTGGCTACGTCGAATCAGCGTAAAAAGATACCTTAAAATGCATATTGTCCAGAGAATTGTGTTTCAGTCAACTGACGGAGTAAACTTTACACAGTAAAGAACTTTCTTCGTCAACAGAAGATGAGAAATTTGATCCCAATAAAGTGTTGTTCGTGAACAATTATATTCTCACGAAGATGCAAGATGTCGTGGCTGTGTCTCATATGACGATGGAGGCCACCCCTGGTACTCGTTGGTTCAGCACCTTACACTAACACTGTAACTCCATATAATCAAGCTGACCTAGGTCTGAGACATCCACATGTATAATGTAGGGGCGTATAAGGTTCTGACCGCTAACAGTGACATAGTGACTCAACGGTTTTTCACCGTTTTCAGCCACAGGATATAGTGCCTCCGACTGATCTTAGCTCACTCTTCATTTGTGTCGGCTTATATTGCCTTGAAAGAACGATGTTGGCGAGGAAGTTCTTAAAAAAGTCGACGAATAACAATTATGGTACGTCGTTAGAACTTCCGCCACACCCACTAAACCCTACAAGTTACCATCCCAGGACTGGTAGATGACTTGAAACGATGTGTAGAAGAAGATGCTTCCAACTTAATTTGTGTGTTTCGCATCACGCATGATGAAGTTAGCGAAACTGTCACCTTATCGGAGAAAAAACACAAGATCAGTATCGCTCCAAGATCAGTCAATAGCGTATAGGTTTCTACGCAACGGGAGATCATCATATGGCACTGGAAAAGGAGGAAACTGGACATTATGGGCCACACGACGCCATATGTAATCGAAAGGAACCTCATTTTAAAGCCAAGTTGGTGACATTTCCCAAAGATCAGTCGTAACAGATATTTTTGGTTGAATGAACACTTGGTATATTTTACGCTCACCACAGACAATCCAGATACCCAAGGTTACTTGATGCATCTCTCGATACAACTTTGACATTACATGAATCGCCTCCACCACAAGTACTAAGGCACCTTCCAGAACTTTGTGCAGGGTGTAAATTTTAAGTTGACAAACCAGATTAACTCGAAAAATAAGCTTCACACGAAAAAATGTGTATAATCCAAAGTTTATTATTTTCGAGGGGGACATCTGCTGGTGCTAAAATTAGTCCACCACCCCAGCCCCTTGGGGGTGGGGTGGGAGGCAACTTTAAAATTTCAAATGGGAACCCCCATTTTTTATTGCAGAATCAGATTCTACATAAAAAAAAACTACGTACATTTTGTCTTAAACATTTGTTTTGATTCTTGGTATTTGGCGCTGTAATTCAAGAAAATCCATGTTCCCATTTTTGCGTAGAAAATGGTTACTGATAAATAAAAAATGAGTTCACTTGTTAGTAAGTAGGATGTTTGGTTCGTTAGTTAGCTAGTCAGATGATTTGTTTGAAAATTAAAAGTTTTGTGGCCTCATGACCACGAAACAAACAAAACTTATCCGAATCTTCGGAAAAAAATTAATACAGTATTTGGGTCAACATATGTAAAATTCTAATTTCTCTCTATCCAACGCACCCTATTGGGAGAGAGGGAGAGTTTTAGTTTTAGCGAATCAAAATTTACCAAGTAAATAAGTATTTTTTTATTTATCGGTAACCATTTTCCACGCAAAAATGAGTCACGGATTTTTTTGAATTACAGCGACAACTACCAAGAATCAAAACAAATTTTTAAGACAAAATGTACGTAGATTTTTATGTAGAATCTGATTCTACAATAAAAAATTGGGGTTCCCATTTGAAATTTTAAAGTTGCTTCACGCCCCACTCCAGGGGGCTGGACTGGTGGGCTAATTTTAACACCAGCAGATGTCCCCCATCGAAAATAATCAACTTTGGATTCTACACGTTTTTTCATGTGAAGCTTATTTTTCGAGTTATTGTGGTTTGTCAACAAAAAATTTACACACTGTATATTATTTTATCCAGCCCACAAGCGAAAGGATTTCCAGATAACGTACTCTGTAGTTAAATGAAAAGAAAGAAGACTGGAAAAATATCACTGTTGTTTACATCAACATTTACGCTATTTCATCCTATTTCATCCTTAAGGGAGCAATAATTTTACGTTATTGTATTTTAACTTTCCTTTTTTAAATTCAAGTACAATGAAATTCACTGAGGTGACAAAAATCATAGGACTCCTCCTAATATCCTGTCAGCTCTCCTTTTGCCCATCGCAGTGCAGCAGCTCGACGTGGCATGGGCGCAATAAGTCCCCTGCGAAAATATTGAGGCATGCTGCCTCTGTAGTCGTCCATAACAGTGAACGCGTTGCTGATGCAGGATTTTGTGCACGAATTGAACCATCTATTATGTCCCATAGGCGTCCGGAGGGATCCATGTCGGTCTTTCTGTGTGGCTAGATCATTCGCTCGAATTGTCCAGAATGTTCTTCAAACCAACCGCAAACAATTGTGCGCCGCTGACATGGGGCATTGTTATCCATAAAAATTCCGTCGCTGTTTGGAAACATGAAGTCCATGAATGGCTGCAAATGGTCTCCAGGCAGCCGAACATAACCATTTCCAGTCAATGATCGGCTCAGTTGGACCAGAGGACCCAGTCCAGTCCATGGGAACACAGCCCACACCTTTATGGAGCCACCAAAAGCGTGCACAGTGCCTTGTTGACAACTTGGGTCCACGGTTTGGTGGGGTCTGTGTCACTCGAACCCTACCATCATCTCTGACCAACTGAAATCGGGCCTCATCTGAACAGACCACGGTTTTCCAGTCGTCTAGGGTCCACCCGATATGATCACTAGCACAGGAGAGGCGCTGCAGACGATGTCGTGCTGCTAGCAAAGACTCTCGCGTCGGTCGTCTGTTGCCATAACCCACTAACGCCAAATTTTGCCACACTGTCCAAACGGATACGTTCGTCGGACGTTCCACATTAATTTCTGCGGTTATTTCACGCAGTGTTGCCTGTCTATTAGCACTGACAACTCTACATAAACGCCGCTGCCCTCGGTCGTTAAGTGAAAGACGTCGGCCACTGCGTTGTCCGTGGTGAGAGGTAATACCTGAAATTTGGTATTCTCGGCACACTCTTGGCACTGTGGTTATCGGAAAACCGAATCCCCTAACGATTTCCGAAATGGAATGTCCCATACGTCAAGCTCCAACTACCTCGCCGCGGTCAAAGTCTGTTAATTCCCATCGTGCAGCCATAATCACATCGGAAACTTTTCCACATGAATCACTCGAGTGCAAATGACAGCTCTGCCAGTGCACTGCGCTTTTATATCTTATGTAAGCGATAGTACCGCCATCTACAGGGTGGTCCATTGATCGTGACCGGGCCAAATATCTCACGAAATAAGCGTCAAACGAAACAACTACATAGAACAAGACTTGTCTAGCTTGAAGGGGGAAACCAGATGGCGCTATGGTTGGCCCGCTAGATGGCGCTGCCATAGGTCAAACGGATATCAACTGCGTTTTTTTAAATAGGAACCCCAATTTTTAATTACACCACTTTTTTCGCTTTGTGATAGATGGAGCTGTAATAGTCACAAACATATGGCTCACAATTTTAGACGAACAGCTGGTAACAGGTAGGTTTTTTAAATTAAAATACAGAAAGTAGGTACGTTTCAACATCTTATTTCGGTTGTTCCCATGTGATACATGTACCTTTGTGAACTTATCATTTCTGAGAACGCATGCTGTTACAGCGTGATTACCTGTAAATACCACATTAATGCAATAAATCCTCAAAATGATGTCCGTCAACCTCAATGCATTTGGCAATACGCGTAACGACATTCCTCTCAACAGCGAGTAGTTCGCCTTCCGTAATGTTCGCACGTGTATTGACAATGCGCTGACGCATGTTGTCAGGCGTTGTCGGTGTATCACGATAGCAAATATCGTTCAACTTTCCCCGCAGAAAGAAATCCGGGGACGTCAGATCCGGTGAACGTGCGAGCCATGGTATGGTGCTTCGACGACCAATCCACCTGTCATGAAATATGCTATTCAATACCGCTTCAACCGCACGCGAGCTATGTGCCGGATATCCATCATGTTGGAAGTACATCGCCATTCTGTCATGCAGTGAAACATCTTGTAGTAAAATCGGTAGAACATTACGTAGGAAATCAGCATACATTGCACCATTTAGATTGCCATTGATAAAATGGGGGCCAATTATCCTTCCTCCCATAATGCCGCACCATACATTAACCTGCCAAGGTCGCTGATGTTCCACTTGTCGCAACCATCGTGGATTTTCCGTTGCCGAATAGTGCATATTATGCCGGTTTACGTTACCGCTGTTGGTGAATGACGCTTCGTCGCTAAATAGAACGCGTGCAAAAAATCTGTCATCGTCCCGTAATTTCTCTTGTGCCCAGTGGCAGAACTGTATACGACGTTCAAAGTCGTCGCCATGCTACTTCTGGTGCATAGAAATATGGTACGGGTGCAATCGATGTTGATGTAGTATTCTCAACACCTACGTTTTTGAGATTCCCAATTCTCGCGCAATTTGCCTGCTATCGATGTGCCGATTAGCCGCGACAGCAGCTAAAACACCTACTTGGGCATCATCATTTGTTGCAGGTCGTGGTTGAGGTTTCACACGTGGCTGAACACTTCCTGTTTCCTTAAATAACTTAACTATCCGGCGAACGGTCCGGAAACTTGGACGATGTCGTCCAGGATACCGAGCAGCATACATAACACACGCCCGTTGGGCATTTTGATCAAAATAGCCATACATCAACACGATATCGACCTTTTCCGCAATTGATAAACGGTCCATTTTAACACGGGTAATGTATCACGAAGCAAATACCGTCCGCACTGGCGGAATGTTACGTGATACCATGTACTTATACGTTTGTGACTATTACAGCGCCATCTGTCACAAAGCAAAAAAAGTGGTCCAACTAAAACATTCATATTTCTTTACGTACTACACGAATATGTAATAAAAAATGTGGGTTCCTATTTTTAAAAAACGCAGTTGATATCCGTTTGACCTATGGCAGCGCCATCTAGCGGGCCAACCATAGCGCCATCTGGTTTCTCCCTTCAAGCTAGACGAGTTTCGTTCTTTGTAGTTTTTTCGTTTGATGCTTATTTCATGAGATATTTGGCTCGGCCACTATCAATGGACCACCCTGTATATATGTGCATATCGCTATTCCATGACCTTTTCTCTCCACGCCAGTATAGGACAAAGAGAATATCATTTAATTTATCATCTTATTTTAAGTTATGACGTCCTCCAAACCAATTACAAAGAAAACACACAGATCAGAAAAGAAAAAACCTTTTGTTCCAGTTAAAAATTAGCAGTGGATTACTTCGGTTTACAAAATTGGTCATGAAGGTAAGCTGAGAATGCAACCAAACTGGCAAGCGAAAGGGAGGGCTGAATGGGAGGAAAGATGTCATAAAACTTGCAAAAATATTTTCACTAAAGAGCTCGTGGCTGTACGGCCGACTGAGAAAATTTTCTGATTTGGAGTTTGCAGCGGCCACCAGCGCAGGCCGCCAGACGCCACCATCGACCAGGTGACCTCTGCGCATTGCAGCTCGCGCCTATGATCCACGGCGTATGTTGCTGCATACCCTGTGCCAACCGTAAATATTTTTTACTTTCATTCATTCATTCATTCATTTCGTATAAGCCATCTTTGGACCACGTTATTACAACTGTCTTGCTTTACGTGTTCTGATGCTTTTTACTTTAGTGGAAGTTTTCGTGCGAAACAGCTTCGATAAACTGAGTGAACACTTTGCAGTATCAACAGTGGCGTGTCAACTGGTCATTCAGCATACACGCGAGGAAATGTATGTAATTTTCCATTGAAATTAATATTTACCTGAAAATAAATAGGTTTGTACGTAAGTTCGTAGCAGTTTTAGTTTGGTATGTTAGCACGTATGTTTCTTAAAGAGCATTTTTCCAATTGTCATTTTTACTTTAAGTTCTTATACTGCTATTACGATGTCATATTGAATTTTGTATATTCGCGGGTTATGAGTGTCATTTAAGAGTTAGAAATTGGTGTAGCAAGGGAAAAATTCTAACATTTGTGACATATTGCTTGCTTTGAGTTTAATAGAGGGGGCAAAGGTTGTTGAGGCGCAGAGGCACACGCGTGCCGTTTATGGGACGTGTGCCAGCTCAGGAATCACCTCAGAAACTGGTTTTCTTGTTTCGAGAAGGTTCATTTTGACATTAATGATTCTTCACAATCAGAGAGACTATGGGGCTTGATTAAGAACGTTTGACTAATTTAATCTATGACAGTCCAACTCAGTGGACGCAGTAACTAACAAACATCATGAACTAGAACCATCTACTTACAGTAACTTTCTGGTTTGCAGCAGCATTCTGCCACGATATTTCGACCCAGAGACGTCCGGCAATCCTCAGGTGAGTAGGCGAAGTACTGAAAAGACCTGAAGCAGTTATGGTATTTATAGAGAATTCCGCGCATGCGAATCGTATTGGCGGTTTACGACGCATGCCTTAAGAGGTGACATGCGCGAGGCAGCCAAGTTATGTGTGCTGACCTCAGTGGTGAATTAAGAACAAACTAATCGCTGAGTATCGACTGAGCATGTCGATTCCGTTGTGACCGCATCATTTTAATAACAGGATTCCAATTTTTATCAATCTGAAAGCCGTTGTCATGATTCATTAAATTATCTGCAAGATGTATTTCCACGGGTTCTTTAATCACAGAGTCCCAGAAGCTGAAAACTGGTGCTAAAAGTTTGGTATTATTGTCTTCATTGAATGTCCAAGGGGAATGCAATGTTCTGCCACTGCCGATTTTAAAGGTTGCCGCAGACGGGTGTGTCTTTCGTGTTCCACACAGCGTTCCTGGACCGTTCGTGTCGTCTGACCTATATATGCAGAGCCACACTCACAGGGAACTTTATAAACTCCAGCCTTCCTCAATTGTAAATCGCCCTTAACGGATCCAACTAAGACACTGCTCTTTGCCCAAACAATCTGCCTATTTTAGAAGACACGTTCCCGACATATGGAAGGAACGTAGTTGATTTATAGTCGTCATCAGTCCCCTCAGAGCATTGCTTCTTGTTATTATAATTGTGCATGGTCTTCCACACATTTAGTCTCTGTGCGACATTTGCATGCAGCGAGTGAGGCTTAAAAGACGGCTGTAAAGATCTAATTGAAAAAAATTCCAGGCAAAGCCCACTGTGCGTCCACGTTAGTTAACACACACACACACAAAAAAAAGGTTTTACATCACCTCGGTTCAGAGAATTCCGGAGCCGCGCCCGGTAGCCGCGCGGTCATGGGCGTATGTCGCGGTCCGAGCGGCTCTCCCCGTCGGAGGTTCCAGACCTCCCTCGAGCATGGGTCTGTGTGTTGTCCTTTGCGTCAGTTAGTTTAAGTTAAATTAAGAAGTGTCTAAGCTTAGGGACTGATGACCTCAGCAGTTTGGTCCCATAAGAACTTGCCACAAATTTTTTTTAAGAGTTCCAGAACATGTACAGAAAATTGGAATGGAGATAAACATAAACATCGTTTCCGCCCTTTTTATTGCTCATGAAGGCCACACATTGCATGCTGCAACCCCGCACAGGGAGACTTTCAGAGGCGGTGGTCCAGATTGCTGTACACACCATTACCTCTAATACCCAACAGTGCGTCCTCTTGCATTGATGCATGCCTGTATTCGTCGTTGCATACTATCCACAAGTTCATCAAGGCACTGTTGGTCCATAGTGTCCTCCTCCTCAACGGCGATTCGGCGTAGATCCCTCAGAGTGGTTGGTGTGCCACGTCGTCCATAAACAGCCCTTTTCAGTCTATCCCAGGCATGTTCGATAGGGTTCATGTCTGGAGAACATGCTGGCCACTCTAGTCGAGCGATGTCGTTGTCCTGAAGGAAGTCATTCACGAGATGTGCAAGATGGGGACGCGAATTGCCGTCCATGAAGACGAATGCCTTGTCAAGATGCTGCCGATATGGTTGCACTGTCGGTCGGAGGATGGCATTCACGTATCTTACAGTCGTTACCACGCCTTCCATGACCACCAGCGGCGTACGACGGCCCCACAGAATGTCACCCCAAAACAGCAGGGAACCTCCACCTTGCTGCACTCGCTGGATAGTGTGTCTAAGGCATGCAACCATGACCGGGTTGCCTCCAAATACGTATCTGACGATTGTCTGGTTGAAAGCATATGCGACACTCATCGGTGAAGAAACGTGATGCCAGTCGTGAGTGGTCCATTCGGCATGTTGTTGGGCCCATCTGTACTGCGCTGCATGGTGTCGTGGTTGCAGAGATCGACCTCTCCATGGACGTCGGAAGTGAAGTTGCGCATCACGCAGCTTATTGCGCACATTTTGAGTCGTAACACGACGTCCTGAAGCATTATTAAACATGGTGGCGTTGCTGTCAGTGTGCCTCCGAGCCATAATCCGTAGGTAGCGGTAATCCACTGCAGTAACAGCCCTTGGACGGTCTGAGCGAGGCGTGTCGTCGATAGTTCCTGTCTCTCTGTATTTCCTCCATGTCCGAACAACATAGCTTTGATTCACTCCGAGGCGCCTGGACACTTCTCTTGTTGAGAGCCCTTCCTGGCACAAAGTAACAACGCGGACGCGATCGAACCGCGGTATAGACCATCTAGGCATGGTTGAACTATAGACAACACGAGCCGTGTACCTCCTTCCTGGTGGAATGACTGGAACTGATCGGCTGTCGGGCCCCCTCCGTCTAATAGGCGCTGCTCATGCATGATTGTTTACATGTTTGGGCAGTTTTAGTGACATCTCTGAACACTCAAAAAGACTGTGTCTGTGATACAAAATACACAGTCAACGCCTATCGTCAGGAGTTCTGGGAACCGGGGTGATGTAAAACTTTTTTAGATTGTGTGTATTTTGTATCACGAGGCATAAAGAAGGTGTTGTTACTATGAACTGCTTCCTAGACGTGTGTCATTTGCAATGACTGTGATACCGTGTAGTTGCAGTGTAAGACGACTGACCAACATGACTGCATTAAGTTCAAATTCAAATTGCTCTGAACACTATGGGACTTAACTTCAGAGGTCATCAGTCCCCTAGAACTTAGTACTACTTAAACCTAACTAACCTAAGGACATCACACACATCCATGCCCGAGGCAGGATTCGAACCTGCGACCGTAGCAGTCGAGCGGTTCCAGACTGTAGCGCCTAGAACAGCTCGGCCACCCCGGCCGGCTTGCATTAAGTGCTACTGTATTATGACACCCGCCCATACTCGGCTGACTTAACAGAAGAAGTTTCCATAATCTTTTGCCCTTAGCTGTTTATCATGCTCGCCAGTTCTCGAATGACCATCAAGGAAATTCCTTTCTGGACGAAATGCGTTTCAAAATTCGCTTGATGTCATCTTCAATAAACTTAGGAGAAAACTTCAAAAAATATATGCATTGCGCTAAGCAAATAAGTGACAAATTGTGATGATAATGTTACGACGAGAGACTGTTTTAACATAACAAAAACTATTCACAATATCAGCCCGTCCAAAACTTCACAAATTAGATATTACGCTTTTGACCTCAAACGATATACATCTACGTGCACTTATGTGTCATACTCAAGCCGAGTTTCATGACTGCCACGAAAGAATGAAACTCTGGCAGTGAGAGCAAACACGTGCATATATCGATATAACTTATTATTCTGAGCCTCATATTAACCAGGCAACTTCACAAAGAGCTAAAAGTTATGTAGAGAACTGGTAGACAGTATGCTGCTTGATATTTCATTTCTGTATATAAGCTTATTTCGGTTTAATTGTCTCCGTCAGTACATTTGCAAACACTCGCGTTTATTTATGTTTCCCATAATACATAATTTATACAGCCTTTTTACACTGGATGTTGTACTCACATCCTGACGCTGTAGATGGACATATGTCGACTTTGAGTAAAGTATTACTGCTTCCCATAATTGTTTGATGTAATATTTTTCCAGTAACGTTTTAAAGTTGTTCGATGATTTGGTGTTGCGCTTATATTACAACACTTTTTTTTTTTTATTTTGGCAGCCATAGAACTTTAAGTCTGACAGATAATTGTTTACTCAAACATATTTATGTCGTTTCGGGTCGGGTGTCTACGGAACCGTTATTGAGTTGTTTGTAATCTTTGAGGTTTTGGTTATCCGTTATCCCTGTATAAAACTTCAATTTTTTTTAACTCTGTGTCCTTGAACTCGGTTTGTTCATTTAGTATATCATGGGGATAGTCTTTAATGTGTATATATATTTCAAATTCCTCCAAAATATTCATGATTGGACCTTTTGGGATTTTGTGCAGTATTTGTAGTGCATTTTCAATGTGACTAGAAACATAAAAACACTGGTATCAACAAGTGTGTTGATCTGCAATTTAATAAATATTACACTTTCAGGTATATTGAAAACTGAATCGAAATGGTGCGAAGACTTATTATTCAGAAGTTTTCTTAAGAATTCATTACGAACATGGTCCCAAATTAGGCAAATCAGATACTCGTTTTGGCACCATGTGTTGACAGGGACAGAAGAATAACCAGTACTCCAGCAGCGACAGCATCGCCCTGTCCCAAACTGACTGCTGCCGTTATGCAGCAGCGCTGCTCAGTTTCCGGTGGAGTACTTCTTAAACTGCGTGTTTTATTCTCTCTGTTAATACATATCGCTAAAAAGAATATAGCACTAGTCTGATTCCGGACCACTCTAGCGAGTGGGCACATAAAATAACGCTTTTCGACTCATTTTGTTTTAATGGGAAACAAACTGACACTTTCCATTGGCACTGGCCGTCGCATGAAAGAAGTGATGAGCACTATTTGTATGGCCTGACTCCAGCTACATATTGCAAAAAATGAGACTGCAGATATCTGCCGAAACACCAGAGAAAATAAGCCTGACGCCTCTTAGGAGAGACACCCAATATACAGGGTGTTACAAAAAGGTACGGCCAAACTTTCAGGAAACATTCCTCACACACAAATAAAGAAAATATGTTACGTGGACACGTGTCCGGAAACGCTTACTTTCCATGTTAGAGCTCATTTTATTACTTCTCTTCAAATCACATTAATAATGGAATGGAAACACACAGCAACAGAACGTACCAGCGTGACTTCAAACACTTTGTTACAGGAAATGTTCAAAATGTCCTCCGTTAGCGAGGATACATGCATCCACCCTCCGTCGCATGGAATCCCTGATGCGCTGATGCAGCCCTGGAAAATGGCGTATTGTATCACAGCCGTCCACAATACGAGCTCGAAGAGTCTCTACATTTGGTACGGGGGTTGCGTAGACAAGAGCTTTCAAATGCCCCCATAAATAAAAGTCAAGAGGGTTGAGGTCAGGAGAGCGTGGAGGCCATGGAATTGGTCCGCCTCTACCAATCCATCGGTCACCGAATCTGTTGTTGAGAAGCGTACAAACACTTCGACTGAAATGTGCAGGAGCTCCATCGTGCATGAACCACATGTTGTGTCGTACTTGTAAAGGCATATGTTCTAGCAGCACAGGTAGAGTATCCCGTATGAAATCATGATAACGTGCTCCATTGAGCGTAGGTGGAAGAACATGGGGCCCAATCAAGGCATCACCAGCAATGCCTGCCCAAACGTTCACAGAAAATCTGTGTTCATAACGTGATTGCACAATTGCGTGCGGATTCTCGTCAGCTCACACATGTTGATTGTGAAAATTTACAATTTGATCACGTTGAAATGAAGCCTCATCCGTAAAGAGAACATTTGTACTGAAATGAGGATTGACACATTGCTGGATGAACCATTCGCAGAAGTGTACCCGTGGAGGCCAATCAGCTGCTGAAAAATCAAATGGCTCTGATCACTATGGGACTTAACATCTGTGGTCATTAGTCCCCTAGAACTTAGAACTACTTAAACCTAACTAACCTAAGGACATCACACACATCCATGCCCGAGGCAGGATTCGAACCTGCGACTGGAGCGGTCACGCGGTTCCAGACTGAAGCGCCTAGACCGCACGGCCACACCGGCCGGCCTCAGCTGCTGATAGTGCCTGCACACGCTGTACATGGTACGGAAACAACTGGTTCTCCCGTAGCACTCTCCATACAGTGACGTGGTCAACGTTACCTTGTACAGCAGCAGCTTCTCTGACGCTGACATTAGGGTTATCGTCAACTCACGAAGAATTGCCTCGTCCATTGCAGGTGTCCTCGTCGTTCTAGATCTTCCCCAGTCGCGAGTCATAGGCTGGAATGTTCCGTGCTCCCTAAGACGCCGATCAATTGCTTCGAACGTCTTCCTGTCGGGACACCTTCGTTCTGGAAATCAACGTACCGCGCCACGGCTATTGCCCCGTGCTAATCCATACATATAATGGTCATCTGCCAACCCTGCATTTGTAAACATTGCACTGACTGCAAAACCACGTTGGTGATGAACACTAACCTGTTGATGCTACGTACTGATGTGCTTGATGCTAGTACTGTAGAGCAATGAGTCGCATGTCAACACAAGCACCGAAGTCAACATTACCTTCCTTCAATTGGGCCAACTGGCGGTGAATCGAGGAAGTACAGTACATACTGACGAAACTAAAACGAGCTCTAACATGGAAATTAAGCGTTTCCGGACACATGTCCACATAACATCTTTTCTTTATTTGTCTGCGAGGAATGTTTCCTGAAAGTTTGGCTGTACCTTTTTGTAACACCCTGTAATTCCTCTACTGCGCCCTTGGTGATTGGCCAGGTTATGTTTCAATTATGGAAATATTGCAAGAAGTCTCAAGTTTCACTCCAATGGACAAGCATGGAAATTCATCTGCGCGGTTCTAGGCGCTTCAGTCTAGGACCGCGCGACCGCTACGGTCGCAGGTTCGAATCCTGCCTCGGGCATGGATGCGTGTGATGTCCTTAGGTTAGTTAGGTTTAAGTAGTTCTAAGTTCTAGTCGACTGATGACCTAAGATGTTAAGTCCCATAGTACTCAGAGCCATTTGAACCAAATTCATCTGCAGTTTCCATCTTATGTTGTGATCAAGTACATACTACCGTAACTTTACGGCAGTAGCCTTTGTTAGTGATAGCAGGGCAGGAATTTCGTTTTACAAAGGTAGTATGTGTGGAAGCTGAGGAGAAGGTGGTGTTAACCCAATACAGCCTTACCTAGCAAATAACTAGTTGTGGGTGGTATTCATGGCGTAAGGCTTGTTAAAGATAGAGTAATCCACATGGCTCTAATGGGAAACGATGCGTTTGATCCAACAGTCACAGAAAATCAAACGCATCGTTTCCCATTAGAGCCATGTGGATTACTCTATCTTTAACAAGCCCATATTCGTGTTATACTGCTGGGTGCTGATTGGGAGTGCAGTGGAGACTAGTAGAAATATATAATGGGCGATAAAAAAGTTTCCGTCTGAAGGAGTTGCTGCAGCATACATGTAACGTACCGCGACTCTTATGCGGGTATGTAAACGTCGACCTGCAGGCAACGGATTAGTGTGGCATTCGTGTCTTTCTGACGTGCATGCGGTAAATGCAGAAACGTGAACTATATTGAGGTTATTACCAAATGCCCTCAACCGGGACCAAGGAGCTATTATTCTTTCCTCGGGTGCCGAAGGACAAATAACTGGAAAACATCCTTCGGAGAACGAAGAATGTGTATCGGACAGCACGTCTGTCTAAAACCGCTGTTGTTGAATGAAAACTGCGCCAAGAGGTGCATCTGCGTTATGATAACGCACGTCCCCATGTCGAAAATGTCGTAACGCAGAAGTTACGCGAATTCAGTTGGGAGACACTCGAGCACCCGCCCCGTAGTCCTGATATTTCCCCATGCAACTATCACGCCTTCGGTCCCTTTAAAAAGGCCGTGAATGGTAGTCTATTGCTGTTGGGCGAGGATGTGTAGCAGGCTGGACTTCTTCACGCACCAGGACACGGTCCTGTACCAATCTGGTACCTTCAGCCTGGTGCGTTAGTGGGATCGTTGCCTCAGCGGTCACGGTGATTTTGCCTGATTGGTATACAGATTCTGGACTGTGTGGCCTTCGAACGGACGCTTTTTGATTGCTCACTATATGTTTCCCATTGAGCGATAGACATTTGGAATTCAACTGAATGTAATCATATTGATGGTTCAAATGGCTCTCAGCACTATGGGACTTAACATCTGAGGTCATCAGACCGCATCTCGTGGTCGTGCGGTAGCGCTCTCGCTTCCCACGCCCGGGTTCCCGGGTTCGATTCCCGGCGGGGTCGGGGATTTTCTCTGCCTCGTGATGGATGGGTGTTGTGCGATATTCTTAGGTTAGTTAGGTTTAAGTAGTTCTATGTTCTAGGGGACTGATGACCATAGATGTTGAGTCCCATAGTGCACAGAGCCATTTGAACCATCTGAGGTCGTCAGTCCCCTAGAACTTGGAACTACTTAAACCGAATTAACCTAAGGACATCACACACATCCATGCCCGAGGCAGGATTCGAACCTGCGACCGTAGCGGTCGTGCGGTTCCAGAGTGAAGCGCCTGGAACCGCTCGGCCACACCGGCCGGCTAAATCATATTGATACAGAGCTAGTTACCTTTCATTATTGTCTCACGGGTCAAGTGAAGCCTACAGACTCTACCGGCCGGAGTGGCGGAGCGGTTCTAGGCGCTACAGTCTGGAACAGCGCGACCGCTACGGTCGCAGGTTCGAATCCTGCCTCGGGCATGGATGTGTGTGATGTCCTGAGGTTAGTTAGGTTTAAGTAGTTTAAGTTCTAGGGGACTGATGACCTCAGAAGTTAAGTCCCATAGTGCTCAGAGCCATTTGAACCTAGAGACTCTCATGTAAACTCTTTCGCTAATATCAAAGTATTAGGAGTTGACTGTCACCTGCCAATACATTTTTCCCACAATGGCTTTGAGTAGTGACGCCACATGCCGAATAGGACCAGCAGCCGGACAGTGTGGCCGAGCGGCTCTAGGCGCTTCAGTATGAAACCGCGCGACGGCTACGGTCGCAGGTTCGAATCCTGTATCGGGCATGGATGTGTGTGATGTCCTTAGGTTAGTTAGGTTTAAGTAGTTCTAAGTTATAGGGGACTGATGACCTCAGATGTTAAGCCCCATAGTGCTCAGAGCCATTTAAACCATTTTTTTAGGACCAGCAATGTGTGGACGCTAACTGCCGAGACAGGAAGTTTATTTATTTATTTTATTTATTTATTTATTTATTGTTCTGTGGGACCAAATTAAGGAGAAGTCTCCATGGTCATGGAACGAGTCAATACATGAAATTATAACACGATATTAGAAACAGATAAAATGAAGTATAAAAAAACATATTCAGGTGACAAGTCGTAAGTTTAAATGAAGAAAATCAACAATGTAACATTGGAATTTGCTTAATTTTTTAGCTCTTCCAGGAGCTCCTCGACAGAATAGAAGGAGTGAGCCATGAGGAAACTCTTCAGTTTAGACTTAAAAGTGTTTGGGCTACTGCTAAGATTTTTGAGTTCTTGTGGTAGCTTATTGAAAATGGATGCAGCAGAATACTGCACTCCTTTCTGCAGAAGAGTCAAGGAAGTGCATTCTACATGCAGATTTGATTTCTGCCTAGTATTAACTGAGTGAAGCTGCTAACTCTTGGGAATAGGCTAATATTGCTAACCATAAACGACATTAAAGAAAATATATACTGTGAGGGCAATGTCAGAATTCCCATATTTTTGAATAGGGGTCGACAAGAGGTTCTCGAACTTACATCACATATAGCTCGAACAGCCCGTTTTTGAGCCAAAAATACCCTTTTTGAATCAGAAGAATTACCCCAAAAAATACCATACGACATAAGCGTATGAAAATATGCGAAGTAGACTACGTTTCGTGTTGAAGTGTCACTTATTTCAGATACTGTTCTAATGATAAATAAAGCAGCATTTAGCTTCTGAACAAGATCCTGGACATGGGCTTTCCACAACAGCTTACTATCTATCCGAACGCCTAGGAACTTGAACTGTTCCGTCTCGCTTATAATATGCCTATTCTGTCTGATCAAAATATCGGTTCTTGTTGAATTGTGAGTTAGAAACTGTAAAAACTGAGTCTTACTGTGATTTAGCATCAAATTATTTCCCACAAGCCACGAACTTATTTCATGAACTACATTATTTGTTACTGTTTCAATATTACACATAAGATCCTTCACTATCAAGCTGGTGTCATCAGCAAACAGAAATATTTTAGAATCACCTGTAATATTAGAAGGCATATCATTTACATAAATAAGAAACAACAGTGACCCCAGCACCGACCCTTGGGGAACGCCCCACTTAAAAGTGCCCCATTGGGACTGAACATCACTACCACTCTCAATATTGCGGAGAATTACCCTCTGCTTTCTGTTCTTAAAGTAAGAGGCGAGCCAATTGTAAGCTACTCCCCTTACTCCATAATGGTCCAACTACTGCAGTAATATTTTGTGGTCAACACAGTCAAAAGCCTTCGTTAAATCAAAGAAAACACCTAGCGTTCGCAACCTTTTATTTAATCCGTCCAAAACCCCACAGAGAAAAGAGAATATAGCATTTTCAGTTGTTAAACCATTTCTAAAACCAAACTGAACATTTGACAGCAAATTATGTGAATTGAAATGCTCCAGTAACCTTGTATATACAACCTTCTCGATAACTTTAGCAAACACCGATGGCATAGAAATAGGTCTAAAATTGTCAACATTATCAATGTCTCCCTTTTTATAAAGTGGCTTCACTACCGAGTACTTTAATCGGTCAGGAAACCGACCACTCCTAAAGGAAAAGTTACAGATATGGCTGAGAACTGGGCTAACATACATAGAGCAATACTTCAGTATTCTGCTAGATACCCCGTCATATCCATGAGAGTTCTTTGTCTTTAGTGATTTAATTATTAACTCAATCTCCCTCTTGTCAGTATCATGGAGGAGCATTTCAGGTAACAGTCTCGGAACACTTTTTTCTAAGAGCGCTATATGATTCCCTGTTGGGACTAGGTTTCTACTTAGTTCACCTGCTATATTCAGAAAGTGATTATTAAATACTGTACATATATGCGACTTATCAGTAACACGGACATTCCCACTACGCACTGATTCTATAGCCTCGACCTGTCTCTGCAGGCCAGCAACTTCCTTTACGATTGACCATATGGTTTTAATTTTATCCTGAGACTTGGCTATTCTATCTGCATACCACATACTTTTTGCCTTCCTAATAACATTTTTAAGCACCTTACAATACTGTTTGTAATGGGCTGCTGCATTTAGATTTTGACTGTTTCTAACGTTTTGATATAATTGCCACTTTGTTCTACAAGATATTCTTATCCCTCTAGTCAGCCACCCAGGCTGCCTGTATGTGCTAGTAGCCTGTTTTAAACGTTCTAACGGAAAGCAACTTTCAAAGAGCATGAGGAAAGTCTTGAGAAAAGCATTATATTTATCGTCTACTGTATCAGCGCTATAAACATCTTGCCACTCTTGTTCCTTTATAAGGTTTACAAAGGTCTCTACAGCAACTGGATCAGCTTTCCTGAAGAGCTGATGACTATATTTAACACGTGTTGCAGCACAAAAATCTTTTAAAGTTAAAATTTGTGCATCATGATCTGAAAGGCCATTCACCTTTTTGCTAACAGAATGCCCTTCTAGTAATGAGGAATGAACAAAAATGTTGTCTATGGATGTTCTACTGTTCCCTTGCATTCTCGTTGGAAAGAACACGGTTTGCATCAGATTATATGAATTAAAAAGGTCTACCAGCATCCTCTTCCTTGCACAATCACCTATACAATTAATATTGAAGTCACCACATATAACTAACTTTTTGTATTTCCTATAAAGTGAACCAAGAACCTCCTCTAGCTTTAGCAAAAATGTTGTGAAATCGGAGTCTGGGGATCTATAAATAACAACAATTAGAAGTTTAGCTCCGTTAAATTTAACCACACCTGCACAACATTCAAACACCTTTTCAGTGCAGTACTTTGAAACATCAATTGACTCAAATGGGATGCCGTTTTTCACATACATGGCTACTCCCCCACACCGCAAAGAGCTCCTCGAAAAGCTGTCAGCCAACCTGTATCCTGGTAAAGGAAGCCTCTGAATTATCTCCTTATTTAAGAAGTGTTCAGATATACCAATAATTTCACAGTCAACATCTATAAGCAGTTCACTAACTTTATCTCTAATACCTTGTATATTTTGATGAAATATACTAATTCCCTCATTACTCGGATACCTAAGCTTTGTCAAAAGTGATTTCCTTGTTAGAGAGACTTCCCTTAAGCAGGAATACCTATCAGCTGACTTCAATCTAAAAAAGGTGCAGCTCTAACACCCACTACTGCAGGAATTTTCCCATGAGTGATCCCACCAACCACACCTATGCTGTCACCTATAAGCTTTGCCAACCTCCCCTTCCCATACCTGTTGAGGTGCAGGCCATGTCTAGTGAAACCCGTCCTGCTGATAGACTCCACCGACACCACTGAAATGTGACCCATGCTTTCTGTCATCAGCGCACCCCAAAGTCTCATGTTATTACGCCTGACGGCTGTATTAAGATGAGGCCGATCGTGACGCTGAAACAGTTGCACGAAATGCACATTCGTGTTGCCAGTCCGAGTGGCTATCTTTTCCAGCTCACCATCTATGTTATACTCCCCATCCCTATCAATACTATTACCAGCCCCACCCACAATCACTACCTGATCCTCTTTAGTAAAATCCCTACATAACCCCCCTATGTTAACAGTCACCAGAGCCAACCCTGCATTAGGCTTCACAATGCTGGTGACCTGGTACTCACTCCCCAGCACTTCCTGCAACTGCTGGCCTACACCTCTGCCATGAGAACTACCTAACAGCAGAACCTTCTTCTTCCTCTTCGATTTTGCAACTGTTCTAGGCACAGTAACTACTGAGGTCTGCTGCATACTTCCTACATCTACAGCTACTAGAGATTCCTCTCCACTAGACTCTGACAGTTGGGTCATATCTGTTGTAAACACCAGTAGTAAAACTATCTGAAAATCTTCGTCTCCTAACAAAGCATGTTTCCGAAAAGACTCTAAGAGAACGTCAATGATACGTATTAGGAATTTTTTCATCTTTTAGGAACAACAGCCGGCCGGGGTGGCCGAGCGGTTCTAGGCGCTACAGTCTGGAAACGCGCGACCGCTACGGTCGCAGGTTCGAATCTTGCCTCGGGCATGGATGTGTGTTATGTCCTTAGGTTAGTTAGGTTTAAGTAGTTCTAAGTTCTAGGGGACTGATGACCTCAGATGTTAAGTCCCATAGTGGTCAGAGCCATTTGAACCATTTTTAGGAACAACAAATCAGTACGGAAAAGCTTTAAGAGGGAATTAATTTGCTGTGGTTGTGTAATGTTCAGATGTTTTCACTCTTACTTCATTTAGAACTGTTTTTATACCATTTTACGACTTCTTAATAAATTTCTCAAATTTGTCCATCGTGGTGTCAACCGTAAGGTCGCTAGTCTTCAAGTCCATTAGTTGTTCTGTTTCTGCTCTATTTATGCAACCCAGGGTTTTTCGTTTAAGCAAAAGCACATGAGCAATAGTATCATAAAACAATCTCCTATATTTAATTTCTTCCTTCACAAAGTGACCACGTTACTACTGAGCTACTTGGCTATATCTGCAATCACCTCTCTCTCATTGTCATATGCGATGGGACTTCCTGCATTGATGTTGCTGGTTTACGACATTTCATTTTACACTTATGCCACTTCACTTCAACGAACACATTTGGAGCTATATGTAATTTATACACTCCTGGAAATTGAAATAAGAACACCGTGAATTCATTATCCCAGGAAGGGGAAACTTTATTGACACATTCCTGGGGTCAGATACATCACATGATCACACTGACAGAACCACAGGCACATAGACACAGGCAACAGAGCATGCACAATGTCGGCACTAGTACAGTGTATATCCACCTTTCGCAGCAATGCAGGCTGCTATTCTCCCATGGAGACGATCGTAGAGATGCTGGATGTAGTCCTGTGGAACGGCTTGCCATGCCATTTCCACCTGGCGCCTCAGCTGGACCAGCGTTCGTGCTGCACGTGCAGACCGCGTGAGACGACGCTTCATCCAGTCCCAAACATGCTCAATGGGGGACAGATCCGGAGATCTTGCTGGCCAGGGTAGTTGACTTACACCTTCTAGAGCACGTTGGGTGGCACGGGATACATGCGGACGTGCATTGTCCTGTTGGAACAGCAAGTTCCCTTGCCAGTCTAGGAATGGTAGAACGATGGGTTCGATGACGGTTTGGATGTACCGTGCACTATTCAGTGTCCCCTCGACGATCACCAGTGGTGTACGGCCAGTGTAGGAGATCGCTCCCCACACCATGATGCCGGGTGTTGGCCCTGTGTGCCTCGGTCGTATGCAGTCCTGATTGTGGCGCTCACCTGCACGGCGCCAAACACGCATACGACCATCATTGGCACCAAGGCAGAAGCGACTCTCATCGCTGAAGACGACACGTCTCCATTCGTCCCTCCATTCACGCCTGTCGCCACACCACTGGAGGCGGGCTGCACGATGTTGGGGCGTGAGCGGAAGACGGCCTAACGGTGTGCGGGACCGTAGCCCAGCTTCATGGAGACGGTTGCGAATGGTCCTCGCCGATACCCCAGGAGCAACAGTGTCCCTAATTTGCTGGGAAGTGGCGGTGCGGTCCCCTACGGCACTGCGTAGGATCCTGCGGTCTTGGCGTGCATCCGTGCGTCGCTGCGGTCCGGTCCCAGGTCGACGGGCACGTGCACCTTCCGCCGACCACTGGTGACAACATCGATGTACTGTGGAGACCTCACGTCCCACGTGTTGAGCAATTCGGCGGTACGTCCACCCGGCCTCCCGCATGCCCACTATACGCCCTCGCTCAAAGTCCGTCAACTGCACATACGGTTCACGTCCACGCTGTCGCGGCATGCTACCAGTGTTAAAGACTGCGATGGAGCTCCGTATGCCACGGCAAACTGGCTGACACTGACGGCGGCGGTGCACAAATGCTGCGCAGCTAGCGCCATTCGACGGCCAACACCGCGGTTCCTGGTGTGTCCGCTGTGCCGTGCGTGTGATCATTGCTTGTACAGCCCTCTCGCAGTGTCCGGAGCAAGTATGGTGGGTCTGACACACCGGCGTCAATGTGTTCTTTTTTCCATTTCCAGGAGTGTATTTTCATCTTATTACTATCGACGAACCGATGTGCTTACGCTGTATTATGATTGGAATGTGTACCCGCTATATGACTGATATGTATGCACTTTAAATTTTCGAAGATTAGATAACGACAGCAGGTTTCTATCGAAACCGGTCATCGTGAAATAAATATTTAGACACCTTGGCTTCAGAAGAATTTTTTTTTTCAATCAAATCGGCCGATCGCTCCTATCACATTAACATTTTTAACCCGTATGTTGAAGGGGTTATAAGTCTTAGCCATCGGTATAGCAATGAGAGAAAAATGAATGCAGCGTGTGGTTCATTAGCTCTGGAGTAACGTGGTCACTTTGTGAAACGAAGACTACCTTAGCTGTTCGCTCCACTCGTTGGAGCCCTAGCAAACTTTGAATTGTTTTTACCTGTTCTCTGGTCAAGCTACAAGCACCCAGATCGGGAACTTGTTACGAAATCTTAAGAAAACTTCTCCATCACAGAAAATGTGAATTAAGCAAGGCAAAAAGTTGAAGGTGGAAAATATGAAGTTGCAAAACTGCACACTTTTCAATACCAGCATCTTTCTGTTTCTGGCAACATAACCGTTAATTTTTTGCTAATACGATTTTTTTATAAATGTGTAGTATTGAATAATATGTTAAGTTGATTTCTTTAACCATTTTCTCTCACTGGCGTTTCCGTTCTTTCACGCTAGTCCTCAAACTCTGCCTGAGTATGACATAGTACTGCGTATACAGTGGGTAAAGACGGCTTTAAGGTCAAAAGTCCGTAAAATCTTACTACTTCGTGAAGATTAGGGCAGGCCTATGTTGCAGACATTCCTTTGTTATACAAAAATATACTTTCGTTGTACGGCTATGATGATAAGTTACAATTCACTTGTAGTAATATACTGCATAGACTTTAGGATTTTATCGTTAGTTTATTGAACGTAACACATGAACATAATAGAGATAAGTACCACGATCAATACACATTATCTGATGAAAAAATATCCGGACACCCCTAATAATGTGGGACTGATCACTAGATATCAATGGAAGCGGGCCCACCTGAAGCAGGTGGGGAGTATTGCGTTGTCAGAAGAGAAACAGGAGCAGTGGAACTGGTCAGTCAAGAGAGTTCAGAGACTTCGAAAGTGTTCTAGTCACTGATCTCACCTGAGTATCAATCCGTCACGGAAATTTGAACTCTTCTAAAGCTGCCCACGTCGCCTGTTGATGATGTGACTGTTAAGTGGAAACACGGAGGAACAACAACAGCTAAACCAACGTAGGACGGACCTCATGAACACTGTAGTCACATACGTTCTTGGACAGCCTAGAGTAGTCTATAGGTTTTCCAACTCTAAGTATAATGACATCATAGATGACGTCATAGGGGAGGTGGTATATGGAGGAGCGTGGGTGGTGTTGTTAGGCCAATTGCCCTGAATATAAAATGGCAGGAAATAAAAAATACAAGATGATGGACACAGCCTAACTGCGCTAAGTATAAAATCTAGGATGGTGGACCTTAGAATAGTCCAAAGTTTCATATACGACCACAAATTCAAGACGGCCACTGAGTTTTTTCCCAGCCCTATAATATCAGAATCTAAGATGTCCACAACAGTTCACCTCTTTCCCTCTGATATCACAGATTGACACCTTAAGCTTGCCACACAAGAGCTGACTTCACCTAAGTTTAAATATTTACTGTAGCAATAGGATTGGAACAATTGCATCTTTATTTGAAACAAAAAACTGTGAGAGACGCCCTTCAGTATGCATCGCAAAGTTTGGGAGCATCCACATGGGCCACCGCCGGGTCACGCAACACTCAGCCAAGTCCAGTCACCACCCGTCTGTGCCATCCTGTGCCTGTGTCATACACGTATACACCACTGCCGTGCCTGCATCATGTGACCCAGTCTAACGGACGTCACCCACTATCACTCTGGCTACTGGATACCGACTGTCATACTGAGGCTACAGGCTAACTGCGTGACACATGTAGATGAAAAAGTTGGGCATTCACTACCTTCAAGAACCAAGTTTCAACTACTTTTCGGTGCTCCTCAATAACCAAATTCCATCTAGTTTTAGAGATCGCCTTCGAAAAACACACGTAGATTATCATAACTGCAGGAACGTTTATTTATTAAAAAAATACCACTCACTCCTCTGCTACACACATGCTGAACACTTTGTCAAAATCGCTACACCACCTGCAGCGATCACCACAGTGTCCCAAACAGCTGCCAAAGCTGTTTCATCATGTGGTTAGTATTGTAGGAACCTTTTTTTTAAATTTTCTTAGAAGTCAGTGGGAGCATCAGCAGACTGCAGCATCTGTCGATGCACTGACATGAGTCCGTCAGCGGCAACAGAGCAGATGGTGCAATGCCATAACCCAACTCACAGTAGTGCCGCCGCCGGATAGGGTGTGCGGAGACACCCTTCCACAATAGCGACACCATCTGTTGTCATACGGGACACCAGATACTTCAGCACCACCTACCATACGAACTGCACGCCGTATACGCATTCCAATGCTATGACTGTCATTCCGTGAAAGCTGTAGGACAGACAGCATACTGGTTCTGTGCCGCTAACGTACCAGTGGAACTGACATAACAATGGCACTGACGTAAGGCTGTTAATAGCTTCCACCACAGCAGCAGAGAATACGCCAGCAGGCAGCTGTGCTAGGAAGTGTCAGACTATGGATTGGAAGGCCTCTGTTTTCAATCCCATGTCAGTTAGTCACGGAACACTTTTTCTTTCAACTCTGTTAATGTTAGTTTGCGTAGGATCAATCACTGTAGTTATAAATCGTGGCTTAATACCATCTTCCCATCTTAATACCATTTTCTTTAGCTATAAATCGTGGCTTAACACCATTTTCTTCTTTAATTAGGGCGCTTTATAAATTTGATGGCTACAGAATCATAAATAGCTTTGGAGTCTGTGTTATCTACTTCCACATTAAATAGACTACTGACCATTAAAATTGCTACACCACGAAGATGACGTGCTTCAGACGCGAAATTTAACCAACAGGAAGAAGATGCTGTGATATGCAAATGATTAGCTTTTCAGAGCATTCACACAAGGTTGGCGCCGGTGACGACACCTACAACGTGCTGACATGAAGAAAGTTTCCAAACGATTTCTCATACACAAACAGCAGTTGACCGGCGTTGCCTGGTGAAACGTTTTTGTGATGCCTCGTGAAAGCAGCAGAAATGCATACCATCACATTTCCGACTTTGATAAAGGTCGGATTGCAGCCTATCGCGATTGCGATTTATCGTATCGCGATATTGCTGCTCGCTTTGGTCGAGATCCAATGACTGATAGCAGAATATGGAATCGGTGGTTTCAGGAGGATAATACGGAACGCCGTGCTGGATCCCAACGGCCTCGTATCACCAGCAGTCGAGATGACAGGCATCTTATGCGCATGGCTGTAACGGATCGTGCAGCCACGTCTCGATCCCTGAGTCAACAGATAGGGACGTTTGCAAGGCAACAACCATCTACACGAACAGTTCGACGACGTCTGGAGCAGCATCGACTATCAGCTCGGAGACCATGGCTGCGGTTACCCATGACGCTGCATCACAGACAGGAGCGCCTGCGATGGTGTACTCAGCGACGAACCTGGGTGCACGAATGGCAAAACGTCATTTTTTCGGATGAATCCACGTTCTGTTTACAGCATCATGATGGTCGCATCTGTGTTTGGCGACATCGCGGTGAACGCACATTGGAAGCGTGTATTCGTCATCGCCATACTGGCCTATCACCCGGCGTGATGGTATGGGGTGCCATTGGTTACACGTCTCGGTCACCTCTTGTTCGCATTGACGGCACTTTGAACAGTGGACGTTACATTTCAGATGTTTTACGACCCGTGGCTCTAACCTTCATTCAATCCCTGCGAAACCCTACATTTCAGCAGAATAATGCACGACCGCATGTTGCAGGTCCTGTACGGGCTTTTCCAGATCTCTCACCAATTGAAAACGTCTGGTCAATGGTGGCCGAGCAACTGGCTCGTCATAATACGCCAGTCACTACTCTTGATGAACTGTGGTATCGTGTTGAAGCTGCATGGACAGCTGTACCTGTACACGCCATCCAAGCTCTGTTTGACTCAATGCCCAGGCGTATGAAGGCCGTTATTACGGCCAGAGGTGGTTGTTCTGGGTACTGATTTCTCAGGATCTATGCACCCAAATTGCGTGAAAATGTAATCACATGTCAGTTCTAGTATAATATATTTGTCCAATGAATACCCGTTTATCATCTGCATTTCTTCCTGGTGTAGCAATTTTAATGGTCAGTAGTGTAATTAAAACTATTCTAAGACAGAACACACATCTTCTCTAAAGCATATTACCAATTCTTCTCTACATATTCTTGTACATAGAACTAATGTTTCTACCACTTTAGCAAACAAATGTAGAATACTGGAGAACACTGTTGAGCAGTTTATGTCACAATAGAAGCATCTGGCATGGGCTGGAGCGTAAAAATACTGTTTGCTAGTGTGAAAAATTCCTAGTAGCACCGTTTAGTTACACATCATAGCTTTTGTCTGATAATACTATGTTCTTTACCAAATTAGTACGATGGCTTCCGAATAGTAAATCGCGTTGAGTTTTTTATATCAATTCCTGAGTTACGTAATGAATACTATATAACATCTCTTGCAAACCCTTCAAGCCATCGTGCGGTACGTGGCGGAGGGTACCCCGTGCTACTACTAGTCATTTCCTTTCCCGTTCCACTTGCTAACCGAGCGAGGGCAAAACGACTATCTGTATCCCTTCATACAAGTCATAATTTCTCTTATCTTATTTTCGTGGTCCTTACGCTAAATATACAATGGCGCCAGTAGAATCGTTCAGTAGTCAGCTTCAAACGCCGGTTCACTACATTTTCTCGATAGTTTTCCTCGAGAAGAACATCGACTTGCTTCTAGGAATTCTCATTTGAGTTCCTGAAGCATCTCTGCAACCCTTACGTTTTGTTAGAATCTACCGGTAACAAATCTGACAGCCCGCCTATGAATTACTTCGATGTTCTCAGTCGATTCGACCTGGTGTGGATCCGAAACACCCGACTAGTACTCGAGAATGGGTCGCATTAGTGTCCTATACGCGGCCTCCTTTACAGATGAATCACACTTTCCTAAAATTCTCCCAATGAACCGAAGTCGACGATTCGCCTTCCCTACTACATTCCTTACATGCTCTGTCGCTCTGTTGCGTTCTGACTAGTGTATTTAAACGACGTGACTATGTCAAGCATCACACTACTAATGCTGCATTCGAATTTTACCGGTTTGTTTTTACTAATCATCTTCATAAACTCACATTTTTCTACATTAAGATGTAGCTGCCATTCATCACACCAAGTAGTTCTATTGTATCCTCCTACAGTCACTAATGACGACACCTTCCCGTACACCACAGCATCATCAGCAAAAAGTCGCAGACTGTTACTTAGCCTGTCCGCTAGATAATTTATTATTATCATTATTATTACACATTTTTGCCTCCAGGACAGTGGTTAACTTGAAACCTAAACGATTACTCATTTTCTTGTATCTTTTTTCTTTTTCTCTTCCCAAAACTTCTTAATTCTTTGGCTATGTTCCTATTTACTAGGTCTGACAACATTTTGCCTGTTTTCTTCCTTTCTTTTACTTAAAATTTCGTGTACATGATGTCGTTTCTGGATTTGTATCTTTCATTTACTATTTCAGTACTGATCTGGCTTGTTTTAGGTCTTCTTATGTTTCTAGAAACCAACTTAGTTTTTTGATTGAACCCTTTAGTACATCAGAAAACCACTTTGCGAGTCTGTTGTGGTTCGTTCTATGTATGTGTCCATAGAGTGTTAATCGACGTTTTCTAATGATGTCTGTGAGCCTGTCTGTGTGTTCCTACAATTCTTTGGTTGGTCTCTTCATCCATATACCATCAGTGTGTACTGCTCTAAAAATTTTATGAGTATTTTACGTTCTATTTTTTTCTGTCTCTATGATGCCTGATGCTCTGATTGTGGTGGTTTCTGATGAGTAGAGTGCTTTTGGTAGTACAACTGTATTGTAGTGCCTGAGTTGGGCCTGCCTTGAAACATTTCTTTTATAGTGCGTCCATATCAGCTTGTACGTTTTCTGAAGTTGTTCTTTCTATGTTGTATGCTTTGTTTGATCCTTCTGTTTGTATATATCAACCAAGATATTTGAATTTTTCCACTCTGTTAACCTTTCTGTATTTTGTATATATGCCTTGATTGTTGTTGTTCTTTCTTTCTATATATTGCGTTTTGTTATGACATCTGTAGACATGTTTTGGCAAAGACTTCATGTAAATATTACAGTGCTTCTTGTCTAGTGTTGCTGAGTACTGCCAGATCATCTGCAAATGCCAAGCATCTTATGATCATTTGGTTTGCACGTGTTCTTTTTAACTGAAGCCCTTTTACTTTTTCTTCCCATTGTTTGATAATTTCGTCCAAGACCATGTTGAATAAAAGTGGTGAGAAACCATCTTCTTGTCTGACCCCTGTATGTATCTCGAGTGAATCTGAGATTTCTCACATACATTTTGTTTTGGATGTGGTGTCTGCAAGTGTCTGTTGTATGAGTGTCCTAGTTTTTCTATCCATTCCATATGCCTCTAGTGTTTCAAAGAGAGCCTGCCTGTCTATGGAGTCGTAGGCCATCTTAAAGTAAGAATGTGACTACAGTGTTATTCGTGTGTCTGACCTTCAGGAGCGTTCACAGGATCCAAATAGGTTCAATACAGGACCTTCTTTTTCTGGAGCCTTCTTGTTATTCACCTTTGTATCAACTTGTGGTTCTAGTGTCCTTGGAGAGAATTTTGTAGGTGACCGATAATAATGAGATACCTCTGTAATTATTAAGGTCTTTCTTGTCGCCCTGTTTGTGGGGCGAGTGAATCAGCGCACATTTCCATTCCTGTGGACTTTTCCCTGTATTCCATATGTCTATGAGAATGTTATGGATTTTCTTTGTGATGGTTTGGTCCTTGTAGTTTCCAGATCTCGGAGATATGCCGTTGTCTCCTTGGGCTCTGTTGATTTTTGGTTCTTTTATAATAACCTCTACCTCTGTTATTGTAGACAGTTTTGAATCTGGGTTTGACACTGTTTACTTGAAGTGTAATATTTGTTTAGGCTTCTAGTAATTGAGGAGTTTATCAAAATAGTTTTTATGACTTTTGCAGTATTTGTTTCCAGATCATTGATGTATATAGAAAATACCAGCAGTCCTGTCACACTTTCCTGGGGCACTCCTGGCGATACCCTTTTCTCTGATGAAACCCTGCCGTCGGGGGCAACGTACTGGATTCTGTTACTTAAGAAGTCTTCATGTCATTCACATCTCCGGTAACCTATTCCATATGCTCGTACCTTCGTTAATAGTGTGCACTGAGGCACGGTGTCAAATGCTTTTCGTAAATCTAGGGATATGGTATCCGCTTGTTGCACTTCATTCACAGCATGCAGTATATCATATGAGAAAAGGGCAAGTTGAGTGTTGCATGAGCAGTGCTTCCTAAAACTGTGCTGATTTGTGGACAGAAGCTTCTCTGTCTCAAGGTTATTTATTATATTCGAACACAGAATACGTTCAAAAATTTTGCAGCAAACCGATGTTAAGGATATTGGTCTGTAATTTTGCGGATCCGTTCTTTTACCATTCTTAAACACAGGAGTCACATGTGCATTCTTCCGGCCGCTTGGGACTTTACGCTTTGTGAGAGATTCGTGATAAATGCAATCTAAGTAAGAGCCCAAGACCATAGAGTACTTCTTTGTAAAATCGAATTAGGATTTCATCCAGACCTGGTGACATACACTGACGTAACAAAAAGGATTCAAATGGTTCAAATGGCTCTGAGCACTATGGGACTTAACATCTGTGGTCATCAGTCCCCTATAACTTAGAACTACTTAAACCTAACTAACCTAAGGACATCACACACATCCATGCCCGAAGCAGGATTCGAACCTGCGACCGAAGCGGTCAAGCGTTTCCAGACTGAAGCGCCTAGAACCGCACGGCCACACCGGCCGGCACAAAAAGGATTAAGTGTGTGCAGAGAGTAGGCTTCCATCCAAGTGCATTCCCACTGAAGATACTCAGAATCATCGATAAAGCGCTACTGGACAAAAACTCAAGTAGAAAAAGAAAAAATACAAAAGTTGGCTAATCAAAAGAAGCAGGCGAAGAGAATATTCCAGGAAGACGAGGAAGAGAATAAAGACTGTGGATATGGACAGCATTAGCCACTAGAGGTATATCAATACTTTCAAGAATTGAAATAAAAACTTTAAATATAAATTACCATAAACTGACTTTTTTGAGCTATAATGTACCTTTCTGGAACTATAAAAGGTAACATCCTGAAATTTGGCATCGTTCTTAAGAATTACTGAATAATCATGTACGGCACTTTTCCGTTATCTTTTCTCTGAGAAAAGTTCTTTAAAACTTGGGAAAAAAAAGAGCAGTCCCAGGTAACACAAAACCGAAAAATTAATTTAGAAGCAGCTATGCCCTTAAACAAAAATCTGTTACACACGTTTTAGTAGGGTCTTATGCAGATGTAAACTGTGAAGTTCCAGCTTGATTGCTTGATTATTTTACGAGAGAAGGTACATTATAGAAACAATCGTAATTAAAAATTCAAATCCTTATAAAATGTATGTCGAAGCGCATTTTCAAACAAAAATTTCACAGAATATCAAACATTATATTGTACATCATAGTCTCAAGTTTTACTATTTTAGCTCTAATAGTTTTGGAGATATATATGTTTAAATGCAACAAGGCATTTTGTCCACCTCTGTCCCTAATGTACTATCTAATGGTGATGCACAGTTAATGTAGCACCTTAAATCTCTGAGGCATGCTCATACAAAGTAGTGAGGTTTATTAATGAGAAGGAGGTGTGGTGTTTGTAGAGTACTCAAAAGAGGGTATGGGAGGAGGTATGTATAGAAACACATGCTAATGTGAAATTCAATTTGTGTGTATGTTTGATAGTAGCTTTCCTAAGAAGTTATCTGGAAAGTCCAGTAAGAAAACATGTAAGCCATGGATAACTATAGGAATTAAAATTTCAAGTAAGAGAAAAAGGAAATTTATATTATGGCCAGAATAAGGCATGATCCAACAGTGCTTGCATTCTACAAAAAATAATGTAATATTTTAAGGAAAGTCACTAAAAGTCAATAAATATGCATATCCTGACATAAACTAATAATGTAGATGATAAGATTAAAACTGTGTGGGATACTGTGAAATGGGAGACATGACAATCTGACAGTGTACAATATACCACAACAATTACACTTAATGACAATGTTGTGACTGATAATGCACAGATTACAAGTACTTCAACAATTACTTTATAAATGTGGCAAAAATAGTATTAAATGATTCAATTGAAGAAGCAGGAGAATATCTTAAAAAGATCAAACCACATAACCTTAAGCAACTAGAAGAAGTATCAACAACCTTCACTGACGTATGATAATTCTAATACGCTAAAGCTCATATGGTGTTGATGGCATTTCAAACAAAATTCTGAGGAATAGTTCGAAATAATAAGTAATGTACTTAGTGATACATGTAGTCCATCACTGGCACTGGGAACTTTCCCAGAAAGATTAAAATATGCAGCTGTTAAACCTCTTTACAAGAACAGTGACAAGAAAGACTTAAATAATCATCGTTCAGTTTCCCTAACGAGCCTCTTTCCAAAACATTCAAAAAAGTCTCACTTTTACCCAGAAAAGGTTGGACTGCTTGACTGAAAATGATATTTATACTTTCACTCACCAAATATTACACATTGTAAATAATGAAATATCACTACTTGCTATTTTATGGAATCATTCCAAGGAGATTGATTTCACAGATCGTGTTCTCTTAGAAAAACTTTAATTTTATGGAATTGATTGCTTTACACACAATTGGTCTGAGTCATCCTTAACAAACAGTATGTGAGAACTTTCAATGAATAATTCAAACACTATTGAAAGAAGAGGAAGTTTTAGTGAGTAGGGAGGAATAACTCAGAGAGTCCCGCAAGATTCAATTTTGGGTCCACTCCTATTCCTTATATATGTGAGTGGCTTGCCACTTAACTTTTATCTAGAAGAATTGGTACATCTTGCTGATTATACTAGCGTTATAATAAATCCCATTAGAGAGAAAGCAACAGAAGAAACTGTTCATAAAGTTTTCCAAGGAATTATTAAATGGTTCTCTGAAAACGGAATTTCCCTTAATTTTGAGAAAACACTCTATATTCAGTTCTCTACAATAAAACTTGCACATAGCAACAGTCAGTAACTGTAGAATTACGTGTACAATGGGAATCATACAGCCAACCAGTTGCATGTCAAAAGTTTATTCAAACCTATACCTGGGTTTCTGCAGATATGAACCTGTCTTCCTCAGAAGAACAAGTGTTATTACTTCTTATGATGAAGACAGGTTTACATCTGTCGAAACGTGGGAGAGGTTTGAATAAACTTTTGATGTGCAACTGGTTGTCTGCATGATTGCCATTGTATCCATAATTCCATACAACACAAAGTGACATACCAACCAGTGATGTAGCACATGAGCAGGAGTCAGTAAACAGAGTAGATAGATCCAAATATTTGGGTGTATATATTGATGGAAACTTCAGCTAGATGAAGCATATTCCTGAGCTTTCCAAACAATTAATTTCACATACTTTTGCTCTTCGTGTAATTGCTAAACTAAGATACAAAAGAGTCAAGTTCCTGTGATATTTTGCATGTTTGAACTCAGTGAAGTCTTGTGGAACTATTTTATGGAGTAACTCTTCACTTATAAGGAAAATATTTATTGAACAAATGTGAGCAGTAAGAATATTATGAAGTGTTCACCTGCAGTCATCACATAGGCACATCTTCAAGGAGTTATGCATCTTAACTGAATCATCACAATACATATATACTGTAATGAAATTTGTCAGAAATAATCCATCATTATTTGAGAAGAATAGTGATGTCCACACTTCAACACTAGAGGAAAAAATGACTTTTATTACCCGTTACTGAAGCTGTCAGTGGTTGATGAAGTAGTTCAGTGTGCAATTAAAGAAAGGTTTGATCATTTTCCCAATACCATAAAATGTCTGACAGGTAGCAAAGCAATTTTAAAATCTATCCTAAAATCACTTATCCTTGACAGCTCCTATTCCATGGACAAATTTTTACGTAAAAAGTTTTAGCCTGTACAAAAATTTTAAAAAAATAGAATAAACAATGTAACTATTAAGTGTAGTGGCATAATTATAACTAAAGACACTAATCACTCATACATATTCTGTGAACTAATTTGTTCCAAATCGCTTTGAGAAATGCATCGTTCAAATGATCAGTGGAATATGTAGCTAACACATAACTACATAACCTAGCGTACAGGTTTAAACGTAAAGCAAATCAATTCTTATGTTCCAAACTTTGAATGTCAATCCATGTTGTCAGAGGGGTAGAGGGAATTGTCTAACTGGTTTATTTGAATACTAAACTTAATACAAATAGTCTGTGACGTCCAGGGAAGTCAAGTGATCAGCTTGACTTCTAACCAAGAACACACATGAAATCTCAGCGTGTTCTCGTATCCTCATGTTCACCATCTTGTGTTCTAATGTTATAGAGCTGGGGAAAACCCAGTGGCCATCTTGGATCGCCATCTTGAATTCACATACCTATACAAAACTTTGGAATAGTCTTGTTTTCCAAGGTACTGTTATGGATCGCCACCTTGGATTTAAATGATACTGATGTAAAAAGTCTCAAATGTGTCTTCATATTCCCAGGACCGCTATCCTGGATTCTGACATCACAGGGCTGTGGAAAACCTAGTAGTTATCTTAATTCGGATAATAGTTTTGGCCGGCCGGAGTGGCCGTGCGGTTCTAGGCGCTACAGTCTGGAGCCGAGCGACCGCTACGGTCGCAGGTTCGAATCCTGCCTCGGGCATGGATGTGTGTGATGTCCTTATGTTAGTTACGTTTAATTAGTTCTAAGTTCTAGGCGACTGATGACCTCAGCAGTTAAGTCGCATAGTGCGCAGAGCCATTTGAACCATTTGATAATAGTTTATTCTCTCAAGCGATCTAAAACGTTCTGAGAACACTTGCATAGTATATCCAATCCAAAGATGCAGAAAACTACTGGTGTTGAATTAATCATCTCATCAAGCCAACGTTGAAAAACCTTTTCGTCCATAAAGTTATTATCTGGGATCTTAGCAGTGATGCTCCTGCGGTTTATTTGCATCACATGTACTATGTCTCTTCCCGATCTACAAGGACGAAAACTCTCGGAGAGTAATATACAGTAGCTGAGCTGTCTTCGGTTTCCGCAGGTGCTTCATCATTGACCCTGTGTATGGGTTCTTATACATGTATAGGCACTCCGTGTGCACACTTCAAGCACTCTGCTACCCCAGTAGCTGATTCCCTTTGTAGTGCTCGTTTACAGTATTGATTTTTCACTCCGCAGCTTTTCACTCCGTAGCAAGGTGGAGAAATTCGTATCAGAGATCGTCGCAGAATCGTCTGAGCCTCTGTGTTAGGGCTTCCACTCGGTTTCAGATCAGTGCATTGCGATCTCTTATGAGTACTATGTTGAGTATAGTGACCTATGTTTCCGCCCCGCACTTGATGCTAGGCTTATTTCATCAAAACACCCATTTGTGTAAAACAACCGAGGTGGTCTTCAGAAGACAGGAGGCGAGTGTCATTCGTACCGACATGAGTTACAATTTCTATCTGGTTGCACCCAGTGTTTTCAATAGCTATTGGTAGAGCCTCGTCCATGTCTTGGACGAGAACTCTCATCAAACATATAGAGGGCACACTGATCTCTCCTGACATGCCTTTTCTTTACCTGAGGGGCTCCATTGCCCGCCTAACATTCAAGCTTCCAACAATCAACAAAACTACTCACTGTGCGTGTCCTGGCTGTGCAGAAAAATCGGCCACTGGCATAACAGATAGGGCATCTTGTACTGGCTCAAATGTGTTATCAATGCAAGGCGATGCCTCATACATGTGGCTATTTAGTAAGCGGGCAGTCGTGTGACATTTCCCACACATACCTTCTATCCAGAGGTACCCGAGCACAGTAATGTCTGCTACTCACTCTCGAGTGCACATGAACCAGTTATATGAAGCACATTGAAAGGTGTAGTGACGTCGAGGTTTCTAGGGATTTCCAGTGGTACCAGAGGTATCACAGCTTTTGGCACTGGTGGCACAATGGCTCTGCCGCTTACGGCAACAGTCTGAAAGCTGTCGACCATGAAAGACACAGCTTATCGTTGTTTCCAGGCTGTAGCAGATTTACTTTGTGTCCACACACAACACGTATAGTCCCTGTCCACTTTCGACTGTAAGTTTCGCATAAAAATTCGAAAACATTTACGAAACACCGCAGTCAGGGACTAATTGAGAAAAAACAAGCTGACTGGAACAAGAGATAAAATTACCTGACAGTGACACTGTTGACCGAGTAAATAAACACTACGAATATCTTGGTGCACGGAAAATATGAATTACGAAGTTAGCTCACTCTACACAAACGATCACAAAATATGCATAGTCTTACAACAATGTAAGCATCCCTACTAAAAGCAAATAAATTGTAGGGGCTCAGTTTCTCTAGAGAGTAGACGACGGAGTCCCAGTTACATTCAGCTTGGAGCCTGTTAATCCCGTCATTTATTTATTACAATTTACTACAGGAGGCTCGTGCCTGTACCTGCAAGGTAGGGAGTCGGCGTCGAACAGAGAACGGGATGCCTGCCCAGCCGTAGCGAATGACGAAATCGCAGACTTTCAGAGAACGAACCCCGTCTCAAAGCCTGGCTGGCGATGTCTGGTGGAAGCAGACGCTAAGTTGATTGTCAGCTGGGAAGGTCTCTGTTCCATCCTCGACCCATCAGTGCCGCGGCTGGACCCCCAAGTAGGTTGTGAATGGAAATAGCTGCTCCAGTGGATGATGGGTGAGTGACAACGACCCCACCGCTCTTACAGCAGTCTCCAATTCGATGCCACTTGATGGCTGATTGGCCTGTATTTACACGCACCAGGGTGGACTTGTTGAGAGCATACGCTCCAGGCTTATCGAAACCCACTTGCCTCAAAGCCGTCAAAGCGTCCCAGGCTTCGGAAATATCGTTGGTCGTTAACCAAACGGTTGTGCCAGTGTGTCAAGAAGTGTGTGGTGGTGAAATACTGCGCTGGCTGATTACGGCAAGCAGAGCGATGACGGCAACGAAACTTGCACGGGCTCCCATGGCCACAAAACAGACTACTGTTCACTTCTAAACAAAAGCACGTAACAATAACACTGATCCAAGCGATGTATACAAACTATTAACTACTGCTGTTGCTGCTGAGCTCCTTTGTGAAACTCTACTGATTACTGCAGGCGAAAACACCTAAATCTTCTAAATGGAAATTCGTCTTCTCCCTTTCTTCGATGAAGGCTTAGCCCTGCGGGCTGCTCCTTTAAACATTCGATGTCTGTCCCTACGTTCTTGTCATCTCTGGCTGTCCTTTCTGGCATAGATTTGAAACACAGGAAGAAAAGTTGTATTAGTATGTTACGAAAACGTGATCGCAAATTTCTCGTCGGGCTCACCGAACAGTCGCATAAACCTCTCCAGGAGGTAAGGTATTCCACCAACCTGATCAAATCGGAAAATCCCGAGGCAGGTGCAAAGTGAGCTGAGAGCTCGATTTTGCGTTCTGCAGGCGATCGATGAGTGCATCGGCCTCGATTTAGCAGACGACAGCTGCGTACACCTAAATCGGGCGGATAGTGTCGTGTGCAGAATACGTAGCTCCAAGATTCTGGGGCAAGGTAGACGTTGAGTTTACATCTACATGTACAAGATTACTCCACAATTCACAATTAAGCGCCAGGCAGAGGGTTCATGGAACCACTTTCTTTCTATTTCTCTATCTTTTCACTCACGGGCAGCGCGTGGGAAAAAAGAACAGTTTAATCTTTCCGTGCGAGTTCTAATTTCTCTTATTTTATTACTATGATAATTTCTTCCTATGTATGATGGTGTCAAAAAACCATTTCAAAGTTGGTGATTTAAATTTCACGTGGAGACCCTGCCACAACGGAAAACACCTTTGTTTTAATGATTGCCACCCCAATTCGAGAGTCATATACGTGGCACTCTCTCCCCTGTTTCAAGGTAATACAAAACGAGCTGCTTTTCTTTGAAATTTTTCGATGTTCTCCGTCAGTCCTCTCTGATCCCGGCCCCATACTGCGCAACATTACTACATAACAGGACGGACAAGCGTAATGTTGGCAGTCTCTTTAGTAGACCTGTTACATTTTCTAAATGTTCCGAAGTGTTCTGCCAATATATCACAGTATTTCATGTGATCGTTCCATTTTAAGTTATTTGTAACTGTTCCCCTAAGTACTTAGCTGAATTCACATCCTTTATATTTGCATGATTTATCGTGTAACCTATATTTAGCGGATTTCTTTAAGTACTCATGTGGTTAACGTCACACTTTTCATGATGCAGAGTCAATTACCACTTTTCACATCATACAGATATCTTGTATTAATCATTTGGCAATTGGTTTTGATCATCTGATGACTTTACAAGACGGTAAATGATATCATCTGCAAACAATGTAAGAGGGCCGCTCAGATTGCCTCCTAAATCGTTCATATAGATCAAGAACATCAGAGGGCCTATAACACTTCCTTGGAGAAAGTCAGATATTACTTCTGTTTTATTCGATTACTTTTCGTCGATTACTATGAACTGTGACCTCCATGAGAGGAAATCACAAATCCAGTCTCACAACTTAGATGGTACTCCTTAGGCATGCAGTTTGATTAGAAGTCGCTTGTAAGGAACGGTGCCAAAAACCGTCTGGAAATCTAAAAATATGGGACCAATTTGACGTCCCCTGTCGATATAATTCACTAATTCGTGAGAATAAAGAGCTAGTTGTGTTTCACAAGAACCATGTTTCGTGAATCCGTGTTGGCTGTCTGTCAATAGTTTTCTTCCTGGTAATTCATAATGTTCGAACACAGTTTATGTTCCAAAATCCTACAGAAAATTGGCATTAGCGATATGGGTCTGTAATTCAGTGGATTACACCTATTTCCTTTCTTGAGTATTAATGGTCTGTGCAACTTTCCAGTTCGTATTTGGTTACGGATCTTTCGAGGAGCGAGCGGTTGTTTGTGATTGCTAAGTATGCAACTGTTCTATCACCATACTCTTAAAGGAACCTAACTAGTATACAGTCTGGACCGGAGATCCTGTCTTTATTAAGAGATTTTAGCTCCTTCGCTAAACCGAGGATATTTACTTTGAAGCTGCTCATATTGGCAGTCTGCTTTGTTAAAGGAATTTCAGAACAACTGGGTAAAGCTAGTGCCACCTCCCTACTCCTTTTCTCCCCCCCCCCCCCCCTCTCACCTGCCACTCCCCTCACAGGTCTTCATCTGCTGGCGTCATTTTTGGACGCCTGTCGAATGTGACACCCACGTGCTTGACCGTGCTTTCTTATTGTACAGATACGCACAGGATACCCATCTGCTTCAAATCCACAGGGACTTAATGTCTCGTTCCTACGAGTGCTTTGTTTTTAGCTGCATCGGAAGCTTATCCCCACTTCGCCCACCAAGACAGCAGGTGGTGGCAGGTGAGGTGTGCTAGTTAATAGCTCTGTGCTGTCGACGTGCAGCTCGAGTTGCACGACTGGACTCGATGGCAAATCAGATTTGTACAGCAGAGTCCGAATACGGAAACTTACGAGACTCCCGCAAGGGTCCAACGCACAGAGGTCTGTTAGCAACGGCCGAACAATTCAGGTAAATAAAGCACTTTCGATGGGATGAAGCTGTCACAAATCCCCTCACTCTGCACCAACGATATCAAAATACACTAGCTCTTCCAACAAAATAAATAGCACTGCCGTAAAAAGCGGTGAACAGAAACAGCTTTTAACTTTGAAAAAATTGATGATCTTAAAAAGAAATATGAAGATCGGGTAGTCAGAAACAGTCTGAAAAGCTTGTAAGGGTGTTCCAGGGTAAGTTGTGCTAAGAAATAATTGTTAAGAAAAAAAAATTCAATTCACTGGGCCGTTTCCGGGTTCATCACTACTGAAGTTAACCAATCAGACCGTTGGTCGCGAAAATTCAAGTGGTCCGTCAGAGATGGTGTCGCCGAACGTGTACTTCGTGTGCCGCGCGGGATTAGCCGAGCGGTCTAAGGGCGCTGCAGTCAAGGACAGTGCGGCTGATCCCGACGGAGGTTCGAGTCCTACCTCGGGAATGGGTGTGTGCGTTTGTTCTTAGGATAATTTAGGTTAAGTAGTGTGTAAGCTTAGGGACTGATGACCTTAACAATTAAGTCCCATAAGATTTCACACACATTTGAACTTTTTGTACTTCGTGTGGTTTCGTAACACCGAACAAGGGGAAGGTACGTAGTAAGGATCGAACCCGAGCTAAAGGCTGAGCAGTATCGTGCGCTAGCATCTACGCTACCAGAACAACTGACACTAATTGTATCTGGCGGACCGCTTTAATTTCTGCGTGCAACTGCCTGATCGGCTAATTTCAAAGCTAATTAACTCGAAAACAGAGTACCGCATCTTTTTCTTAATAATCATTTCTCAGCACAAACTACCATGCAACACCCTTGGAAGCACCGAGCGAGGTGGCGCAGTGACTAGCACACTAGACTCGCATTCGGATGGACGACGCTTCAATCCCGCGTCCAGCCATCCTGATTTAGGTTTTCCATGATTTCCCTAAATCGCTCCAGGCAAATGCCGGGATCGTTCCTTTGAAAGGGCACTGCCGACTTCCTTACCCGTCCTTCCCTAATCCGATGAGACCGATGACCTCGCTGTGTGGTCTCGTCCCCCAAACAACCCAACTCCTCCCTTACAAGCCGTTCAGGCTCTTTCTACCTTGTAGATCTTCTGCCAACGTTTAAACTTATAATTAGATTTGTGACCTACCTCATGCTTTTATAACATAAAAAAAGAGCTTCGTGTTTCTATTCACACCACAGAGTGGGTTGAATAGCAACAGCAGTGCTAATCTCATCATTTTTTCTAGCTATTGCTCTTTGGGAATTTACCTGGTCCAAGGGCCCCGCGGGGTAGCCGTGAGGTCTAGGGGGCATTGGCACGGTTTGCGCCCCCTCCCCTCGACGGAGGTTCGAGTCCTCCCTGGGGCATGGGTGTATGTGTTGCCGCCAGTGTAATTTAGTTTGCCGGCCGCGGTGGCCGTGCGGTTCTGGCGCTGCAGTCCGGAACCGCGGGACTGCTACGGTCGCAGGTTCGAATCCTGCCTCGGGCCTGGGTGTGTGTGATGTCCTTAGGTTAGTTAGGTTTAAGTAGTTCTAAGTTCTAGGGGACTTATGACCTAAGATGTTGAGTCCCATAGTGCTCAGAGCCATTTGAACCATTTTTTTTGTAATTTAGTTTACGTTATATTAAGTAGTGTGTAAGCCTAGAGACCGATGTCCTTAGCAGTTTGGTCCCATAGGAACTTGCCAGCAATTTACCACCTGGTCCAAACAACGTTATATTCAGTATAAAAACTAAAAATATTCTATGAATTGTGGTTATTTATTCTGTTGTCCAAAAATTGTTATACAGTCCTGGAAATGGAAAAAAGAACACATTGACACCGGTGTGTCAGACCCACCATACTTGCTCCGGACACTGCGAGAGGGCTGTACAAGCAATGATCACATGCACGGCACAGTGGACACACCAGGAACCGCGGTGTTGGCCGTCGAATGGCGCTAGCTGTGCAGCATTTGTGCACCGCCGCCGTCAGTGTCAGCCAGTTTGCCATGGCATACGGAGCTCCATCGCAGTCTTTAACACTGGTAGCATGCTGCGACAGCGTGGACGTGAACCGTATGTGCAGTTGACGGACTTTGTGCGAGGGCGTATAGTATGCATGCGGGAGGCCGGGTGGACGTACCGCCGAATTGCTCAACACGTGGGGCGTGAGGTCTCCACAGTACATCGATGTTGTCGCCAGTGGTCGGCGGAAGGTGCACGTGCCCGTCGACCTGGGACCGGACCGCAGCGACGCACGGATGCACGCCAAGACCGTAGGATCCTACGCAGTGCCGCAGGGGACCGCACCGCCACTTCCCAGCAAATTAGGGACACTGTTGCTCCTGGGGTATCGGCGAGGACCATTCGCAACCGTCTCCATGAAGCTGGGCTACGGTCCCACACACCGTTAGGCCGTCTTCCGCTCACGCCCCAACATCGTGCAGCCCGCCTCCAGTGGTTTGGCGACAGGCGTGAATGGAGGGACGAATGGAGACGTGTCGTCTTCAGCGATGAGAGCCGCTTCTGCCTTGGTGCCAATGATGGTCGTATGCGAGTTTGGCACCGTGCAGGTGAGCGCCACAATCAGGACTGCATACGACCGAGGCACACAGGGCCAACACCCGGCATCATGGTGTGGGGAGCGATCTCCTACACTGGCCGTACACCACTGGTGATCGTCGAGGGGACACTGAATAGTGCACGGTACATCCAAACCGTCATCGAACCCATCGTTCTACCATTCCTAGACCGGCAAGGGAACTTGCTCTTCCAACAGGACAATGCACGTCCGCATGTATCCCGTGCCACCCAACGTGCTCTAGAAGGTGTAAGTCAACTACCCTGGCCAGCAAGATCTCCGGATCTGTCCCCCATTGAGCATGTTTGGGACTGGATGAAGCGTCGTCTCACGCGGTCTGCACGTGCAGCACGAACGCTGGTCCAACTGAGGCGCCAGGTGGAAATGGCATGGCAAGCCGTTCCACAGGACTACATCCAGCATCTCTACGATCGTCTCCATGGGAGAATAGCAGCCTGCATTGCTGCGAAAGGTGGATATACACTGTACTAGTGCCGACATTGTGCATGCTCTGTTGCCTGTGTCTATGTGCCTGTGGTTCTGTCAGTGTGATCATGTGATGTATCTGACCCCAGGAATGTGTCAATAAAGTTTCCCCGTCCTGGGACAATGAATTCACGGTGTTCTTATTTCAATTTCCAGGAGTGTATCTCTAATTACTTTATTGTGACATTAAATTAATGAACTTGCTTTGTTTTTTAATACATTAAGTTACTGACGTCATGTTTAAAAATACTTTCGTTGATTCAAAAAGTAGCAACGAAGAGCTTCCGAACAACTTCCCCTTGACTAAAATGTAACTCGTCATCTCTTAAAATAAACTTATTTAATCGGCCCTATTTTCTCAAAAAAACGTCAGCATAACCTTTTCCGTCTAAATAACAATTTTTACCTGTATAAAATCTAACTGATTGTTACCTTTTTTCGTATACTTTAATCAGAGCCTAATCACCTGCGTTGAAAACAGTGCCATGTGGTTCTTCATTTCTGTGAAATTCTTGGTCATCTTCTGAAGAAACACTGAACATTACCGTTTCTATTCACCCTAAAAATTACAACACAACCTTACGTTTTGAACTAGACGAAACTTAAGTCAGATTAAAGTGTACGTTAAAACTGAACATTTGGTTAACGAAACAGAATTTCAAATTTGCTTACCATCTGCTTAAACTGAAACAATACAATTTAAGTTGTTACTTACAGATAAATTTCGAAGTAAGCAAATTTAGAACCACATCCGATGTTCGTCATAGAGGAAACGAAACATCAACTGACAGTGTCACCAACTTTGAGATTCATAATTTCGCATTTCGACTGGTCCACTACCAATGTAGACAAACAACTCTGAATGACATTCCTATCTGGCTTCCAACACGATAACACAGAACTTTTTTGTATGATTCGTTTCTATTCATCCCATTCAATGGCACTAAAACACGTAAATAGACAATTATTTTTCACTCATAGTCAGAAGCTCGTAAGACTACTCCTAATGCAAACAACGTATGAAACTGTGAACTATTGCTGAGCTCCTTTCTGCTTTCCGACGGGAGTTTCTAAGGAAAAACGTTTGTATATTTGTAAAACAAATCTTCCTTTTCTGCCAGAGACTCCTTCCATATCAGTTATATTGTCTTGTAATTCGACCGCATAAAATTAAGCCTACAGCAGAATTTCCTCCCAACTCTATTCGTCTGTAGTATAACTTTCGATAACATTACGATATGCCGTTTGATGCTCTTCCAGTCATTAGAGTTCTGGAATTTATTGTCCCTAAATAAATATAGTAGATGCAGCTGTGTTCTCAAAATCCATATTATTTCCAGTTTATCCAGTCGTCGTGTAGCAGATGCGACTGCAGAAGTAGCTGGTCCGTTCGCCTCTAGGCATTGCCTGAGTTCTCTCAGTGCACGACATCCAATTTTCTTTGACCCGGGACGGAATATCGACGCCCCGCTAACACGCACGTCGCAACAGACCTCCGACAACCCTACCCACAGTACACAAGGCTCCAGAGGCACGAAGAGCTTGGCAAGGGACGTGAACAATGCTAAACCTATGCTTACAGCGTCTCAGGGTAGACCTGAGTGCTTCTCAGATCTGGTATCAGTCAAAATTGTCAGCAGTAAGTCATTGTGTCACCCACAGCACATTGCCTCAAAAGGGTTGTAGACTGAATCACCATGCCGGCTTAGTGGGGTTTGGTGAGCAGACCATCCGTATGTGCTCCCCATATAGCGATCCATCACGATGATTACGCTGTAGATACTAACAGCTGCATGGCGTGAACGTTTCTATTGGCTATATTTATCAGTTGTGACCTATTCCGTTAATCCCCATTAAAATCTATTATGGGCTTTCCTGCGACCTTATTGGAGTCGTTCTGTTAAAAAATTCAAGTAAAAAGGAACGTAAGTATCGTCGAGGTATCCATATCTTACAGTTTCTGGGCACGAAAGTGTAAAACTTAAAATGTTTTCACTCACATTCTTGGCAACACAGAGAGAAGTGCAACCTGACTCAGGCCGAAGAGAGAGAATACGTAATGAACACCTAGCCTGTGCTAAGCATTTCAACGAAGTCTTTAAAACTTGACGCTGTACTGCATCGCGCGTTCTGCTACAGGCGGCTCGTGATTCAGAAAGCTCACCTAGTTGCTGATACCTGACATACCCACTGTGCAGAGTAGCACAATGCCTAAAATGCTGAACTCATATTCTGTAGGAGTGGTTTTCTATCCCACAGCTATAATACCTACTTTCATTTATGTGATGTTACTAACTTACTTGGACAGTCACTGCTAATTTGGTTTTCTGTACCTCTCATGCGCTAGCTTATGTTTCACCCTTAATAACATCGATGAAATGAACTATTTAATCGCGAAAATTTAACATAGTGTCTGCCTCACAAATTTCAGTGACCCAGCCGAAATCACTTAGCACGCACATGTTTTTTTATGCTAAACATGCGAGGATCTTAGAACTGTGTTCATCATTAGAGAATCAACATGTTTCTATAAGGAATCTGTGCCTGAGGTTCACGTATGTCCTTTACGAAACTTATTGGGAACAAGCGCAACGATTGTCTTATGATGAAAGTAGCGCAAGGAAACCTCTCTTCTAGGAAATATCCGTTTGCAGTTCCGGATCCGGACGTGACTTGAGATAAAACTTGTCATTCTGACTCATATCTGCGTAGTGTTGCATTCGTTAGCGCTGTCAGAAGTGATCGCACATATGTGACTGTACTTCTCAGAACCATCAATACCAATTCACACCAAACGAAAATAAGAGAATAAAACGAATTCTCTCTCCTTCTTTCTCTCCCTCTTTCACTCTTTCTCGTGTGTGTATGTGTGTGTGTGTGTGTGTGTGTGTGTGTGTGTGACACACATAAACTTAATGAAGAAAATGAAAGTAAAATAGTAAGGGACGTCATAAAACAAGAAACGGGTAAACGCAGACATAATCACAATAAAATACAAATCAAAGATGGGAGCAGATTAAAAGTATATCCACAAGAACTAGCTAATTTTGTAAAAGACTATTTTTTCAGTATTGCAGAGCAGTAGCAAAAAAATTTCCCTTAAAGTGAACAAATTACATAGCAAGAACAATTATGATGTTCCCCAGAAACGAGCATACAGTCAAGAATACAACACAAAAGTTTAAAACTAAGAAGTCGGCAGATCTAGGTGAGGTACCAGTCTATAGCCTGAAGGTATGTAAAGGCAGCGTACATACTTTGTTAACAAACAAAAGAAATTAACGTGCAAATTTGAGCCATTACTGAAGGAAGGTAATCAGGAAAATTGTCATAGCTACGGTACAGTTTCCCAACCTTCATCGTTCTCAAAACTAATCATGAAAGGCAGGATAATGTGTTATGTGAATAAATACAGCCTCTTTAACGAAGCTCAATTTGGTTTCCGAAGCAGCAAAAGTGAAGTATCGACCGAAAGATAGCTTTAAAAAATTTTACTTGAATCTCTAGATGAAGATCATTGTGTTGTGGGCATTTGTCAGATATAACCAAGGCTTTTGGGAAAATGAGGTACAAAAGGTGACAGCCCACAACTCTGGCAATAAAAATTTAGTGAAATAATCATCAGTCGCGAAACATTAACGTAGGTATTGTGATTCTTGAGTTTCTCCCGGCGTATTTGATAATCAAAATATCCACGGGTATGCTGCCGGTCTATAGTGTCCAACGGGCGCAATATTTCGGCGATCATACATGTCGCCATCATCAGGTGAACTGACGGACTGAGCTCCTGTGAACGTGCCGGCACAGAGATCCGTACGCTATGGGTAGTCCACTCTCACCGGTGGTAGCGAATTTGTACATGGAGAACTTCGAGGAGGAAGCCCTGTCGTCATCCGTATGTAAACCTACTTGCTTTTTCCGTTACGTGGACGACACGTTCGTCATCTGGCCACATGGTATAGATAAACTCCTTGACTTCCTTACACATCTAAACTCCAACACCCCAACATCAAATTCACTATGGAGACTGAAACGGAGGGTAAATTACCTTTCCTTGACGTCTTGGTCAAGAGAAGGGCTGACGGCACCCTGGGTCATGGGGTGTATCGGAAGACTACGCACACTGATCTGTATTTGCACGCAGACAGCTGCCACCACCCTTCACAGAGGAATGGTGTACTTAAAACTCTAGTACATAGGGCGCGCACTATCTCTGACGCAGGGAGTCTACCCCAGGAATTGGAACATCTGAGAACTGTATTTCGAAAAAAAGGAAAAAATGGGTACTCAGAGTGGCAGATTCAACGTGCTCTCCGCCCAACCACTGCAGCACAACCTGTTGAGATGGATGAAGTCACGAGGGAGGAGGTAGGCACTGCATTTATTCCATACACTGGCGCACTCTCGGGGAAAATCGCCCGCATTCTGAAGAAAAACCGGGTCGGAACTGTGTTTTGTCCTCCAAATAAAACTCGTGCACTGGTGGGGAGCGCCAAAGATGACCTAGGTTTGAGGAAGGCCGGCGTGTACCAGATTCCGTGTCAATGTGGCAAGTCGTATATTGGTCAGACGATGCGTACCGTCGAGGATCGATGCCGTGAACACCAGAGGCACACTCGACTGATGTATCCGAGCAAGTCGGCGGTCACTGAACATTGTTTGTCGGAAAATCACGCCATGGAGTATGACCGCACGAAGATTCTGGTACAGACGTCGAGATACTGGGACAGCGTTGTTAGAGAGGCCATCGAAATTCGCACCAATGACGACCTCATAAACCGTGACTGTGGCTATAATCTTAGCAAGGCTTGGGAACCAGCGATCGGGTTAATCAAGAGAAAATCGAGCAATCGTATAGTTGTGACGACCACGGCGGACAGAGCCATCACACCGACGTCATCTCAGACGCCGTCGCAATCTGTTCCACCGCGCGACCGTGGCGCGGGGCGCGGACGGCGGAGGGAGCGCGCCGCGGGCGGAGGGTATTTAAATCGGCCGCCGCCGCGACCGAACCCAGTTTCCTCTGAGCAGCCATAGCGTACGGATCTCCGTGCCGGCACGTTCACAGGAGCTCAGTCCGTCAGTTCACCTGATGATGGCGACATGTATGATCGCCGAAATATTGTGCCCGTTGGACACTATAGACCGGCAGCATACCCGTGGATATTTTGATTAACGTAGGTATTCCTCAGGGTAGTATATTAGAAACAAACCTGTTCTTAATATATATCTATGACTTTCCAGACGATGTAAGTCGTGAAAAAAACTTCTTTTTATCGATGACAACAAATTATGATCAATGAGAAAACACCACAATTCCTAGCAGAAAAGGTAAATCAGTCGCTCAGGAAATTTTTCTTTATGCAGTATTCAATAAATTACCATTGAACGTAAGAAAAATAGGAAAAAAGTCTGTTACATTAAGCATAAATCATAAATCGACAGAGTGCGTAGAACAGAAATTTTAGGCATGAATATTAATTGTCAACTGCCATTTAATGAACACACAAAGATACAAGCAAAATGAACATCATCAGTATTTTATGCCCTTATGGTTATATCATCAGTATGTAACAGCCAGTATCTTGTAGTGACATATTATTTCCATGTACACTCAGTTCTTTGAATTAACGCAGCGTAATTTACATAGTGTTACAATACGAAATCTTACATCTGCATAAAAGAACATACAGGATTTACATTATGATAAACTGCATTCAAAGTAGTTGGCCGATTACTTTGCCGATTTCAGACAATAAGCTGAGTGTATAACAATATTTGTAACGTCTATGGAATGTGTATCTAAAGACAAAGTAGTATTTTTTATTGAGCGAATCATTGGTTTGAATTTACATCTTGAAAAAGAGTATGACTCTCTCAATAAAAAATTCTACGTTATCTTTCGATGCACATGACCATAAACAATCAAATTTACACTGCTATATAAAGACAAGTCGTTGTTTAACGTTGTTACCAAAAATTTCGAAAAGTTCTTTACCGATTTACTTCAAATATTTACACGATACCCTAATTAACGTTCAGAAGGATCCATGCTACATATATTTAGAAATATTGCGAGGTACCGGGGCTAGCAGTGTGCTTAGCACTAAATTCAGCGCCGGCCGGGGTGGCAGAGCGGTTCTAGGCGCCACAGTCAGGAACCGCGAGACCGCTACAGTTGCAGGTTCGAATCCTGCCTTGGGCATGGATGTGTGTGATGTCTTTAGGTTAGTTAGGTTTAAGTAGTTCTAAGTTCTAGGAGACTAATGACCTCAGAAGTTAAGTCCCATAGTGATCAGAGTCATTTGAACCATTTTTGAACTAAATTCAGCTAGAATTTGCATATGGAAATGATGCCCTAAGCCCCCTTTTCTAACTCCGACTTTTTGCTGTTGCACATAGATTAAAAAAGAAATGCGAACTGATTGTAATCGATCCTGCAAGTGGAGTAGAGAAGAGTTTGGCACCTGCAACAATTTAATTTGATAAAAATTAATTTGACAGTGAAAAGTTTAATTACATCGTGACAGATGAAAGGATTGCTCTACCTAAATACAGAATGAAAGTTCTGTTCAAGATAACAATTGGCTGTGAAGGTGAAGTTGTCCATAAACTAGCTTGTGACATTTATGACCAAGTGGTATGTGGAGCCAATTACTTGCAATTCAAATCTTAAGAAAAACACCCAGCAAGCCCAACATTAATTGCGCTGCAGCAGTAGTGAGAACTCAGACAATGAAAACCCAAGCCAGAACCAAGATAGAAACAATGGAAACAAGGGCGCTCTGCTGAGCTCTGATTATCACGTAGCAAAATTCCCTAATCTGCCTGTGCTGTGGACATACATTACCAGTCTGTCTTCTTTACTGCAAGAACACGCCCTGGCGTACCGGAGGCGATGGCAGTTTACTTCGACGTCCCGTTGTGGTGATGATAATATCCCGAGTATAGACCGCTAATAATTATCCTGGCCTGGTTGTTCTAGACTAAAGACTTCCTAGCAGTTCAAATGCGCCTCTGAGGGAGACGAAGAAAGATCGCCACACAATCACTGACGGTACAGTGACTGATTCTAACAAGCGCAGAAACACAGTAACTCCGATACAGTCAACTTTAGCCAAAACTGCTCAAGACGGACAAAATAGGCCGTTTGTACGCAGAGCGCTCAATTGCCAACTGTAGTCGGAAAGTTATGTTGAAGCCGAAACTTCACCAACTTCGTCAAACAGGTACTATTAAACAAAAGTATATTAGACAGCCAACGGAAGGCAGGCTGTCCAGAGCAGCGAGTGCTCAATCTTGTAACCTTCTCAGACCGAAAGGCGAGACTAGACTGCCTCACAGAGCACCCGTACAAGCCGAACCCAGTACATTACCACCCCCACCACAGTGCCAGTCAGCAACTTGATAACCGGTGGAAATTTCAACTCTACTATACCAATGGAGATACTTGGCTCCAATTTCTGCCCCGATTTTACTACGTCACGGAACTTTTCCCTGAGCTAGCCAATAATAGGTAGTCTTTTTACAGAAAACGCGAGAATTTGCCCGTGAAAACTGCCTGGGAAGTCATGTCGCTCCCACGCCTCGCTCGTAGCTCGCCAGAAGGCGTGTTTACCGAATTTCCGCGAGGAAACGGATTGTCTCACCCCAGGCGCTCCCTCAGAACCCAGTGTGGGCGTGTCGTTCCGCTCTTTTGACAATGTCGGCGTCAGAGCAGCATCCACCCCATTCAGCCAGTCCCTCACACAAGGCGGCATAACCCTTTCCTGACCAGCAGAACCCTCCTGTGTTTCCGGACCACCCAGGCGACGAGAGACGGAATAGCAACTCTTCACCGCATGCAATCAGAGAGGAAAAAATTCATATCTTCCGAGTTCTCAATACTAACATTGAAATGACCATTCTCGGCTATACTTCCCCAAATCGAATTACTATGAGTAAGATGATTGTTGTAAACAAGAGAGGAGGCAGGCCACTGTGTGCATCGGAAAGGCATTCCACCTCTCAATATATGTTATATAAATATATATCTACCACATAAAGGGGAAATATTTTTCCAAAAATCTCGAAAAGTTCTTGACAGATTTACTTCTAATTTTTACATGATATTCTAATAAACATTTAGACGGACATAGGATATATATATATGAAGGGGATATTTTTCTAGAGGTCAAATAAAGAAAACAGAGACAGAGTTTTCAAACTGCAGAAAAGGGCCATAATAATAATAAATAAAAGAGAAGTAAGCCTCATTTTAAAGAATTATTTTAAAAAGTTAGACATCCTCACTGTGTCAACAGAGTCCATGTACAAATCGGTTATGGATATCAGAAGAAAATATTAGTAAGTGTTTGGTCTTATACGTATTTACCAAGGCAAAACAACGAAATCACTCAAAAGATTATTTAGTATCAGGGATTAAATTTATTTAATATGTTGCTATGTTGCTCAAGGAGATGGAAGATACACCTGTAACACATTTATTTAAAACTGTAGTCCAAATACACATATTAAATAATGCATACTGCACAATTATAGATCTTAGCGAACTTAGACTAGGGTTAAAAAATTTACTAAAACACATGTCACAATACATATGGGTTCACAAGTAATTTTTGATAGGAAAATCATACACTCAAACTGTATAGTGCATAATACTAATAGCTCATTGGCTTCCTCAGCTCAACATCTCACTCCTCGTGAGGGATTTGTGATTCAGTTCTTTAGGCAGAAAGGGAGATACAAAGATGGTACTGAGGCAATGTAGCATGTTCGTGGGTCTGATGCTATCTGCAAGTGTGTGTGTGGTCTGTGATATATTCAGTGATATGCGTTGAGAGACCAAATCAACATTCTATAGCTTTCTTTCGTGTTATCAAGATAACTTGTTTCAAGGACGTATAAATAACAGTCCATTGCTCATTTGGTGAAAACCGAATTAGGTAGTTGATGCTTGAAAATTTGGCCCAGTTTCGGGAGTAGGTCGGTTCATACTGTGTCCGCCCATCCTGATTTATGCTGATGAGCCAAAACATAATGACCACCTGTGTAATAGCGTGTTGGTCCACCTCTAGAGCGCAGTACAGCAGCAGCTATGCCTGCCATGGATCCAAAAAATTCTTGGTACGTTTCTGGAAGTATGCGGCACCAGATGTCTGCGCACAGGACAAGTGTTCCCGCAAATTTCGATCCGGTATACTCGTATTGCGGACGCAAAGCTGGCGCCTGATATCGGCCCAGATGTGTCCCATAGGTTTCAGATCAAGCGAATTTGGCGGCCTATAGATCAACATGAGTCCACCACCAAGCTCCTCAAACAACTTATCACGATTCCGACCTTCTGACACAGGCAGTTATCCTGTTGGAAAATATCACTGCTGTCGGGGAAGACATCAAGCATGTTGGGGTGCAGGTGCCTTTGATTACTACCACAGGTCCCATGGTAGCCCAGATGAATTTCCCCCATAACATAGGTCCGCTGTTGTTTTCTATCTACATAAATCATCTTTTGGATAGGGTGGATAGCAATGTGCGGCTGTTTGCTGATGATGCTATGGTGTACGGGAAGGTGTCGTCGTTGACTGACTGTAGGAGGATACAAAATGACTTGGTCAGGATTTGTGATTGGTGAAAAGAATGGCAGCTAACTCTAAATATAGATAAATGTAAATTAATGCAGATGAATAGGAAAAAGAATCCTGTAATGTATGAATACTCCATTAGTAGTGTAGCGCTTGACACAGTCACGTCGATTAAATATTTGGGCGTAACATTGCAGAGCGATATGAAGTGGGACAAGCATGTAATGGCAGTTGTGGGGAAGGCAGATAGTCGTCTTAGGTTCATTGGTAGTATTTGGGAAGATGTGCTTCATCTGTAAAGGAGACCGCTTATAAAACACTAATACGACCTATTCTTGAGTACTGCTCGAGCGTTTGGGATCCCTATCAGGTCGGATTGAGGGAGGACATAGAAGCAATTCAGAGGCGTGCTGCTAGATTTGTTACTGGTAGGTTTGATCATCACGCGAGTGTTACGGAAATGCTTCAGGAACTCGGGTAGGAGCCTCTAGAGGAAAGGAGGCGTTCTTTTCGTGAATCGCTACTGAGGAAATTTAGAGAACCAGCATTTGAGGCAGACTGCAGTACAATTTTACTGCCGCAAACTTACATTTCGCGGAAAGACCACAAAGATAAGATAAGAGAGATTAGGGCTCGTACAGAGGCATATAGGCTGTCATTTTTCCCTCGTTCTGTTTGGGAGTGGAACAGGGAGAAAAGATGCTAGTTGTGGTACGAGGTACCCTCCGCCACGCACCGTATGGTGGATTGCGCAGTATGTATGTAGATGTAGATAATACTGCCTCCACCGGCCTATGTCCGTGGCGCGGTGCACGTTTGGAGCATCCATTCGTCTGGATGACGTCGTATCCGGACACGACCCTTGAACTGGTACAACGAGCAAAGTGAGTAATCCGACTCGGTGATACGTTTCTACACTGCTTGTGGACTGCTAAGCAGCAGCTGATACTTGCTAAGGAACAACTGACAATTGCTACGAAACGACCGACAATTGCTACGGAACACCCGACCAATGATAGTCAACGGAAATACATCGTGTTAACTGCAGCGAAGCCAGTGCACTTCGACAGTTGACGCAGTACGGTATTTGGAGAAGGTTGTACTGGAACCGATTAGAGCAATAGTCCGTGTGGTACGGTAGCACACCTGCAAGACGTCGGTTGTCTGCTTACGATCGTGGACGACAGCTGGACAGCTCGAAGCCGTCTAAAGTGTCACTACTGTGGCCTCGGTAACGGGTGTTCCCAAGCGCGTCATATTACCTTTAAAAAAGGACGCTGAAGGTGGTAATGCTATGCAAAAATATTCCGTAGGTCGGAGACGTGCCACCATACAGCAAGAGGGACGATACGTAGCCCTAGCATCGAAAAGGAACAGACATCTTACTTCTGGGCAGACTGCTGCAGAGCTTGCAACAGCTACCGGTACACGTGTCTCTACCAGAACCATTACGTGGCGGTTAATCAAGCTGGTTTGTATGTTCGGAAGCCTGTTAAATACCGGAACATCCCACTTCAATCACACTATCGTCGAGAAAGAGTTCGTTGGTGTAAGGGAGGATGTTGGTTGGGATCAGTAACAGAGTGTCTCCTGCGAATCCGGCTTCACTGTAGCTAGTGATTCTGGATACCAGTTAGGGGAACACGTTACCCATCACAGAATATTCGTGAAGGTCATCGGTATGGCAGGCATTATACACAATGGCCGAACACGACTGCATATCTTTGCGCGAGGTACCGTCACACCTTCGCGGGCCGGCCGCGGTGGCCGTGCGGTTCTGGCGCTGCAGTCCGGAACCGCGGGACTGTTACCGTCGCAGGTTCGAATCCTGCCTCGGGCATGGGTGTGTGTGATGTCCTTAGGTTAGTTAGGTTTAAGTAGTTCTAAGTTATAGGGGACTTATGACCTAAGATGTTGAGTCCCATAGTGCTCAGAGCCATTTGAACCATTATTGAACCACACCTCCGCGGTATTGCAGGGAGATTATTCTGCATCATGTCCACCTGTTTACGGACCCGGTAGGTCTCGACTTTCTGTTTATGGACGAGAATGTCACCCCCCCCCCCCCCCACACACACACACACATGACCGCTGAGATGTCTGCGAGTATGGACTGACCTACGTACTCCCTGGACCTAAATATTATAGAGCATGCCTGGGATGCTCTTGTCAGATGTGTTTCTGGACGACCACATCGTCCCCGAACTGTGAAAGATCTGAAAACTGTCTTCAGTGAGGAGTGGGACAATATCCCCCAAGAATTCCTAAACACTAAGCGTGAATAACACATGCAAAATGCGCATTAGTACCCGAGGAGGACATTTTCCTTCCATTACACGGCGATTAATCAAGCTGGTTTGTATGTTCGGAAGCCTGTTAAATACCGGAAGGGAAACACACGTTACCCATCACAGAATATTCGTGAAGGTCATCGGTATGGCCGTCATTATACACAATGGCCGAACACGAAGGCATATCTTTGCGCGAGGTACAGTCACACCTCTTGTCAGATGTGTTTCTGGACGACCACATCGTCCCCGAACTGTGAAAGATCTGAAAACTGTCTTCAGAGAGGAGTGGGACAATATCCCCCAAGAACTCCTAAACACTAAGCGTGAATAACACATGCAAAATGCACATCAGTGCCCGAGGAGGACATTTTCCTTGCTGAAAGTTCGATATCGACCTTTATATTAGGAGTCTGACCTGTGTCGAACATGAATGTTATATATCTCTGTTATCCTGCTTTCTTTACACAATTTTTCGTTATAAATGAACCACTCCATTTCAGTACGTAGGTACTACGTTTCATGTCATCTACCATTGCCTGTGATTATTCCTGTAAAACAATATCTCCGTTCCTTAGCAGCTGTCAAGCAGAGTATTTATCCACGGTCGAGTCTCGATGCTGCCTTGCCCATTGCAGTTATAATTGACGATGTCATTGGGTCAACATGGAACATGTTGATTCGTCTGCTGCGGGGCCTCATGTTCAACAACGTGCGCTGAATGGTGTGCTCCGAAGCACTTCGGCTTGTACCAACTTCATGCTCTTTCGCCAGATCTGAATCAGATCGCCACCTATCCTGTTATACAGAGCGGGCTAGCCTCCGACTACCAAGTTCTATGATGAGGCGTGGGCGCCCAACACCTTCTCGCCTACTCGTGGTTTTACTCTTCTTCAGCCACTTTCAATGTATGCTCAAGACATTTGCACGTGGGCAACCCAACAGATTCGCTGTTTCCGGGATGCTTTTTCCCAAGCACTGGACCATAAATATCTGCCGTTTAAGTTTTTACTGACCGGTTTCGCCCAATTCAACAAGAGCACCGTCAGAAACTGTGGAATTTAAAAAGTGGTACAATATGGAATTTTAAACCGGCATAAAAGAACATATTCAACTGACATTATGATAACTTACATGCTAAGTAGTTTTATATACAGGGTTTCTCTCCTAAGAGTCGTCAAGCGCATTTTCTCTTGTGTTTCAGTATGTATTTTCATTTTCGTTTTTGTAACAGGGACAGTAAATCTCGAAGTTTAGGTCCTCACGTTTTACTGTCCCTGTTAACACGTATCGATAAGACAAACATCGGTACTAGACTAATCTGGGACCGCTCTATCGAATGGGCACTTAAAATTCCGCTTTAAAAATCACTTTCTTTCCAACGGGAAATAAACCAGCGCTTCCCGTCTACACTGTTGTTTGCATGAAAGACGTGACGAGCACTATTTGTTTGGGATGACTCCAGCTACACAGGGCAAAAGCGAAACTGCAAATATCTTCTGAAACATCAGAGAAGCCGGCCGCGGTGGCCGAGCGGTTCTAGCCGCTCAGTATGGAACCGCGCGACTGCTACGGTCGCAGGTTCGAATCCTGTATCGGGCATGGATGTGTGTGATGTCCTTAGGTTAGTTAGGTTTAAGTAGTTCTTAGTTCTAGGGGACTGATGACCTCAGATGTTGAGACCCATAGTGCTCAGAGCCATTTGAACCATTTTTGAACATCAGAGAAAATCCACCTGACGACTATTAGGAGAGAGACCCTGTATATATATTTGAATTTACTTGTCAAAAAAGACTTTGACTCGTTCAATAAAAAACGCTACGTTATTTTTGGATGCACATGAACATAGAAAATCAAATACTGTCATACAACCAACTTAATTTCTGACGTCGGCAATGAAATGATCCGTCAACTTTGAACATAAGTTATCATACCTAAAGACTGGAAAGCTGTCCAAGTCACACCAATACCCAAGAAAGGAAATAGGTGTAATCCTCTGATTTACAGACCCATATTGCTAACGTCAATTTGCCGTAGGACATGGAACATATACTGAGGTTGCACATTATAAATTACCTCGAAGAAAACGATTTATTGACAAACTGTCAACATGGATTCATGTTTATTTTCTCGCATGTTTGTTTGCTTCTGGTGTGAGAGAATCAGCCGTCTAGGTATACCTAGACGCCCAGGGGATGCCCGGGTGTGTAAGGCTTAGTTGTCAGGACACACCCTTCGTGGAGGCTTCTCTCATGTCCCCCAGCTACCCCCTTCCTTCAACAGTGGCAGGTGGCAACGTGAATTTAACCCTGACCTCCTCTTTGTGAGTGGAGACATCACACAGCTTTGCTCCAAATCAGTCTGCTCGCCAATACCAAAGATGCAACACAGGCCACTACTGTGTCAAGTTCTTCCAGCAATAAGGCCACAGGAGGTGAATTTCAAACGGAGATACAATTTCAACAAAGCTGATTGGAAAAAATTTGCTAAGATGCTGGACAAGGAGATTAAGTCTGTGCGACCTATTTCTGAAGAGTATGACAGCTTTGTTCAAACTGTCAAACATTGCTCCCGGGCATCAATTCCAAGAGGCTGTAGGACAATGTATCTGCAGGGTGTGACACCTGAAACAGTTGCTCTTGCTGGACGGATACTATCGACTATATGAAGAAAACCCTTATAGCGAGGAAACTTATCTGGCTGCGCAAAATACTCTCTCCTCAATCTCTGAGGCGAAGAGAGAACAGTGGATTAAACTGATGACAGAATGTGAGATGAGTAGAAGTAGTCAAAAGGCCTGGAGATTGTTATTACACCTTAACAATGATCCCTCCCAACCCAATACGCATACAAATGTGAAGGCAGACCAGATCGCACACCAGCTTTCGAAAAATGGTAAACCTGACCATACCAGTAAAATCGGGAGACGAACCCTGGAAAGGGAGCCCAAACAAGAGGGAAACATTCTGTCTCTACCATTCAGTTTGAATGAGCTCGACTCAGCTCTAAATAAGTGCAAAGTCTGAAAAGCAGCAGGGGTAGATGACATAAGAAGTGAACAGATCAAGAACTTTGGTCCACGCGCAAAGTGCTGGCTATTCGAGCTAATGAATGAGTGTGTCAAGAGCGGCAAGATACCAAAATCTTGGCGGAAAGCAAAAATTATAGCTATACATAAACCAGGGAAAGACCAGGATGACCCCAAAAGCTATAGGCCAATCTCCCTCCTATGCCACCTGTATAAGGTATTGGAAAGGTTGAGCCTCCAAAGAATTACAGATATGATAGAACCATTACTGATCCCTCAACAGGCAGGATTCAGACAAGGGAAGAGCTGCACAGCACAGGTGTTGAATTTGACACAGCATATAGAGGACGGCTTCCAAAGGCGGCAGATAACAGGAGCGGTGTTTATAGATCTTTCAGCCGCCTACGACACTGTCAACCACAGACTCTTGCTGCTGAAGCTATACAACCTCACCAAGGACTACAAACTAACCTGTCTAATTAGAAATCTTCTGCAGAACCGAAGATATTTTGTGGAATATCAAGGACAAAGAAGCAGATAGAGGCAGCAGAAAAATGGGTTGCCACAGGGCAATGTACTGGCACCCACCCTCTTCAATATATACACTAACGACCAGCTGTTACCAGAAGGAACACAAAGCTTCATATACGCAGATGACCGAGCAATCACAGCACAAGATCACAGCTTTGAGAGGCTGGAGCGGAAGCTAACTGATGCTCTGAAAGAATTAACTGCCTATTACAGGGACAATCAATTGAAACCAAATCCTTCTAAGACCCAGACCTGTGCTTTCCACCTCCGAAACAGACAGGCTAGTAGAACCTTGCAGATAGATTGGGAAGGAACCTCTTTAGAACACTGCAAGACTCCAAAATACCTCGGAGTCACTCTGGACCGTGCTCTTACATATGCGGAACACTGCTTAAAAACAAAGCAAAAAGTGGCTGCCAGGAACAATGTGGTTAGGAAGCTGACTGGAACAACATTGGGAGCACAGCCAGACACAGTGCGCACATCCGCATTAGCCCTCTGCTACTCTGCAGCCGAGTACACTTGCCCAGTATGGTGCAGATCTACACATACAAAGAAAGTTGATGTTGCTCTGAATGAGACATGTCGTATCACTACGGGTTGCCTAAGAGCCACACCTGTGGAAAAACTGTACTGCTTATCCGGCATAGCCCCCCCCCCCCCCCCTCCGCGGACATCCGAAGAGATATAGCAGCACGGAGTGAAATGAAGAAGGCATTAACATCCGAAGCCCACCCACTACATGGCCACCAACCGGCACAGCAAAGACTTGTGTCTAGAAAGAGCTTCCTTCACAGTACAGAACCACTCGCTGACACTCCACATCAACACCGGGAGAAGAGATGGCAGGTCAGATGCCAGCATCTGGAGGAGTGGCTGATCCCGCAAGAAGTTCTTCCCCCAGGCCACACAGAGAAATGGTCCACATGGAAATCACTCAACCGCCTGCGTTCTTCTGTCACAAGATCCAAGAGTAATCTGGAGAGGTGGGGCTTCCAGGTGGACTCTCTCCAGTGTGACTACGGAGCTGCCGTGCAGACATCAACACATCTACTACAATGCACATTACCTCCAACTGTGTGCACCATGGAGGACCTCGTAAACGCTACACAAAGTGCACTGGACGTTGCAAATTTTTGGGCATCCACTGTATAGATTAAAATCACGTTATGTTTGACAACACAATCTGTGTCTAATCATTTATTTCATTCTTGACTAGTTTAATTTATAAACCATAATGTATGTATGTATGTAGTAATGTATCTAATATTGTACACTCCTGGAAATTGAAATAAGAACACCGTGAATTCATTGTCCCAGGAAGGGGAAACTTTATTGACACATTCCTGGGGTCAGATACATCACATGATCACACTGACAGAACCACAGGCACATAGACACAGGTAACAGAGCATGCACAATGTCGGCACTAGTACAGTGTATATCCACCTTTCGCAGCAATGCAGGCTGCTATTCTCCCATGGAGACGATCGTAGAGATGCTGGATGTAGTCCTGTGGAACGGCTTGCCATGCCATTTCCACCTGGCGCCTCAGTTGGACCAGCGTTCGTGCTGGACGTGCAGACCGCGTGAGACGACGCTTCATCCAGTCCCAAACATGCTCAATGGGGGACAGATCCGGAGATCTTGCTGGCCAGGGTAGTTGACTTACACCTTCTAGAGCACGTTGGGTGGCACGGGATACATGCGGACGTGCATTGTCCTGTTGGAACAGCAAGTTCCCTTGCCGGTCTAGGAATGGTAGAACGATGGGTTCGATGACGGTTTGGATGTACCGTGCACTATTCAGTGTCCCCTCGACGATCACCAGTGGTGTACGGCCAGTGTAGGAGATCGCTCCCCACATCATGATGCCGGGTGTTGGCCCTGTGTGCCTCGGTCGTATGCAGTCCTGATTGTGGCGCTCACCTGCACGGCGCCAAACACGCATACGACCATCATTGGCACCAAGGCAGAAGCGACTCTCATCGCTGAAGACGACACATCTCCATTCGTCCCTCCATTCACGCCTGTCGCGAACCACTGGAGGCGGGCTGCACGATGTTGGGGCGTGAGCGGAAGACGGCCTAACGATGTGCGGGACCGTATCCCAGCTTCATGGAGACGGTTGCGAATGGTCCTCGCCGATACCCCAGGAGCAACAGTGTCCCTAATTTGCTGGGAAGTGGCGGTGCGGTCCCCTACGGCACTGCGTAGGATCCTACGGTCTTGGCGTGCATCCATGCGTCGCTGCGGTCCGGTCCCAGGTCGACGGGCACGTGCACCTTCCGCCGACCACTGGCGACAACATCGATGTACTGTGGAGACCTCACGCCCCACGTGTTGAGCAATTCGGCGGTACGTCCACCCGGCCTCCCGCATGCCCACTATACGCCCTCGCTCAAAGTCCGTCAACTGCATCAACTGCACATACGGTTCACGTCCACGCTGTCGCGGCATGTTACCAGTGTTAAAGACTGCGATGGAGCTCCGTATGCCACGGCAAACTGGCTGACACTGACGGCGGCGGTGCACAAATGCTGCGCAGCTAGCGCCATTCGACGGCCAACACCGCGGTTCCTGGTGTGTCCGCTGTGCCGTGCGTGTGATCATTGCTTGTACAGCCCTCTCGCAGTGTCCGGTGCAAGTATGGTGGGTCTGACACACCGGTGTCAATGTGTTCTTTTTTCCATTTCCAGGAGTGTATTTTTTTAGTTTGCTTCCGACACGATAAATAAATAACATGGATTCAGAAAGTATCGTTCTTTTCAAAAGTAACTAGCTCTTTATTCTCACGAAGTAATGAGTTACATCGGCAGGGGATGTCAGATTGATTCCATATTTTTAGATTTCCAGAAGGCTTTCGACACCGCTCCTCACACGCGACTTCTAATCTAATTGCGCGCCCATAGAGTATCGTATTAGTTGTGGGACTGGATTCGTGATTTGCTGTCAGAAAGTGTACAGTTTGTAGTAATTGACGGAACTCCATTGAGTAAAACAGAAGTAATATCTGGCGTTCCCCAAGGGAGTGTTATAGGCCCTCTGCTGTTCCTGATCTATATAAACGATTTTAGGAGACAATCTGAGCATCTCTCTAAGATTGTTTGCAGATGATGCTGTCATTTAGCGTCTAGTAAAGTCATCAGAAGATCAAAACCAATTTCAAAATGATTGAGACACGGTATCTGTATGGTGCGAAAAGTGTCAGTTGTCTCTGAGTAATGAAAAGTGTGAAGTGACCCACATGAGTAGGTACGAAAATGAATCCGTTAAATTTCAGTTACACGATAAATAACACAAATCTAAATACCATTACGAGTAACTTAAATTTGAACGATCAAATAGATAATGTTGGGGGGGGGGGGGGGCGGGTGGGGGGAGCAAACCTAATACTGTGATTTATTGGCAGAACACTTAGAAAATGCAACAGTTATAGCAAAGAGACTGCTTGAATTACGCTTGTCCGCACTCTTCTGGAGTAGTGGTGTGCGGTGTGGGATCAGCAGCAGATACGACTGACGCAGGAAAATGAAAAAGTTCAAAGAAGGGAAGCTCGTTGTTTACTATCGCGAAATAGGGGAGAGAGTTCCATGGATATGATACGCGAATTGGAGTGACAGTCAGTAAAACAAAGGTGTTTCTCATTGCAGCATGTTCTTCTCACGAAATTTCAATCACCAGAGTGTGAAAATATTTTGTTGGCGCCCGTCTACATAGGGAGGAATGATCATCACAATAAGGCAGAGCTCTCACGGTATTTAAGTGTTTGTCTTTCCCAGGTGCTGTTCGAGAGTGGAACGTAGAGAAATAGCCTGGAGGTGGCTCGATGATCCCTCTGCCAGACACTTACGGGGTGACAATTACTGAACTATATGAAATAAAATCGTCATAACTTCTGAACGGTTTGCGTTACGTCGTTCAAACTGCACAGCTGGCCGCGGGGCATGATGGCATTAGTATGCGCATGCATGGTTTGTTCCAGCGACGAAGCCCACTTTCATTTGGATGGGTTCGTCAATAAGCAAAATTTTCGCATTTGGGGGACTGAGAGTCCGTATTTCGCGATCGAGAAGTCTCTTCACCCTCAACGGGTGCCTGTGTGGTGTGCAATGTCCAGTTAAGGAATAATCGGTGCGATATTCCGCGATGGTACGGTGACTACTGAACGGTAAGTGAAGGTTTTGGAGGTCCCGGAGGAGGTTCGAGTCCTCCCTCGGGCATGGGTGTGTGTCTTTGTCCTCAGGATGATTTACGTTAAGTAGTGTGTAAGCTTAGGGACTGATGACCTTCGCAGTTAAGTCCCATAAGATTTCACACACATTTGAACATTTTTTTTTGAAGGTTTTGGAAGATGATTTCATCCCCGTTATCCAAAGTGACCCTGATTTCGACAAGATGTAGTTCATGCAAGGCGGAGCTCGACCTCATCGAAGTAGGATAGTGGTTGATATCCTAGAGGAGCACTTTGGGGACCGCATTCTGGTTCTGGGGTACTCAGAGGCCACTGGCATGGGCCTCGATTGGCCGCCATATTCTCCGGATCTGAACACGTGCAACTCCTTTTTGTGGGGCCATATTGAAGACAAAGCGCACAGCAATAACCTGAAAAGCATTGCTGAGCTGAAAACAGCCATTCAGGAGATCATTGACAGCATCGATGTTCCGACACTTCGGCGGGTAATGCAGAATTTCGCTATTCGTCTGCGCCACGTCATCGCCAATGATGACAGGCATATCGAACATGTCATAACCTAAACCCGAACATGTGTAGTGACTTTTACATGTCGAATAAAGTGTGTGCACGCCATAGTTTGTAACTAATTTACGTTTTTCTCATATAGATCAGTAGTTATCACCCTGTAACTGTGAATTGCAGAATTATCATGTAGATGTAGATGCAGATGTAAACTGAATATGTCATTTAACGTCTATTTATGATTCCATATTTTCACACTTTGTAAATTCCACAGTCTCTGACTGTGCTCTGTTAAACTAAGCGAAATCAGTGTATAAAAAGATTTGATTGCAACTTGCGGTTGTCCTACAAACTTAATTTCAACAGTCGCTGTTTTACCCTACAGGTAATTCCCAAACTCCCTGTTTCTGCTCTTCGTCCCCATTTGCTGCCTAGAATTACTTCCCATTCGTCGCTGCTCCGCTTACACACTTCCCTTATTGCGTCACGTGGCCGCAACGTCACCAGGCGGTACTCTGACCTCGCGGCGGCCAGTGACCATAATATTTGGTCACATCAGTATATCTCACACATATTGGTCGGTGTACAAGACCTTCGATCTTCAAACCGACGTCAGGAATTGATCTATATCAGCCCTCGTTTACAAGCAAATGCTTCGCACATTGATCTGTATGGACGGATCTGAAGCTCGAATATTATATATTCCACCAACTACATTTTATCTAGTGAACCGCCCTGAAGAGGACCGCAGCAAGGCAGTCGAAACGTCATCAGTTTAGTTGTTTTAGTAGATTTTGATGATGTGGCCCAGTACTCAAAATTATTTTATCCGTAACATTAAAGATGTTTCGCCGACGCGAGCGTAGTGCAGGGGGTTACGTTCACGGCTATAGCGCTTGGCGGTACGACCTCAAACCCTTCCTGTGCACCTTCCTGTTTCTTTTTTTCTTTTCAATTTCATAGTACACAATATCATTAAATGGCATATGTCATGCAAAATTATGCAAAGATTATGATTTTCGCCGCAGTAATTTCATTAATAAGTCCATTATTACAGCAAACTTTCTTCAAATGTGTATTGCGTTTGCGGTTCGTAGCTAAAATTTCATGTATTTAGGCAGCTCCAATGAGTTCTCATCTATAGATGAAGCATTAGCACCTGTGGAAGAGTTCAAATTACACACGAAAGTGCTCACCCCTAATTTTGTCCTCGATTATTTAATTAATACCGGTCAAACCGACCCCTAGTACCAATCAATGTACAATACATAGCTTGTGGAAGTATGAGCGAAAACCTATTTGAACACGATTAGTCATTCCTTCACAGCACACTGTGCTATAACTGCGTCAGGAATGATATTCCTTTACATTTTCTTACGTATGTGAGAACCATCCGGGAAATTTGGTCGGATTGCCCAAAAAAGAGCTGACGACTTGACTCATAAATTAAAAATTTAATTGACACCTGCAGGAAATCAGGGAGGTTCACGAACGTGCTGCACGAAGAGTTTTTAAAATCAGTAATTCTCGGACACTTTACGATAAAATCTTTGCAGTTGAAAGACAAGCATGCACATGCCCCGTAAAAATTTTCCCACTCGAATGTAGTCCATTTTGCCAACGTTGTGACGTTTAATTTTACAGGCAGGTTAAAATCTTCACAAAAAATTCAAAATTCCCCCAACTTGCTAAAAATTAATAGAGCCATCGCTTTCACGGAAGATTCCATAAAAATACATTCTTTAATTTTCCATCAATGTAATGCATCTGCTTTCAGAGGAATGATGAAATACTCTGGAAGATCTGTGTACTTTCAAGGCAGTAGTTTTCATCACATGTGAGTGGTGCCCTACGAATTTGTGTTTAGGTTGCTTCTGCGACAAATATCATCCAGAATTCTGGTCTAGCATAGTAATCAATGAAAGCGGTAACGAGTAAGGCGATTTGTTATTTATTCTGTAATAAACGGAATATACATTTGAAGAAAGTTTCCTCTAATGATTGATTTATTACTGAAATTACTACGGCAAAAATGACCATTTTTGAATAATTTTGCTGGACGTATACCATTGAACGATATTCTGTATGATGCAATTGAAAATAAAAAGTGCCCGGAGCGGGTTTGAACACGCATCGCCAGCCTGGTAGCCGTGCACCTTAGCCTCTGCATTACGCTCCTCGTATTTGAAGTTACGGATAAAGGTAATACATACAAAACTTGAACATAGGTATTCTTGGAAACTAGGGAACACCTCATGAAAAGCCGCTAGCCAAGTACTCAGCATAAGTCTGATTGTTCCGTTATCAGCTGTAGAACCGGCACGAGTTCGAGAGCGCGCATGCAGTTAGCGGCCTCGGGACTGAGAAGTCGCGTGATTTCGTAGTAGTACGTGGCCCGTTGCTGACGTCGGAGGCGATGCGCGTGCTTGTTTTTGTGTTGTGTCAACTACCGCTGTCCCTTCCGCGTGGGCGGAGCGACGGAACTTACGTGGGAGGCAGAAATAGCTTCGCTTCGCTCGGTCAGCTCAGCGCGTGCTGCAAGATTACTCATCAGCTGAGCCATCGCAATCCTGATAGAGGTTCCTCTTCGTCTCGGGTACCAAGTGAGGTGGCGTAATGATTAACGCGCTGGGCTCGCATTAATTGTGATATTGTTTCAAATCGTCATCCAGTCACATATATTCTGGTTAATTGCAAATCGTAGCCGGCCGCGGTGGCCAAGCGGTTCTAGGCGCTTCAGTCCGGAACCGCGCGACTGCTACGGTCGCAGGTTCGAATCCTGCCTCGGGCATGGATGTGTGTGATGTCCTTAGGTTAGTGAGGTTTAAGTAGTTCTAAGTCTAGGGGACTGATGACCTAAGATGTTAAGTCCCACAGTGCTTAGAGCAATATGAATATATATGTAAATCGTATTAGGCTTTAAGCCGCAATGTTTCTAAAAACTTTCACGACCTGTATTATCTCCCCATTATAAAATAATTTGGATGAAGTTAAGCAGCAGACGTGGGTCAAAAATGGTAATCGGATGCTTTTATAGACCCCTTCTCAGGAGAAGGGTGATGGTAAATTGTGGAGATGGTCTAAACGTGATAATCGGACGCTTTAACAGACAAGACTCTCTCAAAAGCTAGAATGGAAGAGAGTTCCTTTTCTGAGAAAACTTGAAGAATGTTGCTGTTGTGGTCTTCAGTCCCGAGACTGGTTTGATGCAACTCTCCATGCTACTCTATCCTGTGCAAGCTTCTTCATTTCCCAGTACCTACTGCAACCTACATCCTTCTGAATTTGCTTAGTGTATTCATCCCTTGGTCTCCCTCTACGATTTTTACCCTCCACGCTGCCCTCCAGTACTAAACTGGTGATCCCTTGATGCCTCAGAACATATCCTACCAACCGATCCCTTCTTCTAGTCAAGTTGTGCCACAAACTTCTCTTCTCCCCAATCCTATTCAATACTTCCTCATTAGTTATGTGATCTACCCACCTAATCTTCAGCATTATTCTGTAGCACCACATTTCGAAAGTTCTATTCTCTTCTTGTCCAAACTATTTATCGTCCATGCTTCACTTCCATACATGGCTACACTCCATTACAAATACTTTCAGAAACGACTTCCTGGCACTTAAACCTATACTCGATGTTAACAAATTTTTCTTCTTCAGAAATGCTTTCCTTGCCATTGCCAGTCTACGTTTTATATCCTCTCTACTTCGGCCATCATCAGTTATTTTGCTCCCCAAATAGTAGAACTCCTTTACTACTTTAAGTGTCTCATTTCCTAATCTAATTCCCTCAGCATCACCCGACTTAATTCGACTACATTCCATTATCCTTGTTTTGCTTTTGTTGATGTTCATCTTACACCCTCCTTTCAAGACACTGTCCATTCCGTTCAACTGTTCTTCCAAGTACTTTGCTGTCTCTGACAGAATTACAATGTCATCGGCAAACCTCAAAGTTTTTATTTCTTCTCCATGGATTTTAATACTTACTCCGAACTTTTCTTTTGTTTCCTTTACTGCTTGCTCAATATACAGATTGAATAGCATCGGGGAGAGGCTACAACCCTGTCTCACTCCCTTCTCAACCACTGCTTCCCTTTCATGCCCCTCGACTCTTCTAACTGCCATCAGCTTTCTGTACAAATTGTAAATAGCCATTCGCTCCCTGTATTTTACCCCTGCCACCTTCAGAATGTGAAAGAGAGTATTCCAATCAACATTGTCAAAAGCTTTCTCTAAGTCTACAAACGCTAGGAATGCAGGTTTGCCTTTCCTTAATCTAGCTTCTAAGATAAGTCGTAGGGTCAGTATTGCCTCACGTGTTCCAACATTTCTACGGAATCCAAACTGATCTTCCCCAAGGTCGGCTTCTACTAGTTTTTCCATTCGTCTGTAAAGAAGTCGAGTTAGTATTTTGCAGCAGTGGCATATTAAACTGACAGTTCGGTAATTTTCACATCTGTCAACACCAGCTTTCTTTGGGATTGGAATTATTATATTCTTCTTGAAGTCTGGGGGTATTTCCACTGTCTCATACATCTTGCTCACCAGATGGTAGAGTTTTGTCAGGACCATCGCAAGTAAATTTCCTGTTCGTGTTGTAGTAAATGGAGGAGCCTTCAGCTTGCCAGCTGTAGAATTGAAGAGTCTCACTAAAACTGTTGTCAAAGACAGACATTCGCGTAAGATTATTCTGAAAGGTTTTTCTGAAAAATTCTTCGATGAATTACAGAGTGACTGTTGAGGGGAGTGTTTTAGACCTCCTTGTAACTAACAGACCTGGGCCTTTTGAATCAATATAGAGAGAATCAGTAACCAGGAGGGTGTGGTAGCATCAGTGACTACAAGTATCTGCTTGAAATTCAGCATGCAGTGCTCATCAAGGTCATAAGAAATTGTAGTCTCGTAGTGAATTAGCGGGTACTACGTAGAATGCGGTAATCGCACTCTGTCATCCTGGGTCAGATCCTAGCGGTGGTCTGCATCTACATCTACGTCATTACTCTGCTATTCACAATAAAGTGCCTGGCAGAGGGTTCAATGAACCACCTTCAAGCTGTCTCTCTACCGTTCCACTCTAGAACGGCACGCGGGAAAAACAAGCACTTAATTTTTTCTGTGCGAGCCCTGATTTCTCTTATTTTATCGTGATGATCATTTCTCCCCATGTAGGTTGGTGCCAACAGAATGTTTTCGCAATCCTTCCTGTGGTGACGCATGTTGTAAATATGTGTGTAAATTACTGTAATAAGACAATGTTCAGACCAATCATTTTGATTTTGTGGATGAATATAAACACTCTGAACTTAATAATCTCATGCGATTACAGGCACAGACACAGATGGTGTCAATGAGTCGGCCTAGATACTTAACTTGCTCCCCTTCTAGTAGCAGATGTTGAATGTCGCTGGAGCAATGAAGGGTACCAAGATATGGGAAAAAGTTCAGTTCATTCCCGTTTTCGGGAAGGGTAGTCTAACAAACACTCATAAATATCGGACTATATCGCTGACGGCAGTCTGTTATAAAATCACGTAACACCTTCAACAAACACGCATTTTGACCTTTTTTGGAGAACGAGAAACCCTTCAATAAAAATCAGCATAGATTCCGCAAACGAACGTGTCGGGGACCTCAGCTCACTCTTTTCATCCATGAGTTCCAGGATGCTATAGATAACGGTACTTATGTTCATGTCGTGTTCCTTGACTTCTGGAAGTCATTCGATACAGTTCTGTACTGTGTTTTAGTGAACACAGTTCAAGATCAACAGATATCAGAGGTACCTGTGACTGGATCCAGGACATTCTAGTAAACTACGTTCAGCACGTCGATCCAAACGGTTCTAAATCGACAGATGTGCTGTACTAGTAATTTCGGGCGTACGAAAAGGGAGTGCACTTGAGCCGTTGCTGTCCACAATATACACTATCTGATCAAATTTATCCGAATACCCCCATGTAATGCGAAACTGACCATTAGGTGACACGAGAGGCGGACTCGCTAGTATAAAAATAGGCGGCGAGTGTTGTGTCGTCAGTACAGGAAGCAGTAAAAGCACAATGGTTCGGTCAGGAGAGTTCAGTGAGTTTGAAAGTGGATTAAACATTGAATGTCATCTGAGTAACAAAATCCTCAGAGACATTTCACGCTTCTGAAGCTGCACAAGTTGACTGGATGTGAAGCGAAAACTCTAAGGAACAACCACAGCCGAACGAAGGCCAGATAGAACTCATGTACTGACGAATCAGGACTGCCGGAACTGTGGAGGATGGTTGGGAGAAATCGCACGAAATCAGCAGAGGGAATCACTCGTGCGTCCCAAAGAGTTACCAGTAGTCCAGCTAGTTAAAAAGAATGGGGTACAATGGTCGAGCAGTCCTTCATAATCCACAGTGCTACGCGACACTTGAGGTGGTGTAAAGAGTGACTCCACTGGACAGTGGATGATTGGAAACGAGTGATTTGGAGAGATGAATCACGTTATACCCTGTGGAAAACAGACAGAAGGGTTTAGATTTGGCGAATGCCTGGAAAACTTTACCTGTCATCATGTGTAGTGCCAGGAGTGAAGCACTATGTTTCAAGACAATGGAGAAAGACAATGAAATATCCTTCTTGGATATCTTCGTTATGAGACAGACTGATGGCAGCCTGAAACATAAAGTCTTTCGGAACGTTACACATACCGATAGATACTTGCATAAGGATTCCAGTCATCATCCACAACAGGAAAGAGGTGTAATTAAAAGTCTAGTGGACAGAGCTAAAAAGTATTTGTGCGCCGGAATACCTGGACATCTAAAGCAGGCTTTTGAGAAGAATGGCTATCCTAGTAAGGAAATAAATAGAGTTCTGCGACCGAATAACAGGAGGCCTAAGGACAACGATAGGACACAGCGATGGAAGAACACGGTTTCTCTACCCTTCATCAAAAAAGTAACGGATCAAATCGGCAAGATTTTAAGGAAACATAACGTTCGACCGATTTTCAGACCAGTTAAGAAAATAGGCCAAGCACTTCGTTCCGTTAAGGATAAACGTCCCTCTCTGTCTGCAAGTGGTGTATACAAGATTCCGTGTACATGTGGTAGGGTCTACTCTGGAACTACAAAGAGAAGTGTGAATACGCGGTTGAAGGAACATAATATCTTTGCCGACTAGGGAAAACAGACAGGTCAGCCGTGGTGGAACAAGGAACATAAAATCTTTGCCGACTAGGAAAACAGACAGGTCAGCCGTGGTGGAACATGCTCTTCAGTCGGGTGATCACGTAGTGAAGTTTTTGGAAACTGAAGTTTTATGTACTATGACGAACTATTTATCCACAGCTATATAGAGAAGCCATCGAAATATACAAACATGGTGATAATTTTAACAGAAAAGAGGAAGCCATGAAACTCAGCGATATGGACAGTGGCGCTGCTGAATCGATGAGAAGTTTTTATCTTTGACGTACTATGATCAGTAGTTATATTTTATCCTTAACAAGGTTTGTCTCTGCTATCACGTGAAATCCAGACCACGACCACTTTCCACGGTATTTAGGCCGTTCTTCGAAGTCCGACTCGTCAGTCGGCAAGACTCAACACAACCAGGAGCACCTCCGAAGATGTCCAACGTAGCATTGGACGAAACGTCAGGGATAGAAGAGTTCCATGGACCACGACCATACAACCCCCAACGAATTCTCGGCAGCTGAAACATCCGGTCGTGAAAGCCTTCATTGTATGTCTTCGTAAGAGTAGGAAATAGGGAGGCTTCGTTTTAGGTGTTTGTGGATGTATATGGCTAAAAGGCTGACAGGCTCTGGAAAGAGATATCATTAGGATGTACGTCGATATATAGGAAGACAAGATTTTATAAAGGCTTCCGCTGCTATGGACAAAAATCGGTAAAAAAGATGGTATTACGTAGGCTTTACAGGCTCTCTATGAATGAAGAAGAACATTCCCCAACGGAGTCAACCAGGGGCTTATAGAGGACTGTATACACTGCTGGCCATTAAAATTGCTACACCACGAAGATGACGTGCTACAGACGCGAAATTTAACCGACAGGAAGAAGATGCTGTGATATACAAATGATTAGCTTTTCAGAGCATTCACACAAGGTTGGCGCCGGTGGCGACACCTACAACGTGTTGACATGAGGAAAGTTTCCAACCGATTTCTCATACACAAACAGCAGTTGACCGGCGTTGCCTGGTGAAACGTTGTTTTGATGCCTCGTGTAAGGAGGAGAAATGCGTACCATCACGTTTCCGACTTTGATAAAGGTCGGATTGTAGCCTATAGCGATTGCGGTTTATCGTATCGCGACATTGCTGCTCGCATTGGTCGAGATCCAATGCCTGTTAGCAGAATATGGTATCGGTGGGTTCAGGAGGGTAATACGGAACGCAGTGCTGGATCCAAATGGCCTCGTATCTCTAGCAGTCGAGATGACAGGCATCTTATCCGCATGGCTGTAACGAATCGTGCAGCCACGTCTCGATCCCTGAGTCAACAGATGGGGACGTTTGCAAGACAACAACCATCTGCACGAACAGTTCGACGACGTTTTCAGCAGCATGGACTATCATCTCGGAGACCATGGCTGCGGTTACGCTTGACGCTGCACCACAGACAGGAGCGCCTACGATGGTGTACTCAACGACGAACCTGGGTGCACGAATGGCAAAACGTCATTTTTTCGGATGAATCCACGTTCTGTTTACAGCATCATGATGGTCGCATCGTGTTTGGCGATATCGCGGTGAACGCACATTGGAAGCGTGTATTCGTCATCGCCATACTGGCGTATCACCCGGCGTGATGGTATGGGGTGCTATTGGTTACACGTCTCGGTCACCTCTTGTTCGCATTGACGGCAACTTGAACAGTGGACGTTACATTTCAGATGTGTTACGATCGGTGGCTCTACCCTTCATTCGATCCCTGCGAAACCCTACATTTCAGCAGGATAATGTACGACCGCATGTTGCAGGTCCTGTACGGGCCTTTCTGGATACAGAAAATGGTCGACTGCTGCCCTGGCCAGCACATTCTCCAGATCTCTCACCAATGAAAACGTCTGGTCAAGGGTGGTCGAGCAACTGGCTCGTCACAATACGCCAGTCACTACTCTTGATGAACTGTGGTATGCAGTTGTACCTGTACACGCCATCCAAGCTCTGTTTAACTCAATGCCGAGGCGTATAAAGGCCGTTATTACGGCCAGAGGTGGTTGTTATATGCACCCAAATTGCGTGAAAATGTAATCACATGTCAGCTCTAGTATAATATATTTGTCCAATGAATACCCGTTTTTCATCTGCATTTCTTCTTGGTGTAGCAATTTTAATGGCCAGTAGTGTATAATATACCACGACTGGTGTTTTTAAATTTGTCAATGCTTGCTTTTCGTATACTGGAAGTTGAGAACAAGGTATGAGATGAGAAAATAAGTCTCCAGGAAAGTGGTGGTTCTGTTGGTTGTTTCAGATGAGTGGGTCATGGAGATGGGCCATAGGCTCCTGAACTAATTCAAAGAGGTAGATTAGTCTGTTTAGTGAGCGATGCGTGACTCAGAAAAATCCAGATGCAAAATGTCTCTCCAGTGACATCAGTGAATGAAACGGTGTTTCTAGGAGAGTCTGGGGCACCAGCATCCCATGCAACGTGCTGAACTAGTTCCTATGGTATAGACCATTATAGTAAGAAACTTCTCCATAGCCACAGAAAAATATGCTATTGACAATGCGTATTTATACATCTATATACCTTACTGTTGTCAGCCAGGCTTTTATTACCCAAGAACTGAACAGGAAATGCAGCAAGGTCAGTTGTTTAGAATGCTGCATGAATGTAGATTTCAATTTCGTGCATTTTATTTCTGTTCTTGATTTGAAAAGGCAACTTGGAAGAAGCTGTCATGCTGACCTTTTGGACACTGCACCACAAGAGACAAAGATCAGCGAAGGGGGAACGTTTTGAAGCTCGTTTTGGAGCAAGTGAGCTACAAGGAACTGACTCACAAGAGCTGGTGAGCTAATTCACAACTCACCACTCATGTACCACTCACCCCTCACCCACCACTCACCACTTAACGCTTGCCTATCACTCTTCATTCACCACTCTCCTGCCACACATCCCCACATGGAATGAATCACAAGGTGATTCAGGACTCACTCCACTGTTTGGTTCAAATGGTTCAAATGGCTCTGAGCACTATGGGACTCAACATCTTAGGTCATAAGTCCCCTAGAACTTAGAACTACTTAAACCTAACTAACCTAATGACATCACACACACCCATGCCCGAGGCAGGATTCGAACCTGCGACCGTAGCAGTCCTGCGGTTCCGGACTGCAGCGCCAGAACCGCTAGACCACCGCGGCCGGCTCCACTGTTTGCACTCTTGACTAACTCACTGATTAGGTTCACAGTGATCTTTGCACATTCACTGATTCGCTTTGTAGTTTGACCTGATTTCTTATCGACTCATGTTCTGCATTGTAATTTGGCTATAGATATTAAACATTATAATAATAATCGTATTATACTATATTATCAAATTTTAAATATTTATTTGTGCATGTATAGATTATAAAATACATCGAGTGTACATTTGCTTCCTATTTAATTTTTATTATTTAAAAATACCTCTTAGTAGCATTTTAATTTTTCCATACAACGGTTTTTCAAGTGCTACAGGGCTTCATCACCTTCATCTAGAAGTGCTTTGAGTGATATATCGTATCATTTTACCAAACTGAATAAAAAAACGTAAATTCCGTTAGCGCCAGTATGTAACTTCCTCCCCTTCTGGTTCATCATGAAGTCTGGAGAGTCCTCTAATGTCCAAGCATCCAACACTACCTCTGGAATGGTGTGGGTCAGCAACCCATTAGGGATCGCAATCGACCCATCTTTCTCCTGCAGAGAGTCAGAAATCCTTTCTTGCAAGTCGCCCTCATCGATATCTGCTTCCACTTTGGATAAAATGAGTCTCAGTCTGTATCCAGTCTGCCACTCTCATTTGGTTTCCGACTAGATACCGATTTATTTAATTTTGAGATGCATTCATCCCAACAGATTTTCGTTTGCAACAAGCAATAATTAAATCTCTCAGTGCTAGAAATCTAATCACGTTAAATAAAACTGTGGTATTAGATACACAACATTTAAAAAAATTCAAAAATGTACTTTGCCCAAATTGTTCTTGTTGTTGTGGTCTAGAGTCCAAAGACTGATATGATGCAGCTCTCCAAACTACTCTATCCTGTGCAAGCCTCTTCATCTCTTAATAGCTACAGCAACCTACATCCTTTTGAACCTGCTCGCTGTATTCATCTTTTGGTCTCTCTCTACCCTCTACAATTTTTACCCCCACACTTCCCTCCAGTACTAAATTGGTGATTCCTTGATGTATGGGAATGTGTCCTATCAACCAGTCCCTTCTGTTAGTCAAGTTATGCCACAAATTTCTTTTCTTCCCAGTTCTGTTCAGAACCTCGTCATTAGTTACATGTTCTACCCATCCAATCTTTAGCATTTCTGTAGTCCCATATTTCAAAGCCTTTTATTCTCTTCTTGTATGAAGTGTTTATCGACCACATTTCACGTCGATACAAGGCTACATTCTTTACATATTGTAGTGATTCGAGAATTTCTGTGTAAATTCTAGAACCACTCAGCCTTCTACCGTCTCGAACACACGATATTCAGGATATGAGTGTGGGATGGTAGAATCCTACCTACAGCACGTCACATGTTTGTGTGTGCAGGTTTAAAATCAGTCGCAGGAAAAAAGTAGACGCGGCGGTCGGACGGCACCGACAAGTACCTGTCGGGCAATCCATAGATGTTTTAGAAAGTGTGTAAGGAAGAGCCGTGGAATTTATATGCAGCTCTGTGCTTATTGTGTCATTGACTATTGTTATTAAAACAAGAACAGTTGAATAAGAACTCTTAAAAACTCTTGACGTAACCATGCTATAGGCAACACTTGTTCTGATTCATGTTAAGAAAAGTTATGGTATCTAAGCCAAATTCCTTTTAACTGTAACTCAATTTGTTTCTGACTTTCGGCTGTACGAGAGACTTACAGGAAGTTACATATTTATGTGGAAAGTGAGAATTTTATTGTGTATGGAGGGCAAATACGTCGTTAACTGACGAAAAGTAAAGTTTCTATGTCTACTTATTTCATAACTAGAATGAGTCTGGTTTCCAGCAGCCAGCTGTTTAGTAAAGAGGAATGGCTGCAAATTCCAAGTAAGTCATCTCGTAATGAAGCGGAAGGTGGTTTGGGGGACTATGCCGATATAACCCAGATCCACACTCACACTTTAAGTCGTCTGAACTTTAGAATATACCTTCAGAAAAGATTTCCTACCACTTATATCCCTATTCAATGTTAGTAAATTTCTCTTCAGAAACGCTTTTCTTGCTATTGCCTGTCTACATTTTAAATCCTCTCTACCTCGGCCATCATCAGTTATTTTGCTACTCAAGTTAGAATAGTTTTGTTATGGTCGGCTCTCCCGAGGAAATGCCGTCTACCGCAGGGGATGTGTTTCAACTTAGGTCTTTCAGTGTTGTGTCAAATTCTTCTCGCAGTATTTTAAATTCGAAAAATGTTATGAAATAATCTAATGAGCAGTTATTTCATAAAATTAAAAATTATCTGATTGTTGCAAAGGCAATGACAGTTGGACAACTGTAAGTAATATCAGTTTCTAAGCACTCATGGCACATTTTTTTAATGAGAAGAATCAATTGAAGTCCTACCGTCCAGTACGCTTCTAATTTGAAAAAAGGCACAGTGCAAAAATATTTCAAATCGAGTAAAGAAAGACTGTCATCACCAAATATAATATCCAGTACAAAATCACCGCCATGAGAACAATGCTTCAAACACGAAATCAGCTGGCATGCTTATGAACCTTGGATATGGCCTTCGTTTTACACATTATTTACGAGTAAGCGCTCAAAAGTAATACCGCCGATTTTTTTACGTAAAATCTCTTGAAGGTGTTTAAATAACACTGCCGCTAGAGGGCTTCGCGTGTAACAAGACAGTGTGTAAGGTAGCTATGTCGGTGCGTGAGGAAAAGAGTACTGTAATACAGTTTCGAATTCGAAGAGTACGCCCACCCATGGATCACCCTCTCCTTCAGCATGACAATGCCACAGCAGACACGAACGCCAGGACATGTGCAACAGTCCAACGACTTGGGTTCACTGTCATCGATCATCCTCCATAAAGTCCCGACTTGGCCCCATACAATCTTCATCTATTTGCAAAGCTTAAGGGACATCTTCGAGTACTTCATTTTCAAGGAGATGAAGTGGTGCAAGCAGGGGTGAGGTTGCGGCTCCGTCAACAACATCAACCATTCTCAGTGGCTATATCAACAAATTTGTCTTTCATTGGGAGAACCGTGTTAGTCGCCAGGGTAACTATGTTGAGAAATAAATATGTACACATGAAGAATAAAGATGTAGAATGTTATCATCGATTGTTTATTTAAAAATCTTTAACGAGATTTCACACATAAAATTCAGATGCATTAGTTCTCAGCATGCCCTCATAAAGCTCGATGTGCAACACATAATAGACTTCTTAAGTAATAGAACCCAGTACGTTCTCCGCGATGGTGAGTGTTCATCGGAGGTGAGGGTATCATCTGGAGTGCCCCAGGGAAGTGTGGTAGGTCCGCTGTTGTTTTCTATCTACATAAATCATCTTTTGGATAGGGTGGATAGCAATGTGCGGCTGTTTGCTGATGATGCTGTGGTGTACGGGAAGGTGTCGTCGTTGAGTGACTGTAGGAGGATACAAAATGATTTGGACAGGTTTTGTGATTGTGTAAAGAATGACAGCTAACTCTAATTATAGATAAATGTAAATTAATGCAGATGAATAGGAAAAAGAATCCTGTAATGTTTGAATACTCCATTAGTAGTGTAGCGCTTGACACAGTCACGTCGATTAAATATTTGGGCGTGACATTGCAGAGCGATATGAAGTGGGACAAGCATGTAATGGCAGTTGTGGGGAAGGCGGATAGTCGTCTTCGGTTCATTGGTAGAATTTTGGGAGGATGTGGTTCATCTGTAAATGAGACCGCTTATAAAACACTAATACGACCTATTCTTGAGTACTGCTCGAGCGTTTGGGATCCCTATCAGGTCGGATTGAGGGAGGACATAGAAGCAATTCAGAGGCGGGCTGCTAGATTTGTTACTGGTAGGTTTGATCATCACGCGAGTGTTACGGAAATGCTTCAGGAACTCGGGTGGGAGTTTCTAGAGGAAAGGAGGCGTTCCTTTCGTGAATCGCTACTGAGGAAATTTAGAGAACCAGCATTTGAGGCTGACTGCAGTACAATTTTACTGCCGCAAACTTACATTTCGCGGAAAGACCACAAAGATAAGATAAGAGAGATTAGGGCTCGCACAGAGGCATATAGGCAGTCATTTTTCCCTCGTTCTGTTTGGGAGTGGAACAGGGAGAGAAGATGCTAGTTGTGGTACGAGGTACCCTCCGCCACGCACCGTATGGTGGATTGCGGAGTATGTATGTAGATGTAGATGTAGATGGAGACACGTTGGTTCAGAAAACTTAATGATCCCAAAAGCACAGTTTTGTGTTTCAAAGAGAGTCAACTTGCCTTAAGCAAATTTGCTGAAATACAAGAAAACTACATAGAAAAAAAACCTTTCACCAACTAATTACAGCCATAAAAGGGTAGAATTATTCAATCCGAAAGAAGTTTCATGATGCCACCGGCTTGCAGTGGTCGAAATTTTACAATACATTAAATTTCTCTTGAGTGCGGCATTTGCATATTAAATACAAGTAATCAGAGTGTCTCAAATGGCACTTGAGTGCAGCATTTGTGTATTAAGTAAAAGGATTAAGAGTGTCGGCCACAATAACGTAAAGAAGATAAGTCACGAAACCTTTATTTTTATAAGCAAAAGTGCTTCTGGGCCACAGCTCTACAAACAGAATTTACAGTTTTTTTTTTACTCGTGAAAAGGAAATAATAATTTGCCTGTTATCAATTACAAGCATCTCAGGGTCGTTACTAGGGTTGCCAGGACTATGTTTGCTGTGTTCAGATGCAAGCTGAGTTGTCGACCATTCGCTCATAGCTTCAGGTGGTGCTGGCTTCGGTCGTGGAGCTTGAGATAGTTGCCATTGGGCATCATTGTGTGGGTCCAAATGTGGCGATCCGAGGGACATCCAGCACGTCCCACGTGCCACCCGTTCAGTTCTCTATGTGGCTGCCCTGGACACTGACTGCAATGACGCTGAGCCCTCACCTGCGGTCGAGCCCGTCCCAAGGTGTAGTAGGTAGCAAAAGACTTTCTGGGAGGCCTATCCAAACAGATGTAAGGTTCTATCTGTGGTTCATAAACATCCTGAGCCAGATGCAGTCACTTGACCTGTTTTAGAGGAAGCCTTTTAAGCACAGCCTCTCAAACACAGCACAAGGGTTGACGAAGAAATGATAGATATTATAATAGTAAATTGTCGTAGCTGTGTTTGGAAAGAACCAGAGCCGCATGCGCTTACAGAAAGCACTGAATCACTAATCGTTGTATGTACTGAAAGTTGTCCAAGCCTGGAGATAAGTTTCTCCGAAATTCTTACAAAGGACCTAAAAGTTTTCAGAAAGGATAGACTGAATACAGTTGGTGGTGGTGGTGTGTTTGTTGCCGTTAGAAGCAGTCTGTCTTGCAGGAATATTGAAGTAGATAGTTCCTGTGAGTTATTATGGGTACAGGTTATGCTTGACGACCGGAAAAAAATAATAATTGGTTCCTTTTACTGACCTCCTGACTGAGGTGACACAGGTGCTAAACAGTTCAAAGAAGACTTGAGTCTCATTTCAAGCAGGTACGCCGCTCATAGAGTTATGCTTGGTGGTGAATTCAGTCTACAGTCGATATGTTATCGAAAATACATGTTTAAATTCGGTGGCAGGCATAAAACATCGTCCAAAGTTGTACCAAATGCTTTCTCCGAAAATTATTTTGAACAAGTTATTCAGGAGCCCACTTGAAGTGTAAATTGGTGCGGAAACATACTCGATATCTTAGCAACAAAAAATTCTCACCAAATAGGGAGCATTATGATGCATATGAGGATTAGTGACCACAAGGTCATTGCAGCGAGACTGAGTACCACAACCTCCAAACCCATCAACAATACATACAAAATAGATCTATTTAAAAAAAGTAGATAAAAATTCGCTTGGCGCCTTGCTAAGAGACAGCTTCTCCATTTTTTCTGTACTGCGATATGTGATTGTTTATTCCCAAACTACCCCATAACTAATATAAATGCTGAGTTAGACTCCAGTCACATCAGAATAATTAATCCCCACTGACTAATTAGATGTATATCAGTACCACTGGTTGCAAGTAACTAATAAACGTAATTGACATTTTCATACTATATTGTATGGTTTATCTAAGCAGATTGCGACTCTAGAAGCATATCTGGTTGTTCTGAGAGCGAGCAGGTAAGATCAGGTTACGCAGGCAGACAGGGGAGCCCACTCCCCGCACGATTTCCTGGAAGGGACGACCGGGCAGCCGCACTGGTCAGCGCCTCTTAACTGACCAGCTTATCTTCGAGGAGACGCTGCAGGGCGCCAGTCACCGAAGTCATAACAGAAATTCCCGTGAGGCCACCAGCAGAGACTGTTTTACAACTTGAATGAGGAAAGAGGGCAAATTCTGTTTTAACTAGATCTGGGAGGATGCTTTTGTGAGCATAACGTAGGAAACAGGGCTTGTATTATTTTGTATTGTATGTTAACCGGGGACCTAGAAACGACGGAGAGGCTCCGTCCCCGCGGCAGCCGCAGTCGAGTGGTCCACAACCCCACAATGACTACCGCAGTCCACTTCACCCCTCCGCAGCCCCACACCGAACCCAGGGTTATTGTGCGGTTCGGCAGATTCAAATGGTGAGATCTAGCCGCGATAGTTAAGCGAAACATAGTGACAGTCAAATCACGTCACTAAGTTTCAGTAATTTTCAAACTTCACTCTGAAGACCTACTTGCAGATTTTTAAGATCAATATGGTTTCAACTCCGGCCATAGACGCAAATGCTCAAGCCTTCTGCAGCGCTGTCTAACTTTTCATATTAACATTTCCGCAATCACGGTGCGACTTCGTGAACATTACTGGGATGTAATTATTACACAAGACCCCTGTCCCTTTATCCAGTTGTACCAAGGTAATAAACCGAATTAATAGTAATTCTTGTTTAATTTCGTAGCTGACGAATTCCCTATTCATTATTTTGGAGGGTCTAGGATTTGCTTATCTATATAATAATATTCACACTGCACTCTAGCATTTGGCAACTCTTGCAGAGGATACGTTGGCTTTTACTCTCTGACTCCTAAGTTAGCTCTGCAAAACTTAAATTTTAATGAAGAATTTGTGTTTGCTAACTATAAAAAGTAATTTAATTTACTAAACTAGTAAATAATTTTAGGTTGGTGACGCAAAACCATTGATGTATTTCTTTCAGTGAGGTGAGATGGGCATATGTCCATCGTTGTCTAGCTGAAGAATCATCACTGAAGTTTTGGAGGGGACTTTATTCATTTTTGTGTATTTTATGTGTTGTGTATTAGGAGGGAATTGATTCATAGCACATACAAACTTTCTTTATAGAAACGACATAAAGCTGCATCTAATGCTACGTTTTACTCTATGCATAAATAACTGAAAACCATTGGTTTTGAACTCGCATGTTTTTTCAACTATGAAGTTTTATGAAACGACAAACTGCCTATTGGCTTCTGTCTCGGGTTCTTCGGCCGACGTTCATCTAATGATTTTACTGGCGTTTCGCCAGCGCCAGTGGCTGGCATCGTCAAAGCTTCACCCTCCATTGCCGGTGGCGAACTGGAGCCGAGCTCGCGGCCGCAGACTATAATTATGTACCTGACGCGCCAACGTCCGAGGGCTTCTCCGTGGTCATTTCCGGTGCGGTTCTCCTCTTGCTACCTGCGACGGTCGTTCGCTGCAGTACGGGAAGCCAGGATCCGTTTACCTTAAGGCTTTACTCTTTCTTGTTGAAACTGTTCGCGTGTTTTTGTATTTCTACAGCTTCTCTGAACAAGCGCGTGTGATAGAGCTTCTCTACAGCCAGAACTTCAGTGTCGGCGAATTTTATTACGTGGTCGGTCTCACTCAGCGCGTACTCTGCCACGGCCGGTTTCTCCACCTGCCCCAACCTGCAATGTCGCTTATGCTCTTTGAGCCAGCAACTGGTGCTGGCGAAACGTCAGTCAAATCATTAGACGGAAGCCAATAGGAAGTTTGTCAACAAGTGGCCACGAAAGCCTTAACAATTTTGTTTTATGAAACGGTTTCAATGAAGTGCATGTCACTTAGGCAACTTGCTGTACCTGACCAGTCATCCAATCAGTGAATGGTGAGTTACAGCGCAATGTGGAATCCGAGCCACATTTCGTTTCTGACTAATCTCCACATTACTCAGAAGTGATTGTTAGGTTAAAAAGCATAGTGAAAAAAGTTACCAAGCTGGGATTCAATCCCGCGACCCTTCGGCTTCCAGCCAAACGCTTTATCCTCTCCACTCGCTCATATTTGGTTTCCATCTCGGCCTGGTTTTTATACTGGTTGTCCAAACATAATTCTCCTGGAAAATGGAAGAACGTAACCCAAATAATTATTTCATTTGACGTGGCAACTTTTCTTTTTTTGTTATTTATTTAAATTAAATTTCTTCTTAATTGTGAAGTAAAATATAAGGAAAATTTTTCAGTTCGTGAAACTGAAAAAGAAAAATAGTATTTAGTTAGTTCTCTTTTGATGGTTGTATATTCTTTCATCCTTAAAATGTAAAGTAATTTATTCTTTTTCTGAAATCTTTTATGCATCTCTCTTCTAAAAACTGAGGGTATGCTTTTTCCTAAATTGAAAGAATTCTGATATTTGGTCTAAATCCAATCGCTTGTTGTCTATAGGAATTGAGTTTCTTATTTCTTTTCCAGAAGATTACATAAAAAAATAAAGAAATTTCTTCTGCTTTGGCATAGCATATTTTCTTTTTACTACCTATACCCGACTTCGAGATCGTAAGATACATTTAAAATAAAAGTAACATAAGCCAGAAAATATTAATCTTAGTTATAGAGTAAAAGGAGAAGATTCAGCAATCCATACACTGGTCTTAATATATCAGATACAGGGAAACCACACTCTTGCGTAATTTTCAAAATTGTTCTTATAATTTCGTTTGTTCTACAGTTCACGGTGTAATATTGGACATTTGAACTTAAATTCCGTTAAACTCGGTGTGTATGATGTTATCACGAAGTGTACGAATTGACCCGATAGCCAGACTACCATATTGTTTTACTGGCCGGGACATCGCGTTTGGTCTGTCTCACAACTTCTCGTATCTTGACATATTGCGGGGCCGTCCGCAGTAGTGATGTAAGAGTCTGTGAGTTCAGTCCCATACTACGCTTATGTGTGACATGTGAACCTGTATACAAGTGTTCCTCTTCATTACACCTACCACAATGCAGCGAATCCGCAAGATGGATAGAATATAACACTGTGCGCACTGTAGTTCATTGACGACTTTGTACCATTCTGTCCTAACATTTGACGTAAGCTGTTCTTCCAACCCTCAGGCCAATAGATATGAGGGTATTTAGTAACCATTCTTTTTGGAGCTGAACGTTGCTTTTGAGTGCATTTTGTCAATATTAACGGGTGATACTCTTCTTTCTGGCTGAACAGCTTTTAGGACTATACTTGTTAGGCTGACAGGTCTCAGTTTTGATCTTTTACGAATATTATGTACTAGTAATGACTTGTATTTTGTGTCAATGTCTATTAATCCGATGCCACCTACTTAAAAGAATAATATTAGTTTGCTGTATCTTATCTTGAAGATATTTTCGCAACATACGAAATATCCAGTCACTGATGGTAGAATTTTGCCTAATGGAGCTGGTTCTGGCGAAAGAGACACAATGTAATACCCTTTGGATAAACTGAACTTGTTCACAAGTTTTACTTTCTGGATCATATCGAGAGTTCGTTTGGAATGTAGCTTTATGCTGATCCTAACTTTGTTCATTATTGATCGCCAGTTGGTAGTTTTCATCCTTTGTGGATCTAGCCCTAAATATCGCATCTCCGTTGCTGCCGGTAACTATTTTTGTTCTTCCAGCAGTAAACCTCTCCATGAGTTCATTGCTTTGGATATGATATTGTTGATCGTGGCTCCTGTGCTGCATAATAAGTCCTCAGTAATTTTTTTGCGTACGGTGTATGGTCTTGTGCCGACACAAATATGTTCAGATAATCTGCAAATACTCGACGTATGATTTTCTTTCCTAATAAGATTAAGCCTGAAAGGGCATCGATAGTGGGAGACCGTGAGGGACTGACCGCTTTATATCGAATGACTCAGTTAGTTGCCCAATGATCATGAGTTTGGACTCAGATCCTTTAAAATGACTCTGATAAGCTGGGAGAATTTGTTGTAGACACCAAAATTCCACTTTTCTTTTAGTGTAAAACTGTGGGAGATCCGATCGAAAGGTTTCGAAAAATCGGTCGATATTACAGAGCCCCTTGTTGTACAGATGTCCGTGATGGCTATTATGTCACCTTGGTCATTCAGGATGCCGGTTATACTGCGTCCAGAGACTGCGCGTGTTTGGTAATCTCGTATCATGTTTTTTATTACGTCCCTTAATCTTGCGTTTACTTCTCGAGCCAGTATTTTGTAGCCGAAGTTCATCAAGGTTATCGGCCTAAGTGATTCGATGTTTGTTGCCGGGTGTTTCTTGGATACCAATACGATGAGATCATCGTGGAGGCTTGTGGGCAACATCTGGACATTCCATACGTCACTGAATACGTCAATTAGCTCTTCTTTCAATATATTTCAATTAGCGAGGTAAAATTCACCTGGTATGCCATCATTTCCTGACGACTTTCCTTTCGGTCCTTTCAGTGACGCTTCATATATTTCCTCTTCTGTAAATTCTTCGCTGAGAGAATTGTTATCTGCCTCTGTCAGCACGTAATCAATATCATTCAAACAAACTGATTCGAGTTTTTCGACTACGACTACTGCAGCATACAACTTGTATCTTGCAACAGTAGTCACCAAGGATCGCCATCGCAATGCATCTCTATTTATACTTGTGTTGAAGACATGGGCCAGAGGGAATCGGAGTTGTCTTAAATCAGGCAGAACACCAAAACATTTTGCGTGTAACTGGATGAAGAAATCATCTGCGCGACAGTGCGCGGCCTACAGAGTTTCAACAGAAGGAATGAAGATTGGAGTTTAACATTCAGGAGAATGACAGTTCAAATCACCGCCTGGCCTTCCTGATTTAGGTTTTCCGCGATTTCCTCAAATGTTGGGATAGATCCCTTTGAAAAGACACGGCCCATTTCCTTCCCCATCTTTCTTTACTCCAAGCTTGTGCTCCGTCTCTAATGACCTCGTTGCCGACGGGGCGTTAAACACCAATCTTCTTTCTTTTTTTTTTTTTTTTTTGAGTTTAACGTACAGTAGGTGACTATGTCATCAGAGGCGAAGCACAAACATTGGTTAAGGACGAGACGGGAAAGGAAATCGTCCGTATTCTTTCCAAACGAACCATTCCACCATTTACGCCGAGTGATTTAGGTGAACCACTGACACTCAAAATCTTGATGCCCGAACGTTGGCTTGAACTATTTTACTCCAGAAAGGAAGTCCAGTCCCTTAACCATTGCGTTCTAAGAACCTCAATATCGAGTGTTAAGATATTTTTACAGTTGTATCATTGTCCTGAGATACCTCTTCTATCTGCTACCGTGTAGGTAAAATTAAAGTGCAGCTACTCAAGGGGGTCCAGTGTGGGCTGTAGTTACCGCATTGCAGCGAATCTTGGTGGATATTCTACTGTATTAATGCGGATCCGATTTACGCAGCAAAAAATTACTTCCAAATTTGGCCACCAGGTTCAAATATGGCACTGCGAATGCAAGGTAGACGTACAGAAATGTTTCCACATACACTACTGGCAATTGACATTGCTACACCACGAAGATGACGTGCTTCAGACGCGAAATTTAACCAACAGGAAGAAGATGCTGTGATATGCAAATGATTAGCTTTTCAGAGCATTCACACAAGGTTGGTGCCGGTGGCGACACCCACAACGTGCTGACATGAGGAAAGTTTCCAACCCATTTCTCATACACAAACAGCAGTTGACCGGCGTTGCCTGGTGAAACGTAGTTGTGATGCCTCGTGTAAGGAGGAGAAATGCGTACCATCATGTTTCCAACTTTGATAAAGGTCAGATTGTAGCCTATCGCGATTGCGGTTTATCGTATCGCGACATTGCTGCTCGCGTTGGTCGAGATCCAATGACTGTTAGCAGAATATGGTATCGGTGGGTTCAGGAGGGTAATGCGGAACGCCGTTCTGGATCCCAACGGCCTCGTAGCACTAGCAGTCGAGATGACAGGCATCTTATCCGCATGGCTGTAACGGATCGTGCAGCCACGTCTCAATCCCTGAGTCAACAGATGGGGACGTTTGCAAAACAACAACCATCTGCACGAACAGTTCGACGACGTATGCAGCAGCATGGACTATGAGCTCGGAGACCATGGCTTTGGTTACGCTTGGCGCTGCATCACAGACAGGAGCGCCTGCGATGATGTACTCAACGACGAACCTAAGTGCACGAATGGCAAAGCGTCATTTTTTCGGATGAATCCACGTTCTGTTTACAGCATCATGATGGTCGCATCGTGTTTGGCGACATCGCGGAGAACGCACATTGGAAGCGTGCATTTGTCATCGTCATACTGGCTTATCACCCGGCGTGATGGTATGGGGTGCCATTGGTTACACGTCTCGGTCACCTCTTGTTCGCATTGACGGCACTCTGAACAGTGGACGTTACATTTCAGGTGTGTTACGATCGGTGGCTCTACCCTTCATTCGATCCCTGCGAAACCCTACATTTCAGCAGGATAATGTACGACCGCATATTGCAGGTCCTGTACTGGCCTTTCTGGATACAGAAAATGTTTGACTGCTGCCCTGGCCAGCACATTCTCCAGATCTCTCACCAACTGAAAACGTCTGGTCAATGGTGGCCGAGCTACTGGCTCGTCACAATACGCCAGTCACTACTCTTGATGAACCGTGGTATGGTGTTGAAGCTGCATGGACAGCTGTACCTGTACACGCCATCCAAGCTCTGTTTGACTCAATGCCCAGGCGTATCAAGGCCGTTATTACGGCCAGAGGTGGTTGTTCTGGGTACTGATTTCTCAGGATCTATGCACCCAAATTGCGTGAAAATGTAATCACATGTCAGTTCTAGTGTAACGTATTTGTTCAATGAATACCCGTTTATCATCTGCATTTCTTCTTGGTGTAGCAATTTTAATGGCCCGTAGTGTATAATGGATTAGGAACGGGATGTGGGCAGAAAAGATCAAACAAGTGAGGGGGATAATGTTGATTTTATTATTAACCGTCGCTCTCACACAATTTGTTCAACGTGAGCACTGGAGAGTGGAGACGTCGGCGGGATGCTGTGCAGAGCCAGATGTGCACCTGGTGGTGAAAACTGGAACTACTCGTAACTTTTTTTCTCAGCGTGAATCGGTTCCGCATTAACGCATGAGTACATCCACCAAGTTTCACTGCCGTATGATACTTACAGTCCACAATGGACCTCCGTGAGTAGCTGCACTTTAGTTGTAACCACCCGGTAAATCTTGTGCTGTAGACACGTCTTGCTTCGTGCTGGGTATCCCTCAGACCAAACCAAAGGTGCCAACACCAGCTGAAGTACTCATCTCTGCAAATGTACGCAGAATAAAAAAATAAGTAAATTTCAGTATGTTTAGCTTCATTCTGGATTACATCAGTGTGTGACTATTGTGAAGGACGCTATCTCTCAGAGTGTATCATCAGCATCATACAGGATGGGCCCGTAACACTGTGGCTTGAGTCGCCATTTAATGGATACTTCCGAGCCCCAATGCCCAGGAATGAGAGTTCTTTCGACAACCACCAGAATATGAGAAACATTATAGAACCAGAAGTAGTACAAATTGTTCGCCGGCCGAAGTGGCCGTGCGGTTAAAGGCGCTGCAGTCTGGAACCGCAAGACCGCTACGGTCGCAGGTTCGAATCCTGCCTCGGGCATGGATGTTTGTGATGTCCTTAGGTTAGTTAGGTTTAACTAGTTCTAAGTTCTAGGGGACTAATGACCACGGCAGTTGAGTCCCATAGTGCTCAGAGCCATTTGAACCATTTTTTACAAATTGTTCAAAGGTGTATTACAGCGCAAAGCTATGAATGTATTACAACAACGCAGTATTCGCTCGTAAAACACGTCTGATATTTATCCGATCGACGACTCTATTATGTTGCTCTTTCGGTGGCCAGCACAGCCGGCCGCTGTGACCGAGCGGTTCAGCGCTTCAGTCTGGAACCGCGCGACCGCTACGGCCGCAGGCTCGAATCCTGCCTCGGGCATGGATGTGTGTGATGTCCTTAGGTTAGTTAGGTTTAAGTAGTTCTAAGTTCTAGGGGACTGATGACCTCAGATGTTAAGTCCCATAGTGCTCACAGCCATTTGAACCATTTGGCCAGCACAGCTAAAATTGGACTGGATGTAAAATGTGTAGCACGTAGTTCCTCAGGGACTCACTCAGAACCTGTTTCGTTCAGGTCCGTGACGGGTAGTGGTCCTTATTACAAGATGAGGCAGTTCCAACAGCTACTAATTTGGCTGTGTAGGCCTCATTTACTACTGCGTGCATTTAATCGTGCTTTTGTTTAGCGATAGCTTATAGGTGGCTTACACTGTACATTTCTGATTATACTTTAACGGTTATTGATTAACTGACCTTGGAACCGATGATAAGATAATTGGCTTAGTAACTAACAACCCATAGATGTATTGGCTTGTTTGTGTCACTGAGTCAAGTAAACCACCGCAAAACTGGAAGCTAACCGACCTCGCAGCCTCCAAGATGTATGCAGAAATTCAGATAAAAACGTTATAAAATATGCACGCTGCACCCTTTTTTGCTTTTTTTGCCTTACTGGTCAGTGTAACGCCAAATCACAACTATTACACCCAAGAAAAACTGATTTTGCTTCCTAATAATATTGGTAGTACTACTGCGGAGGTCAAATTTGAGCCAGAAGATGGATGAGGTACGTGTGTGGATCCCATCTCGTGCATTGCGCCCGTTCTCTGCTGGGAAGAGTCACCGTGTGCAGTAAGACATTAACTTCAACTGGTAAATGTATACTGCTAATGATTAAAAGCGCCGGCCGCAGTGGCCGAGCGGTTAAAGGCGCTATAGTCTGGAACCGCACGACCGCTACGGTCGCAGGTTCGAATCCTGCCTCGGGCATGGATGTGTGTGATGTCCATAGGTTAGTTAGGTTTAAGTAGTTCTAAGCTCTAGGGGACTTATGACCACTGTAGTTGAGTCCCATAGTGCTCAGAGCCATTTGAGCCATTTTTGAACGATTAAAATCGCAACCCCATGAACACAATACGCCACGAACTGCCATCCTTGAATATGGAAATAATTTGTATTCAACTGCGTTGTGTTACAACTGTGGAGACTTGGTGTGGTGAAAATAATTCCAATATGTTTGAATAGAAGGAACAAAAAATTCCATATGTACAAAAAATGGATATGATTATCGTAGAGGAAGTGTTATAGAGTGAAACAGCTGAAAATCTATAATTCAAACATTGTCCAATACTGGAAAGGTAATTAGAATGTGCAACATTGGAAGCGAAGGTGGGTTCGTGAAAAATGCTAGCTTATGTTTTATTGGGCAAAAATGGATTGCAATTATAATTCTGAGAACAATGTTAGACATTACGAGAGCTGATTTATGTGCTCTCCAAAAGTTATCCAATGTATGTGTCATATACACTCCTGGAAATGGAAAAAAGAACACATTGACACCGGTGTGTCAGACCCACCATACTTGCTCCGGACACTGCGAGAGGGCTGTACAAGCAATGATCACACGCACGGCACAGCGGACACACCAGGAACCGCGGTGTTGGCCGTCGAATGGCGCTAGCTGCGCAGCATTTCTGCACCGCCGCCGTCAGTGTCAGCCAGTTTGCCATGGCATACGGAGCTCCATCGCAGTCTTTAACACTGGTAGCATGCCGCGACAGCGTGGACGTGAACCGTATGTGCAGTTGACGGACTTTGAGCGAGGGCGTATAGTGGGCATGCGGGAGGCCGGGTGGACGTACCGCCGAATTGCTCAACACGTGGGGCGTGAGGTCTCCACAGTACATCGATGTTGTCGCCAGTGGTCGGCGGAAGGTGCACGTGCCCGTCGACCTGGGACCGGACCGCAGCGACGCACGGATGCACGCCAAGACCGTAGGATCCTACGCAGTGCTGTAGGGGACCGCACCGCCACTTCCCAGCAAATTAGGGACACTGTTGCTCCTGGGGTATCGGCGAGGACCATTCGCAACCGTCTCCATGAAGCTGGGCTACGGTCCCGCACACCGTTAGGCCGTCTTCCGCTCACGCCCCAACATCGTGCAGCCCGCCTCCAGTGGTGTCGCGACAGGCGTGAATGGAGGGACGAATGGAGACGTGTCGTCTTCAGCGATGAGAGTCGCTTCTGCCTTGGTGCCAATGATGGTCGTATGCGTGTTTGGCGCCGTGCAGGTGAGCGCCACAATCAGGACTGCATACGACCGAGGCACACAGGGCCAACACCCGGCATCATGGTGTGGGGAGCGATCTCCTACACTGGCCGTACACCACTGGTGATCGTCGAGGGGACACTGAATAGTGCACGGTACATCGAAACCGTCATCGAACCCATCGTTCTACCATTCCTAGACCGGCAAGGGAACTTGCTGTTCCAACAGGACAATGCACGTCCGCATGTATCCCGTGCCACCCAACGTGCTCTAGAAGGTGTAAGTCAACTACCCTGGCCAGCAAGATCTCCGGATCTGTCCCCCATTGAGCATGTTTGGGACTGGATGAAGCGTCGTCTCACGCGGTCTGCACGTCCAGCACGAACGCTGGTCCAACTGAGGCGCCAGGTGGAAATGGCATGGCAAGCCGTTCCACAGGACTACATCCAGCATCTCTACGATCGTCTCCGTGGGAGAATAGCAGCCTGCATTGCTGCGAAAGGTGGATATACACTGTACTAGTGCCGACATTGTGCATGCTCTGTTGCCTGTGCCTATGTGCCTGTGGTTCTGTCAGTGTGTTCATGTGATGTATCTGACCCCAGGAATGTGTCAATAAAGTTTCCCCTTCCTGGGACAATGAATTCACGGTGTTCTTATTTCAATTTCCAGGAGTGTATTTAGATCACACATGGCGCACAAATTAACGATCTATAATATTGACGTCAATCAGTTGTAGAACTATGAAACATGTGTTATGCTAAAGAATTATGGCATTTTTGTAGAACGAAAATCTCCTGTACAAAAATCAACATGGAATCAGCAAAAAGCCACGTTGTGAAATTCATCTCGCCCTACTCTTCCATGAGGTCAATAGCGCTGTAGACGACGTTCCTCAGGTTGATGCCGTGTTCCTAAACTTCAGGAAGGCGTCTGGCACCGTCCCGCACTGCCGTTTAATGAAAAGAAGTTCGCTTTTACTGAATGTCGGACAAGATTTGCGACTCGATTCGAGGCTTCTTGCAGATAGAACTCAACGGAATAAAATTGACATACGTAAAGGTAACTTCCGGACTACCTCAAGAAAGAGCGATACTAGCGTTACTGTTTACGGTGTATATAAATGATGTAGTAGAAAGCGTCGGAAGACCTTTAAGACTGTTCGCAGATGATGCGGTTGCCTATAAGAATGTAGCGACGCCAGAAGACAGTATAGATTTGCAGAATGACCTACAGAGGATTAATGAGTGGTGCAGACTTTGGCAGTTGACCCTGAACTTAAATAAATGTAACAGCTGCGTATACATAAGAAAATAAACCCACTATTAGAATGAAATTTTCCCTGTGAAGCGGAATGTGCGCTGATGTGGAACTTCCTGGCAGATGAAAACTGTGTGCCGGACCGAGATTCGAACTTTGGGCCTTTGCCTTTCGCGGGCAAGTGCTCTACCATCTGAGATACCCAAGCACGGCTCACAACCCGTCCTCACAGCTTTATTTCAGCCAGTACCTCGTCTTCTACCTTCCAAACTTTACAGAAGCTCTTCTGCGAAACTTACAGAACTAGCACTCCTGGAAGAAAGGATGGTGTAGAGACATGGCTATGGCACCGCCTCGGGGATGAAGTTTGAAAGGTAGCAGACGAGGTATTGGCGAAAGGAAAGCTGTGACGACGGGTCCTCAGCCGTGCTTGGGTGCTTCCGTTGGTAGAACGCTTGCCCTCGAAAGGCGAAGCTCCTGAGTTCGAATCTCGGTTCGGCATACAGTTTTGATCTGCCAGGAAGTTTCATATCAGCGCACACTCGGCTGCAGAGTGAAAATTTCGTTCTGGAAACATCCCCCAGGCTGTGGCAAAGCCATGTCTCAGCAATATCCTTTCTTCTAGTAGTGCTAGTTCTGCTAGTTTCGCAGGAGAAAATGGTTCAAATGGCTCTGAGCACTATGGGACTTAACATCTGAGGTCATCAGTTCCCTAGAACTTAGAACTGCTTAAACCTAACTAACCAAAGGACATTACACACATCCATGTCCGAGGCAGGATTCGAACCTGCGACCGTAGCGGTCGCGCGGTTCCAGACTGAATCGCCTAGAACCGCTCGACCACTCCGGTCGGCTTTCGCAGGAGAGCTTCTGTGAAGTTTCAGAGGTAGAGGACGAGGTACTGGCGGAAGTAAAGCTGTGAGGACGGGTTGTGAGCCGTGCTTGGGTAGCTCAAATGGTAGAGCACTTGCCCGCTGAAGGCGAAGGTGCCGAGTTCAAGTCTCGGTCTCGCACACAGTTTTGATCTGCCAGGAAGTTCCAAATCCAGTACTGTACAACTACGCTACTACTGGAAACAGTATCTACCGTAAAAGATCTAGGAACAACTATTCAGAGCGACCTTAAGTGGAATGGGCACATAAAACAAATAGTAGGAAAATCTGATACGAGATTGCGATTAATAGGAAGAATCTTAAGGAAATGTAACTCATCCACGAAGGAAGTGACTTACAAGGCGTTTGTTCGACTGAAGCTTGAAAAATTGTTCCCCAATGTGGGGCCCTTACTAGGTAGGATTGCTAGAAGAGATTGAGAAGACCCAACGAAGTGGGGCGCGTTTCGTCGCAGGACCATTAAGTCGGCAGGAGAGCGTTACGTGCCCAACAAACTCCACTAGCTGTTGGTACAAGAGAGGCGTTGTGCATCGCGGAGAGGTTTATTATTGAAATATCAGGAGAATACTTTCTGCGAGCGTCGGACAACATATTACTTCCACCCACATTCATGTCACGAGATGATCTTCGACGCGAAAATACAACAAATTAGAACTAATACAGTGTAATACCGACAATCATTCTTCCCAAGCGCCATTCGCGAGTGGAACACGGAAGGAGAGATCAGTTCTTGGTACCAGAAGTACCCTCCGCCACACACCGCCAGGTGGCTTGCGGAGTATTGATGTAGATGTAGAATAATAAGTCTGTTAATACGGAATCCATCTATACTGTTGCCAATTAAAACAGGAACACTATGAAGATGGCACGCAAAAACGTTAAACTGGCATGAAATGTGCACTACTGGCCATTAAAATTGCTACACCAAGAAGAAATGCAGATGATAAACGGGTATTCATTGACATGTGATTACATTTTCACGCAATTTGGGTGCATAGATCCTGAAAAATCTGTTGTATCCTAGCCAGTAATGCCAACAGAGCCCACTGCCAAAAGGTTGGCAGCATCAAAGTACGGACGCCGTCCGCATAAGCAGCGCCAGCGAGACAGGAAATCGCCGCAAGTCTGCGCGCGCCACCGCTGGCTTCTGGGTTCTTAAGCGCTGGAGTCGCGAGCGCTAGGACAGTTCTGTATTCGCCGCTCAGTTGTATACTCGCCACCGAATTGTGTACTTGTTAGTCAGTTGTGTGTTCATCGCAGCAGAGTTGTTGTTTGTCGTCAGCCGACGCTGACCTAGCCGCTCCGACTCGAACTAGACAGATTTCTGTAGACACGGAGCTCATTACTGTGTTTCTGTATCTTCATTAAATAAAGATAAGTACCGACTTTTATTTAATCTGAGTGTTTGGGCTTTCATCTTTCTGTTCACTGTTCCAGCGGACCGGTCGGCCCGCTATTAAAAGTGTGGCGGTGACTTCGTAAGCCATTTCTACAGCCAAGTGTTTGTCGCTACGAACACCGCCACAAAACTGGCGACGAGGACTTCCGAACTCGTGTGCAGGGCTGGTTCAACTTGTTTCTGGTTTTCCTAATTGTAGCGATAGAATTTTGGGGGCTGGTTTACTTTGTGTTCACTATGTCTGCCGAATTACAACAGTTGATCTTGTTACAGAGTCAGCAAATACAAAGTCTGGTGGAAGCAATCGCCAAACAAGCGGCTAATCCACCAACACAAAAGGAACAAGCACAGGCGGCACCACAGTTCCGGGCTTTTGAGGAATCCAGAGAAGAATGGCGAGAATATTTCGCGCAGTTGCAGGCGCACATGACAGTCTACAAAATCACAGGTACTGAGCGGCAGCTTTATTTAATTTCCACTGCAGGCGTGGAAATCTATCGACTACTTTGTAAGTTGTTCCCGGAATCCCAGCCAGAAGCTTTAGACTATGACGTTGTTGTTAACAAGCTTGCTGAGTATTTAGAGTCGCGAGTTCATGTGGCAGCAGCCAGATTCAAGTTCTTCAGATTAAAGAAACTGCCACATCAATCTAATAAACAGTGGTTAACAGATTTACGGGGCCTCACCCGTCAGTGCCGATTTAATTGTGTGTGTGGAGCTTCCTACAGTGATGTCATGTTACGAGACGCTATTACGCAAAACATTGCAGATTCTCGTATTCGTGCTGCTATCTTAAAGTTGCCTGACCCGTCATTAGAGACTGTGATGAACATCATTGAAGCCCAAGATACTTTTGACTATGCTGAGTGTGAATTAGATCAGCCATGTATTTCTCAAATTGCCTGTGCTAAGCAAGTTATGTCACGCCCGCGGCCCCACCGGCAGAGTCAGACTGTAAACACTAGCCGGCCGCGGCGTGTTACACACATTCGTCAGCCGCGTGTGCAAAATGATAGTTAAGTCTTGCCCTAAGTGTGTTCTGGCTCATCCTCGTGAACGTTGCCCGTTAAGAAACGCGGTTTGTCACTTTTGTCAAAGGAAAGGACACATCCAGACTGTTTGTTTGCGTAAACGCAAGAACAATTCTAGTGCTGCCCAGCCCATGGATATTCATGTTCTTCAAAGCCAGCCCGCCCAGAAGGTCGCGCTTAAAGACTCTTCCACGGTTCGTGTGGGTAATAAACTTGTTCGCAATAAGCCACCCACCCAGCCCTCTGCTATGCGACCCAAGCGTAATTCAAACGCTGTAAAAAGTAATCTACAGACTGCAAGAGAAGCGGGAGTTGTTGTTCCACCTGCCCAACCCACGAGTTGTCGTAAGCAGCGAACACGCGCTACACGCGCTGATTTTGTGTCTTCCGCCTCCACTGCACCGATCCAGAGACAATGTAATAAACTATTTGTGAAGCTACGCATCCAGGATAAGACCTTCAATTTTCAATTAGACACTGGTGCGTCTGGTACTCTCATAAATAGTGCTACGTATACGGCTATCGGCCGCCCTGAACTTTCAGCGGCAAAACATTCTTTGGCTACTTACAGTGGCGAACAAATTCCTGTGTTAGGTGTATGTAGCGTGCCAGCCACATTCCGTGGCAATACAAAAACAGTTTCATTCACAGTGGTCCGTGCTACAGACAGTGTAAACATTTTCGGATTAGACTGTTTTGACTTGTTTGGCCTGTCTATCCAAGACAATGTGTTGCAACTTAATTCTGTTGTTGTTCCTCAAGACAGTATAACTGATTTGTGTAAACGATACAGTGACATATTTAAAGACGAACTGGGTTGTGCTGCGAACTTTGCCGCTCATATTACGTTAAAAGATAATGCTCAGCCTCGATTTTGTCGTGCTCGTCCAGTGCCTCACGCCCTCCGGGCACCTGTAGAAGATGAACTTCGTCGTTGGCAAAACAACGGTGTTATTCAACCCGTTTCAGCGAGCCAGTGGGCTTCTCCCTTAGTTATTATAAAGAAACCGTCTGGCAAGTTACGTTTGTGTGCTGATTTTAAGTCGACAGTTAATCCTCAGACTGTCATTGATTCTTTTCCTTTGCCTAGACCGGACGAGCTGATGGATAAGTTAGGGGAAGCTCGTTTCTTTTCCAAAATTGATCTCCGTGAAGCATATTTGCAATTGCCCCTCGACGAGCAATCACAACAGTATTTTGTCATAAACACGTCGTTGGGGTTGTTCCGTTTTCTGCGTTTGCCTTTTGGTTGTGCGTCAGCTCCAGCTGTTTTTCAGCGTTTTTTGCCTCAACTTCTGGCTAATGTGCCATCGTGTTGCAACTATTTAGACGATATTGTTGTGTCCGGTCGGACGCCTGCTGAACATTTCCGTAATTTGGAGTGTTTGTTTAAAGTGTTGTCTCAGGCAGGCCTACGTTGCAACATCGATAAATGTTCATTTTTCCTTACGGAGATGGAGTATCTGGGACATGTTATTAATGCTCAAGGCATTCATCCCTCCCAGTCACATTTAGCAGCTATTCGTGATTTGCCCGCCCCTCGCAATCTGCATGAATTGCAAGCAGTTCTTGGCAAATTGACATATTATATTAGGTTTATACCTAATGCATCATAGATTGCTGCACCGTTGCATCGTCTCCGCCGTAAGAATGTTCCGTTTGTGTGGTCAGCTGATTGCCAATCAGCCTTTCAGCAGCTTAAAGAGGCTTTATTGAATGATCGTTGTCTGGTCCATTACGACCCTAACAAGCCTCTGGTGTTAGCTTGCGATGCCTCTTCTTTCGGCCTCGGTGCTGTGTTGTCTCACCGCGTCGGTAACACCGAACGTCCTATTGCGTTCGCATCTAAATTGCTAAACAAAGCTCAGTGTAATTATAGCCAATTGGACAAGGAAGCGTTGGCTATTGTGTTCGGTGTCACAAAATTCCATCACTACCTCTATGGTAGACCATTCTATTTAGTCACAGATCACAAGCCCTTGACGTCACTGTTTCATCCGTCTAAACCAGTTCCTCAGCGGACAGCTCAGAGACTACAACGTTGGGCTCTTTTGTTATCACAATACCAGTATGAGATACTGTATCGCCCTACAGCTCAGCATGCAAACGCTGACGCGCTTTCTAGATTGCCGATTGCTGCGGATGATGTCTTCGATTTCTCTGAAGACTCTTGCCATCAGATTGACGCCGATGAGCATCAATCCCTCCGGGATTTTCCTATTGATTATCGTCAGGTGGCACGTGAGACAGCTACGGATCCTCATCTGAGTTTACTATTACGTTTTGTTAAACGTGGTTGGCCGTCCAAGGCAAAGGACATATCGGATCCTGTGGTTCGTCGCTATTATCCGCAACGTCATCTGTTGTCTGTTTCGCACGGAGTTTTGCTGTTACGCACCGAGAATGACCAGCTTCGTGTAGTGGTTCCCCAAGTGCTCCAATCCAAGGTCCTCGACTTGTTGCATCAAGGTCATTGGGGAGTGGTCCGCACCAAGCAGCTTGCCCGCCGTCATTGTACATGGCTCGGCGTTGATAAGCAGATTACGCAGATGTCTACAGATTGTTCGACGTGTGCCGAACACCAAGCTGCTCCGCCTCAACGCTGTTTTGAGTGGGCACGCCCTGCCGGTCCCTGGCAGCGAGTACATATTGATTTCGCTGGCCCATATTGGAATTCTCGTTGGCTCATCGTGATAGATGCATTTAGTAATTTTCCGTTTGTTGTGCCCATGCAGTCTACAACGTCTGCACAAACTATACAGGCGTTGACTTCAATTTTTTGTATTGAGGGTCTCCCAGAAGTTTTAGTGTCTGACAATGGTCCACAATTTACCTCTGCTGAATTTGAAAGTTTTTGTTCTGCCAATGGCATTCGCCATGTTCTTACTCCGTCGTTCCACCCTCAATCGAATGGTGCAGCGGAACGTTTTGTACGCACATTCAAGGATCATATGGACCGCCTTCGTGCTACGCACTCTCGTCAGCAGGCCCTCATCACGTTCCTGTCGTCGTACCGGACCACGCCACGCGACGGCCCTTCGCCTGCGGAGCTTCTCCACGGCCGTCGTCATCGCACCCTACTACGGTTGTTGCACCCCCCGGATCGACCCGCCGCTTCTGAGCATCGCACGCGTTTTCAGCGCAACGACGCCGTTTTTTTCAGAGTTTATCACGGTCGCCGTCGTTGGGAACGTGGTACCGTGATAAGTGTCCAGGGTCGCGGTTTTTATACTGTTCAAGGTGCTACTGGGGTGCACAGGAGGCATCAGAACCAGTTGCGCCGCGCTGGCCGCCCGGATTCTGCCGCTCGTTCTTTGTCCACAGATTTGGTCCGCGGCGGGTTCCAGCCGCGCCTTCCGACTTCGCTGCCGCCCCCAGGGCAGCAGCAGCAGAAGCAGCCGTCGCCGCTACCACGCCGACAGCCCGTCCCGTTGATGCCTCCCGCGCAGCTTCATTCGGGAGCGCCCCAGGTGGTCGCTCCGGCGCCTGCGGTCCCTCTTCAGTCGTCACCGCCTTCGGAGCTGATGGACGTCGACCCCTCAGCCGGGCCGCCTTCCCAAGCGGTGGCTGTGCAGCCTGTCCTGCAGCCGCTTTCCTTGGGCACCCCCAAGGAGTCTGACACCGCAGCGCCTTGTCCGGCGCCCGCTCAGCAGCCGTCGACGCAGCGTCAGGAGACGCTGCCTCTCTTCGTGGGTCCCGACGCCCCGTCGCGTCCAGTACCAGAAGCTGCGCCCGTGGTCACAGGCGTGCACCCTGACCTCGGTTTTCAGTCGGTGTTTCCCGGGGCCCCGCGCAGCCAATGCTGGGGTGCGGACCGGGGACTGCCACCGACAACAGTCTCCGCCCCGGTCTCTTCTGCTACGCCTGCGGCCGGACCCCTCCCCCGCCGTCGACGCTCGCCACGTCATTATTCAACGACGGTGCGGCGATTTGGGGGGGGGGGGGGGGAGGAGTGTTGTATCCTAGCCAGTAATGCCAACCGAGCCCACTGCCAAAAGGTTGGCAGCATCAAAGTCCGGACGCCGCCCGCATAAGCAGCGCCAGCGAGACAGGAAATCGCCGCAAGTCTGCGCGCGCCACCGCTGGCTTCTGGCTTCTTAAGCGCTGGAGTCGCGAGCGCTAGGACAGTTCTGTATTCGCCGCTCAGTTGTATACTCGCCACCGAATTGTGTACTTGTTAGTCAGTTGTGTGTTCATCGCAGCAGAGTTGTTGTTTGTCGTCAGCCGACGCTGACCTAGCCGCTCCGACTCGAACTAGACAGATTTCTGTAGACACGGAGCTCATTACTGTGTTTCTGTATCTTCATTAAATAAAGATAAGTACCGACTTTTATTTAATCTGAGTGTTTGGGCTTTCATCTTTCTGTTCACTGTTCCAGCGGACCGGTCGGCCCGCTATTAAAAGTGTGGCGGTGACTTCGTAAGCCATTTCTACAGCCAAGTGTTTGTCGCTACGAACACCGCCACAAAAAAATCAGTACCCAGAACAACCACTTCTGGCCATAATAACGGCCTTTATACGCCTCAGCATTGAGTCAGTGCTCAGTGGCGTGTACAGGTACAGCTGCCAGTGCAGTTTCAACACCATGCCACAGTTCATCAAGAGTAGTGACTGGCGTATTGTGACGAGCCAGTTCCTCGGCCACCCTTGACCAGACGTTTTCAGTTGGTGAGAGATCTGGAGAATGTGCTGGCCAGGGCAGCAGTCGAACATTTTCTGTATCCAGAAAGGCCCGTACAGGACCTGCAACATGCGGTCGTGCATTATCCTGCTGAAATGTAGGGTTTCGCAGGGATAGAGCCACGGGTCGTAACACATCTGAAATGTAACGTCCACTGTTCAGAGTGCCGTCAATGCGAACAAGAGGTGACCGAGACGTGTAAACAATGGCATCCCATACCATCACGCCGGGTGATAAGCCAGTATGGCGATGACGAATACACGCTTCCATTGTGCGTTCTCCGCCATGTCGCCAAACACGGATGCGACCATCATGATGCTGTAAACATAACCAGGATTCATCCGAAAAATTTACGTTTTCGCCATTCGTGCACCCAGGTTCGTCGTTAAGTACACCATAGCAGGCGCTCCTGCTTGTGATGCAGCGTCAAGGGTAACCGCAGCCATGGTCTTCGAGCTGATAGTCCATGCTGCTGCAAACATCGTCGAACTGTTCGTGCAGATGGTTGTTGTCTTGCAAATCACTGGCGCTCCTGTCTGTGATGCAGCGTCAAGGGTAACCGCAGCCATGGTCTCCGAGCTGATAGTCCATGCTGCTGCATACGTCGTCGAACTGTTCGTGCAGATGGTTGTTGTATTGCAAACGTACCCATCTGTTGACTCAGGCCTCGATACGTGGCTGCACGATTCGTTACAGCCATGCGGATAAGATGCCTGTCATCTCGACTGCTAGTGGCACGAGGCCGTTGGGATCCAGAACGGCGTTCCGTATTATCCTCCTGAACCCACCGATTCCATATTCTGCTAACAGTCATTGGATCTCGACCAACGCGAGCAGCAATGTTGCGATACGATAAACCGCAATCGCGATAGGCTACAATCTGACCTTTATCAAAGTTGGAAACATGATGGTACGCATTTCTCCTCCTTACACGAGGCATCATAACAACGTTTCACCAGGCAACGCCGATCAACTGCTGTTTGTGTATGTGAAATCGGTTGGAAACTTTCCTCATGTCAACACGTTATAGGTGTCGCCACTGGCGCCAACCTTGTGTGAATGCTCTGAAAAGCTAATCATTTGCAAATCACAGGATCTTCTTCCTGTCGGTTAAATTTCGCGTCTGTGGCACATCATCTTCGTGGTGTAGCAATTTCAATGGTCAGTAGTGTACATCGTGCATGGACAAGTAAACGATCAACATGTCAGGACAACCGCACGAAGTAGAGATGAATGACACCATCTGCAATCTCGATAAAACGTTTTCGATTGAGAAATCGCGTTTGAATGTTGATTTTATGTGAAATGATTTTGTGGTGACTTTTATAACAAGGAGAAACATCTAACATAGCGTGTCGGATTCAATAGCGGCAGGATTGTTACGTATCGATTCTGTGGTTTATCGTTCGGCGATATTACTGCAGGCGCTGGGCGGGGTCTCACGACTGCCGTGCGATAATCTGAGAGATCATAAGTGCTGTACACCGTGCAGGATCTCACTGACCCCATACGATTACCCGCGAGATAACAGACACACACACTGAGGTGACAAAAGTCACGGGCTAGCGATATTCACATGCGCGGCGAGTAAGAGGGTGCGCCGGGGCTCGAGCAGTCCCATGCATAATCTTGTAGGTTCACCGCACCCACTAAATTTTTAGCTTGATAAAAATAAAATAAAATAAATATTTCTAACCTGCCTTTATCAAAAAGTAGTGAATTATTAAAACACTGAGTTGGAAGCTACAGTTTCTGACCTTTAAAAAATATCTGTTTGTTTTAGATATCTTTGCTTAAAGGCAACCAAACAACACACTCCCTCATTCCTTGCCTTTCTGTGGCCAAGTCAAAGGCATTCTCCAGAATAACAGTCGCACTATACTATAAATTGCATCCCGTCTTTTCGCCTTGCTTTCCTTTCCTTAGCAGTGACACGCCACAATTGTTTTAAAATATCTGTTAGCCAATATTAAGCAATAATAAAGAAAAATCTGAGATACAAGGAAGCCGATTGTTATAGACTACCTCTTGTTCACATGCAGCATCGACACAATTTTTAAGAATTAATGTCATTGGCTACATCTTTGGCAAAGAAATAGGACGTTTTAACGACTGTTTGTACATCATTGTAGCTAAGTAAAACAGCAAATTTGATGGTTCCCAAAATTTATATATTCTGCTTCTGACCTAGAGATTCACAGTGCAGTACTAATACTTAAAAATGTATATGAGGAGGATTTATCCAGTAAATTCCCAGACCAACAAAACTCTGAAAAAAGAAGTAGCCTCATTACCTCGGTAGTTGGTTAACAAAACTATTAGTAACAGAGAATTCAATTGTAGCTGTAGCGTTCCAGATTAACGCACAAAATGTTACCAGTTTGTAACTGTTCCTGTTCCTTCCACTGAACGCTTGTTTTTCAAGCCCATACATACAAAGAACTATCAATAGAATGCTATGACCATCAAGCATCATTGGAACGAACTACCATTTTGAAACCATAAAAAAAATCGCTATCATTTCTCCATAGAAAGGTGGCACCTGAACAACAATAAAAACACAGTACATAAAATAACTTACTTTCCAATATGACTTATGGACGTTACTCCATCTACATGTAACTATAATATAATGTCTCATAGTACCATTAGTTTGAGAATGGAACCAACTATCATTTTACGAGAGTCAAAAAAATAGTACGTGACTTACGCTAACAACATACACTGACGGGAAAAAATCGTAAGACCAAGAAGGAGTTGTGCGAAATAAGCAAAAGCTGGTGAGCGTGTTTCTACATCTCTCAGATAACATTTATTGATATTTCGCGCCAGTCGCATAAGATTGGCGTTGTTAGCGCCACTATGAGAATGCAAATCAGGTTTGCCTTAAATACGCGCTGTATTTAGTTACTTTTGGGGTTGGTTGTGGTGAGTTGATGTTAGCCAACAAAGCCTTTAAGGCGACAAAGACGCCGTTATCAACACATCAGTAAGTTCGAACGAGGTCTTGTAATAGGGCTACGAGAAGCTGGATGTTCCTTCTGCGATACTGCACAAAGGGTTGGCAGGAATGTAGCCACTGTACGTGACTGCTGTCAGCGGTGGTCACAAGAATGTACGCTCGCAAGAAGACCGGGCTCCGGACGGCCACGTGGCACAGCCGAGACGGAAGACCACGGTGTTCACTGATGGCTCTGGCACATCGTACTGCATCTGCAGCAGCAATTTGAGCAGCAGTTGGCACCACAGTAACACAAAGAACTGTTACAAATCGGTAACTTCACAAACAGCTCCAAACCAGACGCCCTATAGCATGCATTCCACTAACTCCAAACCATTGCCGTTTGTAAATTCTGTGGTGTCAGTGAGACCTCATTGTAGGGCAGGTAGGAGGTCTGTTGTGCTTCCTGATGGAAGCTGGTCCTGCCTCGGTGCCAGTGATGGCCGTGTGTTGGTTAGAAAGAGGCCAGTTGAGGGCCTGCAATCAACCTGTCTGCGTCACACTGCACCAACAACTGGAGTTAGGGTCTTGGTGTGAGAATCGTATGACAGCGAGAGCACTCTCGTGGTTATCCCTCGCACCCTGGCTGCAAATTTTTCTCCAGTCTGGTGATTCGACCTGCTGTGCTGCCATTCATAAACAACATTCCAGGGGGTGTTTTCCAACAGGATAACGCTCGCCCACGTACCCCTGTTGGAACCCAACATGTTACCTTGGCCTTCTCGATCACCACATCTGTCTCCAGTCGAGCACATATGGGCATCATCAGACAACAACTCCAGCGTCATTCTCAACCAATATTAACCGTCCCTGTATTGACTGACCAAGTGCAACACGCCTGGAACTCCCCACAAACAGACATCCAGCAGCTGTCCAACACAATGCATCCACGTTTGCATGCTTGCATTCAACAATCTGACGATTACAGTTGTTATTAATGTACCTGCATTTCATATTTGCAATGGCTTATCGCCAGCTCACATTGCCCTGAGATCTTGCAATGTTAATCACTTACATATGTTACCTAGACAAATGTATTCCAGAAATTTCATTTCTCAACATTAATTATTTTTTAGTGTTGCGATTTTTTTCTTCAGTGTAGTACATAAAAGAACTTATATTCCAAGATGATTTATGGACGTCACTCTATCTAAAAGTAAGTATAATATAAGACAAAATCTCGTAGTATTATTAAGTAGACGTAGAATAAAATGATGTATAAACGTAATGTCAACAGGAAAACTTGATAATGGCACGTATGCCGAAACAAGCTTGTCGTGAACTTAGGTAATCAACGATAAATGAAGAATTTGCAGCTAATTTTGTCGAAAGTATAAAGAAGACGTCATATTATGACCGTTTTCATGCTACGAGCTCAGAAGAGAAGACGTCTTAAAGTTACTGATGTACATTACCTTTCGCGTTCATTAGTGAGGCCTGGATTCAGCCCTGGTGTTTTCCAGCTTTGTGATACGGTAAGTCCATCGTGATGATGTATGCAGGACCGGGACTTGTCTGAAGACATATCTACATATCGAAGAATGTAGGACACTTCATGGCGTTAGTTCGTAGCCGTTGTCACCTTATTATATTGACCATCTGTAGTTTGGGTCTCCTGTGTCTCGATTCTGCACGAAATGTCATCAGTCTCCACTCTAAGTGTCTAACGACCAGAACAGTGAAATCTGTAGGTAGGGCGAATCGTTTGTGACAGACTAAGCTCATACTGACTTCATACACAGCTGCCGTAGAAAACAAAAAAAGGTAATTTCGATGATAAGCCAATTTCTACGAGATGCGACCGGATTCCGGAATCGCTGTGCATACTTTTTTGTGTATTGTTGAGTCAGAAATTTCTATTAATGTACAAGATGAATAATACACATGATGAATGTGAAGAGAAGGACAAAAAGACAGACGTTAACCATAAACTCAGCATACTGCGTGCTCTAGTCGATTTCCAAATCCCTCCCCAACCAAGGAAATGGAATGACACACACTCAATCGATACAAATTTACCTCAGTCGTACCCAAGAGTTTAGACTAGCAGTCCTGGCACAATGGCTGTATTGTTATGTCACTCTTCTGCTTCCGTGAAATCGCGAAACGAACGTTCTCTGTCGTCGCGTAATTTGGCGATGTGCGACGCACACAGTCTATACTACTGTATAAAAACAAGACACTGTATAACGTTGTTACCAAAAATCTCGGAAAGCTCTTGACTACTACTTGATTGAGAAGTAGGGGCACCGGTCTCGTAAACTGAGATACGGCCGGGAGAGCGGTGTGCTGACCACATGCCCTCCATATCTGCATCCAGTGATGCCTGTGGTCTGAGGATGACACGGCGGCCTGTCGGACCGTTGGGCCTTCCAAGGCTTGTTAGGACGGAGTTTAGTTTTAGTTTCATGATGGTATATAAATATATATACAACATATAGGGGAAACATTTTTAGCAAAAATCTTAAGAAGTCCTTGGCTGATTATTTTCAAATTTTTACACGTTGCTCTAATAAAAGTTCGGACGGACATAGGCTATAAACAGGGATGCATATTTTCCAAAAATTTCGAAAAATCCTTGACCGAATTTTTTGGTGTTCTAATAAACCTTCGGACGGGAGTAAGGTATACATAAATACACACACACACACACACACACACACACACAGATGGTTGTTAGCAAAAATCTCGAAAAGTTCATGACCGATTAACATCAGATTCTTATACGATACTCCTTTGGTGATTTATTCCACCGTGTACTCTAGGGATTGATCGATGAGAGGATACGGAGCAAAAAAGGTCTAATGAACTTATGTCCGCAAATGCATGATTTCCATGCTAGAGACCATTTATTCAATCATACTTTGTTACAGAGATTGTTGTCTAATACGCACTGTACCATGCAGCCTCAGTTACAGTATGCATGGTTCCTCCTAGAGGGTGGTACTGTTCTTCATATGTCATGCCCTAACGCCCCCTCCTGCCATAGTAATTGGTAATGTTGTGTCCGATACACTTCTCTTGCTGACACACCTTGTAGCGGATGTGATACAGCGTTGTACACAATGGTTTCGTATTCGAATCGAGAGCGTTCGACTGGTGTTTACTTACGGAAAGGCAAACGGCAACGGACGGCTGACAGCAAAGTTGTATCAGGAGCCTATCCCCGCCGCAAGAACCAGAGCATTCAATGTTTGTAACAGTGTTTCGCCGTTTGTATGAGACAGGGTCGTTTCAGGAAACAGGAAATCATGAAGAACGTCCCGCAGTGTTAGGACTCCAGACTTCGGGGAAAATGTGATTAACACTGCGAAGGCGACCGCCGTGTCAGTACCAGGAAGTCGGCCCGCCGGTACAGGGCATGCCAGACACTGTGTGAAACGTTCTCCATGAAAATTAATATCCTCATCACTTACAGCGTATTCAGGGCTTAATAGCGACAGACTTTCCACATCGGGAGCAGTTTTGTCACTGGTTTCTTCACCAGGCAACCACGATTCCGGGATTTATGTCACCCATCCTACTCACAGATGAGGCCACCTCACAGAGGAGGCCACCTTTACGCGGAGTGGTATCTTCAGCTTTCGTAACATTCATCTGTAGAATACTATGCAGAACCCCCATGGTATGGTGACAGCGAATCGTCAGCGTCGGTGCAGCCCGAATATGAGGGCCGCGATAGTTGGCGACCGCATTTTGGGACCAGTCTTCCTTCCACGTCGCCTAACAGCCCGGAACTGGCGGCGTTTATTGCGCGTGACTTTGCCCCCCCCCCCCTCCCCTCCGTTGTAGGAAGTGCCATTGATGATTCGAAGGGTTTTGTGGCTTTTACATGATGGTGCTCCACCCCACTTCGCCGTTAACGTCCGGACGCATGTCAATCGTGTCTTTCCTGGTCGATGGATCAGACGAGGGGGCCCAGTTGTATGGGCTGCTCGATCACCGGATCTCAATTAGTGCGATTTCTGGTTATGTGGCCATCTCAAAAGTATCGTGCATGCAAAGCCTATTCCGGATGTGGAGACACTGGAGCAGGATATTCATGATGCCTTTGACACTGTTCTGATGCAGCCTGGCCGATGTGGACGTGTGAGACAACATGCTACGGCGCGTGCCCACATACGTTGAGGCACATGGAAACCATTTTCAACACATACCGTAGCTTTGGCTGCGTGGTAGAGAGTTTATTAGACTGCAGTCTCCGTTACAATGTATGATTGAATAACTGGTCTCTAGCGTGGAAACCATGCATTTCCGGACACAAGTTCATTAGACTTTACTTGTTCCGTATCCTCTCTTCGATCAATCCCTAGAGTTTGTATACGGTGGAAGAAATCACTCTGTATATACATACACCGAAACCCCGAAGAACCTGGTATAAGCACGCATTTTCAAATACAGGGACATGGAAACAGGCAGAATACAGCGCTGCGGTCGACAACGCCTATATAAGACAACAAGTGTCTGGCGCAGTTGTTAGATCGGTTACTGCTGCTACAACGGCATACTATCAAGTTTTGGGTGAGTTTGAATGTGGTGTTGTAGTCGGCCCACGAACTATGGGACACAGCATCTCCGAGGTAGCGATGAAGTGGGGACTTTCCCGTACGACCATTTTACGAGTGTACCATAAATATCAGGAATCCGGGAAAACATCAGATCTGCATCTATGCGGTCGAAAAAAGATCCTGCACGAAAGGGACCAACGACGACTGAAGAGATTCGTTCAATGTGACAGAAGTGCAACCCTTCTGCAAATTGCTGCAGATTTCAGTGCTGGACCAACAACAAGTGTCAGCGTGCGAACCACTCAACAGAACATCACCGATATGGGCTTTCCGGAGCCGAAGGCCCACTCGTGTACCCTTGATGACTGCATGACACAAAGCTTTACGCTTTGCCTTGGCCCGTCAGCACCAACATTGGACTGTTGATGACTGGAAACATGCCGCCTGGTCGGATGAGTCTCGTTTCAAATTGTATCGAGCAGATGGACAACTCATGAATCCATGGATCCAGCATGTCAGCAGGGGACTGTTTAAGCTGGTGGAGGCTCTGTAATGGTGTGGGGCATGTGCGGTCCATTCGGCATGTTGTTGGGCCCATCTGTATCGCGCTGCATGGTGTGGTGGTGGCAAAATGGACCACGCTATGGACGTCGGGAGTGAAGTCGCGCATCATGCAGCCTACTGCGCACAGTTTGAGTCGTAACACGACGTCCTGTGGCTGCACGAAAAGCATTATTCAACATGGTGGCGTTGCTGTCAGGGTTCCTCCGAGCCATAATCCGTAGGTAGCGGTCATCCGCTGCAGTAGTAGCCCTTGGCCGGCCTGAGCGAGGCATATCATCCACAATTCCTGTCTCTCTGTATCTCCCCAATGTCCGAACAACATCGCTTTGGTTCACTCCGAGACGCCTGGACACTTCCCTTGTTGAGAGCCCATCCTGGCACAAAGTAACAATGCGGATGCGATCGAACCGCGGTACTGACCGTCTAGGAATGGTTGAACAACATGAACCGTGTACCTCTTACCTGGTGGAATGACTGGGACTGATCGGCTGTCGGACCACCTCCGTCTCATAGGCATTGGTCGTGCATGGTTGTTTACATCTTTGGGCGGGATTAGTGATATCTCTGAACAGTCAAAGGGACTGTCTCTGTGATACAATATCCACAGTCAACGTCTGTCTTCAGGAGTTCTGGGAACCGGGGTGATGGAAAACTTTTCTTGATATATGTAATATACATATGTGTGTTTACTATATAATAGGAAAATTGTTAGCAAAAATCACGAAAAGTTCTTCACCAATTTACATCAATTTTTTACAAGATTCTGTAATAAACATACAGATGAAGGTATGTCTATGTAGGAGAGGGTGCTGAAAATTAATGCCCCCCATTTTTTTGTGTGAAAAGTCTTAAGTAAAACGAACGTTATCAACATTCTACATCTTTATTCTTCACACTTACATACTTGAAGGCCTCTGCCTCTACAGGCATCAGAATTGTAGCGTGTAACATGGTGGTGTGTAACTACGTCAGTGCTTGAGAAACGGAGTTTCGAATTCGAAGAGTACGTCCACATATCGAGCACCCTCACCTTCAGCATGACAATGCCAGATCACTCACGTTGGTGCGGCAGCTGCAACAAACCGACGCCTTGGGTTCACTGTCATCAGTCATCCTCCATACTCTCCCAACTTGGCCCCCATCCGATTTTCATCTGTTTCCAAAACTTAAAGACCACATCTGAGGACTTCACTTTGATAGTGAAGAAGAGGTGTAAACAGAGGTTTTGCAGCTCTGTCAAGAAACCTAAAAATTGTACAGTGACGGTATCAACTAATCGGTCTCTTTCTGGGAGGAATGTGCTCGTCACCAGGGTGACTTCGTTTCGAAATAAATATAACAATGAAGAATCCAGATGGAATAATGACAATTTTATGAAAAGGATAGATTGCTACTCACCATGTAGTAGAGATGTTGAATCGCAGACAGGCACAACAAAAAGACGGCTAAAAAAGTAAGATTTCAGCCAAAATGGCGTTTTCTGAATTAGACAACATACACACACTCACATTCACGCGAACAGAATTCAGACATAAGTTTCCTTTAATTTACGTCTATGGTCACAAACTTTTTGTTAACAAAAAGACGTAAATTAAAGGAAACTTATTACATATACGAGTCATTGTTTTTTCGCGACGATGTCGCAGCTTGTGAAGGAACTCAGACACATGTGACAACTGTCTCTGGCTGCCGGGACCAGACCTCGGCAGCGTGCACTGGACTGTTCGCTGGGTGCTCAAACGGTTCGGTGACGTGACTGAACTAAACGTCGTACTTACGAGGTACTGCTACGGACAGCAACGAATAAAATAGCACCTGCACGGAATTACGGTCACATCCCAGTCTGGAGGACAGCATTTATCGACGTCTACGGTTGTTCACAGCAAGGCGTGCAGGGAAGACAATGGTTAGTAGAGGGGGATGCACTGAACAGTTCAAAACTGGGCCGCCCTCCGACATGACGCGCTCTGTAGTGCTTCATCTCTGAAAGACCCAAAAGCCCGTTTTACAGTAGCGTCTACTCGTGGTGGGAGCGCGTCACGTGCCCATGTGTAAATCACCACCTCACGAGTGGGTCATTGACGCCAGTGATCAATTGACAGTGCTGAGAGTAGAGATCTAAAATCCTGAGTATGTTAACTGGACACACGAAGAAACGGGGGACGGCTGAGTCAGTTTACCAGCTCTCGCCGCTTCCACTCGTGTTATAGTAATATATTATCTGTCTTCTTAATAAGTGTTTTACAGTTTACTTTGTTTTCGTGACCCATTGGGAAGGCTGATTGAGGATCTGACACTTGCTCTCTGTAATGTCTCTCGCCCGACAGGTCAAATACCTGAACACAAATAAATAATTAAATTAGGGGCCGGCCGTGGTGGTCTAGCGGTTCTAGGCGCTCAGTCCGGAGCCGCGCGACTGCTACGGTCGCAGATTCGAATCCTGCCTCGGACATGGATGTGTGTGATGTCCTTAGGTTAGTTAGGTTTAAGTAGTTCTAAGTTCTAGGGGACTGATGACCATTGATGTTAAGTCCCATAGTGCTCAGAGCCATCTGAACCATTAAATTAGGTTTTACAACTCTGGCTCAAAGAAAAGTCATACGCTGTGCACAGATGAGAACGTAAACAGATATAAGTCTAACGAAAATAGTTTCTACAGGTAAAGTTCATCTCTATTGATGGAAGAAAATTGTTTAAGATGGTATTTGGTGCTTAGAAAGAAACAAGACACTAGAGGTAGAATAAGTATTGTTTCATGTTTTTATATGTATTTATCTTCTCGAGCAAATTGATGAGGTGATTTTGTAATGTTTGGCCTACACTTTTCCTACTCTTTCAGTTTCTAGAAGAGAGGAGGATTTACCGTGCACCTTCGTCAGCAGCATTCACATTCACATTCTTGGCTTTGACTATTAGTAACCTCGGCTATCAGTGATAATTCTTTACTCCAACTTCTGTAAGGCTGTTGGTACCTTATAGCGTCACGTTTACAGCAGATAGCACTCAGAATATCCACAATTTTAGTCCTGGCATATAAACAAAAACGATCACTCGTGAGAAGGAAATGCCACGTGCAGCCGAGTGAGACAAGGAAGTTGCTCGTATAGAAGGGGTTTAACGTAGACAAGACGTTTGATCTTAACATTCCTTTCTTAAAAAATCATCATCTTCTGTTGCTAACAGCCATATATCCAAACTCCCTACCTCTCTCAATTTTTGCATTATCGTGATTGTGAGAGGCGGCCGTCTTCTTTTATGTTTTTCGCAGCCTAAAGCCGCAGACTAGCACTCGATGCTCTATGGATCCTTTCATCACGTCAATGTGGATTTCTTCTCCATTCTTTTCCACCTCAGCTGATGTTCTGTCGCTAACCGACTATGTCGACTTTACATCAAATTATATCCTTCCTTCCACTTCTTACGGTATTCCGTCTGGTACCGACTTGCAGTAATCGTTTAGATTTGCTTACTGTCCGCTTGTGCCAACTACGGCCATCCGGAATGGTCAACGTTGCAACCAGCAAATAGGACAGAATGATCCAAAATTTTGGGTGTGCAGTTTTATGAAAACTTGAACTGGAAGAAGTATATTACTGAGATTCTTAGGCCCGCATCTCGTGGTCGTGCGGTAGCGTTCTCGCTTCCCACGCCCGGGTTCCCGGGTTCGAGTCCCGGCGGGGTCAGGGGTTTTCTCTGCCTCGTGATGGCTGGGTGTTGTGTGCTGTCCTTAGGTTAGTTAGGTTTAAGTAGTTCTAAGTTCTAGGGGACTGATGACCATAGATGTTAAGTCCCATATTGCTCAGAGCCATATGAACCATATGAGATTCTTAAACAATTAAGCTCAGCTACTCTTGAGCTTTGTAGAATTGCTAGTCTTGTAAACAAACGAATCAACCTCCTGACATAATTTGCATATTTATACTCAATAATGCCTTGTCGAATAATTTTCTGGAGTAAGTCACCAGTTAGAAAGAAAGTACTGATTGCAGAAAAACGAGCAGTAAGTATAATATATGGTGTTCACTCATAGTCGTCGTGCAGGTACATCTTCAAGGAGTTTGGCATTTTAAGTACACCGTAAGAATACATATTTTCAGTAATGAAGTTCATGCTAAATAATCCATCACAATATGAGAAGAGGTGTGATGTCCATACCTACAACACTACAGGAAAGAATGACGTTCATTACCCGTTATTAAAGCTGTCAGTAGTGCAGAAAGGGGACCAATATGCATCAACAAAAATTTTGACCCATTTGCCCAATAACATAAAATGGCTAACAGGTAGCAAAGGAAGTTTTACATCTAACTTAAAATCATTTCTCCTGCACAATTCCTATTATTCCACGGACGAACTCCTGTTTCAAAACTGGTAGCGCGGAAAAAACCTTGCTTTTAAGTGCATTTGCACGAGTATGTCTAAAAAATAATGTCTTCATTAATGATAAGAGGAACCATGTATACATATTCTGTACTGAGAATCGTTCAAATGATCTACGATACATGCAACCAATTAACCAACTAACTATTGATCAGAAATGCTCGCTCTGTAACAATGGCGATCATTTGAAGATACGTCAGCTGATTATGTGGATATGCAGACGATTTAACCCCAGGAGGGACTCCCGGCTCACACCGAGACTCTTCCTCATCCCTCGTCGCACCCAAGTAGACCTAATCCGTTGCGAGGCCCACGAGAAAGACAGACCGCGGCGGGTACGTCACGAAGGTAGTCCTGAACTCGCTCACTCGCTCAGCTCAGCAGACAAAATGCGTTTCTAAAACTGTTAGCTCGGAGCTGGGCGTTTAAGTACTAACGAGAAATGCATCTTCCACTGGAACCTGCTATTATGAAGTCTTACTGATTAACAGTACTACAGCAAAATTTATTTTAAGATCAGTACTCGATATAAATGGTATAACGGCTTGTTTAGAGCATTTAGTCTCTTCTGCTTAACAGTACTCATTACATGCTGGAAGTGGTGCCTTATGCAACTGATAATCATTTTACCATGATTTTATTTTATTGTACGCCAGTACAGCCGTAACAAATTATAATTAGGCCCACGGACTTCACACCATTATAGGACTAATAACAGTAACATTCCATAATAGCGAATTCCAGTAGAATATTCAGTTTTCGTTTGTACGGACACGCCTAGTTGCTAGTTAACAGGTGTAGAAACGTAGTTTGTCTGCTGATTTGAGCGAGCGAGAGAGCGCAGGACTACCTTCGTGACGTACACGCCGCGGCCTGTCTTTCTCGTATGCCTCGAATCAACACCGACTCTCCTTTGAGTCGGTGTTGCTCGAATCCGTTGCTCGTGACGTCACGGTGGGCAGCAGTAGCGCGCCAGTGAGACGAGACGGGGAAAGGTAGCTGTGTAGTGACGTAAATCCGGCAGCAGCAGTGGCTGCGCGAGATCGCGAGGCAGACGGACTTCGCGGAAGGAGGCACCCCTCCAACCCCTCCCCCACCCCCTCCCTCGCCTACTGCCCCACCACAGATCTTTCCGGCGGCACCGGCGCCGGCTGAGGCGTGTTTGGCGTTCAGTCGTGAGCCGCCAGCCACGAGCAAACCAGCTGATTGCCTGCCGCCTGCACAACCACAACAGGTACTTTGCTCTGGCTTCGCCTCTTCCTTATCATACTCTACGCCACTAAATTCATTCTCTCTCTCTCTCTCTCTCTCTCTCTCTCTCTCTCTCTGTGTGTGTGTGTGTGTGTGTGTGTGTGTGTGTGTGTGTGTCCACCACGTTCGTTACTACTGAGTTATATGACTGCTAGTAATCTGTAACTGGTACGTCTTACATCGATACGTATGTCTAGTTAAAAGAAAAGTGGCGTCTATTGTCCTACAATAGGCGCATAGCCACTGTACATGTTGGAGTACAGCTTTAACTTTAGTGCTTCAGCTGACTGTTGGGACATCTTTACTGCCAAATCAACGATGTAGAATTCATTCACAGATACAAGTATACTTCTCATTCACATCACAATAAAGGTACTCCCACAGTCAGCTGAAGATAGTGAACTTCCATTTCACTAATTTACAGTACGGCGTCTAAGTACATTTCAGTGTTGAATTACATTACAATATTTTTAAACACTGAATACTCATTCATAAACAAACACCTAGGCCTTGTATACTCTTATATTTGATGGACTTTGCGGTCGTAATCAGGAATTCCTGATACCCCCCTCTCTATGCTCTAGTGCTGGCTTCTTCTCTGATGTGTTGGATTTGTCAGTTAACCATGAGTTCATTTCGTTATCGACATTTATCAAAATTGGCCTCTGTAGCTGCCATAAAATCAGACCCATCTAAAACTTATTCAGTTTCTTTTTACAGTATGCTTAACGAGAATAGTTGCCGTCTCTGGGGAGTTCTCTTATTTCACGGAAGTTAATTGGTGCAGTATGTAATAACTGACTGAAAAGTGCTACTGCTTAATTTATAGTAGTATAATGATAAATCTTACTTTTTAAACACATACTATGTGGCAGTTTCTTTCAGAATAATGTATAATACTACTAGAAGACTTACATATTTGCGCCCTATTAAATATGTTGCAAACGTCAATGCGGGAATGTCACCACAGGGGTAATTAAAATAAATTGTGAGGCCGTCTTGACCGGGAAACATAAAAATTCATACAAATGTAAGTCTAGATCGGCCACAAATTTTTGTCTTTGCTCTGTTGTTTGAAAATGTTCATTCGGAGGGCAATAATATAAGAAACGTTTTTTGTCACCTCTGTATGTTGTCGATAACGAGGGTTCGTGCGTTCGTTTCCTTACATCACACCAGCAGCCGATATTATGGCGGTCATCTGTGAAAACGTCACGACCACATATGGCATACAAAGGGCCTGCAAACAACACGGTACATCATATAGAAGCAGGACTTAGATATCAAAACCCACCCCCATTGTCCACAATTCGAATTAATCCATGAACTTTCGTGTACCAGACGCCAGAGTTGTGCGAATATGCCTAATGGATCCAGTTATATTTTTAATATTAAGTGGGTTAATTTTTTCGTACGTTTGGTAACATAATTCACATATCCATCACCTCACAGTAACAAGCTCTTATGCGATACGTACAAACAGAGAGTTGTGTTCATTAAGTATACTTGTCTGAGAGATTTGTTGATTGTGTCGCATCCAAGCTGAAGATATTTATTACAAACGAATATACCACCCCGTTTGGTTTTTACAGTTGTATGTCAAGAATATAAGTGCTACAACAGCGTCACGGGAAGAAGCATTCCCTAAGCAGCAGCGACCCCCTCGACTGGCTGTAATGAACAATACACCAGTCACCTCTTTCGGGTGCCAGTAATAATGTGATAACAATGAACTCATTGTAATCGGTGTGAATTAGTACAGCAAAGCGTCACAAGTATCGACTGATGTCGAGTGGTCAGAAAATCGATCTCACGTGCAGTGGCACGCGACACGGGCAGGCTGCTCAGCTCTGCGAGGTCTGCTGTAATTGCCGAGAAACTAAGTTCGGCTGAGCGATTTACTTCCTCCAGTACATTGCATCACGTCATTCCTGTATTACAATCATTTGGATTTGAGAATTATGAAGGAAAGATATCCCTAATGTTATTGTTTACTGAGATGAGGAATAAACTGAGATGAATGATGAGGAAAACAAGGTAAATTTAGTTATATTTTAGTGTCAGAACCGGCCAAACATCTTGTCTCTATGCTTTGTTTCTTTTTCAGGTTACACTTGATAAGTTTTAGGACAGCAATTATACAGAAGTAAACAGAAATTACGTCATTTTAAACCACCAAACAGAAAATGCACAATATACGCTTACTGTTGAGTGCAACATAAAAATGTAAAGGCTGAATATGCGTGTCAGTAGTTCGTGATCTTGCGGTTAGCCTTACGAACTGTCGATCACGGGGTCCTGGGTCCGATTCGCTGAAGGGTCGGGGTGTGTATGTTGTCCTCATCTAATTTCATCGTCATCGACGCGCAAGTCGCCGAATTATCGTCTCATAAAAAGAATTAGACCAGGCGGCCGAAATTTCCCAGAAGGGGACTCCCGACCGAAAATGCCGTATCCACATTTCGTTTGTGTACGTGTGGCATTCCACTGTATGTGTGGCTGGCTTGAGACTGATGAACTTACTTTTTCCTCCGGATGAGGTACTCCGTCTTCTACACAACTTAATCGGTAGAAATTACTTGACGCAACCCCTTGTAAGAGAGAAGTAAAAAAAGACAGGACATTTAACCCTTTCGTGGTTATGGGGTACATATGTCCCACTAAAAAAGTACGCAGGTCTGAGCGTCCGTATCTCATAGCTGTCTAGTGCTAGTATGTAGCGAGATGCTTTCGGAACTCGGGAAAAAATCCTACGGACCATGGGGAAGATGTATAGAAGGCTGTGAGCGATCAAATGGGGCGTCGTGTGTTTATAGTGTGCCTCTCTCACGAAAATCAGATCAAATCACCATCTTTTCCATTCCAAGAATACTGAAGTAATTAATTGTAGTTTCTTATATATCATAGACATCGTTTTGTAAAGTTACTACGCACCTCAGCAATTCTACTGATTTGTACATAATTTGTGTGTAGAGGGACGTATATGTTCCAGAAAACTTTATAAAAAACATTGGCGTGTGGCACGTCAAAGCCATATTCAAATGCTGTGTTGAAAATTTGTCGAGGAGGTCGTTGCTGCTTAGGGAATGCTTCTGCATGTTTTTCATTTTCTGGAGAATAATTGTGTTTTGTTACTGTTCTTTATACGTTTTTCCAAATTGCCATCCTGATAAAATCGTTCTAATATTAAAAATTTAACTCTGAAATTCCTAGGTTCACATGAAAACGAGGATCTAGTTAGGTTTGCGGGAGACATGTTTCCCGCTTATCGATTATCAAAATCGGGCAACTTAAAATTTTTTTTGGTTGTCAAAGAGTATTATTTATCAACAAGGAAGACAGTTTTTGACCTTGTATATGTCATACAAATGTAAAATAAAATTTAACGGTGAAAGGATTAAATACATAGAACAGTGTGTACGCCTCCAGATCGTTGTTCACACAATACATCAAACCTCAGGATCACAGTAGATGCTGATATAAGTTGGTCTATGTTTGGCGAGACTGTGTAGAGCAGAGCTCCCTAAACTGTGTTCCGCAGGAAACAATTAAGAATTCCTGGAAAACTTATTAATAACTTGGCCTTTTTCCCTTCTTTTGACGATAGTTTTTCATTTTATTGTGGTTTCTGTGTTATTAGTTATGATTTAAAATTTAAGTAATCACTGAATAAAACAAGTTTTTCTCATTGTTGAAAATTTTAATAACCTTCATAATAAATGAGGTGTTCCATCGAAGTACCAGGATTTTCAAAGTGTTCCGTCTAAGGAAAAGTTTGGGAACCCCTGGTAGAGTGACACCGTGCCAGATGCCTAGCAAACAAGTCACGAGTGTGGAAGCTGTGAAAGAATGTGGAAGACGCCAGTGCTAATTTGAAACTGACACAGTTTTGTAAGCGTGAAACTACTGGGAAAGTAAAGGCGAATGCCCTCTGGCTGGCCAAAATAACTGAAAATGCGCGCAGTGAAATGGTGCAGCAGTGCCTTAAAACGATGAATCAACATCCCACATCTTATGACTTGGACAGTAGGAAAGACAACAACGAAGGTAATACTAATATACAAGACGTTTTTAATGAGCTGGAATATTAGTAATACTAAGCATTTACATAAGCGCAGCAGAATTAGAGTGACAGAATGAAACTTTTTTATAGTATACTTCTGATTTTAAAAAAATAGTGGAGGACCGGAACCTTGATATAGATCATAGCTTGTTTGGGAAACGCTCTGTCACCCAAGCTTTTTTATTTTAATTTGGGCCTCCGACATCACCTTCGAGTTCGCCTAGGTAACTGTGCAGCCAGCGCGGCGGATTGCTAAACGAAGGGGCCCGGTTTCGATTCCCGGCAGCGTCGAGCTTTTCTCCGCTCGGGAGCTGGGTGTTGTGGTGTCCTTACTTTCGTACCGTCATAATTGACAGCTGAATAAGCACAGCCGAAAAGCCAATAAATTTAAAAAAAAATTCCGTCTGAACCACCTTACTCTTGCCGAAATCGCGTTCCACGACGATAGCACTTTACTGAAGTAATTACCTTTTCAAGGCGATCTACTAAAATATTTTTACTTCTTGGTTGTTTCGAAGGCGATTTAAGAAACTCTGGCTGATACTTTGTCTATGCCGATGAATAGCAAATCTTCTGAATGTGAAACCTGATAAAGAGTGACTTACTGCCAGGAATACAAAAATAAAATAAAGCATTGTACACAATGAATTATGTAAATTACTAAAATAATAGAAAGTAGACAAAATGAAAAGTAAGAAGAAGAAACAATAAGATTCCTAACGATCTAAAATCTAGAGAGATCTGGCAACAGAACTTCATTTAAAGATATCATTTATCGTATTGGTCTAGTCATTATGCGAACCTTTTCTCCATCTAATTCCAGATCTTGTATTGCTCGATAAAGGTAAAATGGTAGGTGCAGGATGCCACCGCATGATATGCCTCACAATATGGGGGTGTCGCTAAGCAAGGTCCAAAATGTTTATCCCTAGTAGGAACTTTGTCTGTCACCATTCACACCATCTGGAGAAGACTGTTGTAGGCACGAATTTTATTGGGGATGCAGGAGAACAGCGTAAGTTATCTTCAATGCGAGCGCTATAGAATATTTAACGTAAGTCATCGTCTTCAACACTTCAAATAAATGAACGAAGCAGTACAAACTAATATTAAAAATAGTGATACAGGAAACACGCATAATAGAGCCTATCGGAAAAGCCAGGACTATGTGAAAAAGAGATTGTCTGGTTCTGTAGTTTAGAGTAATTCTTGCCAGATTCTATGTTTTTTATTGTATAATCATCGTAGCACTTTTTGTCATAAAGTGTTATATGCAGCTGTAAAACACTGTATTTTTTCATTTGAAGTGCTTTATTATTTTTTCATACAAGGAATTCATGTAGTACCCTGCCTAAAAAGTATGAAACGTTCATGATGGTCATATATAAGTAGAAAAGCATTTGAAGTCTGAGATAATATGACAAATATTCCCTAACTGAGGTTTTCTAAAAATAGTTTTCTCTCTTGTAAGAACGTAATTTTCTAAGATTATGTCGTAAGAAGTGCAGTAACGACTGAGGAATGCTGTAAGTTTTTATTCTGTTTATTATTTGGATGCCCTGAGGCTTAGAGGGAAAAAGATGGTCTGCTAATACATTCTGGCACTTCCAGCCGTCGAGCCAGTGTATACGAGACAACACCCTACCCACACATGCCGCAAACCACCATACAATAATCTCAAGAGCTATTTTAGGAATTTTGATGCGGTTTTCAATAACAGATAGACATTTATGAGAAAGAATTCTGTATATAATGTATTACAGCCACGCCACACAAGTAGTCCGCCGTAGACACTTAGTGCTGCCCGTGCGAAGCCGGGGAGGATTGCTGTTGTTAATCTAAGCTCCGTCTTCTGGCGCTGTTGGATGATTCAGCCGGCCGCTGTGGCCGAGCAGTTCTAGGCGCTTCAGTCCGGAACCGCGCTGCTGCTACGGTCGCAGGTTCGAATCCTGCCTCGGGCATGGATGTGTGCGATGTCCTTAGGTTAGTTAGGTTTAAGTAGTTCTAAGTCTAGGGGACTGATGACTTCAGATGTTAAGTCCCATGGTGCTTAGAGCCATTTGAACCATTTTAGAGTGAAGGGGGAGGTTGACCTTGAGCTTGGGAGTGATCGGGCAACGATGCAGCCTGGGACGGTGATCAGCTCACTATTGCAGTGTATATTCTATTCAGCATTTAACATTCCACTGCTCATTCAGCATTTAATATTTCATTGTTATTTATTTCCGAATTTTGCCACATTTGTTTCGTTTATTATCTGTGTTGTTATTGTTAAAGATTGAAAATAATTGCGGGATATCACCCCTAACACTTCTGTAGTTAAACAATTGTATGTTTGTAATATCTTTAACCTATCTTAAATTCTGTGTATTCCCCTCCAAAACAACTACAGATGACTCGGTTCTGGTTCAATGATGATCGACATGTAACTGTTTATATGGTGAACAGAAGGGTACTCCAAACTGAAGAAGCTCTCGGGCAGAAGAGGTTTAGACTACACCATCCAAATAACTTCACCCGTAGTGTTGCGCACACTTTTCCTATTAAGAGGGCGCCCATAGCCTTCCACCGGATAACGTATCTCAAGAAATGTGCACCCGAGATCGTTACAGAATCAACAGAACTTCTGGTTTAAGCCGTCCTCGAAATCAGAGCACCACAGACCGCCCTGGGGACGATGCTACAAATCGCGATTTGTGTTGTCGCGTGTTAACGACGTTAGCTGCCTTCGACACTTCACAACTTCAGAAAACTACTGAGACGAAACGAAAACGGCTATTGGAGCCAGACAACAGGTGCCATCATGACCCACGACTTGCAGTCGGCCATAGCCAGTGGATTCAATAGATGCGCCGGCCGGTGTGGCCGTGCGGTTCTAGGCGCTTCAGTCTGGAACCGCGTGACCGCTACGGTCGCAGGTTCGAATCCTGCCTCGGGCATGGATGTGTGTGATGTCCTTAGGTTAGTTAGGTTTAAGTAGTTCTAAGTTCTAGGGGACTGATGACCACAGATGTTAAGTCCCATAGTGCTCAGAGCCGTTTGAACCATCAATAGTTGCCGGTAGAGCCTCCTCCAAATCTCCGACGAAACGGAAACCGTGTACCGTTCCTTCCCTTAACCTATTAATTCTTGACATCTTGGGTTGTCGGGTGTTCTGCCGGATATCAGCGTCGTACTTGCTCGATATTTCGGTCACGTAGCTCGTGACCTTCATCAGGTGCGACCTGAGACTGCTCCTCGAGTGGACCTGGTCCAGTATTTATGCCTATGGCCTTCCCCCTCCACCAACGGCTGCAGGCGCTTCCTCTGTGGTCCGCGCCCATTCCCTGCGACCTGCTGGAGCGTTGCTGCTCCGTTTTCCGTCCGCTGCGGTTCTAGGTGTTCCCTCTGCGGTCCGCGCCCACCAAACCCGCTCCTGGGGGTTTCATCTACAGTCTAGGGTAGCAAGCGTTCCCCCTGCGGTCCGCGCCCGCTCACCACGACCTGTTGGAGCGTTGCCGCTCCGTTTTTCGTCCGCTGCGGCTCTGGATGTTCCCTCTGCGGTCCGCGCCCACCAGTCCCACTTCTGGGTGTTCCATCTTCGGTCTGGTGCGCCTGGCAGTCCGTCAGGGGCTCGTTTTCCATCTCCATGTCTCTGGTTCTTCTGTTTGTGTAGTGTTGCAGCTGGCCCCGTTGCTCCTTTAACAATTCCAGAGCCGGATCCCAGGCTCTGCTTAGCTGGTACCCTATGTCACGGTTCATAAGATCGTCAGCCATTTTAATTTCTATCGATTCTCTTATAACACTGTCCCAAAATCTGGGTGTTTGTGCTAGAATCTTGGTATCCTAATACTTCGTGGCATGATCTAGTTCTAGACAGTGTTCGGCAATGGCTGACTTAGTCACCTGTCTTAATGTAGTGTGGCTCTGAGCACTATGGGACTCAACTGCTGTGGTCATAAGTCCCCTAGAACTTAGAGCTACTTAAACCTAACTAACCTAAGGACATCACACACATCCATGCCCGAGGCAGGATTCGAACCTGCGATCGTAGCGGTCGTGCGGTTCCAGACTGTAGCGCCTTTAACCGCTCGGCCACTCTGGCTGGCTAATGTAGTGTGCCTCTGATGTTCTTTGCACCTGATCTCCACAGTTCTTGTCGTGTGGCCAATGTAGGATATGCCACATTGACAAGGTATATTGTAAATCCCTGGTTTTCGTAACCCCAGGTCGTCTTTGACACTCCCCAGCAGTCCCCCGATCTTGTTGGATGGACAGAAAACACACTTGATATTGTGTTTACGGAGGATCCTGCTGATTCTGGCAGAAATAGAGCCAGAATAGGGCAGATATGCCACCTTCTTTGCTTCATCTTGGCCTTCTTCAGGAACCTGTGGTATAGTGGCTGGTTGGAGTGCCCTCTCAATTTGTCTGTCCGTGTATCCATTCTTGGAGAAAACTGTTTTGAGACGTTCTATCTCTATAGGTAGATTCTCTTGGTCTGACAGGGCACGTGCTCTGTGGACCAAAGTCTTCAGAACCCCATTCTTCTGTGCAGGGTGGTGACAGCTGCTGGCCTGCAGACATAAATCAGTGTGTGTTGGTACACACTGGCACAGGATACACACCTTGTCAATGTGGCATCTCCTAGATTGGCCAGACGACAAGAACTGTGGAGATCAGGCGCAAAGAACATCAGAGGCACACTAGATTAAGACAGGTGACTAAGTCAGCCATTGCCGAACACTGTCTAGAACTAGATCATGCCATGAAGTATGAGGATACCAAGATTCTAGCACAGACACCCAGATTTTGGGACAGTGTTATAAGAGAATCGATAGAAATTAAAATGGCTGACGATCTTATGAACCTTGACACAGGGTACCAGCTAAGCAGAGCCTGGGATCCCGCTCTGTAATTGTTAAAGGAGCAACGGGGCCAGCTGCAACACTACACAAACAGTTGAACCAGAGACATGGAGATGGAAAACGAGCCCCTGACAGACTGCCAGGCGCACCAGACCGAAGATGGAACACCCAGAAGTCGGTCTGGTGGGCGCGGACTGCAGAGGGAACATCCAGAGCTGCAGCGGACGAAAAACTGAGTGGCTGTCACTGTCACTGTCACTTATCCATACGGGTCTGCCCTGACCCGTGTTGGGAGCAGGCTAAGCATATACTGCTGTTCCTGCATAATCCTGTATCTGTGGAGTGGCTTCCTCACGGTGCGGATTGGCCTGAGGTGTTTGCTGGGGTGGAGTTGTCCTCTCACTGCCACGAGATATTAATCTCGTAACAGGTCAGGCCAACGCGTGGTTGGCCTGTGGTGAATAGGATGGCCCAAGTCCCTAATGAGCCTATTGTCAGACTGTACAGTCCGCTCATAGAAGACCCGCGCCAATTGTTTAAATTGGTCGCGGAGGAGGGGGATGCCGGTTTGCCGGTGTAGCCGAGCGGTCGAATAGAGCCTCGGTAGGCGCAGAGCGAGCTTGAGCGCCCTGTTCTGCACCCTCTGCAGCTTGTTGATGTGTGTGTCGGCTGTGTTGCCCCACACCTCGGCCGCATATTACAGCACTGGACGAACCAGTGCCAGGTACAGCGTGATGCCGTGGTGGGGAGGCAAGGCAGACGACGGGTTGAGCAGAGGGTACAGAACGCGTAGGCATCCTATTGCTCTGCCCCTGACCTCCTCGATGTGGGCTTTCCACGTTAGCTTCTGGTCGAGAATGACTCCCAGGTAGCGGCCAGTCCTGCTCCATGGGACAGGGCTTCCCATGACAGTGACCGGCGGAAGATCTGGTGGCAGTGGTCTTCGTGTGAACACCACTGCCTGGCTCTTCGCGGCATTCTGTTTCAGGCGCCACTTGGTCGACCACGCACCAAGGGCCTCACATCCACGCTGGAGCATGCGGCGCATCTCGACTGCCTTCATACTCCGCATGAATAGCGCTGTGTCGTCGGCATAGCGTGCCAACTTCACCGGCGCCACGTGCGGAGTGTCGGCCGTGAATAAGGAATAGAGCAGGGGGCCGAGAACGGACCCCTGCGGCACTCCAGCATGGATGGGTCGGTGCGTGGACGTCCCCTCGTCCAGGCGGACGTGGAAAGTCCTGTCGGCCAGATACGACTGGAGTAGGACCCCGTGCGACGTTGGGACCCCGTTCAAAAATGTTTGTACACGAGGCCGTCGTGCCACACGGAGTCGAAAGTCCTGGAGACGTCGAGGAACACCGCCCCAAGATATTCCCGCGACTCCAGGGCGCGCATGGCCTCTTTCACCAGCCGCATCAGCTGATGGACCGTGGAGTGACCCCTCCGGAAGCCGAACTGCTCATCCAGTATCACTCCTTCTGCTGTCACGTGGCGAAGCAGCTGCCTGGCGTAGAGGCGCTCGAACACTTTGGAGATGGCCGGTAGCAGACTGATGGGTCTGTATTTGGCAGCGTCACGCGGCTCCTTGTTCGCTTTGGGGATGGCCACCACCTCTGCATGTTTCCACACAGAGGGGTAGACACCCGAGCGAAGGACCTGTGGGCCAGGATCAGGGTGCCGTTCCTCGCGGCAGCGCGGGAAAGTCGGTGGCCACTGACATTCGTGAGGCAGGAGTTCCATTCCGGGTGCTTCGCATTGAAGTCACCCGCAGTGAACACCCTCTCCCCAACTCTCAGCAGCGCGTCGACGTCCGCCTCCTGGAGGTGTCCGCGTGGTGGCCTGTATACTGCCACGAACGTGATCTGCCCGGCTGTCGTGGTGACCGTCACCCCAGTGGCTTCCAGGGTTGCCAGGACCGGAAGTTGCACCTGGTGGTGCGTGAGTGATGCACGTACATAGATGGCCGTGCCACTGCCGGCTGTTGGCCTGTCATTGCGGTAGCAAACATAGTTTGCTACACGCACGTGGACCCCAGGTTTAAGGTGAGTTTCGCCGACCAGGCAGAGGTCAATGGCCTCGTCCTGCATGAACTGGCGAAACTCACCTTGTTGGGGGAACAGGCTGTCTGCATTGAAGCCGCAAACGGTCAGTCCACGGATGAGTGGATTATCCATGGTGTGGCTTCATGGTGACGGTAGCAGCCTGGAGGGCCTCCGTGACTGCCGTGACTAGCACGGGCAGTTGTTGGAGCAGGGCAGAGAGAGAGCCCAGAAGGGCTCCCAGGTCTGCGGCTCCTGGTCCTGTTGATGATGCGGGTACAGCCGCAGCGGCGGGCGCGGGGGCGGCCGGGCGCGGCGTCGCCGTCGCGTTCAGTCGCTCGACCGCGCGCCCAGCAGCCTGCGGCGCGGGAGGTTTGAGTGGACGGCCAGTGCGTCGTCCGCCCTTGTGGTGGTCGGCCTGGGAGTCAGCCTGTGGGGCTGACGAGCCAGGCGCGGTGGATGGTGCGGTCTCGTTCGAGTCTCGTTACGGAAGTGGCGGGAAAGCGTCAGTTGTGGCGTCAGTGGACTCCCCCTTGGTGGCAGAGGCGTAGCTGGTGCCAGGTTGCACCTTCCTAACAGGTGCTGATCGGCCGTTCTGCCGTGGGCGGCGGCGGAATGCAGCGCAGCCTCTGTAGCTCGGCACATGTGGCTCGCTACAGTTGCAGCACTTTGGCGCCTCCTCTCTCTTCTTCGTGCAGTCCTGACTCTGGTGGGAGTCGGCGCACTTGACACAGCGGCGCGGCATGGAGCAGTAGCGAGCCACGTGGTCAAGGCCCTGGCAGGAGAAGCACTGGGCGCGCCTCCCCTTGGCCTTGAGCGGCTCCACTTCCACCCCAATCCGGGCCACCATCTGCAGCTGGAAGATTTTTCTGTTTTCGAAGTTGTCTGGGAGGACAACCAGGAAAAGAGGCATGTCTCGCCTCGTCCTGGGCGATTTCATGATGGTCACGGAGCTGGCCATGTAGCCCAGCCCCGCCAGTTCTTCTTTGAGGTGCGAGGGCTCCATTTTTAGCGGGAGGCGGCGGAAAACCACCTTCAGCTGCTTCACGGGCTCTGCATTATGTGTAAAGCAGTGTAGCTTGTCGGTCTCAATGATCTTCATGGCTGCTCAGTAGTCATCCATGGTGGCGATCGAAACCCGGTATAGGTCTCGCCCGACACATTTGACCTTGTCAGCGGACGCAACTGTCTCAAATTTATCAAGGAAGGACTTGTAACTGTCCATCCATGAGACAGTTATCGGTGGTGGGGCGGGTGCCCGCCTCTTGGGTGGCTCAGTGGCCTCCATGGCCCCTGGCTCGTCGAATCGATGAATGAGTTCGTCGTCGGGAGTGGCTGCACTGTTTGGAGCCGTTTGGCCCGAGCAGTGTGCCGCCGCTTCGGGACGGTGAACCCGTCGTCTGGTGTCTGGTCTGCCTCAGTGGGGGCAGAGTCGTCTGCCATCTTCTGCTTCTGGCTCCTCCTGCAAACAGACTGAGAGAATGTGGAGGAGTCGTCCTCCTCTATTGCTGCCGGCATCTTCCTGGAGGGCTGCGGTGTTGCCATGGCTTCTGCCTCGAGCAGGTCGCCAAGGTTGGCCTCCATGATACTGTCGTCACGTGGCAGGATGGTGCTGTCTTCTCTCGTCATGCCTGGCGGTACAGTTTCCGGTATGTCTGTGGCCTCTTCACTGGAAGAGACCGGAGTGGCAGCCAGCAGTGCACCAGTTTCTTCTGGAACTGGGACTGGTGGCGCAACACTCATCGGGGCCGCCGCTGACAGAACAGTGTCGTCTGTATTCAACACGCCTGTCAGGGCTCCCGACGGTACTTGTTCCTCTTCATTGACCACGCAACCGAGTGACTTGAGGTACTGGTGGAACAAGTGGAGAGCTCGTTCGTCGGCTGCTCGTTCCCGGTAATTAGTATCCCGTAACATTCGGTGCAGGATGACGTACAATTGCGCCGCTGTAAGCGGGCCTGTTTCCCTAGAATATGCCGTCTCGTGGTCCATTGTCGTTTGCTGCGTCGTCGTACGTGGGGGGCCGAATGGGGCCGCAGACGGGGCGGACTCGGTCGCCCAAGCCCATCCCGCCTGGTGGCGATCCGCCACACCCTCCGCTTGAGTAGCATGGTCCTGCTTGCACTGCATCGCTCACTCGAGTGAAAACGGAGCGGCAACGCTCCAACAGGTCGTGGTGAGCGGGCGCGGACCGCAGGGGGAACGCTTGCTACCCTAGACCGTAGATGAAACCCCCAGGAGCGGGTTTGGTGGGCGCGGACCGCAGAGGGAACACCTAGAACCGCAGCGGACGGAAAACGGAGCAGCAACGCTCCAGTAGGACGCAGGGAATGGGCGCGGACCACAGAGGAAGCGCCTGCAGCCGTTGGTGGAGGGGGAAGGCCATAGGCATAAATACTGGACCAGGTCCAAAACTGCCCTTGCCAACCGTGAACGCCAGCGCCAAAGACGCTGGCAACTCGGTAAATAAAGAGAAGGAGAACATAACAAGCAGTTCTGGCCGGGTTTTGCAGGTTTTCCTTGGCCGCTAAGGTAAATACCGGAACTGTCCCCTACAAACTCCTGCAAATAAATTCCCAATTGGGAGAAACCCCCCCCCCCTTCCTTGCACCCCTGCAAACAATAATAAACAGTGCCAACACAGAACAACTTCAACCCCATGGCTGAAAAGAGCAATGCACGCTCTCAAGCAGCCCGCCCTTCTCCATCTGAGAAGGGAATGAAAAGTGCAAAAAAAAAAAAAAAAAAAAAAAAAACACTCGAGGAGCAGCGGCCAGCAACTGTGTGGGGAGACGCTGACTAGAGCGGAGCACTTGCTACTGGTGTTGCTACCGTCGCTGTTGTGGCTCAGATGCCGCCCAGAAGAGATGGGAGGCCGAGCCGCCGCCTTGTTGCCGCCGTAACGGAGCGTGTCTTTAGTGAGGCGCTCGGTTTCGGTGGCGGCAAACCACGTCGAGATGTGCAGTGCTTCCGCTGCCAGCAGATTGGCCATGTGGCTAAATACTGCCGGCGCAACCAAGTTGCGTGCATGAAGTGCGCGGAGCCGCACGACACCCGCGATTGCACAAAGCCGCGCGACGTAGCGCCGAAGTGCGCAAACTGCGGACGGAAGCACGTCGCGAGCTTTCGTGGCTGCAGTTACATTGCTAACTGGGGTCGCGGAGGCAACAAGAAGAGAAAGAGGAAGAGACGAAGAAACCGTTCCGACCGCGGGCCAGCGCCTGCGGCAGGAACAGACCAGCAGCAGCAGGGGGCCCCTCCGCCCCCCCGAAAGACGCCACCATGATGACGCTGTGCCGCACAACAAGCTTCGTGCGGCCGCAGAAGCCGCAATAGCGGACCTCAAAGCCGCATTCGCGGCAGAGAGGACCGCCGTACGAGACGAGTTGGCCGCGGCTCATCGGAAAATCCAGCGGCTGCGGGCTGAAGCGGCTTCTGCCGCCAAAGCCCTGCGGCTCACCCCACCTGCTCCACCCCCACCGGGACGGGAGCCCATAGAAGAAATGGACGCAATGGAAATGGACCCAGATCCAGCAACGCCGCCTCCCAAGAAGAAGATCTCCAAGATCTCCAAGAACTTGGAAGGGTTGCTTGCATTGGCCGCCTCCGAAAAGGTTGAGGCAGCCACCAAGGAAAACGCAGCCCCGGTCTCCGTCAAAGAACAGAAGAAGGCTGTTGCACGACAGCCAACAGTCGTCCTGACCGTACCACTAGACGCCGGGAACGATCTCGCCATCCTCCTCAAGGGGGGGAGCTCGTTCGCCGAGCCACAACGCAGTCGGCGCGTTGGGGCCAGAGAAGCCGAGAAGACGTCGATATCCGAACCTATCCCAATCTCAGATCAATCCACACCCTAAATCATACCAGAATTATCCTTCCAATACCATCCTACCAACAACCAAAGAAACACAATTCACGATTCTCCCAAACCCATCATTTCGAACCCCTTATTATCCGACAGAAGGTATGGGCTCGAGCAGTCCCGGTCCTTCGAAACACAAACGAGGGATACAGATATCCCATCCGACACTCCACTCGAGGAGCAGTCTCAGGTCGCACCTGATGAAGGTCACGAGCTACGTGACCGAAATATCGTGCAAGTACGACGCTGATATCCGGCAGAACACCCGACAATCCAAGATGTCATTAGATCGCTGGGAAAGCCTGAAGAGCTGCTATTAATTCTTTGTCATAAATTTAATAATAATTTAATATTCTAACCTGAAGATAACGGTGCCACGCCGGCGTTTACCAGTGAAATATATAAGGGATCTTCCCAGGCGTAGGAAACATTCCTTAATAAAAAAAAAAATTGAAAAAATCTGTAAAATGTTTTGTGAAACGATTTGTCTAACATTAAGAAATTAAATAGATTAGAGAATCGTTTGATTCGTCTCATTTATTGTAATGATATCGAGCATCACTCAAAGGCGTGTCAAATGTTTCTCTAATTTATTTTGTTTCTTACTTTTGGACAAATTATTTCACAAAACGTATGACCGATTTCTTCTCTTGCTTTTCTTTTCAAGTTCTGTTCTGAAAGCATGGTCTTATTAACATTCATTTGATTTCCTAGCGTCTTCTGTATCAGCAATGTACTGAATTTGGTACTTGAGTTGAAGGAGACCGTTTTGTTAGTTGACTATCACATCAAATGGTTCAAATGGCTCTGAGCACTATGGGACTTAACATCTATGGTTATCAGTCCCCTAGAACTTAGAACTACTTAAACCTAACTAACCTAAGGACAGCACACAACACCCAGCCATCACGAGGCAGAGAAAATCCCTGACCCCGCCGGGAATCGAACCCGGGCGTGGGAAGCGAGAACGCTACCGCACGACCACGAGATGCGGGCGACTATCACATCAATTTAACTTTTTACGCGCATGGTAGCTAGGTCTTGAAAAGATAAAACTTTTTGACACATCATTTTGGCTTCCTAGTGAATGCTGTTCTCGAAATGTGCTAAATTTAGTACGTGATTCGAAGGAAGCTATTTTAAAACTAAGATATCACACCACTGCAGCTTTTTTACGCAAAATACGTGCACTTTGAAGAGATGAACTTTTTCACACCTCATGTACATAACTAGCAGTAGCTTATCGTAAAATATTCCAATTTGCCGTCAAATCGCTAAGGTTTCCTTAATTACCGTGATACTTTAAAACAATTTTTTTGCGCAAAACTAGACATCACGCTGGTCAATGTGATACCCATTTGTCCATTGACCATTCTTCGTTGGATACAAACCTATTGTTATAGGGGACCTTGTTTCCGCTCCACTCAAACATCTGACCAAAAACACACAAAAAATGGTGCTAGACTGGGAGTCAAGGAAACCAACAACGTATATGAAAATTTGGTGTTATTTATAAGTTAGAAACTATTGGACATAAGTTTCACAAAGCCGTCGAAGCAAAAAGGAAGATGTGCAATATTCGTTAATTACTAGTTTCTTTGCTCGATGCTGCATTTAACCTAGTTGCACTTCAAATTCACAGTGCATGTGCTTACCTCGTTTCAGGGGCATACGTACTATTTAAATCAGACCGTGACGCTAAGTTGGCTGGTATGTAACATCATGGCCCGATTCCAAAATACACAAGGAGAGCCAAAAGTGTTCTCTTAGCGCCGTATCTTGCGCAACAAAGACCTGTTATTCACAGGCGATCGTCTTTTAAAGTCACGTAGCGCGTTCTCGCACCCGTTCAATAACCTCCACCAGCCCCTTTGTGATAAAAAATTCTGGTGTGTGGAGCACTTCTTAATCCGAAAGAATCCGATGACCGTTTCTTGTAAACGAGAAGCTGTAGTGTTCTAAACGAATCGGGGGCAATGAAACACTGAAAAACAAATTGGCAAGGTGGGCGACTTTAGAGGAATGTGGCATGGCGTTGCTTTATTCTAAGGCAGGAAACGAATGACTTCATGTAGAACAACATCGACACACCGGATGACTGGACGTCCTTCCAGAAAATCGTGACTGGACTCTACACATAGTAGCTAACTTCAGATTACTTTTGTGAATTATTATGGCAGTTTATTAGCAAAATAATATTTTTGTTTCAATGGTCATAACTCTAGATACAAAGAGCATTAACAGTGTAGAAGTACAGGACAAATCACCAACACCAACATTAAATTATCACCAGTACACAGATATTGAAATCGCAAGGATAAACAACAAAAAATATCTTCTCACCTTACCACATTCACAAAGTCATAACAGAAAAGAAACAACTCATAAATAATCAGATCCCTGGCAAACCACAAACTCTTTAAATTAATAGACCATAGTCCAGTTAGTCAATATTAAATACATACGTCTATGACAACATCTCTACATATGCCACACACTCATTGACAAACTAAAAAAAAATTCGAACCACTGCTCTCACCTCCCCTTCCACTCACATCGCCGCTGAGCATCTAACGCATCTTCACCATTTTACACTCATTGACACACACACACACACACACACACACACACACACACACACACACACACACATGTTGACAACCCTTACAACATACATACAAAACGAACGCTGTGCTGAATGCTTGATACTGCAGTAATTTTTTGCTTGTGATGTTTTTACTAAAGTGAGATGAAGTGGAAAAAACAATGGAGTGTAGGAAAAAGCGGTTTCCAGAAGGACGAAAAAATGGCAACAGAAAGGGCACCTGGCAACCCTCTGCGACTAACACTGTCATATCCAATAATTAAAGATACGGCGCAATGGCCTGGACGCTGACTGCGAGAGCATCAGACAAGAATTTCAAAGATTATAGTTCTCGGTTGGTCCTATAAATTTGTTCTGTTATTTAATTCCCCATTCGCCCCTCACAATGCCTAGTGTTTCGAATAATATAAAGCTTCGGTATGGTCTGATATCACGTTAATTAGTATAGCCCGCTATGATTGCCTAGATGACTCAGTTTTTAGAACGGAGGAAGACCAATGCACACCACCTTCAGTAGGAAGAGGTAAGGCAAACAATAGTGTTGTTAAAACCATCTCTGGAGCTGTTGAGCGGTTAATTTGTAACATCAGTTTAGAGACGCGTTGACGAGTAATAAACACCCGTAAAGTTTAGTTCGGAAAAAACTGTAGAAATACCGTGACGATGATAGCTGATTGAAAAACAGAGCAATTACAGTTACTCAGTTTTCTTACCACAGTCACAGAATATATGCAAAAATTTCGTAGGCTGAGTCCGCTGTTCTCTCTATATTCGTTTCGTATAACACGATCTAAAGGCGGAAAGCAATGGCATTGCTGTAACGCCTGCGCCGAGGTTCAAATGGTTCAAATGGCTCTGAGCACTATGGGACTTAACATCTTAGGTCATCAGTCCCCTAGAACTTAGAACTACTTAAACCTAACTAACCTAAGGACATCACACACATCCGTGCCCGAGGTAGGATTCGAACCTGCGACCGTAGTAGTCCCGCGGTTCCGGATTGCAGCGCCTAGAACCGCACGGCCACCGAGGCCGGCTGCGCCGAGGTATACCAAAGATTAAACATTAAGGCGTCTAAAAGAATCATTGCCGAGGACCGGCCACATTGATTCGTTATGTCATGGAGTAACTATGGAAGCTATCCGCCTCAGCAGCCGAAGCCGCTAAGGCACGCATGTTTATTGACGTTCTACTTGAAGGTAGCCAGTTAGAATTTTCGTTGACAGCATTTGGACAGCCGTGAAATTTTTTACTTTCCGCCTACGTCCAGGACCAAATTCTATGCCTCTCCGCAGCGTCTCATTGAGTGAGCGAACATGACACAGTTGCTGGTGATCCGTCCGTCGGATGGAAACGTTAAGCTTGGCGGTCAGCATTTGCTGTTCGACAAGAGCAGGGTGAGTCGGCATCAGGTTTCACATTCTTCATTACTTCTCTCGTTCGCAGCTACAACGCAAATAAAAAAAACTTAATATGTCCTGAACAATCACTTACACTCTATTGATCCACTTAAGACATACGGATACAAGGAGCCATTGTGCGCAATAGCAGAAAGTCTTTTGAGTTAGGTGGGTGAGGAAACGAAATGAAACTTTACGGGTTTAGAGGGTATATCATGTTATTTCAGTGACAACAATATCAAGTCAAATTTAGAAAAATGGCTCTGAGCACTATGGGACTTAACATCTGAGGTCATCAGTCCCCTAGAACTTAGAACTACTTAAACCTAACTAACCTAAGGACATCACACACATCCATGCCCGAGGCAGGATTCGAACCTGCGACCGTAGCGGTCGCGCGGTTCCAGACTGAAGCGCCTAGAACCGCTCGGCCACTCAAATTTAGAAAAGAACTTGGCAGTATGAGCCGGGTTATCAGTACGAAGTTGCACTCATTCTGGCCTGGATGCATGCAGTGATCCGATTGGGAGAGGTGTCATATAGCCGCTGTAAAGTATGCTGGTCCACAACTGTTGCAACTAGTCCTTGATTTCATGGATAGTGCTACTAGAACAGAGCTGGCTTCCAAGCGGATACCACGCATGTTCTATGAGGAACGGACCTAAAGCCACGGGATTTTCCCAACATCACACAGACAGCTCGTAAAGACACGTTCCAGCTGTGGGCGGGATTTATATGTTAACAAATGACACAATAATGGCCGGCCGGAGTGGCCGAGCGGTTCTAGGCGCTACAGTCTGGAACCGCGCGACTGCTACGGTCGCAGGTTCGATCCTGTCTCGGGCATCGATGTGTGTGATGTCCTTAGGTTAGTTAGGTTTAAGTAGTTCTAAGTTCTAGGGGACTGATGGCCACAGCAGTTAAGTCCCATAGTGCTCAGAGCCATTTGAACCATTTGACACAATAATGATGCGGCGTGAGACGTAACACATGAGGTCGCAGTATGTCCGTGGCGTTCCGTGGTGCCGCCAGTCCTCTCAGTCACTACCAGCCGTGACCTTACGTCATATCTCAGGGCTCCTCACACCATGGAACCAGAAGTAACACCGCTGCGCCTCTCCATAAACACTGGAAGAATGGGACCTCTCAGCAGGTCAACACCATACTTGCCGACGATGGGATAGTACCAGAACTGCTGTTCATCTCTGAACACAGTGCTACAGCTGGATGCCCGCTTACACACATTCAACACGGATTTAGAAAACATCATTCTTGTGAAACACAACTAGCTCTTTACTCGCACGATGTGTTGAGTGCTATTGACAAGGGATTTCAAATGGATTCCGTATTTCTGGATTTCCGGAAGGCTTTTGACACTGTACCGCAGAAGCGGCTTGTAGTGAAATTGTGTGCTTTTGGAATATCGTCTCAGTTATGTGACTGGATTCGAGATTTCCTGGCAGAGCGGCCACAGTTCGCAGTAATTGACGGAAAGTCATCGGGTAAAACAGAAGTGACTTCTGGCATGCTCCAAGGTAGTGTTAAAGGCCCCTTGATGTTCCTTTTCCGTATAAACGATTTTGGAGACAATATGAGCAACCTTCTTAAGTTGTTTGCAGATGACGCTGTCGTTTATCGACTAGTAAAATCATCAGAAGACCAATACAAATTGCAAAACGATTTATAAAAGATACCTGTATTGGGCGAAAATTGGCAATTTACCCCAAATAAGGAAAAATGTGAAGTCATCCACATGAGCGCTAAAAGGAATCCGTTAAACTTCGGTTACACGATAAATCAGTCAAATATAAAGGTCGTAAGTTCAACTAAATACCTAGGAATTACAATTATGAACAACTTAAATTGTAAGGAACACACAAAAAATGTTGTGGGGAGGGCCAACCAAAGACTGCGTTTTATTGGCAAGACACTCAGAAAATGTAACAGATCTACTAAGGAGACTGCCTACACTACGCTTGTCCGTCCTCTTTTAGATTGCTGCTGCACGGTGCGAAATCCTTACCAGATGGGACTGACAGAGTACATCGAAAAAGTTCAAAGAAGGACAGCACGTTATGTATTATCGCGAAATAGGGGAGATAGTGTCACTGAAATGATACGTTTGGGATGGACATCATTAAAACAAAGGCGTTTTTCGTTGCGGAGGAATCGTCTCACGAAATTGCAATCACTAACTTTCTCCTCAGAATGCGAAAATATTTTGTTGACGCCGACCTACACAGGGAGAAACGATCACCATGATAAAATAAGGGAAATCAGAGCCCGCACGGAAAGAATTAGATGTTCGTTCTTTCCGCTCACTATACGAGATTGGAATAATAGAGAATTGTGGAGGTGGTTCGACGAACCCTCTGCCAGGCATTTAAATGTGATTTGCAGAGTATCCATGTAGATGTAGATTCGCTCCTTAACCGATCCTGACACGTACAAAGGATGATGCGGAATGACTTCACAACCCAACGCCTGTATAGCGGTTTTGTCAGCGTAGCAGAATGCGGGCGGGAGCTATGTTGGAGTAGTATCACTTCACGCAGTCTTCCTGGTCGTTGTTCTCGGGTTGGTTTGCAAGACGTCTCTGTTGTTAACAATAAACGTCACCAGTCACGTTTACACTTCGGGGCAGCTATCCGTGATGCTTCACACCGCCGCTGTTTCACCAGATGGGTAACATCATCTTTTGTGAATGCGCGAACTTCTTTATTTAGGAAGTTGCTGCTTTGCTTGGGCTCAATCGTTCCTTTCTCTACCTTATGTTAGCATAAAGACACCATTACTCATCACCAGTAACGATACAGTATAGGAGTAGTCGGTGTTGTTCACGGCCACCTGCTGATATTTGTGATTTTAACTTAGAGCAAGCGATACCCATACATTCGATTTTTGAACCTTCCCCACTGCATGCATATGTCGCACGATGGTGACATTTTTCACCATTTGCCGCGTACACTGATGTGGGTCATTGTGGTTTAATGTGGTTAACCGATCTTCATTAAACCCCGAAGGTCTTCCTGAACGTAGAGAGTCACTAATGTCAAAACGATCCCGTCCAGTGGCGTTATCGTCATACACGGTGCAAATGTGTTTGTCTGTCTCTGTTTCTGTCACCCATCTACTGAAAACTAACAGAACAATATGTCGGAAACGTTCCGATTTCTCCACTTGGCACTCGATTTTCTAGCGTCCACAGCTCGAATCACTATCTCCAAACGTTAAAATAGCAACATGTAAACTCAAATAAAGTGATGGGGAAAAAATTGCAACACCAAAAAATAATTAACGGATAGTAATAAAAATCGAGAATACATTTGTCTAGGTAAAGTGATCAACATTGCACGATCACAGGTTAGTGTAAGCGCAAGATAAACCATTGCAAATGTGAAATGCTGGTACATTAACAACCGGTGTACCCATCAGAATGTTGAATGCAAGCATGCAAACGTGCACGGATTGTCTTCTACATCTACATCTACATCTATACTCCGCGAGCCACCTTACGGTGTGTGGCGGAGGGTACTTATTGTACCACTATCTGATGCCCCCTTCCCTGTTCCATTCACGAATTGTGCGTGGGAAGAACGACTGCTTGTAAGTCTCCGTATTTGCTCTAATTTCTCGGATCTTTTCGTTGTGATCATTACGCGAGATATATGTGGGCGGTAGTAATATGTTGCCCATCTCTTCCCGGAATGTGCTCTCTCGTAATTTCGATAATAAACCTCTCCGTATTGCGTAACGCCTTTCTTGAAGTGTCCGCCACTGGAGCTTGTTCAGCATCTCCGTAACGCTCTCGCGCTGACTAAATGTCCCCATGACGAATCGCGCTGCTTTTCGCTGGATCATGTCTATCTCTTCTATTAATCCAACCTGGTAAGGGTCCCATACTGATGAGCAATACTCAAGAATCGGACGAACAAGCGTTTTGTAAGCTACTTCTTTCGTCGATGAGTCACATTTTCTTAGAATTCTTCCTATGAATCTCAACCTGGCGCCTGCTTTTCCCACTATTTGTTTTATGTGATCATTCCACTTCAGATCGCTCCGGATAGTAACTCCTAAGTATTTTACGGTCGTTACCGCTTCCAATGATTTACCACCTATGGCATAATCGTACTGGAATGGATTTCTGCCCCTATGTATGCGCATTATATTACATTTATCTACGTTTAGGGAAAGCTGCCAGCTGTCGCACCATGCATTAATCCTCTGCAGGTCCTCCTGGAGTACGTACGAGTCTTCTGATGTTGCTACTTTCTTGTAGACAACCGTGTCATCTGCAAATAGCCTCACGGAGCTACCGATGTTGTCAACTAAGTCATTTATGTATATTGTAAACAATAAAGGTCCTATCACGCTTCCCTGCGGTACTCCCGAAATTACCTCTACATCTGCAGATTTTGAACCGTTAAGAATGACATGTTGTGTTCTTTCTTCTAGGAAATCCTGAATCCAATCACAAACCTGGTCCGATATTCCGTAAGCTCGTATTTTTTTCACTAAACGTAAGTGCGGAACCGTATCAAATGCCTTCCTGAAGTCCAGGAATACGGCATAAATCTGCTCGCCAGTGTCTACGGCACTGTGAATTTCTTGGGCAAATAGGGCGAGCTGAGTTTCACATGATCTCTGTTTGCGGAATCCATGTTGGTTATGATGAAGGAGATTTGTATTATCTAAGAACGTCATAATACGAGAACACAAAACATGTTCCATTATTCTACAACAGATTGACGTAAGCGAAATAGGCCTATAATTATTCGCATCTGATTTATGACCCTTCTTGAAAATGGGAACGACCTGCGCTTTCTTCCAGTCGCTAGGTACTTTACGTTCTTCCAGCGATCTACGATAAATTGCTGATAGAAAGGGGGCAAGTTCTTTAGCACAATCACTGTAGAATCTTAAGGGTATCTCGTCTGGTCCGGATGCTTTTCCGCTACTAAGTGATAGCAGTTGTTTTTCAATTCCGATATCGTTTATTTCAATATTTTCCATTTTGGCGTCCGTGCGACGGCTGAAGTCAGGGACCGTGTTACGATTTTCCGCAGTGAAACAGTTTCGGAACACTGAATTCAGTATTTCTGCCTTTCTTCGGTCGTCCTCTGTTTCGGCGCCATCGTGGTCAACGAGTGACTGAATAGGGGATTTAGATCCGCTTACCGATTTTACATATGACCAAAACTTTTTAGGGTTCTTGTTTAGATTGTTTGCCAATGTTTTATGTTCGAACTCGTTGAATGCTTCTCTCATTGCTCTCTTTACGCTCTTTTTCGCTTCGTTCAACTTTTCCTTATCAGCTATGATTCGACTACTCTTAAACCTATGATGAAGCTTTCTTTGTTTCCGTAGTACCTTTCGTACATGATTGTTATACCACGGTGGATCTTTCCCCTCGCTTTGGACCTTAGTCGGTACGAACTTATCTAAGGCGTACTGGACGATGTTTCTGAATTTTTTCCATTTTTGTTCCACATCCTCTTCCTCAGAAATGAACGTTTGATGGTGGTCACTCAGATATTCTGCGATTTGTGCCCTATCACTCTTGTTAAGCAAATATATTTTCCTTCCTTTCTTGGCATTTCTTATTACACTTGTAGTCATTGATGCAACCACTGACTTATGATCACTGATACCCTCTTCTACATTCACGGAGTCGAAAAGTTCCGGTCTATTTGTTGCTATGAGGTCTAAAACGTTAGCTTCACGAGTTGGTTCTCTAACTATCTGCTCGAAGTAATTCTCGGACAAGGCAGTCAGGATAATGTCACAAGAGTCTCTGTCCCTGGCTCCAGTTCTGATTGTGTGACTATCCCATTCTATACCTGGTAGATTGAAGTCTCCCCTTATTACAATAGTATGATCACGAAACTTCTTCACGACGTTCTGCAGGTTCTCTCTGAGGCGCTCAACTACTACGGTTGCTGATGCAGGTGGTCTATAGAAGCATCCGACTATCATATCTGACCCACCTTTGATACTTAACTTAACCCAGATTATTTCACATTCGCATTCGCTAATAACTTCACTGGATATTATTGAATTCTTTACTGCTATAAATACTCCTCCACCATTGGCGTTTATCCTATCCTTGCGGTATATATTCCATTCTGTGTCTAGGATTTCGTTACTGTTCACTTCCGGTTTTAACCAACTTTCCGTTCCTAATACTATATGCGCACTATTTCCTTCAATAAGAGATACTAATTCAGGAACCTTGCCCTGGATACTCCTGCAGTTTACCAATATTACGTTAACTTTTCCTGTTTTTGGTCTCTGAGGACGGACGTTCTTTATCAACGATGATAATGTCCTCTCTGGTAAGCCGTCAGGTATTTTATCGTTTCGCCCAAGAGGGGGTCCCTCTAACCTAAAAAACCCCCGTGTGCACGCCACACGTACTCTGCTACCCTAGTAGCTGCTTCCGGTGTGTAGTGCACGCCTGACCTGTCTAGGGGGGCCCTACAGTTCTCCACCCAGTAACGGAGGTCGATGAATTTGCAACCATTATAGTCGCAGAGTCGTCTGAGCCTCTGGTTTAGACCCTCCACACGGCTCCAAACCAGAGGACCGCGATCGACTCTGGGCACTATGCTGCAGATATTAAGCTCAGCTTGCACTCCGCGTGCGATGCTGGTTGTCTTCACCAAATCAGCCAGCCGCCGGAAGGAACCAAGGATGGCCTCAGAACCCAAGCGGTAGGCGTCATTCGTTCCGACATGTGCTACTATCTGCAGCCGGTCACACCCAGTGCGTTCAATAGCTGCCGGAAGGGCCTCCTCCACATTACGGACGAGACCCCCCAGCAAGCACACCGAGTGCACACTGGCATTCTTCCCCGACCTACCCGCTATTTTCCTGAGGGGCTCCATAACCCGCCTAACGTTGGAGCTCCCTATAACTAATAGGCCCGCCCTCTGTGATTGTCGGGACCTTGCCGGAGAATCGGCCACTGGCCCAACAGGCGAGGCATCCTGTGGTGGCTCGGAAACGATGTCATCACCACTAGGAAGCACCCCGTACCTGTTGGAAAGGGGTAAGGCAGCTGCCACGCGGCCAGATCCCACCTTCGCCTTTCGGCCAGGCACGCGCGAGCCCACCACTGTCCGCCATTCACCCTGGAGTGATGGCTGACCGGTAAGATGCTCACTGCCGGAAGACGCAGCGACATCAGGGGTTCCATGTGATTCCAAGGCCACCGAAGTAGGCATAGGTCTCACCACAGTTGCCCCAACGCCACTACGAGCCGACGCCTGCGCCTCGAGCTCGATGAGCCTAACAGACAAAGCCTCCACCTGCCCCCGAAGAGTGGCCAATTCTCCTTGCGTCCGCTCACAACAACCACAGTCCCTACACCGATGTCACTTTGTGGGATGGAGTTCCATGCTTGTAGTACTTGGTCGGTCAATGCACGGCAATAATTGACACCGAGACAGGATCACTTTTCATCATAAAACACAACAGACCTCCACCCTGCCCTCTAATGAGCTCTCGCTTGACACCACTGAAGTCGGAAATGGTGGTAGTATGGGGTCACTGGAATGCATGTTACAGGGCGTCTGGATAGGAGCTATCCTTGAAGTAACAGATTTGTAACACTTCGTTGTATCACTGTGGTGCCAACTGTTTTTGAAATTGCTGCTGAATGTGCAGTATATTGCATCAGGGCTATACACAGAACACAATGGTCTTCCCTCTCGGTAATGCCACGTGGCCGTCCGGAGCCCGGTCTTCTTTCGACCGTACATTCTCCTGACCACTGCTGCTAGCTATCATGCACAGTGGCTACATTGCTGCCACGTCCTTCTGCAGTATCGCAGAAGGAATATACAGCTTTGGTAGCCCTATTACGCGACCTCGTTCGAGCTCAGTGAGATGTTAGCAAAGGCGTCTTTGTTACCTTAAAGGCATTCTTGACTAACATTAACTCACCGCGTCCAATCTCAAAGGTAAGTAACGCTCACGACCGCTACAGCGTGTATTTAAAGCAAACCTGATTTGCATCCTCGTAGTTGGGCTACCAACGCCTCTCTTATGCGACTGGAACGAAAACTGAATTGTGAAAGAGTTCGTGACGGGAAGGGGGGATATTATTGTTACATCCCACTTCTGATACGAAATGTAAAAGATTACGTAGTTCGGGGATGGGGAGAGAAACTTCTGAGTCCAATGTTAATGTATAAAATAGCAGGGGAGGGGGAAGAAGGTTGTTAAATATGCCACGTGGTGGCAGTGTGCAGGTGGTCGAGCGGTCAGGGTTTGATGGTGGGCAGCCAGGGCTGCCGTTAAATGAAAAAAAAAAAAAAAAAAAAAACAGGGAATTAAGTACAATAAAGAGGATGTATTTCGATATACGGAGTACAAAAGGCGAGCCTAGGGTCGGAAGTTAGCAGGTCTAGGCCAGTCTAGGAGGTCGAGCAATTAATTGAAATGGATAACGGAAGGGGAAGCGGTTCATGTTAACTTACGTTGGTGGCAGAGGTCTCAGGGCGTCTCCTGTCAGCAGATTTAACTGGATAGAACTGCCTCAGTTTTGAAAGGCAAGCGACTTCTGACACGTAGACACGGCGTGAGTTACTCTGGGAGAAAACTTGTAAAGATTCCACTGGGCCTTTGATATAATTTTTTTAAACTAATTCCCTAAAATATTCCTTGACTGACTGCCATCCTGTACAGAATGGACATAATCTTTCAGAGGTAGAAACACGCCTACCAATTTTCGCTTTTGTCGCACAGTTCCTTCTTGGTGTTGCGATTGTTTCCTGTCAGTGTAGCAACAGTGAACCACAAATAAAAAGTGACAGTTGATAAATAAACCCATTGCAGCCGGAATACCAACATGCAAAACAAAAACGCTACGGAGTTATGCACCAACCTAATATATCAAGGATCGTATGAACCTTAAGCGAATGGTAATTTCTTGTATTTTGCCGATGGATCTGGAAGCAAGGTTTACAGTTGCAGAAGCACGTTTTGGATTTCGTTGGAACTGCCAAAGTTAGTTCCATAAAAAATACTATCCATAAAAAAATACTGTCGATAATTTACTTTGTTTTACAGTTGTTCTGAGTGAATAAAAATTCAGCTTTTTTAGTTATATGTTTAAATAAAGTTACATCCGGATGGCAGAATGATGAATCAAACCTTGTAGCTACCGAATACGAGTGCAGTGCATTAACCACAGCTCGACTTTGCTCACTCCAGTGTATAAGTTATTCATTCTTTCAATACTTTCCAAGTTCTCCTGGTGTGCTGCAGAAAAAAATAAGAGACATAACAAATTCTCCACTCAAGAGTATAGTCCAGTCAACAAAGGAAAATTAGGTGCAAAAATTCGTGTGGTCGCGAATTAGTACAGTGCTAGCAGGGAGTACCATGAACTACATACTAAAACTTCTGACCAGTGTTGTATGAGAGCGGAAGTCGCGGTCGTTGAAAGGTCACTTTTTTATATTTTTCTTGAACAACTCGAAAACTACGCCTTCTAGCGAAAATGTTTCCCGGTACAAAATTAAACCACGCTACGTTTCCTACAAAAAAGGAGGTCCTCGTCTTTTTTCTCTAGGGCTAATAGTTTCCGCACTGCAGCGGATCGAAAACTTGGAGTTATTAAAAACAGAGTTTTAATGGTGTATAATTAATGTTTATTGTCAACTGTAGTGGTTTAAGAACAAATAGAAAATATATGTGCCACATTTAAGTGCAGTAAGACCGTGTTAAGGGATAAACTGTATTGTGGGGGTGTAACGGGGTGGAGGGGGAGGGAGTGGAGGATAGAAGCGTGAAGGAAGGGAGGTCATCGGATGTCATAGCTCTCACTGGCGACGTAGTGTGCAGTCATGCTCTGAGAGTTTATTCTCCAGAAATTGTTTTAACATGGTACGCACAGGAAATGCTGGGCAGATACGGTCTGTCTGTGAACTGTAAAGCGAGCAGCGCTAGTTGTGGGGGAAGTCGCCTTTCCCGGAAGAAAGCTGCAACTGCCGTACACGATGACTACGAATCAATTGCCCCTTTAACAGCGTAGAACAGTGTGCAGAGACTTACGTAGAATCAGCCCATATGCGTTTCTTGTGTTAGGATTATTAGTAACTCATATCTGTGTTCCATGTAGCATTAAGGCAATTCGTTGAAAGTAAACGGTTCTGGGTATGTTTGCGCACTGCGTCTCCAGTGAGTCATTCGGCGCGTTCCGGCGACCTGCATTCCTTCACGCTTCGTCTCCACCCCTCCCCCGACCGCTGTCTTTCACTCCCACATAACATTTCATCTCTTAATGTGACTCTCCCCCCCGTAAGTGTGATGCACACTTTTAATATTTGTTTGTAAACTACTACATTTAAAACAAACATAATTTTATACTATTAAAACACTATTTTCAATATTCTGCGGTTTTTCCATCACCGGTAACGCGGAAAATATTCGTCCTACAGAAAAAAATGAATAGGACCTTTTTTGTAAGAAAGGTAATGTAGCTTAATTTTGTACTGCGAATCATTTTCGGTAGTAACTCCTGATTTCGAATTATTCAAGAAAAACATAAAAAAGTGACCTTTAAACGCCCGCCCACCCTCACGCTCACAGCCCATCGGTCAGGATTTTTAGCATGTTTTTCATGGCACCCCGCCTACTGTTGTACAAAAGTTTGCACGTTCACGAATATTTTCCCCTATTCGACCCTCTTTTCGTCTTCGTTGATTGGGCTTGTAGAAACATGCCATCTTAATAGAATCTTCAGTCATAAAGTCTTGAAAGGAAGAAGAGAAAATTTCCTCAGGAAAATTCTATGACTTTCCTGAAACACTGACACTGGCAGCAAAATATATCTCGTTTTCTGTGAATAAAACATACAACAAACACTGAAGATCACACTGCACCATGCGTAACAACAAGATCACGTCTACTGCTGGAATATCAGCATCTTGAAAGCTCCTAGATTCGCAAAAGGCTTAGAACACGAGTGTGAAATTACACGCAGATCGGAAGGGACCCTCAACTGAGCGGCATAAAAGCCACATAGGATATTTAATCGTGGTGTAGCTATGCCAACGGTATTAGGAAATAAAATTTTGAAGCCTTGTACGTTATTTCCGTACCTGCAGTTTTTAAGACTATGTTTCCCAAATCTTTTATTCAAATTCTGGGCGGAGCACTACTCCACTTTAACAAGCGTAGAGAAATAAGGTGTTCACTGAAACACACATCCCAGCATTCACGCAGAATAGTTCACCAATGTCACGAGATATTTAAATTGGGATGGCCTGGTTTGAATCTCAACCCAGGTTCTTCCTATAACAAGCCCAACGTTTTTTCTCCAGTTTCGCTTCCAGATCTCCGTTCTAGAGAAAAAGTGGCTTTATATTCGCGGGGTTCGTTCGCACTGAACAATGTACAATTAAAAAGCGAAAGGTGATTGCGCAAAAGCATTTCGTTTCATTTAGAGGCAACAGTTAGAATTATTTCCTGATAAGTAGATCCCAAATGTCCATGCAAATGCGTGTTGCATGCGAGTTTGCATGTTTTGACCACTTGGTGAGTAAATGTATGTTTTCAAGACTTCATCGATATAACTGCATGAACTTAGACATTTATGACACAGATTATATCATTTTGCTAGCCCCGGTGCATATATTGCAATAACTCGCATGATAGCGCCCATTACTGATTTTTCCATATGAATTAAGCCATAAGTGCAGAACATGAGAAATTTCTCGAATTTGTCACAATTTTTAAACTTCGTAGTGAGCTCAAACGCCGTAGTTCGGTTCCGTAGATGTCAATAGAAGTCAATATACTTCCTGCCAATAAATTTAAATAAAAAAGGATGCTATTGTTGTTCCTATGCTGAAGGTGGAGAGAGCAATTAAAACATTTTATCCTAACCTAAACCACGTTAAATGTTTAGCTCATGCGCTACATCGCGTAGCTGAAACAGTATGTCTAAAATATGACAATGTGATTATGCTGTTATCCTCCACAAACGAAGTAAACAGACGTACAAAATGCAAGGGCTCAATAATTCTGACAACATTAATTAAGTCGCATGCTGACTTTTTTCCTGATGTAAGTATTTATGATAGCATCTGTCCGTGTCGTCGCAGTTAGAGATATACTGCCAGTTTTAGCTTTGCCACCACAACCTGTTGTAACCAGGTGGCGTACCTGGATAAATGTTACCATCTTCTACTGTGATTATTTTATTGGTGTTAAGTCGATAAGAGGCGTAAATTACGCCAGTTTATTGAAGTTACCATCCGTTTGCCTCATTGTAAAGAAAAATTCTAAGTTATTGCCCCTTATCTTTTTTTTCGTTTTTAGGTCGTACACACTTTCAGAGCCACTAATATAGCTTGCATTAAAGATTCTAAAGTGGCATCCAAGAAAACGGATTTGAAGCAAGATCTAATTGACAACAAATCAAAGTTTGTACAATTACCTGAAGCAATAACGAAGCTGGAAGCCACAGATAACACAGATAATCTGACAATTATTAAAGAGGTTGAAAAATGACAATTATTAAAGAGATTGAAAAATGACAATTATTAAAGACGTTGAAAAATGGCAATTATTAAAGAGGTTGAAAAATGGAGAGGTGGGTCTTGCAGAAAAAGTTAATGTGAATAAACTTATCGGATCAACTCCTGGCTTTGAGTTTATGAAGTTGGTAAAAAAATATTTTGTGGCGCAAATGTAAAAGGCTTTCAACTTGACCCGACTTTGTTCGAAATTTCTTCACTGAAGTATGCACCTGTTACTTCTTGTGACGAAGAAAGGTCATTGTCTACGTTCAAAAATGATGTGTCTAAATAAACCTACGATTGTAGGTTTGAGGAATTAGCTGTTGTGGACTGTTGTATAACGGACGATCAAAAACTTTCCGTTGGAAGGCCATGTTATCACCCACAAGTCGGTCGGTGCTTATATACCTGCATCGAAGTCGAGCTGGGTTGCATATACGTTGCAGTGGCATATTTTTATTGTTTTGCCACATCATTGTGCGTCTTCTGATATGATACTGCACGAATGTATGCACATTTTGCGGTCTGATAAACTACTCAGGACCTAGGATTTCATGCGGTAATTTACTGCTTTTGTTGTTTCGCTGTAATCATTGATCCATTGTGGTGACGGGTCTTACAGTGGATTTTTACAAATCTGTCGTATAGACATCAGCTAATATGGCCGGTAATTCACGTTTGCAAATCTTGGACATGCAATCAAGGTCATAGCAGGCTGCAACGTTCCTCATCTCGCGCAATGCAGTGTCTTTTTTTCTAAAAATAATCTCACTGTCGACATAGAAGAAAAACGACGACTTGCGGTGTTTATGACGAGAGGCTGCTGGAATCAACGCGCTCTTTGCAAGACGTAGTTGTCCAGGAAGCGGTGGAGAAACGACCGGAAATATCCACCCACTTCCGACCTTCGTCCCGCTGAGCTTCCTCAACGATAGGTCACGTAGTGCAGAACAGATATCTCACACTTCCGGAACTGCGTAGTAGCTGTTCATCGTCACATTGTTACATGAGTCAGCGGCGACAATTTTCCCCGTTGGGTGACAGTAAGCTTTCATGTTAACGGTACACTAGTGGATGACTACACAATGACTTATACGGGAAAGGCTTATACCGACAACGAAGAAATCTGGTTAACTGCTGGGACGAAGATGGAAACATACAACCAACAGCTGCGTTCTGTTACTAAAAGATCATCCCGACAATACAGTTGACTAACAAGGGGAGGCCGCCAATTGTGAAATTCAGATTCGATTCATACTGCGCATAATAAAAGCTCATGGCCAGAGGTGTAATGTGGCAAAGCACCAAGATGCACTTCTCAGCCGTTGTCGAGAAAATCGACAGTTAAAAGAAACCGTTGCGTTGAAATACTCTCTACGATTAATAATTTTCTACCGCGTCGTGGCGCAGCGGTAAGCGCTCGGGTTCGTAATCCGAAGGTCGCCGGATCGAATCTCGCGCCATGCAACCTTTTTTTTAGTGGGGTATTTGTTTTTTGTAATTCAAATATATATATATATATATATATATATATATATATATATATATATATATATATATATATATACACTCCTGGAAATGGAAAAAAGAACACATTGACACCGGTGTGTCAGACCCACCATACTTGCTCCGGACACTGCGAGAGGGCTGTACAAGCAATGATCACACGCACGGCACAGCGGACACACCAGGAACCGCGGTGTTGGCCGTCGAATGGCGCTAGCTGCGCAGCATTTGTGCACCGCCGCCGTCAGTGTCAGCCAGTTTGCCGTGGCATACGGAGCTCCATCGCAGTCTTTAACACTGGTAGCATGCCGCGACAGCGTGGACGTGAACCGTATGTGCAGTTGACGAGCTTTGAGCGAGGGCGTATAGTGGGCATGCGGGAGGCCGGGTGGACGTACCGCCGAATTGCTCAACACGTGGGGCGTGAGGTCTCCACAGTACATCGATGTTGTCGCCAGTGGTCGGCGGAAGGTGCACGTGCCCGTCGACCTGGGACCGGACCGCAGCGACGCACGGATGCACGCCAAGACCGTAGGATCCTACGCAGTGCCGTAGGGGACCGCACCGCCACTTCCCAGCAAATTAGGGACACTGTTGCTCCTGGGGTATCGGCGAGGACCATTCGCAACCGTCTCCATGAAGCTGGGCTACGGTCCCGCACACCGTTAGGCCGTCTTCCGCTCACGCCCCAACATCGTGCAGCCCGCCTCCAGTGGTGTCGCGACAGGCGTGAATGGAGGGACGAATGGAGACGTGTCGTCTTCAGCGATGAGAGTCGCTTCTGCCTTGGTGCCAATGATGGTCGTATGCGTGTTTGGCGCCGTGCAGGTGAGCGCCACAATCAGGACTGCATACGACCGAGGCACACAGGGCCAACACCCGGCATCATGGTGTGGGGAGCGATCTCCTACACTGGCCGTACACCACTGGTGATCGTCGAGGGGACACTGAATAGTGCACGGTACATCCAAACCGTCATCGAACCCATCGTTCTACCATTGCTAGACCGGCAAGGGAACTTGCTGTTCCAACAGGACAATGCACGTCCGCATGTATCCCGTGCCACCCAACGTGCTCTAGAAGGTGTAAGTCAACTACCCTGGCCAGCAAGATCTCCGGATCTGTCCCCCATTGAGCATGTTTGGGACTGGATGAAGCGTCGTCTCACGCGGTCTGCACGTCCAGCACGAACGCTGGTCCAACTGAGGCGCCAGGTGGAAATGGCATGGCAAGCCGTTCCACAGGACTACATCCAGCATCTCTACGATCGTCTCCATGGGAGAATAGCAGCCTGCATTGCTGCGAAAGGTGGATATACACTGTACTAGTGCCGACATTGTGCATGCTCTGTTGCCTGTGTCTATGTGCCTGTGGTTCTGTCAGTGTGATCATGTGATGTATCTGACCCCAGGAATGTGTCAATAAAGTTTCCCCTTCCTGGGACAATGAATTCACGGTGTTCTTATTTCAATTTCCAGGAGTGTATATAAAATTCCCGGCAATCAGTTGCAACAATTCTGCATAAAATATGTTGTTGAAAGTCGTTTGTCGTGGAAAAACTGGCGACTTCGAACATCATTATGTTTTCCGCAAACAAAGTTGTATTTCACAAATGTTATTAATTGTCTTCATAATGTTAACCACGTATACTTAACGGAAGACGTAGAAACGGTATTCCGAAACGAATACGTATAGCGTAAGTCCAACGTTCGAATTAGAATAGAGACCCCACGAACACGAACTTGCTGCGGCAGGTATGAAATATAAACTCCGTTACTCGCTCGTTACACTTGAAGGACGGATGTTGAATGGGCCGAAACGAGCCGCCGCAAAACAGCGTAGTTTCTTGCTAACTTCGAAAGAAGGTAGATGCGGTCCCTAGCGCAACTTATAACATCGTCGAAAATCAGTGCGGACGGGAGAGCTTTGGTACACCCTGTTAAAAAAACGGAAAAATGGAGGCGGTACAATTGGAGAGCGATCCGCCTTCACCAACATGCATAAGCAATTCATTAATTGTTATATATATATATATATATATATATATATATATAATTTGAATTACAAAAAACTAATAATAAAAAAAATTGCATGGCGCGAGATTCGATCCAGCGACCTTCGGATTACGAACCCGAGCGCTTACCGCTGCGCCACGACGCTGTAGAAAATTATTAACCGTAGACATTATTTCACCGCAACGGTTTCTTTTAACTGTCGATTTTCTCGACAACGGCTCAGAAGTGCATCTTGGTGCTTTGCCACATTACACCTCTGGCCATGAGCTTTTATTATGCGCAGCATGAATCGAATCTGAATTTCACAATTGGCGGCCTCCCCTTGTAAGTTACAGGGATGAGCGTGCTCACATATCAACTATTTGTAACTAATTTATTTTAGTAAACAGTAATTTCTGACGGATCCGATAGTATCTGTTCTTACCTATTGTGACAATAGAATCTATGGAAATCTCATATCCTCTGTAACGACATATGATAATTCGAACTGGTGAATTCGTTTACGTCAGACGATCTCCTGAAAACAGACCGATTCATGGAGCACTTTTACAATCGAGTGATCCAAGAAAGCAAAACACAAGCACGCTGGACGGTGCCACCTAGGCTGGCTAGCACGAACACAGCATGTGTCTCTGATTGGATGTCCCAGTGTGTGTGATAGTATTTCAGATTACATGATATTTTATTTGTAGGTGGAAATTCAGTGAAACTTATCAGTTCGCTTAGAGGTATGAGCATGATGTAGATCGGGTGTGCGCTCACAAATTTCGAATTAGAACAGTATATGTGGATTAAATTTTACATGAAGCTGATTTACGGAATTTATCTAATATAGTTAACATAATCTTGAAACACAATCAAGAGAAATGCTATTTTTTATTACAAAAACTAAAAATTGCTAGTATTACTAGGAAATGAAGAAAGATATAAACCTGGACAGTAACATTTATCTGAGAATCGAAGACGCACGTTTCAAAGAACCCATAAATAATTTGTTTCGGTATGAAGTAAATATTTTCTTCTGTGGTATGACATATTGCAATATTTAAAGTGTAACATTTCATAGTATCTATTGACGCTCAAGGACCTGAATGTGTTGTAGTGGATGATATGTAGGTTGCTAACACAACAGTAACAAAATGCCTTACTTTTCTAGCCAAACAATCGTCAATATGTACTCTTAATAGTATGCAGATCGCGAAAATCCTGTCTCATCTTCTGCATGAAACATTAAAACTTTGGGGCTCATTAATAATTAAAAGTATCAGGACAGTTTATTGCCATACAGGTCCTTTTAACATTACTAAGTTCTTATATGTGGACGATTTGTTAACTTTGTGACAGTAAAATGACCTTGCTATGATTTTTCACCATTGCAATACATCTAAATAACGTAGAAATACATATAAAATTTACATAGCTTACTGTAGATCGGAAATGATGCTTACTACACATTCACACACACACACACACACACACACACACACACACACACACACACACACACACAGATTGTGCCACTGCACGTTTCGAAAAAGACGGTCGTGTGAAACCCAGTTCGCGCTATTAGACCACGAGACTCTGACGGCCTTAGACTCGGGTTCCCAGGTAGATGCCGTGTTTCTTGACTTTCGCAAGCCGTTAGATACAGTTATCCACAGTCGTTTAATTACCAAAGTAAGAGCATATGGACTATAAGACCAATTGTGTGATTGGATTGATGAATTCCTAGATAACAGAACGCAGCATGTCATTCTCAATGGAGAGAAGTCTTCCGAAGTAAGAGTGATTTCAGGTGTGCCGCAGCGGAGTGTAGTAGGACCGTTACTATTCACAATATGCAAAATGACCTTGTGGATAACATCGGAAGTTCACTGAGGCTTTTTGCAGAAGATGCTGTAGTATATCGAGAGGTTGCAACAATGGAAAATTGTACTGAAATGCAGGAGGATCTGCAACGAATTGACGCATGCTGCAGGCAATTGAATCTCAATGAAGACAAGTGTAAAGTTCTGTGAATACATAGAAAGAAAGATCCTTTATCATTTATCTACAATATAGCAGGTCAGCAACTGGAAGCAGTTAATTCCATAAATTATCTGGGAGCAGGCACTAGCAGTGATTTAAAATGGTACAAAAATGGTTCAAATGGCTCTGAGCATTATGGGACTTAACTTCTGAGGTCATCAGTCCCCTATAACTTAGAACTACTTAAACCTAACTAACCTAAGGACATCACACACATCCATGCCCGAGGCAGGACTCGAACCTGTGATCGTAGGGGTCGCGGGGTTCCAGACCATAGCGCCTAGAACCGCTCGGCCACCTTGGCCGGCATTTAAAATGGAATGACCATATAAAATTAATCGTCGGTAAAGCAGATGCCAGACTGAGATTCATTGGAAGAATCCTAAGGAAATGCAGTCCGAAAACGAAAACAAAGGAAGTAAGTTACAGTACACTTGTTTGCATTCTGCTTGAATACTGCTCACAGGTGTGGGATCCGTACCAGATATAGTTGATAGAAGAGATAGAGAAGATCCAACGGAGAGCAGCGCGCTTCGTTACAGGATCATTTAGTAATCACAAAAGCGTTACGGAGATGATAGATAAACTCCAGTGGAAGACTCTGCAAGAGAGACGCTCAGTAGCTCGGGGCGGGCTTTTGTTGAAGTTTCGAGAACATACCTTCACCGAGGAGTCAAGCAGTATATTGATCCCTCCTACGTATATCTCGCGAAGAGACCATGAGGATAAAATCAGAGAGATTACAGCCCACACAGAGGCATAGCGAAAATCTTTCTTTCCACGAACAATACGAGACTGGAATAGAAGGGAGGTACTCAAGGTACCCTCCGCCACATACCGTCAGGTGGCTTGCGGAGTATGGGTGTATATGTAGACAGACAGAGAGAGAGAGAGAGAGAGAGAGAGAGAGAGAGAGAGAGGGCGGGGGCTTCATGGTAACTTTTATACTTTTATTGCATGCTATTAGCATTCTCGTGTCAACAAACAGTTATTGGAAAATGAAGACCGAGGAACATCTTTATGTCCTCATATTTGTTTCTCAACATGGTCACCCTGGCGACAAACACATTTATCCCAACGAGAGAACAGTTTGTTAATACTGTCGCTGTAGACTTCAGTAGGAGCTCCCGTTTTTTATTGCAGATGACGATTCTACGGCAAAATCTATATACTTGTTGTCTGTAGCATTTTCTTCGTTTCGCCACAGATGGGGCTATAATCGGAAGAATAGAAATGATCACACAATCGTAATTTAGGACATGCTATTCAGAGGCCCTTGAATATCCAGTGGCATGTGGGACCCCACCTCCATACTGCGAGGGTAGGACAGGCCAGTATTTCATAACTTCTAATTGGAAACCCCATGCATAACGTTGTAGCCATCCGACATGTCGAACATGCGACTACTCGACGCGCCACCGTAGTCGTGTAGCGAACTACAATATATCATAACAGGCAGTACACTGCGACCAGAGCTCACCAGACAGCAGCCCTAAACATTGCAACACTTGCTCAGTGTTTATGCCTCACACCCTACCTATCATTTGGAGAACAGACGTCCAAGTGGACCATCAATATTGCAACCGCAGAGGAAAAAATTGAAATGATCCTGATTTACGGAAAATGTAGAAGAAATGTTGAGGCTCCTGTTGCCTTGTATGTCGAGCGTTTTCTAGAGAAAGCTAACTCTCTCTCGTTATTTTACAAGTTTGTGAACGCCTTTATGTCTGACGTCAGCGTACAGACCGGCAAAAGGAAGCAAAGCAAACATACTACAGGAGAAGCTAATGAAATAGCTGTGTTAGCGGCATTGCACCACAGCCCACGGATAAGCGCCCGGCAATTATATCGCGATTCCGGTGTGTCCATAGGTAGTATTGTCACAATCCTGCATTGTCATAAGTATCATACATACCACGTGTCACTGCTTGAAGAATGTCATGGCACCGATTTCCATAACCGCGTAGTGTTTTGTGAATGGGCACATCAACAAGTGCAAACGACCCCCGCGTTCTTTGCCGAGGTAGTATTTTCCGATGAGTCTACATTCACAAACCATGGTAGCGTTAACCTGCATATGGTTCAAGTGGCTGTAACCACTATGGGACTTAACATCTGAGGTCATCAGTCCCCTAGACTTAGAACTACTTAAACCTAACTAACTTAAGGACATCACACACATCCATGCTCGAGGCAGGATTCGAACCTGCAACTGTAATAGCAGCGCGGTTCCGGACTGAAGCGCCTAGAACCGCTCGGTCACAGCGGCCGGCTAACCGGCATAACATGCATTACTGGAGTGTAGACAATCCCCGTTTTTACGTTAATTTGACCGTCTATGTCCTTGGCCAGTTAACGTATGGTGCGATATCATGGGGAGCAAATTCATTGGTCCGTATGTTATCGACGGCACGTTGAATGGACGCAAATATCGAACGTTCGTAAAACAGGAACTACCGGTACTACTGCAGTACGTTGCCTTGGACATTCGACAACGTATGAGGTTTGAGCATGATGATTGCCCAGTGCATTACGCAATTGAAGCACGGGAGGTATTAGACAGTGTTTACACTGGTCGGTGGACTGGCAGAGGTAGCCCTATTGATGGCCCCGCTAGGTTGCCGGATTTCTTTCTGTGGGGATATTTAAATGATAAGCTGTAACAGCAAGTGCCAAGAGGCCGTGATGACATGATCGACCGCATCAAAAGCGCCTGTGCTGACATTCCCGCAGATATGCTTCTGTCCTGTGTTCGGTCATTTGAAAAGCGGATCACTAAGTGTATTGAATTTGGCGGTACTATGTCTGAACACTTACTCTGATTGGAAAAGTAGAGTAGCATCTGCCTCGAGCCACGGCCGCAGTGGCGCGTCCAAGTCCCCTGTTCGATATGTTGGAGGAATACAACGTTACGAATAGGATTTCCAATGAGAAGGTATGGCATACTAGCCTGTCCTAAGATCGCAGCATGGTGGTGGATATTCAAGGGCCATTGAGTAGAATGGCGTAAATTACGAATGTGTGCCCATTTCTATTAAGCGCCATCTGTGGCGAAACGAAGAAAATGCTTCAGAGAGTAAGTATATAGATTTTGCCGAAGAATCGTAATCTGTAATAAAAAAACGGGAGTTCCCATTGAAGATTTCAAAGTTCTCCTGCCACCCACACACGGGGTGGGGTGGCGCGCCATCGCTGGATGTTCCCGTCCGAGACAGACAAGTTGGAATTGTAACTTTTTTTGATCCGATGTGTAGTTTTCGAGATATTTCGAGGTCTGAACAGCCCGTATATGCTCAAAGTATGCACTCCGTCTTCAGGCCACGAGAGGCCTACCGGGACCAATCAACCGCCGTGTCATCCTCAGTGGAGGATGCGGATAGGAGGGGCGTGGGGTCAGCACACCGCCCTCCCGGTCGTTATGATCGTATTCTTGACCGAAGCCGCTACTATTCGGTCGAGTAGCTCCAATTGGCATCACGAGGCTGAGTGCACCCCGAAAAATGGCAACAGCGCATGGCGGCCTGGATGGTCACCCATCCAAGTGCCGACCACTCCCGACAGTGCTTAACTCCGGTGATCTCACGGGAACTGGTGTATCCACTGCGGCAAGGCCGTTGCCCATATGCCCAATGTATGAGATGAGGAAATAAGGTTTTGTCGACTACGCGCTGGAAATCTAATGGATCATCATATTATATTCGTAATACTTCGCTACTGTTACCATTTATCCACGGCAGACTGTTTCGTTTACTCCCAGCTTTAATACGTAGTCGTGTATTAACGATATTTGCTTTAACCTGCTGTGAAGTTATATACTAAGATGTTGTTTTTATATCAAATACGTGCTTAAATGTAGTAGGTGGGTTACTGCATATCTCGTTCCAAAACTACCTAATTCCTTATCGCGCACGCAGTCTGGTAAAAATACGGGTACTGCCAGAGCATAAGCCGCTGTTTCTTCATCTACGATCCTTACTTAGCACAATAGGCATAGAATCTGATCGTACTGCTAAGCTCGATTAAGGGGATGTATCTTAATAAATAGTGAAACAATGATCAGAGCGCTTATCAGTAGTAAGGGCCGGCGCTCACAAGCAATGGAATGTAGAAGTTCACTATCGACTCAAAACGCGACTCTATAGTTTGCAACAAACTGATGCAGTGGAAGTACAGCACACGCATCAGATAATTAATAGCGTTAGTACAGTGGCAAACAGTGCATAGAAAAATAGTTTAATTGTTTAGAGTCAGTAAACAGGCACTGCTTCTAACCTCACGCAAAGTTACCCACGACTTTAAGGCACAAATCTGGCTGAAGGCAAGTATTTATCCTTCGGAAAAGAATTAAGGAATGAGGTTATGAACTGACCGAGAGAGTATTTGAGTGAGAAGTTGTGGCAGTGAAACAACTGGCAGATTGCCTGACCTGCAGGCCTTCGTTTAACCGGCCCACACGAGCGGATTTTAGCTACGGGCCACGGACATTTCCGGCGGATTCTTGAAGACCTGCAGTCCCTGCCTGTGCGTTAGCGGATGCAAAACTTTGAGGCCGTTACACGTAGTTCTGTGAACTGCCGATCCGGCCTTTCAGAAGATATACACAGGGGCGGAATCTGCCACTGTCCTCGTTCAGCAAAGTCTGTGAGTTTTCAGCGAGTCGGGGCTGACGTGATACTCCGGCAGAACGGCGAGCTCACATCGCCTACCCTGCAGTCTTTCTCACACAGTTTTATAGAAACTATTCTGTTAAAAAACCTGGTTTCGCCTCAGTTATAGCTTTATACAGCGATGAGCCTAAACATTATGATCACCTGTTCAATAGTGGATCGGTCCACTTTTCAAACACAGTACGGCAGTGCCTCTGGCACGGATTCTACAAGTTCTTGAAAGGTTTCCAGAAGTATGTGGCACCAGATGTCGTCTCACAGGTCACTAAATTCCTCCAGAGTATGGGACGGTGGTTTATGGTCACGCAGCTGGCGCCCAATATGTATTCCAGTGGGCACAGATTAGGGGCTTTTGCTGGCCAAGACATCAGTGTGAGTTAACCATAATACCCCTCAAACCACTGCAGCACGATTCTTGCCTCGTGTCGCGGAGAGTTGTCCTGCTGGAAGATGTCATCGCCGTCAGAGAAGATTTCAATCACAAAGGGTTGCAGGTGGCCCGCAATAATGTTCATGTAGTTCTTTGCTGTCACGGTGTCTTTGAGTACTACCACAGGTCCCATAGAAGCTCAACTCAATGTACTCATAGCATTATTACGCTCTCACCGGTCTGCATCTGTGGCACGGTGCACGCTTCAAGCAGTCATTCGCCTGGATGACGTCGTGTAAGGACCCAAGCACCGACCTGGTGTAACAAGAAATGCGATTCATTAGACAGGCGAAACGTTTTTATTGATCCACGGTGAAGACTCAGTGACGCTGCGCCCATTGCAACCGTTACTGACGATGTCGCTGGGTCAAAGCAGGAATACGTAGGGCCCGTGTGATGTGGAGCTCTATGTTCAACAACGAGCTTTGAACGGTGTCTTCCGAAACACGTGTGCCTGCACCGACATTGTACTCTGTCGTCATATCTGCCACAGATCGCTGTCTATCCTGGATTACACAGTGGGGAATCCTCCGACCTCTACATCTTGTGATGATACGTGGTCGTCCAGTACCATACGGCCTACTCGCTATTTCACCATTCTTCAACCACTTTCCATACGTGCTCACGACATTAGACAACAGGCGATCAGCTTCACCTTTTCAGAGATTCTCATTTCCAGCCACAGCGCCATAACAATGTGCCATTTGTCAAATCCGCTTATATCAGTGGATCTCCGAATTTGCGGCCCGTATCTTCGCCATAATGACTGCCCATTCGTCTCTCTTCCTCTTGCATTCTTTCCTTACTGCGTAACATGTCCGAAACACCACCAGGAGGCATCAAACCTCGCGGTGTGCAGTGGTCATAATGTTTTGGCTCATGAGTGTATGTTAGCTACATGATGCGGTGCCAATCATTACGCTAATTGTCATAGTTATTGTGATATTTCGCATTTAAGTAACCCACTGCCTTAACTTCGAAAAGTTTGCCCAGCAAGGAGGCGCAGTGGTTATCACACTAGACTCGCATTTGGGAGGACGACGGTTCAAATCCGCGTGCGGCCATCCTGATTCAGGTTTTCCGCGATTTCCCTCAATCGCTTCAGGCATATGCCGGGATGATTCCTTTGAAAGGACAAGGCCGACTTCCTTCCCAATTCTTCCTTAATCCGATGGAACTGATGACCTCCCTGGTTGGTCCCCTCCCCCCAAATCAACTAACTAACGATCAAAGAGTTTGCAGTGAATAATTTGGGTCGCTACGAATTTGTGTTTGGCGCACATTGGAACATATATTGCTGAGTATGAAATTTCGGTAACATACTGAAAGTTTCTTTTGACTTAGCAGGTGCTCGCTATTTATCACCAGTCTCGAGAAAATTAATGTTACAAGTACACTGATTCGCCATCCCGCGCTCCAGCGATAAAGCTAAAATGAAATATCCCTAGCACCCCACATATCTCACAAATGGTTTGAGATATCGAAACGAGTTTTTGGCAAATAATAGCGCGCAAAGATGAGAGAATTTTGCGATGAGGGTACGAAGCGGAACCTTCTTTTCTACGACGATATAAGAGTAACTGCACACTTTTGCAATGGAATTACATAATTTTTTAAGAATCATCGATAGCTGGGGAAAAGTGAATTGATGTGACTTTGCAACAAGATAAGTGAAGAAATTGCAAATTTATATTTATACCGCCAATGTGCTGTTTCATAAGCTTTTGATATGATTTGTCCATAGGTTCTCGTTTAAAAAATCACTGTTTCAGTATTCTATCGCAATTGCTACCGCATTAGGATGTTAGCGGTGTGACATAATGTAAACCCCACTTTGTTTTGTCAAAAGAAACAAATTTTAACATAGTAACCAGAGACATGTACTAGGTGATATTCGAAATACCCCGCTGATGAATGAGTGGTTTTCCCTTCACAACGAGTTTCCGTTGTTACAAGTATGGTAGAGGGGGTGGACCGGTGACCACATCGAAAAACTTATATAAGCACAGCGTGAAATACGTTAGTTGTGAAAATTGACTCATGAACATTACACAAACAAGAATTTTCAAAACGTTGGGCGTACAATGAGATGGTCGAAACATTTCTAGACAGTATACCAACTGTGGACCAAATCGTTATAAAAACTAGCAACAGTGCCAAACGAAACAATTTCTCAAAACATTCTAGCAGACAGCGTTTCCTGATGTGAGCGAAAACTGGACAAAACATATCGTAAGTAATATAAACATCTTATGTTAAGAACTGTTTTCAGATATGGAAAGCAAGCCACAGCCTAAATGTGTTTCATTACAGACCTCTGATGATGCATTGTTTTAATAAAATGAAACGCATTTGGTGACAAAAGTACGCATTTTCTTGCAGATGCAAAGACGGATTTAAAATACCTTCAATAATTTCAGAAATAATCTCAGAAAGGTGTAGCTCTCTTGGCTGAAGCGTAAAGAAGGAAATAGAAGGGATGAATTGTATAAACCAAACATAGTGATTGCCAATAAAATGTTGCTTGTACTATGTCCATTATTGTAGACTATTACCCGTAACTGTGTTATGTCCATTATTTTACAGGTACCACAAATACTGCCCTTTGCAAAGGCCTAAACAGCCTGTGACTGCCACAATTTCCTTCCTAGCATCGTCCATACTTTCTCTCGAGCATATAAAGTACTTTAAAGTGCAAAACGTACTAAAATGCCTTTAAAACGCCGCACTGTACAACGTACGTGTGGCGAGAGACAGTATCAACCCCTGAAATAGGTCGCCCGTGGCCTCTGGCCTGTCGAGCGTGCACAGCAGTCCTGAGTCCAAGGATAAATCACGAAGACCCGCCGATTTTCCTCCGCACACGAGCGAACCCGCCCTGCAGGCAGATCGGGGAGCTAGATCCGACGGGCAGGGACTGCTTGTTAGTGGGAAACGATGGGCCTCATATCAGCGGGTCAGATCTGTTAGAGATATCCGCGAAACTGGCCCCCAGTTCTGGCTCGACGTGGAAATCCACTAATCACAATCTGTTTTCCGGCGGTGGATCTTCCCATACACATAAATAACAAAAAATCTAAATGCGACTCGAAAACTGATTCCCATTGAGGTGAGCTCTCAGAACATAATCTTAGCCATGGTGACGTCTACCTGAACGTCCTTTGTGAAGGTCTCTGACTGGAATAGACGCGAACTGTTGTTCATCGCATTCAAGTGAAATGACACGAGTGAGAATGCGTGCTGTTGCTGCTTTCTTTAAATAACCTCAGGTCCAACACGAAAACAAGAAATAAAAGAAATTGGTCCTATTTTAAGTAGCCAACTGAAAAAAAACATTACTTAAAAAAATTGAGTTCCATCCAACACGGGTTCAGATGAAATAACATCAGGTCGTCAAGTTGTCATCAGCTGCTGCGCTCAATTGCAAAACATTTCCCTTCTGAAGTATTCACATGGACAAGGGAGACCATCTCACAAAGCCGTGTCTTTGTTAAACTGTCAGTCTATTGAACTGGACGGACTTACTGTCGAATTTTGTCAGTTAGTTATCAATCACGCACTATTGTGCTTACCCCGAAATAGAAAAAAATCAAGTCTACACGAGATGTGAAACCGATAATTTTATTAAAGTCAAACTTTAAGGTCCTACAGTAATAATTAAATATTGGCTAAGACTCAATTTATCCCAAATTTTGGTATCCTATGAAGCCAGCGCCATTGTCGGTCGCTTGTTGAAAAATTTCTTCACTTAATATAAAGATGTAGTATACCTAATTTCAATGTATAACATTAAAAAGCAATGACATTTCTTCATTTTGATAACGCCTATGGCAATACTGATCACTAATTCTTGTTAGAGGTAATGAGCCAAATGGGTTTCTGTCTGTCATTCCTACATGCGATAAGAAATTACATTACGGGAATGCTGAGTTAAGTGCAGCTAACAGTACCACTCCCCATTAAGGATCCATAAGCCAGTGTTGCCCGCTTTCCAGAAACCTGTATGCTGTGGCTACAGAGTCACTATTTAGAAAGCTTCAAGTAAAATTAACAGGCGTTCGGTATTTAATCCTAAGACTATGTGCCAATGTTATACTAACGTCTACTTGATCCTAAACGACAATGAAGAGATTGAAGTCACGAGGCACTGTAGTTCAACATAGTTTTCCCAAATCAGCAATCCTTCCTTTACGTCCAGATACTCAATTATAAACTGTTCTTGTATTCCTAAGGTATAAATTAGATAGCAACTAGACTCATAAATGAGATTACTATGTTTACAGGATCATATAAGCTATCTTAGCAACGGGAATTTAGTTTTGGAGGCACAGCTTATTCCAAGAATCCTTTACAAATAGTGCCATTGCATACTGTGTTGTCGGCCAAGCTGTGCATGCAAAAAGCAAACGTAAAATCATTGCCGGTAACTAAGGCTCCCTATTTAAAAGTTTGTATTAAACACTCAAGCCCCAGTGTAATAACCCATCACTCACTATTGCATGACTCAACCAGAACCTTGAACGAATCAGAGTTTATTCTTTCAGAAATCAGTTATATAAAAGATGCAGGCTTGAATTGCCAAACAGTGTGTATTTACCGAGCTCTCACAAGGAATTCAGTTCCAAACCAGATGGAATTAAACTACGCGAACAAGTATTCGGTCAACCATGTGAAGCACCATACATAACGCAGTATTTTTAACGTGTAAGAGTTCAGTTTGGTAATAGGTTGCTATGCGAACGATCCCCGCGATTGTATACAATAAAACTACGGCCTAAACCCCTATTGCGAGGTGTGCAACAATCGATTCTCTAGATAGCATATTTGTTTGCAAAGATGAGGCTGAATTTCGGAACTGAACTCGCAAGAAACTGGTAATAATGAATGAAACTCAAGTGCGAACCATAGCTATTCGGGGGGGGCCTCTCTCGCAACGCAACTAGGCGGATGCGTCTTGTTCAATTGCTCCCGGATGTTAATATTAAAGTACAGTAGTGCACCTTCGAGTTGAAATTACACACCGGCGGACAACAAGAAATACGACCTCGAACAATAGTCACAGCACATTTCGAATTAATATCATGTAATGTGTTCCATTCAAACAGTGGTAACAGACAAGTTCGTATCAGGCCATAAGTTAACAGAGAATCGTTGCTGTTAATGTGAGTCGAGTGAGGCGTCCGGATTTTCACTACTTCTGATTTCGCTTTTGTAACTGCTGAAAAACCCATCAGCATCCAAAGAGACCTTATCCGTGGAGAATAAGAGGTGCAGAAATTTCGGTGCTGCAATATGGCACTGGACAAACCATTGACAGAACTGGATTCTGTTCAAACTATTTCACCACATTGTTTGTACACGTTATTTACGATAGGGCTGTAATCAGCTCCACTCCAGTCCTCTCCACAATGCAGTCTCCGAAGTGACAAAGTAGAAGAATGCTTGCTGAAGAGTCTTCTCTCACACGACTAAACACCATCTCTGAGAGTAAGGCTGTAATAATAAGCCTCAGGCCGCGGTGATATGAAGCGATTCACAGTCGCGTGTCCTCTGACACTAACGCAATATAAATGTCTTTATCTCATGTGCAGGTAATAGGGTGAAAGATGGAGGTGTCATTTGTGCTAGGTGACTGTGAAAGATGCGCTGTACAGCCTCAACCGTTGAAAATTACGAGGAGCGTTCACCTCTTTTGTAGAATGGAGAAGTCATTGTGTTCTCCATATTATAGATCGGTCACACTTAGTTATTTCGTTCTCTATAATGTGTGTTGCACGTTCGTCTGGCTCATCAGCCAGCTTGGATGATACTGTTAGGTGATCGCCCCACATATATTCATACAAACGCTAGACTGATACTCCTTCCATGTTTCAGAGACACACATATCTTTTTCAGACAACAAAGAGGAAAAAAGAGTTTATACTGTTAGCAGACAGATGACTAACAAGACACTGGATGACGTGACTCCACTTCATGTGATGACCCTACGTTGTGGTCTAAAACCGGAAAGAAGAAATGTTTATTCACTCATACCTCCACATTTCTCTTTGTGTTCTATGTAACTTTATCAGAACTGTTAGTTTCTATTGGAAGTTGGGTGTGAAATCTATGCTCTCTTTTATCTCCTTAAACACATATGCAAAGGTACTAATTATTTGGTCATTGAGTAGCACAATTACAGATACAGCCAGCCCAACCATCCATAGTCCCTTAAGATTATCATATATGATGCGATAGACATCTCAAATATGACTATCAAATAGCACAGTTTTTCACCAAACCTTTCTCGTAGAGAAAAACCTTCCGTGCCCCAACAGCACACTTTTTTTATACTCGTTCTTGTTTTTCACGTAATTCATGAGTTTCTTCTACCTTCCCCAGTGTACTCTGTTGGACGTGCTCCAACCCCTCAAGATCTAGTCCCATTTCCTCCCCATATTCTTCATACCCCTCAATACAAACTTGATTCTGCAGTAAAGTACTGGCGTTCCTTCCTTTTCTTCCATAGTCAATTCTTTTCTTCCTAAAAATGGGACTACTGTTTTCTTTCCAACTACATTTAATGTTACTGAGTCTATATCAAAAAATTTTCTCTTTTCGTTTATTGTAAAAGTCCACTCTCATCAACATGTCCACATTCAGACGTTGTATAACCAGGAAATTGTGATACAGCTGTACTCCTAGTTTTATAGCTGTTTTCACTTTTTGTGTTTCCATTACTTATACGAGGTGGATTCAAGTTCTAACGCCTCCGATTTTTTTTTCTAATTAACTACTCACCCGAAATCGATGAAACTGGCGTTACTTCTCGACGTAATCGCCCTGAAGACGTACACATTTTTCACAACGCTGACGTCATGATTCCATGGCAGCGCCGAAGGCTTCTTTAGGAGTCTGTTTTGACCACTGGAAAATCGCTGAGGCAATAGCAGCACGGCTGGTGAATGTGCGGCATGGAGAGTGTCTTTCATTGTTGGAAAAAGCCAAAAGTCACTAGGAGCCAGGTCAGGTGAGTAGGGAGCATGAGGAATCACTTCAAAGTTGTTATCACGAAGAAACTGTTGCGTAACGTTAGCTCGATGTGTGGGTGCGTTGTCTTGGTGAAACAGCACACGCGCAACCCTTCCCGGACGTTTTTGTTGCAGTGCAGGAAGGAATTTGTTCTTCAAAACATTTTCGTAGGATGCACTTGTTACCGTAGTGCCCTTTGGAACGCAATGGGTAAGGATTACGCCCTCACTGTCCCATAACATGGACACCATCATTTTTTCAGCACTGGCAGTTACCCGAAATTTTTTTGGTGGCGGTGAATCTGTGTGCTTCCATTGAGCTGACTGGCGCTTTGTTTCTGGATTGAAAAATGGCATCCACGTCTCATCCATTGTCACAACCGACGAGAAGAAAGTCCCATTCATGCTGTCGTTGTGCGTCAACATTGCTTGGCAACATGCCACATGGGCAGCCATGTGGTCGTCCGTCAGCATTCGTGGCACCCACCTGGATGACAATTTTCGCATTTTTAGGTCGTCATGCAGAATTGTGTGCACAGAACCCACAGAAATGCCCACGCCGGAGGTGATCTGTTCAACAGTCATTCAGCGATCCCCCAAAACAATTCTCTCCACTTTCTCGATGATGTCGTCAGACCGGCTTGTGCGAGCCCGAGGTTGTTTCGGTTTGTTGTCACACGATGTTCTCCCTTCATTAAACTGTTGCACCCACGAACACACTTTCGACACATCCATAACTTCATCACCACATGTCTCCTTCAACTGTTGATGAATTTCAATTGGTTTCACACCACGCAAATTCAGAAAACGAATGATTGCACGCTGTTCAAGTAAGGAAAACGTCGCCATTTTAAGTATTTAAAACAGTTCTCATTCTCGCCGCTGGCGGTAAAATTCCATCTGCTGTACGGTGCTGCCATCTCTGGGACGTATTGACAATGAACGCGGCCTTATTTTAAAACAATGCGCATGTTTCTATCTCTTTCCAGTCCAGAGAAAAAAAATCGGAGGCCTTAGAACTTGAATGCACCTCATAGATCCCAGAATTCGGCATGGTGACAATAGATTCCTTTTCAGGGAGAGTATTTACTCGTTTTTGTGACACCGCACTCAATAGCCCCCGCGTCCTATAAATACTTCACTTACTCCGTTTGCACTAACATACTTGTTGCTGGTTGTCTTCCTTTTTCACTTTTAGATTTAAATTCAACTTCTAATAAGTCATTCACAGATTCATGTCATTCAAATCTCTCTCCATCACCGGAGAGTGCACGTACACTAGAGGGATTGCTTCCACTTTTTTAAGTCACAAAATGAGTTAATCTGTCTACTTAGGACGACTCAAGACTTTTCACTAAATTCCACTTCTCCATTCCCATTTCAACAGCTCAATTATCTTCCTCTACATTGACTCCTAAGTCACCATTTATCTGGATAATGGACACTTAGTAAGTGCCCCAGCTTCTTCTTTTACTAATTCTTTTTCATAACAAATAAACTATCTCCAACCTCTTTGTAAAATTCTTCTGGGCTTCCTTCCTCCAATTGCTGCAAATCATTATTACTCTTTCTTTCTACATCTAGTATGCAAGCCACTGTGAAGAGTAGGGCAGAGAGTAATTCCCACTGAACCCGGTATTAGGGCTTCTTACCATTCCATTCGTGTATGGAGAGCGGCAAGAATGATTATTTAAACTGCTTTCTGCACGGTGCAGTTGGTTTAATCTTTGCCTCGCGATCCCTATGGAAGAGATACGCAGAGGGCTACTTTGTAAGTAGGGTTTCACGGGATAGTTTGCGTCTGTCTCCAAGTGTCTGCCAGTTCACCATCTCTTTGACACTCTCCCATGGGCCTAACAAACCTATGGCCATTCTTGCTGCTCATCTTCATGTACGGTCAACACCCCATGTTAGCGCTGCTTGATACGGGTCCCACACACACATGCGACATTCTAGGACTTGTAACACGAGTATTTTATAAGATGTCTCCTTCGTAGACTGATTTAATTTCCCTAGTATGCTACCTATGAACCGAAGTTTGCCGCTTGCCTTGACTACGACTGACTCTATGTGATCATTCCATTCCATATCCATACAAACTGTTCCCCAGGAATTTGTATGAATTCACCAACTACAATTGTGATACTACGTTTCTTCGTTGTGTGAAGGGCAGAATTTTGCATTTCTGAACATTTAAAGCAACATGCCAATCGTTGCTCGACTTTGAAATCTTATCAAGGTCTGCAGCTTTTTTTTTTTTTTTTTTTTTTAACTAGTAATTTGTTTTCATCTGCGAAATGTCTGAGTTTACTATTAACATTGTCTCCAGGCTATTAATATACAACAGGAACAACAAAGGCCCCAACACATATCCATGCGGCCTACCAAAAGTTACTTCGATATCTGTTGATGACTTTCCATCCAAGACAATACACTGCGTCCTCTCTACCAAGAAATCCTCAGACCTCTCACAAATATTGCTTTATACTCCAAACGATCATACTTTCGATAATACGCTTATATGAGGTACTGAGTCAAATCCTTTCCGGAAGTGAAGAAATACTGCATCTACCGAACTGCCTTGATCCACGACTTTCAGGGTGCATGTGAGAAACGTGCAAGTGAGTTTCACACGATTGATGTTGGATTCCATGTTGGTCGACGAGGAGGAAGTGATTCTGTTCGAGATACATCATCACGTTTGCGCTCAGAATGTGTTCTAAGATGCTACAATAAATGGATGTGAAAGATATTGGACAGTAGTTTTGTAGACCACTTCTGCTGCCCTTCTTGTAGACGGGTGTTACTCCACATTCTTGAGAAAATTCCTTTTTAATTTTATTGTGCACTGTGTTTTGCTCGTTTAGCAAATCATCTTACCCGCTTTTCCTCCGCGTTCACGTTGTTTTTGTTTTTTCAAATCCTGTTTGTCACAAAACTTTGACACCACAAACAGATAAATTCGAACTCCAAGAACTTCTTCCTCGTCAACCGTATCACCCTTTTTCTATTCATGAATTATATAGCCACTTCATTTTTCTCACAAATGGTTTGACTAACGGATTTAAACTTTGGCTATCCGCTCGGAATACGATATCATGTTCGAAGCAACCGGCACTGCGGTGACTACAGCCATTATAAAATACATGAAAGGTGCGCGCAACAGCGAATATGGACAACCATCAGCTGTGCACTGAGGTGACAAAAGTCATGGGATTCCTCCTAATATCGTGTCGGACCTCCTTTGCCTGACGTAGTGCAGCAACTCGACGTGGCACGGATTCAACAGGTCGTAGAAAGTACCCTGCAGAAATATTGAGACACTCTGCCCCTATAGCCGTCCATAGTTGCGAAAGAGCTACAGGTGCAGGATTTTGAGCACGAAATGGCCTCTCGATTAAGTGCCATAAATTTTCGACGGGATTTATGTCGGGCGATCTGGGTGGACAAATCATTTGCTCGAATTTTCCAGAGTGTTCTTCAAACCAATCGTGAACAATTTTGGCCTGGTGACATGGCACATTGTCATCCATAAAAATTCCATTGTTGTTTGGGAACATGAAACCCATGAATTGTTGCAGATGGTCTCGTAAGTAGCCAACCATTATCATTTCCAGACAATGATCGGTTAGGTTGGACCATGTAAATACAGCCCACGCCATTATAGAGCCACTACCAACTTGTACAGTGCCTTGTTGACGACTTGGGTCCATGGCTTTGGGGGTCTGCGCCACACTCCAACCCCACCATCAGATCTTACCAACTGAGATCGGGACTCGTCTGACCAGGCCACGGTCTTCCTGTCGTTTAGGGTCCAACCGATATGGTCACGAGCCCAGGAGAGGCGCTGCAGGCGATTTCTTGCTGCTAGCAAAGGCACTCGCGTCCGAGGTTCACGAGAAAGACAAGCTGTGGCCCGTACGTGACAGCACGTGACTCGGCAGATCTACGAATGCCAGCAGCCGTCTCTGGCGCGGTGCGAATAAGTATTTCAAACCAGTAAAACAACTCTTGCCTGCGCGTTTAAGTGCATATAAGCTCTCGACAGCACAAGACGAAGTTGAGACCTTGTATTGTCTTGTATTGTATGAAACTGGAGACCTAGATACGACGGAGAGGCTTCGTCCCCGCCGTAGCCTGCAGTGGGACACAACCCCACAACAGGCTACAGCAGTCCATTCACCCCACTGCCACCCCACACCGAACCCAGGGCTATTGTGCGGTTCGGCCCCCAGTGGACCCCTCCGGGTACGTCTCACACCAGACGAGAGTAACTCCAATGTTTGCGTTGTAATTATGTCGTACGCGTACGTGTAAAAAGTGTTTGCGCAGCAATCGCCGATATAGTGTAACTGAGGCGAATGGAAAACCGCCTTAAAAAACCATCCACAGACTGGCCGGCACACCGGACCTCGACACTAATCTGCCGGGAGAATTCGTGCCGGGGACTGGCACGCCTTCCTGCTCGGAAAGCAGTGCGTTAGACCGCGCGGCTAACCTAAGTTAAGACCGTTAGTGGGTTCCTTTTCAATTATATATTGATTTCCCGAGAGCCCTGCAAGGAGCCGAGCGTTCGCGAAGATTGGCGGACAAGCTGACTGGTGTGACGTCACAAGTTCGTTTCACGGCCCGTATTTCTCTTGGGCACCCCCCTCGTGTCGGTCACCTACTGCCATAGCCCATTAACGGCAAATTACGACTCACTGCTCTAACGGATACGTTCGTCGTACGTCCTACACTGTATTGTGCGATTATTTCACGCAGTGTTGCTTGGCTGCTAGCACTGACAACTTTGCACAAACGCAGCTGCTCTCAGTCGTTAAGTGAGGGCTGTCTGCCACTGCGTTGTCCGTGGTGAGAGGTAATGCCTAAAACTTGGTATTCTCGACACACCCTTGACACTGTGGATCACGGATATCGAATTCCCTAGCAATTTCCGAAATGGAATGTCCCATGCGTCTAGCTCCAAATAACATTCCGCCGTGCACTCATCATCAAGTTGGAACCTTTTTCACACGAATCACCTGAGCACTGCCCTTTTATACCTTGTGTACGCGACACTACCACCATCTGTATATGTGCATATCGTTATGCCATGACTTTCGTCACCTCTCCGTGTAATAGAATGACGACAATAAAACTTTGTGCCGAACCAGGAGTTCTCGTTTATCCCAAGTGCGGTCGCATTACCATTAGGCTATCCGAACACGTCTGTCGGCCACGCCCAAACTTCAAACCATGTGGTTGGCTGACGACATGTTATATTCTTCCTTAACATGAAAAGTTTGTTCTTGAATATAATTACTAAATTGATGCAAATATTGTTTCTATGGTTGCTTTAAATCAGAAGCCTGGAATTCAATTATTTCCTTAATTTCAGATCTGAAATTATTTAATTCATTAGCTAATTTACCAAAGTGTTGATAAATTACATTATTAAGTTCACAAGAAACATCCTTAATCTCATGGTTAAGTTTTTGTTTAATGTGGATTCGCGTCATCAACATTTCTGTTCACTTCATCCAAAATTTTGTTCATCGGTAACACTAACGTTGCAAACGTTTCCTGAATACTTTCCTGTTTACTCTCCTCATATATCTTTTCCAATTTTACTTGCTTTAAAGGAAACGCTGCAAATTTAATACTCTCCTCATTTACCTCTTCCAATTTTACTTGCTTTAAAGGAAACGCTGCAAATTTAATATAATCTTTCCTGGTTTCCTTTTCATTTATTGACAGTTTGCAGTGGACACTAAATACAAATTACTAAAACCGTTCGATTCATTCACATTAGCATATAAACTGCCACCTATGTTTTCATTTACAGGCAGAATTTATCCTACTCCTACTCTGAAAATTACTTTTCGTCGTTTGCTACGCGGGTACAAACAAAATTGCTTCCTCATTCCCTAGTGTCAGCCACCCCCCCCCCCCCCCCCCCCCGACAATTCTCGCACCCCACAGACACATTAAAACTTACCGAACCACTTCTTTCACTACTGACGAATTATTATGCCCTTCCTTGCTGACAGTTCTTCTTATTCCAGCAAGCCCAAGACAAAATAATATACACTTATCTCCTGTTATCTGCCTCTGGCGCGACCCTATGGCTTAGCGGAACCATACGGCGTGCTCAGCAACTCAAAATACGGTCTCCTGCTCACACAAAAAGGTCCCCTGCCAACTAGGAACGCACCAGTCATCTCCCGCTGTGCAGTCTCTTAGTGAATAAGTAATTCATTACAGCTGTCTTCTCTTGTCTTTCTTGATGAATCATTTTCATATGTTATCCTGAACATCTTCTCTATGTTTTCAGTCTTTCTTACTACGATTATTCTGTCCCAAGCAGTTTCTGTGTTCATTTCCGGGTTCAGAATATGTAGTTTTCCGCCAATCTACTATGTGTGGTGGCAGGGATTGTTGTTGCTTTCGTAAAATGTTCCCGCAAGATTCACTTACCGCAGTAAGCTCCGCACATTCCGCTGCCCGATGTAGGGCGACACACGAAGTAACTCAGCCAAGAAAAGCTACGAATAAATGACGGCACTACATGTGTCTCTAGGTTGCATCATGTTTACTATTAATTTGCTCAAAGTTCATTCTACTATACCTCGGGATTAGGATCTCTAATAATTTATAATTTATGTAAGAACATGTTTGAACGAAACTGATTTACATTTTCAAATAATAATGTCACAAAAACTTCTACCAAGTCCGTATTATAACTGCAGCTACAAGTTTCTGACGCACTGCTCATGGAATACAATTTAAAATTCAACTGTTGCTGCACTCTTCAAATCATTCATACGATACTTATTCCAACAGCCACTACCTACAGGATGGTTAGAAACAGTCTGAAAAGCTTGTAATGGCGTTGCAGGGTAGATTGTAATGAGATATTGTTACGAAAATGTTAAGAATTTTCTGAGATAATTAGCCAATCAGGCCGCTGCGCGCACAAATTTAAGAGGCCCGGATGATACAATTAGTGTCAGTTCTTCTCACAGCGTAGATAACAGCGCACAACATTGCTCAGCCTTTCGCTCGGTTTCGATCTTGCTATCGTCCCATGTCCAATTTTTGTCTCGCTCTCTTGTTCGGTTATAGGAAACCAAACGAAGTACGCCTTTGGCGCCACTGTCTCTGGTGGGCCGCTTGATTTTCGCCCGCAACAGCCTGATTGCGTAACTTCCATGCTAATTAAGTAGGAAACGGCGCAACGTATCGATTTCTTTTCTTTACCCGTATTTCTTAACATAACCTACCCTGCAACACCCTTACAAGCTTTTCAGACTGTTTCTGGACACCCTGTGTATAGGACCCGTGATCATTTGACAAGGAATCACGACAGAGTCCGTTTAGTAACAATTTGTATTGCACACGGTATTCAGTAGTTTGTTATGCTCGCAAAAATACTATACAGTTTATTATTTGATCATTATATGATGTATATGAGTGAAGTCTACGGAATGTGTCACGTTTAGTTACGGCGTGTAGTAAGAATGGCATGTCAAATTTCAAATCACCAAAATAAGTTCTCAGAAATGTCATCAGAATCGTATATCGTTGCACATCTCTACTTTATACAATCTGAGATAACGTTGTTTTTCACTAAAAAGCGTTTTTCACAATATATTACAATAACTGTCAGGGCCACTGCAGAGACATTCTTGCTCTCTGGCGAATAGCTATTCCCGAAACTTTAGTCTGTGCAGAAGTCGAGAGTGCTCTATCTAGAGGATTGTGTACTCATAAACTCATGATGCTTCCTGGTCGGTGTCTCTTTTTGTGAACGATTTTAGAATCACATAAAGTACTGCACACTAGAGACCACTATAAGCAGTTTCTGGCATTTTCTATTGTTTGTTTTTTTTTTTTTTTTTTTTTTTTTTTTTTTTTTTTTTTTTTTTTAGCTGTGAGACATGAGATCGTGTTTTGTGGAGCGTTTGTACATATTGAGAGCTCTACATGTTTAAGCGCTATGTAATACGAGGGTTGTCCAGAAAGTAAGTTCCGATCGGGCGCCGAATGGAAACCACTGGGAAAATCCGGTAAAGCTTTGCGCAGATGTTTTGGACCATGTCTCTAGTGAGTGAACAGTGAGCACGTAAAAATGCGTAGGGAATAGCGTCTCCCGCTAAGTATGAGGGCCTGGTTAGAGATTTCGCCTGTGTCATGCAGCCCACATAACACAACCTTCGAGCTGTTCCTTCTTCATGCCAATTCTCGGCCGCACACTGCAGGGGCAATGAAGATGCTCCTGCAGCGTTTCCGATGAGAAGTGTTTGATCACCCACAATACAGTCCGTAATTGTCTCCCCCTGAGTCTCATCTCTGCTCACAAGATCCACTGGATATGAAGACAAAATTTTTCCACAGACAACGAGCTGCAGACCAGTGCAGATAACTGGCCGAAAGCACAGACGGCTGCTTTCTATGACGACGAGGATATTGGAAAGTTGATACAACACTACGACAACACTCGAAGTTGGAGCGGCGACTATGTAGAGAAGTAGGTGTAAGGTGTACCTAACTGTTGCAAAAAAAGTTTCTGGTTTTCACTGAGATTTCCATTTCGCGACCGATCGGAACTTACTTTCTGGACAACCCTCGTATATTAAAGTTATTTGGAGGATATTGTCAATTCTTCACTTACAGCCTGTTATCATGAGTAAAATTCCGTACGTGTTTAAAACTCTTGCATAACGTGTGGGGTTTAAGCCATACTTCGTCAGTCCATTTTGTACCTTGAAACTGAATGTCTTGTTATCACAAATCCCTTGATACTTGCAAATGAATTGAGTTTCTTTAATGTTCCAAAAATTTTACAAGGCAGATGACCACGTGCCTTGGAACAGTTTCTCACATTTGGAAAAATTTAACTTTCCGGGAGTAAATTTCATAATTAAAAAAAAAGACTGCAACACACTTAAAGTGAATGCTATCATTTCCAAATGGAATAATTAAACTTTAATTGGAGGGATACGATGCCAGCAGTAGCCAATGAAAGCTCTGTTTGTTCTCTTATAACCAGGTAAAAACTCTTCTAACCAACCACAAGCCTTAAATAAAATTTACGCCCATTTCTCATATATTTTCTCAAAAACGCCAAGTTAACATTAATTAACCATATCGTTACGTGTCTTAAGATTGAGCGTAGGGATATTTATTACTTTTCCAACAAAAGTACCGGCCGCTTGTACGCTACGTTCAACTCATTATGTGTGACCTACTCTTTTATCGCACAACATTCTGCATACGCTCAGACAGCCTTAATCACTCAAAAATTCAAGATTCGTTCCTCATGTACATTTCTCATTTCCCAATTCACTTTCTGACAACATGTAAACAGTATGTTGTTATTTTCTACAGAAAATTTTGAGTTTCAACTCAAAATTTTCTGCGTCTCAGAAATTGAATATTGATTTGAAAGTAAAATGGTAAACTACAACACGGTTGTGTAAAGTTTTGTTACATCGCGATTAAGTAGGCCTATAAGAAAAATCACAGATTATTGACTGATTTAGAGTCTAGATACACGCATTACACCAGCTGATGCGTGCATAGCGTGGGAACAGGGCACGTAGGTGCTCTCCACACAGTGTCTGCACAGACACTCAATGCTGCCTCTAAATAAAGAATACATATTGATACGCCCAGGTAGTTAGTTTATCTATTCGCTTGAAGCAGAATTAAAATTTTGTTTTCGGTCTTAATTTACAGATACCGTCCACCTGCCGTGATGGAAATGGAGGACTTGGAAAAAAAGAGTTGGCATTACCTGGGGGAAGGGAACGCCAACATTGTTATCGCCATTCCTGAGGTAAGATAATGGATTCAGTTCGCTATAGTCCGTGACACGAGTGATTGGTACTGACAGTTCCGGCGGGCAGACGGCGCTGTTGCCGAACGTGGCTCACAGCACGCGGCGCCCTGTCTGCTACACGCATTCTCTAGCAGCAGAAATAAAAGCGAGACAAAATACAAGTCGTATTGGTACGCGTAAATTTATTTAAAGTTGATGCTTGAAATATATTAACTCGAAAACTGATAAGAGCTATTTAGTACAAGTATCTAAGATGCTGAAACATAATAAAGTTATTTGTTAAACTTCACAACTGAAATGAAAACTATTTTCGCAAGTTGTTGAACATTAGCAGTTTTGGTTTCCATTGTTAAGTATTAGCATTATTAATTTGTTCTACTAAAAGCTACAGAATAATTGGTCAGTGTATTAAGAGTTATAATTTGAAGAAAGTACTCACAATATGATGATCTGGTTGTAGATCGATAGCAAACTCCCTCCTTACATTCCTGAATACGTTGTAGTTACTGTAATGGAAAAACACCACTCACATCACTGTCAGAATCTGATTTGACATTGTCTTCCTCAGCACTACTCGAACTATCACTGCTCTCTGCCAGATGTGTAATTAAATTTTCGATGCATTCTTACACAACCCCTTCGGTTTTGGCCGCCTCTCTGATGACACTTGCAGTGCTGTTTACAATTTAAGCCCACGTCTCGCTTGTCACTTTATTGATAGCTGCTGGAAGGAGAGTTTCCACTTCAGAGATCGTGAATTTTTTATTGTTTGCAGCAATGTAATTTTTTATCTGCGCCCACACTCCTTCAATTGCATTGAAGTGACAGTAGTATGGAGGAAGCCGAACGATTTCATGCCCGTGCCTTTTAGCAATCTCGTCAATTACATATGTTGGAAATTGGGGTTTCTTTTGTGCCACAAATTCGAGCAGTTCCGCCTTCCTTAAATCTTCTCTGAAATCTACTTTTCGCCGTTTCAACCACTGAATGATATCGTCTTTTTTTGTTGCCAAGGTTGGTGCCTTATCGTGAACAACGGAATGATAAGGCGCATTGTCCATAACAATCACTGATGGACTTGTCAGATTCGTCATAAGCGATGTCTCGAACCATTCTTGAAATACTACACCGTTCATTTCTTCATGGTAATCTCCCGTCTTTTTTGACCGAAACATTTTCAAGCAGTTTGGCACAAAACCTTTCGATGTTCCTGCATGTAAGACAATAATACGCCCTCCTTTGCCAACAGGCACTGCCATTGTCCCCACGGGCGTTCCATTATTCCAGCCTCTACGTAAGGAATGGCTGGCATTGACCCAAGTTTCATCTAACCACACTATACTTTCGAATTCCACACCCATGATCCTGCGCAGAAATCTGCACTGCCATGCAACTACATCTGTCCTTTTCATTAATATTTTGCGTCCGTTAAACAGTGAATAGCTGAAGCCTATGTCTTTCAACACTGTACACAATGAAAATTTGCTCCCTTTAAAAAGATCGTCTTTCTAAAGCGACACCTGTAATTTAGATAGAGTGGGATGTTCCCTTCTCTTATAATAGCTGTATATATGACGATGAATAGCGTCTTTCTGAAAATCGTCCAAAGCTGTCACCTGCTTATTTCTCGGTCGCTTCTTTCCTGGTGTGTGCAGCTTTGTTGTGCCACTCTCGTCACAATCTACACTATACTGTTCTTTCCCTATCTTTACAACAGTGTTCTTCCTTATTTTCAATGCTGCTGCAGTTCTCTTCACAACCCTAACAACAGGAATTAAGGGCCCACCTTTGTCCTTTTCTTTCTCAAAGTAATCCATCACAGAGCACGCGAATTCACGGGCCTGGGTGTGTAGCACACTTTTCTTCCTCCGTTTCACTTCTTGTGTTGGGCTGGTACTACCCGCCGCACTAGACATTGTTTACAACGAAACATAAACAAAGAAACACTAAAAACAACAAAAACGAAATAAACTGCGAATTCAACTTCAGACAAACGACGAACGACCGCACCGCCTGCACGCGAGACACTGGTAAGTTTCATAAGCGCGCGCGACCGGGTTTCAGAGCGGCAACGTGGCCCTTGCTACCCGCTCAAAGTCAGGCCGTCATTGGCTGCCTGCCTGCGGTCGCTAGGCAACGGAAAGACGCTACCGAGCTGTCAATACCAAAGACTCGTCTCCCAGACTATAATCTACTTTGTAATATATCATTTCCTGGCCGTGACTGTGTGTCTGTCCTTTGGTTATTGAGTATGCCACGGCCTATTTTCGGGATCCGGAGGAAGGACAATGAGTCCCACCTGGAAGAAGGTGTCGTGGGTTGCCCGACAGTGAGCTTTGCGACCCATCACGTCAGCGTTATGTTTTCGACAAATATTTTAGTCGTGAGGTTTCCGACCGTTGAAGGAAGCCGCAACAGTGCGGGAGGCTCCGCCGACCGCTTTTTAATACGAACGTCTCTTCACATTTTATCCAGTTTTAAGGCTGGCTATGAACACAATAGTATATAACCGTGTTGAAGTGCTTTTTTTATTTTGTCCTTTAAATTTTTTTGCTTTTATTTTTACCCTTTTTTCCTATACAATATTGCCGCAACGTCTTGTCTTATTTTATGATTTTAATTTCTCACTCAGTTTTTTATAATAAAGCCAGAGATTTTAGCCATCTTCTGCAATCTCCCAAGCCGTTACATATTCCTATAACGTCTTTTAATCTTTTGTCAAGAATAGATGCATACCTGTGTTGATCCATTGTGCTTTCCAGAATGACGAGATCACCCAGGGAACGTCACGAAAGAATTCTCCAAATGCTGTGTGAAACTCATCCTGGTGCAACATTCCCCACACCATAAATCTCCCTCCTTATTTCCTTTGAGATGTTTCTCGCAGTACCCACCAATGACCATCTGTACGATGGAGCATAAAACGTGATTGATCTCGAACATCATCTGTCTCCACTCAGTAGACATCCTGTCGCAGAACTATCGTGGAGATTCCAGCATTCGTCCAAAGCTATCAGCATGGCTGCATTAACCAGGGGCCTGTTGCGGAGGCCCATCCGCAGCAACGTTCTCTGAATGGTTGTTGAGGAGACACTTTCGGTGACCTCGGTAGCCCGTTTGTTCACGAGGGCAGTCAGTTGCTCAGCAGTTGTACGTCTGTTCATCTGCACAAACCTCCGCAGCCGCCGTTTGCAGCCGGCCGGGGTGACCGAGCGGTTTTAGGCGCTACAGTCTGGATCCGCGAGACCGCTACGGTCGCAGGTTCGAATCCTGCCTCAGGCATGGATGTGTGTGATGTCCTTAGGTTAGTTAGGTTTAAGTAGTTCTAAGTTTTAGGGGACTGATGATCACAGCAGTTAAGTCCCATAGTGCTCAGAGCCATTTGAACCATTTTGAACCGGCGTTTGCCCTTGCCATTTGCGACCCGTGATGAACCTCAGTTGCCTCGGCGACAACCACGACAGCACGCGATCAATTTGCAAATTTAGCCGTTTCGGAAATGCTTCCACCCTTGGTCCGAAAGTCAATGATCATGCCCTTTTGGACGTCAAATAAATCGCTCCGTTTCCGCAATACGACGACAGCACAGTTTTACCCCCCTCCCGACACATATTATATATCCTCCACTGCTAGTGCTACCACCTACCGTCTGTAAGTGGTTGTTGGACGTTGACGTCGAACACAGGTGCTGCCATCGACGTCGACCATGACTGGAAGCTCGGAAGACGGATTCTACCTTCAACTGCACGCAGTGAGGCCTTGCAATGAGAATATTTATCACTTTGAAAATTCACGTCCAGAAGTATACCGCTTCTGTGCTTTACGAACGAACGTGTAAAAAAAATTATTCCACTCTTCCGTGTCTTCCGGCTATAAAGTGACAGTAATCAGACATGAGTCCGATAGTTAGTTAATTTTAAGAATCTCACTAATGCAGTAACAATGTCCAATGCTAACGCAATGTATTAACAGAACAAGATTTGAGCCATCAGTGGAGGGAAACAGGGTGCACAATATGACAAGTGACTATACTAACTTTCGTTTGTACTTCAGCACTGGTTATTGTTCCCGTGATAGACATTTCAGCAGGATAATGCACGACCGCATCTTGCAGGTCCTGTACGGGCCTTTCTGGATACAGAAAATGTTCGACTGCTGCCCTGGCCAGCACATTCTCCAGATCTCTCACCAACTGAAAACGTCTGGTCAATGGTGGCCGGGCAACTGGCTCGTCACAATACGCCAGTCACTACTCTTGATGAACTGTTGTATCGTGTTGAAGCTGCGTGGGCAGCTGTACCTGTACACACCATCCGAGCTCTGTTTGACTCAATGCCCAGGCGTATCGAGGCCGTTATTACAGCCAGATGTGGTTGTTCTTGGGTACTGATTTCTCAGGATCTATGCACCCAAACTGCGTGAAAATGTAATCACATGTCAGTTGTAGTATAACATATTTGTCCAAAGAATACCCGTTATCATCTGCATTTCTTCTTGGTGTAGCAATTTTAATGGCCAGTAGTGTAGTTCCGCCAAACTGGAACGTTTGACAATCTTTGGGGCCTTCATGGTTCGCGGGGTTTAAACAGCTAAAGCTACGCAAATGTTTGCACATCTCCTTCAGAAATTATTGTCGCGATAGTGTATTGCGACGATACGCAACAATCAAATGAGAGATAACAAGAGGAGGCCTCATTGGTCCAATAGGATATGGGGAGGGGGGTGGAGTGACTATTAAAAAAGATAGAGGAGAGTGAAATTGCTTCTGGCGCCGTTGTATCCGAGGGAGATATCGTCTTAATAGGTAATAGAAACCAGAGTTTTTCTTCGTTTGTTACAAATAAAAGACTGGACTCGACCCCTGTAAGCAGATATCTTCTTATGCAAAGCAACTTCGCAAATGGTTAAAACGGTACAGAAAACTGTCCACGGATTACCTTACTGGCGTACCTGTTGTAAACACATAACTATTGCACAAAAAACAAACAAGAACTCAAAATTAGAACTTTCAGAGAGAAAACTGCTAAATCGTTGCTTTGCATTCCTTCCGATTGAGTGAAAAACGTGTCAACACACGTGGTGTTTCCACAAAGAGAATCGGAAATGAGAAAATTCAAGGTACGAGGGCGTGCTGAAAAGTAACGCCCCCGAATTTTTAATGTGAAAACTGTTAAAGCTTTCCGAGTAAAACAAACGTTACTAATATTCTACATTTTTATTCTACATGTCTACATACAGGGTGTTACAAAAAGGTATGGCCAAACTTTAAGGAAACATTCCTCACACACAAATAAAGAAAAGATGTTATGTGGACATGTGTCCGGAAACGTTTAATTTCCATGTTAGAGCTCATTTTAGTTTCGTCAGTATGTACTGTACTTCCTCGATTCACCGCCAGTTGGCCCAATTGAAGGAAGGTAATGTTGACTTCGGTGCTTGTGTTGACATGCGACTCATTGCTCTACAGTACTAGCATCAAGCACATCAGTACGTAACATCAACAGGTTAGTGTTCATTACCAACGTGGTTTTGCAGTCAGTGCAATGTTTACAAATGCGGAGTTGGCAGATGCCCATTTGATGTATGGATTAGCACGGGGAAATAGCCGTGGCGCGGTACGTTTGTATCGAGACAGATTTCCAGAACGAAGGAGCTCCGACAGGAAGATGTTCGAAGCAATTGATCGGCGTCTTAGGTAGGACGGAACATTCCAGCCTATGACTCGTGACTGGGGAAGACCTAGAACGACGAGGACACCTGCAATGGACGAGGCAATTCTTCGTGCAGTTGACGATAATCCTAATGTCAGCGTCAGAGAAGTTTTAAGTTGCTGCTGTACAAGGTAACGTTGACCACGTCACTGTATGGAGAGTGCTACGGGAGAACAAGTTGTTTCCGTACCATGTACAGCGTGTGCAGGCACTATCAGCAGCTGATTGGCCTCCACGGGTACACTTCTGCGAATGGTTCATGCAACAATGTGTCAATCCTCATTTCAGTGCAAATGTTCTCTTTACGGATGAGGCTTCATTCCAACGAGATCAAATTGTAAATTTTCACAATCAACATGTGTGGGCTGACGAGAATCCGCACGTAATTGTGCAATCACGTCATCAACACAGATTTTCGGTGAACGTTTGGGCAGGCATTGTTGGTGATGTCTTGATTGGGCCCTATGTTCTTCCACCTACGCTCAATGGAGCACGTTATCATGATTTCATACGGGATACTCTACCTGTGCTGCTAGAACATGTGCCTTTACAAGTACGACACAACATGTGGTTCATGCACGATGGAGCTCCTGCACATTTCAGTCGAAGTGTTCGTACGCTTCTCAACAACAGATTCGGTGACCGATGGATTGGTAGAGGCGGACCAATTCCATGGCCTCCACGGTCTCCTGACCTCAACCCTCTTGACTTTCATTTATGGGGACATTTGAAAGCTCTTGTCTATGCAACCGCGGTACCAAATGTAGAGACTCTTCGTGCTCGTATTGTGGACGGCTGTGATACAATACGCCACTCTCCAGGGCTGCATCACCGCATCAGGGATTCCATGCGACGGAGGGTGGATGCACGTATCCTCGCTAACGGAGGACATTTTGAACATTTCCTGTAACAAAGTGTTTGAAGTCACGCTGGTACGTTCTGTTACTGTGTGTTTCCATTCCATGATTAAAGTGGTTTGAAGAGAAGTAGTAAAATGAGCTCTATCATGGAAAGTAAGAGTTTCCGGACACATGTCCACGTAACATATTTTCTTTCTTTGTGTGTGAGGAATGTTTCCTGAAAATTTGGCCGTACCTTTTTGTAACACCCTGTATATGCAGAACTCTGCCGCGAGAGGACTCCGAACTGGAGGGCTTCACATGACCATGTGTAAGACAACTATGCCGGTACGTGAGAAACCGCTTGCTGTAATCAAGTTTAGAATTCGAAGAGATCGTCCGTCCGTGGAGCACTCTCTCCTTCAGCACGACAATGCCAGACCACACACGAGCACTGCGTCATCTGCAACAATCCGATACCTTGTGTTCCCAACTTGGCCGTATCCGATTGTCATATGTTTCCAAACTCAAAGAGCATCTTCAAGGACTACACTTTGACAGTGATGAAGCTGTGTAAGCAGAGGTGAGGTTGTGGCTCCGTCAACAAAGTAAAACATTCTACAGTGACGGTATCAGCAAACTAGTCTCTCGTTGGGAGAAATATGTTCGTCACCAAGGTGACTATATTGATAAATAATTATGTAGACATGAATAATAAAAATGTGACTGTAAACGTTTGTTTTTAAAAAGAAAGATTTAAGAGATTTTACGTAAACATTCGGAGGCATTACTTTTCAGCACGCCCTCGAATGTGCACTGCCTGCTATGCGTCAATAAAACAGAGGCAAGAGGTTTCGCCTGGAAGATAACAAGAAGAGAGTACACATTTGGCCCAGATTGTCCTCTCCGGTGTTTTGAGAAATGTCATAGAAAGTGAATTTGCGAAATGTCATAAAAGGTACACTTTTTTCGATCAAAAAATAAATTTTGTTAGTGTTTTCAGATGATTATTACTTTCATCAACCATTTACTAGAAAAAATTGGAATATTTCGCAGCTTGCAAGATCTGCCGTGTCAGACGCGCCTGTATGTGTCTGATACAGTAGAAGCCGGCGTCAGCTATATATGGCAATCCAGTAAGCAGCGTTGCTGGGTCCGGTGTGTGACCTCGTCGACTACGAAGGCTGAGGAGGCCGTACAGTACTGGTCCTGCAATTAAGGAATCGACCATGGCCTTCATTAAGCGGTCACTTAACGGAGATGGCAGACGGAAGGACAGATATTAGAGCATGCAGTGACTGGTTCATCCTGCAAAGCGCAAGTCGCCTTTCTAGCAGTCACTGGAAAAGAAACTTCTTCACTGTCACTGCCCCAGATCGTCACAAGAAACGTAGATGATAATATTCGTATATTATTTCGTTACATCAATAATATATCAAAATAAGAGCCTGTCACGCAGTCGGAATGGCTAAACTACAAAAAAGTTAAATGCACCATTTAAAAATTCGTGCTATCACCCTGTGGTTGAGTACTACTCAACAAATGCGTGGAATGTCCAAGAAAAGACAACTGGAAACAACTCTCAGATATCTACACTACTTGATGCTTTTAGTAAACAATGCATCAGCGTGACTGTCATCTGTTACAGTACTCTTTCTTTGAATGCAGATGGAACATCATTGACTGTTCTAGTTCAGTTCTGATTGGCATGCCCTTATGCCCCTCCAACACTTCAACTGATATACCCATCCAGTTATAGGGGGGCCTACAATTGCGTGAAATATATCCGCACTTGCGAATATGAACAACCATCAGCTGTATGAGGGAATGACGACAATGAAAATATGTGCCGCACCAGGACTCGAACCTGGATTTCCCGCTTTACGCAAGCGATCGCCATAGCCGCTTTGGCAAACCGTGCACGAATCACGGCCCCACACAAACTTCCATACGTCGACGACCCTGCGTCACAACTGTACTCGTACACACATTATGTAATTCTCGTACAGGGGAGGACGTTTTAATTGAAAGTCGCTACCTGGTATTGGCGGATGGATACAACATTGCAGGGCCTGTGTTGTTAAGAAAACGATACGATGTTCCTTCGGACATGCGTGCATGAACTGAACCTATAATTTATCGTGGACTTGGAACCACAATCCAACTTGAAGTCGGTCATAGTGACACATAATTTAAGGACAGAAAACAAATACTAGGAGAACACCAGACATCAGTGGGATTGAAATGCCTATCTGACCACCCAGATATACGTTTCGCGTGATTTTCCTAGTTCGATTAAAGCGAAGTTCGGGATAGTTCCATTGAAAAGGAAAAGGTAGGTCCATTCATATGGCCGTTATACCGACCTAGTGCTCCGTCTCTAATAAACTTTATCACTGACGGACAAATATCGAGATTTTTCCATCAACAACGCCATGGGTGATTTCCCCATCTGTTGTCCCGCTGTGCTGAGGCTCACGAGACAGGCCGTGGCGCGTATGTGACAGCACGTGACACTGCAGCCGTCTCCAGCGGGGAGAGAGGAACTATTTCAGACGAGTTTAATAATTCTTGAATGCTCATATAAGTGCATGCTAGCTTTGGGTAGCACACAGCAAAGTTAAGACCTTCAGGGTGTACCTTTTCAATTGCATATTGATTTCTAGTGGGCCCTGCACCGAGCCGAAAATTCGAGAAGTGTGGAGGACAAGTGTGACTTCACAATATCGTTGCAGGGCCCGTGTTTCTCGTGGGCGCCGCCATGTACTTGTGATCCGTCTAAATTACCCTCGATGTGATGACGCATTGCCACCCTAACTTTACTTCCTGCCTTCCTTCTTGCTCGTGACATTGTAGGTACGGTGGAAGGGGCAGAGGAGGAGCGGAGGGGAATTAAGGAAAACCAAAATCTGTCTCTCATTTGCACTTGAAACTAAATTATTGTGCTAAGACTTTCGCTGCACTAAATTATTTTCCACGCAGTTTTTCCACAGAATACCACTAACATGTTTGAGAAAGTATAAGTAGTAAAGTAAAGCTGTTAATAACCCGAAGGTTGGTTTGAACACCACCCTGCTTTTACTAGGCGTGGTCGTGTTGGAAGTGATCTACCGTTGTCTTCCTCTCATCTTTGAACTGACTTCCCCAGCCAGTTATTGACGGAGCTACAGTTTAAGCGGATTCCAAACCATGGTGTCACTTGACAACAGATTAAAATCCACGGAGCGAACGGGAATCGCAACCATGAACTTTGGACTTGTGGTCCGCCATTTAACCGCTTTTTATTTTCTTCATCGTCTTTTCTTCCGCGGGGAGACAGTTTCTGTGCGGACGTCGCGTGACGTTTCTCAATGTCTCCCAATGAATAATTTAACTAGTTGACCGAAAGCACTAGTTTCTTCTACATTTACACCATAAGCCGCAAACAACCTAACGGCAAGAGGATACTTCTGGTGCCACTAACTGATTCCCCCCATCCCTGGTCGACTAGCGAATGGCGCGTGGGAAGTATGGTTGTCGATAAGCCTCAGTATTACCTTTAATTTCTCGACGTGATCATTTTGTGAGATGTATGTGGGAGGAAATAATATGTTGTCCGACTCTTCCCGAAAGTGCTCTCCCGAAATTTTAGTAGTAAACCTCTATGTGATGCACAACACCTCTCTTGTAGCGTCTGCCCCTGGAATTGATTGAGCACGTCTGTAGTGCTCTCGTGTGCTAAACGATCTTATGATGACACGCGCCGTTCTTCTTTGGATATCCTCTATCTCTTCTATCAGTTCTATCAGGTAGAGACCCCAGATTGATGAACAATACTCACGAACTGGTATAACAAGCGTCTTGTAAGCCAATTCTTTCGCGGATGAATTACATTTCCTTAAGATTCTTTCTGTAACTCTCAGTATGGTATCTGCTTTTCCTACTATTTATTTTATGTGGTCATTCCATTTATCGTCTCTCTGGGTAGTCACTTCTAGATATTTTACGGTAGATATTATTTCCAGCAATTTGCATCAATAATGTAGTTATACAGTAGTGAATTTCTTTTCCTGTGTATGTGCAATATGTTGCATCTTTTTACATTCAGGTACTACCAGAGCCTGCACCGTTCATCAATCCTCTGCAGGTCATTCTGCAAATCGATACTGTCTTCTGACGTTGATTCTTCTTTATACACAACCACACAGTCTGCCAACAGTCTTAAAGAGCTTCCGACGCCTTCTACTTGATGATTTATACTCATTGTAAACAGTAACTTCCTTGGAGTACTCAGGAAATCACATTTACGTCTGTCGATTTTGTTCCGTTAAGAGCGATGTGCCGAGTTCTGTCTGCAAGGAAGACTTTCTTCCAGTCGCAGATCTGTCGCAGATCTGGTTCGACACTGTGAAAGCTCCTATTTTTTCACTATATGGCAGTGTGGGACGGTGTCAAACGTCTTAGTCAAGGAACACGGCACCAACCCGAGCTCCGCTCTCTACACCGTTGCGTATGTCATGGAGGATCAGAACAACCCGAGTTTCTCAAGATCCCTGTTTGCGGAATACATGTTGATTTTTATAGAGGAGATTTTCGTTCTTCAAAAATGTCATAATATGCGAACACAAAACATGTTACATAATTTTACAACAGATACGATAATGTACATCTGTCCTACGTCCCTTCTTGGAAACTGGAATGACCTGCGCTTCTTTCTAGTCGCTAGGTACCCTTCGTTGCTCCAGGGATCTACAATAAACTGCCGTTAGAAGGGAAGAGTGTTCTTTCGCATAATCTTTGCAGAGCCTTGATAGGTATATCATCTGGTTCTCATGCCTTTCCACTACTGAGCGAGGGTAGTTGCTTTTCGATTCCTCTACCGGTTATCTCAATACCTGCTTTCTCCTTCTGTCTGTTTCTTCGACGTCTTTCTTCCCCGTTGATTTTTATTCTGAGCGGACGTCGCATGACGTCTCTCAGAGTTTATGGATGAATAATCTACTCAGTTCTTTTTATTTTTTCTTGTTTTGCAAAGGGTGGTCAACCCCTTGACCGGAGGCGATGAGATAACGCGCCAGCATCACTGGCCTATGCGATGTTGAATGTTGAAATACGTCTGAAATCTCTGGGTGAAAATAGAGTAACTGTGCACTAATAGTCGTCGAAACTGCGTTTTCATTTTCTGAACCAACGAACTTCAACCAAAATCACTTGAGCTGAGTGCCAGCAATGATACCACAGTCCCTTCCCTCTTGAGATCTTCTCCACGTGAGCAATAGCTCCGTCTCTGAGAACATCAGCTTAAAGACATTTTAAACCCTAACCTCACCGCCTGTGAATTTTTGGTTCATTCTACACTCCTGGAAATTGAAATAAGAACACCGTGAATTCATTGTCCCAGGAAGGGGAAACTTTATTGACACATTCCTGGGGTCAGATACATCACATGATCACACTGACAGAACCACAGGCACATAGACACAGGCAACAGAGCATGCACAATGTCGGCACTAGTACAGTGTATATCCACCTTTCGCAGCAATGCAGGCTGCTATTCTCCCATGGAGACGATCGTAGAGATGCTGGATGTAGTCCTGTGGAACGGCTTGCCATGCCATTTCCACCTGGCGCCTCAGTTGGACCAGCGTTCGTGCTGGACGTGCAGACCGCGTGAGACGACGCTTCATCCAGTCCCAAACATGCTCAATGGGGGACAGATCCGGAGATCTTGCTGGCCAGGGTAGTTGACTTACACCTTCTAGAGCACGTTGGGTGGCACGGGATACATGCGGACGTGCATTGTCCTGTTGGAACAGCAAGTTCCCTTGCCGGTCTAGCAATGGTAGAACGATGGGTTCGATGACGGTTTGGATGTACCGTGCACTATTCAGTGTCCCCTCGACGATCACCAGTGGTGTACGGCCAGTGTAGGAGATCGCTCCCCACACCATGATGCCGGGTGTTGGCCCTGTGTGCCTCGGTCGTATGCAGTCCTGATTGTGGCGCTCACCTGCACGGCGCCAAACACGCATACGACCATCATTGGCACCAAGGCAGAAGCGACTCTCATCGCTGAAGACGACACGTCTCCATTCGTCCCTCCATTCACGCCTGTCGCGACACCACTGGAGGCGGGCTGCACGATGTTGGGGCGTGAGCGGAAGACGGCCTAACGGTGTGCGGGACCGTAGCCCAGCTTCATGGAGACGGTTGCGAATGGTCCTCGCCGATACCCCAGGAGCAACAGTGTCCCTAATTTGCTGGGAAGTGGCGGTGCGGTCCCCTACGGCACTGCGTAGGATCCTACGGTCTTGGCGTGCATCCGTGCGTCGCTGCGGTCCGGTCCCAGGTCGACGGGCACGTGCACCTTCCGCCGACCACTGGCGACAACATCGATGTACTGTGGAGACCTCACGCCCCACGTGTTGAGCAATTCGGCGGTACGTCCACCCGGCCTCCCGCATGCCCACTATACGCCCTCGCTCAAAGTTCGTCAACTGCACATACGGTTCACGTCCACGCTGTCGCGGCATGCTACCAGTGTTAAAGACTGCGATGGAGCTCCGTATGCCACGGCAAACTGGCTGACACTGACGGCGGCGGTGCACAAATGCTGCGCAGCTAGCGCCATTCGACGGCCAACACCGCGGTTCCTGGTGTGTCCGCTGTGTCGTGCGTGTGATCATTGCTTGTACAGCCCTCTCGCAGTGTCCGGAGCAAGTATGGTGGGTCTGACACACCGGTGTCAATGTGTTCTTTTTTCCATTTCCGGGAGTGTATATTGTGTACGAAGCGTAGAATTCTGCGCCCTCGCACCTACTGTTTACTCAGTGTCACTGGGCCGGCGACGTATTTCCAACGACTGGAAAGTTTTCACTCTTGTTTTCACAAAGATTATAAGAATGGCTCAACTACAAAACTATAGTTTCCAAATAGATTTGCTAAAGAATTACGAAATAAATTTGTGAGCAAATATGGTGACTCTTCTGCAGGCTAAGTGCCCTCCCCCCGACATGATGTTTACCTTATTCCCGAAATCCAGAGACCTATACGTAAGACTGCCGTTTTCTTTATTCATAGTAGGCTTTTGTTATATTTCGGTTCTATTCCTCAAATCTACGGTTCGTGTACATCAAATATCTGACCTGAAAAGCGGCTGTACTGTGAATTTCTTATCGGCTAGCACCCAGTACGTCGCTGTAGACGGAACATCGGGAACAAACAGTTAATTTGAATTGCTGCAGAGAATGAAATTGCTACTGAAATTTTACACTGATTTCCACTGACAGGGTATTTGGAAAGATGCTGTGTAGTAATAACATGTGATGGAAATGACGCTCAAGGGTTGTTATACAAGTCTGAACCCGCTTAATTTGACTGGAAAACACTTTAGATCAGATTATGATATGCTCTTTTAAGGCACAGTGCGTGTGTTGGCCACTGTAATACGCTACAGCTTTTGCAGCTCCCCAAAGAAAACTGTCTGGTGGAGTATGATCTGGCGAGCGATGGCGCCATATGTTTTTCGAGATGATACGTTCCCCAAAAATCTCTTCCAGAAAACGCATAGTGGCAGCTGTGTGCGCAGTAGCGCAATCTTGTAGAAATCATGAGTAACTGATTTCATCTTCCCTTAGCTGGCCAGTTAAAACGTGCGTCATTAAAAAATAAAGTTCACTGTTCACGGTTTGGCTCTGAGCACTACGGGACTTAACATCCGAGGTCATTAGTCGATAGAACTTAGAACTACTTAAACCTAACTAACCTAAGGGCATCACACACATCCATGCCCGAGGCAGGATTCCAGAGTGAAGCGCTTAGAACCGCTCGGCCAAAGCGGCCGGCGTTCACGGTTTCTTAAAAAAAAAAATATAGTTCCGATAATGCCCAGTCTGGATATTGTTACCCACACTCTAATTTTCATGGCGTTTCAAGCACAGCACGAGGATTCTCCGTTGACAATAATCGTGTGTTTTGTGTTAATATGACTAGAGAGGTGGAACAGGCCTTGCGTATATAGAAGGTGACATCAAGAATATCAGTGATATACCTCTCAATAAAAGATCAAAACAATTTGCAGTAACGGATTCGCTTTTCATGATGCGCGTCTTACAATTCTCGAGTTGCTGTCACTTTGTATGGGAACAGTTTCAGTGTTTGCCTAACCGCTTTATGCGCGGTTGAAACCGCAAAACCTTTCCTCCGTGTCATCTTGCCCTGTGATTTTATTGGGCTCTGCTGCATAGGATCAAATGGTTCAAATGGCTCTAAGCACTATGGGACTTAACTGCTGAGGTCATCAGTTCCCTAGAACTTAGAACTACCTAAACCTAACTAACCTAAGAACATCACACACATCCATGCCCGAGGCAGGATTCGAAACTGCGACCGCAGCGGTCGCGCGGTTCCAGACTGTAGCGCCTAGAACCGCTCGGCCATCCCGGCCGGCTGCATAGGATCAGAAATAAATAACAACTTCTCATGGTCTTACCAGTTCATTCGGCATATAACACTGACCCTGTCTCTGGAAATTACTCGGTAAGTCGACACACCGCATTGCTCTCACGCACAGCTGTTCCTGAGAATATTTCAGCAAATGTCACCTACACTAAATCTGTGTAACGTATTTATCGCCTTGTCGAAACACATTTTAACAAGAAAAATATAGTCCTCAATTGAAATCACCGTAATTCTAAAACAGATTTAACGTATAAACACCACACATCGCATTCTATAGCTTTCATCAACTAAAACAAACCGTTACAGAAAGAATTAAAAAATCGATCATTTATGTATGAAAAACAGTTCTGCCAACTTGTGTCCTGCCAACTTTGTTTCGAACTTATAACGTGATCTACATCCATAGTGCGTACTCCAGTGCACAGCGACTTTCCGAAGGCATTGTATAATGGGAAAAATATAAAACTTAATGATGCCTCAGAAATTTGTACGATGAAATTAGCAAAAGTACGCGACACAGCATAAATAAAACTTGAAAATTCCGTTACAGGCGAGAATGTATGGTCGAACTGAGCACATGTTTGAAATTTACGGAAGTGATATATCAGACCGGTGTAACATAAGCACCAACCCAAAATATGACTATACGAACAACAGTAGACATACAGTAATGTTGTTTTAGTATCCAAAAGCTCTATAGGATACCAATTAGTACTAAGCTGCTCGAAGCGCAGCGACCTTCTGTGGCTGATCCAAAATACGATCCATAGGATTTCGATCAGGAGACTGACATGGCTACACCATGGGCAGAACCTTTTAGTGTTGAAAATATGCGTCCACGAAATGAGCTGTGTGTGGTCGAGCCTTTTAGGGTAAAATCGTCATCTGTTGTACCAGTATAACGAAGAACGGTTTGCACAGGGAGAGGAAGAAGCAACCTGCGCCCAGAGCTTAGACTCCACACGGACGGGAGCAGCGGGGAGGCAATGATTTGTGCCTCGAACCCAGCGTCTAGCGTCATTGTGGTTTATGAGCTTTCTTTTCTGGGAAGTTGTGCGTCGAGCCCACGATGGACAAATATTGGTTCATCACTGTATGCTAGGGCACACACAGCCCAACATACCACAGTGCAACAAACCACAGAATTCAACAATTACTTCCGTATTACTGTTCTAATAAACAGAGTAATGATTGGTAGTGATTGATCTCTATGATTGTCAGTAGATAGAGACACAACATTAGCAGTCTGAAGACTTCAGACAGGAATGGAGGTCTGCTTATCAAGCTACAGACTCATCACTTCACATACTGCCAAGTCCACGGACATTCTTACAAGTCCCGGCTTCTAGCAAGGTCAAAACACTGCTGCTGCTATTGTGTAACACTGAGACTCAGCTATCAAGATAAAGGTCTTCCGGTATATTGGTGGATGTGTCCACTGCAAACGTTTCCTCCTGTGACAAGAGATGAGTACCCGTATACATTTAGAACCCTCATACATACTGCGTTCAGAAATTCTTCTGAGTACATCACCCTACTCGATGCTTCTATCCCTGCAGCAAAGACAGACCTTCATGGGATGGAGTCGTGGGTCGTATTTCGTAACTGCCAAACCAATAAATGTTCTTGGCTAGTGCATATCTCTTGGCCAAGCCTTCTAGATGCCGAACCTATGGTTTGATATCACCCGATAGTCTATAAGGTCTTACAACAGTCGCCTCCGTAGTGGAGATCGCTAACGCTCGCTAGTGTAGTGACGCTCTTCTTCGAGATAGCCACTTCGATCCCTGATGATGAACGAAATTTTGAGCAGCACCATACGGCCTGCACTGGAAGGAGGGGTGCTGATATGATTCTCTTGATTACGAAACTTTGCGCCAATGTCGTTAGTTGTTTTCCATACGTCTCGGCAATATCTCATGGTGTGAGAGGATGTGACACTGTTAATATTGGTCTGTGAAATGAAAACATTAAGCCCAGCTATCCGTGAGCAGTAGGTTATGTACGGGCGAAAGGTTTCATCCACTCCCTTCTCTCTTTCATCATCATCAACAACACAGACACGACCTACTCTGCGCACAGTCATTATTCGCCTGCAATGAGCATACTTAAGTCACAATATTTAACATTTCACGAAAGATATATTCTCAAGTGCACGAAGAAAAAAAGTTTCTAATTAGGCAGCTGAATCCTCGCTTGTAATGTACTAGCCAATAATTGGAGACAAATTCACTTTAGGTTGCACATTTAACCATCTAGCCACCTCTGTGTTCTCCGATCAACTTCTAGTGCGCCAAATGCCCTCTCCATATGTCTCAATGCCATTCGAACAAGTCTGCTGTGCCAGCTCTGGTCATGCTATCAAATATGCAGAGGTCTGTTTTGGGCAGATGATGCAAGTTGCTTACGGCAATACTTGGTTCCACGCTGTACGTTGACACTGCAGTAGAGTGGTAAATCCATTCTCAGTTTTGGTGACTTGTTGGTTATTTTCCATACAATTTCTATGTTTCTGATATTTCCTTCATGTAGGAAATCAATGTGTGGAAATGACTCAGTACATAATTGCAGCAAGTTTCTAAAACTGTTCATGAACTGCAAGCTGGTTAAAATTAAACTTAGGGCTGGGTAGACGAAAAACTACTTACAGTGTGGGTAGCCAGCTTTGTAGAAACTATGTTTAGACTGTGCGCTGCAGGATTTGCGTTGTTAGTAGTGTTCGTGTGATGTGTTGCTGTTTCGCGTCGGCACTGTTAGACGACGTGTGGTTAAAACACAAGCATCAGTGTGCATTACAGTTGCAAGGTGAGCAGGGCTGTGCTCATAAAACTATTTTATCAAACCAACACGGTGCTGCTCTTCGCTAATATCGACTCGTTAAAGTAATATGTAAAGGTCCTCTTTCCGCACCGGAGTCGAAGAATACGACTTGGAAGTTCGAATTAACTGGCAATTTGGGAATTGCTCCTGGGAGAGGCCGACGGCTAATTGTGCCACAAATTGTTGAAGAAGATACTGCTGCCACGGTTGAGAATGCTGGACGCAATGTGCGATCTTCAAGCAGTGCACGAGCTGTGTCACTACAGCTGAACTGTCATGGTTTACCGTTCGAAAAATGCTGCGAACAATTGTGAAATGATATCTCACGTGCGGTTCCAAGCTAGCATGAATGTGATCGTCACATCGAGCAACGTTTGTAACCTGGAAACATGGTACGAATAAACAAATGTTACCCTCTCATGTGGAAATTAAAATGTGTTTATTTCAATGGCTTATTCTTTATTTCTCTTCCGCATGTCCTTACAAAGGTTTCCCCAAAGTTTAATTGCCCCTACGATGACTCGTTTTTCATGGGGGCTCTCTCAAGTAGCGAAAGTTGAACTGTAGGCTCCTTGTATGTCATATAGGCGGTATTCAAATCAACGGCTGTGAAACTCTGGGATGTTTGTAGGAAAATCATATTTAGTATAACTGAAGTAAGTATAAGATATGCAACGCAACACTAGTACGTATACGGAAATGCATTTTATGGTTCGAGAATGAAATCGACGCGAGTCAACAAATATCGGCGCGAATACGATCGACCGTCCGCGTGAATTGTATCTCTCACAATGCGTCTCCGATTGTCGCTCAAATGTTTAGTATCGTTATCAAGTTGCAATTAATGGAAAAGTTCAGGAGAAAATTTGACTATTTGTAACAAGTTCGTATGGTTGGTCTGATTCTGCTACAGAAATACTCACGTAACTGCAGTTAGAGACTTTCTAAGAAAATCCCTGTACATCACGACGCTGATTGCTTTTCAATTTGTGATAACAATATTCACAGAGAGCCCAAGAACATACTTCACCCTCTTCAACTCTCTAAGTACACATAACTCAAAGTGCAAAATGATGAAATATGAGAAAATTAGGTACTTACGGTAATGTTTAGACAGTCGATATTCCCACTCAGCATCCGCGAACGGAGTAGATCACATCCACGTGAGCGTATTTTCGTTTCAGGTTTCCGAGCGATAATTACACGATCTGTATCCAGACTGTATCCAATTCTTGAGCAAATTCTGAGTTCGAACATAATATATTTCCTTGTGACAGAAAAGCTTCTTGTTGTAAATCAGCATGGATTTAGAAAGGATCGCTCACGCAAAACTTAGCTTGCCATTTCCTCATGTGATTTCCTGAGGTCCATGAAGGAAGGGAACAGGTAGATTCCACATTCTTAGATTTCCGAAAAGTTATTGTCAAGCTGTCCCACAACAGACCAACGAAAAGTCCGAGTATACAGAATACGTTTCCAGAGTTGCTGGAAGACTTTTTAAGTAATAGAAGCCAGTACGTTGTCCTCGAAGGTGAGTGTTCATCAGAGACAAGTGTATCGTCAGAGGCCAGGGAAGTGTGATAGGAGCGCTCCTGTTCTCGGTATACATCAATGTGCTAATGGACAGAGTGAATAGGAATCTGCGACTGTTGGTTGATGACGCTGTAGTATATGGGAAAGTATCGTCGTTGAGTGACTGTAGGAGGATACAGGATGACTTAGGCAGAGTGTGATAAATGACAGCTTGCTGTACATGTAGAAAAATGTAAGTTAACCCTTTGAGTACCAGTGATTTCTGCCTGAAACCACCACTTCATTAACTTTTTCTAAGTCGCTGTGCGTTTCGCCTGAAACCGCGCATGCTATTGCAAGGCAGAGACAGCTATTGGTACACTGATGTACCTCTACGAATGTAGTGCATTGTAGCAGTCACTTACAGCGTTCGAATCAACAGTTCGCGCAGAGATTGTGCTACGTAGTTATAGGAGATTGCCACATGTGGTTCTTTTTATAGTGATTGATCATATTGAGAAGATCATTGACAGTGAACGTAAGGAAATCTTAAGTTATTGTAACCTAAATTTGAGTTTATACTTTTACGACTTGTTTGAAAATGAAACCACTTGAGCAATATGTACTTTTGATATAAAATTATAGGCCTGTTTTTGCGTGTTTTAGACACTATGATTTCATGGAAGTTTCGAGATGTGGGATTGTGTCTAGCAAAAGAGCGTAACCTTTCAAATATATCTCACGAAATTATGGGTGGTTGGAAATTTTGTTTTCAAAATGAAACCACCTCGTTAAAAGAATCTGATTGTTTATTTTTTGCCAGTTTCTTCTTGTATTCGTTGCTTACTACGATAACAAAGGTTAATTTTTGAAAAATTTTAAAATTAAAATTTTTATATATTATTGGGAGCCAAGGGGTTAATGCTGATGAGTAGAAAAAACACTCCTGTAATGTTCGAATACAGTATTAGTGGTGCACTGCATGGCGGAGTCAAGTTGATTAAATATATAGGCGTAACGTTGCAAAGCAGTATGATAGGGAACGAGCATGTTAGGACGGTAGTGGGGAAAGAGAATTGTCGACTTGATGGGAGAGTTTTAGGTAAATGCGAGCTCATCTATAAAGGAGATCGCCCACAGAGCGCAAGTGCGACCCCTTCTGATTTCGTATCACCACCATCTCGGATTAAAGGAAAACCTCGAATCAATTCGGAGACGTCCTGCTAGATTTGTTACAGGGAGGGGCGATCACCACGCGAGTCTTACGGAGATGCTTTTTTGAACTCAGATGGGAATCTCTGGAACGAAGACGACGTTTTTCGCGAAATAGATTGAGCAAATTTAGAGAACCGGCATTTGGAGCTGACCGCAGAACTCTTCTACTACCGCTAACGTGCATTTCGCGCAAGAGGCGCGAGAACAGAATAATTAGGGTTCGTACGGTGGCATATATACAGTCGTTTTCCCTCGTTGCATTTGCTAGTGGAGCAGGAAAGGTAATGACTAGAAGTGGTACTAGGTTTTCTCCACCACGCATACCGTGGCTTGCGGAGTGTGCATGTAGATGTAGATGAGTCTGGTCACAAACAGCGTTTCTTCATGCTGCAGAGCCCGCAAAGTGGCACGTTTCCAAGGTCATCCCACAACTACGCAACAAGTGCATTCTTCATTGGATTTTCACTCTGTATTTTGCCACACGTGCAGCGAAAGACGTCGAATTCGGCACCGAGACACGATTCATTCACACATCGTACTCCATAAATCTCATCATACGGTAATCTCCCGGGACTTGATACATTAATAGGCAGTTGTATGTACATTAGCTGGCTGGTTATGTAAAGTATAATAACACTCAGTTACGACGAGTGCTAATGTAGTCGCATTGATAATTATGGGAATTACCTCGACATTACTTTAGATACATAAAGGAACTCGGCGAACAGGCTCAGAGGACTCCGCGATTCCGACAGGCAGCCGTGTCTTCCTGTGTCATATGGCGTGACTAGGATGTGGTATGGAGGGACATGTGGTCAGCACGCCGCTTTCCAGACCTTGCAGCCGCTGCTTCTCATTCAGGTTGCTCCTCATATGGCCTGACGAGGCTGAGTGCACCCAGTCCAGTCGTTCCACCAAGGAAAAGTCCCTGACAATACCAGGAGCGTAATCCGGAAATCCATGTGGCAGTCACACGCTGACCTCTCGGCTACAGGGGCAGGCGTTACATTACGTGTTAACAGAAATTCAGATACAAGGAAAATTGCGATTCCTCTTCCTCTTACACAACTGAGTTGCTGTTTTAATCTATTACTTGATAATAAGCACTGACGTAACTTCACTCATTTCACAGAACACTGCCAGCTGTTTATCGTAAAAGAGAAAAAATTGTATAATATCAGTTTCAGTGCCAAACGAAATTTACATCCCCAAGGCCAAAACAATGCTAATATTATAAATTCTGAAGTAATTCTATCTGCTACGTTTTCACGACGAAACAGTAGAACCGATTTTGATGGAGTTTAGTACGGAGATAGCTTGAACCCTGTGGAGGAACATGGGCTACCTTAGAAAGTAAAAATAGTATTATTAATATTTTTAAATATGATATACGCGAAAGGGATGTGGACGACGCTTTTTGGCTATCAAATTTATTTAATATGTTACTGCACAGTTCTGTAAGAATAAATCTATTTTTGACCTATTATTTAACAATAATAATAGAAAGTACACTATTGGCCATTATAACTGCAACGCCAGGAAGGATAGCAAATGGCAGAGTTATACTTCTTGTGTGACTACGCTACGGTACAGCAGGAAGAATATATTTTTAAATTTGTAGGTGATGTGGGAATGTATGGGATGCGAAATTTACAGTAAATCTAGCTGGGCATTCAGTCAAAATGATCTCGGATGGCAGATACATGTACATCATTTTATATTGCTTCAGCTCTGTGCTTGTGTTCTTCAGTCATAGAGGAGAGCGCGTGATGGTCTTCTAGTCTCACGGTAACCCGCAACCAAATGTTTTCAGTGGGTTAGAAATCTGGAGAATGTGCTGGTCAGGCCAACAGTCAAATATCGAAGTAGGTTAAGAGGGCATGGGCACCATAACTCTCGCGTTTCATTTATTTATTTTAACATGTCATGGAGAACTCGCAGATGGGACACGGCCACTGGCCTTAACACGCACAGATACACTGTCCAGTCGCATTACAGAGAGGCGAAAAAAATCATGGGATAGCGATATGATCTTATACAGTTGGCGGTAGTATCGTGTACACAAAGTATAAAAGGGCAGTGCATTGCCGGAGGTGTCATTTGTACTCAGGTGATTCGTGCGTAAAGGTTTCCGACGTGATTCCATTTCGGAAATCGTTAGAGAAGTCAATATTCCGAGATCCACAGTGACAAGAGTGTGCCGAGAATACCAAATTTCAGGCAGTACCTCTCACCACGGGCAACGTAGTGGCCGATGGCCTTCACTTGACTAGCGAGGGGAGCGGCGTTTGTGTAGAGTTGTCAGTGCTAACAGACAAGCAACACAACAGAAATCAATGTAGGATGTACGACGAAGGTCCCGTTAGGTCAGTGCGGTGAAATCTGACGTTAATGGACTGTGGCAGCACACGACCGACGCAAGTGCCTTTGCTAACAGCACGACATGGCTTGCGGTGCCTCTTCTGGACTCGTAACCATATCGGTTGCACCCTAGACGACAGGAAAACCGTGGCCTGGTCAGATGAGTCCCGATTTCAGTTGGTAAGAGCTGGTGGTGGGGTTAGAGTATGGCGCAGACCCCACGAAACCACGGACCCAGGTTGTCGACAAGGCACTGTGCAAGCTGGTAGTGGCTCCATAATGGTGTGGCTGTGTTTATAAGGAATGAACTGGGTCCTCTGGTCCAACTGAACCGATCATTCACTTTAAATGGGTATGTGCGGCTACTTGGAGGCCATTTCCAGCCATTCATGGACTTCATGTTCCCGCACAACGATGAAGATTTTATTGATGACAATTTGGCATGTCACTGGACCACAACTGTTCACGACTGGTTTGAAGAATATTCTGCACTTCCCACGACGTGTTGAGTCCATGCCGCTTCGAGTTACTGCACTAAGCCGGACAAAAGGAGGTCAGACGCGACATTAGGAGACATCCCATGACTTTTGTCATCTCATTGTAATGTGACCGCCTGTCAAAAGCCCTAATAACCACCTTTTGTAACGCGGACCGCCGAGAGACTTGCAGGAAGAGAGATAGTGAAGTTGTAGAAGGTACCGACAGGGATGTGGAACCATGCTGACTGCATTGCCGTGACCAGCTGTTCTAGGTTTCTCGGTTGAGAATCCATGGCGGGAGTAGCCCGATTGAGGTGGGCCCAAAGATTCTTTACTGGGTTTTAATCCTGGTACTCTGATGGCCAAGGGAGTACGGAAAACACATCCTAGTGGCCTTCGAAATATGCACCTACAGTGCGAGCTGTATGACACGTTGCATTGTCATACCGGTAGATGCCACCGTGCCAAGATTGGACATTGTCCCCGAGGATAGATGCATACTTGTGCTGGTCCAGTCTGCGTTGCAGAATTACGAGATCACTCAGGGAATGCCACGAAAACATTCTGGTTCAAATGGCTCTGAGCACTATGGGACTTAACTTCTGTTGTCATCAGTCCCCTAGAACTTAGAACTACTTAAACCTAACTAACCTAAGGACATCACACACATCCATGCCCGAGGCAGGATTCGAACCTGCGACCAAAAACATTCTGGAAACTATAACGCTCCCTCCTCCAGCCTGGACCCCTCTGACGATCATTGCAGGTTGTCTGCATTCAGACATTTCGCGCCGTACACACATAAAACGTGCTTCACCTGAATGTCACCACTGCTGGAGTGATGATGAACGCTTTTTAACGGGAATGCTTTAGAATTAGTATGTGTAGGGATAATCTTGTCACGCTGTTGTCAGTTTCTGCTCTTATTGTCAGAATTGGAGGCTTAAGATTTAAAGAATTATTGATTTTAATTGTCAATGAAAAACGCTCTAATATATTATAAACGGAAAAAATTACTTTACACAGCTTTATTGAGTAACCTTCTTGGACAACAATGCAGGAAAAAATAATATTACCGTAAATTTCACTAATGGCAACGGCCTTGCCGCAGTGGATACACCGGTTTCCGTGAGATCACCGAAGTTAAGCGCTGTCGGGCGTGGCCGGCACTTGGATGGGTGTCCATCCGGGTCGCCATGCGCTGTTGCCGTTTTTCGGGGTTCACTCAGCCTCGTGCTAATTGAGGAGCTACTCGACTGACTAGTAGCGGCTCCGGTCACAGAAAACCATCATTACGACCGGGAGAACGGTGTGCTGACCACACGCCCCATCTAACAGCATCCTCAGCTGAGGATGACAAGGCGGTCGGATGGTCCCGATTGGCCACTTGTGGCCTGAAGACGGAGTGCTTTTACATTTCACTAATAAAGGGTGACAATAAAGTACGTTAACATTTGAAAAAGCATTAATTCACGAAATAATGTACGTAGAGAGGTAAAATGTGACATACAGGCCTGAAATGACATAGGGTTTTGTTGAAGCCAAAAAAGAGTGCAAAAACTGGTCAACAGATGGTGGTGGACAGCAACACGTCAGTGATGCCGCATGAGAATCGCCTGTAAAATGAACTGTAGTGAGAGAGAGAGTCACATGCCCCGACAACTGCGGACTATTGACTTTACCTGAAGAGACGCCGATAGTGAAGCTTTACTATCAGAATGGAGAATCCGCTATTGCAGCTTTACGACGCTATCGTTATAAGAAGGGTTTTCGCGGGTAAACATTTTATGACAAGTATCACTGTGAAGAAAATGATCACGAAGTTCGAATCCACGGGTTGTTAAGATGATCGGCCCCATACTGGGTGACCAGAAGCATGTTCTACCGCTGCTATGAGCGTTCAGGAGGAAACTAAAAGTTTAGCGGGTTCATCTCCGCATGGTGAAATCAGCGCTCGTGAAGTCGCATGTCGCACCTGCATTCTGCTCGCTACTGTTTGGAGAGCTTTAAGGCGTACCCTCCAGTGCTATCTGTACAAAAATCTAGCGTCATCATGAACTGTTAGCCACCGATTATGTGACGCGGAGAGCATTTGCGTTGTCGACGCTTCAAAAAATGGAGGAAGATGACGATTGGTTGTCTAACATGTTGTGGACCAACAGAACACATTTCATACTCCGCGGTTCTGTCAACACCCACATTTGGGGAATCTGGGCTACCAAAAATCCCAGAACTCTCATGGAAACTCCATTTACCTCATCATTCGTGATCGGATACTTTTTCTGCTGGATGCTGGTTTTCAAACCGTTCAGTGTGACAGGGTGCGAGGTACGCCGACATGTTACAGAATCGCATCATCCCTAGCTTGGCTGATAACACCTGCTGGAGGGTACGACATTTATGCAGGATGGCGCTCCGCCCCATATTGCTACACGCCAGGAAGATCTCTGCACACATCGTTTGGTGTGATCATGTGCTGAGCAGCCCCTTCCGTCATGCCTGGACTCCCAGGTCCCCAGACCTCAATCTATGTTGTTATTGTTTGTGACGTTGCCTGAAGTCGCGAGTCTACTGCAGTCGTCCGGCTTCATTAGGTATGCTAAAAGACAACATATGACTTCAGTTTCTCACTATACCTACAAATGCGCTGTACACAAATTGTTCTTCGACTGCAGATATTGTTGATTAATGGCGGCCGATATGTTGAACGTTTGTTATAAAGAACATCGCCTTTGCTAAAAACCAATTGTTATGCTAATCATTGCTTTTCTATAATATCAAGCACCATCTGTTGTGCACTTTTTTGGTTTCAATAAAACCCCATGTCATTTCGAGCATGTAGGTTATGTCAGTTTTTACTTCTCTACCTACAGTTTTCCGTGAAGCTTTGAATTTTCAAATGTTAATAGACTTTTGGGTTACCCTGTACTTTCTCATCATCATATTTATGTTGAACTGTTCAACTTAAACTAGTTAGTTTATTTGTTAGTTTCATGTTTCACGGATCAATTTGCAAGATAAATCGAAATGATGTGGAACGAGCCATTTTACATTTACATCGCAAATTAATTTGTAATGTGGGTACATGCTGACATTTTTAAGGAGAATGTAAAAATACTACATATAATCAATAACTGCACTTTCAAAAGAGATAACGTTGTTTGATGCACATTTTCGTTTCAGGATTTTAAAGTTCTTCGTTTTCGTAAGAGCAACAATTTGACGGACCAGCAGCTGCTGCTAGAATATTTGTACACCAAGCACATTATAGAACCTATGCTTCGTGGCTTTGTCCAGGTTCCTGTTGTTATCTACATGAAGGGTGAACATATTGTCAAGTTGCAGGAGGCCATGAAAAAGTGTAGACCAGGTCTGTAACTAAACATAATTCCTTGTTATAAAATTTCTTTTCTTCCCATTGTGCATGACATATGGGTGCAGATGATATTCTTGTTCTGATAACAGCTGGTCATCACCTCATCCTTGTTTGATTAACGGAGTTAGCTCTACAATATAAAGTACATTAACATAGCTTTAAAATCATGACGATTACAATGTTTGTGGATTTAAAGGGGCTGAATGTCTAGATTATTTGTCCCAAAACCTATTTACGAATCAGCAGTACTGGGTGTGACACTTTCTTTACCTTCCAGTTTTTTGAACAGTTGAGTTCTTGCGCATTAAGACTTTTGAAATTGTGTTTATGGGAGCAGGTTCTGATGCCATTTACTAATGTTCACTCTAAGTTCACGAATCTATATCTACATGCACATCACTACTCTGCAATTCACACTTAATGCACTTAATACCTGGCAGAGGATGCGTCGAACGGGAATGACTTTCGGACTATTTCTCTAACATTCCACTCTTGAACAGCGCGTGGGAAAAACGGAGACTTAAATCTTTGCGTGTGAGCTCTGATTCCTCTTATTTATTACAATGACCATTTCTCCCTTTATAAATGGGCTTGAACAAAATATTTACTGTTTCATGACAGTACAAAATAAGCTACCCTTCTGTGAACTTCTTCGATATCCTCCATCAGTCCTGTCTGGCAAATCTCATATGGCACAGCAGTACTCTAGCAGAGGACGGGCAAGTATAGTGTAGGTAGCAACTTTAGTGAGTTTGTTGCATCTTCTAAGTGTTCTGCCAATAAAACGCAGTCTTCGGTTCCCCTTACCACAGCATTGTCCGTGGGATGGTTCCACTTTAAGATGTTCGTAACTGTAATCGCTAGGTATTTGGTTGAACTGACAGCCTTTAGATTTTTGCGTTTTATCATGTAACTCTAACAGATTCCTTTTAGAACTCATGTGAATCGCCTACACTTTTAATTATTTAGTGTCAGTTGTCACTTTTCACACCATATACACATCTTGTCTAAGTGATTCCCTATCTCTTATGCAATGCTAGGCTTACTTAAAATTACTATAAGACTGCCACAAATTCCTGCTGAGTATGAGTTTTTGTCCAACAATAACGTTGTGAATGTCTGCAATACATACTCTAAGGGGGGGGGGGGGGGGGGGGGGGAACTGTGCTCCACAAAGGAATTATCCAAGTGGGACGCAAATCGGTAGATTCAATGTACATGTATAGACAAACAAGTACTAACAATTTCAGAAAAATTGGTTGATTTATTCCAGAGAAAGGGCTTCACAAACTGAGCAAGTCGATAAGATGTTGGACCACCTCTGGCCCTTATGCAAGCAGTTAGAATATCGTTGACGTAGCACAGTGCTTCAAGAGTGCTACGAATGACAATCGAAGGGGAGTTGCACCCCAGAAGACCCTCACTCCTGGTTGTTGGGCTGTATGGCAGGATACAGTCAGTTGGGTATCCCACCACTGTCTGGAGCATCTCCAGACATGTCTTCAGTCTGGAATCTCATTGGCTAGAGTAGAATTGTCTTCAGCAATGAGTCGCACTGTGAACTGACCTTCGATGACCAACAAAGATGTGTCTGGAGACTCTTGGACAACGGTGGGTGCCGACCGGACTGTCGCCTGCCATACGACTCAACAACCAGGAGTGATGGTCTGTGGTGCCATTTCTTTTCATAGCAGGACCCCTTTGGCAGTCATTCACAGTGTCCTTACACCACAGCATTATGTCACCGATATTCATGCCCCATTTTGTTGCCCTTAATGCAAGCCAACCTGAGCCTACATTTCAGCAAGATAACATCCACCAGCACATTGCGAGTTTCTACTGCTTGTCTTCTTGCTTTCCAAACCCTGTCTTGGTCAGAAAGCTCGCCAGATCTCTCACCTATTGGGAATATTTGGGGGGTTATGGGCAAGACCCTCCAAACAGCTAGGGATTTTAGTGATTTAATGCGCCAATTGAACAGAAATTTGGCATGATTTCCCTCAGGAGACAGCCAACAACTCTTTCAATCAATGTCAAATGAATAATTGCTTGCATAAGGTCAAAGGTGAACTAAAGCGCTATTGACTTGCTGAATTTATAGAGCTCTTTCTCTGGAATAAATCATCCAGTTATTCTGGAATTGTAAGCACTTCTTTGTCTGTATATGTACATCACATCTATCATTTTCCGTACCATTCAGATAATTTTTTCCTGGTGTTTCTTCTTTTTTTTCATTACTGAATCTTGAAGCTGTTCAATTAAAATCAATCATGTTTCATAACTATGGGTAGCTTCCCCACACCCCACTGTGAGATTCCTTTCATGTCTTCTATTCAGTAGATCACTGGTATTCTCAGTAAAATTAACAGTGTAATGTGTATGTCAAGTTATTATGCTGGTTTCGAGCTTCAGTTAATCCTGAAATATACCATGTAATGTGCTTGTGCAGTAGCATCTAAATCACAAGATTTCTTCAGTCATTTATGAGGGGATCTAGTTGTCCTTTATCTACTAATGAGAAAGGAAACCAAAAGAATTCGTAAATAATCACTCAATATGTTTCACATTTTAGTGTGAAAAATGTGGCTGCTCAAGTGCAGATTAAACACTGTCTAGCAACATGTGCATGGCATGAGCAATAATATTAAAATGGAGTCTAGTATGTGTATCTACAAGAAAGTATTTTCTTTTGTCATAAACAGTGTAATGAGTAAAAGTAACCACTCATTGTATAGTTTTGCAATTAATAGGCACATTAACAAGACTGAAGATATTCCTGAGCTTTCAGACAATGCCCTTCTTCAGAAATGTCCAAGACAAAACACATATACAAATACATGATACATGGTCATGACCTTCTACATTGTTCAGACATCATAACCCAATGTGCCTCTAATCCATCAACTACTACTTCCATGAATTTGTTGCAAAGCAGCAGCATCCACATCTCCCAGTGCCACCTACCTGGATCAACTGAATCAAGGCCTTCACCAGGGCATGTACTGCTTATCACCATCACACCTGGAAAAAAGAAAAATCCTTCACATATTCCTTTTCTCTTTGCCTAAAATATTCTGTCACCAACCCAATCTGAGAAATATCCTTGTCCATTATTATGCTACACCTACACCAAACCTCTTGCACATGAATCATGTCATTGTGAGAGGCCAAGATACAAGACTATTATACACCCATCCAAAACATTCTATTTCTGTCCTATTCACAGGGATATTGTACTTTATCAGAGGCAATGCCACCCGTGAAAGCAGTCATGTGGTAACTCTGCTACAACTTGTTCACAGCCTTTTGTGTAGCAATGAGTGCCAACCAGCTTTCTATCCATATGAATAGCCACTGCCAAACTATGTCCAAAAGCAAAGTTAACCATCCAGTTGCTCCTGAGCACAACATTCACAACTTCAGTGGTTGATTCACTGTCTTTGCCCTTTGATTAGATCATTTGCATCCCTTCACCCTCTTAACAGCGTCTCTGAATTACAAAAATTGGAGCTGTCCCTGCAATGGATCCTTCAATACTGCAGTCCTACTGGCCTCAGTCTCTACTAGCTTCAATTAAATATTCACCTCCACCATTGTCCATTCCTTGCACTTCATCCCATTAATCTACATGATTACATAAACTATCACATGTCTATATACCATTAACCTGCACTCAAGGTTTACTCTCTGAAATATCCTCTGTGCTATTCCTCCCCCCCCCCCCCCCCTCCAAATATACTCTTCTGCTTCATCATGTGTTATAGGCAAGATCCTCTGTCTGCCCCAGGGTGATCTCACTGGGGCCATTTTCATGCCCTGTTCCCTTTCTGCCTCTGTATCCCATCTGTCAGCCACACATCCCTACAACTCCCTCCTCCCCTCCTTACCAACCAGTTTCTTTTATCCACAACACTCAACATTAATCTAGTTCACACTTTACTCTCTGCAGTCTTCCTTTTCTACTATTCAAGCAACTGGATTATGTTTTGTCCTTTATAAATCATAGTGTCACTATAATGCAATAAACAAAACAGGAAAGTCTATAAAACTATTTCAGGGAAACATTAGTGTAGAGTAATAATAGAGTTGTTACGTTTTACTATCCATTAACTAGAGTTAAACAAGGCCATGATGTATAGGGCAGAGTGGATAGACACTGTTAAAAACTGAAGTCTGATGTAGACCCATTGAATCATCTGCATATTGTCTTATTTGATAGCTAAGTTAAGATATATTAGGACCTAAGTGATAATGTTTGACAGCCAAGAATAGCAATTTTGTGAATGTAGATTTTCTTGTTCCAGTGCATCGTCAAAACAAAAGTATTAGTTCCAATTTTGTAATGATGTTTAATGACTACACAAAACTACCACCTGAAATTGTTTACAAGAAACAGAACCCACTGCCAGTCTTCTGTGTTGAGCTGAAACCAAAACAGGGTTGGCTGCACCCAGATGACAGATACTTGCCTAAGTGTAAATACTGTGCAAATCAGTATCTCAAGGTATGTTACTTTATAGTTACTGTATTTCATCTTATATTATAATGATATATTGCACAAAACACTTTGTCTTATAGTATTATTAACAAAAATAGTCCATCCATCATAAATTAAGAAAGAAATGGACATCACATAATACAATAAAACCAGAACTTAACAGCAAATGGTTCACATATAATTGAATGAACACAAAAATTCGCAATAAATACATCAAAAGGAATAAGTTAAATCAAATACTCCAGACAAAATTATTTTTACAAACCTAACCTTTGAAGAAGTTAGTACAAAAATAGAACAAACATTATCAAATCAAAACATTTTATTTGTCTGAAGACAACATTGCCACTACATGATACATTGTCTGGTAGAGGTTATTTCTTTACAGAATATAATTTTAAAACATAATATAAAATTTTACATATTAAATTTATGTAAACATCAATTTACACTTTTATATTACACAGATTATAATGTACAACAATTAGTTCATATTCTAATTAAATTATTAAATCATTTATACTGTTATCTCACCATTATAGAAAGTCTTTCTTTTTAGCCATGGTTTGATAACCATTTTAAAATTATTGTGCAGCAGTTCCTTTACACTTCAGAAACAGCATACCAATGTGTGCAAAATTATTTTATTACTATTAGTCTTGGATAGCCTATTTCAGAGGACATTTATTAGGTTTCTGCCCATGGTTCTGTAAGTAAGGCCTAGTTCTATATACACTCTCATGCAAAAAAATTATGCATGACAAAAGAATTATCTAAATAGGATGGAAATTGGTAGATGTAATGCATATGTTCAAACAAACAAGTGATCAATGTTAGACAAACAAGTGACAAAATTACAGAAAAATTGGATGGTATATCCAAGAGAAAGAACTTCACAAACTAAGCAAATCAATAATGCATTGGTCCATCTCTGGCTCATATGCAAGCAGTTATTCAGCTTGGCATTCAAAGAGCTGTTCGATATCTGCCTGAGGGGTACTGTACGAAATTCTCCAACTGGTGCAGTAGATTGTCAAAATTCTGAGCTGGTTGGAGGGCCCTGCCCATAATGCTCTGAAAACAAGAAGAAACTCATGCTATGTGTGGACAGGCATTATTTTGATGAAATGTAAGCCCATTAAGGGTAACAAAAAGGGGCATAGAATATTGTCATTGTACTGCTGTACTATAAAGGTACCATGGATGACAACAAAAGGGGTCCTGCTATGAGATGAAATGACACCCCATACCATCACCATTGGTTCTCAGGCCATATGGTGGGCAACTATCAGATTGGTTTCCCACCACCATCCAGGATGTCTCCAGACACGTCTTTGCTGGTCACTGGGTCTAAGTTCAATGTGAGGCTCATCACTGAAGACAATTCTACTCCAACCAATGAGATTCCAGGTCAAAGACTTGTCTGGACCAAACTGGACAGCAGTAGAATACCAACCCGACTGTCACCTACAAAATGGCCCAATAACCAGGAGAAATAGCCCGCAGTGTCATTTCTTTTCATAGCAGGATCTCTATGTTGTTATCTTACAGCACAGCGGTATGTCTACAATATTCAATGTCCCATTTTGTTGCCCTTCATGGCAAGCCAATCTGGGCATACATTTTAGCAAGATAATGCCCACACCCACATGGCAAGAGTTTCTACTGTTTATCTTCGTGCTTTCCAAATCCTACCCTAGCCAACAAGATCGCCAGATCTCTTCCAAATTCAGAACATTTGAAGCATTATGGGCAGAGTCTCCAACCAGCTTGGGATTTTGATCATGTAATGCAACAACTGGACAGAATTTGGCACACAAGGACAGCCAACAACTGTGTCAATTAGTACCAAACCAAATAACTGCATGCATAAGGGCCAGAGGTGGGCCAACGCATTATTGACTTGCTCAGTTTGTGAAGCTCTTTCTCTTGAATAAACCATCCTACTTTTTCTGAAATTGTAATCATTTGTTTGTCAGTATATATACTTCACATCTACTGATTTTCATCCCATTCAGAAAACACATTTGTGATGCATCTTTTTTTGTGTTGTAGTGTGTATGTGCATTCTCTTTGGCATAAACAAGTATGTACAAACTGGGAACAATAAGCATTTTGTAACTGGTGAATTATTTTTTACAAGAAGTTTTCTTTGTTAGCCTATAGCTCAAGTGTGTATGGAAAAATGAATAATAGGCCATCAGAAGGTGATTTTGATTGACACAGCTTTTTAATTTTCTTATCAGATACACTACACCAGATAACTTATTGCAAACTTTTTCCATCTGGATATTCCAGTTTAACTTACTGTCAAGATGGATGCCTAGCACTTTAAGTGTCTTTTCCTTGAGATTGTGCAGGTCAGTATCAGGAGTCCTGAGGGAGAAAAGTATATGTTCTGTTTTATTCTCATTTAGCTTAAATCTTACGTGAACTATTGAGTTGGCTCTTTCATCAAGAACACATGCATCTGTATCATGGTCTTTTCTTCTGTAGGAGATGTGATGAAAGTGGTGTCATCTGCATACATTACTGCTTTACATGGTAGAAGATTTGCCAAGTCATTTAACATATAACAAATGGAAAAGATCCCAGCACAGAAACTTGTGTAACTTCATAACTTACATTCAGAAACTAAGGTTTTTTGCTTGGATTTACAATCACCAATTGTTTTCTGTTGGCTAAATATAATCTCAAAAGTGCTAACTCATTTCCTTTTATTGCACAATATGCTATTTTGCTGATTAAGAAACATTTAATGAAAAAATGTCATTTACAGTGATTGTTTATCTGTTCTCTTTTTAACTTTCCTCTTTACCAGTTGCACTTAACTTTTTGACTTAAACAGTTAACGTGGGTGATATGCTGCAGTGTAATCTCGACAAAATATCTACATCACCTACACACAGTTTTTCCACTGTTTTGCTTTCACTTCTTTGTGAACTCAATACATTAGTGTTGTTGTTAATTGTTATTTGTCTTTTGTTTAAGTCAGAAAGAGATTTCTGACATCTTGGACTTCAACTGCAGCCAAGGCACCCTGTTTTCAGTCTTATAATTTAAAGTCACCACAGACTGTTGAAGTGATTTTTAAACACAACTGTATTACACAGACTCTTGTTACAACTGTTCACAATAGCTTCATGTAGGTTCCACAATTTTACCTTTCCAGTAGGCATTTTATATTCCAGTAAATCTTTATATGTAATATTTGTGTTAATTGTAATAACAGGGCTGATTGCTGAGCATGAAATTAGTTGACTTTATATTTCACTCATTTTGTCATATTTCTAACAACATACATTGGTGTGGCAAAAGGCATGGGATACTTCCTAATATCATGTTGGACCTCCTTTCACCTGGCATAGTGCAGCAACTTAATGTGACCTTGACTCAAAAAGTTGTTGGAAGTTTCCTGCAGGAATGCTGAGCCATGCTGCCTCTACAGATCTCTATAATTGCAAAATTGTTGCCAGTGCAGGATTTTGTGCGTAAATTGATGTCTCAATTATGTCACATAAATGTTCAATGGGAATCATGTCGGGCCGTCTGGATGATCACAACATTTGCTCAGATTCCAGAATGTTCTTTAAACCAATTGTAAAAGATTGTGATCTGGTGACATGGGGCATTGTCAACCATAAAAAATTCTGTCCTTGTTTGGGAATTTGAATTTCATGAATGGGTGCAAATGGTTTCTAGGTAGCCAAACATTGCCAGTCAATGAGCAGTTCATTTGGATCATAGGACCCAGTCCATTCCATGTAAATACAGCCCACAACATTATGGAGCCACCACTAGTTCACACAATGCTTTGTTGACAACTTGGGTCCATGGTTTTGTGGGACCTGCACCACACTTGATCCCAACCATGAGCTCTTACCAACTGAAATTGTGACTCCTCTGACCAGACCATGGTTTTCCAGTCATCTCAGGTCCAACCAGTGTAGTCACTAGCCCGGGAGAGATGCTTCAGGTGATGTCAAGTTGGTAGCAGAAAAACCCATGTTGATTGTCTGCTACCATAGCCCACTAATGCCAAATTTCACCATTCTGTCCTAACGGATACGTTCATCATACACCCCACATTGATTTCTGTGGTTATTTCATGCAGTATTGCATGTATGTTAACACAGACAACACTGCACAAATGTCAGTTTTCGCTGCCATTAAGTAAAGGCTGTCAATTACTGCATTATTCATGGTGAGAGGTAATGCCTGAAATTTGATATCCTTGCACACACTTGACTCTGTGGATCTTGGAATATTGAATTTCCTAAAGATTTCTAAAATGGAATGCCCTGTGTTTCTGGCTCCAACCTAAATGTGCATATCGATATCCTATGATTTTTGTTGCTTCAGTGTAAATAGTAATGATGTTTGAACTGTCAACAGATTGCTCTAAAATTTATGTACTCATGAAATATGCTCATTTATTAGCTGTCATGTGCAATGTAGGAGCCACTTATCCACATACATCCCCATTCATTTCTTGTGCTATTCAAAATAATTGAGTACATCATTTCTGTGAGGTTTTACAGAAACTCAGCGATTTCATATTTGGTTGAGCACAAGAAAAAACCTATAGCAAACTGCTCTTTCACTATCAGTCAGTTGATCAAGCAAATTCAAACTTTTTCTTGGTGTAAGGACAATGTTTCAGATCATAAAACTATCATGTTATGACAAATAGTTCTTTATTAATATAAAGAATCTTGTTGCTTTGCCTTTAGGCTTCAGATAATTACTTTATGAAAAGATTTGGAAAACCCATTGCTCTTACGACAGTCATAAATGCTTTGATTTTTTTATATGATTACTCATAGATTGCTTGTTCCTAACCTAATGATGAGTTTTGTGTGTAAACTATATACAATTCTAACCCTACTGAAACATTTCAGTACATAAGAATTAACTTTTTCTATTTATTGTCAGCTTATAATGAAAACCTCATATCTCAGAAAAGTTACATATTGTTTTTCTCATTTAACATGGTTGCCTAGCAATATACATGTTTTCTTTTTTTTCTTACTATAATGCAGCATACCTGTCATTGGATTACTAATAGCTGACATACAAGGCTTTGTACCTAATAACGCAATAAAAATCATTGTGGATTTTTTTGTTTTGTTTTTTAGGTATGATTTTTTAATTCTAAGCTTATGTGCTGTTGGTGATCGGTTTATTTGTTCAATTGATTTACATATAACATTTTTCTTTGTAATTCCAGGTAATGGAAAACAGTGTCAGATGTCAAAGCAGATACTGCCCTTATGATCTGTTCTCAGGGTAAGTGGTTTTCTTACAAGAGCAGTTTATTATATTATTACTTTGTAGAGTTCTATACTTTCATCCTTGTCTTCTTAAGAATGAAAAATACAGTTTTTTTTCTTCATTACTCAAAGAAGTAAAATTATCTGAGGCAGTACATTTTCTGCAGGGAATTATAAAACATTAACAGAAATTATAGTTTTTCTCTTGGCTATTATCCATAATTTATAATGATAATGTGTACTTGGTTGTGGGACACATATTTTTGATGAAATCTTCAGTTGTGCATAAGTGATAATGATGATAACAATATTTTATTTTGACATATTTATGCAATGTCACTTACTTATTTTGTTACGAATTCAAAATTGAGGGCAGCAAAGCAAAAGAGAGATGCTTAACTTTATATTTGAACATTCCTTTACAAAGGAAAAATTGAGAAATATTGCCTTATGTAATTCTTGCACCACTGCAAATATGAATGAAATAGATATTAGTGTCAGTGGCACTGAGAAACGGCTTAAATTGTTCAAATTAAACCAGCTCCAGGGTCCAATGGAATATCTGTCAGATTCTATAGAAGATTTATCACAGAGTTAGCCCTCATTTTATCCAGAAGGTACTATAGATCCCCTGCTCAAAACCCTGTGCTCAGTAGTTGGAAGAAACCACAAGTCATACCCAGCTACAAGAAAGGGGGGGAGGGGGGAATACAGCCTCAATTAATGACAACATCTCATTAGGAAACAGGATACATTTTCCACATGTATTGGATTCCAGTCAATCTTTTGTAAGTGAAGTGAGAGCAGTCAGTTTGATTTAAACAGAACAATACCAAACATATATCAGTAACTGCCATATGACTCTAGTTACATACTTCAGCAGAGGAATGTCTACTACAAGCAAACAAATGAAGACTATTCTATTGATATTATTTCTTCCACTTCATGTGGAGTTCCATAATGGTAAAAGAGGTAGTACATTTATCCTAAAAGAAACACATTCAAACCCACTGTGGATGAGTTCATATGGCCTTCTTACACTATAAAAACACAGCTGTCATACACTGTTTGAAGATGATAAGTGTTATCCACCAGTATACTGCAGCATAACCTAACAGAAAGCAAACTATTATGGCATGTGTTGCATTAAGCTAAATAACTCGGAGTAATTACTTCTGCCAGATCCTCATCTCCTAACTTCCAAACTTCACAGAAGTTCTCCCATGAAACCTATGGGACTAGAACTTCTGTAAGAAAGGAGATGAAGAACTAGTGGTGGTGAAGCTGTGAGAGCAGGTCGTGAGTCATGCTTGGGTAGCTCAGTTGATCGAGCACTTGCCTATGAAAGGCAAAGGTCCCAAGATTGAGTCTTGGCTCGGCACACAGTTTTAATCTGCATGGAAGTTTCATATCAGCACACACTCCACTGCAGAACAAAATTTCATTCTGAAAACTGCCCTCAGGCTGTGTCTAAGCCATGTCTCCACATTATCCTTTATTCCAAAAGTGTTAGTCCTGTAAGTTTCACAGGAGAACCTCTGTGAAGTTTGGAAGGTAGGAGATTTGGAACTAGTGGAAGCAAAGCTGTGAGGGAGGGCCCTGAGTTGTGCTTTGGAAGCTCAGTTGGTTGAGCACTTGCTCGCAAAAGGCAAAGGTCCTGAATTCAAGTCTCAGTCTGACACACAGTTGTGATCTGCTAGACAGTTTCATATAGTGGGCACTCCACCACAGAGTGAAAATCATTGTGATTGCATAAGGTAGTTGGAGATCAATATATAATGTTGGCGTAGGCAGACACTGAAGTAGTGTAAAGTAGACTGTAGCTAATCTTTTACTGACCCAGGTGGCCTGCTCATACATCATAGTGCCATGGACCTTATGCCAGGCAGCTTAGTATCCCCACCAGATGTCATAGCAGTTACACAGATTGATTATGTATTTTCCATATCAGTGGCTCTTGAAATAACTACCGTCAATCACATAACCTGTTAGTGTAACACAGTATGTTTTCTGTTCAAACATATGGCTTTCACTGAAAGTACTGTAAACTTGTTTGTCTGACTTAGGATAAGACTTAGGATAAGACATGCTGGTGCTCCACACAGACATAGCATTGCGCATGGATTATTTATTATCAGTCCCAGTCATAAATTCCATGCATCTGTAACACCAGGTCTCTTGATGGACACTACTTATTCTTAATTTTGTGTATTGTGTGAAATATAATTATTTATGTGTTATTTCTCCAACATCATGACACTCTTGGCAATGCATACCACACATATAATAGAAAGGTCAGATATCTGATGTCTTCTTCCACCAGTTTCTTCTTCTATCTGTTCATCTGAAGAATAAATTGTACAAGCATATTGGAACAGCTGTTCCTGTACATTCCCTGTGAGTGCTGTAGCTCTTACATATGGCTTGGACTCTATGTCCTATGGTGATGAGTACATTAATGTATGCACTGTATGGAGGCTACTACTAGCAAGAGATACAGATCAAGTGTGTTTTCTTTTAGTATATGGAATCTCGAGGGTAGTATCTGAATTCATCTTCATAAGAATGTTTGGGAATGGTAGTTCAACTGTTTTTCATCCACATGCTAAATGTGATGTTCATATGTAAGCAGCTGAGATGTACAACAATTGCATCTGGCATTTTTCACCATATGGCTTAACAGCAAAAGTATCATCCACATACTCATAGGCATATAGTTTCCAGAGCTATTTCTTCAGAGTGGTCCATATGTAAATTTGTAGCTTCTGGAGCTGGAGGAGATGCCATACTCACTCCATCAATTTATTCAATGAACTTAGCATCAAAATGGAAGTAAATGACAGGGATAGTGTGTCAGTACCGTTTAACTGTGTGCTTGCTGCAGTGACATTGAAGCAGATTGGGGAGTATTCTAATAGAATCTGCATGATTAAAGCTGTGACATCAAAGCTGACCAGAAGCTGCATCATTCACTGTCTATTAGAGATTACTTCCTACAGGAACATGTCATTTCACCAGATGATGACAAGTAAGGAAGCTGTCAAAATGTTTCTTCTAGAAAATTGTTATGTGGCTGACTGCTGTGGATTTCCTCAGTGACATTCTTCTAGAGAGCATGCATCCTTATTTAGTGCATCTCTCCTGTTGACAAAATAATGACAAAACATATTCTTTAGTACTCCAGTTGTTTGACCTTTGTGAAGAAACACATCCTTTTCCCAAGGCAGATATTGAGAATAATGCACGAACTCTTTTCACCTTCTCCCTCTCATGAACCTTCCCATGAGAGGGGATGGATGGAAACACCTTTGCACAAGAAAACTGTGCTAGTAGAAAGCTACTGCATAGCAGTCCAATAAGTTAATTTGACTAAAAGAGACTTGCTTCTAGAATGTCAATATTCACAACATGTAGACCATCATCAACTTAGTGGAGATAGAGCTGAATGCAGTGATAAAATTTGCATATTCCAAAGATTAAAAATTTGTCCCAATTCCAAGAACACTGCCAAAATGGAAATCATCAGCTGTTGGAAGCAAGTCTCAGTAGGTCCCCTCAAAAGCTGTCAAACAGGTAATAATGAAGATCTGCAGAGTCATCAAAAAAGCCAAAATGTTGGAGACTAAAACTTCCACACAGAACAGTCCTACACATAGATGTCCCAGCTCCAGGAAAGGCAGTGCAGTTGTATTGACAGTCAGATGACAACTGGTAGAAAATTGTTACAACAGTTACCAGAAAAATGTATAAATCTTGACCTTCTCAAACTGGACAACAGTTTCGAAGTAAGTTTAGCATGGGATCCTGCAGTACTAAAAATTCATCTAGACTGTTATTGACTGAGTGTGATGCAGCATCAGGTTGAATGGACATATAACATCATGCCTCAACACCTATATCCACCACCATCAGTCTTCACCACTAACTGGACACTCTTCTGAATGTATAGCTAACCTTGTCAGAGATGAGGGGAGTGGTCCATAATCCAAAGAAGATCACTTGTTACAGAAATAGAGTGCCTCACCTGAAGATAATGGCTTGGAAACTTATTAGAAGGTTGCTTCAAGGCCACACTATTATTTAGCTGATAGTTCAAGAAGATTTCAAAAGTGAAATTTGTCAAAAAGTTTCTATTCTGATGTAACACACAACCTTTTAAAGAAACATGATTTAGTCAATTTTGTCATATTAAATTGCAGAAGAGTTTGTCTGCTATGGCATGTTTCATATTCCAGTCCTTTGCCATTTTAGTGGAGTACTTTCCTTTTGTTGAAGGAAATATTAATTAGCATTTTGGCCTCTCAAATGAATTTACTGCATTCCAATTAAACATCTATGTGATGCTCAAGGCAAATAAAGAGGTGAGGTTTCTGTTTTTTCTAAATTTTATGCAGATTATTAACAAACTAACCCTGAATAAATGGGACATCTTTTCTTTTCCCAAAACTGTAAACAGGACTTCATCAAAATAAACAGACATTGAAACTAATCAAGTTTTTAGGAGAATAATTACTATTCATTGTACATTCATCTTTTTGACATGACTAGTCATGCCCTGATTTAAGGAAGAGTGCTTGGGAGGAAGGGATATTAACTTTAGTTGAATGCAATCAATATCCTCTCTTGGCAATTTAGTCAGAGTGCAACACTTCTTACCAATTTATATTGAAAGTTCTCCTCACTGACACATTCCGCTATAATGTAGTGTTAATCTTGTATGTTTTATTAACAAATAAAAATATGAGCTACAAAATATTTGATGACCTACCCTCCACGACATGATGACAATTGCATGTTGAACGTCTCTAAAATATTTGAGTGTCTGAGCTGCTTCTAGGACCATAGTGAAATGTGGTTTTCTGTGACACAATGACAACATCACAGGGACTGCACTCAAATTCTTATTCAACTGCCCATTCTTTTCTTTGAATTCTCTCAATTACTCTGACAAGTGGTGGGGTGGTGCCTTTGATAAAGTTGTCACTGGTTCTCTACCCCACTCTTACTTGCTGAGCTGGTGCATCAGCATAAATTACCCAGTTGTTTGTAAACAATCAACAGGAAACATTCACATGTTCTTTCGATCTTAAAATTGTAATAAAGCTGTTATTTACAGACAAAAAGTGAATAGAAATGAAGCTAATATTCGAAGATAAATGAATGCTGAATAATCATTCAAATCCACCAAAACATTTAGCTGTTACAATAAAGCAGTGTAAAATTAATTTCTTTCATCCTTCCAGTCAGACCACCATCATTCAGCCATGGATGACTTTAAAATACTTAAAATCAAGCGCTCCCCTTCCAAAAGAATGTAATAAATGACTTTAGTACAATCCATTTGCAAGGGTTTCACATATGTTCTATGTTATCTTGTAAATACCTTATTGTTTTATGATGAAAAGTTATCATACAGAAATTCTACTTGTATAATGTTAAGTGAATTTTGAATAACTATGGCCAATACAAAATTCTTATTTGTCGATATTCTCATTGTTTCTTACTTTCTTCTGAAATTAATTCAGCTGATAAGTAACGCATCAGAAGCCCAATTTATGTACAGCATGTAATACAAATTTCCTTAGAATTAAGAAAAATTACTTAACACTGTTGCTTTTTCCCCCCTCAGGAATTACACACGAATGAAGAAAGCAATTCACAATTTACTGTCAACTCCTCAAAACAATTTAAGGATATTTAAGGTAATAATTAGATGTTAATCATAGTTGAATTCTTAAAAATAATACACTGAAAACAGAAAATTGAAGTATGTAAAATCTGGAGCAAATAATAAGCTGAATGAATTCACAAAGGTGGAGAGGAAATTATGAGCTAACTAATACAATAGTGATAGATAAAATAAGTGTAAAACAAAAGATAAAAATCCTTCAAAGCATGGGTATAATAATGTAAGGAAATAATAGCTTAAAAAATTTCTGATAAAAGAATGTGCTGTTTAGGTTACTTTTTCCTCTAAAGCTACTGACAGATACCACAGTGGCCATGAAGAGCACTGGATATACATATCAAAATACTGTGTATAATGATTAATACAAGTCTGCAGGCCTGTTCACTTAATTGCTCAATTGGATATATAACATTTAGTGTATTGATGTTCATACACAAATATTTTTAGTTCACTGATGAAAATCTCCAGTCTACTGTAGTATCTCCAGCAGAATTTCTTCTGCTCATTCAGCACTTAACATTCAAATTAGCTTGTGATTTTGAACAATGGAGCATACATTTTAAAATTTACTGACAGAATATGGTCATTACCTCACTTCAAACCACCAACTATATCACTAAACTGATTAGTCCCATATCATATGGTAAACATCATTAAGTGGAGCAAGAAAATAGCACTGTACTGTACATGAATACCTGTGCATAACACTGACTAGTGAGATGCCGAAGAGCAGTGTTGAGTATCTAAGCAGTCTGGACTTTGGGATGTGCATATCAGTAGGTTATGTCTTTGTTTTGGTGAACTGCACATCCTTCTATTAATGTATTGAATTTACTGATCACTCCACTTCTCTGTGGATGATTTAACAGTATGCAGCAAATATGGGATTCTTCAGTCATTTAGGCACAGGTTATCTAAATGTTTCAGTATTAGATGATTGATGTGATAGAAGATGGAACTGATTGATCTGTATGGTAGAAGATGAAACTGATAGCTGTGTGCTATGTGCTGTTGCATATCTTATTACATAATCTAACTTCAGTATGGTGTATTATTTTGTATAGGAATGGCTGAGAACCTGTGTTTATTTCATCACTTTGCTCCAACATATTGAGGTTGTTGGTGTATTTTGTACATTTCCCCTCAATTTCACAATGGATCAGATATCACGAAACTGACTGACTGTTCATCATCATGGCACTATGCTGATTGTGTCCCTGTCTTTGCCTTTAAAGTGTGTTCTCTTTGAATTTTTTATATGTTGCATACATTTGGATCACCAACCCCTTCCTTGTTAAATAGTCATTCAACATGGAGCATACATGTGTTGCATTAGAACATCTGATTATTTTAAAATGATTCCTATCTTGTTTATAGGCCTGTGAATGACTCAATGTCTCCACTGTTTGATGAGTTGTTACATTAACTTCTAAATTATTTACATGACCATTATCCTTCATTTATGTTTTCTACACCAGCCAAGCTAAAAACACAACTGACTGTAATCATTTCTCACCTGTCAGCATACTAAGTGATATTTCTTCAGTACTATTCAAGAAGAATATCTTGGGGATTGAATGAAAGAAGAGGGACTGTACAACAAGTAGACTATTAGTATTTAAAGAAAGTTTATTTAGAAAATAAGTCCTTCAAAATCTTACATGGTTTCTCTTTGTCATCTAAATATTTCATACTTAATTGTAAAATTGTATCACCAAACCCTGAGTTATAATATGGTCAAATGTTGGCATAAATTGTCCAGACCAGTGAGTCACAAACTTATTTGGTTCATGACACCCAAAATATACAATTCATTGCATTCAGCAGGGCAATTCCTTGATAATTCAAACAACAAGTATTGCCTCCTTTCTTATGTATTGGTTGGGTTACACCTTGTGGAATTCTTTTATGATTCTATATCAATTTGATAAGTTTATGGAATCGCTTATGGAAACCAAATCCTCCATTTTTCAACAGTTCTGTAGTTATTCTACCAATTACTGGTGCCTGATAGTTTCAGACAGTGCTTCCTCTAATGTGGGTTCTTCTATCTCTGTAATAGAATGGCTGCTCACACATGGTAGTATTGGATACAGAATTCAATTGAAGTATTCTCTCTATCCAGAACATTTTGTTTATCTGTCAGCACATTTCCCTCCTTGTCTTTATATGCTGTTATTATCTGTCTATATTTTTGAACACCTTCTTAAATTTTTCTTATAAAATTTTCCACTCCCATTCCATTTGTTGTGTTCTTCCATCTCCTCTTACTCCTCCTTATGGCTTCCCTTTTTTTCCTTTTACATAACCTTGCTGCCTCTGTACTCCTTTTGTTATATGAGGGGCATTTAATTAGTAATGCAACACTTTTTTTCCTCAGTTGAAAAAAGTGGAATTTGTTGTGGGGCATCATGGAATATTCCTGCTTCAGCTCCAATTTAATGAAGTTTTGATAGGTGGTGACACTATACATAGCTTTCAAAATGGTGTCTGTAATGGAGGTGCATTCCAAGTAAAGAGATGTCATGGAGTTTCTTTTTTTTGGAAAATCAGAGCATCACAGAGATTCATAGATGCTTGCAGAATGTATACAGAGACCTGGCAGTGAACAAAAGTATGATGATGAGTTGTCGGGCAAGGTGTCTCTTATCTTTGCAACAAGGTCATGCAACCTGTGCAATCTCCTGTGTACCAGCTGGCCAGACACAGCTGTAACACATGCAAAGCTGGAAAATGCAGATACTCTCATTCTAGGTGACTAATGGATCACAATCAAACACCTCACTGCTCAATGGGACATCTCTGCTGGTAGTGCTGGCACACTCATCCACCATTTGGGGTACTCAGACCAGTGTGCCCACTGGGATCCTCACTGCCTGAGCAACAAAGGACCATCTCTGTGGAATTGCTTGCATCTTATAATGCTGATCATGCCAAATTTTTGTTGAACATTGTCCGAAGTGATAAAATATGGATTTGCCACTTCAAACTGAAAACAAAATGGCAATCCATGGAGTGGCACCACACAACCTCTCCTCCAAAAAAGAAGTTCAAAGCCACATCCTCAGCCAGTAAAGCCATGGTGACAGTCTTCTGGGACTCTGAAGCAGTTATTCAGTTTGATGTCCTCTTTCAAGGTGCAACAATCAACTCTGAAGTGTATTGAGCTACCCTCAAGAAACTGAAGAATTGACTACAGTGTGTTTCTTACCACAAAAATGCAAATGAACTTCTCCTTCTCCATGACAATGCAAGGGCTCAAATCAGGTCTGCTCACCCAAGAGGAGCTCACAAAACTTTAGACTCTTCTTCCTCATCCACCCTCCAGTCCAGATCTTGCACCTTCTGATTTCTTGCTGTTTGGCCGAGCGAAGGATACATTCCATGGGAAGCAGTACATGGATCATGGAGAGGTTATTGATGCAGCAAGATGTTGGCTTTGACATCAACTAGTAGAGTGATAACATGCAGGCATACAGGGCCTCTCAGTAAGGTGGTGTAAGGCCATCAGATTGAATGGAGATTATTTTGAAATGTAGAATTTTGTAACCAAAAGAGTTGGGAACAATATAGTTTATTTGGATCCTGAATAAAACCAACCTGCTTTCATAAAAAAATGTGTTGCATTACTTATTGAATGTCCCTCATATACCAGTTGATTTGATCTTGTATTTCATTGTAATCACTTATGTTCTGCTTTCTTTTCCTGCTCCACTGCCTCTCTACATTCTCCATCATATCAGTCTTTATTTCTGAGTCTTCTTTTTCCTCCCAGTTCTTCATATGCTTTTGTGTAAATTGCATTTTTAACAGAGTTCCAAACTTTTTCTGTATGGTCTCCACTACGTTTGTAACTTCTATCTCAATCTCTCCTGATACTCTCGAGAAGTAGACCTATCTTTCAGTTGTTCTATATTCCATTTCTTTACTCTGCTACTATTTCATTTGGTGGCCATAGCAAGTTTCTACCTCATTTTGGCTTCTACTAGGTAATGGTCAGAATCAGTATTAGCTCCTTCAAAAGTGCGTCCATGTTTCATATCAGATACCCATGTATTTGATACCAATACATGGTCTATTTGATTTTCTTTGTTTCTTCCTGGTATTTTTCAGGTCCCTTCATAGGTATTTTTCCTTGGGAAATAGTACCTTACTGCCTTCAACTCATCTGCAGAAATGAGTTAGGGAACCCTCCTGCCACTATTACTAGCTTCATCGTGCAGACTTTCCTTACCAAACACACTTCTGGAAGCCTCTTCCTTGACCAGTTTTGCGTAATAGTTACCAAGGACTATTTTGGAGTCATATTTAAGTAAGCTATCACAAAACCTCCTCTAGCTAATCATAGAAACAATCCACCCTTTTCTCATCTGATTCCTATGTTGGAGCATATACATTCATGAAGGTCACACTGTGACATTTGCCTTTGATATGTAAGGTACATATTATTTCATTATGTGCAGTGAAAGCAATAACAGATCTATGCTTATCCTTTGAACTATAAATCCAACTCCATGCTCCCCTGGTATCTTTTTCCTGAATAATATAGGGAGAATTTATGCTTATGAATCTCACCCCTTCCCTTCAACCTGATTTCCTGAAGTGCAACAACACCTGTTGCATAACTTAGCATCTCTTCCACAGTAATATTCATATCTCCTACCTGCAGCAGTGTATGCACATTCCATGTTCCAAATTTAAGCACCAGTATATCCATATTCCTGTTTCTTGGTGCAGTTTGTCTACATAAGGCCAATCCAGCATTTCTTGCTAAGTTTTTCATGATGACAGGCTTTTACAAGGCTGGGTAATCAACTCTGCACTCATCCCCCAACCCAGAGGACCAGGCTTTCATTTTGAGGTTAGCTCCCCTAGAGGGGTTGATCATTTAGCAGTCTATAGAGAACCCTTACCCTATGGTATAGGTCATGCTCCATGGCTCCTTTGCTGGGGCCAATCTGGCTTGGGTGACCCTGCCAGTAGCTATGCTATACCCAGCACAGATCCCAGCTTTTTCAGAGCTCACAAGCCTCTCCACTTTGCACATAACATGCCTTCAACAAGGTAATGTCTGCTAGGGGGGCTTAATGCTGTTCATGATCCTTGTGTGCTCTACCAGGCCTGGTAACAGGACTAAACATGAACAACACTAATGGTGGCTGTTCTGCCTGTTACAGATAATTTCAGCTCTAACCATTTATGTGCCTGCCTACAAAGTTACATTGACATCTGACGATGTCTTCTGGGTACTTCACTTCTTTTGACAGACAGTATACATTATGACAAGAGAGCTGTTAGTGGTAATAAAAAAAGCATATATTTGTGTCACTTAATCTCACTGAATTCAAGAAAAAACTGTGTTAACTGGCTAAGTAATTATATTGTTACTATATTCACCATTGAGATCTGCATGTGTTTATTAGAACTCCAAATCCACAGTCCCCCCCCCCAAGCTCCTAGGGAAAGGAAAAAAATTGGCATAGTCAGGTGTTCTTCTTTCAAGAAAATAATTTACAAGTCGGTATTATGTATTTTTTAACATGGTCAGAGCTGGAATTTTCAAATGGATACTTACAAGCCACCATTCGTCTTCCAGAGTATTGAAAATGCTCCGTACCTCGAGGTCTAGGTCCTACCCTACAAACCATCATGTGGATGCCTTTGGTTTGATGTAATAAACAAAAACCTTGTAGAATGTTTATTTATCTTCCAGGTATAAACAGTGAGACAAGTACGGTGCACTGATATATCCTACTGCATCAGTGATACAACCTTCATACTAGACAAAAGCAATACAGCACCATACTGAAAACTTTTACATCTGTAGTTGTCAAAGTGTCTGCTTGCTACACTAATCAGTATTGCGTCATGACCCTAAGCAACACCCCACTTTCAGCTAAGGCTGGTTCTTGTAGTCTGGTGGCTTGTGACACTGTTCCCATGACTTCAGACTGACTCTACATCATAATTATGATGAGTCTAATTGATCAAACTAAGTTTCATATCATTTTAAGTTATGCTGATGGCCAATTACATGGGTAATTCAGTGCATATGGATGGAATTTGGAATTCCTCACAAATTTGTGGTTCTGTTCACATGCAAATAATGTTTACAGTATATTGGTTGAACTGGGTTGAATGGGGGCTGGAAGGGCTAAAAACATACAAAAATAAACTGTTACTGTGCGTAGGCTATATCAAAAACTCTGTTTGATCATAGTGATATGAAACTGTATATGGATGTTGTCTAGGCAAAGTATTATGGGAGTTATCAGTATATTTTCATCCAAGTTTCAATTAATTAATAGTAATTACAACATCAACTGTTAAGCAAAACTAGTTATCAAAATCAAGACATTTTGACCTCATGCTTTGATTGAAATACCACATTTGCTTGAAAAGGCTTTTCTACAATGTGTCAAAATCAAGATGAGCAGTGCTCTTATATCAGGATCTGCAAGATTAGATCACAGGAGCTATCTTGCAGATGTCACTGAGAGTAAACGGTGGTTTTGGCTGCGAATGAATGCCAGTAAAGCTGGGGAAAATTCTAAAAAATAAACCAAATGTGAAAATTTAAACCACATGAAGGAAGCAAATAAAATACATACAAATAAAAAGACTGGTATGGAAAGGAATGGATAATTTAAAGCAATTTTATGTACTAAAATATATCGATACGAGTGCTTCTCAGTAAATGATGCAGTGGGTTCATTACTGTCATAGAAGGCATCTAATGCTAAAAAATTGTTGCTATGCCCCTCTAGCACAGTTAGGAAACACTGGCCTGGACTCTAAAATATGGATTGTTTTAATTTAATGAGACAAATACACAAGTGACTTATGTGTTATTAAATCATTTCCTTTCTTGCCACAGAATGGAGTACTTGTATATGGTGATGGAAGAAGCTCAAATGATTTGTCTTCTGTACTTCTTCAGTGGTTCTCTGCCTCATTGGACAAGAGCACTAACAGGTAAAGCCCTCTTATATTATTTTATTAACTGATCCATTTCTACCAATGCTATAAAACTACTACTATTGTAGTTAAGATTGCAATATGGCCTTTATTTGTGTTGTAGTAAACTTCACACTTCAAACTTAAGGAAAAACAAATCAGAATATAACATGTTTTCAATTATATGACTATTATAGTGATGCAATGCTTTGTTGCAGGCTTGTCCATAAATTCTGTGATATCATAATCAGAGCACTCACTCATGTAAAAAAGAATTCTGCACCTGAAATCAAAGATGCAACTATACTTCTGGACAGTCAGTATCCATTACATTTGCCAAAAAGTCTTGTTGAGACAGCTGCCAAAAATTTCAGTGAAAATAAATGTACATTCGCTGAAGGACAGCTACCAAAACATTGTGTACTTGATCTTATTATTAGAGGGCAGCAACAACAGACACGTGGGGCCAGCTGGATCTATCATACCTACAAGAAATATGAAAGTTTTAAGGATTATGAGTACATTCCAATGGTGTTAAAAAAATCAGTGAATTCAGATTTATTGGAAATTCATCGTTATTTACTAGCAGCAACATTCAAAGACTGCTCTGTAATGCTTACTTTTCAGCAAGCAACTGAGTAAGTATGCTTATAACAAAACAATAATTTTCAATTTTAGGTCTTATATGAACTGTTAAAAGAAATGTGCACCACCTCCATGACTTGCATAGTTTGCATTTTTTAATAGGTAACTTCTTTCTTGATACTCTTTTGGCCACAGGAAATATTATGTATTGCCACCTGTGTAATCTAGGTAAAAATAAACCAGCATTTTAAGTGCAGTTCAGCAGAATGTTATGCATCTCCAATCTGGAATGGGACAAAGCAGCTTGTGTATACTGTTCTACTTGTCATGTCTCAAAGGGTCATTTGAAGCCTGAACCATGTACACCATCTTACTTAATGCCAAGAAAAGTTGTCAGCGTGGGATGCTGCCTACTACATTAGAGTACAGTATAGCATCTTCATTCAAGTTACAAAATCCTTGACCCATGGTGCATGAAGAAAATGGGTAAGGAAACACATGGAATGTAGTCCAGATCAGTGATATTGGGTTCTCTCCATTGACAGATGTAGAGTTTCTCTGATGTCTGATGACTGTTTTAGAAGACTGTGGAGATGGCCAGCTACCAAAACACGTCTCAGACACGTAGCACCATGCATTCAGCAGGGAGGGAGTCAAATTTTGGGCTGATATGATGTTGATGTCCATGCTTCTCATAATAATAAAGGGTAATTTGAGGGCTGTATAGCATTCAACCTATTGTACAATCCAAAAGTCAACATTTTGTTGACAGATTCATCTTTTGAGATGATAATGTGCAAAAACACCACACTTACCTTGTGAAAACCAGCAGGATCCAGCCAAATGTAAAGGCTTGCAGTATCTGCTGACTTGAACCCAATGGATAATGTTTTGGGCCAGGCGAAACTTGTTCTGTGTCACTGCAGAAACCTTCCTCACACACAGGATCATCTTAGGAGTGCCACCGCTGAAGAGTGGGATGGGTTCAAGCAGCAAAGTCCCGATCACCTTGCAGGTAGTATGCCGAAGGAGACCAGAGCATGTTACAATGCACAGGATGGAGCACCACACTTTCGGAAGTTATCTAACATGTTTTTAATCCATAGAAAAACTTTTCAACAACCTGCCTTTGTTTTGTTAATTTCTTCACTTTTATTTCACAGCAAAGCTATGTTTTTAGTTTCATAAAACTTATTCCTTCAGTCCCTGTTCCACTTGAATCCCAGTTCATGCACATTAGTAGATATGCAGGTGGTGCAGCACTATTTTAAGGAGTTTTTATTATGTATTTTAAGTTTTTTATATGTGTGTGTGTGTGTGTGTGTGTGTGTGTGTGTGTGTGTGTGTGTGTTTTCAGTAATTTCCTTTATCATTACCAATATTTCTCTTTTCTAGCACCCAGACCATAAACAACCTCTACAAAGACTTTAAGGAGTTAACATTAGTACAGCCTGTGAGTGCACATTAAATGTCATGTTGACAAAGAGTCAAATTTAAGACAGTTGAAGAATGTGCTATAATGACAATGCCTTCAGCTGTATGTATTAGTTTTTATTTATTTATGACCATTTTTGGTGGTACAGTTCACAGTCTTCAGGTCCCTAGATACAGCAAACATATAATTCATTTATGTAGTATGATGAATTCATTTTTATACTGTTAAGGAGGATATATTTGCTGTATCTAGGGATATAAAGATGGTGAATTGTACCTACAAAACCAGGTGCAAATAAATCAAAACTGGTACACACAGCTGAAGGTATTATCATTATTGCATATAAACATAGCAGCTGCTGTCATTATACTTGTTGGAAGGTGGATGCACATAAATTAAAGAATGCTGCGTTGGGCAACTCCTTCTCCACTGAAGAGTATCTTCACACAAGCTTTTAAACAGATGTTGTAAATTATTTTATAATTATCATAAAGCACCATAATATATCAGTCCTTCATAATGTTAAGTCATTTTATTAGAGACAGATACATTAAAGTAAATTTACATCTTTGATTTCTTTCCACGTTTCAGAGACCACTCTCTATGTAATGTAATGTAATGTAAAAGATTTTCAAAGCATCAAATCTGTGTGTTGGTATAAGAGGAGCTAAGAAATCAAGGCATTTTTTAACATGTGGGAAATTTGGTTTTGAGTCTATACAAGAATTCTGGTGAGAAATAAATCTCTGAAGTAATTTTACTATTATTAAGAACACAGTAAAACAATAAAACTGTCTGTACAAAAGACAAGAAAGTAACATTAGAGTACATTTACACAAGTCATATTTTGTTCATCTCACAGAGGACGCTCTCTGGGATATGAAAAGAATTCAAACCTGGACATTTTATTTGAGTATAATACAAGAAAATGACTTAATTATACAATTGATAATAGTTTTGCAGTGCTAGATTAATCATAATGTAACCCAGCATATTAGTTTTAAGAGTTCCTGTGAAGATATTCTTAAATAGAGTAAGAGTTGCCCAACAGAAAATTCTTTAATTTAGTCTGATGTTCTACTATATTATCAACAAAACATTTAAGATGACCTGCTTAATACATATGTACACACATTTATGTCTTCTTTCTGTGCATGCTTTAAACCCATGTTGTCTTTATAGAGTTTGTATTTGGTCCTAGCTTTATATTCATGCTTTGCACTATGTTTGGGAAAAGAGATATATCGGTAATCATAAGCAAATTTATATATATATATGCTTATCATTACCGATATATCTCTTTTCCCAAACATAGTGCAAAGCATGAATATATATATACACCGGTGTGTCAGACCCACCATACTTGCTCCGGACACTGCGAGAGGGCTGTACAAGCAATGATCACACGCACGGCACAGCGGACACACCAGGAACCACGGTGTTGGCCGTCGAATGGCGCTAGCTGCGCAGCATCTGTGCACCGCCGCCATCAGTGTCAGCCAGTTCGCCGTGGCATACGGAGCTCCATCGCAGTCTTTAACACTGGTAGCATGCCGCGACAGCGTGGACGTGAACCGTATGTGCAGTTGACGGACTTTGGGCGAGGGCGTATAGTGGGCATGCGGGAGGCCGGGTGGACGTACCGCCGAATTGCTCAACACGTGGGGCGTGAGGTCTCCACAGTACATCGATGTTGTCACCAGTGGTCGGCGGAAGGTGCACGTGCCCATCGACCTGGGACCGGACCGCAGCGACGCACGGATGCTCACCAAGACAGTAGGATCCTACGCAGTGCCGTAGGGGACCGCACCGCCACTTCCCAGCAAATTAGGGACACTGTTGCTCCTGGGGTATCGGCAAGGACCATTCGCAACCGTCTCCATGAAACTGGGCTGCGGTCCCGCACACCGTTAGGCCGTCTTCCGCTCACGCCCCAACATTGTGCAGCCCGCCTCCAGTGGTGTCGCGACAGGCGTGAATGGAGGGACGAATGGAGACGTGTCGTCTTCAGCGATGAGAGTCGCTTCTGCCTTGGTGCCAATGATGGTCGTATGCTTGTTTGGCGCCCTGCAGGTGAGCGCCACAATCAGGTCTGCATACAAATGAGGCACACAGGGCCAACACCCGGCATCATGGTGTGGGGAGCGATCTCCTACACTGGCCGTACACCACTGGTGATCGTCGAGGGGACACTGAATAGTGCACGGTACATCCAAACCGTCATCGAACCCATCATTCTACCATTCCTAGACCAGCAAGGGAACTTGCTGTTCCAACAGGACAATGCACGTCCGCATGTATCCCGTGCCACCCAACGTGCTCTAGAAGGTGTAAGTCAACTACCCTGGCCAGCAAGATCTCCGGATCTGTCCCCCATTGAGCATGTTTGGGACTGGATGAAGCGTCGTCTCACGCGGTCTGCACGTCCAGCACGAACGCTGGTCCAACTGAGGCGCCAGGTGGAAATGGCATGGCAAGCCGTTCCACAGGACTACATCCAGCATCTCTACGATCGTCTCCATGGGAGAATAGCAGCCTGCATTGCTGCGAAAGGTGGATATACACTGTACTAGTGCCGACATTGTGCATGCTCTGTTGCCTGTGTCTATGTGCCTGTGGTTCTGTCAGTGTGATCATGTGATGTATCTGACCCCAGGAATGTGTCAATAAAGTTTCCCGTTCCTGGGACAATGAATTCACGGTGTTCTTATTTCAATTTCCAGGAGTATATATATATATATATATATATATATATATATATATATATATATATATATATATATATATATATATATATAGAGAGAGAGAGAGAGAGAGAGAGAGAGAGAGAGAGAGAGCACACAATCGCCAGAATGATGTATCACAATTTTATTTCATTATGAAACTGAGAATAATGAATAAAAGTTAAAAAGTTTTGCATTTGTGCTAAACAGCTCCAATCAACATGTTGGCAGTGCCATAGGACAAAATCAAAATTTTCTGTTATTTTCATTTCTTCTTCTTAGCAAAATAATATTTTAAATTTATTGTTTTATTGACACTGATATCATGAGAAATTAGTCATTATTTTAAAGGATAAGTGTTAACAAAGGATTCATCCACAGTACTGATGATTCTGGAATTCACCAAAAGTCTGTTACAGAGGTCCCCAAAGACCCTTAAAGAGAAATTTCTAGACAGGGATTTGAACATACGAGTCTCCTAAATATCTTAGTATATCAATCAGGCAAATACAATAACTTTCCTGTTCACAGGTCACCATGTGGCATGCACCTGGAGCAAATTGTAACTGATGATGAAGGTATGCTATATGCCTTTGATGTCCATGTTACTGATCTTGATCCAAAACCTTGGTCATGTATTGAGAAACATCGAAAGAGAGATCTTAGGATATTACAAGCTTGTAAAACTTAAATAATCATGTACTTATGTTTGTACCTGACTAAAAGTGTATTTACCAAAGATAATTATTGGAAAGGACATCCACCCTTCACAAACAAGACTGAGTTTATAAAGGAATCTCGTTACCTTATTGTTACTGTTTACAAAAACAGCAACATGTATTATTTTATGGTACAAGACTTGAAAATTTTTTATATATTACTCTCACAAAATGTTTATTGTGAGATGTTATAATTTATTTTTAAATAATTTTGTGTTAGAAATAGCTCTCCTGACACTAGATGTTCACAAAAGTATTTATTTATTGCTATTTATAAATGTACACAGCTGAAAATGTTTTATATAAAATTGACATTCCTTTAAACTAAAATTGTTTATTATTTACATCATCCCATGTATCCTGTATTTTTCCTGTAATTTTTTTGCTAGATTTCATGTGAACACTGAAAATCAGTGATTAGTTTCACCTTCATTAGTTGTTAACTCTTTATAAGCCACAATTCCTAGGGATCATGTTTGTGTTGCAAAGTTTCCAGTTAATGCAAGTTTTCTTGGACTGCAGTTAAGACAAGTCAAGAACTCAGGTAATCCATAGAATGAAATTCAGTTATTCCTTGACTGCATGTATCAGTGTAGTTTTTTGATGCAGATGTCATAAAAGTGGTACAAAAGATAAATGATGAGCCATATGCAGGATGAGCAATTTTTGTTTTAGTTAGTTGGTTATTCATTCAAAGATCACTTAACAATGATATTCAACATATCTGTTTCATAAAGTAATAAAACTATGCTAAAAGATAATAAACATGCACGAATACAATTACTTTGAAATTCAGCTAATTCTCAAACTAATATTACACCATTTCTTCACATCTCATCATAAGTAACTGCACACATTGTATCGAGGGCACTCAGTGACCAAATGCCTCTTTGCCTGACATTAGGATCATTTTTTCACTTATATTCATTGTCAACAAGAACCATAAAATTCACAAAATAAACAGTGCATATCATGATCAAACTAACTTAACACTAAGGACAACACTCACATCCATGCCCGGGGGAGGACTCGAACCTCCGGCGGGAGAGTCCGCACGATTAGACTTACACACTACTTAAACTAACTTAACACGAAGGACAACACTCACATCCATGCCCGAGGGAGGACTCGAACCTCCGGCGGGAGAGCCCGCACGATTAGTGACATGGCGCTTCTAACCACGTGGCCACTCCGCGCAGCTCACTTCTTAACAAAATGGTTTATCTATGAAGTAGTGTGTAAGCCTTATAACTTTTGTGACTAATATGACTACAATGATCTGAGTGCTTGTACCTCACTTTTCATCTATCTGTTTACATATTATTTAGATTGTAGCCTTATGATCATTTACATATGTTTATTGCTGCAATAATCTGATAAATTCTCCATTCCAGTGATAGACTTGCGTCAAGGATCCATAGAAGTCAAAATAAATTAAATTAAATAACAAAAGAAATATGTATAGCTTATTATGATATGACTTCACATTCTAAAGTAAGGCAAGTTTTGCAAAAGAATCATTTAAATGTGTGTTACCTTAAATCACATAGCCAAGTTAACAAGTGTGATTCTAAAAGTAGGAATAATTTTCAAAGAGAAATAAATAGTAAAGATCTGCTATGATTAGCCAAAACCTTGTGAACACATGCTTAATAGTGTGTTGGTCCACATTTGGTGCAGGAGACAGCAGCAATTATGCGAGTCATTTATTCAACAAGTCCTTGGTAAGGCTCCAGAGGCATCACCAGATGTCAATGCACAGGTCAAGCAATTTCCATGAATTATTCGCCAGTGGATTGTGGGAGCAGAGCTGGCACTGGTTAGTATCCCAGATGTGTTCCATCAGGTTTCAATTAGACAAATTTTATGTACAAAAAGTGAACATGATTGCAATGTCTTGCTCCTCTAACCACTGTAGCATGATTCTGACATTACAACATACATAGTTACCCTGCTGGAAGACAGCATTGCTGTTGGGGAAGACATCTAGCATGACAGGATGCAGGTGGTCTACAATAATTTTCACATAGTCCACAGCTGACATGGTTACTGCCACAAGTTCCATACAAGCTCAGGTGAATGTCCACCATAGAATAATACTGCCTCCATCTGCCTGCATATGTTGCACACTATATGGCCCAAGTGCTGTTTGCCTGGATGATGGCATATCTGGATATGTCTATTGACCTGATGTAACAAGATACATGATTCATCCAACTAGGTGACACATTTCCATTGGTATATGGTCTAATCTCAATATTTTGTGCCTATTCAATCTAAATTTATGATATTTTTGAGTCACATGGGAATATGTAGGGTGGTTCAGTGTGGTGCCTCATGTTCAGCTATATGCACTGAATGGTGTATTCTGAAACATTGTGCCTGCACCAGCATTGCCCACAGTCGTCAGACTAGATGACTATCCTGTTTTACAGAGCAGGCAAGCCTCTGGCCTACACTTTCTGAGTGAGGTAACATACTAGTTAGCACATTAGACTCACATTCAGGAGAATGATGGTTCAAATTCCCATCTGGTCACACAGATTTAGGTTCACTGTGATTTCTCTAAACCACTCCAGGAAAATGCCAGGTCAGTTAGTTTGAAAAGACCATAGCCAATTTCCTGCTCCATTGTTTCATAGTCTGAGCTTGTGCTATGTCTCTAATGACTACATTGTCTTGATTCTTTCTTTCCATTTTCTGTGATGAGATGTGGATGTCCAACACCTTGTCACTTACTCATAGTTCCACTGTCCTTCAACAATTTTCCATACATGCTCACAACAGCAGCATGTGAACAGCCGACCAGTTTCACCATTCCCAGGTGTTGGGCCCTAGCAATCTTCCATTTGTCAAAAATCAAACAATGGAAAATCCAGGATGGAATGTAACAATATTATGAGAAGGAAAGTTGCTACTCTGTGACTCAGCATTTCTGCTGCATGGTGAGCAGCAACTTTCCTTCTCATAATATTGTTCCATTTGTCAAAGTCACTTATGCCTGTAGAGTGTGGATTACCCCCATTTGTGGCACATATCATGATTAGAAGGAATCCCCATTCACCTCTGCTACACTTATACACCTTCCTTACTGCTTCATGTGTTAACAGTGCCATCAAGTGGCATTTTAATAAAAATATTTAAGGAAGAGCTGAAAAAACGCTAACATCTAATTAATTCTCTAGTGCTGAAGAATACATAAATTATTAATGTTGACACAGGCCTGCCATGTCATTCAAGAATATGTGAGATGTATTTTGTACAAAGAATGTTTCTGTTGCTACTTCTGTGTTTTGATTGTTTCAGGCAACTGTGTATTCAGAAAACTGTTGAAGTGAGCTTAGTGAAGAGCAATAATAATTGTGAAACTGAAGTTAAGTGTGTGAAGTGGTGTGTGTGTGTGTGTGTGTGTGTGTGTGTGTGTGAGAGAGAGAGAGAGAGAGAGAGAGAGAGAGAGAGAGAGAGAGAGAGAGAGAGAGAGAGAGAGAGAGAGAGATATATATTCTACCTAGAAGTGATGAGATATGTGGAAAAATTAGAACAAAAAATTTTCATTCTTTGTGTATATGATTTTCATGAAATTTGTTTCCATGCGTGGTAACTTCAACTGCCAGTATTGACACCGGCCAACTTGTCAACCGCAGCAACTACAGACATGGTTTATCTGTTGCTTATGTTCATGATCTTTGGTTGCCAGTTCCTGCATGTCTCTTGAACTGTGCATATCATGCAAGTGTTCCTTGTATATGTATGGTTTATGTTCACAGCAATAAGGTATGGAATATTTCCCCAAGGTGTCTGTACATCATTCTATTTGAACCTAGCCATCTACATTCAGAGTACTGTATACCTCTTTAGAAGAGAATTGTTAATGTAATGGTACAAAATTATCAAAGGTTACTATAAATATATAATAATAATAATAATTATTATTATTATTATCATCATCATTATTAAATATTATCATATGAAATGCACAGCTCACCATAAGTTATGGGCCATTCATGGATTACACTACTCAAAATCAATACAAGAATATTGGTTTCTCTCAATGAATAGTTCAAAATTAATTGTATTTGTGATGCCAAAATCTTAACTTAATTTTTTTCATAAATGAAAACATTTCTCATGAGTCATTTCCTTCATTGTTCATTTCTCAATGAAAGATCATACCATTGAACTAATTAACAAGGCAAGAATAATTCCATTACAAATCAATATACAAAGAGATGTGGTAATAATTCGGTGCAGCTCAACAGCCTGGTGCAAATCTTTCGAGTGGACCCCACTTCGGTGACTTGTGTATCCCTGACCTAGCTCAATAATCCTGCTGGGAAAAAGGAACATACTGTTTAATGTACAATCCAAGCAACATGTTGTTTTTTGCAAATTGTCACATCATTGAGAAATGAAGGCTAGGGTAAAGGCAGACTGATGTATTCCATGGTCCACTGGTATTCGAACAAGTTTCGAAGCACATGCTTTACCATTAGACCACTAGGTTTAACAGAAGTGTAATGAACAAATGCCTTAATACTATTATTGACTCATAAACCTTTATCATTACCATTAGACCACCAAGCTCAACAGAAATCTAGTGAACAGATACTTCAATTCTTTTATTGACTCATAAAAGGTTTTGATCACTCATACACACAAGTATGGAGGCAAACAGAGAGCTATAGTAGAATGATGATTAAGAGGTCTCATACTCCGAGGAGCATAGGGAATGATGCAGGAGACCCGCACCCCCCGACTAGACAAGGTCCTAGTGGAGGTGGTTTGCCATTGCCTTCCTCCAACCATAATGGGGATGAATGATGATGATGACAACACAACACCCAGTCATCTTGAGGCAGGGAAAATCCCTGACCCCAACGGGAATCGAACCCAAAACCCTGTGCGCGGGAAGTGAGAACACTACCATAAGACCACGAGCTGCAGACTTATAGTAGAATAGAGGCAAAATAAATTGGTATAAAAAAAAAAGAACAAAGGGAGCAGAAATTACTGAAAGGCAGCCATGGCAAGGAAAAGAATAAACTGCTTTAGAATAAGTAGGTTACCTGTCTATGATAAGATCAGAAACTAATACTAATACCTATTCCTCTAGTTCCTCCTGTCTTGTCCTGTCTACATATTTCTGTTTCTCTTAGCCATATACACAGGCATGATAATCCTCTTCATTCCTTCCTGCCCCAAAGTTACTACTTGGGTATGATATATGTTTTTTCTTCATTTTTCCCAATTATTTTTTTCCATATGCTTACCTGATTTTTTTTCATATTGTGTCTAGGTTGTTTATTTCTTTATATCTCCCCACCCACATCATTAATAACTTAACTGCTTTTCTAGTCATCACCAGCTTACTCTCACACCTACAGTATTTATAACAGGTGGTGGTGTCTTATTACTTAAACCATTACATAACACAATTAAACCACATCATGAATCCTAAATATCTAAGCATAATGCTCACCACTCCTAACTAATGTAACACCATCAGGTGTTGTGCTGCAACAGGTAGTGGAACAGGAGTTGAAGATATGCAACAGGTCAGTCCCTAGAAACTCTCCAATTAACAAAATCCTTTCTCACCATGCAAGTACCAAGCTTAAAATCAAGGAAACCTGTATGATATCTCAACAGTCTCCATCAAACAACCTTTTGCAATTTAGAAGAGCACTGGAGAGCTAATTTGACACTGTCTGCTGCACAGTACCTAGAGAATCAGTTTTATCAAACTATACTTCCTACAGACAAGCAGCTGGAGCTGCATTAATAGCATCACAACCAGGCATGAAAGTGGTATAGCATCCCTTTATAGACAGGATATTAATAAAACTCATAGTATAGTTGTACTGCAATGAAGCAAACAGCAGAACAAACTATTAGTGAATGTGCAATAAGAAGAATACAAGGTGACTGGGATGACTTCATAATAACCACACCACAGGTTGTCATATGGTTACGTTACCTAGTTACCACTGATTTGGATTAAAGGAGACCACTCACAGCAAAAAATAAAAAATAAAAATTAAAAAATTGAATTTTCAATAGGGACACACACAAAGTGACGTGTGTAGATGGAGAGGGAGGTGGGAGGCATGGAGAGTGACTGGGAATGAGTTGCTGGTGGCTCAGAGAAGTCCGACAACATAACTTCCAGTCCCTACTTAAATCCATTGGCCCTTCCCAGAATACCTCTCCTGAGTCCATCACCCTTTTCACCTCAACAGCATCCCACACACCAATCTTTTCATGTGGCCCAAAATCCACAAACACAACAATCCTGAAACTTCCTGGCAGATTAAAACTGTGTGCCCGACCCAGACTCAAACTCGGGACCTTTGCCTTTCGCGGGCAAGTGCTCTACCAACTGAGCTACCGAAGCACGACTCATGCCCGGTACTCACAGCTTTACTTCTGCCAGTATCTCACCTCCTACCTTCCAAACCTTGGTAGAGCACTTGCCCGCGAAAGGCAAAGGTCCCGAGTTCGAGTCTCGGTCGGGCACACAGTTTTAATCTGCCAGGAAGTTTCATATCAGTGCACACTCTGCGGCAGAGTGAAAATCTCATTCTGGAAACATCCCTCAGGCTGTGGCTAAGCCATGTCTCTGCTGTATCCTTTCTTTCAGGAGTGCTAGTCCTGCAAGATTCGCGGGAGAGCTCCTGTACGGTTTGGAAGGTAGGAGACGAGATACTGGCAGAAGTAAAGCTGTGAGTACTGGGCGTGAGTCGTGCTTCAGTAGCTCAGATGGTAGAGCACTTGCCCACGAAAGGCAAAGGTCCCGAGTTCGAGTCTCGGTCGGGCACACAGTTTTAATCTGCCAGGAAGTTTCATATCAGCGCACACTCCGCTGCAGAGTGAAAATCTCATTCTGACAACTATCCTGTACACCCCATCATCCCACAGAGAGAATTTCCACTCTTGTTGAGCAACACCTCTAATCAATTGCTCAAAAACTAGCATTCCACATCAAAGATACTAACCCGTTCCTTCACCAACATTCCACCACCCCTTTACCTCTTGGATCTTTACTCATCACAGTTGATGTCATGTTCCTATACACCATCATCCCTCATGCCAGTGGACTTGCCACTACCAAACACTTCCTCTACCAACATCCTTCAGACTCCAAACCCACCACTTCATTCCTTATACAATTTGCTAACTGTATCCTGATCCATTACTACTTTTCCTGTGAAGGGGAGATATACAAACAAAGATTTGGCACCGTCTTAGGACACCCGCATGGCAACTTCCCATGCCAACCTATTTGTGAGCCATCTAGAAGTAAACTTTCTAACCTCCCAAAACTCTCAACCCCTAGTCCAGTTCAGGTTCATTGAAGACATCTTTGTGATCTGGACTCAAGGTCAAGACACCCTATCCATATTTATTCTCAACCTCAACACTTTCTCCCCAATCTGCTTCACCTGGTCCTTTACCCAGTGCACCACCTACTTGGATGTTGATCTCCACCTCTGTGAAGGCTCCATTTACACCTTTGCCCACAGCAAACCCACTATCCACCAACAGTACCTACTTTTTTGACAGCTGTAATCCCTTCCACACAAAAACATTCCTCTCATGCAGCCTAGCCACCTGTTGACAATGTATCTGCAGTGATAAGAACTGCCTTTCTCAGTGTGCTGAATGCCTCATGAAGGCCCTTACAGACAGGCAATAAATACCCCCCCAAAACCTAGTACAGAAACAGATCTCCCATTCCATACCCACACACATCCCCAGTCCTCTCATCACCTCCAAAAATCAGCTACAAATGAGTGTCCCCTTGTCATCTAATATCACTGTAGACTGGAACAACTGGACCATATCCTTTGCCAGGCCTTTGATTACCTCCCATCCTGCCACGCAATGAGACACATTGTACCCAAGATCCTCCCTACCCTTCCTAAAGTGATGTTACATCACCCATCCTACCTACATAACATCTTAGTCCATCGCCATGTGACTTCCAATCCCTTACCACAGGGATCATATCCCTGTGGCAGACCAAGGTCCAAGACCTGCTCAATTCACCCACCAAGAACTTCCTGCTCCAGTCCTGTCACAGGCTTATCCTACCTCATCAGAGGCTGGGCAGCCTTTGAATGCAGTCATGTCACATAACAACTCTGCGCAAACAATGCACAGCTTTTTATGTTGGTATGACTACCAATGAGCTGTCCACCAGGACGAATAGCTCCCATCAAACTGCTGCCAAGAACAAAGTTGAGCACTTGGTGCCACAACATGTAGCTGAGCACAATATGCACCTGAGCACAATATACTCAGTTTTAATGAATGCTTCACAACCTGGACCATCTGGATCCTTCTATCCACCACCAGCTTCTCTGAGCTACAGAAATGGGAGTTATCCTTACAACACATTCTCCACTCTTGTAATTGTCCTGACCTCAGTCACTGGTAATGCACTGTCCCCAAACACTCCAACCAACAGTTTACCTTCCTCCATCCTGTCACTCACTCCAAAGTCATGCCCCCAATCTGCCTTCACTGTGAACCACTCCCCACTGGCTTATGCAATTGTGTATTAAATGACAAGCCCGTATACCTGCCAACCCTCCCTCCCACATTCCTAGCCAGCAAACCAACTGCCTCCCTCCAAGCTCCCAGCCACTCATCCCCACTCCCTCTCCCTGCCTCTCAACTCCCTCTCCATCTACTCACGTCACTTGACACTATTCCTACCACAACCAGTCCATGTGCCAAAATATAGTACCATGAATGGGCATAGGCATGTGTATGTGTGTTTTTGTGTGCGTCTGAAGTTTCTGTCATTTCTGTGTGCTTATCCATAGCACTTCTGCCTTTGGTGAATAGTCTTCTTTAATTCAGAAGAATTTACATTCTACAAGAACATTCCTACAACACTGATGGGACTTTGATATTGATAATGCTTCTGAATGTTCATTTGTTATAATTTTCTACTAGTTTCTTAATATTTTTATTTCTTAATATTTCTGTTCTTTGTGTGCCACTTTTTTCATCTACTTCTATCACAATTGACTGATTTTTGTGTTCATCAACCTGTGCATCAAACATTTGTATACTAGTGTTGTGGGCAAACAACAGCTGAAAAGAGTAAATTACACCACTGACTTAATTGCCTGTTACAATATTGCAGTAACTTAAACAATGCAGTGTGTCAATTTGTCCATTCTGTGGATGTAATCAAGTTAAAAAATGTCAGCACATCATTTCTGATGGAATTTCATTTTATTCATCTTGTCATTTGCTCACTCCAAATACGTGTTCCATTTCCTACTGACTAAAGAGGGTAATACATTAACTAAAGCACTTCACTTCATGAAACTTCAGTTGCAAATGTGAGATTTCTGATATCCAATGCAAATGCTGCAATGATTACTCAATAATTGTAAATGGAAATTACATTGTTTATGGATCAAAAATTACTTTTTCATAACATAATATACAAATCAGTTCACTCACATCAAGATAACAATTGAATCTTTTGAAACATTATTTATGCCTTTTCAATGGATTTTGCCCATTCTGGATCACTGGAAGCTACCTCATCTGGACGACCCCCCATGTGACGGTACTGCCATTCAGCTGCACCCCAGCCTTTAACGCCATTCACTTTAAAATTTCCTAGGCATTCCACCACACGTGTTTCCCACTCCCAACCAATATAAAATTCAGATCTCTCAAAGATTTCTACTTGAACATGGTACCACATTCCTCCTGAAACATTAAACAAAACAAAAATATGTAAGTCACTTTAAAATCTTACTGATATCTTCTACCATTATTTACTAATCCTTCATATTATTTATCATCATAATACCTTTCATCTTACCCTGTGCTAGAAAATTTTGTACTTACAAATTTACCCTGTCTTGGAGTATCATGTTATAATGTGACAAGAACAGATTTCAAACAGAATTTTAAAATAAAAATTAAAAACTGTTATGACATTGAAATAAAATAAGAATATATTATTTGTCAAAAATAAAGGACTAACAAAAATGTCTTGTGACAGAAGATATGAACTGTTAAGGTCTTTGGCCCAGTCATTACTTTGATAGTAGCTCAAGGAAAGTAGGTGAGGAGGGGCAGTACAGATCAAAAAACTAGAAAGGAACTAAAAATAACACAAATAGGAGGAAGTCTTCTGTAATTCTGGCTCAAGAGATGAATCCTGTAGATGCTGAAAGTAAGAACAGACTGCAATGGTCAATATTGAAGTTATTAAGTGTTAACAGCAAGCTGCAGCCAATCATGTAGTAACAGACACAAATTAAGACAAGTTATAGCATATGAAAGTGAGTTTATGTGTAGTCTATAGGATACTGGGAACTGACAGATATCTCACTGAGACTGGGTGAATGAGGTACATCAATTAGAAAGACGATGTTATAAACATAAGTAACATGAATATCAGTCATTAATGAGACTCCTTAGTCTCATGTATCAAGAGAAATGCTCCCCTTCCTTTTAGGAATGGTAACATTGAGATGAATGAAGCTATATTACTTTTATGCACAAAGGTTTGATTGACCAATGGAAAGTGGTAAAAACTTTAATGAATTCAGTGGCATACCCATGATGTTTTCTATGTCAGAATATCATCAATTGCTGGAAAGGTTATTACTGCAGGAACAGATGTCAGTTATGGTAGTGATGTAAAATAATTGGATGGTGTACTTAATGCAAACCAATATTTAGGGAGTGTTATCAGACGTATGGACATCTTTATCAAGAGAACTAGAGTAGGACTTTAAAGCAGCCAAGTTAATTTTTTAACAAACAAAGAGTAAAGTTGTTGCATAGATTTTAGAGTTTCATGCACAATTGAGCCAAAAAAAATATACAGTTACTCCCAAAAACCTGTAACAACTGAAACATTATTAATGTTACAACACTACAAATCCCATCTCTATGGACATTTTAGCAATGACTTCAGAAATCTGCTATTTTGTCCAGAATATTTAAGGTTTTATCTTTTTTAGAAACAGATATAGACACTAGAGTGTTAGAAGAACATTATTTTTATATACATATACTCATTGATGTCGTTTGTCATTTCCAACATGTCTCTTTTTACACAAAATAGTGCAAAACATGATTATAATACCAAAAACAAAAACAATCTGTATAAGGACTATAAAAGCTTAACACTGGTACAAAAAGGAGTCAAATACATGGATATTCATATACTCAATAACTTACCAGAGCATATCAAAGGTCTTGTAAGTGATAAAGATCAATTTCAGAGTGAATGAAAGAACTTCCTGTTGGCCTACTCCTTCTACTTCATCGATGAATATCTTCACAAGGATTATAGCTCATAACTCTGTCTGCATTAGAATTGTACAATATCCATTTGACTCTTTCCACATCCCAGAGACTCCTCTCCAAGGGATCCATGGAAAATGATAAATGTAATGTAATGTATGTGTATATACAACTAACACATACTTTGCTACTTTAGCTGGGAGGTATAAACATCTAGTGGTATTTTAGTCTTTGGCTAGCCCTTTTGTACAGGAACTGTCAGTATATCTTTATAATACTGTACATACTTGTATGGGATGCATTTAATGACTGTCTTGAAGACTGCTATTTTCTTATGTTTGATTGGACCACTTCTGTAGTACACTGAATACTGAGGAAGGGTAATGCAACCTTTCTGAAGACTATTGTTTTCTTTTATTTGATTCAAACATTTTGTTGAACATCAGACATTGAAGAACAGTCAAATGATTTTTTATTGGCAAATTGTTATTGGCAAAGTGTGCTCTGATGAAATTAAAGGTCATCACCATATGTGAATCATTTGAGTTATATCTCAATTTAAAATAGCTAGCAGGACTAAACCCTGGTTTTGACTGACATTCCATTTCTCTTCCTCAAGGTTATATGAAGAGCTTCCCTGTGTTGCAGAAATTTGGTCACCACCTGCTAAAATCTAAAACCTGTTCCACAATTACTATGGGGTCTGTAATCACAGTTCTCTACTAAACTACTACTCTCAGGAAGGAACCTTGCAGAAATGAATGAAAATTTTGTTGGCTTCCTGAGACATGACCAACTGTGAGAAAGGTGTCCCTTTAGCATTGTATGATGAATCCACCACTGAAGAAACACTAACCACAATAAAACACTTATGCCAAGAAAATATGAAAAATATCCTATTAGAAATAAGTGATTCAATTGCTACTTTCAATACTATGCATCAGCAATTTCATTTGACTGCTAGTAGCTCATTAGTGTTATTTACTTTTAATCTATTACACAATTTTGTTACTGTCAGTGACTGTCTTATCATCTCACATTGAATGCTTCTCAGTTATTTTCATTAACTATTTACAGTGGAATAGACATGATGTGACTCTAACTTCTCCTGGAGTAAGGGACAGTGAAAGGGGTGATTGTTGGGGATATAAACCCTGAACCAGCTCTGAGGCATTCCATTCATCAGTGCACCAGATGATGGAAACACAGTGATTTACCCATTGGACACTGACATCTGGCTTTTCACGCATGAACTATTTCGCAGAATATATATGGTTATTGAAAAAACATGTGTGCCTTCAGCTGATTTTATTTCAGCCAAGCATTAGGATCTGGGGTTAATAGTTGTTAAGGGATATCTGGTAAATGGTTAAGCCAAACTTAGTTTCTTCTATTTTATAGTTCTGCACAGTTCCTTGAGAATCACATCATGAGTCACAATTCTGTGTGGCATTAGAAAGAGATGCTCAGTAAATACAGTGTGTGATTCAAAAGTTTCAAGACTTAACTAAGAACTAGAAATTTATTGGACATTTAACTACAGAGGACTAAAATTCTTCAGCATCAACACAGTGCTCCCAGCGCATCTTCCACTGTTCGTAGCCCTTCTGGAAGGCCTCGGGCATCATGCTGTCAAAGGCTCTCATCGAAGCCTGCTGGATGGTGTTGATCGAGTTGAATCACTTCCCTTTTAGTCCTGTCTTGATTCAGGGGAAGAGAAAAAAGTCACTTGGAGTCAAGCCAGGGCTGTAGGGCGGCTGTGGCAGTGTTGTCACATTTTAACCAAGTGAGCTTTCTTGGGCTTCAATCAGGAAGCAGTGTGTCATTATGAGCTTTGACACTTTGACTCAGGATCATACTTGTAGACCCAGGTCTCATCGCCAGTAACCACTTTCTCCAGAAGGTTCGGATCAACATTCAACAGTTGGAGCATTTCCTGGTGCTGTTTCTTCTGATCCACTGACAAAACATTTGGCACCAGTTTGGCACACATTTTTCACATCATCAAATTCTCCATCACAATCCTCCACACCATACTCTGACTGAGTCCTAGTTCATTGGCAATTAATCTAGTACCAAAATGACGGTCATTGTTTAAAAGTTCCCACACTCTCTCCACATTTTGATCTGTTTGGCTTGATGATGGCTTCCCAGAGCGGTCGTCATCTTCAACATTCCGATGGTCATCTTTGAAATGTTTGTCACACATGAAAACCATTACACAGGACATGGCTTCTTCCTTAAAGGCCTCCTGAATCATACCGAGAGTCTCCGTGGCAGTTTTGTTCAGTCGCACGCAAAACTTAATCGCATAATACTGCTCCAAGTGCCACTCCATATTCGCATCTCCCACTTTTTGACCAAGGTCGGTGACACACACTCACGCTGCAAGTGATGTGCACTCTCCAGGGTTCTGGATGCAACTGCCGCAGCATCAGTTTGTTCCCTGAAACCCCCCACTAGTTACCCCACCCGCGGAACTGGTCCATGCACACTCCCCTACTCAGAAATGAATCGGTCTTGAAACTTCTGAATCACACCTTGCATATGAATTAATTTTATAAATATACTGACATCCAGCAACTAATCTGCTTGGAGTGACACAGAAAGATTATGATAGAAATTCCTTACAAAAGAACAAATATTTATATCAGACACATAGTATTAGGAGAAAGAGTGGTGAAGATACAAGATGAGAAATCTGTAGGGGACCCATAAACCTCTCATTTTTAGAAATGAACTCTTAAAAAATCTGAGAGTTACATTGGTAAAAGATAAATGGGAATTCTGTAATTGATTCTTCAATAATTTTTTTTATTTTTTTATGTGTAGATAGTGAAAATTGTGTTAGACTAATTTCCAAAGTCTCACATAATGAACAGAAAAAATCTGTATCATTTCCAGAAAGCTTATTGACTATGTTGAAAATGAGTTTTTTCCTCCACAAGAGAAGACAGAAACAGAAATACACATAACTTAAGTAACTGGACTAGCACTGCCATTGAGACAGCAACAAACAAAGTCCATGGATGAATCTGGTCATTGGATTGTTGAATAGTAGAAATCCCAAGAAGGACCAGTCCCAAGCAGAGTCAAAGTCCAGATGAGGGTAATCCCAGTGGTGTGATATTGAGGTAACATCAATAGCATAGTCCAGGATGAGACTGGTGGAGTGTGGTGCCATGTGCACTTATAAATCCCTAGTGACAAACGAATATTCCTGCTGTCAGTGAGTCTGTGGTGGTGTGGCACAAAGTGATCTGAGTGGCATCAGCGTTTAGCTATTCTGTGAGGGTAGGCCATTTGGTGTTGCTAAGATACCCTGGAGACAGCTACGTGCACAGGCCATGCCTGCAGTATCCAGCTTGGCAGTGCAATGCATGAGCTGGAAACTGCTGGCTGTGGACTGCATGCCATGTGACCTGTGGCTGCATGGTGGCAGGTGCCATCATGGTGTTCCCATTGATGATACCACATATTTATTTTAGGTTTTACCATTTTTGGTTATTCTCTTTAGCTGTTTAAAAGGTATCTCTCAAAATTAGTGAGACTGGTTCTAATAAATATTTTTAATTCAAGACAGAGTATTTAAAGACACTCAATATTCTTTAATCATTACTGATAGTTATTAAATCATGGCTAGTGGTTATGTCACATGTTACATTCACCTGAAGGCATTGAAATAGGATCGATTTCAAAGTCTTTCTCATGCAAACCTGTGCATTTTAAATAACTGTAAAATTGTGTGCCTTCATGCTGAATTTGAGATGGAGAAACAAAAAGAAGTCAGTGATACCTCCATATTTCAGAGAGTATGGGCTGGCTTTGCCATTGTAAACCAGAGGCTCTTCCTACTAGTGTTGTATAGTTGGGCACTTCGTTGAGGTGAAAAGGTTGCCAGTCATCCAGTGGACACACATCCCCCTTCTAAGCACTTGCAAGTGATATTGACCTTGTAATTAAAATCCATAAATATAGAATTATACACCTTTATATATAGTTACATACATTGAGCACAAAAATGACAGTAGTTATTGTTGTTGTATTGCATCTGGATGACTTGTTTAAGCCTTTCTTACCTTGAGGCAGTAAGTTAAGCAACTGAGAGATCATAATCACAATATATCATAGCTTGTTGCTTATTCTCTCTCCTTTTTTTTTTTTTTTTTTTTTTTTTTTTTTTTTTTTTTTTTTTTTTTTTTTTTTTTTTTTTTTTTTTTTTTCCCCCCCCCTTGGTGACTGTCCAACAAGAGGAAACTGTATCGTTCCACAAAATTCTTAGGGTTCAGTCAATGCAGTTCACGCAGCTGCTGGACAAGGTGACATTGGCATCTGAGGACCAACAGCTTCTGTAGCAAGCTCATCTTCAACACATCACCCAAACTGATGACAATGGCAGCAGATACCAGTTGGCTCCAGCGCCCTGCACGTTTGATGCTGCTGCAGATGAGTAAATTGCAGCTATTTCAACACTTCGCCACTTACAACATTTTTGGTGTGTTCAGTGATCATATTTTCTTTCTTGGGCTGGTGTAGATATCTTACACATTTGTACCAAGCTTTTTCCCCTTATTTAGCATGAATCAGTTCGTTTCCTGGAAGTCATTGTGGCCCTTGTCAAATTAGCTACCACTGCCCAATCTAAGTTGTTCCGAATGGAGTGCCAAGCTACCCAGTCCTATAGCCAGTGGCTATCATATGTCATTGTGGTAAGTTGTACAGGGCACCATTTTGAAGGATGCTATAGTTCAAAATGTTATTGATTCCAGACTTTGGGTGGAAGCCTTCAAATTATCAGACCCTATGCTTGAGGATGTCATTCGTATAATCGAAGTGTGGGAATTGTTTGACACCACAGAGCTAGAAATGTTGCCACCTGTAGTGGCTGCTGTTGATATATGTCAGTTTTCTCCACAAGTAGCTATAGTCCTACCAGCCACCATAAAGAGACTGCAGCATGCCTGCAGCAGCTACATAATGGCAGCAAATTGCAATCCTGCCCTCAGTGCCAAATCTCTCATAATAGGGACACATCTCATTTCTGCTGAACTAAATGTTTGTTTTGCAAAAAGATTGGTCACATTCAAGACATTTGCTGAAAGAAATTATGGGACCGGTGTGTTAACATGGCCACCCATTATTCTGATGCAGTGGATGTCTACCGGGTCAAAGTTGATGATGCCATGTTTCTGGACCATTTGGTTTCTGATGAGTCTTTAACAGTTCAAACCTGCTACAGCATTTCTACTAGTTGTGAATCATTCCAGGCTGTTGATTGTACCTAGCATCCTTCTGTTCTTGTACATGAACCAAAGAAACCTTTCATGCACCTGCATGTTGAGAACTGGGATGTCCAATTCCAGCTGGGTACTGGGGCTTCCGCTACAATAACCAATAGTTCCATGTTCAAAAAGCTCGGTTTCCCACTACTTGAAGTTCTTCCTCAGGTTCTTACATGTACAATGGGGATCACACATTGCAGTCCTCAGCACATGTCTTCTTTAGATGGTGTACAGATCTACCATCAAAGCAATTCCAGTGATGGCACTTCACTCTTACGACAGTTCTGACATTTTTGGCTCCAATGGCTTTGACCCCTTTGGCCTCCAGATCTCAGGTGATATGGCAATGATCAATTCCCATGTTCCTCATGGCAGCATAACAAAGCTCTGTGACAAATGCCATCAGCTTTTGAGGACTCTCAGGGCAAAGTGAAAGAATTTTCCTCCCACATTACCTTGAAAGATACCACACAGATGGTCCTCAAGCAAATTTGGAGAAGGATACAGCAGAGTTGGGATGGCTGCACAGCCTGAGGGTTTTCATGTCCATCTCTGCCAGCCACTGGTCATCGCCCCTTGTCATTGTCAGAAAACTCAATCCTCAATTCTGCAGATTTTAAGTCCACTGTCAATGCAGTCTGTTGTGTGATTCATATCCACTGCCTTCAATATCAGCATCAGTTTCTGCTCCAGCCAGCCTCCAATGGTTATTAGAGCAACTGATGTCAAAGGTCTCCTCCTGCTCCAACCAACGGGATGACACTGTCATCTCTAGCAGTACTCCAGGTGCGCACCTCCACAAACTGGAATGCCTCTTCCAACCGCTCATCAAAGTGGGACTACAGTACAATCAGGAGAAATGCATTTCTATTTGTGCTCAAATAGAATACCTTGATCATGCCATTGACTCTCATGGAGTTTGCTCTACTGCCAAACACTTGCAGGCTATTTGGTAGTTCCCTTCCCCAAAGAATCTCACCAAGTTCCAAGCTGCCCTTGGGAAAATCATGTATTATCTTCAGTTTTGTACCTAATGTTGCTCAGATCATTGCACCCTTACATGCTCTCAGACAGAAAAATGTTCCCTTCATCTGGTCATTTCAGCAGGAAATCGCTTTTTGCCCAATTGCTTTCACATTGAAATTGCTTAACAAAGCTTGAGTGATTACAGTCAACTAGAGAAGCAGACAACAGCAATTGTCTATGGCATTTCCAAGTTTCAACAGTATCTTTACAGAGAGAAATTCACCCTGATAAAGGATCACAATCCTCTCATCAGTTTATTCCACCCAGCCAAACCTCTACCCACTCAGACAACACAAAAACTCCAACACTGATCACTTACCCTGGCCAATGAAAACTGCAAGTTTCTATATTGCCCCATGACACACCACACTAGTGCAGGTCCTTTACCATATCTTTCTGTCATATTAAATGGGGAATTTGACTCTTCCAAGGAAGCTTGCTTTGATATTAACCAGATCGATGAAATCACAGTGGCTACTTTTCTGACTGACTACGATCAAATTGCCATGGCCACAGGGTAAGATGATGCCCTCCTGCTTCTTCACCAGTTTATTTGGTCAGGCTGGCCCATGGATAGGATGCTGCTGCCCACTGAGACTCTCCAGCATTGGTTTTCCCAGCAGGATGCCTTTTCAGTCCAGAATTCAGTTGTGTGTTAGCACCCGACCCTGTTCACTTGGTGTGTATGATTCCTGCATAACTGCAGCAGCAGGTGTTAGAATTACTTCATAAAGGACATTGAGACATTGCCCATATGGAGCAGTTGGCCAAGCAGCACTCCTTGTGCCTTGGGATGGATAAGAACATTGACACATGATCACACATTGCAAGGAATGTACAGAGAATCTGCCTGATCCAAATGAATAGTTGTTTGACTGGCCTTAAGTGGACACCCCCTAGCAGTGATGTCACATCAGTTTTGCAGGGCCACTTGGGGGTTTATAATGGCTTATTGCAGTGGACACTTTTTCCAAATATTCTTTTGTGGTCTCTATGAATTCCACAATGTCATCCAGCATGATTCTGCCAAGAAGGATTATCAACCACCACTGTATCAGATATAGCCCACACCTAGCTTCAGCAGAATTCACATCTTTCTGTAACGCCAACGCATCACCCACATTAGATCAGCTCCCTTCTCACCCCACTCTTAAGTGGAATGATTCATGCATACCTTCAAGGCACAGATGTTAAAATTAAGGCAGTTCCACTCCAAAGAAAATGGTCTGCTGCTGTTCTTGTTGATACAAGAGTTGATCCAGAAGTAAGGTTTCCTTCATTTTTACAAAGAGACAACATTGTTTATTCTCACAGAAATTTATATTGTTGAGGAAAGAAGAAACTTAGCTCTATTTTTCTACATAATCACTATCTTTTTCTGTGCATTTTTATAGATGGTGTTCCAGTTTCTGTATCCCCATATTAGAGAACTCCAGTGCCAATCTGCTGAGGAAGTATTTCACCTCTTCTTTGACATCATCATTACCCCAGAAGCATTTGCCACCCAAATGTTCCTTTAACTTGGGAACAAGAGATAATCACTACACATGAGGTCCAGACTGTAAGGTGTGTGGGGCATGGCAATCCAACCAAAGTTTGTCAGAAGTTCCTGGCTTTGGCAGCATACATAAGGTTGGGCATTATCATGAAGCAACGTTACACCTGCTATCAGTTGTCCTCTCTGGCAGTTCTGGGTAGCTCACCAGAAGTTTTGTAATGTTTCAAAATAACTGCCTGATTTTATTACTGTCCAAGGTTCCATGAAATTGAGCAGCAGTATGCCCTTATGATCCCAAAACACAGTGGCCATGACTTTGCCAGCAGAAGGAATTTGTTTGAACTTCTCTGCAATTGGCAATGCCATTGTTTTGATTTTTCTTTTGTTTCAGGAGTGAAATGAAACATTCATGCTTTGTCTCCCTTAGGAATGGAGTCCAACAATCCTTCCTTATATTCTTGACACTTCTGAAGAAAGGGCTATCATAGGAAGGCATTTCTCCTTGTGTTCTGCTGTAAGCAATGTGGTACTCATCAGACACAACACTTGTCATACACCAATTTTTCTGTCAAAGCTTTTTCAATTGTACTGTAAGAACTCCCAGTAATCTGAGCAAAAAGTTCTCCAACAGTGTTCCTTCTGTTTTGAAGCACTTCACATTGGACCATCTCAATAACCGCAAATGAAACAGAAGGTCTTCCACTCCATTCTTCATCACTGACCTCCTTCTGACCAGTACTAAACTCCCTGCACCATTTTGAACAGACATCCACTTATCGCCATACACTTGTATCTACTGACTATGAATATCCATGAGTGGAGACCCTTTCACATGTGGAAACCGAACTACAGAATGAATCTCACACTTGGCAGTATCAACAATGGTCACCTCCATTGTGGATTGCTGTTGAGCCAATACTGTGCAGTGCAGCAAAGTGCGGCCAGGCAGAATCGAGTGTGGGAGAACAGCTGCACACAGTGGTATTGATGGATTTCACCTTGCACCTTCCCATGTGGCTGGAGATCATTGGGAACCTTACTTCTGAATCAACCCTCATATACTGTATAATAAATAGGGAAATAAATTGCCTGCTAAACTTCTGCATGACAGGTCTCACAAGACTACACTGCATCTCTCCCATCCTCCATGTTGCAATCCTCCATCTCCCACAAAATTCCCAGCCAATGCTAAAGTGTATTTCAGAGTCTTTAATGATGGTCATTCATGGGTACCTGGGATTATGGTAAAACGTATGGGCAGAGCAACCTAAGATATCTGGGACGGGTCAGACCACTATTGTCACAGGCACCAGAATCAGCTGAGTTCTCACACTGTTCCTGGTCCTGCTCTAGATCTTTCTGTTCCAGAGCATGTTCGTGCAGATGGTTTCTTCCCCAGCAGTTATCCATGGCTGGTTCTGTACCAGCTGCCTGGCACTGCCATCAGGGTTCCTGCATCATGACTGCCATTGTAGTGATCACAGCCATTGCAGCCTGTGTCACTGGGTCAGCTCTTGCCTGGACCTCCCCACTGCTCCCATCATCCAGGGCGGAGGGAGGAGAGTTTTATCATCAATGCGCAACATCACTCACCTGGATAGTGTAGGCATGGCCCCTGCACAGAGCTGCCTCCATGGTATCTTAGCAACACTGGCTGCTGTGCCCTTACGTATAGCTACACACTGATACCACTCCAATTATGCTGTACCACACCACTGCAGACTCACCAATGGTGGGCATACACATATTCCATCAGAACTTTATATGCATGCATGGCACCACACTCCACTCGTCTCATCCTGGACTACACTATTGCTGTTACATCAATGCCACACCACTCAGATCAGCCTCATATGGACTTCAACTCTGCTTGGAATTTGGCTTTCTACTATTCAGCAGTCTGACTGCTGGATTCATCCATGGACTTCTCTAATTGGCAGGATTAGCCCATTTATTGAAGTTATATATATTTATGTTTCTGTCTTTTCTTGTGGAGGAATAAACTGTGTTGCTTACTTACATCTTCCGTTATTTGTTGTACCTCCATTCAGAGAAATGACAATGTACTCATTAAGACCATATTGGTTGTCCTTTTCTGTATGTTTGTGATTAATGTTCTGCATAATAAATAGCACTCTAAATGAACTGTAATTCCTAGCTAAAAAAATTATTTCGGTAATAATAAAGTCAGCACTACATAAATTGAAGAATTCCAATTTATTATAAAATGGATACACTTTCATTTCAGTCCTATTAAGACCATTGTGTGTTAACAGAAACAAGTTCACCAAAACTTGTTGTAAGCAATAGAAAATTTGATACAAGCTTTTTGCTCATATCTTATAAGATGAGAAAAGTTTCAAATGTGAACAATACAGTTTTGTTATTTTGTAAATGTCTAGTGTTTCTTTTAGTATTTAAGTAAGCAATAGTGAGTACATCCAAATAAATTTTAATTCTGGAATGAGATTTTCACTCTGCAGTGGAATGTGTGCTGATATGAAACTTCCTGGCAGATTAAAAGTGTGTGCCAGACTTAGTTTTAATCAGCCAGGAAATTTCAAATTTTACTACTGTTTTCCTCACAGAGCACTCTGTAAAATAGAGAACTATAAATTCCTACCTGCTTCAAAAGAAAAACCATAATGGGTTGGAGGTGTACCACCTTCCCCATGTTGGTACAGTTTAAGGTTACAGCCATTTAATGGTATTGGTTCTCCACTTTCTTGATACACATAACCAATTTCCAATCTGAAATACCACAAACATTTGTTTCTAAAAACAAATTTGACTTTATGAATGCTATATAATATTGTAACCTATATTTACTTATGACTATGAAGCTCTCATTGTCTCCAGCACATGTAGTGTTCATGCAAAATAACATTGCCTCTGTGAAGAAATGCATTCTTATGCTGAGAGCTGGGCAAATCCACCCCTTCGCTGTCTCAGTTGATTATCACCTGCTGATCTGTGCACTTCAAGCATTCTCTCAGCTATCTCTTTACTATATATGATGGCACTGCAGTCATTGTGCGCTACAGGTGGAGGAAAAGTTCTGCACAATGAGGTACATGTCATTAAATTTATGTTGGAAGAGGCAAGCAAGGAAGCAAAATTCTCATTAAAAAGTTTCCTTAAGAGTGCTTCAGGAACCACTAGCTATTTATTCCAGACAATAAAGAAAGAGAGGGAAGACACAGCAACAAGTACGTCTCATGTCTTCACTACTTTAGGAAAGATGTGGAAAAAGGAGGAGAAAAGTTTATGTAGAGGTAATATTGATGAACACGTTCTCATGGGACCAACACATAATTTCCATGTGACATATGTTATCTGGTTTACATTGTCAGTATAGTAGTAAGAAATGTTGTCTGCCACACAACAATTTTTAAAACCTTTTTCTTTTGTTTTACAAGATTTACTGTTGCTAGCACATAGTTCAACTAGTTTTGATTTGGTTGGGACTTTTTTATGAAACTATCTCTTTTTTAGTACTTTAGTGAGAAGTTATTAATTTTGAACATTTATGTGATTCTTCAGTTTCCCCCGGCACATTTTTTGCTTGAATAGTCCACGGGTATACTGCCGGTTCATAGTGTCCAACGGGCACAATATTTCGGCGATCAGATATGTCACCATCGTCAGGTGCACTGATGAACTGAGCTCCTGAGGGTGGGCGGCTGATTTAAATGCCCTCCCCCCGTGGGCCGCTCTCTCAGCCGTCCGCGCCAGTGAGCTGGCGGTCGCGAAGATGCGGATGTCGGAATCTGTCATAGCGTCAATGTGCTTGCTACGTCCCTGGTCGCCAGTTCGTACTTCTTGCTGAGAGTCTTCTTAATTTTATTCAATGCCGGGTCCCAAGCCTTGCTGAGATTGTAGCCACAATCTCGGTTGATAATATCTTTCCTGGTGCAAATTTTGATAGCCTTCCTTATAACGCTGTCCCAATATTTAGAGGTCTGAGCTAGGATCTTGGTACGCTCATAATCCATCTTGTATTTTCTGTTTAATGGGGAATACTATAAACAAATGGAGTGAGTCACAATGGGCAGCCCACTCTCGCCAGTGGTCGCAAATTTGTACATGGAGTACTTCGAGGAGGAAGCCTTGGCGTCATCCAACTGGAAACCTACTTGTTTCTTCCGTTATGTCTATGACAAGTTCGTCATCTGGCCCCATGGTAGGGACAAGCTCCTGGATTTCCTTACACACCTGAACTCCATACATCCAAACATCAAATTTACTGTGGAGACCGAAGTGGAAGGAAGATTACCATTCCTGGACATCATGGTCAAGAGAAGAGCTGATGGTACCCTGAGCCATGGTGTGTACAGGAAGAAAATGCACAGTGACGTGTACCTGCATGCAGACAGCTGCCACCACACTTCTCAGAGGAATGGAGTACTAAAAACACTAGTACACAGGGCGTGCAGCATCCCAGACGCAGAGAATCTGCCACAGGAATTGGAACACCTCAAAACCGTGTTCCAAAAAAACAGGTACTCAGAATGGCAGATTAGATGCGCGCTCTGTCCTACCACCACAGCACAACCTCTGGAGATGGATGAAGTCACGGCAGAAGAGGTAGCCACTGCCTTTATTCCGTACAATTGCACACTATTGGGGAAAAATCGGACGTATATTAAAGAAACACCGAGTTAAAACCATCTTTTGCCCACCCAATAAAACACAGGCATTACTGGGAAGTGTGAAAGATGACCCCGTTTGAGGAAGGCTGGCATATACCAAATTCCCTGTGAGTGTGGGAAGACTTATATCGGACAGACAGTGCGCACCATCGAAGATTGTTGCCAAGAACATCAAAGGCACACTCGACTGAAATATCCAAATAAGTCAGCGGTAGTAGAGCACTGTTTGTCCGAGAAACATGAGATGGATTATGGGCGTACCAAGATCCTAGCTCAGACCTCTAAATATTGGGACAGCGTTATAAGGAAGGCTATCGAAATTCGCACCAGGGAAGATCTTATCAACCAAGATTGTGGCTACAATCTCAGCAAGCCCTGGGACCCGGCATTGAATAAAATTAAGAAGACTCTCAGCAAGAAGTACGAACTGGTGACCAGGGTGGACATAGCAATCACATCGACGCTACGACAGATTCCGACGCCCGCGTCTTTGCAACTGCCGGTGCACGGGCGCGCACGGTGGAGAGAGCGGCCCGCAGGGGGAGGGGATTTAAATCAGCCGCCCACCCTCAGGAGCTCAGTTTGTCAGCGCACTTGATGATGGCGACATGTCTGAATGCCGAAATATTGTGCCCGTTGGACACTATGAACCGGCAGTATACCCGTGGACTGTTCTTGAACATTTATATTTGTCAAATTATCAGCCACACTGACATAACATGCTAATACAATCATCTGCACACTCACTAGCCATAGTGTACAAGTTTTGTGAGATATTTGTATGGGCGCATTCCTCTAGAGTCAACGTGCTCCTACCCTAATGCACGGAGGTCGTTCGAGATTGAGGCCCCACCACTACCATTGTCACCTACCCTACTGTGCCATTTGCACAGGTTCAGACTAAGATATTTTGTGCACTCTCTAACTGTGTGTAGACTTTATACAACTGTACTGCAAGTGAGACAGAAATTAATGTAAATTACTTAACTTCTTATCTCTTCTCTGACAACATAAGTTTTAGGTTTCATATGCAGTTTGGTAATTCATTACAGTTGTTCCATTTCTCATACATTATTTTACTCAGTTTCATTGAAGGTGACTCTGTTGTCTTTTCTTTTCTTTGCTTATCTTTTCCCTTCTTTTTTCTGTTTCATTATAGAAAATCTAAATTTTTCCTCAAATTGGTCTATGTACGAGATATGTTCTGTGGTTATCCAGTGGATTTTACTTTATTTGGAGTGATATTTTATGTATTATTGTTTTGAACTTCCAATGTTATCTGTCAGTACTTTTATACAAACCACTTTACATTATTTAATTTTGAGATAATAGTTCATTGACTTTAATCAGGAAGGTATTTGATTAAAAATGCTGTTTCCAGGCACAGATACAGTTTCTGACTGCCTGGACCATAATTTGTGAAGATTTGAAAACTGATTTTTCTGTTGTTGACCTGTTGTATGTTGATGCACTAGATGAAAAACACTCAGAAATGTACCAGAATTACCTGAAACATATGAAATATTTTCCCTCAGATGTTGCTTTCTTCCAGAAAAGACTGGTATGCAAACCATCCACCCACTTGAATGTGAGTGGCATTTAAGTGATAGAACCTGATGCCATGTATAGATGAAACAGTGGGATACCACGTACATTTCCCTTGAATACAAGTTTAAGGAGCTGTTTGTAATTGAGAATGATGTTGAGTCAATGTGATACACTTCTCCTACTGGAAAATCTTGACCCCATGCGAAGCTAACCCTGCATTTTTTGTGGATACTCAGTGATGATAACTTTTTGCTATCCTATTTGAAATGTGATCAACTGACTACATTTATTTTTTGATAATTTTATTTTTGTGTTTTAGGACAAAAAACTATGGTGGCACACATCATTGTGACACCTTTGCTGTTTTTATTTCATGTTTTCTTTTATTTATTTAAGAAATATTCATTACCAAAATAATAGTTTACTTACCACAACATGAAAACAATCCTTGAAACTTTATCACGCAATACAGGTATGAACCGATACAAGTCACACTAATGTATATTGCAGAAGCGGAGCAACATGTTCTGACAACAGTAGTGACCCCATGACAAACAGCAACTGATTGTTGCAGCAGTTTTCATGCATCTGGTACAGTTCTCCACCACCAGATGTCAGGCATAGACAGAGATGGTAAAACGTATTCCCAAAAGCATTGGGATACCCCTAAGTTGGTGGTAGGTATGCTTCCCAAGCTCCAAAAATGACAGATTAATTTTGTGGTAAGTATACTTTCCAAGCCTCTTTCAGAAACTATGTTGGTGGTAACCATACTTCCCAATAACTATTAAAACATCATTGTTTGGTGGGCTATATACTTCCCAAAGTTGAAAGCAATTTTTCACAACAAACAGAAATTATAGCTGGTGCAACAGACTACCACTAGACACCAGAAGCATACAGAAATGGTAACACATATTCCCTTAAACACTGTAAAGAAATGCGTTTAGTGGGAAGTATACCCCCACAGCCCATGAAAGGGTTAAAGCAGATCCAGGAAGAGTGTGGTCAGTTAATCAAACATACAGTGAATAATAGCACTCTGGAAGCAAATACTGGCAAAATATCAGAAGGAGAGCCACAAAGTGTATGCACAGAGCATTCATTCTGCCTGTTTAAATGATCATCCCAGCAGCAAACTAAGAGCAAAGGGTATGACCAGTGATGACCCATATTGAAACAAATCATGCCGTTAACCTGGATTCCCAGGTCTTACTCAGTACCTTTCAATGACTGGTAAATAAGGCTATAACAACTTTACGTGCTCATGCTGTTAAAATGTAGTTCAGTGGCTGTGGAATTGTTCCTCTATATAATCATGGAACTCTGGTTTTGAGGCAAATGGAAGGTTCATTTGATTCTGTAACAAACTGGTTTGCAACTGCTTAGACTTTCAGCACAGGCCTGAAAGGTGTGATGATGATGAGGTCCCATACTCCAAGGGGCGTAGGGAATGATGCGGGAGACCCGCACCACTGACTAGGCAGGATCATAGCAGAGATGGTTTGCCATTGTGAAAGGTGTAGGGGTCCCTTAAATGACTCGGGAATGCATTACACACACACACACACACACACACACACACACACACACACACACACACACACACTAAATGCAGTCTCCCATCCTTCATCAAAGACACCAACCACTTCCTTGAACACCTGGAATCCTTACCCAGGGGTTACCCCCAGAAACCATCCTTGTAACCATTGATGCCACTTCCTTATACACAAATATTCCGCACGTCCAGGGCCTCGCTGCGATGGAACACTTCCTTTCACGCTGATCACCTGCCACCCTACCTAAAATCTCTTTCCTCATTACCTTAGCCAGCTTCATCCTGACCCACAACTTCTGCACTTTCGAAGGCCAGACATACCAACAATTAAAGGGAACAGCCATGGGTACCAGGATGGCCCCCTCGTACGCCAACCTATTTATGGGTCACTTAGAGGAAGCCTTCTTGGTTACCCAGGCCTGCCAACCCAAAGTTTGGTACAGGTTTATTGATGACATCTTCATGATCTGGACTCCCAGTGAAGAAGAACTCCAGAATTTCCTCTCCAATCTCAACTCCTTTGGTTCCATCAGATTCACCTGGTCCTACTCCAAATCCCATGCCACTTCCCTTGACGTTGACCTCCATCTGTCCAATGGCTAGCTTCACATGTCCGTCCACATCAAACCCACCAACAAACAACAGTACCTCCATTATGACAGCTACCACCCATTCCACTTCAAACGGTCCCTTCCCTACAGCCTAGGTCTTCGTGGCAAACGAATCTGCTCCAGTCCGGAATCCCTGAACCATTACACCAACAACCTGAAAACAGCTTTCGCATCCCGTAACTACCCTCCCGATCTGGTACAGAAGGAAATAACCAGAGCCACTTCCTCATCCCCTCAAACCCAGAACCTCCCGCAGAAGAACCCCAAAAGTGCCCCACTTGTGACAGGATACTTTCTGGGACTGGATCAGACTCTGAATGTGGCTCTCCAGCAGGGATACAACTTCCTCAAATCCTGCCCTGAAATGAGATCCATCCTTCATGAAATCCTCCCCACTCCACGAAGAGTGTCTTTCCGCCGCCCACCTAACCTTCGACCCTCTGGCTCCTACCCTTGTAACCGCCCCCGGTGTAAAACCTGTCCCATGCACCCTCCCACCACCACCTACTCCAGTCCTGTAACCCAGAAGGTGTACACGATCAAAGGCAGAGCCACGTGTGAAAGCACCCACGTGATTTACCAACTGACCTGCCTACACTGTGAAGCTTTCTATGTGGGAATGACCAGCAACAAACTGTCCGTTCGCATGAATGGGCACAGGCAGACAGTGTTTGTTGGTAATGAGGATCACCCTGTGGCTAAACATACCTTGGTGCATGGCCAGCACATCTTGGCACAGTTTTACACCGTCCGGGTTATCTGGATACTTCCCACTAACACCAATCTGTCAGAACTCCGGAGATGCGAACTTGCCCTTCAGTATATCCTCTCTTCTTGTTACCCACCAGGCCTCAACCTCTCCACTAATTTCAAGTTGCCAGCGCTCATACCTCACCTGTCATTCAACAACATCTTTGCCTTTGTACTTCCACCTCGACTGACATCTCTGCCCAAACTCTTTGCCTTTACAAATGTCTGCTTGTGTCTGTGTATGTGCGGACAGATATGTGTGTGTGTGCAACCCACATCCTTTCGTCTTTCCCTCTCTCCTTCCCTCGTTTCCTTTCCCTGTGTGTGTGTGTGTGTGTGTGTGTGTGTGTGTGTGTGTGTGTGTGTGTGTGTGTGCCAATTCAATTGAACTGCCAAAGATAGCAGTCATGTGTACATGAGGTGTGCTTGGTTATATGAATGCGTGGATGTGTTTCCTTTTTTGAAGAAAGCTTTGGTCAAAAGACTAATATGTAACATTCTTTTTCATTGTGCCTATCTGCAACTCAATGTCTCATCTTTACAGGGAGTAGCAGTCTATCCTTTTCCTAATATTGTTGATATTCGAATGTGAAGTTTTCTTTGTTTGATTTCAACTGGATACTAGTTTAGTTGAATGGGAATAGTGTGCTTATGAGGATTTATTAGATGATGTGAAACTATGCAGATGATTCATATATCTACAATGAAGTGGGCATATCGTCTGCAAAATCTATACATTTAAAATGCTGCAGAGATTGGTAACTTCTTTCAAATGGTCAGAAATGCACTTTACAAAATGCAGAAAAGTGATGTCCTACATTTACTACATTAAATGAAGTATCTAAAGACATTCTTCATCTTCTTAAATATTGTTCCCATAGGTTGGACTATGAACAACATATATAGAGGTATTTAAGCAGTCATTCATTCCTCGCTCTATGCACAACTAGAACAGGAAAGATGCCTAACATGTGATATCATGCTAAATACCCTCTGCCATACACTTCAAGTGGTTTACAAAATATATACTTAAATTTAGATGAATCTTTGTGTAGTTCAGATAAACATTTCAGCAGAGAACTCAAAACTCTCACAATAGATCTCAATAAGTGTTTATAATATGTGACAATATTAATTTATTAATGATTGGCTGCAGAAAAAAGCATAAAAAGGTAATAGAGTTTGAAGCACTGTTGAAAAGCTATAGTTCCACCATCATGCAGTGGTAACTGATACTATAACACTCAACAACACATTCAGAAAATTAAAATTTCAGAATTGCTATGTAAGGAAGACCTGTGAAGCTGTTCCGTGAAAATGTTCTACAAAAAGTACTTAGAACACATAGCTTGGAATGCTACTTATGATAGAAAGACATTAAACTTGTTAGCAACACACTATACTTCTTTGGGGAAGGTAACTTCTGCTGCTAGGCATGTATACTGCAACCCAATGCCAGTTCAGTGCCACGTACATTGTTGACCTGGCTTGTTCTGTTCATCTGCAGTGACTGTTTTTGCTAGTGCTGTTTTGTTCTTGTATCATTTTTTATGGTTGCAAGTTTAAGTGAGCAACGAGCAGCTGTGAAATTTTGTTTTCTACTTGGTAAAAATCCTATTGAAACTGTTGTAATGTTTAAAATGATTTACCAAGATGATGCTATGGGAAAAACATCAAGTTTATGAGTAGTTTTTTCAATTTAAAAATGGCAACATGCTGATTAATGACTAAGGTTGTTCTAGACATTCATCAACTACACTTATTGACAAAAATATTGAAAAAAATTCCAGAGCTTGTGCTCACAGACCATTAACAGACAACTGATCAACTGTCAGTGATTAGTGGATTATCTTGAAGCTCAGTTCTGCAAATTTTAATGGAAGATTTGGGAATGAAAAGGGTTGCTGCCAAGTTTGTTCCTCGAGTTCTGAGTGAAAATCAAAAAGCACATCGAGTTGAAACATGTCATGCTTTGAAACAACAGCTCAAAAGTGATCTAGATCTTCTGTCAAAGGTCATTACTGGTGATGAGTGATAGTGCTATGGTTATTACCCAGAAACAAAGCAACAGTCAGGCCAATGAAAGACATCATCACCACCCCATCAAAAAAAAAAAAAAAAAAAAATCATCAAGCCAAATCAAACATCAAAGTGATGCAGATTTGCTTTTAGATGCCAAGGGATAGTTCATTCAGAAACTGTTCCCCCCATTCAGACCATTAGTCAAACCTTTTATTTGAAAGTTTTAAGAAGATTGCACAACAGTGTTTGTCAAAAAAGACCTGATTTGTTGCAGACTGGAGACTGGTTCTTCCACGACAACACAGATGCACACACAGAAATCACTGTTAGACAATTTTTGGCTAAAAATGGCATGGTTCTGCTGCCCCACACACCTCACTCACCTGACCTGGCTCTGTGTGATATTTTCCTATTTCCACTTACGAAAAGGGGCATGGAAGGACACCAATTTGACAACATTGAAGAAATAAAGAAAAAAATTAGGGAGAAGCAGTCAGCCATTTCCAAAGATGACTACAAAAAATGTTCTGAGCAGTGTAATCACCTGTGGGACAAATGTATTAGTTGTAATGGAGAGTATTTTGAAGGGTAAAAGATTATTTCATAAACAATTTGAAAATATATAGCTTTTAAAAAATAAGTATTTTTTGTACCACCTCATGCTATTGCAACACAGTAACAATGACTGAAAAAAAGACAGTCAACATGCTCAGTAAAATAGATAACTGATCTAGACCATTCATTCGTCTGAAGGAATGTTGTCTCTTCAAACCCACAGCTATGGCTACTTTAAGTAACTTCATAGTTAATAACTTGTATGCAGTCTGCATGGGGTGGCATTATAATGTGAATTACAGTAATTTACAGATTACACTACTATTTTCATTCCATCCAGGATTTCCATTATCATATTAAAGTAACTGTTGTTCCTTTCTGTACACATATTACAGATTGCCAACATCTTGGCATTACCATCAAGGTAAGGAACAATATTTCCTCTTTTAACTAAATTCTCACAGCCACTGTTGTATATCAGTCCCATAACACTATCAGTATCATCATTCCTTGAAACTTCAGTCATAATCTACTATATTTAAACAAAATATATAATAAAAGGCATTGGCACTATTCATGGGTCTGTATGCAACTAATGTTTGTAGAAGAAATAACTATACAGAAGATAAATTACTTATATCTAATAAATCACTGTACCGTGAGAAAGCTAGTGGTGCACATATGATACCAGCTGATATTTTCATTCCATTTTCAAGAGTAATGTAGTGCAGCACATAACGATGAAAATTCTTCCACTCACGTTTTTCCCCATAACTGTGATCTCTTACACCATCCATCTTTACTGTGTACTGTTTTCCATTCACTGTCACTTTACCATGTAACTTCCCAAATTGTTCATAGTGAGTCTGGTGGGAACTGTAAAATTTGAAAGTTGATCTGATACTCATAAAACACTATTCATCTTCATTTTATCAGATTTCTTATCTGTGCACTATAGCATATGATGAAACAAAACTTCTTTTGTAGTACAAAATTTAAATACCTCAGTGTATCTTGAAATTACCTTCGCACATTTTGGAAATATTCTCTACTCCATGTCTCTAAAGCCATAGCACGTGAGATACACAAAGGATCCATGTCAGTATCATAATCAAAATACCGGTATTCAGAACTCCAAACTGCGTTGATTTCAACATCAAATAATTTGTTTTCATCAGTACTTGACCTGAAAGAGAGCCAAAAGTGAAAACAAATTTTATGGTATTTAAGTATAATCATGTTTCTGCAGCTGAAGTATAAAACAGTTTTCAGTGCTGCAAATGCTTGCTGTGGAACCAAGAATTCTATGAGGAAGTCATTTTTTTCTAATTTGTAGTAGTAAACATAGAGTTTCATATAACATAAAACTCTCTATAATTGTGCTTAATAAAGTAAAAAAAAGTACTAAATTAAAGTAGCTTACTTAGGATCTTAATTGCATAGCCAGAGAACATCCATATGCTTTGTAAATCATCAAAACTTATCTCACAACTTCCCTATCAGTATTTAGGTAGTCTGATGTCACTCAAAAATGTAAAACGTGTATTAAATTTGTTTCACTGCAAGCTAAGATATAAAACAGACCAAATCACCTCAGAAAATGAAAGTAGTTGTTAAAAAAGGTCATTACACATAAGTGAGTTTTCTCAGTATATTGGAAAACTGTGAATTAAACAGCAGTGTTCTCTGTGGAGGAAGGATTGAGTTGTTCATTCTTCCTGAATGTCCAGTAGGATATATGTCTACATTAGCCATTTCCTTTTAGTAACTGTAAGTTCATCAATGCTATCTCTAGCCATTCTTCTGACTCTCATATGAAAGCCTTCTTCAGAACTGAGGTAATGGATATCATGATGCTGACTTATCTGCCATTGCATCCACTGACTCATTTCTCTGGATTCCTCTTTGGCACATTACCTAACAGAGCAGAACATCTTTCCTACTCACACATAAGCAGAGAAACAAGTTCTGAATATTCTGTATTTTTTCACCTGATTACCTGCAATTAGTAGTTTGACAAACATTGAGGTAAAGGGAAAATGTGCTGAACTTTGTGTAATAATACAGTATTCTCCAAGAGGAAGCAGAAAGTAATTTTGGAATCTGCAGATTTCAAATAGGGCTGTCACATTAGAGTGGGATATACACTGAAGTACCAAAGCAACTGGTATAGGCATGTGCATTCATATACAGTGATATGTAAACAGGCAGAATATGACAATGCGGCAGGGAATGCCTATATAAGACAACACGTGTCTGCCACAGTTGTTAGATCAGTTACTCCTGCTACAATGGCAGGTTATCAAGACTTAAGTGAGTTTGAACATTTTGTTACAGTCGGCACATGAGCGATGGGACACAGTATTTCCAAGGTAGCGATGAAGTGGGTATTTTCCTGAATGAAAATTTCATGAGTGTACATTGAATATCAGGAATCCGCTAAAACATCAAATCTCTGACATTGCTGTGGCCAGAAAAAGATCCTTCAAGAACAGAACCAATGATGACTGAAGAGAATTGTTCAAAGTGACAAAAGTGCAACCCTTCCACAAATTGATGCAGATTTCAACACTGGGCCATCAACAAGTGTCAGTGGGCAAACCATTCAATGAAACATCATCGACATGGGCTTTCAGAGCCAAAGGCCCACTCATGTACCCTTGATGACTGCACAACACAAAGCTTTATGCCTCACCTGGGTCCATAAACACTGACATTGGACTGTTGATGACTGGAAACATGTTGCCTGGTCAAATGAGTTTCATTTCAAACTGTATCCAGTGGATGGACGTGTATAGCTACAGAGACAACTTTATGAATCCATGGACCCTACATGTCAGTAGGGAACTGCTTAAGCTGGTGGAGGCTCTGTAACGGTGTTGGTGTGTGCAGTTGGAGTGATGCGGGACCCCTGATATGTCTAGATATGACTCTGACAGGTAACATGAATGTAAAGCATCCTGTCTGATCACCCGCAGCCATTCATGCCCCTTGTGCATTCCAATAGAGTTGGGCAATTCTAGCAGGACAATCTGACACACCACACATCCAGAATTGCTACAGAGTGGCTCCAAGGACATTCTTCTGGCCACCAAACTCACCAGACATGAACATTATTGAGCATATCTGGGATGCCTGTTCAGAAGACATCTCCTACACTCATATTCTTACGGATTTATGGACAGCCCTGCAGGATTTGTGGCATCAGTTCCCTCCAACTCTACTTCAGACATTAGTCAAGTCCATGCCACTTCATATTGCGGCACTTCTGCATGTTTGTGGGGGCCTACACGATGTTACGCAGGTGTACCAGTTTCTTTGGCTCTTCAGTGTATTTCATCACAGGGTCCTGCAGGTTTCTGTCCTGGATCCTTTATTGTTGTTGATTTATGCTGATTATAAGTCTGGAGCTGGGGATGAACATGAGTAAAAATTTACAATGTTTGCAAATGACACAAATATTGTAACATAAAATCTTTTAGCTGCAGTCACCAACATTTTATGAAAACTCTCTATACATTTACTATTAACTTCCTGTCTGTCAACCTATGGAAGGAAATTTTATGAAAATTCTACCAAGTCACAAAAGCCCAGAGGAATACATAGTGATATTCGGAATCTAGCAATTACAGAGGGTTGACAGTATCATGTTGCTGGGTCTTCACTTAGACTGCAGATCAAGCTGGGAAAATCACATATTTCCAAAGTGAATATATTGAACAGTAGTCTGCTTTTGCATTAAGAGTGCTCTCTCTTATATTGGAACCAAATAGTGACAAAGGCAGTTTATTCTGGTTATGGCCATTCCATCGCATCATGTGGAATTTTCTTCTGGGAGAACTCTTATTTTGCTCAAAAATTCTTCATTGTTCAGAAGACAGTGATTACACTCATTTTAAGAATAATTGCAGGAATCTGTTGTTAAATACTGATTATTCAGCTGACAATATTTTCCACTGCTTCTCAATACATTTTCTTCTTTCACATGCTTTGTTATAAAGAGCCCCATTCTGAAAGCAACTCAGCAGACAACACGAATGACATTAGGAATAATAACTGGACATGACCAAACGGAATATCTGTCCATAGTGCAGAGACGTGCTAAGAATGCTGGTGCAAACATTTTCAACTTTCTTCACTCTGAGCTTAAAAACTTAAGGAATAGAGAATCCTTTTTCGAAACTAAAATACAGCTGTTTCTCTTTGATGACTCATTCTACTCTTTGGGTAATTGGTAAATAATAGCTTTCGAAAGAAAAGATATAGCTAAATAGTTTCATGATCATCAAATGTGAATACAAGTATTATGTGTAGATTGTGTTATTTTCATTCACTCACTGTATAGTATGAATACGTATATTTATTGTATGTGTATGGATCAACTGATTGTCCTGTGCCTGCGCCTGTCAAGCAGTTCTGAACATGTCACTACTGAAGTGCAAAGATAATAATCATGTATTATCTTACTTCTAATATTGTAGTTGCTGTAACCACCAATTTTGTGTGTGCACTGCTTCATAGTTTGTGCATGATGTTTGTGCTTGATTTGGCCACTAGAGGTCACCTGACCTGCTAATACAACAGCAGTTGTGTGCACAGCCTGCTGGCTGCACCCTCTGTTGGAACTTATGTCTATATAGGCCAGAGTGCAAGGCTCCACCAGCCATTTGTGTAGTGCAAATTGTATTGTACCTTGTCTTCCATGTGAGTGTACTCTTTGAGCAATAAATTTCAGGGTTCTTGCAGTAGAAAAGTAGTAGCTGTTTGTAAATTTGTTGAACAGTAAATCGTAATTAAAGGTACACGTAAATATATGTAATCATAATTTTGGCGCGCAGTCCGGAACCGCGGGACTGCTATGGTCGCAGGTTCGAATCCTGCCTCGGGCATGGATGTGTGTGATGCCCTTAGGTTAGTTAGGTTTAAGTAGTTCTAAGTTCTAGGGGACTGATGACCACAGAAGTTAAGTCTCATAGTGCTCAGAGCCATTTGAACCATAATTTTGGCATGTGCCACAGCCAGGTGAGTTCATCACCATATATATCCTATCCATGGAAGACATATAAATTAATAAACAAATCATAGTTTTGTTCCAGAGCTACTACTAGAAAATAGTAGCTGATCAGAAATGAGTTGTCAGAAGTTTATTTGGTAAGTGAACCTAGTTGTATGTGGCCAGTGATGCGTTTTGTCAAACTTAGTCACCCAAACAAATTAGGCAAAAGGAAGAACATAGAAGGTTCCAGAGAACTCTTCCTTTTCCTCTTGTCTTGGTGTTTTTAGGTGTTTCACAATTCAGACACTTCTTTTGGTTTAATGTCCTTGGTATCCCTTCTGGCTATTCTCATTTTTACTGTCTTCACTTTAAACTTCTTTTGTTGCATTTCAATCTGCTCTGGCACTTTAATTTTTCTGCCCACTTGCTTCTCTAACTCTCCACTTCCCCAATCACTTCATCAACCTTTTCCATCTGTCACTACAATTTTTTCTTTTGCCTTTGGAGTATCACATAACATTATACACCAGCAATAAATGACACACTGAGTTGCAGACAGGCACAAAAAGACTTTTACACATTTAGGTTTTGGCCAAAGCCTCCTTCAGGAAAGAAAAGACAGATGCATACACACAAACAGGCACATCTTATGCATACATGACGGCTATCTCTGGTTGCAGTAGCCAGAGAGAGCAGTTCTTGTTTGAATGTGTGTGTGTTTTCTTTTCATTTCTGAAGAGGGCTTTGGTGAACCCTAAGCATGTAATGCTCTTTTTGTAGTGCTTGTCTGCAACTCAATATGTCATCTTTATGGCGAGTAGCGATCTATCATTTCTAATATTGTTGATATTCCAATCTGGAGTTTCCCTTGTTGAATTATACATTACCAGCTACTCAATGGTACATAGAAAAATTTGGAAATCTTATTAGTTAGGCCCTATACTTCTAGAAAAGAATAAATCAATGCTAAAGTCAGTCACCCTTCAGTTTTATATATCTTATGTACTCTGATTCTGTGTGAGTGTCAGTTTATCTTTCACTAAATTTCCACTACAAAAAGATCAGACTATATGAGATAATTATTTTTGAATGATAAAAACTCCACTTAATCCCTAAAGTTATACATGACATGACTCTTTCCTGTCTGACACATTACCTTGAGCAGCTAGAAATTTTTAATTTTAAATTACAGGTAAAATATTTTCCACAGGACAACTCACTTCATTTTTCCTTTGTACTGCAATTCCCATGTTCTCATTGGCTGAAATGGTGCAATGACTAGTCCCTCTGCTCCATATTTGTCTATCCTCTCCAGTTCATTTCTGAACATCATGGTGTCTGGCAGTTTTGGAGACATTAGGAGCCCTACATTAGGAACCTGTTCAAAACAGTTATCATAAGATCGAAACTTGATAGCTCTAGGAAATCATTCTGTGTTTATCAGCATTGTCCCTATCACATAAAACAGTGATGATGTCAGTTATTTCCATATTTGGTGTTGCATGAATGGTCAAGTAGTCAATCTTCATACTTTTATAAGGACTGGTGCAAATATTCATATCCTGACAGCATAGAAGCATTTCAACATTTGTTTGTAGTGGTTCTGTAAAAGAGAGAGAGAGAGAGAGAGAGAGAGAGAGAGAGAGAGAGAGAGAGAGAGAGAGAGAGAGAGAGAGCTAACACAATGAACCCTATGAAAACCCCTTTGGTAGAACCATGTCTTATGATCTCATGATGTACCTATGTAGTGGTAATGGACTGTTGGACTGTTATATAGCCAATAACACATTAAGTCAAGCAGAAAGTATTTTAAATGGACCATCTTTACATCAGTCTGGTTATTCTAGATAGCAAAAAATAGAAAGTACTAAGAAATTTTAAAATGGCAATGGCAAACAAATGTAGGATAAAAATCTGTAAGTAATAAAGAAAAATTTTTCACAAAAAAGAAATTGCAGCTGTAATGTATGTATAACTAAAGCTTTGGATGGTTTGTCTGAAGAAGAGCTTCCACACTGCTATTCTCATTTCAGTATGGTTCACTACCCCATAGCAAAGGGATAGACATATTAGTACCATTTGGCAGAACTTTAATCCTTCTCTGATGAAAGCAGATCTGTAGCTGTTGATGTTGGTACTCAGTATCCCTAAGGCTGTTTGTGTGATTTTTTTATATGTTCTTTTGGGGACAGATTAGCATACATTGACAGCCACAGGTGACTCTGTACATGATATGGACAGTCAATAGATATTTGAAAGAAGGCTCCATTTTACAGTGTTAGGAAAGGTAAACATGATGCTAGATGATGATAAAAAATATATTGTGGAGTCACAAAATGTGACCTGAGGTCATACCTAATGGCTCTCCACTTGAGAGAGCAATGCTGGAAAAATTAGGATTCAATGTCCTGTCAGTGACAAGGTCATTAGAGCTGGAGGGCAAGCTCAAATTGGGGAAGAATGAGGAAAGAAATTGATCATACACTTTTCAAAGACTCTACCTCAACATTTTCCTGAAGTGATTTACTTAAACTATGAAAACCCTAAATAAGATATTCACATGGGAATTTCAACCATGGTCAACCAAAATGCAAGTCTTATCTTTTAAGTATTAAGTAATACTGGAAAATCACTTCACAACATTTTGAAGATACGTTTTCCTCTCTCTGCAGCTTGTGGTTTAGTGATTAGTGTTGCCACCTCTGGTACACAGGGTTCTGGGTTCAATTCCTGGCCAGGGCAGAGATTTTTTCTGCCTGAGGGCTGGGTGATTGTGTTGTCCTCATCACATCATCATCATTCAGGAAGAGTGGTGTGACTGGACTGTGAAAAGATTGGGAATTTGTATGGGCACTGATAACTGTGCTGTTGAGCACCCCATGAACTGAATATCATCTTTATCATTATCATCATGTTTTCTTCCATCATCTTGATTATCATTTGTAGCTGATAAGCAATTGTTTTACACTTGCATGAAAAACAGTATATAGTAAAATCAGTCTCATATAACAAGCTTTTGTTAGGGTGTCTTCCTGTAGACATTGTAGTGTTACTAGCAGCTACAAGTGCTCTGCTGTTTAAAATAACCCTAAAAAGGACTCAATTGTCTCTAAGGAATCAGGCAGAAAATGTATCTCATATTCTGCACTTGGAGACGTGATATGCAAGAAAGGGTTTCAAGCAGATGGGTACTCATTTACAAAGGCATTATTTGCAGAGTTAGTGTAAGATATAATATCTATGGTGTAGAATGCCATAAATATCGATATTTGTTCAGTGTATAAGTGCGCTATCTTTCAGGAGGGGGCTTTGGGAGGATGTGGGCCGCCAACGGCAGTTAGCCTCCGGACTTGTATCTGTGTAGAAGCGAAGTGCTAATAAATCTGTATCTGAGAGAATTCTAGTTCTTTACCTACAACTATATCCTATTCCCTCACAGGTGACCCTGTTTTTTGTGTAATATGTGTCCGAATTACCGCCCGAAGGTTATTTACGTGCCTACCGCGTCGAGTTTCTTCGCGATCGCGAGGACCGTTGTTCAGTTTCAGACAATGGCCTTTCAGCACTCACCGCCACCCGGATTTCAGCAACATCTCTACATCTCTCCAGCACTCCTGCCGTCATAGTGGACATGCTGCAAGACTCTTCAGAATCCTTCAGCCCGAACATGCAGTGGAATTCATCGAGTGCCGCCAGTTTCATCCAACCGCCAACGGTTGCAGACTCTGGCTTTGTTAGCCTAGACCTTTCCACGTGTTCTCCACAGAGTGTTGTTCGGAACATTCCTACTCCTGTGTCAAACACACAATTCAATACAGTTCATGGCATTGTGCGAAGTTTTGCTACTTTGGAAAATCCAGTAGTAAATTCAAACTCGAATCAGTTACCGCCACGTGTGTATCCTTCCGTGCCGGCTAGTCAACAGGTGCTCAGTGCTCGCCAAACAGCAAATATCACACCGAGTGTGCATCCTAGTGGACATGTGCGAGATCCTTGTGTTGTTTCTAATCAAGTCAACACCCGGACATCTACAACCAGCCCCACCGCCCATGGTCGAGTGAATACAGTGTGCATAACGGACATTCACCGGCGTACTTAAGTACTTGTGGATTCTCTCGGAGCTACTATGTCAATAAGAATGCACATTTTGACTACAATCCTCACAATGTTCGAGCGTCCATCGCTTCTCGAGATGCCACGCCCCCAGACCTATAGGGAAATATGCAGGTTCATCGGAACAGTTAATTATTACCGTAAACATTTGCCAGCCACTTCTGCAGTGCAGGCTCCTCTCACAGATGCTCTTGCTGGCCCACAAACTTCTGGAACCCACCAGGTCCCATGGACAAGGCATTTACCAAACTCAAACAGCTGTTGGCCTCCGCTGCTACTATTGCTCACCCACGTGTGGATGCCACAATGTTTATCACTACTGACGCTAGTGACAATGCTGTCGGCGCAGTACTGAGTCAGACATACAAAGATGTTACGACCCCCCTGCAGTTTTTCTCAGAAAAGCTAAACAACGCGCAGAAGAAATACTCACCATTTGACAGAGAATTACTTGCAGTTTACGAGGCCATAAGACACTTCAGAACTGATGTTGAGGCACGAGATTTCTATGTGCTCACTGATCACAAGCCGCAGGTTCTTGCCATAAAAAATCCTGCGGCTGATCCGCCTCCACGACGCTTTCGTCACATTGATTACATCTTGCAATTTACAAATGACATTCGCTACATCCGAGGAGTGGACAATGTGGTTGCTGATTTTCTCTCACGCATTGGTGCTGTCACAACCTTAATTGACTTAACGCACCTACCTCGGTTGCAATCGGCAGACCCCGATACCATGCAGTTAATTTCGGACCACAGCTCCTCTCTCCAACCGGTATGCTCTACTTTCCCTGGCATATCTGACTTAGTGTGGTGTGATGAATTGACTGGTATGTTACGGCCATTCATTCATAAGCTCCTTCAACGCCAGATCTTTGACAAATTACACACATCAGCACACCCCAGTGTCAAAGCTTCCACCCGTCTGGTAGCTGGAGAGACATGCGCCGCGACTGTCAGTCTTGGGCCAGGGCATGCGTGTTGTGTCAACAGAACAAAATTTACAGGCACACTTCCCCACCCCTTGGCTGTTTTGCCCAACTGCCAGGCTGGTTTCAGCATGTTCATGTGGACCTCGTAGACCCTTTGCCCCCCTCCGAGGGTTTCCATTACTTGTTTACAGTTATTGACAGGATGACTCAGTGGGCTGAAGCTGTGCCTATTCTGAACATTACCTCTGAGACAGTAAGTCGAGCATTCTTATCTTCGTGGATCTCTAGATTTGGCTCACCTGTTTACCTCACCACTGACCAGGGACGACAATTTGAGTCTTCAGTTTTCTCCGACTTATGTGTGGTATTGTCAAAATTCATACTTCTGCATATCACCCTCAAAGCAATGGGCTTGTCGAGCGATGGCATCACACCTTAAAGTCTGCCTTGCATTGCCATGACTAACTATAGACAGAAGCAATGCCCTTCGTGCTTCTTGGACTTCGTGAGACTTTCAAGGAAAACCTCAAGGGTTCTGTAGCCGAGTTTGTGTATGGCCAACCTCTGCTTTGCCTGGAGAATTAGTCACTCCCACCCCACTTCCATGGCCCTCTGAACTCCCTTCACTTCTTGAGCGAGTGCGCTTGCACTGCAGCAAAATTCAGCCGCCACCTCCGGCTACTCATACACCTCCGAGCGTGTATGTACCACGCACGCTAGATTCTTGTGAGTACGTGTTTATCAGAGATGACTCAATCAAAGCCCCGCTTCAGTCATCCTACACAGGTCCCTACAAGATCATCAAACGCTCCAAGAATAACATGGATCTCCTCATAAAAGACTCTGTAACCACAGTCTCACTCAACCGAGTAAAACCAACTTTCATTGAGCCTCAGGTGAACCTCCCTGATTTTGCCCCTATTTCTCCCACTCCTGCTTCAAGCGGTCATCCATCTTCTCATACCATACATTCGGGTATTGATTCTCCATAGCGTGCTTCTCTGCGGAGCACTGCTTCTTCTCCGCGTTCATCTAATTCGAGTGGCCAATCTTTTCAAGGTTTCACTCCTCACAGTCCTCGCAGTCAAACTGCCAACCACTCAGATTCTACCATTGTGTTACCATCTTCGTGTGACAGCTCTTTGTCATGCTGTTCAATCCACGCTCCTCATGGCCTTCCGTCACGCTCCCTCATCCATCAGCTGATCGCCTGAGGTTGTTGCCTGCGCAGCCCAGTGCACTTGCCACCCCCCTCTTCACAGATGCTTCCCCCTGCCATGGCTTTCCCACACCTCCCTGCCTCCCTACCATTGCTCGTACAGGTGCCACCCAAGAATTCACAACACAAGTACACCCTGATGACATACATAAATTATATGTTGTCGTAGATGGCAATACGGTGTGTGTGGTACTCACGTGTGACAATGTTGAGGGAGGAAGTGCAGAAACTCGTGTGGTGTGCTGCTTTAAATTGAGCACAAGTACTACGTGTGGCAATTTACATGCCTTTGTTAGGCCTTCTGGCAAGGTGATTCTCTGCCTGCCTGCTGATGAAGTGCTACACCTCCACTCCAGGACGGGACGTCGTCTTCAGCCGCCGGCGTCGCTTGCTGACTTCGCCGTCGAAGTACCGGGTTTCACGCCCCCGGTCTCCTACCAGTCAACCGCTTCCACCTGACATGGAAGAACTGTACGTTACCTTCCTAGCTTCTCACCCCCCCCCCCCCTCCCCCATTCACAGGGACGTACTCCATACTGTGCAGGGGGGGGGGGGGGGAGGGAGGGGAGGCTAGGGGCTATGTGGCATAGAGCGCCATAAATATCGATATTTGTTCAGTGTATAAGTGTGCTATCTTTGAGGAAGGGGGTTTGGGAGGATGTTGGCCTCTAACAGCAGTTAGCCTCCAGTCTTGTATCTGTGTATAAGCGAAGTGCTAATAAATCTGTATCTGAAAGAATTCTAGTTGTTTACCTACAACTATATACTATTCCCTCATATCTACTGATTGTGACACATACCTTTTCCACATAATACGTACTATAGTGGAAGAATCCAAGATTAAAGAAGCCAGGCGGTGCAGGCTGATCACAATTTCAATGCTCCCCCCCCCCCCCACCTGCCTCCCCCCCCCCCCACCCCCCACCCCACCACCCATGCCCCCCCACACCCACACAGTTTGTGTGGGCAAGATTATGGTACCAATAAACTTTGAATTTTATGATCTTTCCTAATTTCTGAGTTTCTGGGAAGAACTGTGGAAACTACAATTGCTTCCCAACATTTAATCCAAGAGGTCCATCTTTTATTAATAGTTTCAAGAAAACATGTTTCTCCTGAGGACTTATTATGAATTTTATAATAATTGATACTTTCACTCTGAAACTTCTGTTCTGGCAACATCATATGATAAAGATTGTGTTGTAACTCATGGGGATTGTGGAAATGTCTACTTTTACTTGACATATGAAAATTTTACTCTAGTTGAAAATGGGATAACATATACTGTAATACTTGAGAGAAAGAGTGTTTTTTAATTCACTTTTTGGCAAGTGTCAACTTTGAAGAGTCATGGAAGCCAGATAATAATTACATAAATTTTCTTTGCACGAAGATACAACCATTCCCTACTTACAAGCAGATCTTAATTGCTTTCTGATTACTTATTTTGTTGTAATAATGGTGGATGCAGATTGTCATAATTTGCCTTATGGTGATATGTACAAACAAGACAAAAGTGTAAATGCAAGCACTGTTGTCTTTCACAGCTGGTATGTTTTTATACAAATAAATGTACACAAAGTGCCAATATCACATGTTTAATTCATTTGTTTTGCATCTTTGTGCACTGCTTTGTTGTCGATGCTATGTTTCCAGACCTCTGAATAGTAATAATGATGAGGGCCTCCTGTTGGGTAGACCGTTCGCCTGGTGCAAGTCTTTCGATCTGATGCCACTTCGGCGACTTGCGCGTCGATGGGGGTGAAATGATGATGATTAGGACAACACAACACCCAGTTCCTGAGCGGAGAAAATCTCCGGCCCAGCCGGTAATCGATCCCGGGCCCTTAGGATTCACAGTCCGTCACGCTGACCACTCAGCTACCGGGAGCGGACTTCTGAATAGTAATTTCACTTCCTTACTCATTCTCGCACTGTTTACATCAGGGGTTCTTGTCAGATATGAAACCATAGTACTGTCATTTGTTGTTGTATACCCATAAGAAACAGTACTAATAATATAATTAGTTGCCTTGTACTTATGTGAAACCATGCATCATTTACAGAGTTATGAAATGGCGATCAGTGCACATGCTTACTTTGAGATCGAAAACGAACAGGGCTCAAACAGTTCCCTACTACTGCCAGTAAACACAGTTTTTGAATGTCTCAGCATTAGTGAAACTTCAGTGAAACCAATCTTGAGAAATACAAAGAAACCTCACGTCTTGTAACACCAAAAAAATAGTTCTGTTAAGTGACAAAGTTTACAAGAGATGAGTTTACACAGTGAGCCATAAGACGAAAAATCCACTTCTATTTGAAAAAACAGTTTCTAACAGTAGCAGCTGTATTAGAAAAGATGAAAAGAAGTGGAAGACTTTATTGTTATGAGTGAACCAACCCTTTGGCACACTGTTCTAAGATTGAGCTTCTGAGACAAAAAGTTCAACAAAAAATGTTTCCTGGTGGAAAGTAATTGAGTAGCAGGAAAAATATATGAGTTTTTGTGGAAAATAAGACACTTTCAAAACAGTGGATGGTCTATTTATTAAACTGCTGAGAACTGGTGTCATGCAGATTATTCCAGAAAGTTTGGATGGCAGGACCAAAAATTGCCTTACACATAAAAAATTTATATGAGTATGACAGAGGACATTTTCAAGAGTGGAATGGCTGGCAAGGAGGAATTCAAGTGCAGGTGAGGTAAGATGGCTGCTGTATCAGGTGTGCCGTATCTTCGGCTCTTAATAAAGTGCTGATTTCAAATTGAATGAGACAGATGTTGTAGAAATGAAAGTGCGTCTGGGGCTGTTCTGTTATGAATAGAAACATATTTCAGCTGTTATTGAGATATCTACACTTTTCAGACAATTCACTGCAATCTAATGGTTGACTCTACAGAATTACACCAGTTTTGGTCTATTTAAGTAGCATCATGAGCCCTAATTACATTCCAGACAAGAATCTCTGCATTGACAAATCAATAGTTTTGTGGCACAGCTTTCTGTTTTTCAGGCAGCAAATTAAGAACAAGAAACACAAGTATGGTGTGTAGCATTATGAACTCTCTGAATCTAATGGTGTGGTTCTCAAAGTAAAAATCTATTGAGGCAAGTCACAGGAGAAGGCCGAGTTTGTTCACGTATCTAGTTATATTATATATTATGGAAGCTTGAAGAAAGGCTACATGCTTCATATGAATAATTTTTATAATTCTTTATCAGTTACAAAACTGTTTTCAACTTACAAAACCTGTGTGTGGAACATTACGTAACAACAGAAAGGAAAACTCAAGATCATTAGTTATGAAACTGAAGAAAGGTCAGATGGTGTGGAAAAGAAATGAAATTGTTATGGTTTGAAAATTAAGAACAAAAGGGAATTCCTGACCATTTCTGATATGCATCATGCTGAAATGGTGGAAGTTTGTAATTGATACAGCAAAGTTGTCTTGAAACCAAACAGTCAGAGACTACAAAAATGGCATGGCTGGTGTTAGTCAGTCAGATCAAATGTTGTCATATTATTCAGCACTGTGAAAAATTATTAGATGGCCAAAAAAAGCTTGCTATACATGTAATGGAAATTTATATACACAATATCCATTGGTTTTATAATCAGACAGCAGGAATGTGTATCAAGTCTCTAGCCTTCAGAGACAAATTTATTCAGGTATTGATTAGGGATAAGATGGCAGACACTCAGAACAAAATCAGGGCAGAGGCATCTTCCATTATTTAGGGGCAACACCCATACCCAAGAAATAAGTGTAGCTCATAAAGCCGTGCAATGTATACACACAATAAAATAAATGCTGTGAATCATGGTACTTTTGTCCCACTTGTGAAGAAAAGCCACCTCTTTTCATGGAAGAATACTTCAAGATGAATAATCAATAAAAAAACTTTATTTTTCATTACTATTAGTGATACAAAGGATATATTTCTCATCTAAAGCTAAAATACTTGTATGAACTTTGTATGCACTTTTCTGTTAGTTTATCCCAAGTGTGAAAATAAAAATTCTGTTCCACCATACCCAGACAATTTACTGTACCTGTCCCTGAAGCCCAAGACCTGTAAATCACATGCATTTGCTACAAATGTTTTTGTACCAGTATCTGACTTTATACAGAAACTCCTTTCCTATGAGTTAACCCATAATGAACACCAATGGCCAGGTCATCAGGCACAAGATAACTCATAGGTGGCCATAATTGTGATAACAGAGCTGAAAGCTGTTCACCTCCATGAGCACAGAAGAGAATGTACCTGTCCCTGAAGCGCAAGACCTGTAAATCACATGCATTTGCTACAAATGTTTTTGTACCAGTATCTGACTTTATACAGGAACTCCTTTCCTATGAGTTAACCCATAATGAACACCAATGGCCAGGTCATCAGGCACAAGATAACTCATAGGTGGCCATAATTGTGATAACAGAGCTGAAAGCTGTTCACCTCCATGAGCACAGAAGAGAATGTATCCTCACCATCATTATTATTATCTAATTAACAAGAGTAACAATCTATGAAAGTTTAAAAGTTGGTTTTACAATAGTTTGTCATGTAGTCATGTCTTGGAATTTACATTCCCAATGACTTACATGGGTGATATTTATATCTTCTGTGATACTGTCGGAAAAAAGTAGTAATAGCAGCTGACTTCAACATCAATGTCTTAAGTCAATGCCATGAAGCTGACAAATTCACTGATCTAATAAAAAAATCCAGCTTCAAATTAAACGTCTTAGAATACACCAGAGAAAATGCCCAGTCAGCAATCAGTATTGATAACATTCTGACAAATTATGTGTTTGAATACGTTCATAAATTTTGCTTAGATATAGGAATGTCTGATCATAAAGCACTGGTTATTGAATTGGCAAAAACAAACACAGAAACCTCACCTAAAAATAAGCCTAAGTGCTTTAAGAGAAATTTCAACTCAGAAAATGTAACTGTATTCCAGGACAGATTAAAAGAAACAGACTGGCAATGTAACAATAACAAGTCAACTAATGAAAACTTTCAAAAATTCCTAAACAGCTTCCTTCTTGTATTCAATGAAACCTTTCCACCTAAGTGTGCCAACACCAAAGTGACAAGTAAACTAACTTGGATAACAGAAGGAATAAAAATTTCTAGTGCTAGGAAATGGCAGCTGCACAAAGAGCTGAAATATAACAAAGATCTAGCTTTTATTGAATATGTGAAGCATTATAAAAATGTTTTCAAAAATGTTGTAAAGGCAGCAAAACAAATGTTTAACAGCGAATTAATCTCAAATCATAAGAATAAATCAAAAGCAGTGTGGTCTGTTGTTAAATCAGAATTGGGCGTTAAAGTCAACAGCCATGAAATTTGTAAACTAAAGCCTGAAAACACCACCACTGTAAAGCCTGCTCAAATATCGGAACACTTCGATGAAGTCTTTATCAATGTGACAAAATCAAACATCAATGTTACAAATTACAATGTATGTCCATATGGGCTTGATCGAAAAAATATATCTCCCATGAAACTTAGAAATATTACAGTGAAAGAAATAGAAGACATTATATTATCACTAAAAAATAATTTTGGCGGGTTCGGATGGGATACCTGCAAAAGTAATCAAATCATTGTACAAAATAGTAAGTCCTCCACTACCTGAATTAATCAACAAATCATAGAAGAAGGTTGTTTTCCAGAATCATTAAAAACACAGAAATAAAACCACTTTTTAAGAAAGTGTCAAGAGATGATATGGGGAACTATCGTCCCATCTCCCTCCTTCCAGTGCTGTCAAAAATTTTCGAGAAAGTAGTTGCTATCCAAATCCAAAACTTTATTGTATCACAGGGGATTATTTTGTGCAATCAGTTTGGCTTCCAGCAAGGTAAAAATACAACAGATGCCATAAATAATTTCATAGAAAAAATTAGCAAAGCTCTAGACAAAAACAGTAAAGTAGCCGGAATTTTCTGCAACCTGACAAAGGCTTTCGATTCCGTAAATCATTCCTTGCTAATCCACAAACTAGAAAAATATGGGATTAAGGGTGCAGTACTTCAATGGCTTATTTCTTACTTATCTAATAGAAAACAAAGAACAATCATCTCTTCAAATGGTGCAAACTACCACTCATAATGGAAAACAATAACACAGGGTGTCCCACAAGGTTTGATCCTCGGTCCAATTCTCTTTCTATTGTATGTCAATGACTTACCATAAAATATAAATTCACCATCCGTTCTGTTTGCTAATAACATGTCTGCCTTGACAGAAAGCAAAGAAACAGAAACGATTCCTGATAGAGTCACTGGTACATTAGACAAGCTAGAGTCATGGTTCACGTTAAATGGTCTGAAGCTTAACATATCAAAAACAAACTTAATTCAATTCAGAACCAAACAGTGAAAAGACCAGGAAATTAGTATAATCATAAAAGTGAAGAATTAACAGAAGTACATTCTGCCAAATTTCTAGGTCTACACCTCAATAAGAATTTAAACTGGAACACACATATTGAGTATCTGTGCAGCAAACTGGGTAGCTTTTCATATGACATGCATATATTATCAAGTGCTACTAACATGTCCACTTGCAAAGTAGCATATCTAAGTTACTTTGAATCAGTGATAAGATATGGCATTATTTTCTGGGGGAGCTCCAATAATACATCTCGAGTACTGAAGCTCCAGAAGGAAATTATCAGAAATATGTGCACTGCACAGCAAGGAGAATCATATTGTCCATTATTACAGAAACTAAAACTTTTAATTGTCCCCTCCCTATACATATACGAGGTAATGATATTTTTACACAACAAACCAGAATCGTTAATTAAAAACCAATCTGATCATCCATATTGCACAAGGAATAAAGATAATTTTATGCTTCCTGCCAATAGATTGAAATTATATGCTCAGACCCCACAATATATGGGCATGAAACTCTACAACAAAATTGAAGGCAAAAACATTCTAAACATGGAGCTAGGGACACTAAAAACAAGTTACATGAAATTCTTATATACAAGTGTTATTACTCATTTGAAGAATTCATGGAAGATGAACTGATAATCTGAGCAGAATCCAACTGCAAATTAGCATTATACTGTGAAAAAAAAGAAAAACAAATTGTCCATTATCAAGAAAGATATTTTACCTATGCTGGAAATAGAAGAAAATATAGATACTGCCACATAGACTAAATATCACACTCACTAGTGATACCGGACTCGAGAGTCCATTACCGCAGCAACGTATTTTTGCCATCTGTCCCTGTCTTGGGCTATTTCCTTCCATTCACCATCAATACCTAGGCTCCTCAAATCAGCCTTCACATTGTCCTCCCATCTATGCCTCGGTCTCCCCACAGTACGTTTTCCCTCTAAGTGCCCTACCAGTACTCTGCGCGCTGCCCTGCCCTCATCCATTCGAGCTACGTGACCCACCCATCGCAGCCTACGTGATTTAATAATACTGATTATGTCAGGGCTTGAATAGAGTTCGTGAACCTCTTTGTTATGCAGTTTTCGCCACTCTCCACTAATGCAATCCCTTTTTGCTCCAAAACTTTTCCTCAAAATTTTGTTTTCAAATACTCGAAATGGCTTTTCATTTTGCACAGTGAGAGACCAAGTCTCACACCCGTACAGCATAACTGGTAGAATAATAGTTTTGTATATTCTAATCTCTAAATTCCTAGACAATTTCCATGATGAAAGTAATCTATTCAGTGAGAAGTAGCACACATTTCCTGTCTGTAATCTCTTCTTCAGTTTGGATTCAATCTCATTTCTCCAAGTGATGTCCATGCCTAGACACTTAAATGTGTTCACTTTTTCAAACTGCATGTCTCCAACTCTTAACATTTCCTGATCTACTGCTGTTGGCATTCTAGTAGTAACCAGGTATTTAGTTTTGTCTTCACTTATCCTTAATCCTACACCTTCACTAGTCTTGATTAACGCAATCGCATTTGCTGTTACAGATTATTTTCTATCACTAATGGTGTTTAGATCATCTGCATACACTAACATCTTAATATTTCCATTTAACTCCACACCCTCTGAATTATCTGCTGCCATTCGTACAATATATTCTAGGACTAAATTAAAAAGTAGTGGAGACAGGGCATCTCCCTGCTTAAATCCTTCTTTATTACAAATTCTTCTGACTCCAATTTCCCCACGCGTACTCTACCTTTTGTGTTTTTCAGTTCTGATTGCAATACTGAATCATATGCTTTTGTAAAATCTATGAAAAGATTATGAACTGGTTTATTGTATTCCCATTTCTTTTCCAAAATTTGACACAGGGTGAATATTTGGTCTATAGTTGATCTGTTCCTCTGAAAGCCAGCTTGGTAATCCCCAACAATTTCATCTGCATATGGTGTACGGCTGCTTAGCAGAATATTCGAGAAAATTTTGGAACATACTGGTAATAGCAATATCCCTCTATAATTCTACAATCCAATTTGTAGCCCTTCTTAAAAATTGGGATCAGAATCGACTCCTGCCACTCTTCAGGTATCATCTCTGAACTCCATACTTTAGTTATCACTTTGTGAACTACTTCCATCAATTTCTGTCCCCCATTTTTAACTAATTCTGCAGTTATGCAATCTGATCCAGGTGCTTTATGGTTTTTCAATTTGTTGATTGCATTTCTTACTTCCTTTAACACTGGCTCAGGTATCTGGGGTTCTGCTGTATGTATTTTGTACGCTTGCTCATTTCCTGCTACCTGGTGTACATTTAATAGATGCTCAAAATACGCCCTCCATTTACTTAATGTAGCACTGGGGTCTGTCAGTAGTCCCCCCGCATCCCCTCAAAGTGCATTTGTCCTAGGCTTGAACCCCTTCCTATACCCATTTAGTCTAGGTAAAGTTCCCTAATGTTTTTTTTATTTTACTGTTTGTTTCCATTTTTTTGATTTGATTGTTCAAATAATCCCTCTTCTTTGCCCGTAGCCTACGACCAACTTCCCTTCTCATGTTCAAGAACTCCTCTCGTTTTCTGTCTCCCATTCTATCCCAGTCTAATCGCACTTTTCTCCTTTCCTCTAACAATTTCTTGCATTCCTCATCAAACAACAGTTTCCTCCTGTTCTTCTTAATTGTACCTATTGTGACCTTCGCTGCCTCTTTGATATTATTCCTCACAGTGATCCACTGTTTATTTACATCCTCGTCTTGATCTTCGTGTGTCCTGAGAGCATCAAACCTATTTGAAATTTCTATCATGTACCTTCTTCTAAAGTTTTCATCATTTAGCTTGTCAGTGTCGAACCTAACAAGTTCTGCATTGTGACACCTTGATGTTGCTGTACATAGCCATTGGTGAACTTTGGCGACTACAAGAAAATGATCAGAATCGCAGTCTGCTCCCCTGAAAGTCCTAACATTTTCTATACTAGTGTGCCACCTCCGATCTACAAGAACATGATCAATTTGGTTTCGGGTGTGTCCATCCGGAGAGACCCAAGTTGCTTTATGAATGTCCTTCCTTTTGAAATATGTGCTCTCAATAGTCATATCTTTTGAAACATCAAAATTAATCACCCTTCTGCCATTATCATTTGAAATGTTATGCAAACTTTCTTTCCCAATTGTAGGCCGGAATGCTTCCTGCTTCCCTATCTTTGCATTAAAATCACCTATCCCACAGTTGATCTAGTTCTTCATAAAAGCCATCTTTAGCAACCTCTTCAGTGTCCTCAGTCGGTCTGTGTACATTAATTACTACTAGTCTATTCCACCTGCCGGACAACACTATAACTGATAGTCGGTCACTAATGAACCTTATATCTCTGATTGTGTGAAGCACTTTTCTCTGTACTGCTAAACCTGTTCCGAAAATGTGAGCTTCTGCACCTCCATAGAAAAATATATAGTTACCCCTCTTTATGCTATTCCCCCCTGCCACTGAGTTTCTTGAATAGCTGTAATGTCTACATCATATCTATCTAATTTGTCTAATAGTGTCTGGAACGTTCTTGGCTTGTTCAAACTTTTAACATTCCATGTTACAAACCTGAAAGTTTCTTTCGCTCTTCGAAGCAGGTTCCACCCAGAGATCCGAATGGGAACCTAGTTTACCTCCAGAATATTTTACTTCAAAGGGACCCATGCCCATTAATGTTGGTGACTCTTGATGAATAGATTTGATAGTAAGAGAAGAAGAAACAGGGATGGTTCAACATAGACTAAATATAGTTTTAAAAATTAATATTAGATTTTAGTTTGTAATTTTTTGTGTGTCTCCTGTACCATAATCACACGATTTGTAAGTGTATGTTATGAGACTAATAAATCACAATTCACAATAAGTAGTAAGGTATTCCGAGAGGTCATTGCCCTTGAGGATGTTTTATATATATGTAACAGATGCTCCTGTCTTCAGGGGCTTGAAGTATGGCTGGGATGATAAAACTGGTACAATAATAGATTACATACAAACTGATCCAAATGTAAGGACTGCAGTTAATGATGTCAAAGTCATTCAGGCTGAAGATCTGAGTTGACACCATAGGCCGTAAGCAGTTTGTGGTAGGTACAGTTCATGTAGTATATGGATGACAGAGTCGGATAAAAAAACCTAAAAAGGTAAACCTAAGTGGAGTAGAAGCAGCAAAAAATTTACAGTCAGACAGTTAGCTGAAGATGAAAAAAGAAATGTAAAGAAGAAATGGTTACCAAAGTAACTCATGACTGAGATACAAAAGGCTGTGAAACATGATAAACAACAGAAGAACCAAAAGTGAATTTATTTAATTGGTCAAACTTCCCAGTGTTTACATGCTGAATCAGAAGACACAAATATTAGAGAAGTTTATTACTGAATTATGATGGGGGCAATACTTTGTTAAAATGTAATGGAGATAATACTGCAGTAGATGATGAACTACTTGATCCTGATCCTGATAGCTTGATCTAGTTGAAAGTGGAGTAATTGGTGTCTGAAATGAAAAACAACATGTCTGCAGAATCAGTTGAGTTCAATGTGGCAATGGTTGAAGCACTTTGACACCTTGGGCATCAGTGACTGTACAGTGATCTAAACATAACCTGGAAAGAAAATTTAATAGCTAATGACTGGAAGCAGGGAGTCATAGTTAAAAAGAGAGATAGGAAGATGTGCAACAACTACAGAGGTGATATTTCTTGGACTAAATGTCAGTGTGTTCTACCTTTGATACAAAATAAGAAAAGTTGATTAATCTACACTAGAGGCACAACAACACAGTTTCATACCTCAAGGATCAACAACTGACCTTTATTCTGCCACAATGTGCTATGAGAAGTACTGGGTGAAAAATGAGACGTATAACTGTTTATCTGGAATAGAGAAAGTTAGTAAGATGATTATATGATGAAATCAAGAGCATTACACACGTCCAAAATGGAAGATCAGGTTGGTTCAGAACAGAAAGTGGACTCCAACAAGGGTGTTTGTCTTCTGTTACTCCTTTTCATTGTCATAACGGGCGAAGTTTGAAAGCAGTCAAAAGGAAGGACTCAACAACTACACTGTGATGATTTGGACTGAGATCTAAAGGTAAGTACAAACTAAATCAGAACTTGGCCTTGAAGAATTCACAAAAATGTGTCTTAAAACCAGCAAAACCAATACGCAGATACTGAGTAGAAACTCTCCAACAGACCATATAAGAACTGGAGGTAATGAGACAAGTATGGTGGACAACTTTCAGTATTTGTGTATACTGTATTTTATGGATGATAAGATTCACTTTTCTTCAAAAAATTGCCTCCAAAATTCAGGTATGACTTATACTAAAAAATTAATATGAAAATGTCCAGTTCTTGATTTAAAATTTTTGCCACTCTTAAAAATGACCATATGTTTGATGCCATGGGAAACTTATCTCTATCTGTCAACATTGGATTCAACTGGCAGAAGCAGTGCACTGACACAACAAACATGAGTTGTGAGGATTCACAAGCTTGCTAACACTGTCTCCCTCCCACCCTTCCATCACAAACCCAGAACATGGTCTAGCCTATGATTTAGGCTACAGTGCCAGTGAACAAGCTGTGCTTGTGTGAATAAATGTGCTTTCTATTTCAGAAGAGGGAATTTGTCTGAAAGCTTAATATTTTAGCAGCAGTTTTCATTGTACCTGTCTGCGATTCAACATATCCTCATTGTGGTGAGTACATTTAACTCTATGGTAACATTTATGGAACATAATTCTGTCATTGTATCCACCATCTTATGTAATCATTCACTATCAGCAGTTGCCATCTGCTATCCTGTATTTTACATATTTTCTTTAAAAAATCATTTTTTAGCAAATGATGTAGCAAGTCTTTTTTTTTTAATTAAATATACTACTTGTCTACTGTTTAATATTATATACATGTTCTGCTAATTTTTTTATACAGATATCAAAACTTTTGAATGCATTTATGGACTAGAAAACCAGACAGAAGGAAATTCACCAGAAGAAATTGAATTTTTCATCAGAAGTATGAACTACCAATGTTTCATGAAATGCAAAACTTAAAGGGTTCGTTTAAGACTATAGCGAGAACCACAGTCATAGGAGCGGTTGAGTTTGAGGGGGGCACACCATGATCCCTGTCAAAATTTTTCCTTACTTAATGAGCAATCTTGTTTCCTGCTGAAAGAGAAAAAGAATTCTTCAAATTTACAATGTTAGTAGGCACCATTCACACTACTTCTACTGTTGAGATCACCTTCACTGTTGATTCTACTTTTTCTTAAACTGGGCAGATTTGCTGAATACCATCGCAGTTGCTCTACACATCAACTGACGACACTACAGATTTCCATTTCTCTGACAGTTGGCCACCAGCCTGAATCTGTGAGCCAGTGGCATTTGGACAAAGGGCCCTAGTATTTTCGGTAACTTGATTCAGCACCTCAGTCTGGCATGAAGTACGAATACAGTCTGTGTGTCTATTTCTGGTGCTATCAGGACATACAGTTTTCTTATGCAAGAGTGCAGAATGGATCATAAGTACATGTATCTTGCTCGAGTATCATGTTGTTTTTGGAAACCCAGAATCTACTATGTAGGAATCAACATGGATTCCAGAAACAGTGATCGTGTGAGACCCAACTCGCTTTATTTGTTCATGAGACCCAGAAAATATTAGATACAGGCTCCCAGGTAGATGCTATTGTTCTTGACTTCCGGAAGGCGTTCGATACAGTTCCGCACTGTCACCTGATAAACAAAGTAAGAGCCTATGGAATATCAGACCAGCTGTGTGGCTGGATTGAAGAGTTTTTAGCAAACAGAACACAGCATGTTGTTACCAATGGAGAGACATCTACAGACGTTAAAGTAACCTCTGGCGTGCCACAGGGGAGTGTTATGGGACCATTGCTTTTCACAATATATATAAATGACCTAGTAGATAGTGTCGGAAGTTCCATGCGGCTTTTCGTGGATATACAGAGAAGTTGCAGCATTAGAAAATTGTAGCGAAATGCAGGAAGATCTGCAGCAGATAGGCACTTGGTGCAGGGAGTGGCAACTTACCCTTAACATAGACAAATGTAATGTATTGCGAATACATAGAAAGAAGGATCCTTTATTGTATGATTATATGATAGCGGAACAAACACTGGTAGCAGTTACTTCTGTAAAATATCTGGGAGTATGCGTGCGGAACGATTTGAAGTGGAATGATCATATAAAATTAATTGTTGGTAAGGCGGGTACCAGGTTGAGATTCATTGGGAGAGTCCTTAGAAAATGTAGTCCATCAACAAAGGAGGTGGCTTACAAAACACTCGTTCGACCTATACTTGAGTATTGCTCATCAGTGTGGGATCCGTACCAGATTGGGTCGACGGAGGAGATAGAGAAGATCCAAAGAAGAGCGGCGTGTTTCGTCACAGGGTTATTTGGTAACCGTGATAGCGTTACGGAGATGTTTAGCAAACTCAAGTGGCAGACTCTGCAAGAGAGGCGCTCTGCATCGCGGTGTAGATCGCTCGCCAGGTTTCGAGAGGGTGCGTTTCTGGATGAGGTATCGAATATATTGCTTCCCCCTAGAGAGAGATTAGAGCGTGCACGGAGGCTTTCAGACAGTCGTTCTTCCCGTGAACCATACGCGACTGGAACAGAAAAGGGAGGTAAACACAGTGGCACGTAAAGTGCCCTCCGCCACACACCGTTGGGTGGCTTGCAGAGTATAAATGTAGATGTAGATGTAGATGAAACATATCTGTGGAATCCAAAAGAGCAGTTGCAGCAAAAGGGTACATTAAATAATTTTTTAAACTGAAGTAACAGTGTTTCTGTGAATGCACAGTGTGGTGTAAAAAAAAAGTAATCTTTCTACAGCTTCATCAGCTGATAATGCTGAAGAATCATAAGTTTCATGCAAACAAGAACTAGTGGTTCATGAAGTTGTTCCACTAGTGGAAATAGGTTATGATAGTGTTACTGCAGAAGAAAGTAGAGCAAGCCAAAAACACCACGAAGAAAGAAAATCATCTACAGAAGGTAACTGCCTTGAAGTTGTTGATGACATTAGTGATCCAGGAACCTGGCCAGATATTATAAACAACAAGTTTAGGATGAGATCAATTAAGGAAGATCTGCAAGACAGTGAAAAATGAAAAATTTCGTGTGGATAGTGAGACAAGAAGATGGTTTACTGTTTTTCATTGCTTCCATCGTCTTTCTAATAACAGGAAAGTTAATTGAACATAGCTTGTACATTCTCAAATAAAAGATCCCGTATTTTGCTTTTGTTGCAAGTTATTCAATTTGAGTGCTGGCTCTCTCACAAGAAATAGGTTAAGAAGCTGACAAAGCTTGCAAAAATTATCTCTAAACATGAACTGTCCCACAGCCATATTATCAAAATGTAAAAGTGGAAATAGCTTTTGAAGAGAATTAAAAAATCAAAATTAATGGATCAGCCAACTCAAGATCAAATTGATCAGGAAGAAAGGAGGTGGAGATTTGATTTGTGAAGATTATTTTCCACAGCATGTTCCCTCCCTGAAAGAAATCTTCCATTAGGAGGCAATCATAAAATGTTTAGAAACCCAGGTAATTGAATCATCTTAGGGGGCTAAACCTTGAAGACTGGTTGCTTTAAGTAGGGGCATACAAAATGAAATAATTACCATAACTTCTGATGAGATTGTAGCTATCATGATGAACATCATACTCAAAAATAAATAATATTCAATAATATTGGACCGTACAGCAGATTTGAATGACAAGGAGGAATTAAGCATAGTTTTAAGAGTGGTAGATGTGTTTTCCAAACCAGCTGCAAATGAAGAATATTTTTTGGCTTCTACAAAATAAATGACACTACTGGAAAAGGTCTCACAGAATTGTTGCTTCAGATATTACATAGCTTGGCATTCTGCTTGCAGATTGTCAGAAACAATCTTATAACAGTGGAAGCAAGGGCAAGAAGAGTGGTCCTCAAGCTTGTATCATTGAAGAAAATCCAAGTGCTCATTATAAACTCTAAGGAGAAGAAGAAAAAAGGATGCACTATGAAGGAATTACCTGAATGGGACAATGGGATGGAAATCAGTGGATGTGATGTACATGTACAGACAAACAAATGATTACAGTTTCAGAGAAACTTAATGAGCTTTACAAATTGAGCAAGTCAGTAACAAGTTGGTCAACCTCTGGCTTTTATGCAAGCAGTTATTCAGCTTGGCATTGATTGACAGAGTTATTGGATGTCCTCCTTAGGCATATCATCCCAAATTCTGTCCAACTGGTGCATTGGATTATCAAAATCCTGAGATGATTGGAGGGCTCTGCCCATAATGCTTCAAATGTTTTCAACTGGAGAGAGATCCAGCAACCTCGCTGAACAAGATAGTGTTTGGTAAGAACGAAGACAAGTGGTAGAAACTCTCACTACATGCAGGCAGTATTATATTCCTTAAATGTGAAATGAGGATGACTTGCCATGAAGAGCAACAAAATGGGACATAGAATATCATTTATATACTGCCTTCTATGGAAAGAAATGGCATCTCAGATTATTACTCCTGGCTATCAGGCTGTGTGGCAGGCAACAGTCAGGTTGATAGCCCACCACTCTTTGGGGCATCACTAGGCATGTCTTTAGCCTGGAATCTCACAGACTGGAGTAGAATTGTCTTCAGTGATGAGTGTCACTTCAAAATGAGCCCAGATGACCAGCAGAGATGTATCTGGAGAATCCCCGGACAGTGGTGGGATACCAACCTGAATGTCGCCCACCATACAGCCGACAACCAGGAATGGTGGTCTAAGGTGCCATTTCTTTCATATCAGGATCCCTTTGGTTGTAATTCACAGCACCCTAATAGCACAGTAGTAAATTGAGAATATTTTATGCCCCATTTGAATTCCCTTCATGAGAAGCCATTCTGGGCTTATATTTCAGCAAGATAATGCCTACCGGCATGCAGTGAGAGTTTCCACTGCTTGTATTCATGCTTGCCAAACCCTACTTTGGTAAGCAAGGTTACCAGATCTCTGCCCAATTGAAAATGCTTGAAGCATTATGGGCAGGGTCCTCAAACCATCTCAGGATATTGTGAATCTAACATGCCAGCTGAACAGAATATGGCATTATATCCCTTAGGACGACATCCAACAACCGTCAATCAGGGCCAAATTGAATAATTGCCTGCATAAGGGCCAGAGACTGGCCAAAATGTTATTGAGATGCCCAGTTTGTACAGTTTATTCTCTTGAATATATTATGCAATTTTTCTGAAGTGTACTCATTGTAACTTTATTTACTGTATTACTTGTTGTGCTCATATTTCCCTCATTTTAGTGTATAATTCCTGTATTTTTGTGCATTTTAATACATAAATGCCTACATTTAACATGGAAAAGAAAAATTGGGGATCTAGCCAAGGGGCAGCACTGTTATGCCTACATTAGAAAAAATGATAAATGGACAGATTATGAAATCTACACTATCCTATTCTTAAAATCTGAGCTTAACACATTACACTCCATATAAAAAAATCATTGAATTAAAATGCCCATGCTAAGTTGCGGGTATGCTAGTACTTAATAAACTGCTGGTCCATTTGCACGTAGATTCAGACAATCCTCAACCCATCATTTTTCACACACACACACACACACACACACACACACACACACAACACACAACACACAACACACACACACACAAAAAAAACTAATTGACAAAGTTGTTTCATCTTTGGTAGTGTAATAGTTTGTAGTTCTGGCAATCGCCACACAAGCATTGTGTTGTGTTGTTTTGTTTTGTCAGATGACAGTCGCCAGATAGTGTTTTGTTCTTAGTTGCACCTAGTTAGTTGAGTAAACATGGTTGGCGCAAGGCTTACATTCGATGAAAGGAAGTCAGTTTTGAAGTGGTACTTTAAGTACAAAAACATTAATGAGGTTCAATGGCAATGGTGAAATGAGTATCAAACAGAGCCACCGACATGTTTAATGATTCGCCGCATTAGAGACAAATTTGAAGTCAAAGGCTGTGTTAAAGATGTACACAAACAATGATCTGGACGACCTGTAACAGTAACAAGTCCAGCTAACTCCCATCGTGTGTTACAACAGTTCACTCGCTCACCACAGAAGTCTGAGAGACAGTGTGCCAGTGAAACTGGAGTGAGTTGCTCAAGTGTTCAGCGAATTTTGAAGACAACAAAGTGGAAGTGCTACATCCCATGATTGCTACATGCAATGAACGAGGATGACCCAGATTGTAGAATGGAGTACTGCGAGTGGTTTACTAACATGGTGCACAACGATGACGAGTTTGCAGAGATGATTGTGTGGTCTGAGGAGGTACAGTTCAAACTCAGTGGTACATTAAATCGCCAAAATTGCATCTAATGGACCGCCGAAGATCCGAACGTCCACGTAGACAAAGCCGTGAATTTTCCAGGAGTAAATGTGTGATGTGGGTGGTCTCACCGGGGCTTGATTGGGCCATTCTTCTTTGACGGCACAGCTACCGATGAGGTGTACCTTCAGAAGCTTCAGACTTCCATTTTACCTGCCATCCGAGACTTGTATGGAGACGGAAGAGTTTACTTTCAACAAGATGGTGCCCCAGCCCACTATCAAAATCATGTTATGGCGTATCTCGACGAAAATCTACCAGGAAGAAGGATAGGCCATAGAGGTGCTGTGGAGTATCCACCACGTTCCCCAGACCTAACTCCTCTGGACTTTTACCTGTGAGGAACACTAAAGGATGTCATTTATCGACAAAAGCCATGCACATTGGATGAACTTCGAGAATCCATTGTACATTCATGCGCAAATATCCAACTGAAAACGTTGCAGTCAGTAGTTCGTGCTCCAGTTTGACGACATCGTTTGTGTGTGGATGTTAATGGTGACCATTTCGAACACCTACAGTGATATCTTTAAGTTGGACTTTAAGCTACACTTTCACCAAAAATGAGACAACTCCATCTATTAGTTTGCAAGTTATGGAGTTTTCTGCTGCCATGGCCAGCTGCACTACATTTTTCAGTTGAGAATTCATTGTGAGAACAGACTGGTTGAGATTTTCAACTGGGTTTAACTCTCTGGAGTTTGGTGGCCAGAGGAGGACAGTAAACTCATCCTGGGGCTTCACAAACCATGCTCATACACTGCTATCTTTATGACACATTGCACTGCCCTGATGGTAATGCCATCGTGCCAAGGAAAAACAAACTGCATGTAGAGGTAGACATGGTCCTCAGAAATAGATACATACTTGTGTTGATCCATTATGTCTTCTAGGAGAATGAGATCACCCAGGGAATGCCACAAAAACATTCCCCAGACCATAACACTGCTCCTCCAGCATGGAACCATCTGCTTTCAATTGTTTCATGCTGTACATGTCCATGGCCATCTGTCAGATGGAGCATAAAAAGTGATTCATCTGTAAAGGTCACCTGTCATCACTCAGTGAACATCCAGTTGCAGTATTGGCAAGCAAATTCCAGCCTTCTTGTCCAATGAACAGCATTTGGCAAGGGTGCATCAACCACACACTTGCCGCAGAGGCCCATATACAGCAAGGTTCACTGATCACTCTTTGAGGAGATGCTGTTGGTAGCACCTTGGTTCATCTATGTAATCTGTTGCTCAACAGCTGCATGTCTATTCACCTATACACATCTACGCAGCTGTTGTTCACCCCTGTCATCTATGGCCTGGGGTGTAACATAGTTGCCTTGCTGCCAACCTTGGATAGTGTCATTTTGCCACACATAGGATACTTTAACCACAGTGGCATGCAAAAGGTTTACAAATGTAGCTGCTTCAGAAATGCTTCCATCCTTGGCCTGAAAGCCAATGATCATGCCCTTTTGGACATCAGATAAATTTCTCCACTTCATTAAAATGCCTACACTGTTTTCCATGTCCACCTGACACACTTTACATACCCTCCACTGCTTGTGCCACCACCTGTCATCTGTGAATGGTTATTTCACATTGATGTTGAACATAAGTAGTGGTCTCATTAATGTGACTGGACCATGTGTTTATATACACTCCTGGAAATTGAAATAAGAACACCGTGAATTCATTGTCCCAGGAAGGGGAAACTTCATTGACACATTCCTGGGGTCAGATACATCACATGATCACACTGACAGAACCACAGGCACATAGACACAGGCAACAGAGCATGCACAATGTCGGCACTAGTACAGTGTATATCCACCTTTCGCAGCAATGCAGGCTGCTATTCTCCCATGGAGACGATCGTAGAGATGCTGGATGTAGTCCTGTGGAACGGCTTGCCATGCCATTTCCACCTGGCGCCTCAGTTGGACCAGCGTTCGTGCTGGACGTGCAGACCGCATGAGACGACGCTTCGTCCAGTCCCAAACATGCTCAATGGGGGACAGATCCGGAGATCTTGCTGGCCAGGGTAGTTGACTTACACCTTCTAGAGCACGTTGGGTGGCACGGGATACATGCGGACGTGCATTGTCCTGTTGGAACAGCAAGTTCCCTTGCCGGTCTAGGAATGGTAGAACGATGGGTTCGATGACGGTTTCGATGTACCGTGCACTATTCAGTGTCCCCTCGATGATCACCAGTGGTGTACGGCCAATGTAGGAGATCGCTCCCCACACCATGATGCCGGGTGTTGGCCCTGTGTGCCTCGGTCGCATGCAGTCCTGATTGTGGCGCTCACCTGCACGGTGCCAAACACGCATACGACCATCATTGGCACCAAGGCAGAAGCGACTCTCATCGCAGAAGACGACACGTCTCCATTCGTCCCTCCATTCACGCCTGTCGCGACGCCACTGGAGGCGGGCTGCACGATGTTGGGGCGTGAGCGGAAGACGGCCTAACGGTGTGCGGGACTGTAGCCCAGCTTCATGGAGACGGTTGCGAATGGTCTTCGCCGATACCCGAGGAGCAACAGTGTCCCTAATTTGCTGGGAAGTGGCGGTGCGGTCCCCTACGGCACTGCGTAGGATCCTACGGTCTTGGCGTGCATCCGTGCGTCGCTGCGGTCCGGTCCCAGGTCAACGGGCACGTGCACCTTCCGCCGACCACTGGCGACAACATCGATGTACTGTGGACACCTCACGCCCCACGTGTTGAGCAATTCGGCGGTACGTCCACCCGGCCTCCCGCATGCCCACTATACGCCCTCGCTCAAAGTCCGTCAACTGCACATACGGTTCACGTCCACACTGTCGCGGCATGCTACCAGTGTTAAGGACTGCGATGGAGCTCCGTATGCCACGGCAAACTGGCTGACACTGACGGCGGCGGTGCACAAATGCTGCGCAGCTAGCGCCATTCGACGGCCAACACCGCGGTTCCTGGTGTGTCCGCTGTGTCGTGCGTGTGATCATTGCTTGTACAGCCCTCTCGCAGTGTCCGGAGCAAGTATGGTGGGTCTGACACACCGGTGTCAATGTGTTCTTTTTTCCATTTCCAGGAGTGTATTTTTCTTCAATTTACTGATTTACTCATTCTTTTGAAGTCTCATAAAAATGTAAAAGAGAGGTTCAGAATTATTTTTTCTTGTTTGTTTAACTAGATGGCAATCACTTGTTTTTATTTTTCTGTCACTGGTTTCAGCTGTTATCTACAGCCACCTTCAGATTAGTTGTGCAGCGCAAGAAGCCTTCTATCATAAATACACATGAAAGTTCTCAACTGAATCTGGCAATTGATTTACAAGTGAGTGCTGTCCAGTTAACTGAGTAAGAAAAAAATATTCATTTTTAAAATCAGAACATCCTCTGAAATGACGGTTGTGTCATATTTCACATTAAATCCATAAGACATACCTTCACATAAAGGAAGCCATTAACTACACCATGCGGTCGATGGGCAGTTCCAGTAATCAGGTGCCACCCTTCTTCATTTGCCAAATTAAAATACACAGCATCAATTGCCTACAAAAACAGATTTGGTTACTGAAATTACTATAAAATGATCATTGGACAAATAAACTATGTACAATTAATGTTGTTGATACTACTAATGTTGCTAATGCTACTAATTATTTATTGAAAACCAATAACCATTCATATCAGCTTCCCCAAAAAAGGTAATGTTCTGAACTTTAAGGATTCAAGTGATGTATAATTTACTAATACACAAATCACAAATTTCAGTACACAAATCACAAATTTCAGTACACAAATTTCCTTGCAATCATGAGAATATTTCCACAAATATTACAGACTTACAGACAGACACTTCTTTCTTGCCCTAAGAGGCTTGAAAGTAATTACAGTGAACAAAGAAAGTGTGACAAATGGTATGAATAGCTACAAACCTACTACAGATTTGTCCAATTAATCTTCAGTTTCAACAAAGAGCTGGTATCTATTAATATGAACCAGATATAATCTTAGTCACAAAACTGATTTTGGAATAATAATTCAAAATAGATACCAGTGCCTGGAAGTTTAAGAATAATTCAAATCTAGTGGGCACTAAATAACTAATAACAGTAATTGATTTTCTGAAAGCTTTTTATGTGGTTGATCATAAAAATCTCCTTAGTGAGATATGATGTTATGGCAATATAGACTTCACTATCAGAAAAACCTAGCTTAATGAAGCCCACAGATTGTCACCAGGAAGCAGTTACTGAAGTTTTAGCCATTGAGATTATAACCTAATCTCTGGCTCACAAGGCTCAGTAATTTTTCCCTTCCATTCTCTAATCATTTCAACATAAATGTTCATGTTCACATGATTATCATATCTTACAACAATGCAAATAATAATAATGAATGGAGAGGAGATAGAACCATTTATGAAAAGTATCACAGAGCACCTTAGTAGGAGAGAAAACAATGCACAGCTAATAATAGATATCCGGGAGATTGTCTAAATGAAATTTCACTGTAATTAGAACACAAATACTAATAAGTTTGTGGTAATTATCAACTAATTTGAACTGTTTATATCTAATGAATGCATCACTCAAGTAATAAATAGTTTGGGGTCTTAATGTAATAAGTTTAAGTGAGAAACTGTAAGCATGAGGAACACTCAGGTTGTTGTTGTTGTTGTTGTTGTTGTTGTTGTCTTCAATCCTGAGACTGGTTTCATGCAGCTCTCCATGCTACTCTATCCTGTGCAAGCTTCTTCATCTCCCAGTACTTACTGCAACCTACATCCTTCTGAATCCGCTTAGTGTATTCATCTCTTGGTCTCCCTCTATGATTTTTACCCTCCACGCTGCCCTCCAATGCTAAATTTGTGAGCCCTTGATGCCTCAGAACATGTCCTACCAACCAGTCCCTTCTTCTCGTCAAGTTGTGCCACAAACTCCTCTTCTCCCCGATTCTATTCAATACCTCCTCATTAGTCATGTGATCTACCCATCTAATCTTCAGCATTCTTCTGTAGCACCACGTTTCGAAAGCTTCTATTCTCGTCCTGTCCAAACTATTTATCGTCCATGTTTCACTTCCATACATGGCTACACTCCATACAAATACTTTCAGAAACAACTTCCTGACACTTAAATCTATACTCGATGTTAACAAATTTCTCTTCTTCAGAAACTCTTTCCTTGCCATTGCCAGTCTACATTTTATATCCTCTCTACTTCGACCATCATCAGTTATTTTGCTCCCCAAATAGCAAAACTCCTTTAAGTGTCTCATTTCCTAATCTAATTCCCTCAGCATCACCCAACTTAATTCGACTACATTCCATTATCCTCGTTTTGCTTTTGTTGATGTTCATTTTATATCCTCCTTTCAAGATACTGTCCATTCCGTTCAACTGCTCTTACAAGTCCTTTGCTGTCTCTGACAGAATTACAGTGTCATCGGCAAACCTCAACGTTTTTATTTCTTCTCCATGGACTTTAATACCTACTCTGAATTTTTCTTATGTAGTCGAATACATAGAAAGAAGGATCCTTTATTGTATGATTATATGATAGCGGAACAAACACTGGTAGCAGTTACTTCTGTAAAATATCTGGGAGTATGCGTGCGGAACGATTTGAAGTGGAATGATCATATAAAATTAATTGTTGGTAAGGCGGGTACCAGGTTGAGATTCATTGGGAGAGTGCTTAGAAAATGTAGTCCATCAACAAAGGAGGTGGCTTACAAAACACTCGTTCGACCTATACTTGAGTATTGCTCATCAGTGTGGGATCCGTACCAGATCGGTCTGACGGAGGAGATAGAGAAGATCCAAAGAAGAGCGGCACGTTTTGTCACAGGGTTATTTGGTAACCGTGATAGCGTTACGGAGATGTTTAATAAACTCAAATGGCAGACTCTCCAAGAGAGGCGCTCTGCATCGCGGTGTAGCTTGCTCGCCAGGTTTCGAGAGGGTGCGTTTCTGGATGAGGTATCTAATATATTGCTTCCCCCTACTTATACCTCCCGAGGAGATCACGAATGTAAAATTAGAGAGATTAGAGTGCGCACGGAGGCTTTCAGACAGTCGTTCTTCCCGCGAACCATACGTGACTGGAACAGGAAAGGGAGGTAATGACAGTGGCACGTAAAGTGCCCTCCGCCACACACTGTTGCGTGGCTTGCGGAGTATCAATGTAGATGTAGATGTACTGCTTGCTCAATATATAGATTAAATAACATCGGGGACAGGCTACAACCCTGTCTTACTCCCTTCCCAACCGCTGCTTCCCCTTCATGCCCCTTGATTCTCACAACTGCCATCTGGTTTCTGTACAAATTGTAAATAGCCTTTCGCTCCCTGTATTTTACCCCTGCCACCTTTAGAATGTGAAAGAGAGTATTCCAATCAACATTGTCAAAAGCTTTCTCTAAGTCTACAAATGCTAGAAACATAGGTTTGACTTTCCTTAATCTTTCTTCTAAGATAAGTCGTAGGGTCAGTATTGCCTCACGTGTTCCAACATTTCTGTGGAATCCAAACTAATCTTCGCCGAGGTCGGCTTCTACCAGTTTTTCCATTCGCCTGTAAAGAATTCGCGTTAGTATTTTGCAGCTGTGACTTATTAAACTGATAGTTTGCTAATTTTCACATCTGTCAACACCTGCTTTCTTTGGGATTGGAATTATTATATTCTTCTTGAAGTCTGAGGGTATTTTGCCTGTCTCATACATCTTGCTCACCAGATGGTAGAGTTTTGTCAGGACTGGCTCTCCCAAGGCCGTCAGTAGTTCTAATGGAATGTTGTCTACTCCCGGGGCCTTGTTTCAACTCAGGTCTTTCAGTGCTCTGTCAAACTCTTCACGCAGTATTGTATCTCCCATTTCATCTTCATCTACATCCTCTTCCATTTCTATAATACTGTCCTCAAGTACATCGCCCTTGTGTAGACCCTCTATATACTCCTTCCACCTTTCTGCTTTCCCTTCTTTGCTAAGAACTGTGTTTCCGTCTGAGCTCTTGATATTCATACAAGTGGCTCTCCTTTCTCCAAAGGTCTCTTAAATTTTCCTGTAGGCAGTATCTATCTTACCCCTAGTGAGATAAGCCTCTACATCCTTACATTTGCCCTCTAGCCATCCCTGCTTAGCCATTTTGCACTTCCTGTCAATCTCATTTTTGAGACGTTTGTATTCCCTTTTGCCTGCATCATTTACTGCGTTTTTATATTTTCTCCTTTCATCAATTAAATTCAATATTTCTTCTGTTACCCAAGGATTTCTACTAGCCCTCGTCTATTTACCTACTTGATCCTCTGCTGCCTTCACTACTTCATCCCTTAGAGCTACTCATTCTTCTACTGTATTTCTTTCCCCCATTCCTGTCAATTGTTCCCTTATGCTCTCCCTGAAACTCTGTACAACCTCTGGTTTAGTCAGTTTATCCAGGTCCCATCTCCTTAAATTCTCACCTTTTTGCAGTTTCTTCAGTTTTAATCTACAGTTCATAACCAATAGATTGTGGTCAGAGTCCACATCTACCCCTGGAAATGTCTTACAATTTAAAACCTGGTTCCTAAATCTCTGTCTTACCATTATATAATCTATCTGATACCTTCTAGTATCTCCAGGATTCTTCCATGTATACAACCTTCTTTTATGATTCTTGAACCAAGTGTTAGCTATGATTAAGTTATGTTCTGTGCAAAATTCTACCAGATGGCTTCCTCTTTCATTTCTCTCCCCCAATCCATATTCACCCACTATGTTTCCTTCTCTCCCTTTTCCTACTCTCGAATTCCAGTAACCCATGACTATTAAATTTTCGTCTCCCTTCACTACCTGAATAATTTCTTTTATCTCATCATACATTTCATCAATTTCTTCATCATCTGCAGAGCTAGTTGGCATATAAACTTGTACTACTGTAGTAGGCATGGGCTTCGTGTCTATCTTGGTCACAATAATGCGTTCACTATGCTGTTTGTAGTAGCTTACCTGCACTCCTATTTATTTTTATTCATTATTAAACCTACTCTTGCATTACCCCTATTTGATATTGTATTTATAACCCTGTATTCACCTGACCAAAAGTCTTGCTCCTCCTGCCACCGAACTTCGCTAATTCCCACTATATCTAACTTCAACTTATCCATTTCCCCTTTTTAAATTTTCTAACCTACCTGCCCGATTAAGGGATCTGACATTCCACGCTCCGATCTGTAGAACGCCAGTTTTCTTTCTCCTGATAACAACGTCCTCTTGAGTAGTCCCCACCCGGAGATCCGAATGGGGGACTATTTTACCTCCGGAATATTTTACCCATGAGGACGCCATCATCATTTAACCATACAGTAAAGCTGCATGCCCTTGGGAAAAATTACGGCTGTAGTTTCCCCTTGCTTTCAGCCGTTCGCAGTACCAGCACAGCAAGGCTGTTTTGGTTAGTGTTGCAAGGCCAGATCAGTCAATCATCCAGACTGTTGCCCCTGCAACTACTGAAAAGGCTGCTGCCCTCTTCAGGAACCACACATTTGTCTGACCTCTCAACATATACCCCTACGTTGTGGTTGCACCTACGGTACGGCTATCTGTATCGCTGAGGCACGCAAGCCTCCCCACCAATGGCAAGGTCCATGGTTCATGGGGTAGGACACTCAGGTTATGGTTAGGATTTATGACACAGATGATAAATTGGAATTATCTTTATACTTATTCTATTTAGATTTGCTGCGAAGATTAATAACATTCTGTACACTTCTTTAGATTCACAAACCATGGGTTCTTCTCCCTGTTCATTTATTGTTTCATTTGTTCAACACTCCATTCTATGTCTTGTGTGTTTCTTAACCATAATTAAATGCTATACCCACCAAATTTTTAAATGTTCATCCCCCTCTTTTTCTTTGTTAAGGTTTCAAAAATTGAAACACTAGTTCTGAAAGCTCAGGAATAGAAGCATGTAGTTGTTGACAGTAACACAACTCACCTGTCTATTGATAATACCACTGATTTTATACATTTTGTTAATAAGGTACAGTTTTTCTCAATCAATCTAATCAACATGTTACAATAAAGTTATTTCACAAAACAGATGTATACCTTAGGATGTTGTGATAATGTCTGCATACAATCCATGCTTTCTGCTGATACCCTGGATTTAACACCATATCCAGCATCCGATTTCCACAGGATGTGTAAGAGCTGAAGAAGTAACAAATTATTTGAGAAGCAGCACTATGAAAATCAAATTGAACAACTCAATATCAAATATACAGGGTGGTCCATTGATAGTGACTGGGCCAAATATCTCACGAAATAAGCATCAAACAAAAAAACTACAAAGAACGAAACTCGTCTAGCTAGAAGGAGGAAACCAGAGGGCACTATGGTTGGCCCGCTAGATGGTGCTGCCATAGGTCAAACGGATACCAACTGTGTTTTTTTAAGTAGGAACCTCCATTTTTTATTACACATTCATGTAGTATGTAAAGAAATATGAATTTTTTAGTTGGACCACCTTTTTCGCTTTGTGATAGATGGCACTGTAATAGTCACAAACGTATAAGTATGTGGTATCACATATCATTCCACCAGTGTGGACAGTATTTGCTTCATGATACATTACCCATGTTAAAGTGGATCATTTAACAATTGCGGAAAAGGTCGATATCGTGTTGATGTATGGCTATTGTGATCAAAATGTCCAATGGGCATGTGCTATGTAAGCTCCTCAGTATCCTGGACATCATCATCCAAGTGTCCGGACCGTTCACTGGATAGTTACATTATTTAAGGAAACAGGAAGTTTTCAGCCACATGTGAAACGTCAACCATGACCTGCAACAAATGATGATGCCCAAGTAGGTGCTTCAGCTGCTGTGACAGCTAATCCGCACATCAGTATCAGACAAATTGCATGAGAATTGGGAATCTCAAAAACGTCGGTGTTGAGAATGCTACATCAACATCGATTGCACCCGTACCATATTTCTATCCACCAGTAATTGCATGGTGATGACTTTGAACATCATGTACAGTTCTGCCACTGGGCACAAGAGAAATTACAGGACGATGACAGATTTTTTGCACTTGTTCTATTTAGCTACGAAGCATCATTCACCAACAGCGGTAATGTAAACCGGCATAATATGCGCTATTGGGCAACGGAAAATCCATGATAGCTGTGACATGTGGAACATCAGCGATCTTGGTGGGTTCATGTATGGTGTGGCATTATGGGAGGAAGGATAATTGGCCCCCATTTTATCAATGGCAATCTAAATGGTGCAATGTATGCTGATTGCCTACGTAATGTTCTACCAATGTTACTACAAGATGTTTCACAGCATGACAGAATGGCAATGTACTTCCAACATGATGGATGTCCTGCACATAGCTCATTTGCAGTTGAAGCAGTATTGAATAGCATATTTCATGACAGGTGGATTGGTCGTCGAAGCACCATACCACGGCCCACACGTTCACTGGATCTGACATCCCCGTATTTCTTTCTGTGGGGAAAGTTCAAGGATATTTACTATCATGATCCACTGACAACGGCTGACAACATGCGTCAGCGCATTGTCAATGCATGTGCAAACATTACGGAAGGCAAACTACTTGCTGTTGCGAGGAATGTCGTTACATGTATTGCCAAATGCACTGAGATTGACGGACATCATTTTGAGCATTTATTGTATTAATGTGATATTTACAGGTATTCACGCTGTAACAGCATGCAGTCTCAGAAATGATAAGTTCACAAAGGTACATGTATCACATGGGAACAACCAAAATAAAATGTTCAAACATACCTAAATTCTGTATTTTAATTTAAAAAACCTACCTGTTACAAACTGTTCATCTAAAACTGTGAACCATATCTACGTGACTATTACAGCACCATCTATCACAAAGCGAAAAAAGTGGTCCAACTAAAAAATTCATATTTCTTTACGTACTACATGAATATGTAATAAAAAATGGGGTTTCCTATTTAAAAAAAACACGGTTAGTATCTGTTTGACCTATGGCAGCGCCATCTAGCGGGCCAACCATAGTGCCCTCTGGTTTCCCCCTTCAAGCTAGTCAAGTTTTGTTCTTTGTAGTTTTTTTGTTTGATGCTTATTTCAAGAGATATTTGGTCCAGCCACCATCAATGGACCACCCTGTATTTCATAAAAAGTTTATTTAAATTACAATTAATTCAAAATGTCTCGCAACTAGAGAAAAGACAAGGTTTGCTAATATGCACAAGAATTAGAAGAAATTAATGACAATGCACATTCTACTTCTATATTTGCATTTGTTGTCCACAAGCCACCATAAGGTGTGTGTTGGAGAGTACATTACATAACAGAATAAATTTTCCCACTTCTGTTTCAGTAGACCAGAAGAATGATTGTCAATCGCCCTCTGCATAAAACTGAATTTATCTTATTTTGCCCTTTTATTTATTATGTGTGACATATGTTTAAAGGAGCTATATGTCCAATCATACTTAGAATTCTTAGAGCAAGTATTTTTGTGAAACACAGCACACTTCTTAAAGTGCCCTGTAAGAGAGCTTGCTAATTGTTTCTGTAGCACTTTCACATTGATAAAACAAACTGATGATGTATTGATCAATTTGTCTTTGATTTTTCTAAATCTCCCCTATTTATTGAGCTTGGCAATTGTCTCAGACTGATAAATAACACCATAAACTAGATCAAACTATGGTTTTTCATATAAATTCCTTGCAAGTAAATTACACATCCTTACAACCTTTCTGATAAATTTCAGTCTGACATCTTCCCTCTCGAAGCTAGATTCATGTGACCATTCCATCTTAATGTGCACTAGAGAGGTACTCCCAAATACTTGAAATTTATGACTGACTGCACTGGCTGATTGTTTAGCCTTTGCACCAAAGTCTGATTATAGTCATGTTTTCAAGCACTCCATAATATCTTTACATTGGCATTTAAATCATTCAAGAACATAAACAAGACCACCACATTTCCTTGAAGTTCACAGGATGCTATTTTGACCTTTGATAATGCGTGAATGCATGCTACGAACTCTTTGGTCCAATTTCACCTGTTTTAATATTACATAAACATATATTTTGTTTGATCAAAGCAGTGTGGAACTGAAACCTAAAATTTCTGGAAATAAATAAATGTGGTATCAACGAAAAATAAACTATCTTCTATCTTCCTGGTCTCAATAACGAATATAGCAAGCTGGGTTTCACACAATTAAACCTTGTGGAATCTATGTATTTTTGTTGTTAATGATGGAGATGGGAAGAGGAGGTAAGCAGAACATTAAAATATCATGGTATGATATCATATCAGGCCAGAATGTGTTACTGGGGAGTTTTCCTAGGTGTTCATATGCAGATCAACAATGCGTCATAAGTGGTTTCTGCAGAACCTCCACCTCAGTGAAAAACTGGACTCACATAGGGTAAGTTCAGGTAAGAATATGTGTCTGGTAAGAGTTCACAGCAACATGTTCTCTACATTGGCAACACTGACCACCAGCAACAAAAAACTACATTCAGTTATTGGTTCCATAGCAATGCCATCACATTTAATCTTGAAGAGCATCATCAGATTTATCATTTGTAGCAGGTAAATATAAGTTTTTGTTCTAAATAATGTAATCTTTAAGTTGTATATCATTAGCAATAAGCACTATCTATGTATGCTCTAGAAAATACAATTACTTGCCAAAGGAATCACTATTCTGTGAGGATCAAACCATGGTATGACAAACAGCAGAACTAAGCAATGACTACTATTTGAGATAGTCTTTTGAACTGTAAAGCACTTTGGTCAAGAGTACTTTGTAAGGTAGCAGGAAAAACCACACACGTACACTTAAACCGCCCCCCATCTTCATTTCTAATGTTTGCTAACCCAGGATGACCCATTAGGCAGACAGATGTGAGTGTTCTGTTTCAAGCTGCACATTCTAGAGTAGCCACAATTCAAGAAGCTGCAAAACCCTTCGAGACAATGGGAGTATTCCCATTCAATCCAGATGTCTTTGCAGCAGAAGACTTTGCTCTATCAGAAATCACTGAGACAGCCAAATTTCCAACAACTGAAGGAGACAAAGGAGTTCATCAGAAGCCTAGGGATAAATGCTGCTCCTCAGTGACAAATAATTTGTCTGAACAGTCACCAGAAAAAACCAAGATTGTGACAGAAATGAAATTCAGAGAGCTGATGTACCAGCAGGTGTAGGCCTATCCAGTACTTATCCACTGCTAAAATATGATCAACCCCCCCGCCCCCAAAAAATCCAAGATTTTGTCTGGATCTCTGTATAAAAATGCATTGTTAAATAAACAAGCTAAACCAGGCAAGACCAAGCTGAGACAAAATACAGGTACCTACCATGCAGAATGTCTTGAGCTAATGTGGACTTAACTGCGCCATCATTTTCAGGAACAACCAGATCCAAACCCAAGGAGGGAATTTTTAAATTTTGAATTGCCCAGGGTGTGGTGAAGTCTAGAAGGAGCCTGTCATGGAAGACTGTATTAGGTGTGATAATTGGTTCCAAAGATGGCATGAAGAGTGCATGGGTTATGAATGGCGTGATGAATTTTCTTGTGATTTATGTTAGTGCATACTCTTTAACTACATGTCACTTACTCTTACTGGACAATGTGGTTAAAAGTTCAAACGAGCTGTGTCTTCCATATGTTGGCATTTAAGGTTGTTTCCAAATAAACCAGCAGTAATTTGTTACATGAAAAGTTCGTTTTAACCTTCTCATCTACTAGATGTAAGTGGTTAAATACTAAATGCGTATTTTTCCTGACTTTCCCATCATATCTTCCACACATTAGTACAGAGAAAACTTCATCTAATTGTGCTCTAATAAAGTTTACTTATGAACATGGTGATAATGGGCACCACAGCTTTCACAGATACGAACTTTGTATGTAAAATGATAAAATGTAACCCTTATGCAATTCTTTGCCACTGACACTACAGTTTTTCACTGTGGCAGAGTTAGCTTGAAAATGCTCAAGTGAGCAAAATTATCTATTAGCACAAAATCATGAAATAAAGTTTATATACATGTGGTATCTGACTTTTGGACACCATTCATCATCCTGCAGCCATACATATACATGATAAAATGAAGGAAATGAAATAATTTCTGACTCATCTGCAATTAGGTACTGAAATAATTTTACTGGTTGAAAGTGAAATTTGGTACCAGAGCAGTTCTTGAATCTGGATTTTCCACTTCTTGTGAATGGTTGCTTTGACTCCGTCACCTATATGGACATGTCTCCTGTCTGACATACATTCTCATCTTATCGCTTATTACTGATGTAGTGTCCCCTGTCCTTCATACTTATTGCTTGCTGGCATTTGCTGAATTCTCACAAGAATTCAGCAGAAAGAGCACATTCACACTGAAGAGATCTAATAGGCATCAAGTCATGTATACATTTATATATGTGTAGTGTCTGTCCCTTTGGACATGTCCGAAAGAACAGAACTTATAACAAGGGTGAGATAGCCAATAATCCTTTCAATGCCGCTGCACAAAAAAGCCCAAATTTCTACAAGAATCAGCGATCACTGTGAGTATGAAGGTAACTGGTTGAGGTACTACATTAGAAGTGTGTCGATAAGTTGGGAATTTGGATGAGTCAGGGACCCCGGACAGCTGAGGTGGTCAAGACGGCCATTCGTGAGAAACAGAAAAATCGGGTCGAGTCCAAGTTCAGCACAAATTTTCTACTTTCCCCGTTGATTTAATTCAATGCCCACTAGCAGCTAATGTCATCATTCATTTGATTAACTGTCATAAAAAGGCTGCAGAACCAAAGATGGTGTCTGTTCTTTTGAACATGTCCAAAAGAACAGAAAACACATACACATAAATTACGTAATTATTATAACACCACTACAATTTGTTGTTGCTGCTGGATAAAATAAAAAATGCTGCCATGGCTTATGTAACAGACCATGGGAGTGGACCAGACCAGAACTGATCAAATACATGTACGTCAGCAACTGTCTGCTGATACAACAAGACTTGATGCTATGGTGATGGGCAATGACATCACACACCAGGTGAGGGACTAGCAACATAGTAACGACGACACAGCAGAAAGACAGAGCCACTGTGGTTTGGTGACTTGATTACTCCATGCCCAAGTCACAGGCTCTGTTGGGGCTACTCCACAGGAATTGATGCTTTGGCAAAATAAGTAGGCATCAAACCTGTATAAATACCTCTCACTTTAAGAAGATGCATGCTGTCTGTGATCTGCAATTACCAAGGACAGGTATACACCAATCTACAAGTTGATATGAGTCAACAAGCTGGCACCAAGACACCTGTCCTCCATTAATTTTAAGTTTACTGCTGGCTTTGGGTCCAATGTTGTGGATTAAGTGCCTTCCAGCTGGTGGGCCACCTCCAGGCCTGCTGCACTGGAGGGCTGCCGCTCAAGGCCAGGCTGGTGCAGCTAGCCAACCACTATCACCTGTGCAAGCATACTGTTGCTGTCTGCCTCCATTTGCAAGGGCAGACACTGCTGGTGAGAGCTGTCTTCTGCTGTGGGGTTCATGGTGGTATTCCATGCCTACCAGTGCATCCTGTCCTCAGTTGTGAAGCTACATTCAGTCCATGCACCCACGGCCAATTCTACCACATGCACCTTGTGTCAGGATTCCCACTGAATCACTGTCTTCAATGTTCCACTGGGCAAGTGACGCTGCTGGGTGCTGGAGACTGGAGGCAGTCTGCTTATCTCAGTGCCTCCACACCTGCCATCTTCAGAAGACATCCTCAAGGGTGTTGCCACCACAGAGGATAAAATGTATGTTTAATCAGTGACATTTTCAGGTTGATGCAAATGACAGCTATCAAGCTTCCTTCCAGTGCTACACTTCTACCCCACCCAGGGTGGAGAACTATTGGCTCCTAACACTAAAACACAGTCCCACCACCGATCATAGTGGCCATTAAACCCAGCCATTATAAATCGTGACAGAAGTGGACACAGAAGCAACAACCACTGCCAATACAGATGCTTGCAGCTGGGTCTGGGCCCATGTCACCAGTCACAGTTAAATACAATGAGAAGCACAGTGGGTTGAGTGGATTAATTGATTTCTTCTGCTGGGTCACGTGCAAGGGAGATAGATATGAAGCAAGAGTGTTGTTGGAACTTAAAAGAAGAGTTTGTAAAGCTGGAGAAACTGACTGACTTGTCCCAATTGTGGGGAACACTAAAGAACATTGTTTGCAGCTAGTGAGATACACACAGTGCAATCTATTAGGCCATAGCATACCATGTACTGAGTCAGCACTGGTTAAGTGCCACATGTTCCATTGTTATGGTCATTTTGTTAAGCAGTGTATGGCATCAAGGTAGCCCATGATTAGGAGTAGAGTTCAGAATAACTGTATCACTTGGCCATCTTGTATTGTAATTCTGTGTGTTTCATTGTTTCAGTTGTGTCAGGTTATTGTGTTTGATTTTTATTTGGTGTGATTTGATGGACAGGGTTTCCACAATGTCAGAATCCGACATGCAGGAAGTTTCTAAATGGGAGGTGATTAAATAATTAATAAATCATGTAGTGCATTTTAAAACAAATAATTTAGAAATGTATAGGAAGCTAGTTGCTATGCGGGAAAATAGGGCTTCATCTAATTTGACCCTTCCTTCATTAGATTCAAACAGCACAAGTTTGGTTACACCCCTTCAGGTAAACTAATGGAGTATAAGCCAATTGCTATGCGCGATGATACGGCTTCATCTAGTTTGACCCTTCCTTCATTACATTCAACCAGCAAATGCTTGGTTACACCCTTTTCAGGTAAACTAATGGAGTATGGGTTGTCATTTATAGATGATTTAGTGGCAGCTCCAAGGCTGGGGTTCTTTATGGATGAGCAATTATTACAATAACTAAGTTGTGCCAGACAGGGGAAGCCAAGCATTTGTTAGGTATCATGAAGGGCTGAGAGACATGTTTACATTTGAATAGCTATGGGTAGGTCTCAAGCAGTGCTGCAAGAAACAGAATATCACAAGGCTCTTTTGGGATCAACTGAGTGGGGAGTCATAGAAGCAGAATGAGGTGGCAGAGAGCTTTGTCGATAGAAGCATAAAAATTAAAATGAATACTTATGAGGTAACAGAGAATGGTGAATCACATGAGCTAACAGAGAATGATGAATTGCACAAAATTATTCTCTGAGATGTGGAGCGTAGGACACTGAATACCTTCCTAAGGGGGCCACCACCTGTTATGCATAGCCAAGTATGGGCAAGAACCCCATAGGATCTGGATGCCATCATTAGGGTAGCTACAGAGCTAGAGGAGACTTATATGGCAACAATAGAAAAACTCATTCTCAATAAATTTCAATTTTGTGGGAAAATATGGAGATGCAGAGAGTTGCTTTGTGGACATTGTAACTGGAGGTAAGCATAGATATTTATTGGATGCAGGGACACCCATGTCAGTGCCAAGTCTGGATCTGTAGGGTGAGAGGCAGTTGAATCCTCAACATTATAGATTACAAGATATAGTAATGATGTAGATTTGCTTGGGTCAGCATGACTGCAATTTCAGGTTGGGGTGGAATGGTTCCAGATGAATGTAGAAGTTGTGCTTCATATGGGTGAAGGCTGCTAAACAATTCTGGGGTTTGATTTTCTGATTTGTCATCATGCTAAAACTGATCTTCAGCAGAGGAACTGGGGAGGAACATTGTTCCAGCTAGGAACAAACTCTCACCAGGGATAACTATCAACAAGATTCACCTATCATGAAGGACAAACCAATTACACTGCAGACAAAGCCTCTAAGGTTAAATTCATGTGAAATAGTACCACAAACTGCAAGGAAACATAACACTGCAAGAAGGACTCAGTCTGTGATTAGCATTACAGGGAGGGAAATAAGTCAAACTGTGAGTCAAAGTATCACATGTGGTAGTACCATATGTGGTTTATGTATTTTGTGAAAAACATAAGGGAAACTTTCATTGCATAGCAAAGTTCCAAGGGATATACCTAAGCAGCAAGCAAAGAAACTGCCAGATAGATGAAAAGAAGTGCCAAACATAAGGGATCAACTGGACATGACCATTTAATGTGAAAAGATGATGTGTTAAGAAACTCTGTTAAGAGACAATTTCGACATACCACCTGTGCTAGGCAGCAGCCATTTTTATATTTGTGCCAGTGTTAAAGAGTGATAAGTGTGATAAACACTTTCACATATGAAAGCAGAACTACATTTGGACCATGACAGACAGGAATATATAACAAATCATAAATGTTTTAGCTAAAATTTCTGTGAATATGGAATAAAAGGACCTATAATTAATAACTGGCTTGGCTGCTTTTGTCAATAATAAGATTTTTATAGGACAACTTTGGGACTCTCCCAAAGTCACCCCACAGATATTGTAACTAATTTTTACTATCTCTTTTGTTTTAGGAACTGTCAAACTATGGTACAGAAATATAAATGGGCTCTGATGTCAAGGAGATATAGAAATTATACTGAGAAAAGGCTCAAAAAGGCTGTTAATGCAATTAAAATGAAAACCCTGATGCACCAGAAGGCATCTCAAAAGTATGGAATCCCAAAAAATACACTTCTACTAAAGGTTAAAGAAAGGCACGGGGGAACAGTGGGCAGGCATTGCATATTTAAAAACCTTTATAAATTTTTGGATCCCACATGCGGACATTCAACCTCCAATGTACAGTAAAGGCATACCTTGAGAGATTTGGCAGGAAGAAAGCAATATTTAAAAACAACTTCCCTGGAATAGACTGTGCAAGACAATTTATGCAAAGGCACAATGCTGTTGCGACACACAAGGCAGTGATAAATATCACATATACAAGAGCAGCAATGAAGAAATCATGAATACATTCTTCAACAATTTGGAGATAGAAATGGAAGGTGTTCCACCTGAGAATGTGTGGAATTATGACATAACCAATTTAGTTGATGGTCTGAAGTGTTGAAAAATAATTATTAAAAAGCAACAAACTATCCTGAACAAATACAGAACTTGTTAAAAGCCTGTACCTTGGGTGTGTGGTGATGCAGTGGCAACACTCATCCCCCTTTACATAAATTACAAAGCTAACAAACTATTGGGACACATGAATGAAAAACTGGGCACCAGGAGCTAGGTATAATAGAACCAGGAGTGGGTGGTTTCACAGACAGTGCTTTGAGGAGTGGTATAAACCAGTCCTCAAAGCAAATCCAATTGCTCCTACCTACACTACTGGCCATTAAAATTGCTACACCACGAAGATGATGTGCTACAGATACAAAATTTAACCAACAGGAAGAAGATGCTGTGATATGCAAATGATTAGCTTTTCACAGCATTCACACAAGGTTGGCGCTGGTGGTGACACCTACAACGTGCTGACATGAGGAAAGTTTTCAACTTATTTCTCATACACAAACACCAGTTGACTGGCGTTGCCTGGTGAAACATTGTTGTGATGCCTCGTGTAAGGAGGAGAAATGCGTACCATTACATTTCTGACTTTGATAAAGGTCGGATTGTAGCCTATCACGATTGCAGTTTATCGTATCACGACATTGCTGCTCGCGTTGGTTGAGAGCCAATGACTGTTAGCAGAATATGGAATTGGTGGGTTCAGGAGGGTAATATGGAATGCCGTGCTGGATCCCAATGGCCTCGTATCACTAGCAGTCGAGATGACAGGCATCTTATCGGCATGGCTGTAACAGATTGTGCAGCCACGCCTCGATCCCTGAGTCAACAGATGGGGACGTTTGCAAGACAACAACCATCTGCACGAACAGTTTGATGACGTTTGCAGCAGCATCGGGGTGAACACACATTGGAAGCGTGTATTCATCATTGCCATTCTGGCATATCACCCGGCATGATGGTATGGGGTGCCATTGGTTACACGTCTCGGTCACCTCTTGTTCGCATTGACAGCACTTTGAACAGTGGACATTACATTTCAGATGTGTTATGACCAATGGCTCTACCCTTCATTCACTCCCTGCAAAACCCTACACTGCAGCAGGATAATGCACGACTGCATGTTGCAGGTCCTGTACAGGCCATTCTGGATACAGAAAATGTTCGACTGCTGCCCTGGCAGCACATTCTCCAGATCTCTCACCAATTGAAAATGTCTGGTCAATGGTGGCCGAGCAACTGGCTCATTACAATATGCCAGTCTCACTCTTGATGAACTGTAGTATTGTGTTGAAGCTGCACGGGCAGCTGTATCTGTACACGCCATCCAAGCTCTGTTTGACTCAATGCCCAGGCATATCAAGGCCGTTATTATGGCCAGAGGTGGTTGTTCTGGGTACTGATTTCTCAGGATCTACGCACCCAAATTCCATGAAAATGTAATCACATGTCAGTTCTAGCATAATATATTTGTCCAATGAATACCTGTTTATCATCTGCATTTCTTCTTGGTGTAGCAATTTTAATAGTCAGTAGTGTATCTTGAGATGACGAGATGGTGTTAAGCTTATTATAGGTAAAAACCTGAGATCACATATCAATCTTGAAGTGCTCCAGCTGTGTGAAGAGTACAACATAAAAATAATTACACTGCCGCTGAATGTAACCCACCTTCTGCAGTTGCTTGATGTTGCATACTTTCGACCTTTGAAAGTACAGTAGCAGAAAACTGGAAATAGATGGCAGTGGGCAAACGGTGCAGCTCTACGCCAAAGAACCAATTCCCCATCTTGCTCAAGAAGTTGTGTGAATGCATGACCTCAAGAGGAGATAACTTGCAGCAGGCTTCCACAAGACTGGCATCTGCACCATGAATCACCAAATTGTGCTGGAAAGGCTTCCATCATTCATAATGGCCCAGGAAACAAACCTCACCACAGCCATCAGTGACACCTTCATAGATCAACTTGTACAGAAGAGAAATGAAGCAACTCAGAAGCATCAAACAGTGAGACATAAAAATTTACATATTCCACAGGAAAGAGCATTTCTGCAGAGGACATTCTTGTTGCCACAATGAATGAACCATCCACTTCAAAAGAAAGAGCTGAAACTGCACAGAGATCTTGTCATCTGGCAAAGACAACAGTAAACAAAGAGGGCACAGACAGCAACAATGATGCAAGCTTGTCTTCTGTACCTTATGCAAAATCAGATGACAGTGTAACCATGGATGTTTAGGATGAAGAAGATGGATCTGAAGACACTGACTAGTCTTCACCAACCCACTTGGTTATGTCTCGTGGGAACTAAATGGAGAATATGTGTGAGGGGATGCATTTACTTGTCATATATGAAGGTGAACTGTATCCATTACAAGTCACAAAAAGAGCAACAAAGTGTCATGTGGTTTCTGACATGGAAAAATGTGGGAACAAGTGGAAGTGGCCCGAGCAAGAGGCTCTTGTAGAATATGCTTCAGAAAACATCAGCCCATCGGAGCAAGTTGGTCATCGAGATATTTTTTATGTTAAGGAGTTGGGACTGTATGTGCTGGACTGAATTTTATCAGATGCCTTTTTTCTGGTTTCTGGTCATTTGCAATTTTTCATGACTTTGTATCTGTTTGCAGTTACTTGTTAATTTATCAAATTCTTTAATGTGTTTAATCTATAATTTTTTTCAGAAGTTTTACTTTTCTATTACTTTTATGACATTGTGGTGTAGCCAATTCTGGTCAAAATAAAGAGTTGGCTGTCTAATATTAGGACAGTTCTTTTTATTAATTGGTTTTGGCCTGAAAAATTACTTGCCCAAACATTACCCCAACCCATTGAGTAAAATTGGGACAAAATCTAAGGGGGCTCACTTGGCAAGGAATGGTTACAGAGCAGAATGTGTTTCATATTCAAAAAGCAGAAGGTTACATCCATCAAACTAACTTGCATTTAGTCATTTAACATGCTAAAGCTTTTCAGAAATCCAGGAAAATACTAAAACCTTTCCCAAAGTATCCACAGTTTATGTTATTTATTTTAAATTTGTTGCAAGATAGGTCAACTGAGTAATGTTCGTGGGTGGGAAACAGTGGGAAGTTCAGTGAACTTATAGTTCTATGATAGGGACTGGATTACCTGTAGCCAATAAGGTGTATACACTACTTAATAGGCATAAGGAATTTACTGAGTGAATCTCTTTATTCTTACACAGGTTATTAAGGGGTGAGCCAAGAGTAAATAATCTTGTACGATTACTTTGCTAGTTTGTAAATGGTCATTCAATGGACTTAATGGCACCTGTAAAAAAGGAGAAAAACCAGTGGGCTAGTGTCATTTAGGTTAAGTATGTAGCCATTGAACCTTATGGTTTACGCTGACTACTATAAGGGAAAAGCTGAAGGTACTGTCCAAATATCAATTTGTAGGATGTATGTTGAGTCCTTGTAGAATTACCATTAGCTAAGATCCAGAGGCTGGATCTACCAAAGAGGGGAGGTGAGTAGTGCCACTATTATTTTTTGGTGCTACTGTATAAGATAATGATGATGCCACAGCTAATACAACAGACCATGCAAGTGGGCCAGACCAGAGCCAATCAAACACTGCTTACTCAGGTAGTGTCTGCTGATACAACAAAAACTTCTGCTACAGCACAGGTAAATACCACATCATGGGCCAAGTAAGGGACCAGCATCATAATGACAATGGCACAGCAGGAAGACAGAGTCACTGCAGCATGATGACCTCATTACTTCATGACCAAGTTATTGGGACTATTTGATGAGAATCTGTGCCTTGGGAAAAGAAATATACACAAAGCCCATATAAATACCCTCACATTTAGATATATGCATGCAGTCTGGCAGCTTTAAGCTTTGAGGAAAGGTCAATGCTGGTCTATGGGTCTACATGAATCTACAAGGTGCCACCATGAGACTTGGTCTCCACTAACTGTAGACTGCCTCTGAGACAAATATTGTGGACTTAGTGTCTTCCTGCCATTGGGCAACCTCTGGGTCTACTTCCAGTCACTGCCAGCTACCCTGGAGGGTCACTGCTTGAGACCAGGGTGGTACAATTTCCCAATCATCCATTGTGGACATACTGTTACTGTCCACCTCCACTTGCAAGGGTGGGCAATACTGCTGTGAGCTGTCTTCTGCAATGTCTGGAGTGGGACACCATGCCGACCAGTTCATCCTCGCTGAGCTGTGAAGTTGTGTCCAGTCAGCACACCTGCAGCCCAGGCCACAACATATAACTCATATCAAGTGCTGGAGATGGTAGGCAGCCTACCTACTTCATCTCCACACCTGCTGCCTTTGTCAGGTGCTCTAGAGGGCATTGCCAATGCAGAACATTGTTGTAGTGTGTTCACTAATAAAATTTATTTTAATCAATATTGTTTTCATATTGATATGGCTGACAGTTACCAAGCTTCCAACAATTACTCCAACACTACCCTGCCATGGGTAGTGAACTTTTGGCTCCTGATACTAACAACATGCTTCCATCACCCACCATAGCTACCTTGCCCTGGGTCCTGAACTACTGACTCCTGACAATAACAAAACACTTCCACCACCCATTGTAGTGGCCATCCATCCCTGACTCTTACATTATACTGAAATTCTTGTCAATTATAGATGCCTTAGACTCTGTAGTTACATATGTCACTATGATTTTTCAAGACAAGGCCTTTACTCAGATCGTTTCTTGTGTCCTAAGCAAGGTTTTTGACAATGTAGAACATATGCCACTTCTGGATAAACATAAATTTCATAAGGTAAGAGACAATGGCATAAAAGTATTGAAAGCTAATGTAGAGGACTGTAAGTACTGATAAATTTTCTATGTTGTTAAAGAAAGATCTATGTTAGAACAAATTGGGATCAGGGTTGGGGTATTTTTGCCTCTCTTAATGATTAAAGACCTGTCCTCACACATAAGATGTCAAAATGTAAATCTCGATCTGGTGTGGGGTGACAAAGCCTTAGACAGAGTGACATTCACAAAATTGCTGGGGATTCATGTGGATGAAAACTTAAATTTTAATGACCATGTAATAAAACTTGCACAGAAACTTAATTCAGCCTGTTTTGCCCCCTGAATTATTGCAAATGTTTGTACCTCAGAGGGTGCCAGAATGGCATATTTCGGCTATTTTCAGTCTCTTGCCACATACGGAATAATATTTTGGGGTTCCACAACAGGGCGCCTAAAACAAATTTTTTTGTTGCAGAAAAGGGCCATCCGAAAATAACTCACAGCCATCCACAGACACACTGCAAACCCATATTCAAAAAGCTTAGAATACTTACTATACCATCATAATACATATACAAATGTGTATTGTATGTCAGGGCCAACATTGCATATTTTCAGACAAATGCCGCCTTTCATAACTACAATACCCGTAACAGAACAGCACTCCATACTCAGCAAACAAAAAGAATGAATACACAAAGGCATGTGAGCCATATCGGTACAAAACTGTACAATGCACTGCCAGTCAACATCAGGCAGTTAGAAGATGATAACAAATTTAAAACAGAATTTAAAAAATTTCTAGTAGAACAATGTTTTTGTTCTATAAATGACTATGTAGGTCAATAAATTTTTTCTGGTGATATTTATAAAGGCAAAATAGAAAATACTCTATCTGTACCTAATCATTCATTATCTAATCATTCATTACATTTACATACTTAAAGGACAGCTGTTGTGTGATGTAAATATATACTTAAGCAGTGTTGTGTAGGGAGGACAAAACTAAAGCCTTATGAAAAACAGACTATGCATTTAAAATAACAAGCAAGGCTGTATATAGGCTATATTAATTTCATTGTATTATTATTAACTTCATTGTATTATTTTGTTTTGTACTTTTTTACTATATATTGTTTGTGTTCCATTTCTTTGAAATGGCTTACATGTACCCTTGACAACATCCATACAATATTTATTGTCAACGGATGGATAAATAAAATAAATAAAAAATAAATAAATAAGGACCCAGGGAGTATTACATCGAGATGACACAATTTTACTTCACTATAATAACAACTGAAAGACTGCAGTATGCTATAATATTATGATAAGTCCATTGTTCAACCATCTTAAGTAAAACATAGAAAAAAGATGCATTGTTAGAATAAAGAACTGCCACAAGAGACGTATTTATGTATCATGTCACAGACTATCATACTCAGTTAACCACTATGAACTAATTAGCCATACACTGTTCAATATGCTCCCACTTGGTGGTACAAGAACTTCCTGAAAATATATTGAAACAAATATTTATGACAGTTTAGTTGCCCATCTATTCAATAACCTGAATGAACTGTGATGTCAATAGCGGAACTATTGTATTTTTGTGGACATTAATAAAATTATTGAATAATGTGTGTGATACTTTTTCTTTTCTTTGCTGTAATGCCCAACCAATTACAAAACTATTGGTGTAAGGGAGGGTGTTGTACCTTGAGGATAGTATTCCTAGGAACACATGAAGTTTCTTGGTTGGTGTTTCAATACAGTGACCAATTTTAGAATTACAAAAAGGAATACACACTAGAACTATCTGGGATTTTTTTATTTTCTGCTTGTTTTGTTGTGATACATGAGGTTGTGTTTGTAAACATTTTGAGTTTCACATATTTAAGTGCTTTATAATATTTTAAAGTTATTTGGAAGTACTTATTAACTCTTTGGTTACATAAATTTTTGGTGACTAAAATTCCACATATTTTTGAAACTACTTATATAACATGTGGGTGGTTAAACCATACTTCATCACCCAGGCATCATCTTGTATATTGAAAAGGAAGGTCTACTACCATGGAACTTGTGATACATGCAAATGAAATGAGTTTCTTTAATGTCTTAACAATTTTACCTCTCTTGAAAATGGCAATTTTTGTTGGTTTTCAAGAGCTTCTATTTCAAAATATATTTAACTTGTAACTGGTTTTTAATAATACTTCTACTCAACTGGATTTCACTGACTGATTTTAGTATGCAGTGGAATAATGATGTAACACATACACCATTAAATACAGTACTGAGAAGATTTTCCTGACTGGAATACTTTTAAATATCATTAGTTATTCCTAGGTTCATGGCTATGTTGTACCTTGGACCATTTTTTCACATTTGGAAAAACCTTACTTTCCAGTAGAAATTTTTGTCATTTCAGGAAAACACTGTAGTCCATTAAAAGTGAATGCAATAATTTTAAATCAAATTAGAAAATATATTAAACTTCCACTGCACAGCAAAGGTATGTTCTAATTTACAACACTGTTCCATAATTATTAAGATACACCATTTCCTATAGCATGTACATTCTGCTCCATTATACCTCATTGACATGCTTTTAGTATATCCTTTGATTTTGACACTGCATAATGGAATTTGCTTTCACATTTTCACTTGGCCTAGTGTACATAATTTCTCCACAGTCCTAATCACACAGTTTTGATAGATTTTTTTATACACAGCCAGAGTTTGAAATCATTGACAATATTCCTCCTGGGCTTTGCAATTTTAATAAATGTAAGCATCTGTCACTTAATATTTTATATACATTTTCCCCATTTAACATAGGATTTAGCCACACTAATCAAAACACAACTCACACTATGTAATATACAGAAACTAAGTGAAACAGTGATGAAAAATTAAAGTAGGAATGAAATTATGGACTACTGCACATGAATAACTTGGATAATATAAGTGAGTTATCTAAGCCATTGAAGAGCATAAACAGATCACGCTAATTCTTGAGAAATAAAATTTTGGTGTGTTGTAGATTCATGCTGAGATGTGGGCAATGAAATGGCATAGCTGAGGCCCGTGCATTTCATAAATGTGACATTACTCGTGGGAATAGAAAGAAGGCAGTGATGACATTTAGTCATGAATCTGTCAAAAGACTAGTAGTATTCAAAAAGTTGGAATTTGAGAAAGTTTGATAGCTTTTAAATTCGCTTGAGCAGCTCTAATGGATAAATAATCAACCTGTAACATGTCTGACTCATTTTCTATATCTGTTCAAGATTTGGTTACTGGGGACCATCATATAACTAGCATAACAACAGCATAGCACTAACAGAAAAAATGAATATTAGAACACATCTAATATTAGGAGACAATGACAGCAGTGAATTCCTGATGAGTAACTTAGCCAAAAATGGACACCTGCATACAGAATTGGAAACGTTAAATCAAGGAACAAATATCACATTTGCTACTCTAACTTCTTCAGTAATTAAGTGTAATTTTTAACCACATCAGACAATGTTACAATATTTTTCTCTTCTTGAACATTATAGTGGGAAACAATTTTAATGTCCCAATAAAATGTTAATGTTCTAGGACATCGTAACATTCAACAAAAGTATAACTGAGGAAAACAATGCACTACCTATAAATGTTTGTGAAGCACTATGAAACATAATTCGTTGTAATGAAAGAAATTAATAATAAGACACACAACAAATGTAGTACAAGAAATCACTGTTTTAATACTCTACAGATTTATTCTCTTTCAACAATAATTTCCAAGGAACTCTGCACATCTATTTATTAGGAAAAATTAAGAAAATTAGATACTTCATTCATTAATATGATTCAGAAATCATCTCCTTTGAAAAGGTATAGTAGAATTTGTTATAGAGCCGTTATTAAAGAAGAATTGATACGAAATCTATAACATTTTGAGTCAGATTTGGGAGATATATGATAGCAACATTGTAACATAAGTTGAAAAATAAATCAAAACACTATTTTTGTGTAATAAATACTGCAACAACAGTTTTAGACGCACCTGAAACTAGTCACCCAGAGGAGAACTTAGTAAGTAGAATGTTGCTGAACTTCACTGAGAATGTTGCTGAACTTTACTAGCTATGAACTGCTCCTAATAATATAACAAATTTTTCTACAAATATCACTGTAATGTAACAGAATGTACATGCAGCAGAAGCATAATAAAACAAGTTAACTGACATTACTTCAATCCCTGGTTGTCCATAGGCCACATATATTCTTGACAAGGATAATTTGTAGCTTAAGGTGAATATGAAACCATAATTGTTCATTAGCTTAGCAATATATAAATTATTTCAAACATGATGTACTAATTATTGAATAGCATAATACTGAATTATTTTCTGCATTTTAAGTTTCTTGGTTCACAGGACAGATAATAAACAGCAAAATAGTATAGCAGGATGTTTAGATTTTTTTATGGACAAATATTATAAGATGAATATTATGGAAAACTTAATACTTACTTTCCTGAAAGAGAGCAATATGTAGAAAACAATGACTTTAAAGTGATACAATGTCCCTGGATGTAGATAAATTCCAAAAACTGGAGAGTGTGGTTCTGAACTAAAACACTTTAAAACAAGGGTTATAACCAGTGAAAGTATAAGAAATGTGTACATATTTGGGTAAATGCAGTAAACTCTGTCTTACAGACAGTCTGTGTAACTGAAGATTAACTACTGCAAGAAACAGGAGACATAAATCTCTATTATCTTCAACAGGAGATTAGATAAACATACAGGTGCTGTTGAAGTTAAGGGAAAGAGCAACTGATACTGTACAGAAATTATGTCCCTGGAGATAAAGATGGAACAACATTAGGACTCTACTAATGCATTAATCTGTGAATGGCACTCATGCACCTTCCTTGTTATACCGACAGAAAATACATGTATAAACATTGTCACTATTAGACTAGAATAGCTGTTATCTTCCACATTGACAATAACCTATAGAATATCCATGAACATGAATAAGGTTGATGGTTAGAAATTTTCTGATAACTAATAATTGTCTTGAATAATTTTAGTGCTGAAGGCACTTTCACTCTAGCAATTTCAACACTACACATAACACACACTGGTTTTGTAACTAAAAGAAAATGCCTTTCTTGCAAGATGCAACCAAAGCTATTTGTCTATTCATCTTTAGTGCAAAGTTAACAACAAAAATAGTTGGTTCTGTTGTCTTACTGAATGTCTTACAAGCATCATAAGCTTGCAATGTGCTGGAGTCTCAGCTTAGCTCTGTAGCGAGATTAATACACTGATTAATTCATATGTTACAGAAACACTTACGGTTCATGGTAATTATGCTCAACGGCAATCAGTGTGCCACAATATGTGTTCATATTTTTTAATCCAAACATGACAGACAAATTGACTGCTTAATTTAGGGAAATTGCTGATATAACAACGAAATTTTAAAATGAATTCAGAAGTTCTACATGTACTACTGTGAAGAAAATTGATAATTATTGAAGTCAGTTTTGAGAGTTTGAAAATTATGAATTGTTTCTGAATAATCAGATGTATCACTTTTGAAGGTTTAATGTTCCAGCAACTTTAAATCTACTGTAACTATATTTGCATGGAGTCTTCCATAATTTTTTATCTGGTTCTTACTAGAAGTATTCTAACTAGAACCTTTTGCTTACTGTTTTTCCCTGTAACACCTCTTACATACAGCATACAGCAAGATTTCATTTAAAATATTTGATATTCTTCTTGGAACATACTGTGGATCTAGAATAATGATGAGCTCCAGCAGATAATTTCATCAGTTTTCTGCAAATGACTGCTAGTGTTTACAGTCTCAGTTGGGGCCACCTATATATCTCTTTCTTTTATTTTCTTCATGCAGAAACGTGCTGTCTGTGCAGAGATCCACAAAGAGATGAACCCACACTACTTCGAATTATAATCATTGAGCTTCTGCTTCAGCATGAATAAGTGGGGAAGCACTGGGATGGATTTTGAAGGTACCAGTACAACAACACTTCTCTTACATTTCAGTAGAGAGAATGTTTGGTGAATCTTCTAAACATTGTGTTTATCTAAAAATTATTTGATGTTATTTACTGATTAGAAAGTGCTACCTTACAACTTTTGCAGACACTGCTTTTACCAACTGAAGTATCTGCACCCTGCTCACAGCTCATTTCTGCTTGATAATACACACACACACACACACACACACACACACACACACACACACACATTGAAAATATGCATTATATTACCTCATAACAAATTGCTAAAAACTGAATACAGAGTTCAGTGAGAAATAAATGTATTGAGAAACTAAGGCAGGTGCATGTGGTTAACAAGTCGCTGGGCTTTCAAAGGATGAATCAGCTACTTTACTACATGCTAAAACCCCCAACATATAAGCCATATGCCACAAGCACCACAATGTTGGGGGGGGGGGGGGGGGAGATGTTAGGCACAAAGAAGTGATAGGTGGGGAGAGGAGAGGATTGCGTCCTCCAGTACGAAGCATTAGTGCACACTGACAAGGTAATTTCATCTCTTAGGTAATAGGTTCAAAATAGCTCTGAGCACTATGGGACTTAACATCTGAAAGGTAATAGGTCAGATACGTATTAATCCTTTTGTTGCAGTAAAAGTGGGGCATCATATATGCTTTTGATCTTTCTTTCTGTTGCGTATATTCAGTATAGCACTTGTAGGACACTGAGGGAATCAGCGTAGATGGAAAATTTCCTTTCTCAATTACGCCACATCTGCTCCAATTCTTCAGAATCACACACATGTCAGCAGTGAATACTGCAAATTTGTTGAGAAGTCAGGTAAGATCACTCAACAACCAAAGGAATCCCCTTCCCTTAACCATCCATACTACAAGTCTGTCTCCATAGCTAACTGGTCTGCTTGTCTGTTATGTGGATGACTCAGATTCAATATTTAGTATCGTCAGGGATTTTTCCTCGGTGAGAGGACTGGAACAGAGTGACCTCAGCCTTTAGATGCCAATTGAGGAGCTGTGCAAGTGAAAAGTAGCAATCCAAGGTCTAGGAAGCCGACAATGGCTGGGAGAGCAGTTTGCTGATCCTGTGCTCCTCTACTCTATCTAAAAAATGCCATTCTCAGAGGATAATGCAATAGAGCAGCCAGTTGGTGTTGAATAAACCATCAGGGACAGTATGCACAGCTGGTTAGTTGGCTATATATGTTACAATAAAACCATGTTTATTTTCTAAAATTTTACAAAAAAAATGAAAATTAAAAATTACAGTTACAGTGCATTCTTTTTTGAATGTAGGAAATAATACAAGAATTCTGGGCCTCTTAAGAAGACAAGGAAGGTTTCTACTCTGCTCTGCACAGAAAATATGAATATTTGCCACACCAGTTGGGAAGCTAATCTTATCGACTCATTATGTCATAGCAATGTAATGCAATCACAGTGAGTGTTTCAGAGGGAAATTCAAAAGTCAGATGAACAAGTGTGTTATGCATAAAACAATACATTTTGCATGATAATTATACTGCTATCAATTGCAAAGAATTTCAAAAATTTTTCAACATCCCTATTACTCCATTTTGATGACTGTACCTGTCACTGTACTGCTATATACAGAGAACTGCTGTGGTGGCTGTACCTGTCATTATAGATGAATCACAAAAATGTTACAGGAAAGTAAAAATATCACTTTAATTTTTGTGAGTTAGTAATCACAAAATTTCATCTGGTAGAGTCTGCACCATGGTTTCAGTATTTTACTAGAGTCAGCAAGAGAAGATCCCTTACAGTCATAATGGGTTTGACATATCTGCTTTGCATGTCTACCTGAACCAATCTCATAATGCAGTTTTTTATGTCTCTATGGCATCGTCTCATTGTTGTCTCAACTCTGTAGAAGACTATTTATTGTTTTCACCTACAGCCATTTGCATTTCATAGTTGAAAGCTGGAAACAGTGCTGCCAGCTGCCAGGGATCTTCTTTCATTGACTCTGCTATAGGGGGCTCTAGATTCTAAGTATGGCCCTGGATGGTACAGACAGTCAATGTAACTTCAACATCAGTTGGGGACACCAAGGTAGTGCTTGCACCCAGCCAATGGATAAGTCAGGGTCATCTCTGCTCATTAATCCACTAGAGGACAGGCTAACATCATATTGACCTAAAGACTGTGGGATGGATGCCTCAGTGGTATGCTGGAACATGTGTGTATTATGATCTAGTGATTTCTAGATGCTGGCTTGGTGTACAGATACAGCAGGCATCAAGTTCACGTTGCTGACCACATCTTTAGGCAGCTTCCTTCCAAGTACTTCTCTGTCTCGCATATGTATGGAGAATGGGAAGTAGTCACTGGAGTGCAGAATGTTAATCACTTCTCACTGAGCCAAGTGTGTGAGGGTAGCAATATTGATCATGGGGAATGACTCCGTAATAGAACTGAAGGGTGAGTACTGCCCTATGTTCAGAATACTTAGGTCTTCTGTCAGTATTTAGTTCTCTATGGATTTACCCAGGAACAAATAGTAGAGCTGCTCCATATCACATTCTGTGCATTAAAACCTCCACATATGAAGAATGGTCACAGGAGCTGTGCGGTAAAATTGCTGAAAGCCTCCTGATCTACTGTTTGATGAGTGGGGCATATTGAAAAAACATATTGTCACCCTATAGTTCCCATACACAGTGGCAGCCTACCTGTAAGTTGGAAGTGAGGGGCTATTCCACTCTCCCCAGTAAGGTATTGTCCTTTCCGTGGAGGCTATGTCCATTTAGAACAGACATCAGAATCCTTAAAATGTATCTCTTGTAGAAACAAGCACAATGGTACTCCCTGTGTTAGAAGTTTTAGTACCTCCAGAATCCTCTGCACTATGGGACCCTTCTTCTCTTTCCCCCTTCTTTCCACTGGGGTGACATCTGGGAGTAGTTGCTGATTTTGGAGTAAATGCCCTTTAGCAACTGTACTTAGAAATACAGGTGTTCATGCTGGCACTATTTAGCTGTGTTTGTGCTGAGGCATCTGCTTTTTGGGTTGGTGTTTTAAGAGCCAAAGCAGATAAGGTATGAAGCAATGAATGTTGGAATTTATATAGCTTTGTAGATCTATTTTGTTTCACTGTATGTAATCTGCTTTGTTGTCTCGAGTTCCTCCATATTCCTTTCTTGGGAACTTTTAGTGCATTCTCTGCTCCAGACCATGTTATCCCCAGAGCAAGAAATTACCTTTGATAAGATGAGCAAATGACTTCATTGTGGACAGCCTTTTATTGATGTTCATCTAATAACCACTTCTGAAGGCCCTATCCATTCCACTCATATGCTCTTTCAAGCCCTTTGCCACCTTTGCCAGGATTACTACTTCATATCTTAACCTCAAAGTTTACTCTTCTCCCTGAATTTTAATACCGTCTCCAAATTTTTCTTTGCTACCTTCAGCATGTCAAAGAGTGTACTTCATTCAGCATTCTCAAAAATCTTATCTACATGTACAAATGCTATAAATGAAGTCTTGCCTTTTCTCTGGCTACCTTCTGAAATAAGTTGTAGGTTGAATATTGTCTTGCATGTTCCTTCATTTCTCTGGAAGCTTAACTGATCTTTACTGAGGCTGGATTCTATCAGTTTTTCCATTCTCCCAAAAATAATTCATGTCGTATTTTGCTACCATGACTTATGAAACAGGTGGTTTGGTAGTATTCACACCCATCATCACCTGCCTTCTTTGGAATAGGTATTATTACATTTTTCTTGAAGTCTGCAAGTGTTTTGCCTGTCACATATATCTTTTACACAAGATGGCATAGTTTTATCATGTCTGACTTCTGAAGGATCCCAATAATTCTGAGGGAACCTCACCTACACCTTGTTTCAGTTTTGTTCTTTTACTGTTCTGTTAGATTCCTCTCAAAGTATACCTCCCATCTTCCTCTGGTATCTTTTCTGTTTCTAAAATATCATCTTAATATTCATTTCTCTTGTATAACCCTTCTATATATTTCTTCCATCTTCTGACTTCCCTTCTTTGCTTAGTACTGGCTTGTCATCCAAGTTCTTGATGTTCATACAGCTGCTTCTCTTTCTACAAATGTTTCTTTAATTTTCCTGTAGGTAGCATCTAGCTTTTCCATCATGGCCCATGAGGACGATAGGCTGTGGTACATACTTCACAGCACATGGCACTGTATGTCTTAAAAGTGCCAGTAGCTGTCTGCAATAGGGAGAAAGTAAGTGTTTCAGATGAGTTTAATAATTCTTGACTGCACGTTTAAATGCATGCAAGCTCTCAATAGCACATAACAAAATTAAGACCTTTAATGGGTACTTTTTCAGTTACATATTGATTTACTATGGACCCTGCATGGAGCTGAGCATCTGCAAAGTATGGTAGACAGGCTGACTAGTGTGATGGTACAAGTTCATTGTGGGGCCCATATTTCTAGTGGCCCACATTTCCCACAGTCATACATGACTGTTTGGCCTCGTGTTTGTCCTCCAACCACACCTGCTTTGTCATTTTGCAGTTGCTGTCAATCAGATTTTTTAGACATCTGTATGTACTTTTTACTATTTGATTTCCTATATTTTTATATTTTCTACTTCTGTCCATTACTTTGAGCATCTTCTTATTGTATTTTTGTCTTCCAATTCAGTCATTTGTCTAACATTCCTCTTGAAACTCTTAACATTCTCTAGTGCTTTCAACTTATCCAGGTCCCATCTCCTTAATTTCCTATCTTTCTGAAATTTTTTTTTGGTTTTAATCAGCAGTTTGTAAGAAATTAATTATGGTCATAGTCCACATTTGCCCCTGAAAATATTTTGTACTTAAAAATGTGGTTTCAAAATCACTGTCTTACCATTATATAGTCTATATGAAACTTTCTGGTGTCTGCAGATCTCTTCAATATATACAAACTTCTTTCATGATTTTTAAACCAACTGCTGGCAATGAATAATTTATGCTCTATGCAAAATACTACCAGCTGGCTCTCTCTTTCATTTCATACATCCAGTCCATGTCCTTCTGCTATTTTTCCTTCTTTTTCTTTTCCTACTACCAAGTTCCAGTCACCCAGCACAAGTAAATTTTTGTCTCCCTTAACTATCTGAACAATTTTTTTTTTATCTCATCGTAAATTCTTTCAGTCTCTACCCCATCTGTAGAGCTAGTTGGCTTATAAACCTTTACTAATGTGGAGAATGTTGTCTTTATGTCTATCTTGGTTCTGATAATTGATTCACTATGCTGCTCATAGTAGTCTACCCACCATCCTATTTTCTTATTCATTATCAGGCCTACTCTTGCATTACCTTACATTTTGTACTGATAACCCTGTACTCACCTGCCCAGAAATCCTTTTCTTCCTTCAACTGCACATCACTATTTTCCACTATTTCTAACTTCTACCTACTCACTAGCCTTTTTAAAATTTCCTAATCTACCTACCCAATTAATGACTAACATTCCAATCCACTGACCTGTAATATGCCAATTTTGTTGTGAATATGACACAACATCCTCCAGTCCCCACCTGGAGATCCAAATGGGGGAGTGTTTCACCTCTGGAATCTTCACCCAATCATTATTAAATCATACAGCAGATACAGGGTGTTTCAAAAATGACCGGTATATTTGAAACGGCAATAAAAACTAAACGAGCAGCGATAGAAATACACCGTTTGTTGCAATATGCTTGGGACAACAGTACATTTTCAGGCAGACAAACTTTCGAAATTACAGAGAAGTACTTGGAAGGAAGCTGCCTAAAGATGTGGTCAGCAACGTGAACTTGATGCCTGCTGTATCTGTACACCAAGCCAGCATCTAGAAATCACTAGATCATAATACACACATGTTCCAGCATACCACTGAGGCATCCATCCCACAGTCTTTAGGTCAATATGATGTTAGCCTGTCCTCTAGTGGATTAATGAGCAGAGATGACCCTGACTTATCCATTGGCTGGGTGCAAACAAACTGCCCAGTTGACCTAGCATCATTATGTAAATAAACCAGTGTAATTTGAAACTTTCTCTCTGCTCATTATTGTTATATGTGTTATCATTTATTATTATACAGTTCTGTCACAGTCTTCTTTTTTTTTAAACATTCTGAACAAATAATATTCACATGTTCCAAATAGAGATATTTACTACAGTCACAGCAGCTGTACGTGGTAGGGGTGTTATTTCTCCTGTCACAGTAGGAACACTGTCCTCTCTATTTGTTAGGATGTTGACTGGGCCTTTGAAAATTTCACAAATCCTTGAAGGAATATTAGGCAGTATGCTACTCATGGCAGCTCAGACTCACACATGTTCTGTAACAAGCTCATAAGACAACTGGTACAGAAAATCTCTTCATGGAGAGCAGCTCTCTGGGTTTTTAACAGCATGAGTCACTAAGGAATTGATACCTCCAACATTCGTTAATGAATAAAATATGACCATAGACCATCAGTGAGTACGTCTTGTACAACTGTAGGCAGCACACATCTTGTCACACATGTCTACAGCTCCTTTTGTCTTGTTATACATGACTATCATTTCTGCTTTGCCTGTCTCTTCATAAACTCATCATGGTGTAGACTGGATACCAGTACAACATTTTTGTCTTTCTTAGGAACATATGATACAAGATGTAAGATCCTCTAAAGGCAAACATATTTGCACCCATGTGACATTTACTTGGCTTTGTGAATTCAAGTGGCAATTCCTTTTTGTTTTATCGTATGGTTCCTAACAAAGTTAGCTGAAAGTCATTTTTATTGCTTCAGCCAACTGATGACTGGTAAACCAATTATCCACTGTGATATTCCTGCCAGTTCTTTTGATGGAGCTACACAGTCTATGACCTACAGCAGCTGGAGTGTTATTTACATAATATGTTATTTACATAATATGGCCCCTCTGGTTGTGTTCAGTCATACACTTCCAAATCAATAGTATAATACATCCTGGTATTAAAAAGAACAAATATTTTTTAATCCATATTTGTTCGTCTTGCTGGGTATATCCTGTCTAAAATTACAATTGCCTCCAAATGCCACTAACTTCCATCATTTGTGAGGTATTCAAAGGGAGTATGCTGTTTTGCAATTCTGGAAAAACATGTCAAAAAGTTTCTTGTTGGAGCTAACTTGTCATATTTCAGTCTTTCTTCCCTTGTGAACTTGTCATCAAATCACAGATATCTTAGAAGGAAGTGAAATCTACACAGGGACACGGTGGGCCTAAAAATTTCTACCACTGTACCATCAGTCTTTCATAGATTGCCTGCCTTTAGATGGTTAGCATTCAACATTCCAGCCAAATACAGTAAACCTATTAGAGCTTGAATTTCACTTGGAGTCATAGTGTTACAGTCACAGTGTCTGGAAAATTTACTTCTCTAGAACTCAATAAACAGGTTCATGTTTTCTTCTATTGCGCTGATAATATTAACAGTAAAAAAGAGCCTCCAAATTTCAGTTGGTGTTTGCAGACCTTTTGCGGTAGGCTTTGCATTTTGGGATAGAAGATGGATTATTGTATTTCTGGAGATGGTTCTAGCATTTTTTGAATGTACATTGTAAGGTAACGAAGTATAATATGAAGCTCTTCCAAGTAGTTCATAATTTAAATTTAAATTACAGCAGTAGAAATAATATGTTGGGCTGGTGTACTTCAATCAAAACGTTTCATAGTAGAATTAAGTTATAAAGATGTTTAGAACAACTGCAAAGTAAGTTCTTATTTTATTAAGAAGATACCATTCAGTTTTGATCTTTGTAGTTCCAGACAAGTATTTGTATGTCTCATATTTCATGCAAAGATGTCATTAAATGAAGGGAGAGGCATGAAACTGTGCCAAAACATGGAGTGATTTCCAATTATGTAATCTGATAGCACGTCATAAATTAGTTCTGATTTTAATTTTCCATGCTAAAGAATAAAATTATGTATTAAATGCAGAGTGAAAACAGTGTAGTGCAAAATGGCATGAAAATACTTGTATTGTGTTTTGATGAGTGTTTTAGTTTCATTGCATAGTTTTTTTTTTATTGCAAGGAATTAAAAAATTGTGTGGTGATAAATGTGTCTAAAATTATATAATGTATTGAGGTTTAGTATTTAAATCTTATAAAAATTGTAAACAAATTGTGGCCATGTTTAGGAATTATTTTGATTAATGTAGTGTCACGTGACCCTACTCAGGACTGGGGATATGAGCGGGGAAAAAAACAGGTCTTTGGTTCATTATCTGTTGTGGTGGTAAGTTCGGAGCAGCAAAGTACCGCGAGTATAAGCATGGATGCGCGTGATATAGACAATTGTGTATTCAATTCACTGCTGTTCAAAGGCTAGCCAATATGACTCAGTATTAGGGGCACAAATGCAACCATTCACTACCAACTCCCTTTGCAGATGAGCCACATGAAAAATAGGTAGTGAACGAGCCCAAGTACAGTTGCAATTGAGGGCTCATCTGGGATAGGACTTTCTTCTCTATTCCATAATATTTCGGAATCGTGTGTCCGTCTGATGTTTACGTTTTTGAACAGTCAGTGTGGGGGCTCTGAGCTAAATCAGTGCATAAGCAGTAGCGGTGTGTTTGTGCTGGACAAATTACGTGCTGCCCCTTGGTTTACACAGCCTGCTGACCATGCACTACCACAGGCACCAATCACACGCAATCTTCCGTGCCGGGTCCACGTGTTGCCGCGGGTAAAACCATCATCCGTGCCGTGTCCATGCATTGCTGCGTGTAAAGCAGTCAACAAAGCTGTATCCACGTGCTGCCAAGGATCAATGCCATCATCCGTGCCACCAACCAACACATCTACATGCTGCCAGGGGCCACGCCACGTTTTCTCACTCCTGATCGAGTTTGCTGTACATCCACGGCACCGACTACAATTCATTGTGTAGCTGTGCTGCCGCTGCTGACTGCAGACTTAGCGTCACATGAGGATATAAAAGATGAGTACAGCCAGCAGCTATATTGCAAAATTGTGCTCTTCCATTAGCCATGGCCAATGAGGTGCATGAATCTCAAAGTGAAGGCGAATCTGTGGATGTTAGGAGTAACTACAGTAGCCCTAGCATGCCAAAATAAATAGGCTGGATACCAGGAAGTGACCTGAGTGCATTTTTTGTAAAACTTACTAGTACATTAGGAGAAATAGATTCAAAAATAGGGAATAAAACATCTGAAATAGTTGGAGAAATGGATTCAAAAATAGGGGATGTGGAATTGAGGCTTAGTGGTAAAATAAAGACAGTGAGTGAAAAATTTGATCAGCTAGATCTCAAATTCACTCAAATTACAGATAAAGTCAAAAAAATAGTTAAAATTGTTGAGGGAATTATTGAGAGAGTTGATGAGGTTGAAAAAGGACTAGTAGCCAAGGTGGACACTGTGCAAAGTAATCTTGTGGGGTAGATTCAGGCACAGGAAGAGAAATGCACATTATTTCAGAAACAAACAGAGGCAGACATTGAATCTATCAAGATAGGAGTGCTGGACTGCCATAAGGGGATTAATGACAATAAGGAAATGGAAGGGGAAATAAATGTCTTGAGGGAAACAGTTAATACTGTAGCAGCAGGGAATGGAAATCTGTTGTTGGGATATCCTATGGGGCATGGATTTCAATCAAAAACCTTTTAGTGGAGAGAATAAATACCATGCAGTTGACTTTTTAGCTGCGTGTAAAGACAACTTTGTGACAAGGATGAGTGAGCAGGCAAAAATTAAATATGTTAAGAGGTAGTTGGAAGGGGGAGCTCAAACATTGGCAAACCAAAATGATAAGAAATTTTGTGATTTTAAAACCTTTGAAAACCTGTTCTTGAACAAATGCTGGGGGCAGGCAAAACAAGATTGCAAAACGATTTTTTGAATGGACCTAGTTACAAGAGTGGAAAGGAAAGTATAAGAGAGTTCTGTGATAGAGAACTGAATAAATTAAATCATCTGGGTGGGCCACTGGGTGTATTAACAAAAATATCAACACTAAAGAGAAGATTACCAGAGCATCTGCAATGGGATTTGATTCACTGTGCAACAGATTCAGTGGAAAAATTTCTTAATTATGTGGATAATATGGATAAGGCATTATGTTACAGACCTAAATACATGGAACAGGGAGAGTGGAAGGTATCATGAAAGGGGAAACAGTATTAATTATGAGTACAGTAATAATCAGAACAGATGGAGAGAGGATAGAAGTGATCATAATAATCAGGATAGAGATTGGAGAAGCAGGTCACATAGATAGAAATTTGTGGGGGGGGGGGGGGGAGGGGGGGGGGAGAGAACTTTGAGCAGAGGAGGAGTGATAGAGAAGGTTTGAGAATAGAGGGAATGCCTGATACAAATGGACAGGGTAGGCAATCAAAAAACTAATTGATGCCTCACATAAGGTCCGCAGGGGGGCTGGTAATTTTGTGAACAGGGCCAGACAAGGACATGATGGGATGAATAATAAAGTCAGTAAGGAAAATAGGGAAATTTGAATGTGTCATACGGATGCTGCCTTAGGAAATGAGAATCTGTGGGGAGGTTTTAACAATTACAGAAAAAGAGATAAAAGGTATGACAGGAAAAAATGGAACAAGGCTAATATCAGCAATGAATAGTATGAATTTAACATTGATGACATGATTAAGAGGGAAGAGAAATTACAAGCAGAAGAGGACAATATTGCCTTGTGTGCAGCAAAATTCAGAGATGGAAGTAGTTTCATCAAAAGGGGAAACAGAAGTGGATATGGAATTAAGGGGCAATGTTCACAGTAGTAATGGATGTGATGAATGGGTAGAGATGTCTATCAGAAATAGTATGGAGAATTATGGTAAAGGTGAGAGAGGATTATACAGTGTGATGTAAAGGTTAATATGAGTGGAGTATTTGACAATGTGGAAAATGCTGGTAGATTACCTACTGATAGTGTTACTGTGCTTATGTGTGCAGGTGATGACTGTGGTAGTGATAATGAGTTCAATGCGGATATGGAAATATGTAATATGGAGAATGTTGCTGTAGGTTGCCCTGAAGATAAAATTGAAACCTTCGTTTTCTTAACTGATGAGGTGGGGGAAGTTTATGCAAAGATCTGGGATAAAGCATATAAGGATTTCAGTGTATCACCCTGTGGAACACCCAGCTGCAAGGTATATGAGGGAGCTGGGTAGGCTATGTAGGACATATTGCAGTAAAAAGCATAGCACGTGGGCAGAATATATAACTGTGTTTGAGGGTCATATGAACACAGTGAAGAGTTGTGCGACAAGATTCTCACCCTATGAGCTCATGAAAGATATCAAGTCAGACAATCTAATAGCAGAACACATATTTTCCTCCATCTCAAGGCTTGACGAGTCAAGAGAAGATGCAGCTGGCCAGACAGCAAATGTTAAAGAAAGGACATGAGACACAGAGGAGGCATGGAGAAAGGTATAAGACAACCAAGTTCAAGGAGGGAGATAAGGTGCTGGTGAGGAACAAGAAAAAAAATCGAGTGACGTTGATGACGAAATCAAAAAGTTACTTGAATTATACTATGGGCCCTTCAAGATAACTGGTTGTCCACACCCTAATGCTCATAGCTTGTTACATCCAGTGTCCAGAAAGCCATTTGGACTGAGAAATGTAACTGAGGGTAAGGAAGTGAGAGATTTCCATGTACACTATTGTGTCTAGTTAAGAAATTTTAGGATGTAATGGCTATTATAGGCAGCTATAAACATTATTGGGGGCTATGTATTTGTGTATGTATAATTGGAGATTATTTGTGTTTCTGTGTGTGTTGCAAAGCTATTGTTTGGAGGTCAACAAACTTCATTATACTGTATGTATTTGCATTAAATGAATCTGTTGTCCAATGAATTTGCACAACTGGTGTGGGATGATAGAAGCATTGTTGGAAATAAGTGTGGAGAATATAAAAGCAGGGAGGAATCTGCAAATAGTTTGTTTGCAAATAGTTGAGATTTTATAAAAAAATTCTAATGTATCTGTGGCACCTGGAGTTGATACTGGTGCATGGGGGTTGGATTGTTGCTGGGATAGTCATGTAGGGCACTTACTAAATATGCAAACTGTAGAGGCATATGGGAAATAATTAACTTGCTTATTATAAGATGTTAATGAGGGAAGTAATGGAAATAACACTCATGGCTAAGTGGATGCACGTAAAAGTTTTATGACCTTAGTAAGTTTATTTGCCATTTATGATTGAATCTAATTGTCCATCGAAATGGCAGAAAAGAATGGATTTCAAGATATTGCCAAATATTATGTGAAAAATGATATACAAATTCATGAAAAAATTTGGAGTTTATTTATGTACAGTGATATAGCTGTATGGGTGCTTAAAAATATAAGAATATGCATCTGGGAATAAATTCTCTTGGTGTGGTGGGTACAAATATGTCGGAGCTCCTGATTTGGGAACATTTGAGGGTTGAAATAGAATATATTTAATTATGCCATGTTTGTGTTCGATTTGTGTGCATGTTCATCATTTGTATAAACCTCAATAAGAGCTGATCAGTGAACACAGGATGTTCCTGGGAGGGTTTGGAGAGACTGACTCCTGGGAAATGTGAGTGTGCATGTCTAGGCAAGATTTATGAGGATTTGATTAAATTTTGATAGGATGGCTTGGCTAACGAGAGGAAGCTCTGTACTGCTGGCTGACAAGTCTGGAAAGCCTGCATTCCAATGCATAAAGCTGTGAACACAAGGATTTGGTTGCAACCACCCCATGCAATTACAGAAACAACTGTGTAAAAAGTGAAAGTGTTAATGTGCAGTTAAGTATGCAACCAACATATAGACTAACATGGGCATTTATATAATATAAATTTCTCTGCATTTTGCCATCCCAATCAGACTCAATTTGAGACTATCTAATAGTATATTTAAGTTGGATACATTGTCGGATAATGTTCGTATGTTTTCTGATAACAGTATTCACACTGATTAATTCACCACTATAACACTGTTCTACATGTTTTGGTGCCATTATAGTTATGATTAAAATGTTTTGATACATATAAAGTAATATGGGTTGGCTGTGTTTGGTGCTACTTCATGTTGCCATTACTAAGGTAAAGTCTCCATGAAATAGGGGTATGTAAGGTAACGGGGGATAATATGGAGCTCTTCCAAGTAGTTCGTAATTTAAATTTAAAGCACAGCAGTAGAAATAATATGTTGGGCTGGTGTAGTTCAATCAAAACGTTTCATAGTACAATTAAGTTATAAAGATGTTTAGAACAACTGCAAAGTATGTCATTATTTTATTATGAAGACACCATTCATTTTCAATCTTTGTAGTTCCAGACAAGTATTTGTATGTCTCATATTTCATGCAAAGATGTCATTAAATGAAGGGAGGGGGGTGAAACTGTGCCAAAACATGGAGTTATTTCTAATTATGTAATCTGATAGCACGTCATAAATTAGTTCTGATTTTAATTTGTGTGCTTAAGAATAAAATTATGTATTAAATGCAAAGTGAAAGTAGTGTAATGCAAAATGGACATGAAAATACTTGTTTTGTGTTTTGATGAGCGATGTAGTTCCATTGCATGGTGTGTTTTTTTTTTTTTTTTTTTTTGCAACGAATTAAAAAATTATGTGGTGATAAATGTGTATAAAATTATACAATGTATTTAGGTTTAAGTATTTAATCTTATAAAGATTGTAAACAAATTGTGGCCATGTTTAGGAATTATTGTGATTAATGTGTCGTCACGTGACCCTACTCAGGACTGGGGATATGAGCCGGGGGAAAAAAAAAATGTCTTTGGTCCATTGTCCATTGTGGTGGTAAGTTCAGAGCAGCAAAGTACCGTGAGTATAAGCATGGCTGCCAGTGTACATGAATAAACTGTGAAGGAACAACGTGAAAGTGTGTAGGTGCGAGACAATAAACCATGTGTACGAATTGCACCGATTATTACTTATCCAGATCGGATTTATTTGTGTACTTTAATATGCATGGCCACAAAGTTAGAAGGGTTTTTTTTTTTTTAATAAATGTTTCATTCTGAACTTGTATAGTGCACCTCATTTTGCGCAAGCCTGTGGTATAGACAATTGTGTATTCAATTCACTGCTGTTCAAAGGCTAGCCAATATGACCCAGTATTAGGGGTGCAAATGCAACTGTTCACTACCAACCCCCTTTGCAGATGTGCCACGTGAAAAATAGGTAGTGAAAGAGCCCGAGTACAGTTGCAACATGTTTGTTTCATTTCATAACCTGATCTTTTCCAATATACAGGGGACCGTCTGTGATATTGTCAATAGCATCTTCAACATTAGATATCTCTTGTTCTGTATCAGAATTTTCAGGTCACTCTTCTACCTCATCTATAGTTTCTTCACATTCATCATCATAGTCACCTTCATTATCACTCTCTGCCAACACCTCTGCAAGCAACTTTCTAATTCTTTCTTTCTGCAAAAAATATATAAATAAAATAGTTAACTAACATGATCCTAACAAACCAATGTAATTAATGGAAGGTAACACTATAATAATAAGAAACCGTTTGAGAATTAACAGTAATGTATCAGTAATGGTTTCCCTTTTACTCCTAAAGCCAGCATCGCAAATTATACAGAAAACTGTTGCTCGCATGGGACCGTGAGTTCACAATTGTTGATCTTTCAGCCACCACTGCTCCAGTCCAAATGAAATGAAGGAGTAATGTAGTACTGCTGACTGTAGAAAAGTACATGTGGCATTTGATTCCTAGGTCCAATGAGATTAAAAGAAAAGAAAATAGTTCATCTGTGTGGACTGTCAGTCCACGTGACTACTGCACGGTTAATTATCTGCCTGTAAACTCTCTGGATGTTGTTAGTATAGACTCCATATAAGCCCTATACATAAGTGTTATATTAATCCTGGAGAAACATTTTTCTCAATCTAGAATATTGTTCTTCACAATACTGTTAAAAATAGATATTGGTGTATTAGGATTGATTCCCATAAAGAATGTTACTCCACAAGCCTTAAGAAAAAGAAAAATGTATCAAACTGACTTAAGCCACGCCTAAGTATAATTGATGTGCTGTGTATAAAAGAAAGAAAACTAGAATTGGGAAAGCTTGAATTAAAAAAAAACTGTTATCAAAGAAAAAAAAATGCTGCTGGAGCTGTGCAGGCAAGGCTCATATATTACTGTAAACATACTGTATGGAAAAATTTGGGAATGAGTGGGGTATGTAAAATATTAGCATTTACTGTGATGCTGATGGAAAGTGTTCATATGTTAGACTGCTCAAGAAATCAATCGACAAATGGATGTTTACAATACCAAAGGATAAACAATTTTTTTATAAACATCAACTCCCATTTGAACCAGCTTAAAAAGGATGGTTACAGTGTATTGAAATTTGGGAGACAGGATGTTATGCATCTTGCAACACTAGAGTCATTTTCCAGAGTTAAATACCAATGGAATAACTACATTCCTTTGCAAAAGTTGTAAAAGTTGCAAAAGTTAAAATTTTATGCAGATCTTCCATGAGAATTTGGGGCAGATGAGCTGCCAACATACATCCAGGAAGATGTGGAATGTTTTAATAGTAGAGTATTGCAGGAAATAAGAGGAGAAATTAAAATTCGTGAATGCTCTCACCCAGAAGAATTGCAAGAAGGTCCTGAAAAAAAAATATATATATATATATATATGAACATACACTCTTGGTATTTGTCAAATTACTAGCTGGAGAAAGAATTATAGAATTTGGATGTAGATGAAAATTATAAGTTAAAAATTAATCTGGATGTCATTAAATACATAAAATAAGAGTTGTTTTCTGTATGTAAACGTATGTGTAAAAATTCATAAAGTTTTTGTAGCTGCATATTTGTTTTATTATTAGCTATCCTTCAAAAACCATAAAAGTGCTCATATTTACAATGATCTACATGTGTCTTTTTGATGGTGATGTTGCAAAGTATTGGACCTGGGCAAGTGGGTTTGATGTCCAGGTTTGTCACTACAAAATACAATGTCATTGTAAAAATACCATGTGGCAACAACATGAGTACAGGGAAGCATTTTGAGGAGATGTGAAATCCTATTACAGCTGAGGAAAAGGCACAAGGGGGTAGCACCTGTTGTAATATCTAACCTTGTGCATCAAGTACTGTACACTGCACATTCTTTAAACGAAGTGTAGACATAGTCTTTCCATACATGCAAATATGAGACAGTATACACACTGTGACACATGACCACCAGTCCACCAGTGATCAGTCTAATACCAGAGAATGACAGGTTTTAGTATTTAGTCCACCTGTGCAGGTTTTGCAAGGGAAAAATAGTCAGGGTAATGGAATGTTAATAACATCTCATTCCTGGAAATACCCCCAACGACTATGAGACAAGTTACATCAAATTCTTAGAGTGTGTGTTTTAAGACTCGTCTCTCGAGTTACTTGTGTGAGGGACTAGAACGGAGGCCCTTTGTTCCAGGCATCCAAGGTGAATGTTTACACAGTCACCTGGCCAAGCACTGTGGTACAGACAACCTCAGTATCACAGCAATAGTCTGGTTACCTTGGCTGGGCCGGCTCATTTGTCACCATTAGGTGTGTAGTGGAGGCAATAAGGACTGCATCATGGCGGCACTGGTGTGTAGCATGAGGTGGCACAGTACTCTCCAATACACATGGGGCAGTACATGGTATGGTGTTTGCTTAGATACAGATGTTGCAATTACACTTATCATATCTCAGTTATGATGGCAGATGTTTAAACATAAAAATATAGGCATCATTAGTGCTGATAAGTTTGTCTGGTGGGAGCACAAGGTTGTTACTTTTTTTTAATCATTGCTAAAAAGGGTATGGTTGAAGGACCATGAAAACTAGCTGAATCTAGACAGCTGAAGACATAGCAACCATCATTTTTTACTTATACAAAAGCACCACTTTTGTGACACAGAACTAGGGATTATCAAATACTACCACTATGTTGCATTCATTACTTAAGGACATGCCCACAACCACACCTTTATTCACACTCACATTTAGATTGTACATTACTGGGTTCTTGTATGTTCTGCTGCAATATAATGTCAGGGCACTGCTGCTGCTACTGTGGTGCAGACACCTTAAACTCAAATGGCTGTGTCTCCTAATCCCATATATCACGTAGGTCAACTGTGTGCTGCTGATGTTCCATTGCATCATCAAGAGTCCACTGCACTGTGGGACAAATCATGATAAATGACAACACATATAATAATAACGAGCAATGAGAGAGATGTCTTGCATTAATGCACTACTGGCCATTAAAATTGCTATACCAAGAAGAAATGCAGATGATAAACGGGTATTCATTGGACAAATATATTATACTAGAACTGACATGTGATTACACTTCCACGCAATTTGGGTGCAAAGATCCTGAGAAATCAGTACCCAGAACAACCACCTCTGGCCATAATAATGGCCTAGATACGCCTGGGCATTGAGTCAAACAGAGCTTGGATGGCGTGTACAGGTACAGCTGCACATGCAGATTCAACACGGTACCACAGTTCATCGAGAGTAGTTGACCAGACGTTTTCAGTTGGTGAGAGATCTGGAGAATGTGCTGGCCAGGCCAGCAGTCGAACATTTTCTGTATCCAGCAAGGCCCGTACAGGACCTGCAACATGCGGTCGTGCATTATCCTGCTGAAATGTAGGGTTTCGCAGGGATCGAATGAAGGGTAGACCCACGGGTCGTAACACGTCTGAAATGTAACATCCACTGTTCAAAGTGCCATCAATGCGAACAAGAGATGACCAAGACGTGTAACCATACCATCACACCGGGTGATACGCCAGTATGGCGATGACGAATACACGCTTCCAATGTGTGTCCCTCTCAATGTCGCCAAACACGGATTGCTACGTTCTTGAAATTTTAGACATTCCCAAAGAAGTTTCACTTCTAAAAGGACCAAAACTCTACGATAGTTAAACAGTAAGTTCTGGTTTCAATTCCAGTGGTGTGCTATTTTTTTAATTATCGTAATCAAAATGACTATGGTCTTCAATTTTATCCATATTATTTGGTTTACATATAATTAATATTTATTTCATTTCAAATCCTTCCTCATATGGAATTTATTATTTTTTTCTCTAACTTTTTATTCCTTTTATTATTTTTTTTGTTTGAAGTCTTTGCTTGTGTCATCATATTTACAGTACTTTTATTGATCTGTAGTATTACTAAAATTTTTACAAGTTACCAGTCTGTAGATGAAATATAGCACATGAAACATTCTATTTACAGTCTGTAAAAGTTTTCGTATGCCTTGTCTGGGGGGGGGGGTATGTGGAGAGAGGAAAAGGAGTAAGTATACTATCATCTTCTGTGGTAGAAATGTCACATGGAAGCTACTTATAGAGATGTTCATGTTTATATGTGGCACTAATTTATATTAATAAGAATACCACACAGATTCAACCTCCCAAGTTTCTGCTGTGTGAACAAAGAGATTGAGAAAGCCACCAGGCAGTATTATAAAATCTGCCAAGCCTTCCAAAACACATTCGTTCTTGACACTAGGAATATGGACCAAGAATTCTATACCAGACATGGTTTGCACGTTAATGGGAAGGGAAAAATGTTTTGTTTGTAAAACAAACTGTAGAAATTTTGATGAATGCTCACGGCACATATAGCTCAGTGGTCATTTCTTTACCCCAGTCAATCCAAATAGTTTCACAAAGTACAAATCATAAGCATACAAAGTGCAGTGAAGTGTCCCAAACCATAGGAACATCAACAGTATCAACAGTGCCATCTGGACCAGAACCAGCAGATAAACATCCCCACCAACAGAAAAAGAGGAAACAGCTGCAAGTGAAAAGTGTAGTGAAACAGGCAGGCGAAAAATTGTGCCTCTGTCCCACCTGAAAGATTTTTTGATATCAGGCATGAGGAGGAGGAAACCACGATGTTAAGTACAACTAAATGTTTAACTGTACATATACACTATAGGATAAATATGAAAGGGTCGGTATTGAAATCTTACAAAGACTGCTAATTTTGAGACTTTAGACAGAAATACCAGCACTTTCTTAATGCACTTGTACATAAATGGATTAGGTACAACCTGTCTTATGGTAGAGTGAATAAAACAAATGAACTCCAGATTTTACTCTCAGGCTGCAAAAGTATTAAAATTATTTGTTTAAATCAACATTGGCTTACAAAAGATTGTGTCACATTTTTAAATAAGCTAAACAGATTCAGTGTAGCCTCAAGCTTCTGTAGAACAAATAAAGGTGTAGCAGTAACAAAATTATTTTTACCAAAGTTATTGGGTCTTTTACAGAAAGTCATAAATGACAAAAAAAAAAGAGTTTTAATAGCCACTGATTTCAATATAAATCTCTGAAATGAAACCAGTGACTCGATACAGTTTATGGACCTAATCCAAAAAATTCGGTTCCAGGCAAACTTCATGGAATTCACAAGAAAACCTGACCATACAGAAACCTGTATCGATAATATTCTAACAAATCATAAATTCAATGATGCAAGGAAGCTATGTGTTGATTTAGGACTTTCAGACCATTCCGCTTTGTTTAGAAATGACTAATTGAAATGAACAAAGAACTAGCAAAACTTACAGCAAAAGACATTTTACCGTTGAAAACTTAAGACTATTCTGCTCTAAATTAGAAGAGGTGGAGTGGCAAGCCCAAGATGAGATTCCAGTCTCTGTACTTGCCCGCGAAAGGCAAAGGTCCCGAGTTCGAGTCTCAGTCCGGTACACAGTTTTAATCTGCCAGGAAGTTTCTTATCAGCGCACACTCCGCTGTAGAGTGAAAATTTCATTCTAGAATCATCCCCCAGGCTGTGGCTAAGCCATGTCTCCACAATATCCTTTCTTCCAGGAGTGCTGGTTCTGCAGGGTTCGTAGGAGAGCTTCTGTGAAGTTTGGAAGGTAGGAGATGAGGTACTGGCAGAATTAAAGCCGTGAGGAGGGGGCATGAGTCGTGCTTGGGTAGGTCAGATGGTAGAGCACTTGCCTGCGAAAGGCAAAGGTCCCGAGTTTGAGCATCGGTCCGGCGCACAGTTTTAATCTACCAGGAAGTTTGAACTTTTACACAGTTTGGAAAAATGGTTTCAACTAAAGGGGCTAAAATTGAATATTTTGGAAACACTTTTGCTGCAGTTTAAAACTAAAAACTCTAAGGTAAAAGAATTCCACATTAGTTATAGAACCTAAGAACTGAAACAAGCGGACTGTGTTAAATTTTTAGGCATGCATTTGGACCAAAATCTATCCTGGTCTTCACTCATAAAGTATTTAACAAGTAAATTAAATAGCCTGACATTTTCAATGAAGATTCTGTCATATTCGAGTAGCATGGAGACAAGAAGAATAGTTTACCACAGCTATTTTGAATCAGTTATAAGGAATGGCATTATTTTTTGGGGAGGCACAAGCAAAATGAGTAGAATCTTAAAATTACAAAAATCACTTATTAGAAATATGTCTAATGCAAAACAGGATGTATCCTTTCGCCCAATTTTTGTACATTTATGAACTGTTTTTTTTTTTTTTTTTTTTTTTTTTGTATACAGTAATCCCAAGCTATTCATAGACAATAACTTCAAACATCAATACAGTATTATGACCAAGGAGAATTTCATGTTTCCCACTCATAGATTAAAGCTCTTTGCACAAATCCCAAAAGACAGGGGCATGAAAATTTACAACATTCTAAAAATGAAACAAATCCTCAGCATGGAGATTGGGCAACTAAAGCAAAAACTATGACAATTTTTAGTACAGAAATGTTATTACTCCTTACAAGAATTTCATAATGATAGTATGACAGTCTGAGCCAGAAAGCAAGTGGCTGAAATGTTTTGTTTATTAAGCTTAGAAGTTTTATGTCTAATAAATGACTGTAATAATTATTCTCCCTTTTAACAGTAATACTGTTGTTAGGCTAGACACAGTCTCTGCAAATTATAAATTTGTAATTATTGTTTTTTGTAGTACACATAAATTGTATTTGCGGTATTGACGAATCCCCTGTATATTAAAACTTGTGATTTAACTCTGTATGTTATGGAACTATAAAAATTCTGATGCTGGTTCTGAAATTAAATTGAAAATTTCCGACATCTAGCAAAAGGACTTAAGGTGAACAGACTCAATTAAAGTTTTACATACTGTATATTTGCTATGCATTGCCCCCAAAACGATATGTACATTTTATTGAATGGCTATCATTATAGAAACATTTAACATACAAATTACTTTCGCACCATGAAAAAAGATAAACACTACTTCATTTCAGTCACATTTTTAATACAATTTCACTTCATTAAAATTTGTGCAAAATAATGTTAATAAGTTCTAAGCAAAGAATAGAAAGCAGAAAGGTGGAAGGAGTATATAGAAGGTCTATACAGGGACGATGTTCTTGAGGACAATATTTTGGAAATGGAAGAGGATGTAGATGAAGATGAAATGGGAGATGCGATACTGCGTGAAGAGTTTGACAGAGCATTGAAAGACCTGAGCCGAAACAAGGCCCCGGGAGTAGACAACATTCCATTAGAACTACTGACGGCCTTGGGAGAGCCAGTCCTGACAAAACTCTACCATCTGGTGAGGAAGATGTATGAGACAGGCGAAATTCCCTCAGACTTCAAGAAGAATATAATAATTCCAATCCCAAAGGAAGCAGGTGTTGACAGATGTGAAAATTACCGAACTATCAGTTTAATAAGTCACAGCTGCAAAACACTAACGCAAATTCTGTACAGACGAATGGAAAAACTGGTAGAAGCGGACCTCGGGGAAGATCAGTTTGGATTCTGTAGAAATACTGGAACACGTGAGGCAATACTGACCTTACGACTTATCTTAGAAGAAAGATTAAGGAAAGGCAAACCTATGTTTCTAGCATTTGTAGACTTAGAGAAAGCTTTTGACAATGTTGACTGGAATACTCTCTTTCAAATTCTAAATGTGGCAGGGGTAAAATACAGGGAGCGAAAGGCTATTTACAATTTGTACAGAAACCAGATGGCAGTTCTAAGAGTCGAGGGACATGAAAGGGATGCAGTGGTTGGGAAGGGAGTGAGACAGGGTTGTAGCCTCTCCCCAATGTTATTCAATCTGTATATTGAGCAAGCAGTAAAGGAAACAAAAGAAAAATTCGGAGTAGGTATTAAAACCCATGGAGAAGAAATAAAAACGTCGAGGTTCGCCGATGACATAATTCTGTCAGAGACTGCAAAGGACTTGGAAGAGCAGTTGAACAGAATGGACAGTGTCTTGAAAGGAGAGTATAAGATGAACATCAACGAAAGCAAAATGAGGATAATGGAATGTAGTCAAATTAATTCGGGTGATGCTGAGGGAATTAAATAAGGAAATGAGACTCTTAAAGTAGTAAAGGAGTTTTGCTATTTGGGGAGCAAAATAACTGATGATGGTCAAAGTAGAGAGGATATAAAATGTAGACTGGCAATGGAAAGGAAAGCGTTTCTGAAGAAGAGAAATTTGTTAATATCGAGTATTGATTTAAGTGTCAGGAAGTCGTTTCTGAAAGTATTTGTATAGAGTGTAGCCATGTATGGAAGTGAAACATGGACGATAAATAGTTTAGACAAGAAGAGAATAGAAGCTTTCGAAATGTGGTGCTACAAAAGAATCCTGAAGATTAGATGGGTAGATCACATAACTAATGAGGAGGTATTGAATAGAATTGGGGAAAAGAGGAGTTTGTGGCACAACTTGACTAGAAGAAGGGATCGGTTGGTAGGACATGTTTTGAGGCATCAAAGGATCACCAATTTAGTACTGGAGGGCAGGGTGGAGGGTAAAAATCATAGAGGGAGACCAAGAGATGAATACGCTAAGCAGATTCAGAAGGATGTAGGTTGCAGTAGGAACTGAGAGATGATGAAGCTTGCACAGGATAGAGTAGCATGGAGAGCTGTATCAAACCAGTCTCAGGACTGAATAACACAACAAACAACGCTGACTGAAATGAGGCGTTCGTGGATCAGAAATTAAATTTTAGGAAAAGAATTAAATTTAATACCAAATAAAACGAATAAAAATAAAGACAACAATCATTTTGACAATATTAAAAAAATACCCTTTTGTCAGTACTCAACACACGACGTTTAGCTTACAAGACTAGAGCCTTTGGCATTCTGCTACAGACGCATTTCGCCCACTGTCTATAATCAAGGGTCCACCAAGATTGATGGATCAACTGTGTTATACCTGGCACCCAATCCTACACCAAAAAGTCAATCCCTCCCCTGGTGTCTCAGTGGCAAATAAATCTTTACTATATTCCGAAGTACCTGAATTATAACGATAATATTTTACTGTTTGATCAAACAACGATAATTGATACTTACATGGTTATACGCGTTGCACATAGAACCTACTTGGTTGTGGTTCTTTAACTTGGTGGTTTATATAAACAAAACAAATAAGCTTGCATTATTCTTCAGTGCTTCTCGTTTTCGTGTCGGCAAATTTCGCAATCACTAGATAAAATTATATTTCACCCTCTTAATATCTTCTACTTATGTTAAACTGTAGTATTGCATACTTTTAAGCGCGACTGGCAAAGAAACAATGACACAGAAGGAACGAGGGTACCGCTAAATTACAACATATTATACAACAGTAGTCTATCAACAAGAACCGTTTGAATCCTACCCCGGGCATGGATGTATGTGATGTTCTTAGGTAAGTTATGTTTAAGTAGTTCCAAGTCTAGGGGACTGATGACCTAAGATATTAACTCCCTTAGTGCTCAGAGTCATTTGAACCACTTTGAACCATCAACAAGAAAGCTATCTTCACTTTAGACGGCCCGCATCATAAGTTCTGCAAGAAACGTAAATACACTGTAGAAGGAATGAACGATGTAATAGGAGACTTATAAAAATAAATCAGGCCTCAGTTCTAACTGACCGGTTTATTACAACTAGCTCGGACAACATTACGGAATTCCATAGTAAATTTTATGGTGTTGCCAATTTCCAACACATACTCATAATGTATTGTGTGACGGGCACACAATTTCAGAAATGAGATAATAGATTTGGACACCAACGTCTTTCCATTGGACTGTAGGTAGAATACCATTCATACGTCATTTTTTTTTTTGTTCAGTACTGCCTGAGTTCTCTTATAAAAGCAGGAAACCGCTTGGAGAAGCCTGAAACTATAATAGTAACAAACGGATAATTCCTATGATGAATTATGGGCTCTATATTACGCACGTTGCATAGACGAAACACGTGTGTTTTAAACGAATAGATTTGAGACACATGTGGGTGAAAAACTGCCAGGTGTTCAATATTCGTGACTCTTCAGATAAGGCCTCAATCATCTCATCCGAATTTTCAAGATGATAAGAGCACACAGAAGACTGGCCATAGTTTAAACTCCTTCCGGCACCTAGTTCGTATGACATATCACAGGATACATTCAAATGATTATGAGGAACGGGAAAGCAAGAAGAGGATGCTGGATGGAATTTACATCACATCCTTTCCAAATTTTAATCCCACGTCCTAATTGTCTGCACCATCTCAATTGGAAGAGGATGGTTGTTAGTTCTCATGACAACAAAAAGTTAAAAAACATAGCAATCTATCCGTGCACAAATGGTTAACAGGGAAGTGGAGTACTAGCATTATATGTCTCTTAAGGATGAAGAACACTAGGGAATTTTGACGAACAAGCAATCACGTCACACAGACAGACACACATTTAATCAGGAGAACGCAAACAAACACTAGAGATGCTATACTTTGTCGTACTTCACGTCAAGAAGTAAATACTGCTGTAAACTTGTGGTGTCACCGCCAGACACCACACTTGCTAGGTGGTAGCCTTTAAATCGGCCGCGGTCCGTTAGTATACGTCGGACCCGCGTGTCGCCACTATCAGTGATTGCAGACCGAGCGCCGCCACACGGCAGGTCTAGAGAGACTTCCTAGCACTCGCCCCAGTTGTACAGCAGACTTTGCTAGCGATGGTTCACTCACAAATTACGCTCTCATTTGCCGAGACGATAGTTACCATAGCCTTCAGCTACGTCATTTGCTACGACCTAGCAAGGCGCCATTACCAGTTACTATTGATGCTGTAAAACATGTACCGTCAAGAGCGATGTTCACCAATTATGGATTAAAGTTAAGTATTCCAGCAGCTACGTACGTTTTTGGCCATTCTCATTTCCGTGTCCTGTTCCAGACCTCACGCCAGCCTGCGTGAGCTTAAACGCGTGCCTTTCGGCTTCCTCATAGTGGCTTGGCTGTCTTGCCAAGCTACAACGAAACTGATGTGTTATTTGGCCAATATCATCCACAGTAGTTCCTGAAAAATGTACGATACTTTCCGATGTAAGCGTAAATCAAATAAAAATGTCACCACTGACGCTATTTTACGTCAATAAAACGAAACACCTGTGGTTGTGTTTTACTTGTTGTTCCAATGCCCCAAAGATTTTCTGCGGGGCTCAAATCAGGTTATTTTGCAAACCAATAGAGATGTAAGACGATGAGGGAATGTTCAGAAAACCAGTACATATTCTTCCAGCCCAATGAACTCCGCTGTTATCGCTTTCAGAAATAGGTGTACGAATAGCATACTCATCATACAGATGTTGACTGAAAGACAACACTTGATCATTCAGAATGTTTGAATAAACATGCTGGCTCATGTTAGTGGTCGCCTCAGTGAGAGGGCCCAATTCATGATAAGAAACACACCCCCAAAACATCACAGACTCACCTCCAGCTTGAACCTGACCTTGCACACATTCAGGGTGAAATCCTTCATTTAACCTTTGGCACATTTGATGACATGCATCATTTGAATACAGGCCAAAAATGTTACTCATCAGACAACATTACATTCTGCCAGTCACCTATTGCTGCAGTATCTGTAAAGGCTTAACGCCTTAACTAATCATCTGTGCATGCACAATGGGATGACTAATTTCTTGTCCAGTGAGCCGGCCGTTGTGACTGAGCTGTTCTAGGCGCTTCAGTCTGGAACCGCGCAACCGCTACGGTTGCAGGTTCGAATCCTACCTCCGGCATGGATGTGTGTGATGTCCTTAGGTTAGTTAGGTTTAAGTAGTTCTAAGTTCTAGGGGACTGATGACCTCACATGTTAAGTCCCATGGTGCTCAAAGCCATTTGAACCATTTTTTGTCCAGTGAGTTTAAGCTTAAAATGGTGGGAAGTCCCCTGAATGTCAGAAATAGAGCACTTGTTCTAACTTTACAAAACTGTACAGCTCAATAGTTCAGCATGTATCGTTGTCAAACACTTGTCATTGTCCTATGTAGTAGGATAGGAATAGGAAAGGTACGCACTTGCGTCATTATTTAAAGCATAGTGACCCCCTCGGCACAGCAAGTCGTGCTAGAGAAAGCCACTGCACCCAACTGACGGCCTCCTACTGCCATTGCCGCCGCCCCAATGTGCGTCCACTCAGGCTGACAGCCCACGTTCAAATCTGAGCCAATGTTGTTCGGGACCACCGCTGTACTGTGTATGGCGTCACGGGTGTCTATATTCAGCCGTCAGGTCAGAACCTACCTGCACACACGGATCTATACCTGCACTTTGGAATGCAGGTAGACATCCGTTGTATGTTACAGGTAGTGATCCCCCACCACAGCCAGCTACACAATTTCTGACGCAGCTATGCTCTAATTTTAGAACTGTGTGGCGTCGTACAATGCTACAGTTACGAGCCACACGCATTTACTGCAGCCCATGTGCTGTGGTTCTGTCTCCACCCACATTCATCCAGAACAATACCATCGGCATATCTGTCTTTGGTAAGTTGTGATGTCCACTACCTTGTAAATATAACGCGATGGACTTTCTGACCAGACAAGCGGACGAAAGGAAGACCTCGAAGCAATTTAGAGGCGTGTGGACGTTCTTTACGCGAAACGTTATTGCGAAGGTTTACAGAATCCACATTTGCAACTGGCAGAAGAACGATTTACTGCCACGAACATACACCCCACGTAAGGACGGCAACGGAAACATATAATCGTTTTCCCATCGCTAAGTGTCTTTACCCGGTGGTTTAATATGTTTTACGCAAAGTCTAACGACACAACTGCGTGGAATGCTCAATGAACGAACTGATGACGTTCAAACAAATATGCACTAATATTTACCCTATTAGTTTTGGTTGTTTTGAATTAGAGCATGCAGTATCGCAAAACCAGACTTTTGAACCTTGCCTAAGAAATGAAAATGTTACGCGACGAATATATAGTCGCAGTTCATTACATCTGCCGGTTATCGAGACTTCCTAAACGTTCAAAATCATTTATCCCAACACGACCTTTTTCGAAGCAAAAAACTCCTTTTCTGGCGTGTTTTGCCCGAAAACATACACCCCACACAGAAGACATTTTTTCGCTTTCCATTCTGTTTTACAGCACCTAGGCGACGTTCGCCAGTTTCAAGTGCATTATTTATTTATTTGCCATTTTCTTTTATATTGTTATCTAGATACAATAACAGACCAAATTTTGCACATGGACTGGCATGAATATAGCACATAATATTTTAATATAACTTCAAATGTGTTAATACAACTAAGCATTATTATACAGGGTGTTACATAAAGGTACGGCTAAACTTTCAGGAAACATTCCTCACACACAAATAAAGAAAAGATGTTATGTGGACACGTGTCCGGAAACGCTTAATTTCTATGTTAGAGCTCATTTTAGTTTCGTCAGTATGTACTGTACTTCCTCGATTCACCGCCAGTTGGCCCAATTGAAGGAAGGTAATGTTGACTTCGGTGCTTGTGTTGACACGCAACTCATTGCTCTACAGTACTAGCATCAAGGACATCAGTACGTAGCATCAACAGGTTAGTGTTCATCACGAACGTGGTTTTGCAGTCAGTGCAATGTTTACAAATGCGGAGTTGGCAGATGCCCATTTGATGTATGGATTAGCACGGGGCAATAGCCGTGGCGCGGTACGTTTGTATCGAGACAGATTTCCAGAACGAAGGTGTCCCGACAGGAAGACGTTCGAAGCAATTGATCGGCGTCTTAGGGAGCACGGAACATTCCAGCCTATGACTCGCGACTAGGGAAGACCTAGAACGACGAGGACACCTGCAATGGACGAGGCAATTCTTCGTGCAGTTGACGTAACCCTAATGTCAGCGTCAGAGAAGTTGCTGCTGTACAAGGTAACGTTGACCACGTCACTGTATGGAGAGTGCTACGGGAGAACCAGTTGTTCCCGTACCATGTACAGCGTGTGCAGGCACTATCAGCAGCTGATTGGCCTCCACGGGTACACTTCTGCGAATGGTTCATCCAACAATGTGTCAATCCTCATTTCAGTGCAAATGTTCTCTTTACGGATGAGGCTTCATTCCAACGTGATCAAATTGTAAATTTTCACAATCAACATGTGTGGGCTAACGAGAATCGCCACGCAATTGTGCAATCACGTCATCAACACAGATTTTCTGTGAACGTTTGGGCAGGCATTGTTGGTGATGTGTTGATGGGGCCCCATCTTCTTCCACCTACGCTCAATGGAGCACGTTATCACGATTTCATACGGGATACACTACCTGTGCTGCTAGAATATGTGCCTTTACAAGTACGACACAACATGTGGTTCATGCACGATGGAGCAACTGCACATTTCAGTCGACGTGTTCGTACGCTTCTCAACAACAGATTCGGTGACGATGGATTGGTAGAGGCGGACCAATTCCATGGCCTCCACGGTCTCCTGACCTCAACCCTCTTGACTTTCATTTATGGGGACATTTGAAAGCTCTTGCCTACGCAACCCCGGTACCAAATGTAGAGACTCTTCGTGCTCGTATTGTGGACGGCTGTGATACAATACGCCATTCTCCAGGGCTGCATCAGGGATTCCATGCGACGGAGGGTGGATGCACGTATCCTCGCTAACGGAGGACATTTTGAACATTTCCTGTAACAAAGTGTTTGAAGTGACGCTGGTACGTTCTTTTGCTGTGTGTTTCCATTCCACGATTAATGTGATTTGAAGAGAAGTAATAAAATGAGCTCTAACATGAAAAGTAAGCGTTTCCGGACACATGTCCATATAACATATTTTCTTTGTGTGTGAGGAATGTTTCCTGAAAGTTTGGCCGTACCTTTTTGTAACACCCTGTATTCAAGTAAAATAAATCTACATGTAATAGTTACACAAAAAGAAAAAAAAACTATTTTTTAAACAAAAAACGAACAAAAAAGTCTTATAATCCATTTGGCCATCTGGCGCTCAGATATGTTCATGCGAAATCCAGAAGGCACATGCTACTGGTCTGCCACACTATGCTGGACTGCTGGATGACAAATTTTTTAATTTATAATTATGGACTATACTACTATACAACACATCACACAGCACTACACTACATTACGGTACTAGGTATGAGAACCAAGCTAGTTTCCTTATTTGTCTGCATAGTGAGCCGTAGGACCGCTGAGGTACAACTCAGGATTCACAGTATCTGAGCTACTGTGCCGCACAACGTGTACAGTTTGAGAGAGAGCTGTCAGGGTCTCAGGAAATTATTCTTGGTCCTCCCCGAGGCTCATCTTCTCACCGCTTGCGAAAGGTTGTTGTAAGTCGATGTTCTGCTGTAGTGTGTCTCGTTGACATGATGTACTGCCTCTTCTTGGTTGTCCCTCAGCCTTTTAGGCTTCCAGTTGATCAACTGAGCTTTTAACTGTCAGCGAGTTCAGCTTATGCTGCAGTTCCTGGTTCCTTATTGTATTATAAACTGTTATATTACCAGGGACGTTCCTGTTCTGGTCTGTAACATCTTGTCTAATGGCACATTCCCAGACGATGTGCTCTGTGGTGCCAGTTGCTAAAAGTTAACAAATGTCTGTGGTGCGTTGTCGTATTTTCAGTAAGCAGATAGGCTATGTACCATGTCCCGACAGGTATTGAATAACTCCCTTGCATGGAAGGAAGTATGACATCCTTGATCTTTCCTTTACAGGCAGTGTATAGCTCCATTGGTCGGAAGGGAGAATAACATTCTTGATCTTTCTTTTACGTTCGGGGGGATCCGGTAAGTTGTCCTCCCTGTTTCTGAACTGTCCCAGAGTTCTTGCCATTCTCTATCAATGCATACCTTTATTTCCTTATTCGATGCGGCTCTTGTGTCCAGTGTCTCCTTTACCATGCCATACTCGCCCCTTTTGAACCAATATTGAACATCACTCATTCTTACGGCTGCGATTGCGTTGTGGTGCGTTCTTTTCGCAATTAGTGGCAGCTGAAAACTTCTTCAGCCAATTGTTGCTATTTTGTTCAGGATTTTAGTGCCTAATGCAGGCGATTTCTACATGTGCATGAAAGTTTTGCTTTCGTCGATGTTTATGCTGTTGTTGTTGTTGTAGTCTTCAGTCAGAAGACTGCTTTGATGTAGCTGTCCATGCTATTCCATCCTGTGCGCGCCTCTTCATCTCCGAATAACTACTACAATCTACATCCTTCTGAATCTGCTTACTGTATTCACCTCTTGCTCTCCGCACATCAAAAGCACTCCGTCTTCAGGCCACAAGTGGCCCGTCGATAACATCAGCCCGTCATGTCATCCTCAGCTGAGGATGCGAATAGGAGAGGCGTGTGGTCAGCACACCACTCTCCCGGTCGTTATGATGGTTTTCTTTGACTGGAGCCGCTACTATTCGGTCGAGTAGCTCCTCAATTCGAATCACGAAGCTGAGTGCACCCCGAAAAATATCAACAGCGCATGGAGGCCCGGATGGTGACCCATCCAAGTGCCGGCCACGCCCGACAGCGCTTATTTTCGGTGATCTGACGGGAACCGGTGTATCCACTGCGGCAAAGCCGTTACCTCGTACGCACATCAGCGGCCCGTTATTTATGCGAATTGCATGTCCAGTGAGTAGACATCTAATGTCACATACCTCCACAAACCAACCAACTAACTAACTGTTGAATACCTGATATGCAAAATCAGTGATGTATTTCATTCAAAAGGCGGACAAGCAAGCTATTAAGTAGGTGGTCACAATGTTTTGGCTCATCAGTATATAAGGAGAGTCTGATACCAGATATCAGTGTAACATCTGCTGTGACTGAAGAACTGCAAATAAATGTCTCTGTTGCCTCTGACTAGAGTAATTTCTCAGTCTTCAAAAGATAAATTTATAACTATACCCACTGAGTTTATTTATCTCCATGACTCATTTTATTTACTGATAGTAGACACATAAGATATACTTGAATTGAATTACAGCAATATTGCACTTCGAGCAAGTACAGTGAATAAATCTTTTAAGGGATATATTGTAATTAAGTCTTCAATTACTGTAAAACTTTTGTGGCGGCGTTCGTAGCGACAAACAATTCGCTGTAGAAACGGCTTACGAAGTCACCGCCACACTTTTAATAGCGGGCCGACCGGTCCGCTGGAACAGTGAACAGAAAGATGAAAACCCAAACACTCTGATTAAATAAAAGTCGGTACTTATCTTTATTAACGAAGATACAGAAACACAGTAGTGAACTCCGTGTCTACAGAAATCTGTCTAGTTCGAGTCGGAGCGGCTAGGTCAGCGTCGGCTGACGACAAACAACAACTCTGCTGCGATGAACTCACAACTGACTAGCAAGTGCACAATTCGGTGGCTAGTATACAACTGAGCGGCGAATACAGAACTGTCCTAGCGCTCGCGACTCCAGCGCTTAAGAAGCCAGAAGCCAGCGGTGGCGCGCGCAGACTTGCGGCGATTTCCTGTCTCGCTGGCGCTGCTTATGCGGGCGGCGTCCGGACTTTGATGCTGCCAACCTTTTGGCAGCGGGCTCGGGTGGCATTACTGGCTAGGATATAACAAAAACCACATACACTATACGCTGAGGAAACTATTTTACAAGAACAATTGTTCAATCTTATTGGACTGAAGATTTCAGAGGAGTGGAATGCAATATATTCCAATAATCAATTACTGTTTACAGCAGGAGAGATAAATACAGCAAAATTGTAAACAACCAAATCTGCTCAGTATTGTATAACATTCTAAAATGTATATTACTTATTAAAACCAGTCAGGTGCAGTATAACTTTGTTGATGGTTTACCAAGGCACCACAACAAAGTTTCTGTAATAAGTCTTTATCAGAATTACAGACAAGCAGCTTCCCAAATGCACTGTTTGGAACACACTGAAAGAAAATGAGCAAAACAGCAAAGCATTCAGAATCACAAACCGTGTCAAATTTATACGTACTATTCCTTTGTGAGGATGACAGTTCTGACTAATCATAACGAATATGCAATGCTTGTTCAAGTCGTCCTCGTTTCTGCTGTACTTGTGTATAGAAATAACGACAGACTGCTTCTTGTGTCCAATGCTGGTAGAAATATTTTGCTCCCCTTTCTTCTTATGGATTACCCACAACATCGCTCATTGTCTTTATATCTCTTATCTGTGAAAGTATCCACTTGCTGCTGAATTGCTGAGGATATATAGCGAAGCTGAGAAAAAAACTCCGCGTTAGTCTTTAACTAATTAATTGTCTCTACAGTGTCCTGGAACTTGTTATCCAATTTCTTATCGAATTTCTTGTTGAGTTATTGTTGAGAGCAGCAAGTGGTTCATCTGTTTTGTCGGGGTGTCATCTACTTCTACATCGACGTAGTAACATGCGGCCTGTTTCTGTACTGCGCCTTCCACAGTGATAGTGATTGATTACAACTGGGTCAGGAGAGTGGAGTAAAGGATTCAGACGCTCAGGAATTTCTACAAATTTCATTTTATGACACTCAAATATTTGTGACAACTACTTGTCACAGTTAATGTATTCCCTTCCATGTGCATCTTGTAGTTTGCTGTGTGTGTGTGTGTGTGTGTGTGTGTGTGTGTGTGTGTTCTTAGTATCATTTAGTGTAAGTAGTGTGTAAATATAGGGACCGATGACCTCAGCAGTTTGTTCCCTTAGGAATTCACACACTTTTGAACATTTTTGATAAAAGGTCGTGTCTGCGTGTACACACCAAGAAGTCTTGCAAGTCTAGGATTGAATTTCAACTGCAGTGGATGGTAATCTATATCCACATCTACATTTACGTGATTACTCTGCAATTCACAATTAAGTGAGTGGTAGAGGGTTTATCGAACCATCTTAAAGCTATTTCTTTAAGGTTCCACTCTTTACAGTGCGCGGGAAAAACGAGCACTTAAATTTCTCTGTGCGAGTTCTGATCGTGATCATTTCTCGCTAAGCAGGTGCGAGCCAACAGAATATTTTCGCATTCGGAGAAGAAAGTTGTTGATTGAAATTTCACGAGAAGATACTGCCGCAACGAAACGTCTTTGTTTTAATGATTGCCACCCTAATTCACGCATCATGACCTTGCACTCTCTCCCCCATTTCGTGATAATACAAAACGAGCTGTCCTTCGAACTTTTTCGATGTCCTCCGTCAGTCCCATCTGATGCGAATCCCACACCGCACAGCAATACTCCAGAAGAGGGAACGAGCGTGGTGGCGCAGTGGTTAGCACACTGGACTCGCATTCGGGAGGACGACGGTTCAATCCCGTCTCCGGCCATCTTGATTTAGATTTTCCGTGATTTCCCTAAATCGTTTCAGGCAAATGCCGGGATGGTTCCTTTGCAAGGGCACGGCCGATTTCCTTCCCTAACCCGAGCTTGCGCTCCGTCTCTAATGACCTCGTTGTCGACGGGACGTTAAACACTAACCACCACCACCAGAAGAGGGCGGACAAGCGTGGTGTAAGTCGTCTCTTTAGTAGACCTGTTGCATTTTCTAAGTGTTCTACCAATGAATCGCTGTCTTTGGTTTGCTTTACCAACAACATTATCTGTGTAATCGTTCCAATTTCTGTTATTCGTAATTGTAATCCCTAAGCATTTTGTTGAATTTACAGAATTTAGATTTGTGTGATTTCTCGTGTAGCCGAAATTTAGCGGATTTCTTTTAGTATTCATGTAGATAACTTCACACGTTTCATTATTTAGAGTCATTTGCCACTTTTTTCACCATAGCGATATCTTATCCAAATCATTTTACAACTGGTTTTGATCATTTGATGACCTTACAAGATGGTAAATGAAAGCATCATCTGCGAACAATGTAAGAGGGTTACTCAGATTGTCTCCAATGTCATTTATGTTAATCAGGAACAGCAGAGGGCCTATAACACTTCCTTGGTGAAAACTATATATTACTTCTGTTTTACTCGCTGACTCTCCGTTTATTACTACGAACTGTGACCTACGTGACAGTAACTCACGAATCCAGTCGCACAATTCAGACGATACGCCACAAGCATACAGTTTGATTAGAAGAAGCTTGTGAAGAACGGTGTCGAAAGCCTTCTGGAAATCTAAAAGTACGGAATCAATTTGACAACTCATTACTTCGCGAGAATAGAGAGCTAGTTGTGTTTCACAAGAACGATTTTTTCTGAATCCGGGCTGACTGTTTGTCAATAAACCGTTTTCTTCGAGTCTTCCTGTCTTTAAGTACAGGTCTTTCGATGAGTGAGGGGTCGTATATCATTGTTAGGTATGGAGCTATTGTATCAGAATACTCGGAAAGGAACCTGACTGGTAAGCAATCTGGAAGTAATCTTAAGTGATGTAAGCTGCTTCACTACACCCAGAGTATCTACTTCCAAGTTACTCATGTTATCAGTAGTTCTAGATTAAAATTCTGTAATATTTACTTTGTCCTTGTGAACGAGTTTCGGAAAACCGTGTTTAGTAGCGCTGCTTTAGTGCCACTGTCATCAGTGACATAACCATTGTCATCGCGCACTGAAGGTATTGATTGCGTCTTGCCCCTGGTCAACTTTACACGATCAGAATCTCCTTGGGTGTTCTGCCAGATTTCGAGACACAGTTTCGTTGTGGAAATTATTAAAAGCAGCTCGCATTGAAGTTAGCGCTAAATTTCGAGTGTCTGTAAAACTGCGCCAGTCTTGTGGATTTTGCTTTCTATTTGGCATGCTTTTTTGGTTGCTTCTGCAAAAGTGGTTCAAATGGCTCTGAGTACTATGGGACTTAACATCTGACGTCATCAGTCCCCTACAACTTAGAACTATTTAAACCTAACTAACCTAAGGACATCACACACACCCATGCCCGAGGCACGATTCGAACCTGCGACCGCAGCGGTCGCGCGGTTCCAGACTGTAGCGCCTAGAACCGCTCGGCCACCTCAGCCGGGCCTGCAAGAGTGTTCTAAGCTGTTTAGTGTACAAGTGGGGGGGGGGGGGGGGATCAGTACCATCGCTTATTAATTTAGGCCAACGATACATTTTCTTTGAATTCAAAGCACATCTAGTCGACGCTTACATAGTCAGATCGCAAGGGGTTGCCGGTTGCTGTGGCCGAGCGGTTATAGGCGCTTCAGTTCGGAACCGCGCTGTTGCTACGGTCGCAGGTTCGAATCCTGCCTCGGGCATGGATGTGTGTGATGTCCTTAGGTTAGTTAGGTCGGATAGATTCTTGGCGAGCAGAAGGTATTCGATATGAAGATCCTAAGTTTTCGTTTCTGCTTCATAGGTTTCTTCAACACTTCCTCGACGTCTAATTTCTTTCTTATTATTGCCCAATCCAGTTTACGTTCAAAAGCCAACAGATCCATATAGGCTTGAGATCCACGGACACCATTTCTAACTTTCTGCGGAAGAATCTAATCAGCAAGTTTCTTCTTTTTCTTGCCTATTGTGTGGGGAAAGTCTGTTTGTTTTAGGTTGCGGTGCAGATGGTCTGTTTTCATATGATCGATTGGATGTTGATTGCTGTGTCATAGGTTTCTCTCGCATTGGTGAATAAGATGGCTGCTGAGGTTTTGGCATTATGTCTGGCCCAGCAGAAGAACCCATAGTAGTAGGTGGATTAAACGGACGTGGCTGAAGAGGAAAGCTGGGACCTGCACACCGCCTCAAATGTGGCACTGACGGTGGAGGATGCCTCTGCTGAGGGGGCACGGCTACTAGATCACGACCTTGTACAGCACTAAACAGCTCGAGAAGGAGTAAACACTTCCTTCATGCACTTCCGCATGAATTCTGAGGGACCTGGTGGCCGTAAGTGAATATCTCGGACCTAGTCGCTGAGGCGGCCGGCCGGTGACCAGGTTTTATGTCGAAGACTGTACAGGGCTCAGGCTACGTAAACAGGTAGAAGATATGACTGCTCACGGCTGCGCATGCGAAGATAACCAGGCAGTGCAGCGCCAAGAATTTTTCAATTGGCCTCGACATGACGATCCTTGGCAACACATCCTTACTGATTTTGCTGCTCCTTTCTGGAATACAAGATAACTCATTATTATCGATGGATACAGCAAATATACTTTTGTCGTTCTAGTGCTCTCAACTACTAGCGCTAGCATTGTCAAAGCACTCTCTTCTGTCTTCTAGTTAAAAGGTTTGCGATACACAATTACTTCCGATAATCGTCCGCAATTTTCGTGTCGGAACTTCAACAATTTTGCAGACAGAGGGGACTTCAACATACCCAAATGGTACTGTTCTCTCATCAAGCAGAGCAGTGAAGCCAAATATCGTTTTGGCACTTTCAGAGCTCAGATGTTCAGACTTCTTATTTCGTATTCGAGGGAAAACGCTTTCTTGTTGTTTCTAAGGATCTATCGCTCTATGCTTGCTCACGACGCTTCGTGAGCAGAACTTTTACACAGTCTTCGCCACTGCTCTCTGCTTCAACTCTTTCACCCTCGACACTTCGTAGCCTAGTTCCGCACGAAGGTCAAAGTTTTCTATCGTATCTGTAACAAGCTTCACAACTGGTATTTTGGCATCGTCATTCAGGCGTTGGCCAAATCTTATTAGACCACATGAGGCACCCACCGAGGGCACCATTAGTAACTTCCGCGATTATAGTGATCCTCTCTTGGTTCTGGGACATGCTGCTTGCAACCGAGCTTGCTGCCCTTAGCAGCGTTTGATGGCGCATGGGTCTTCCCATGACTCTGTCATGGAGATCGACCCCTGCCCTCCTCCGCAGCCACTGCCGTCTCCACAACCAATGCGCCCATCGCCGTTCCCAGCAACAGCAGTCGCGGACATCGAACCTGTTGCACCTGTACAGCCTTCAGCGTCCTCAACAGGTCCATTACTGCACACACTTGTGCCACTAAATGGACGTCCTGCATCTGGTCTCTTGGCAGATGTTCCCAGTGGTTCGCAAGACTATGTCGGGACGTGGGCTGCTTAGAGCCATCTGCCATCAAGCCACAGCCGACCCCACGAGCAGCACCATAGCACGCTCCTCCCCCTCCTCATCTCTCACACCTTCACTATGAGATGAAGGTTCGCAGTATTTGCAGGGGGGGGGGGGGGGGAGTGGGGGTACGGAGGAATGCGGAATTGACGGCATCTATGTGAACCGCACCCGGCATGTCACGTACCGCTCACGTTACATGGGAGATGGCAGTTTTGAACCTCACGTCTACATACCACTGGGAGAGTGCACTCTTCCATCGCTCTTGGTCTCCGATGGGAGGAGTCACATACACGCTACCAGAGAGCGCTAAGTTGACATGACCTCACTGCTGCGACTCTGACTGGCTGGCTCATCCTTTTAAGCAGCCGCACTCAGAGCTATGCCCCAGATCCTGTGCATCTATGGGCCTATCAGGATTAGTATGGATGACTGCAGTAACGACATTACATCAACGTATAAGGATGCCACTGAACATTATTAATATTTTGTGACTTATTTTAGTTTATCAGCATTCAAGACTACTTGTTACAATGAATAACTTTATTCTCTCTGTATACAACTCAGCACAACTGAAGAACCTACAGCACTCAGAGCTCTGTATAACTAAATTATAATTGCACGTAGTGTAAATATAATTATTAATGTGTTACCTATTTTTAGCTGTCTGACTGTGTGAACTGGTCACCTCTACTACTGACACAACTTGCAGAAAGACAGTACGCCATACAGTAGCTCCAAATTGCCGCTTTACTCATCTGAGCTGAACCCTTTTGAGCTTGTGTGGGACGCCATTCAAAGAGACGTGCACGGGTTTGACACAACTTTGACCAATCCCCGCGAGATGTGGGCAGCAATTGTGCGGCCATAGAACGGGAACACTTTCTGTATCCCGTGGAGTCCATGCTTCCATACTCGTAGCAGTGGTCAAGGATAAAGAGGTGGTACAGTGATACGTACTAACGCATAGGCATCTAAAACAACTGTTCATGAGTGGATGTGCTGAAGCAGAGACGAGTATTAAGTTTCCAGTTACAGTCTGAAGAACGAACAGACACCAGATCACATATTAATAATTTATAGTGCGCTCAGTTTACTTGTAACACCATTAATACACGGTGTGTTGGTGAAAAGAATGAAGTTAAATAAAAGTTTCCACAAGAGAAAAGGAATTTCTGAAATTCAATAAAACCTCAAGGAACTAAACGGAAGCGCCACAGGAACTGGTATAGGCATGCGTATTCAAATACAGAGATATGTAAACGGGCGGTGTAAGGCGCTGCGGTTGGCAACGCAGGTTATCAAGATTTAAGTGAGTTTGAGCGTGGTCTTACAGTCAGCGTACGAGTGATGGGACACAGCATCTGCGAGGTAACGGTGAAGTGGTGATTTTCCCGTACGACCATTTCACGAGTGTACCGTGAATATCAGAAATAGGGTAAGACATCAAATCTCCAATAATTCTGCGGCCGGAGAAAGATCCTGCAAGAACGGGACCAACTACGACGGAAGAGGATCGTTCAAAGTGACAGAAGTGCAACCTTTCCGAAAATTGCTGCAGATTTCATTGCTGGGCCGAGAACAAGAGTCAGCGTGCGAACCATTCAACGAAACATCAACGATATGGGCTTTCGCAGCTGAAGGCCCACTCCTGTACCCTTGGTAACTGCACGACACAAAGCTTTACGCCTCGTCTGGGCTCGTCAACACCGACATTGGACTAGTCATGGCTGGAAACATGTCGCCTGGTCGGACGAGTCTCGTTTCATATTGGATCGAGCGGGTGGACGTGTACAGGTATGGAGACAACATGGATCCATGGACCCTGCATGTCAGCAGGGGACTGTTCAAGCTGGTGGAGGCTCTCTAATGGTGTGGGGAGAGTGCAGTTGGAGTGACATGGGACCCCTGATGCCACGTCGTGTTGCGACACTTATGCGTGCTCGCGGGGGCCCTACACGATATTAGGCACGTGTACTAGTTTCTTTTGGCTCCTCAGTGTATATCTGTCTTATAAATTGGAAATCTCAAGTCTGAATTCCACCAATGCCAATGGCAAGAGTGCGAGTTTTAAATTTACTTTACTGCTTGTGTCCTTTAGGTACAGTAAAACGTAATTCAAAGTCTTCATTGGAGCCTAACTCAATGTGGCAGGTTGTACACGGCTGGAAAAGAAATCAGCAGAGCCCTTTTCAAAGGAATCATCTCAACATTCGCCTTAACCGGTTTAGGAAAACTACAGATAAATTGAAAAGGACCTGGGGTGGATTTAAAGGTTACTTTTAGAGAATGCAAACATAGTGTCTTCACTACTGCGCCACCTCGCTCAGCCAACAGCACCTGCAGAACAAGTAGGGAATGGCGTAATGTGCGACTGGACACATCACGTGGTTGGTGGTCAAACAGGGGAGATTGTTCGTGCTTTAAATATTTCTCTTCATTTGAGCTTATCAGTAGCCTCTGAGGCTTGTACTATGTTTAACAGTTGAGTGTTGATACTTAGACGTTGGACATGTGGGTTTTTTTCCTGGCTGTGTCGGTAAATTACGACGAGGACGACATAGTTCACTTTTTCAAAGTCTTAAACGCTGAAGAGGCGCTTACAAGAGGGACATCCGTTATCGAGAGGGACCATCTCGATCCTAGCAAGCAGTGTCAGGTAAGCAGTGACTAGTGTCAAGAGTGTCACAAAAGCATCTACTAGTTTAAGTTTAATTCGCAATACAAGTTTCAACAACTAGAGTGCAGTATATTTTTCCTTATTTCATAGGCTGGGTTTTTTTCCGAAAAGCATGCAGCAGAATGGGAAATAGAGGCTATAACAACCTGTGAGTAAGCAACAACTTAGACAAGCTTTTGTGCGCCCCAAACTAACTGCCATTCGTAACTATACATAGCAACGCCACTTTACGAAGTGGTGCAAAGGCAGATTCATTGATAGACTGATTTTTATTTGGACCTGTAAAATTACATTTTGTATAAAGATTGTGCTGTAATATAGGACAAGAAAATGAATGCAATATTCTACAGAAACGAAGAGAAGAAAAAAAATGTAAATAATATATATATATATATATATATAGGATATACAGCATTGCATTCGAGGTTTAAAGAAAAACAAGAGTACTGCAGATAGTATTACTACAAGATATACACTATTACATACAATGGCATACAAATTACTTCATTTATAATATAATACATCTTTTACAAATCTTATAGCTCTAGAAATACATTTAAATCGCATACAGTATGGTTTACGAGAAATTGTTTCAATCTCCTACTGAATACATGAGGGTTGTCAGTTTCCTTTTTTATATACTGTGGGAGCTTGTTTGTAAAGTCTTATTCGAGCCTGGATAACTCCGTTTTGTACTATACTGAGGATAGCTGAGTCCTTGTGAAGTCTTTGCTTCTGCCTCGTGTTATGGATGCGACTATTACAGTTTGGAAAAGTTTTTTGTTGTTGATTAAAAATATCATCAACGAGTAACGTACAGACTTGTGAGTGTGAAGATCACCAACAGGTGCCTACAGGATGTCCGATTTCAACCATCGCAGATCAATCTCACAGCCCGTTTTTGGATTTTAAAAAATTTTCCCACTTCTGCAGAATTTGTACAGAATATTATACTATATGAGATAAGAGAGTGGAAATATTCGAAAGATGACAAAATTATTGTTTGCCTGCCAACATAGTGCAAAATAGCTCTTAGTGCAAAACATGCTAAGCTTAGTGTCTTGAGCAGCACATCACTGTGCTCAGTCTATCTTAATTTATTATCCATTTTTATTCCAAGAAATATTATATGTGAAATTTCATTTATTTTATGACCACTGACATTTATTTCAGGGGCTTGAAGCCTGTTATTAACTGTCTGAAACTGCATTAAATTTGGTTTTGAGAGGTATAATACTAGAACCATTTATGTACTTGATGTGTTATTGTTTCAGTTGTAATCTGTATTGTCGATTTCACACCGTTCATCAAGAGATTAGTATCACCAGCAAACATTACTATATTTGCATTGTTATTTAGTGATGTTGATAGGTCATGAATGTACACTAAGAAGATCAGGGGTCGAAGGATCAAGCCCTGGGGAACGCTACCTGCTGAGTCTAAAAGTTCAGCAGTGCGTTCATCTACGGATTATAAATAAGTTGTCGCTTCTAAATGAGATAATTTCTTAAAATTTAATACTTATCATGCTGATATTTCAAGAGGCTTTATAATGGGGCATGTCTGTTTACTCGACGTCACCGTCCACATCATATTCCTCTGCCAAAGGGTCAACATGCCCAAGTCTAGATTCCTGAGCCGAACTTGCAGTTGTCAGTTGGTTGAAGAAAGTGCGGTGCACCGCAGCGATGTAAGGGAGAAGTGTCATCACATATTTTCATTTTGCTTCGGTGACAAGGCGGACAGAATTGTTGAGAGGGATGAGATTTATGGTTTCTGTATTTAATGTGAGACATCACTGCTTGATTCATGTAGGCTTTAACCTGGACTTCAACATGGAGTGCAAAATTCGCTTATTAAGACAATTTCTGCTTCATTAATATCTGGATATTACCAACCCAAAGAAAAAAATAATGCAAACAATGCCAAGTATTTTGGACAGGTCAGGAAAACTGCTGGTGAATCCTGTTCATGCCTTGGGCAGATGGAGGGAATATTTTGAAGAGTTGCTCAATGTAGGTGAAAATACGATCAGTAATGTTTCAGATTTCGATATACAATGGCATAGTAATGATGGTGGAAATGGGATCACATCTGAGAAAGTGGAGAAAATGGTCAATAGATTGCAGTGCAATAAAGCAGCTGGGGTGGATGAAATTAAGTCGGAACTCATCAAATACAGTGGTATGTCAAGTCTTAAATGGCTACACAGGATTAATTGAAATGGCGTGGGAGTCGGGACAGGTTCCATCAGACTGGACGAAAGCAGTAATCACACCAATCTTTAAACATGGAAACAGAAAAGATTGTAACAGCTACAGAGGTATCTCTTTAATCAGCATTGTGGGTAAAATCTTCTCAGGTATTGTTGAAAGGAAATTGCGAGTATTAGTTGAGGACAAATTGGATGTAAATCAGTGTGGGTTTAGGCCTCTTAGAGGTTGTCAGGACCAGATCTTTAGCTTACGGCAAATAATGGAGAAGTGTTACGAGTGGAACAGGGAATTGTATCTATGCTTTATAGATCTAGAAAAGGCATATGACCGGGTTCCTAGGAGGAAGTTATTGTCTGTTCTACGAGATTATGGAATAGGAGGCAAACTTTTGCAAGCAATTAAAGGTCTTTACATGGACAGTCAGGCAGCAGTTAGAGTTGACGGTAAATTGAGTTCATGGTTCAGAGTAGTTTCAGGGGTAAGACAAGGCTGCAACCTGTCTCCACTGTTGTTCATATTATTTATGGATCATACGTTGAAAACACACTGGCTGGGTGAGATTAAGATATGTGAACACAAAATAAGCAGTCTCGCATATGCGGATGACTTAGTTGTGATGGTAGATTCGATTGAAAGGTTGCAAAGTAATATTTCAGAGCTAGATCAGAAATGTAAGGACTATGGCATGAAGATTAGCATCTCCAAAACGAAAGTAATGTCAGTGGGAAAGAGATATAAATGGATTGAGTGCCAAATAGGAACGATCTACTCTCTTCTGCAAGAAGGAAGTCAGTACCAAGACTAAGTTATCTTTGCACTGTTCAATCTTCCCACCAACTTTGTTGTATGGGAGCGAAAGCTGGATGGATTCAGGTTACCTTATCAATAAGGTTGAGGTTACGGATATGAAAGTAGCTAGGATGATTGCAGGTATTAGTAGATAGGAACAATGTCAGGAGGGTGTCCACAATGAGGAAATCAAAGGAAAACTCGGAATGAACTCTATAGATGTAGCGAACAGGCTTAGATGGTGGAGTCATGTTACACGCATGGGAGAAGCAAGGTTACCCAAGAGACTTATGGGTTCAGTAGTAGAGGGTACGAGGAATCGGGATAGACCAAGGAGATGGTACCTGGATTCGGTTAAGAATGATTTTGAAGTAATAGGCTTAACATCAGAAGAGGCATCAATGTTAGCACTGAATAGAGTATCATGCATCAATTTTACAAGGGGGACTATGCTCCAGACTGAACGCTGAAAGGCATAATCAGCCTTAAATGATTATTATTATTATTATTATTATTATTATTATTATTATTATTATTATTATTATTTCTTTTCTCAGACGTTATGTCTGGTCAAAAATGGAAAGTGACGCGGACCTTGATCAAGCGTGACTTCCTTTAAACTGTACGGTATATGTTATATTGCATTTAGGAACTTTCGGGTAATTGAACATGTATCAATAATTACGGATTTCTGTAGTTGTATATATAAGTTTGGATGTAGCTGTATTGCATTGATGTACTGGTGGATATTGTGTGGTATGACTCCTGTAGTTGATAGTATAATTGGTATAATGTCAACTTTATCCCGATGCCACATGTCATTGACTTCCTCAGCCAGTTGGATGTATTTTTCAATTTTTTCTCCTGTTTTCTTTTGTATATTTGTTGTATTGGGTATGGATATTTCGATTAGTTGTGTTAATTTCTTCTTTTTATTGGTGAGTGTGATGTCAGGTTTGTATTGTGGTGTTGTTTTATCTGTTATAATGGTTCTGTTCCAGTAGAAATTGTATTCATCATTCTCCAGTACATATTGTGGTGCATACTTGTGTGTGGGACGTGTTGTTTTATAAGTTTATGTTGTAAGGTAAGCTGTTGATGTATTATTTGTGCTAAAGTGTCATGTCTTCTGGGGTATTCTGTATTTGCTAGTATTGTACACCCGCTTGTAATGTGACCTACTGTTTCTATTTGTTGTTTGCAAAGTCTGCATTTATCTGTTGCAGTATTGGGATCTTTAATAATATGCTTGCTGTCATATCTGGTGTTTATTGTTTGATCCTGTATTGCAATCATGAATCCTTCCGTCTCACTGTATATATTCCCTTTTCTTAGACATGTGTTGGATGCGTCTTGATCGATGTGTGGCTGTGTTAGATGATACGGGTGCTTGCCATGTAGTGTTTTCTTTTTCCAATTTACTTTCTTCGTATCTGTTGATGTTATGTGATCTAAAGGCTTGTAGAAGTGGTTATGAAGTTGCTAGCTCTGCAGATGACGAAGAAATTGAAGAAATGTATGATAAAATAAAAGAAATTATTCAGATTGTGAAGGGAGACGAAAATTTAATAGTCATGGGTGACTGGAATTCGAGTGTAGGAAAAGGGAGAGAAGGAAACATAGTAGGTGAATATGGATTGGGGGACAGAAATGAAAGAGGAAGCCGCCTGGTCGAATTTTGCACAGAGCACAACATAATCATAACTAACACTTGGTTTAAGAATCATGAAAGAAGGTTATATACATGGAAGAACCCTGGAGATACTAAAAGGTATCAGATAGATTATATAATGGTAAGACAGAGATTTAGGAACCAGGTTTTAGCTTGTAAGACATTTCCAGGGGCAGATGTGGACTCTGACCACAATCTATTGGTTATGACCTGTAGATTAAAACTGAAGAAACTGCAAAAAGGTGGGAATTTAAGGAGATGGGACCTGGATAAACTAAAACAACCAGAGGTTGTACAGAGATTCAGGGAGAGCATAAGGGAGCAATTGACAGGAATGGGGGAAATAAATACAGTAGAAGAAGAATGGGTAGCTTTGAGGGATGAAGTAGTGAAGGCAGCAGAGGATCAAGTAGGTAAAAAGACGAGGACTAGTAGAAATCCTTGGGTAACAGAAGAAATATTGAATTTAATTGATGAAAGGAGAAAATATAAAAATGCAGTAAGTGAAACAGGCAAAAAGGAATACATACGTCTCAAAAATGAGATCGACAGGAAGTGCAAAATGGCTAAGCAGGGATGGCTAGAGGACAAATGTAAGGATGTAGAGGCCTATCTCACTAGGGGTAAGATAGATACTGCCTACAGGAAAATTAAAGAGACCTTTGGAGATAAGAGAACGACTTGTATGAATATCAAGAGCTCAGATGGAAACCCAGTTCTAAGCAAAGAAGGGAAAGCAGAAAGGTGGAATGAGTATATAGAGGGTCTATACAAGGGCGATGTACTTGAGGACAATATTATGGAAATGGAAGAGGATGTAGATGAAGATGAAATGGGAGATACGATACTGCGTGAAGAGTTTGACAGAGCACTGAAAGACCTGAGTCGAAACAAGGCCCCCGGAGTAGACAATATTCCATTGGAACTACTGACGGCAGTGGGAGAGCCAGTCCTGACAAAACTCTACCATCTGGTGAGCAAGATGTATGAAACAGGCGAAATACCCTCAGACTTCAAGAAGAATATAATAATTCCAATCCCAAAGAAAGCAGGTGTTGACAGATGTGAAAATTACCGAACTATCAGCTTAATATGTCACAGCTGCAAAATACTAACACGAATTCTTTACAGACGAATGGAAAAACTAGTAGAAGCCAACCTCGGGGAAGATCAGTTTGGATTCCGTAGAAACACTGGAACACGTGAGGCAATACTGACCTTACGACTTATCTTAGAAGAAAGATTAAGGAAAGGCAAACCTACGTTTCTAGCATTTGTAGACTTAGAGAAAGCTTTTGACAATGTTGACTGGAATACTCTCTTTCAAATTCTAAAGGTGGCAGGGATAAAATACAGGGAGCGAAAGGCTATTTACAATTTGTACAGAAACCAGATGGCAGTTCTAAGAGTCGAGGGACATGAAAGGGAAGCAGTGGTTGGGAAGGGAGTAAGACAGGGTTGTAGCCTCTCCCCGATGTTATTCAATCTGTATATTGAGCAGGCAGTAAAGGGAACAAAAGAAAAATTCGGAGTAGGTATTAAAATTCATGGAGAAGAAATAAAAACTTTGAGGTTCGCCGATGACATTGTAATTCTGTCCGAGACAGCAAAGGACTTGGAAGAGCAGTTGAATGGAATGGACAGTGTCTTGAAAGGAGGATATAAGATGAACATCAACAAAAGCAAAACAAGGATAATGGAATGTAGTAGAATTAAATCGGGTGATGTTGAGGGTATTAGATTAGGAAATGAGACTCTTAAAGTAGTAAAGGAGTTTTGCTATTTGGGGAGCAAAATAACTGATGATGGTCGAAGTAGAGAGGATATAAAATGTAGGCTGGCAATGGCAAGGAAAGCGTTTCTGAAGAAGAGGAATTTGTTAACATCCAGTATTGATTTAAGTGTCAGGAAGTCATTTCTGAAAGTATTCGTATGGAGTGTAGCCACGTATGGAAGTGAAACATGGACGATAAATAGTTTGGACAAGAAGAGAATAGAAGCTTTCGAAATGTGGTGCTACAGAAGAATGCTGAAGATTAGATGGGTAGATCACATAACTAATGAGGAAGTATTGAATAGGATTGGGGAGAAGAGAAGTTTGTGGCACAACTTGACCAGAAGAAGGGATCGGTTGGTAGGACATGTTCTGAGGCATCAAGGGATCACCAATTTAGTATTGGAGGGCAGCGTGGAGGGTAAAAATCGTAGAGGGAGACCAAGAGATGAATACACTAAGCAGATTCAGAAGGATGTAGGTTGCAGTAGGTACTGGGAGATGAAAAAGCTTGCACAGGATAGAGTAGCATGGAGAGCTGCATCAAACCAGTCTCAGGACTGAAGACCACAACAACAAAACAACAGTGGTGTAGCCGATGTATTTATATGAGTGATTGCTTTGTGTATTTTGCTAGTTTCTGCTCATTCTATAAAGAATTTTCTTAAATTGTCTACCTGTCCATAATGTAGGTTTTTTATGTCGATAAATCCCCTTCCTCCTTCCTTTCTGCTTAATGTGAATCTTTCAGTTGCTGAATGTATGTGATGTATTCTATATTTGTGGCATTGTGATCGTGTAAGTGTATTGAGTGCTTCTAGGTCTGCATTACTCCATTTCACTACTCCAAATGCGTAGGTCAATATTGGTATAGCATAAGTATTTATAGCTTTTGTCTTGTTTCTTGCTGTCAATTCTGTTTTCAGTATTTTTGTTAGTCTTTGTCTATATTTTTCTTTTAGTTCTTCTTTTATATTTTTATTATCTATTCCTATTTTTGGTCTGTATCCTAGATATTTATAGGCATCTGTTCTTTCCATCGTTTCTATGCAGTCGCTGTGGTTATCCAATATGTAATCTTCTTGTTTAGTGTGTTTTCCCTTGACTATGCTATTTTTCTTACATTTGTCTGTTCCAAATGCCATATTTATATCATTGCTGAATACTTCTGTTATCTTTAGTAATTGGTTGAGTTGTTGATTTGTTGCTGCCAGTAGTTTTAGATCATCCATGTATAGCAAATGTGTGATTTTGTGTGGGTATGTTCCAGTAATATTGTATCCATAATTTGTATTATTTAGCATGTTGGATAGTGGGTTCAGAGCAAGGCAGAACCAGAAAGGACTTAATGAGTCTCCTTGGTATATTCCACGCTTAATCTGTATTGGCTGTGATGTGATATTATTTGAATTTGTTTGGATATTAAGTGTGGTTTTCCAATTTTTCATTACTATGTTTAGGAACTGTGTCAATTTAGGATCTACTTTGTATATTTCCAATATTTGTAGTAACCATGAGTGGGTACACTATCAAAAGCTTTTTGGTAATCAATATATGCATAGTGTAGCGACCTTTGTTCAGTTTTAGCTTGATATATCACCTCTGCATCTATTATCAGTTGCTCTTTACATCCTTGTGCTCCTTTGCAATAGGCTTTTTGTTCATTTATAATTTTGTTCTGTGTTGTATGTGTCATTAATTTCTGTGTAATGACTGAAGTTAATATTTTGTATATTGTTGGTAGGCATGTTATGGGGCGATATTTAGCTGGGTTTGCTGTGTCTGCTTGATCTTTAGGTTTCAGATAAGTTATTCCATGTGTAAGTGTATCAGGGAATGTGTTTGGGTCTGCAATGTGACTGTTAAATAATTTAGTTAGATGTGAATGTGTTGAGGTGAACTTCTTTAGCCAGAAATTTGCTATTTTATCTTTTGCAGGGGCTTTCCAATTGTGAGTAGAATTAATCGCTTGGGTGACTTCATGTTGCAAAATTATCACTTCAGGCATTTGTGGTATCATCTTGTATGTATCTGTTTCTGCTTGTATCCACCGTGCATGCCTGTTATGTTGTACCAGGTTTGACCATATGTTGCTCCAGAAGTGTTCCATGTCTGTTATGTTTGGTGGATTGTCTATTTTAATGTGTGTGTTATCTATTGTCTGGTAAAATTTCTTATGGTTTGTGTTGAATGTTTGGTTTTGTTTCCTTCTATTTCCACCTTTTTTGTATCTTCTAAGTCGTTTGGCCAGTGCTTGTAATTTCTGCTTCTTTTCATCTAATTGCTCTATCGCTTCTTGTTGTGAGATTTTACCTAACCTTTTTCGTTTTTTTTCTGACATTTCATTTCTTATAAATTGTGTTAGCTGTCCGATGTCTTTTCTCAGTTTTTCTGTTCTGATCTGTAGCCTGTGTTGCCATGCTGGTTTTGTGGGTTTCTTCTGTGTGTTGGTTGGTTCTGATCTCTGCCTTGTGTGTATATTTAGTGTAGTGAGTGCTCCTATATAAACCAGTAGTTTTAACTCTTCCATAGTTGTGTTTTTATCTATTTTGTTGTGTATGATTGTGTTGATAGTTTTTATTGTCGTTTCGACTTGTGGGTTATTTGGCGGTCTATGCAAGAATGGTCTAATGTCTGTATTTGTGTCTTTGTATTCTATATATGTCAGCTGAAATTTTTCTTCTGTATCTAACATGTGTTACTTGGAGTTCTATTTGTGCTTGTTCTGGTGGCTGTCTTAAGATTTCGTTTTCCTCTGATCGTTTAATTGATGCGTGTTGTTCTTTGTTTGTTTGCTCTGGGATGTTTGAGTCCATTACTGTATTTTCTTCTTCTTCTGATTGCACATTATTTTGTTCCAGTATTTGTTGTATTTGTTGTACTTGTTGTTTGATGTTTTCTAATTCTGACTGGGGTATCCTGTTATTTTTTATTATTACACGGATCTGATCAGCTAGTCGTTGTTCTGTTAAAAATTTTAATTCTGGGTATCTGATAATTAATGTTGTGTATACTTGTGATCTGTATCCAGTTGTGCTGGTTCCTAGGTTTGTTGTTTGGTAATAACAGAACATGAGGCGTCGATGAACTTCATCTGACCATCTCATCCTCTGTCTTTGTTTTCCTTCTAGGGTGGTTGCAGGAAGCATAACCTGCAAAACACCTCTATTTGGATTTAAATCATTTTCCAGTTGGCTAGCAGTGTCGTTACCATTGTGGGCGGGCATAGGGTTCAAAAGTCGTCCCCGACCATGACGGCGCTTGTCCGAGGCTTCTTTAGTTCTGTCCTGAACCAACTAATCACACTAAATGGGGGGTTAGCCCTATTAGTGGTTTGTTCTTTTCGTCGCCTTTTACGACTGGCAGAACATACCGGAGGCCTATTCTTTTCCCGGGCCTCCACGGGGTTTATTATTATTATTATTATTATTATTATTATTATTATTATTATTGACAATACTTACTAGCACTGTTACAATGCCTTTTTGTTTTTAGAGCATAAATAAACACGCAAACACAGAATAACAAGACGACGTGACTTTGCCTCTTGACTTATAGCACTATTCCCGCGAACGCACTTCACTCTGGCGTGAGAGGAAGAAAGAATTTGGAACTCTCAATTAGCTCCGGTGAGAGTTATCTTAATATCACTTCTCCACAATAAATTTCCGAGCATTGTGAGAAAACTAAGTGGTGTAACTCAAACACTAAAATTTTTCGACTTGGACCACTTTGGTTCACGGCAGCTCATATAGAACAATATATTGTCGATGAAGTCACCACATAATTTTATTGCCCTGGTAGGTATCGCGTCACACCCACAAGAGCTGGTGCTTCTTAGGGATGTGGTGGTTTATATAATTTCATTGGGTGTTGTGGATTTATAGTGCAGCGCCATTGTTGATGCACGTTGGGTAAAATTAAGTAGTGTTATGGCTTCTGAGGTAGGCTTAGTGTTCCTGTGTTTTCGGCTACAGAGAGGAAGAAAATACAGAATTCAGTGGCGGCCTTTTCAGAACGTTGCCGTCTGTCCCATTCTTTATGAACTGTGCTACCCCTGATTCTTCTGACATTTTGTCCCTGTGACAGAATAGTGTACTCGACGGTACAAATCCCATTTAGTGAAACAGATTTAGGTTGGGTTCTGAATCCATAATAAACAGAAGATGCTACTCTCGGAAATAGGAGTGGCTGTCTCTCAATCTACAGAAATCACTCAAACAAATCTGCGAATCGAGGAAAGTAGTATTGCGAGAGGGGCCAGTTCTACCCGCTAAGAGAATTATGGAAAAATTCGATGTATTAGAAAAGTTAAAGAATACTTGAGACAGTTTAGATATATTTCTTCCGTTATGTACGTGGAGATTTTAATCCTGTCATTGCGTAGAATCTTGAACATTATGGGTCACTGAATTAAGTTTCGGGAAATCGAGTCCTTCGTTGAAACTGGAGAAATGAATCCGAAAGCTGATAGCATTGTGCGATTGCGCGCATGTTCTAACATGGTAACTGTCCTCGCTTGACCCACCGTACAATAATAGAGAGTAAATGGGCCATTGGAATTATAAATGTGCTGAAGATTTGAGGCATGCAGAACGAGTGGAAATAAAGCCGTAGCTGTGCCCGAGTGACAGCTGTGAGCAGTCAGCGAACCCGCCTGGGCTCCCTATCACTGACGCAGTGTAAACAGTAACAGCCGTTAAGCCTCAACGACTTTGATTACAAGGGAAGCACAGCAAATAACAGATGCTACAGGAATCAGTTACACTGCTCTACAGTCACGGCAGCGCTACACAGATACCGCTCACATTTAAAATTATTTTTTATTGTGGGCTATTGAGATCTGCATTTGAACTTAATTAGCACATGCTTTACTTTGCCTTCCAATATTACTTCATCTGTTCACTGTTTGACTTTTACATCGTTTAGTTCATCCGGTGTAAGGGTTTGTATCTGACACAGCTTGTAAGTGGTAAGAATAAAGCATCGTCCGAAATCTTACTAAATGCCTTCTCCGAAATATATTCTGAACAGTTAGTTCTAGAGCCCTCCCGAAGCTTAAATTGTTGTGAAAACATACTTGACCTCTAAGTAACAAATAATCCTGAGCAAACAGGGGAAACCACCACGGATACAGGGATCTACATCTACATGGTTATTCTGCAATTCACACTTAAGTGCCTGGCAGAGGGTTCATCGAATCATTTTCATACTACTTCTCTACCATTCCACTCTAGAATGGCGCGTGGGAAAAAGGAACACCTAAATCATTCCGTTCGAGCTCTGATTTCTGTTATTTTTTTATGATGATCATTTCTCCCTACGTAGGTGGGAGTCAACAAAATATTTTCGCATTCGGAAGAGAAAGTTTGTGATTGAAATTTCGTACACACATCTCGCCGCAAAGAAAACCGCCTTTGTTTCAGTGACTGACACCCCAACTTGCGCATCATATCAGTGACACTCTCACACCTATTGCGCGATAACACGAAACGACCTGTCCTCCTTTGCACTTTTTCGATGTCCTCCGTCAATCGTACCTGGTGGTGGTGGTGGTTGTTGGGATGTTTAAGGGGGACTAAACAGCTAAGGTCATCAGTCCCCCATTCCAAAAACAGGCGAGACAAAGTCGCAGAGCAGATAGAACCCCAAGGGGAAGGAGACTCCCTCCCCCCCCCCCCAGGTGCTAAAGAACACAAATTAGGCAACGAACACTACAGAAAAGAAGACTACAGACGAACACCAGACAAAGACATTGAAGAAAAGAAGATGGCCGGAGACTGGTTGACTGACCACCAGAACAAAAAAAAGGGAAAGAGTCAACCATCCGACGACACACCAAAACAGCAACAAATATGGAGAGACGCGAGGACAAAAGACACAGAAATGGAAAGGTGCAGGACCCCCCTAAATGGATCCATAAAAAGGACTAGCATGGATAAAATGTAAAACATTGTCAGCCATGGAGGCATCGTCGCATAAAAGCAAAGGCAAGGTGCCCGGGAGATTAAAAGACTGCCGAAGCGTGCGCAGTCGGGGACACTCCAATAAAATGTGGGCGACCGTCAGCCGGGACCCACACCGACACAGGGGGGGGATCCTCCTGACGCAAAAGATGGCCGTGCGTCAGGTACGTATGGCCGATGCGGAGCCGACACAGGATAACAGAGTCCCTGCGAGAAGACTGCAGGGAGGAGCACCACACATCGGTCGTCTCCTTGACAGCCCGCAGTTTATTAGGCACTGTCATGCCTTGCCACTCAGCAGACCACATCCCAAGCACCTTACGGCGCAACACCAACTGCTGATCGGGAGCCGTGAGGCCGATCTCCAAAGCTGGGGTGTCGAGCGCCCCTTTGGCCAGCCTGTCAACACGTTCGTTCCCCGGGATGCCAACATGACCTGGCGTCCAAACCAAGACCACCGAACGACCAGAACGGGCAATGGCGGAAACATACTCCTGAATAGAGGACACCAGAGGAGAAGAGGGATAGTAGCGGTCGATGGCCTGAAGGCTGCTCAGGGAGTCACTGAAGATGACAATGGACCTATCTGAGCAGAAACGCATATGCTCAAGAGCGCGCAATATGGCCACCAGCTCTGCAGTAAAAATACTGCAGCCAGCCGGCAAGGAGCGCTGCTCAACATGGGCAGCGCGAGCAAAAGCGTAGGCAGTGCGACCATCAACCAGGGTACCATCAGTGTAGACAGTCTCTCAGTCAGAAAATGGGGCGAGGAGCGCAAGAAAACGGCGACGGAGGGCCACAGGCGGAACCGAGTCCTTGGGTCCCTGTGCCAAGTCCAGATGGACGGACGGACGGCCGGGACAAACACCAGGGAGGCGTAGGTGCATGGACCCGGAAGGGAGGCAGAAGAGGGAATGACCCCAGTTCCGACAGCAGGGACCGGATGCGGACAGCTACGGAAAGCCCAGACCTAGGTCGCCATTCGGGCAGATGGAGGACCATGGCGGGGAAAAGCAGGCGACGATTGGGATGGCCTGGCGAGCAATGCACGCGGACAGCATAGTCGGCGAGCAGTCGATGGCGGCGAATCCGCAGCGGGGGAACCCCTGCCTCCACCAGTAGACTATCCACGGGGCTGGTACGAAAAGCGCCAGTTGCAAGCCGAACCCCACAATGGTGTATGGGGTCTAACAACTTCAACACTGAGGGTGACGCAGACCCATAGGCCAGGCTCCGATAATCAAGCCGGGACTGCCCAAGGGCTCTGTACAATCGCAGCAGCGTGCAGCGATCTGCACCCTAAGACGTGTGGCTAAGGCAGCAGAGGGCGTTGAGGTGCCGCCAGCATTTTTGCTGCAGATGAGTAACATGAGGAACCCATGTGAGCCGGGCATCAAACACGAGTCCCAAGAAGCGGCAAGTGTCCACCACTTCAAGCAGGTGGCCGTCGAGGTAAATTTCAGGATGAGGGTGGACCGTCCGACGCCTGCAGAAGTGCATAACTCGAGTCTTGGCAGCAGAGAACTGAAAACCATGAGTCAGAGCCCATGATGCTGCCTTGCGAACGGCGACTTGCAGCCTGCGTTCGGCAACTCCCGTAGTCGTGGAGCTAAATGAGATGCACAAGTCGTCGGCATACAAAGAAGGAGACACCGACGACCCCACTGCTGCAGGCAGACCATTAATGGCCACTAGAAATAAGAAGACGCTCAACACCGAGCCCTGCGGGACCCCATTTTCCTGTATATAAGATGAACTAGAGGTGGCACCGACTTGCACCCAGAAAGAGCGGCGCAATAAAAAGCTTTGAAGAAAAGCCAGGAGCCGACCACGAAGACCCCACTCATGCAACGTGGCGAGGATGCGATGCCTCCATGTGGTGTCATACGCCTTCCGCAGATCGAAAAATACAGCAACGAGATGCTGACGTCCGGCAAAGGCCGTATGGACAGCAGATTCCAGCCGCACCAAATTGTCCGCTGCAGACCGGCCCCGGCGGAAGCCACCCTGGAATGGAGCGAGGAGACCGCGCGACTCAAGGACCCAACACAAACGCCGCCCCACCATACGTTCGAGCAATTTGCTCAAAACGTTGGTGAGGGTAATGGGACGATAGCTGTCCACCGCTAGTGGGTCCGCACCGGGCTTCAAGATGGGGACAATAAGACCCTCTCGCCATTGCGACAGGAACACGCCCTCGCTCCAGATGCGGTTAAAGATGGTGAGGATGTGTCTCTGGCAGTCCTTGGAGAGATGCTTCAGCATCTGTGCGTGGATGCAGTCCGGGCCTGGTGTTGTATCAGCGCAATCGGCGAGGGCAGCGAAGAATTCCCTCTCGCTGAAAGGAGCATTGTATTTTTCAGAACGACGCGTGCGGAACGATAATGGCGTCTGCTCGGCACGCTCCTTGAGAAAGCGAAAGGCGGGGGGATAAGTTGCAGTCGCAGAGCTCTTAGCGAAGTGCGCAGCAAGGTGTTCAGCAATGGCGGCAGCGTCCGTGCAGACAGCGCCGTCCAAAGAGATCCCAGGGACACCCGTAGGGGTCTGGTGTCCATAAAGCCGCCGTATACGGGACCACACGAGCGAGGGGGAGACACGGGAGCCCAAGGAGGAGACATACCGCTCCCAGCACTCCTGCTTACGCCGTGTAATAAGACGACAGGCGAAGGCACGTAGCCTCTTAAAGGCGATGAGGGTCTCGAGAGACGGGTGCCGCCTATGACGCTAGAGGGCCCGCCTACGGTCGCGAATAGCCTCAGCAATCTCCAGCGACCACCAGGGTACAGCCTTCCTCCGAGGGAGTCCAGAAGAGCGGGGGATGGCAGACTTGGCCGCCGAAATGATTGACGTGGTTAACACGGACCACCTCATCAATGTCACCCTGTGTGGGAGACTCAATGGTTGCCGCGGAAGTAAAACCCGGCCAGTCAGCCCTGTGGAGAGCCCAGCGGGGCAGGCGCCCAGAAGAATGACACTGGGGCAGTGAAAAATAGATGGGAAAATGGTCACTACCGCACAGGTCAGGATGCACTCTCCAGTGGAGGGATGGGACAAGTCCGGGGCTGCAAAGAGAGAGAGCGATGGCCGAGAACGAGCCATGGGCCACACTGAAATGCGTGGGAGCACCGGTGTTCAAAAGGCTAAGGTCGAGCTGAGCCAACAAATGCTCCACGGCACGACCGCGGTCATCAGAGACAGTCCCACCCCATAGAGGGTTGTGGGCATTGAAATCGCCCAGCAGCAAAAAAGGTGGCGGCAGTTGGGCTATCAGAGCAGCCAGGACATGCTGCGCGACAGCATCATCAGGTGGAAGGTAAATACTGCAGACGGTAATAGCCTGTGGCGTCCACACCCGAACAGCGACAGCCTCTAAAGCTGTTTGTAGAGGTACAGATTCGCTGTGAAGAGAGTTACGGACATATATGCAGACGCCACCAGACACCCTTTCATAAGCTGCCCGGTTCTTAAAATAACCCCGATAGCCACGGAGGGCGGGGGTTCGCATTGCTGAAAACCAAGTTTCCTGCAGAGCAATGCAAAGGAAAGGATGAAGGCTGATAAGTTGGCGGAGCTCAGCGAGATGGTGGAAGAAACCGCTGCAGTTCCACTGGAGGATGGTATGGGCCATGGATGGGAAAGGCGTGAAGGGACTGGGGAGGCAGATTACGCCTCCGGGGCCCCTGCTGCTACTGAGACACCACCTGGACAACAGCCATCTATTGCATCCGAGGGACTGGCGAGATCCATGTCCTCAGCGGACGCCAGAATCTCCACCTCATCCTCAGACGCTGAGCTTGTAGGAAGTGGTGGAATGGGTGCCACCGCAATGGCGGTAGCCTTGGGGAGTTTCTTCTTCTTCTGCTTCTCGCGCTGTGCCTTTGGTGGGTCAGGCTGGGAGGGCGTCACCGGGTCAGTCTCAGGGACAGACGACGACCGCGTGTCCCGACGACCAGGGACCGGCGGTTTTTTAAGCCACTTGCGGCTGTCGGCTTTGGTACCGGCCGGAACTTGGGAAGGGAGGTCCCCATGGGACCCCTTCCTTGCGAGAGTAGCCGAAGAAGTCTTACGCTTCTCCAGCTGGGAAGGGGGAACTAATGTTCCCGATGGTTGGGGGGGGTGTTGCTCCGGAAGTAGATGGAGTAGGAGCAACAGTGGGTTTAGTGCCCCCCACCATCAAGGGGGCAGGTGTGGGACTTCGACTCTGAGAGCTGACTGGAGCGGATGGAACTGTAGCAGGAGTGACAGTTGCGGCATAAGAAGCTGTCATGCGCACTGGATGGAGCCGATCATATTTCTGCTTCGCCTCAGTGTACGTCAGGCGGTCGAGAGTCTTGATTTCCATGATCTTCCGCTCCTTCTGCAGAATCGGACAGTCTGGCGAGCAAGGCGGATGGTGCGCACCACAGTTCACACAGATTGGAGGCGGGGCACAGGGATAATCAGGATGGGATGGTCGACCGCAATCGCGACAGACGAGGTCGGAAGCACAGCGTGAAGACATATGGCCGAACTTCCAACACTTGAAGCACCGCATCGGGGGAGGGATATATGGCTTGACATCACAACGGTACACCATCACCTTGACCTTCTCAGGTAACGTGGCACCCTCGAAGGCCAAGATGAAGGCACCGGTGGCAACTTGACGATCCCTCGGACCCCGGTGGACGCGGCGGACGAAATGGACACCTCGGCGCTCCAAGTTGGCGCGCAGCTCGTCATCGGACTGTAAAAGGAGATCCCTGTGGAAGATAATGCCCTGGACCATATTCAGACTTTTATGGGGCGTGATAGTGACAGAGACATCCCCCAGCTTAGTACAAGCGAGCAAGGCCCGCGACTGGGCGGAGGATGCTGTTTTTATCAACACCGATCCGGACCGCATCTTTGACAAGCCCTCCACCTCCCCAAACTTGTCCTCTAAATGCTCTACAAAGAACTGAGGCTTCACAGACATAAAAGATTCCCCATCAGCTCTGGTACACACAAGATATCTGGGCGAATACGTCTCACTTTCATGCAAGGCCTTTCGTTCCTCCCATGGTGTGGCCAGGGAGGGAAACGATTTCGGGTCATACACATTAGCCTTAAAGTGAGCTTTGGAACGCTTAGAGACTGCTGACGGCTGGCCGCCAGCGAGAGATGATGTACCACGCTTCATTGCGGGTCATCCGCCCTGATGCCACCGACTCCGACCAAGGGTCCTCCCCACGGGCGCCACCCAGCCACAGCAAAGGCCACCTGGCAGGATGGCCATTGCCGGGAGTCCCGATGCCCCAGGGAGATGGGCATCTACTCCTTGGCATACGTGGGGAGTTAACGGCGCAGGCATCAGTAGAGCGATCCCTGTGTTGTCAGGGGGCTACAACCAAGAGGGTACATGGCGGCCCCACCACAAAGGACTGGCTACCGTGCTGGATGTTAGGTGACATGTGGTCCATGGTCGTCGTCAGTGCAGAAATTACCCATGCACAGTGCTTGGCAGAAAGTGCACGCAGGAGCGTATCCATGCCCAAGCGATGGAGCGCGGGCAGGACTGCAATGCAACGACGAATAAGATTGCGAAAGTTCTCAACGCAAGACGGACACAATGCACCAAGTAAGGCGCCCTTCCCCAATCGGCTCGCTCTTCGGAAAAATTTTGAGGTATGGAGGTCAAACCCGACAGGGGACCATCACATAAGGCCGAAACATTTGAGACTCCTTTTAGTCGCCTCTTACGACAGGCAGGAATACCGTGGACCTATTCTTACCCCCGAACCCGCAGGGGGCAATCTTACCTGGTAAGGATCCCACACCGCGCAGCAGCATTCCAGCAGAGGACGAACAAGTGTAACGTAGGCTCTCTCTTTAGTGGGTTTGTCGCATCTTCTAAGTGTCCTGCCAACAAAACGCAGTACTTGTTTCGCCTTCCCCACAATATTATCTATGTGGTATTTCCAATTTAAGTTGCTCGTAATTGTAATTCCTAGGTATTTAGATAGATAGAGAGATATTTAGATAGATAGATACTGCCTACAGGAAAATTAAAGAGACCTTTGGAGAAAAGAGAACCACTTGTATGAATATCAAGAGCTCCGATGGAAACCCAGTTCCGAGCAAAGAAGGGAAAGCAGAAAGGTGGAAGGAGTATATAGAGGGTCTATACAAGTGCAATGTACTTGAGGACAATATTATGGAAATGGATGAAGATGAAGATGAAATGGGAGATAGAATACTGCGTGAAGAGTTTGACAGAACACTGAAAGACCTGAGTCGAAACAAGGCCCCGGGAGTAGACAACATTCAATTAGAACTACTGACGGCCTTGGGAGAGCCAGTCGTCACAAAACTCTACCATCTGGCGAGCAAGATGTATGAGACAGGCGAAATACCCTCAGACTTCAAGAAGAATATAATTCCAATCCAAAAGATGTGAAAATTACCGAACTATCAGTTTAATAAGTCACAGCTGCAAAATATTACGCGAATTCTTTACAGACGAATGGAAAAAATGGTAGAAGCCGACCTTGGGGAATATCAGCTTGGATTCCGCAGTAATGTCGGAACGCGTGAGGCAATACTGACCTTACCCCTTATCTTAGAAGAAAGATTAAGGAAAGGCAAACGTACGTTTCTCGCATTTGTAGACTTAGAGAAAGCTTTTGACAATGTTGACTGGAATATTCTCTTTCAAATTCTAAAGGTGCCAGGGATAAAATACAGGGAGCGAAAGGCTATTTACAATTTGTACAGAAACCAGATGGCAGTTCTAAGAGTCGAGGGACATGAAAGGGAAGCAGTGGTTGGGAAGGGAGTAAGACAGGGTTGTAGCCTCTCCCCAATGTTATTCAATCTGTATATTGAGCAAGCAGTAAAGGAAACAAAAGAAAAATTCGGAGTAGGTATTAAAACCCATGGAGAAGAAATAAAAACGTCGAGGTTCGCCGATGACATAATTCTGTCAGAGACTGCAAAGGACTTGGAAGAGCAGTTGAACAGAATGGACAGTGTCTTGAAAGGAGGGTATAAAATGAACATCAACGAAAGCAAAACGAGGATAATGGAATGTAGTCAAATTAATTCGGGTGATGCTGAGGGAATTAAATAAGGAAATGAGACACTTAAAGTAGTAAAGGAGTTTTGCTATTTGGGGAGCAAAATAACTGATGATGGTCAAAGTAGAGAGGATATAAAATGTAGACTGGCAATGGAAAGGAAAGCGTTTCTGAAGAAGAGAAATTTGTTAATATCGAGTATAGATTTAAGTGTCAGAAAGTCGTTTCTGAAAGTATTTGTATGGGGTGTAGCCATGTATGGAAGTGAAACATGGACGATAACTAGTTTGGACAAGAAGAGAATAGAAGCTTTCGAAATGTGGTGCTACAGAAGAATGCTGAAGATTAGATGGGTAGATCACATAACTAATGAGGAGGTATTGAATAGAATAGGGGAGAAGAGGAGTTTGTGGCACAACTTGACAAGAAGAAGGGACCGGTTGGTAGGGCATGTTCTGAGGCATCAAGGGATCACAAATTTAGCATTGGAGGGCACCGTGGAGGGTAAAAATTGTAGAGGGAGACCAAGAGATGAATACACTAAGGAGATTCAGAAGGATATAGGTTGCAGTAAGTACTGGGAGATGAAGCTTGCATAGGATAGTGTAGCATGGAGAGCTGCATCAAACCAGTCTCAGGACTGACCACCACCACCACCCCACAACAACAACAACAACAACAACAACAAGATATTTAGTCGAATTGACAGCTCTTAGATTTGTGCGATTTGTCGTATACCAAAAATTTATCGGATTTCTTTTAGTAGCCATGTGGATGAACTCGCACTTTTCTTTGTTTAGTGCCAACTGCCACTTTTCGCACCATATAGAAATTCTCTCTAGATCATTTTGCAATTGGAGTTGATCGTCTAATGATTTTACTAGACGGTAAATTAGAGCGTCATCTGCAAACAATATAAGGGGGTTGCTCAGATTATCACTGTAAATCAGGAACAGCAGAGCGCCTATGACACTACCTTGCGGAACGCCAGATATCACTTCTGTTCTACTCAATGATTTACCGTCTATCACAACGAACTGTGACCTCTCTGAGAGGAAATCACGAATCCAGTCACACAACTGAGACGATACTCCATATGCACGCAATTTGATTAATAGTCGCTTGTGAGGAACTTTATCAAAAGCCTTCCGGAAATCTAGGGATATGGAATCGATCTGAGATCCCTTGTCGACAGCACTCATTACTTCATGGGAGTAAAGAGCTAGCTGTGTTGCACAAGAAAGATATTTCCTGAATCTGTGTTGGTTATGTATCAATAAATCATTTTCTTCAATGTGATTCATAATGTTCGAGTACAGTGTATACTCCAAAATCCTACTGCAAATTGAGGTCAGTGATATGGGTCTGTAATTAGTGCCACGAGGTCATTGTACCGAGACTGAATACCCTAACATTCAAATCAACCAAACACAAACGCAAAATATATCTATTTAAAAAAGCGAATAAACCTTCGCTTCAAGCCTTCCTAAGAGACAGTCTCAGCACCTTCCAAATTGACAACGTAGGCGTAGATTAAAGAAATAGTATCAATGGCAAGTGAGAGATATACGCCAAATAAATTAATGAGAGATCGTATTGATCCCCCATGGTAAACAAGACAGGTAAGAACACTGTTGCAGAAGCAACGAAAAAAGCATGGCAAATTTAAAAGAACACAAATTTTCCAAGATTGGCGATGTTTCACCGAAGCTCGGAAGTTAGCGCGGACTTCAATGTGAGCTAGTTTTAATAGTTTCCACAACGAAACTCTGTCTCTAAATCTGGCAGTAAACCCTAGAAGTTGCTGTTCGTATGTAAAGTACACCAGCGGTAAGACACAATAAATACCTTCGCTGTGCGACAGCGATACTATTGTTGCCAATAACAGTTCCACTAAAGCGGAGTTACTAAAGACGGTTTTCCGAAATTTCTTCACAAAAGAAGGCGAAGTACATATTCGAACATTCGAATCACGAACTGCTCCCAAAATGAGTAACTTAGAAGTAGATGTCCTGGGTGTAGTGAAACAGCTTAAATCACCGAAAAATGCAGGACCTCCGGTGCAGATTTGTATACGAGTTACGTTCCTTTCAGAGTATACTGATACAATATCTCCAAACTGAACACTCATAGGCAACCGACGTAGCTCGACGAAACATCCGTACCTAAATACTGGAAAACTGCACAGGTCACGCCAATATCCAACCAAGGAAACAGTAGTAATTAGCTGAATCACAGACTCATATCAATGACGTCAGTTTGCAGTAAGAATCTGGAATATATATTGTGTTCCAACAGTATGAATTAGTCTAATAGAACGATCTGTTTTCAGGTAGCACGGATTCAGAAAATATAGTCTTTTCGAAACACAATTAGCTATTTGTTCACATGAAGTAATGACTTCTATGGACACGGGATCTCAAATTGATTCCATATTTCAAGGTTTCAAGAAGGTTTTCGACACCGTTCCTCACAAGTGTCTTCTAAAAACGTAAGTGCCTACGGAGTGTGTGTCAGTTGTGCCCGGGATTTGTGATTTCCCGTCGGAAAGATCACACTACATAGTAATTGGTGGAAACTCATCGAGTAAAACAGAAGTAATATCTGGCGCTCCCCAAGGAAGTGTTATAGGCCCTTTGTCGTTCGTAATCTATATAAACGATTTAGGAGACAATCTGGGGTGCCTTCTTGGAATATTTGCAGATGATAGTGTCATTTATCGTCTTGTAAAGTCATCAGATGATCAAAACCGATTGCAAAATGATTTAAACATTACATCTGTGTTGTGTGAAAAGTGGCAATTAAATCCAAATAATGGAAAGTGTGGGCTCATCCACATGAGCATTAAAAGGAATCCGTTAAATTTCAGGTACACGATAAATCGTACAAATCTAATGGCTATCAATTCAACTAAACACTCAGGGATTACAATTATTAACACGTTAATTCACATGGATAATTTTGTGGAGAAAGCGAACAAAGGACTGTTTTTTATTGGCAGAACACTTAGAAGATGCAGCAGGTCTACTAAAGAGATTGCCTACACTACGTTTGTCTATCTTCATCTGGAGCATTGCTGAGCGGTAAGGGATCCGTATCAGATAGGGTTGACAGAAGTTCAAGGAAGGGCAGCTAGCTTTGTATTACCGAGAGATAGGAGGGAGAGTATCACGGATATGAAACGCTAGATGGGATGACAATCATTAAAAAAAATGGATGTTTTTCGTTGGGTCGAGACCTTTTCACTAAATTTCAGTCACCCAACTTCCTCCTCCGAATGCGAAAATATATTTTTGGCGTCCACCTACACAGTAAGAAATGATTATCCTAATAAAGTAACAGAAATCAGAGTTTGCACTGAAAAATTTATGTGTTCATCTTTCCCACGCGCTCTTCGAGAGTGGAAGAGCAGAGAAATAGCTTGAAGGTGGTTCGATGAACCCTCTCCTCAGCATCTAGCTGTGAATTCCAGAGTAGTCATGTAGATGTAGATAAATTTTGATTAAGCATACACTGCCTGAATAGCAGCCTGCCAGAATGGGACAAGAACTTAATAGCAACACAATATTTTAGCTTTGGTACACTGTGGTTGGCAATGATTATGAAATATTGACAGTATAAACAACCAAAGGCCGAAATTCTACTTAGGTTGAAAATAACTCACTGCTAAGAAAATGGAATCTTCTACCTAAAAACAAAATAGATCACTACAAAATAAATCATGGAGAATCAAAGAATGAGAAAAATAAAAAGATAGTACAAGAATCGTTCACCAAACACACTCAAACGGTTCCCCATATTAAACCCATCTCTAAGGCCTAGTTATCGATGGGAAGTTAAGCACTAATCTTTCCTCCTTTTTCCTACTTTAAACTGCCTGTTTAGTATGGCCTAGGAATGACTATCGAGTCTGATACTGTCCTTTTGGTTCTCATCCATTCCTACGCTACTCTATGCTGAGACTCCAGTTACACGTGATTAAAAATTAAGTGCACAACTGTTACACAATTGCTTCAGATATACAAGAAAATAACGGCTTATTCAAATGCTAATACTGGTCCTAGGAAGACCTGGGATATTTAACGCTACATTGTGTCTTTATGTTGCATTACTGGAGGATAGCTGTGGTACCACAGTCGTTGCAAGACGTGTTCGGCGGTCGTCTGTCTTGGTGCGACGTCCACGACAACCACACCAACGTCTCATGCATTTTCAATATCACTGTGGAACACACATGATGGTGAGGAATTACTTCATATGTAGACATATTCTAAATATTTGTGGTTCGAGATTTTCTGTTCTAATTTTTCCAACTATTGAACATCACACAGTTTCTTTAACAATATTGTGCTGAGGAGCAAGCCTGTATCTACTCTGTATGAATCGTATGGTGTAAAGTGAATGACTGCATGTTCATGACTGCACCTTCACCACATTCTTAGGTTCATGTTTATTGTCTTTTAAGCCAGTGTAAATAGGCCGAATAAGGGCTGCGACTGGGTATGTAAACAAGCTCGGGTAACCGGGGAGAATGCCCCAGGTCCCCATAATGTGGTATCTTTGGCTGGCATCTTTCGATGCAGGACCAACTACACAGCAGAGAACTGCGGGGTGCCGCCCTGTCAAGGTAGCCACAACTCAACTGCTCCTCATCCCGCCTGCGACAGCCGCTGCGGTTGCATTCGTTCAGAAGCTGTTGAGTTGCTGTTGAGAACCCAACATCAGGGTGTACACCCTTTGTGTTAGTAATAGAGTTCTATTGTTCCTGGTTACCTCGGCACATCTCTTTTTGCAGCATGCATTACCCACATAATAAGATATCATAGGATATAAAAGTGGCGACAAAGTGAAAAAAGTGGTCTCACTTGCCATTTTGCCATGGCTGCTCCCTCGCTGGAACAATCGCTCCTGCTGCTTGTCCAGTTACTGGGTCAGCAGTTGCAGTGTCTTACCCAAGACATTGAAACGTCCCCTTCGAAAAATTAATGAATTATTGTGCTGATAAACCTCTTACATTATTTGATCTTTAAACAGCTGAGTAGAACTGAACGTACTCAGACATTACTCTCTTTACTTATTCCGATCAACACTAAACTGACACACAATATTTTTAGCGCAACGCAATCTGACTTTCAATAATCCCTACAAAAGAATGGCCCTGACTAACATTAACCTATACCTTTCATGTATCACTTACCTCACAAAAATATTCGTTACTCTAACTACTGCAATACAGCGAGCGCCACTATTACCAGCTAAAAAAAACCTCCAACTGCGCAACGCTACGCGCTGTTAACAGCAAACAGCCCAACACTACAATAGCGAATATTACAACAATGCCACCCAGCCACAGACTGCACACAGCACAGCCAGTGATTTTCGTACAGTGCGCTACGTGGCGTTACCAATATAAAAACCTGAACAGCCTACTTACATAGCCCCCATGTTCCCCACAAAAAATTTTACAAATTGTTTTGGGCAATGGCGAATAAAGATTTGAAAAAAATTTTCATAATTACAATAACAAAGAAATCAAATGCACACACTTATTGATACAATGTTGGTCAAAAGCTAAAATTTTCTCACAGTCCATAAAGACAGTCCTGATCATTCATCACAGTAAAATTGCCGTGCTTTTTTTTTTTCAAAGTCTGAGCAGTAAAAGAAAATGCACATGGAAGTAGTGGATTTCCATGCAGTCTTGAAGAAGTAGTGTTGTCCTTCCAACAGAAAGACAGTGTTGACTTTTGACATGCAGACAGGTAATGGGCCACAACAGAGCAAACCCACAGCAGTCAGTCGAAGTTTTGAAGAATATTGGCAGGTAGGTCATCACAGAGCAGACCCACTGTATTCCTGGTAGAGATTATGGTATTGGTGGGCCACCAGAGGTGCAGAACCACTGCAGTCCTTGTAGAAATAATGGTATTGGTGGGTCATCAAAAGTGTAGACCCACTGTAGTCCTTGTAGAGACGGCTAGCAGCCATCCGTTGCGACTGTGCAGGTGCACAATCACCATCGAAGAGTCTTGCGGAGAATATAGCAAGTCCATAAACCACCACTTGTGCACTCACAAAGTTTTTTTAATTCTCCTTAGACCCAGCAATGCTGTTAACCAGTCTCTTGCTGAATTATTAACACACGTGGAAACACTTTCAGTCCCTACTTCTCACATATTGTCCATATACTATGACCAACAGAAACGTGTGCAGTGAAATGTAACTTACAAGTTACTTAATTTGATGAACTGGTGTCAATTACAATTTTATAACATAAGATACAATAACAAAGGTACAAAATACATCATTAAAGAACATAATAGTACAGATAACATTTGTAATAATACGGGCTTTACAAAAGAATAGAAATAGACATATGCATCAGTGTTACAGGAATTATGACATAAGTAAATATATAAAATAATGAGAATAGTTTCCGAAACAATTTCACACATGAGCATTAAAACAAAACAGAATAAATAATGTCTAAATATCTTTACAAAGTAAATAACATATTATCAGAGAAATTCTACAACGTAAATCTTATTAGCTAAATACAAAGACAGGAAAAAAACAAATTCACATAGCGTAACAACACAAAAGTACAGGACAGGGTTTGTTTTCAGTGTGACATTTGGTACTGCAGTCCAACCCAAAACTTCATTCCGTAGATCTTTCCTCTTATTTCAACATTTGTTTCCACCAAAAAAAATCCTATCCAAGAATGCTTTCTGTATTCTGTTCACATCCTCTTTCAAAAATAGTTTTTCCTCCACTGAACACTACTTTTTTGCCAAACCATTTTCTCATAGTTTCTCAATGCATTTCTTCCAATTCATCACAACTCGTTCTCTTATATAGCCTACCCCATCCTAAGCTAACTTAAATCTACTGAGCTCAGATATATATATACTAAAGGACGAGGCAATGCAGCAGTACAAAACAATTAACACAAACAGCAATGACAAAAAAATGCAAATTGGCAAAATTAGCAGCAATAAATATAAATTAGCAAAGCAAATGCAACATTATAACTAATATGAGCCAATGTGCAACAACAAGAAAAATAAATCAGTAGTAAAACTGGCTTAACAGAGTAATACAAAGTGAAATTCAGTAGCACTATGCCTGGCAAACAGCAGCAGCAAATGCAATAACTTATATCTAAATATGACAAAGCTCAAGCAGAAAAAATATTACATTAAAGATGACCATGTCTAATACCTATGTTACATCTTAACACTAGAGTGATGCATCACTATAACTTACTCCAGCAGACAAGTTACCAAGTCACTGACAAAAATTATGTATGCAATTCCTGTGAAGTGGAAATGCCTTTTTGTGCTCCCTCGTTTTTTTGGAAGTAGATCATAAAATTATTATTTACTGGATCTGTAGGCTAAAATATCTATATTAGTACATCTATTAAATTTTATTTTAACCAATGCTGCAGTGCAGCTAGAAACTAGATATTAAACGAAATGAGCAAATGTATACAAAGCAATGTGTGAAACGTCATTCACTATTACAACAATGCCACCCAGCCACAGACTGCACACAGCACAGCCAGTGACTTTCATACAGTGTGCTACGTGGCGTTACCAATATAAAATCCTAAACAGTCTACTTACAACATCAGTCACGTGACTCAACGTTGTTTGGTGACTCTGCCTACAGATACCATCAACAGAATAGCACAGCTTCTGCATCATGCACTGCTCTTCCTGTACACTACCAAATTACTTTAATGGCACCTCACTTGTCCTGAAGCTTTTCCCACAAAGGACTCAGCTACAATGGTCCCACTCCCTCAGGAGTTCGACAATACATTGGATTCATGGCCCACCTTCCTTACCATATGGACTACCTCTGTCACATTTCTGCTCTCCCTGAAGTTTCTTTAGTGGCTTCTTCAAGTCCATTGGCCTTTCGCCCCTGTGCCTCAACCACACTAACCTGCATTTCTCCTTCCACTGACCCTGTGCTGGCACCCACTGCTCCTGAGCTACCAGCTCATTCGCTGTCAGTCCCTGTGCCACAGGCTCCAGCACTTCCTGCTCTGCCACCACCAGCTCCAGCGCCAATAGCTCCGGCTCCACCAGCTCTGGATGCACTGGATCTGGCGCCGCTGGCCCCAGTACCCATGGGTCCAGCGCCAATGTCCTGGCGCCACGAGCCCAGCGTCATGTCCGACTCAACCGGCTCCGGCTCAACCGGCTCCGGCTATAGCAGCACGGTGCCTATCGCTCCAGTGCTTCCCACTCCATCTCACTCATTTGGTTTTTCCTTCACCATGCAATTTGGTGGCATACAACATGCCTACTCCAAGACACTGCTCTGTGTCGCTCTGAACTTTTTGTTGCCCTCTTACAACTCCAACTGCTGTTGTCTCCTGCGATCTTCAGAGTTTCCTCATCTTAGCAGTTTACCTGTCCCCTCTCCATGGGGCACCTTCCATGGGTATTTGGTTGGGGTTCCTCGGCACTCCAGTTCTCCAGTCATGGAAGTTTTGCTGTAAGACTAGCCCGCCAGGTCACACTGCCTTTGGCGCCCCAGTCACCTTTCTTTTGATGTCGACCCTGTATATCTTTTATTTTCCAGGTCTGTCCATCTCTGTTTTCTGCTGGACGGGTCTCTCTCTTTGTGGCTGCTTCGCACTGCCAGCCTTTGGCCCATCTTCCAGTCCAGGTCTCCACCACTGGAGGCACGTTTCCTGGATCTGCCATCCAATGTCAGAATATCTTCTTCCTCCAGGATGGCGGCGCTTCTTCTCCACACTGGCTTTGTCTTCTCCCCATTAGGGAAGACGCGATACCACATCCGTGGCTGTCACCTTTGTCACAACAGTCGATTACACAGCGAAATTACTTCTCTATCTGCTCCTTAGGAATGTGGGATGTGGTATCAGTGGCTAGCACCTTACAGTACAGCCACCAGCCACACAGCAGAGAGCCGCAGGTTGCTGCACAGTCAAGGCGCCCACAACTCAACCGCAACTCATCCTGTCTTCGACAGCCGCTGGGGTATCTGAGGGCGCCACAGCGCCACTATTGTCGGCACTAGCATACCTTCGCAGGCCACGTGATACAAGTAGAACTTCCCAGTATTACTCCACCAAATGGATTTATAAGACACCGATCAGCAGCTCACCAATCAATCTAGGAGTATGCGAGTTCCATTTCAGGTTCGAGAGTTCGATACCAATGTTCACCGAGTGCCATTTGTCAGAATGCTGCGCATGCCAGTCGAATCCAAGACATCGATAATGTAGCAGATGCGGACTTCGCGTATGGCAGTGTTTCATTACTGTGACAGACTGTGTACGCAACTGTATCTTCAAGAACTGTTATCGAGAAAGGCGAGTTTCTCATCAGATCAGAACGATTTTTCACTTGCATTCGTTCAGAAGCTGGTCAGCTGCTATTGAGAACCTAACATCAAAATTTATTCTCTGTGTCAGAAATAAAGTTCTGTTGTTCTTATTTTCCTTGGCACATCTCTCTTCTTGTAGTACGCATCACCCACATCATGGGATACCAAACGGAATTTGTGGGGACTCTTGGTGAAAAAAAGGAAAAAGGAAAAATTGGTAATTAAAAACAAAGTCAAAAAATAGAAAATACCATTCGCTTCGATGCATATTCACGGATGTCTAGACTGTTGGTCGCCAGTAGATTAGTTCTGGAGTTAGTTTGTTCATTTATTCGATGTAGAGTTTTATTCTGTCATCTGGGTTCTAAACCAGAGCGGAAGTGGCACCTAATCTTATAAATACAACATTTGCTATATTTACAGGAAATTTTTTGTATATCTCTTTTGTTTAGTGTAAGACTGTTTTACGAAAACAAGTAAAAGAAGTGAGGAAGAAGAAAAGACGAGAGACAGAGGAAGAGTGAGGAAGAGTAACTACGTGTTGAGGAAGAAATACATTGTGCGATCGAAAGTATCCGGACACCCCCAAAAACATACGTTTTCCATATTAGGTGCATTGTGCTGCCACCTACTGACAGGTACTCCATATCAGCAACCTCAGTAGTCACTAGACATCGTGAGGGAGCAGAATGGGGCGCTCCGTGGAACTCACGGACTTCGAACGTGGTCAGATGATTGAGTGTCAGTTGTGTCATACGTCTGTACGCGAGATTTCCACACTCCTAAACATCCCTAGGTCTACTGTTTCCGATGTGGTAGTGAAATCGAAATGTGAAGGAACACGTAGAGCACAAAAGCGTACAGGCCTACCTCGTCTGTTGGCTGACAGACCGCCGATAGTTGAAGAGGGTCGTAATGTGTAACAGGCAGACATCTATCCAGACCGTCACACAGGAATTCCAAACTGCATCAGTATCCACGGCAAGTACTATGACAGTTAGGTGGGAGTTGAGAAAACTTGGATTTCATGGTTGAGCGGCTGCTCACAAGCCACACATCACGCCGGTAAATGCCAAACGATGCCTCGTTTGGTGTAAAGAGCTTAAACATTGGACGATTGAATAGTGGAAAAACGTTGTGTAGAGTGTCGAATGACGGTACACATTGTGGCGATCCGATGGCAGGGTGTCGGTATGGCGAATGGCCGGTGAACGTCAACTGCCAGCGTGTGTATTGCCAACAGTAAAATTCGGAGGCGGTGGTGTTATGGTGTGGTCGTGTTTCTCATGGAGGGAGCTTGCACCCCTTGTTTTGCGTGGCACTATTACAGCACAGGCCTACATTTATGTTTTAAGCACCTTCTTGCTTCCCACTGTTGAAGAGCAGTTCGGGGATGGCGATTGCGTCTTTCAACACGATCGAACACCTGTTCATAATGCACGGCCTGTGGCGCAATGTTTACACGACAATAACATCCCTGTAATGGACTGGCCTGCGAACAAACCCGACGTAGACGTCCATCCAATACCACCGGTGGGTCCAGCATTGGCGCTGCTGTGGACGCCGATGGAGGTATAGCTGATGAAGGCGCGGCGTCCAGTACTAACGTCACTGTGAACGGCGACGGAAGTGGTGGCTGCTGCAGCGGCTACGTAGGCGGTGTATATCTGCACTCTGCGAACCACAGTTAAGTGCATGGCAGAGGATGCGTCCCACTGTACCAGTTGTTAGGATTTTTTTCCGTTCCAGTCGCGTATGGAGCAAAAGAAGAATGACTGTGCAAATGCCTCTCAGCATGCTGCAATTTATCTAGTCTGGTCCTCACGATCCATACGGGAGTGATATATTGGGGGTTGTAGTATATTCCTAGAATCATCATTTAAAGCTAGTACTTTAAGATTTGTTAACAGTCCTTCTACGGATACTTTCTGTCCATTATCAATAGTCTGCCACTTAAGTTCTTTCAGTATCTCTGTGACGCTTTCTTATGGGTGAAACAAACCTGTTATCATTCATGCTGCTATTCTCTATAAACGCTCAGTATCCTCTTCTAGTCTGATTTGCTCTGGGTCCCACATATTTGTGCGGTATTCTACGATGGCTGGCTGGTACGAGAGATTTGTAGGTAATATTATTTGTAGAGTGATTACATTTCCCTAATATTTACCAATAAACCGAAGTCTATCACCTGCGTTACTCCCGACTGAGCCTATGTGATCGTTCCATTTCATATGCCTACAAAGTGTTAGACCTAGGTATTTGTATGAATTTACCTATTCCAACTATGACTCACTGATACTGTATTCAGAGGACACTATGTTTTTTGTTTTGTAAAGTGCAAAATTTTACATTTCTGAACATTTTTAAAGCAAGCTGACACTTTTTGCACCACTTTGAAATCAAGGTCCGACTGAATATTTGTGCTGCTTCGCTCAGACAGTATTTCTGTGTAGGTAACTGCATCATCTGCGAAAAGTTTGAGATTACTATTAATGTTGTCAGCAAGGTCATTAATACACAAAATCAACAGCAAGGGACTCAACATACTTCCCTGGGCTACATCCGGAGTCTCTTCTATATCTGTCGATGACTCCGTCTAAAATAACATGTTGTATCCTCTCTGCCAAGAAATCCTAAATCCAGTCACAAATTTCATCTTGTTCCCCATACGATCGTACTTTCGGCAATAAGCGTAGATATGGGACTGAGCGAAATGCGCATCGGAAATTGAGAAATACTGCCTTGATCCATGGCTTTCAAGATGTCATGTGAGAAAAGCGCGAGCTGGGTTTCACGTGATCTACTTTTGCGAAATTCATGCTCGTTGCCGTGGTAGAGCTCGTTCTGTTCGAGGTACCTCATTATGTTTGAGCTCAACATATGTTATAAGATTTCATAACAAATGTATGTCAGTGACACTGGGCGGTAGTTTTGTTAATCACTTCTATTACCATTCTTTCCGTGTTTTATTCGACAGTTCAACGTAGACGAACAGAGTATAGTATGGCTACCTATAAGCTCAACGACTGTAATATTATAAATCATGCACAAAGATCTATTTGTGATTCTTTTTTATTTACACAGCAGACGTGGGAGCAGCTTAAGTACCGGCTGGAGGTATAAGTAAATTGTTTATCCCTTCCACCTATTTGTTAGCATCCTTCACCGTAAGTAACTCGCCAATAAACCCTACGATGCTGTAGCGAAGTAGCAGCTAGAACTCCACTATTGAACATGAGCGACCTTTGTATGCGACAGATGTTTTCCGAGTGTACTGCTGCCACATAAACGATATAAGCAACAGACGTATGTACGATAGTAGTCATTTTTTAGCATGCTGCATGGGCGAAATGACACTATGACATCTTGCGTTTACTGTCGCGAGTCGAGGGAAAGGTTTCTTCTAATAGGCAGAAGATGAGAACCCGAGGAACAGGGAAATTCATGAATGTCTCCTGTTTAATAATTCTTAAACCACCTTCCTTTCTTGGTGTTCTTTCGATTAGCTTTTGCGCTTCTCTGCGCCTGACGGAGGCCTATCTCACTACTATCTTGGTACACCCCTTGGTGTGACCTGTGCTTTCTTCCAACTACTGGCCACGGTTTTTTGTTCGAGGAACTTGCGATAGATTATAGTTAACAGAGTGACCAACTCTGCCACAGATTTCGTATAGAATCTGACAGGGATTCCATCGGGTCCTGGGGCTTCGTTCGGTTTTAACGACTGCAACTGTTTCCCCGACGTCTCTGGCAATAATACCTGTTTCACTCATCTTTTTCAGTGATACGAGAATTAAATTGGGGCAATACTCCTGGGTTTTCCTTTGTAAAGGAACATCTGAAACAGAGATAAGCATTTCTGATTTTGCTTTGCTACTCTCAATTTCAGTTCCCGGCTTGTCCATGGGTGACTGGACCTAATTTTGGTACCAGTAACAGCATGCCAACACGACCAGAATTTCTTTGGGTTTTGTGAAAGATCTTTCGACAATATTCTGCTACGGTAGTCATTGAAGGCTTCATACAGTGCTCTTTTTACTGTCAAAGTCGTTTCATTCAGTATCTCTCTCTTTCTGTCTATCTATCTATCTATCTATCTATCTATCTATCTATCTATCTATCTATCTATCTATCTATCTATCTATCTATCTATCTATCTATCTATCTATCTATCTATCTATCTATCTATCTATCTATCTATCTATCCATTTTTCTATCTATGCTTTGTTTTATATCTACTATGCAGTAGTCTCTGCTTCTTTAGAAAATCCTTTACAGAGAATGTATACCATGGAGGATCACTCCCATAATGAACTTTTCTTCTGAGTACATATCTATCCACTGCATTGTAAGGTGTCTATAATTTCGCACCTTACAAGCACCCATCCACATACTTTGCCGTGATCTACAAACAATCAGGTGTCATGTGATAGGTTGTACAGCGTATATATGAATATATAAAGGAGACTGACATTTTCATTTACGCCTTGTAAATAATTGTTAATGCTTATTGCATGAAAGGTGATGGAGTGTCTTGTCACAACGGCGTAATGAATGATTGCCTGTACTAGTAGAGGTTGGAATGACAGTTGAAATGAAACGGCAGGCGGAACTCAAGCCCTGGGTGGAAGGCCCACACAGGTGTGGTGGTTCAGCTCCACACAGGAAGTGCCAAGACGGACAGTCTGGGCACCTGAGCGCAAAGACACAATACAGGGGCGACCGGCCGCTATTTTAGTAGGGCCAGAAGGACAACCGGATAATACTTCCAAACTCTGCAAATCTTGGACGCAGGTGAGAGGAACGAAGAAGCGGCACCTCGGAAACCACGCAGGGTGGGTTATTTCCGCGGATTTTTACTCAGAAGCATAGCATTGTATGAGTATAGGTATTTCCTTGCAAACTTTCCGCGCTGGACGACAAAAGACTAAAATATGGTTGGTCGGCGTTCGGAAGAATCTGTAGAGAGGGGGAATATTCCGTGGTTTCGGGAATATGATTCGTTTTCGGAATGACGATGGTGGGGAGCTGAGCCTTGCTGGGAAGCCAGCGGTGGAGATACGAAGTCTTCCGTTGTGAGCGCCCGTGTATGACGGTCGCTCGATATCAGCTTTGTTGGTACAGACGGACTTGCTGTCTTTGCTCTCAGGAGAGTTTATGGTTAGAACAGTTAGGCACTGTGCTGTTGCGAACCTATACGATTCTGGACTTCACTTCCGCGCTGGAAGTCGTTGTTGAGTACGCAACGTTCAGTAATTGAGAGCCCTTCCTCTGCCTATACTTACGTTGAGACATTATCTGAACTCCGTCCTTGTGGCTGGGAGTCCGCATTTCTCGTCCGTAGAACACAGAGAGGAGAAGACGGTATTAGAGTACATTAGTCAGCGGACCGCCTTCTGCCGTCCTAGTGTTTGAAAGAGTTTATCTGTGGCTGGAGTTCTTCCATCGTTGCAGACGACTACGAGAACCATCACTTCGACGCACCGGACGCAGTACATACGGTGATACCGCAAATTGCTTCGGCTTATTAGGGCTATAAAAGCTAAACAGCTGTGATCACGTTAGTTTATTTCCACTGAGGTTCCACACCACCGTAGATCATCTTTGAAAATAGTGTCTTCTAGCATTTTGTACGTAGATGATGTCAGTCATTTCGCGTTATTGATATTAGATCGCGCAGTCATAATATGGGGCAGAGTTGAGCAATTGATTAGTAATTTACTCAGGAAATGTAAACTTTGTAATATAAAGGTTTCTTTTTAATCTACAACAAATATATAAGCAGGAACAACGTTTATCCTTTAGTAGTATTAGTTGCATTAATCATTCATTTATGTTTAGGTTATAATTTATATGTTGAAGTCCATTAAGAGATCATAAGATCTGCTTCAGGGGGTAGTCAGACAGGGCCAAATCTTCATTTAGCATTTATTATTTTCCGTTGAGCACATTCATTTTTACATCCGCCTGGAGTAGCATCTTGGAGCATGGTCAACTATTCTTTTAAACTTGACTCATAGTTTCTCTAGATACTTCTGTACTGGATATTTCAAGTTCATCATTGAGATAAGACGCTACTGCTTCTCTGTCTAATTAGAACATATAAAGCTCTCTACTTGTATTAGTTGTCCTTTGCACTTTGGTATTCATTGGTCATGGGTCGACAGTCATGGCAGCTCGACTGTTGTTCTACACTGAGGAGTCATAATACATGGGATAGCGATATGCACATACACAGATGGCGGTAGTATCGCGTTCACAAGGTATAAAAGGGCAGTTTTTTTGGTGAAGTTGTCATTTGTACTCAGATGAACCATGTGAAATGGTTCCAGCGTGATTATGGCCGTACGAAGAGTATTAACAGACTCTTAACGCGGAATGGTAGTTGGGGACTAGACGCATAGGACATTCCATTTAGGATATCCTTAGGGAATTCAATATTCCGAGATCCACAGTGTCAAGATTGTGCCTAGAATACAAAACTTCAGGCATCACCCTTCACCACGGACAACGCAGTGGCCTATGCCTTCACTTAACGACCGAGAGCAGCGGCATTTTCATAGAGTTGTCAGTGATAACAGACAAGCAACACTGCGCGAAATAACCACAGAAATCAATGCGGAACGTACGATTAACGTTGCCGTTAGGACAGTGCTGCGAAATTTGGCGTTAATGGGTTATGGCAGCAGACGACCGATGCGAGTGCCTTTGCTAACAATATGACATCGCGTCCAGCGCTTCTCCCATCCCCCCCCCCCCCTCCTCCTCCCGCCACCGGGGCACGTGACCATACCGGTTGCACCCTAGACGACTGGGAAACCGTGGCCTGTTCAAATGAGTCCCAATTTCAGTTGGTAAGAGTTGATAGTAGGGTTCGACTGCGGCACAGATCCCCGAAGCCATGGACCCAAGTTATTAAGAAGCCACTGTGTAAGCTGGTCGTGGTTCCATAATTGTGTGGACTGTGTTTGCATGGAAAGGACTGGGTCCTCTGGTCCAACTGGACCGATAATTGACTGGAGATGGTTATTCACGGGCATCATGTTCCCTAACGACGATGGAATCTTCATGGATCACAACGTTCCATGCCCGTGGGCCACAGTTCTTTGCGATTGGTTTGAAGAACATTCTAGACAGTTGGAGAAAATCATCTGGGCAACCAGATCGCCCGACATGATTTCCATAAAACATTTGTAGGACATAATCGAGAGGTCAGTTCGTGCACAAAATTCTGCACTGGCAACACTTTCGCAGTTTTGGACGACTATAATGGCAACAGGGCTCATTGTTTCTTCATTGGACTTCCAAAGACTTGTTGAATCCATGCCACTTTGAGTTACTGTACTACGGCGGACAAAAGGAGGCCCAACACGATATTAGGAGGTATCCCATGACTTTTGTTACCTCAGTGTATGCGTCTCTATGCCAGACACCGCCCAGGGCTGCTCGGGAACAGCAGGCTGGGTTGCAGCCAGTGTTAGTGAAATATGAAAATCTACGGTACGATTAGAACGAAATTGGTTTTGGCGTGTTGATGGATGCCTGATTTCCTGCGAATGGTGTAATGAGCACGAACAGTCACCTGAGTGCCAACGCTAGATTCCCAGCTGTGAGGCTTGTCGTAGTTATGATTGAAAACTTTGTCCGTTGTGCAGAACGTCATAAAAAAAACTGGCTTCTGAAGCTGGGTGCCGAGGGTGAATTAGATGCAGCAGAGTGCGGTGGCAATGACCAAATAATAAATCTTCTGCCGAAGCATCGTGAAAAGGGAGAGTGTGAAAGGTAAAGTGAAACAACAACAAAGCATTTTCGCTCGAGTGCGAAGCGCAAAGTTTGAACATCTGAGCCTTGAAAGTGCGAACGATACGTTCGGCATCAGCGTTAGACTGAGGAGAGAACAGAGCCATTGGGACTTGTTGAATTCCATTTTATTGGCAAAATTGTTAAAGCGAAGAAAATTTCGGACCATTGTCCGAAATGATGGTCTGTGGCAACCCTTATAATCACAAGAGGACAATGTGTCTACGATTAGCTGCCCCCTTTTGCTCCAGAAAGGATCAGCATAATCCATGTGTAAGCGTTGCCACGGACCACCAGGTCGAGGCCATTTGAAAAATTCTTCGCGCGGTGCTTCCTCGTTGTCCGTGAGTACGTGGCAGCGAGTAGTCATCTGTTCCATCTGCTTATCCAGCCCGAGTCACGAACAATGTTCACACGCTATCTGCTTCTATCTAAGGATTCCCCAATATCCTCTATGTAAACGATTCGAAACGTATCGTTGCAAAGATGGGGGAATCATGACTTGTGCTTGTTCATTAGGAGAACGCAATGAAATTACGCCATCCTGAAGAGATGCATGGTATTTTTGCACTAATTCATTTGAAATCAATTTGGGATTAAGAACGTCAACAAGTCATAATGTAGAACTTCCGCAGTCTTAGTGATTGGTCCTGTTCAATAGCTTGTGCGATCCGCCGACAATTAACATGAAAAGATTGTGATGCATAAAAATCAGATTGATCAATTTGAAGACAAGAACCTTCTGATACATCCAGTTCGGGATCATTTTCCATATGTAAGGGAGAGAGTGTGTCCGCGTTGGGCTGGTGTGCCGTTGGGTGATAAGGAATTTATTACAGGTAGTTGTAAAGAAATAGTGACTAACGTTGTAGCTTCTGTGCTATATGATCCGGCACATCTTCCGTCGGATGAAAACGAGCAGTTAGCAACTTATGGTCAGTCACAAGAAAAATATGTCTACCATGCAGATATTGGTAAAATTTCGTGATGCCATATGTGATGACTAAGGCTGCCTTTTCCAGTTGACTATTGACTTGCGCCTTGTTCAACGTCTTAGACATTACGGTTATGGGGCGTTCAGTGTTTCCAAACTTATCGATGAAACTGCCCGTAATCCATGTGACGATAAGTCAACTGGAAATACTACTGGTTTCTGCAGTTCGAAATGAGTAAGACGTGGGTGACTAAAAAAATGCAGTTTTCAACTTATGAAATGATGGCTCGCATTCTCCAGTCGCTTAGAAAAGAGCGTTTTTACACCAGAGACGATGCAAAGGAGCAGCAATTCGCGCTGTGTTTGGAATGAAGAATGCAGAAGGTCAGTTTTCCAAAAACTGTAGTCACCCTACAGTTTCAGGAGAAGACTGTCTCCGAATGGCATCTAAATGCTGAGTCAAGGAACAGAGGCTCTGGGCGTCAATGAGATGTCCAAATATTCTATTTCGGTGTTGAAAAATCAACATTTCTCTATATTACATTCGACTCCTGCGTCATTTAAAATTTGAAGTAGAGATTCTAAATTTTGGAGATGCTGTTCGGGTGTTTGTCTGGATACAATGATGTCATCTAAACAATATGAAGAGGGCGGAACTTTCGACGTCAATTGTTCAAGAAAACATTAGAAGAGCACAGAAGCAGATGCGCTTCTGAAGAGAAAGTGCTAGTATTGATACAAGCCAATGTGCATATTGACCGTTATAATTTTTTTTCCTCGCCCAGGGAAAGTTGAAAGTAAGCATGGAATAAACCAATTTTTGAAAATAATCGTCCTCCGGCTAGGCGATCCACAAGCTCTTCGACACGTGGCAGCAGGAAAGAATGAATAACCATTTGATGGTTAACCGTAGTTATAATGTTGTCGCATGTCTGAGTTCCCCATTCGATTCTCTTGTGATAACTAGAATGACCGCTGATTTACACATATAGATTTCGAGACACTGATTTGTTCCAGCCTGTCGATTACATAAGCAACTTCTTCACGAATGGCGTGAGGTATGAGACATGCTCGGTAAAAGTTTGGTTCGGCATTGCCCTTGAACGTTAAGAGTGCGAGAATTGTCCATATTTTCACACAGTTTATGAATGCTGGCATGAGATATGTGTGTATCAGTAGCACGCACACTGTCTTTAATGTCTGAAGCAAACAAGTCAGATGCATCCGTGACAGAAACAATGGTATTCTAATGTGATTGAACTGGTGTGAATGGCACAGATGATGTTTTTTTCTATATTTTGCTTGCAAAGTTCACATCCCAAAAACAGATACGTTGTCGAAGTTTTAGGCTGTGAGATGCAGACGTCATTTTGTAGCTGAGGGTGTCGTAACTGTTCATCACTATTTTGATTAATCATTGTGATTGAAGCACCAGAATCTAACTGAAATAGTACAGATTGATTGCAAATATGTTGAGAAATGAACTTGGCGGGTATTCCCCTGAATGCGATTGTCAGTTCCGACTTTTGGAAGACCGTATTTGTCTGATTTTGATTGACTGAGCGTTGAGTTGTCTGTTTATTTGGGGAGAGACGATTTGAATGTGCCAAGTTTTGCACTGTGCTTGTCGCTTTGCCATTCTTGCGCTTTCGTCCACAGTTCCTGTGCGGACTGCCAAGAGGGGCGGAAAAGATTCAGAATGAGAGCTCATATCTATTTCCATTTTCTCAATTCGAGATTTGTGTGGAACAAAATTTACTTTGTGTTTCTTTTCCAGGCACACTTGATTAGTGTGTCCTGATATATGGAAGTGTCTGTAGCCCGTGTGGAGGAAGAAGCAGTGTTTGCGGTCATGTTTTACGTAACACTTCACAAAAGACGTCGGAGTGCTTGAACCTGCAGCGAAAGAAGATGAGCGCCCTGCGCCGTTGTGACACCGCTGCCCGTGGAGGCTATCAACAGGCGCCATGCTGGACCGGGGCCGCTGAGAAATATCATGTCAGCGTTGCAACAACAGCCACGTTAAAGTCAAGTTCCAAGAAGTCTCGCAGTTCCTGAGCTTCCTTCAAGTACTGGGTGGTTATAATCAAAGTGCAGTTACTCACAGAGGTTCAGTGTGAGCTGTAATTACCGTATGGCAGCAAAACTTGAAAGGTATTATAATGCTTTAATGCGGAACCGATTTACGTTGGAAAGAAGTTAGTTCTAGTTGTGGGCACCAGGTGCAAAACTGGCGCTGATAGTTGGAGACAGACGTATAGTCCTTTATGTAATGACTTAGAAACGGGACATGAGCAGAAAAGATCAAACAACTGAGAAGGGCGTAGTGTTGATTTTATTACGGTGGCCGAGCGCTTCAGGGCATTTCAGTCCGGAACCGCGCGACTGCTACGGTCGCAAGTTCGAATCCTGCTTCGGGAATGGATGTGTGTGATGTCCTTAGGTTAGTTAGGTTTAAGTAGCTCGAAGTTCTGGGGGACTGATGGCCTCAGATGTTTAGTCCCATAGTGCTCAGAGCCATTTGAACCATTTTTTTAATTTTATTATTAACCGCTCCTTTCACAATTTGTGCAATATGAGCACCAGAGAGTCGACCAGATGCTGTACGGTGCCAGATTTGCTCCTGATGGTCAAAATTTGAACTAATTTTTTCGAGGGGAAATCGGTTCCGGATTAAAGCTTCAAAAAAATGGTTCAAATGGCTCTGAGCACTATGGGACTTAACTTCTGAGGTCATCAGTTCCCTAGAACTTAGAATTACTTAAACCTGACTAACCTAATGACATCACTCACATCCATGCCCGAGGCAAGATTCGAACTGGCGACCGTAGCGGTCGCGCGGTTCCAGACTGTAGCGCCTAGAACCACCCGGCCACCCCGGCCGGCATTTAAAGCTTTATCATATCTGCCAAGTTCCGCTGCCATACGATAATTACATCTCATAGTGGACCCTCGTGAGCAGCTGCTCTGTAATTATAACCATCGGGTATGTCACTGAGTAAGATTGCGATGCTTTAGAATATCAACCCGTATTCTGTTGCCTGCATGATTCTGAATAACTGCTATGTCACGAAGCATTTTGACTTGAAAATAAGCTTCACAAGTGCACTCCACAAGTGAACTTTATAGTTCCTTCTCATGCCGTTGAGTTCAGAGACAAATTTCTTGGAAGATTCGTTACTGCGACGACGCGTACGAAAAACGAACAGCAGCTACATGAATCTACGCTTCAAAATATTCGTCTAACCTTCTAACAACTTCCTGGTAGGGTGGGATCTCAGATTCTAACCGAGGAAACAGTTTAATACACAAATGGAAAATATGCACTCCTGCCCACAAAAAAAGAAATAACAGTGTGTGAGTCACCTGAGAGTTTGTAGCCTGCAAAGTGTTGTTCTAGCTGCATCGTGTTCGCCATCCATTCCCCTGGTTTCTCGCCGAAGGAACGGAAGGGAGGATGTGGCCTCTGGACACCGGCATTCTGTACTTCAGTTGTTTGTTGCTGGGCTTCTTGTGCTTCCACCATACTGGTAATGCTCGCTAGCAAGGTTTGTATTCGTTGGCTCTGAAACTGAATGACTGCAGTATTGGTTGTTCACAAGAAGTTTCCATTTTATACACAAATTAAAAATACTTCAATACATATTATTTCTAGGAAAGGAAATGCTATTATTTTTTCACTGTGGTGACTGCTGCCACGGAATCACAGTGAACCAGCTTTGTCGCCAAGTGTGTCCGTCGTATCCGTCGTTTATGAGGTAGCTTAACACGTCAGAAATCCACGGAATGAATAAAATGTTAACACATTTATTTACAATATGTACAAGTTGAAACATGAGAAGTACATAAATTTGGTAATGCTACGAGTCCTTCGGGGATGCTGTGATATATCAATTCTTAACTGTCCTTTGTACGAACTGGTTCACTTGCTAGTAGAAGACAATTGTGGCTAGCTCTCAGTACTTTTAGTGTTATGCTACAACGCTGTATTCTTACTGGTCGAGATATGGACGGAGCTCCGTGTGCAGCATATTAAAGAGAACTGAACGCAGTAAGTGATGCGAAGACGACGTCCTCTACTGGCGTCTTTGGCGGCATCCATCGTAGATGACAAGCCTTAGTGAGAGCGAAGCTTGCCGTGGAGCGCTGTCACGAGATCCAAAAAGTATCGTATCTTACCGAGACGTGAGCGGAGCGCAGCACGCTATCTGCCGTCCATGAAGGCACCATCGGTACTGCAGGCACATTCTACTTTCCCTCGTTCTGCGCGTAGTGTGGTTCTACTTTGTGTGTTAGGTTCGTTAGACCTACAATGAAAAACATAAGCATAAGAATAACACTGGTTGGTATTTCTACGCAGTCCAGTCATATTAATGTGGCCACCACCGACATCAATGGGCAATAACCACATGCAGACGGCAGATGGTGGTACTAGCAGTGGAGGGTACATAAAGGGTGTCGGCGGGACGCGGACAACAGTGCGAAAATGGAGCGATTTGTCTGATGCCCAGCCTTTGGGCTACAAATGGAAGCGTTTCCGAAACGGTTAAGTTTGTAAACTGTTCACGTGTCGCCGTTGTTTAAGTATAACGTCGTTCCCAGAATGAGATTTTCACTCTGCAGTGGAATGTGCGCTGATATGAAACTTCCTGGCAGATTAAAACTGTGTGCCGGACCGAGACTAACTCGGGACCTTCGCCTTTCGCGGGCAAGTGCTCACCAACTGAACTACCCGAGCACGACTCACGCCCCGTCCTCACAGCTTTACTTCTGCCAGTACCTCGTCTCCTACCTTCCAAACTTTACAGAAGCTCTCCTGCGAACCTTGCAGAGCTTCTGTAAAGTTTGGAAGGTAGGAGACGAGGTACTGGCAGAAGTAAAGCTGTGAGGACGGGGCGTGAGTCGTGCTCGGGTAGCTCAGTTGGTGACCACTTGCCCGCGAAAGGCAAAGGTCCCGAGTTCGAGTCTCGGTCCGGCACACAGTTTTTATCTGCCAGGAAGTTTTATAACGTCGTTGTTGTTGTCGTCTTCAGTCCAAGAACTGGTTGGCTGCAACTCTCCATGCTGCTCTATCCTGTGCAAGCCTCTTCACCTGCGAGTAACTACTGCAATCTACATCCTTCTGAATTTGCTTAGTATATTCATCTCTTGGCTTCCCTCTACGATTTTTACGCACCACGCTTCCATCCAGTACTAAATTGGTGATCCCTTGTGCCTCAGAACGTGTTCTACCAACCGATTCCTTCTTCTAATCAAGTTGTGCCACAAATTCCTCTTCTCCCCAATTCTATTCAGTACCTTCTCATTAGTTACGTGGTCTACCCATGTAATCTTCAGTATTCTTCTGTAGCACCACATTTCAAAAGCTTCTATTCTCTTCTTGTCTAAGCTATTTATCGTCCATGTGTAACGTTGTTGCTTTAATTTGCTATGAAAGCGGTACTGCTAGACAATAAAAGCGGGTTAAAAGCTGTGAGCTGTCTGGGGAAGTTAACCTTGCATTACTGACCAACTGTTTCACCAGGTATCCAGTTTAGCTTACCAAATTCCCAACCAGACTAACATGAATTATAATCTTTTAATAGGCATACGATAACCGGTGATTATATATATAAGAGAATTTAAATAAAAAGAAATAAATCAGTTTATATTTGGAAATTTATTTTAACATTGATCATTGAAATTTCAGCATATTAAACGTGAGTCATAACTAAGCTGGTGCCTTATTTAGGACTGAAAATGTGAGTTTGTAATCTTACAGAACACATCAAATATGGAGCCAAGATTGGGAGACTGCATACAACACTGCATTCATAAAATAACACACGAAGAACGTTGAAACATATGCAAGAGGAAATTAACCACAACCAACCGATTCAATTTTCACCCAAAAAAGTTACTTTCGTAGCACAATCCTGTCCGTCATCTAATTACCACACACTGATATACTAAATTCATACTAACTCTGTGTGAAATCTTCCCGAAAAGAATAGCTGAGGGCTACTTTGATGAATACACCACATGTTTCAGGTGGTCAACTTGGTTTACACAAAGAGTGTAACTCCACAATAATTTTGATAATTAAAATAAATTAGATCGAAAAGCAGTTTACAAAAGAAAAACCTCGAACTGGTTACTATCGTCTTACTATTAACCTGATGGGTCAAACAGTTATATAAGCACGTGGTACTGGTCTCGCAAAGTACACCCCACGTGGGTTGAACATAAAGAAAAGTTGCTATATTGAAAAATATTGTCAAGACGAGACGTTATAATCACACAAGCATTCGCATTTAAGATTGATGATCTTAGTTAGAGTTACTGATCAACACGTGGTTCCACTTTACTCACAAAGTAGTGACAAAGCAACTACCGGAAGAGATTCTGAACTTCACACGCGAATTACACTGCGTTGCAATTTACGATAACATTAGATATTTTAGAGATAAACCTGAAATAAAGGTGGTTAAATTTTCAGTTAGGCTGAACTTAAGAAATCCATTGTCCTGCGGACACGCGCTTAGCCGGAGATCTTACCACTTCAGACGCTCGCCCCGGACAGACTGACTGGTCCCTTCCTGAGGGGTGGCTCACCAATAGAAACGGAAGTGGCCAGAGGGGCAGCTTCCTATACCAACATGACAAGAGACGGACAGGACCATACTAAGGATAGAAACCTCTCTGCTTTTAGAAAGCGTAGCTACCTGTTCCGACGTTGATCCTACTGTTCTCTAGCAGACAGGCTTGTCTGCTACCATCAAGCATGCAACTAGAAATACATTTGCTCATTCATGTTCTCACAGAGAAGGGAAGGGGGATGACAGTATCTTATCATATACAGTATGTAAAAGAAAGCTGATGTAGGTTCCGTATGAGACTGTGTGACATGAATTACATATAAACTGTGTTTTAAAGTGTAGTAGTGTGACAGATCGTTCTCGTTTATGCATAAAAGTAACACGTTCCACTACTCAGTCTCCTCCCAGATAGAAACGCCACAGTAAATTTAGAAGAGGAATTTATGCTGTAAATGACAACAGATTTAAGAAATCAAACATGAAAGGAATCCAACAGAGACCTTTCACATGTTACACCCCATACACATACTTTCAGAAAAGACTTCCTCATAAATCTATACTCTATGTTAACAAATTTCAGAAACGCTTTCCTTGCCATCGCCAGCCTACATTTTATATCGTCTCTGCTTCGACCATCAGTTATTTTGATGCCCAAATAGCAAAACTCATTACTACTTTAAGTGTCCCATTTCTCAATCTAATTCCCTCAGCATCACCTGATTTAATTCGACTACATTCCATTATCCGTGTTTTGCTTTTGTTTATGGTTCAAATGGCTCTGAGCACTATGGGACTTAACATCTATGGTCATCAGTCCCCTAGAACTTAGAACTACTTAAACCTAACTAACCTAAGGACAGCACACAACACCCAGTCATCACGAGGCAGAGAAAATCCCTGACCCCGCCGGGAATCGAACCCGGGCGTGGGAAGCGAGAACGCTACCGCACGACCACGAGCTGCGGACTTTTGTTTATGTTCATCTTATATCCTCCTTTCAAGTATACTGTACATGGCAAAATGGCTCTGTCCATAATAGGCGACAAGGTTGTGGCGCACCACGGGCCATAGATGACAGGGATGAAAGATGGCTGCGGAGATGTGTGCGGGCGAGTAGATTTGCAAGTGTTGAGCAACTGACTACCCAGATGAACCAAGAGGCTACGAACAGTGTCTTTTCAGCGACTGTTCAACGAACAGTGCTGTGTATGGGCCTCTGCAGCAGGCGCCTGGTTCATGCACCCACGCTGATTGCTGTTCATCGGCAACGAAGGCTGGGTTTTGCACGCCAATACCGCAACTGGACTTTCACTGAGTGGCGACAGGTGACTTTTTCAGATGAAGCACGTTCTATAAATCCATCAGACATATATATTAAGGTAGTATCTGTTCCCCAAAGAACAGATACCATTGACGCCCGTGCAGCTTCTCTAGAAGGAAATGATAATTAAATCGACACTCTAGATGCAAAAAGGCGTTGATATACATCATTGGGGATACGTTTAAAATGTGTGCCCCGATCGGGACTCGAACCCGGGAGCCCCTGCTTACGTAGCAGACGCTCTGTCCACCTGAGCCACTGAGGGTACGAACGATAGTGCGCCTGCAGGGACTTATCCCTTGCACGCTCCCCGTGAGACACACATTCCCAACATGTCCAAACAACTACATTCGTAGTGCGCCTAATAGATGTTTGCCCATCACACCCATTACTCGTGGCAGATTAATCTACAAAGCTTATACGAGTTGGGGCATAGCGCGTGCGTTCGCACAAGAATGTCAATGTCCGGGTAGCCATTGGGATCTAACGGGGAGCGTGCAAGGGACAAGTCCCTGCCGGGGCACTATGTGCCCTCAGTGGCTCAGATGGATAGAGCGTCTGCCATGTAAGCAGGAGATCCCGGGTTCGAGTGCCAGTTGGGCCACACATTTTCAGCATGTCCCCAATGATGTCTATCAACGCCTGTTTGCATCTATGGTGTCGATTTAATTATCATTTCATCACACAGATGGCCGTTGGCGTAAACGGCGTGAAACGTCTGAAAGTAAACACCCTACAGCAATCATCTGAAGGATACAGGCCGGAAAAGGAAGCTTTATGGTCTGGGGAATCTTTCCCTGCCACTCCCTGCCGTGATCTCATTATTCTGGAAGGCACAATGGACCAACACAATGCATCTATCCTTGGGAACGATGTCAACCCCTACATGCTGTTTGTTTTTCCTCGGCACGATGGTATCTATCAGCAGGACAATGCGACGTGTACATGCGTGGTTCGAAGAGTACCAGGATGATTTTACCTTACTTCCCTGGGCACGGAAGTCCCCGGATTTGAACCCAAACGAGTTACCACCTCGATCTGGCTGTTCGCGCCATGAATCCTCAGCCGAGAAACCTAGCGCAGCTGGCCACGGCGCTGGAGGCGGGATGGCTCTACATCCCTGTCAATACCTTCCACAAGCCGGCCGGTGTGGCCGAGTGGTTCAAGGCGCTTCAGTCTGGAACCGCGCGACCGCTACGGTCGCAGGTTCGAATCCTGCCTCGGGCATGGATGTGTGTCATGTCCTTAGTTTAGTTAGGTTTAAGTAGTTCTAAGGGACTGATGACCTCAGATGTTAAGTCCCAAAGTGCTCAGAGCCATTTGAACCTTCCACAACCTCACTTACTCTTCTTGCATGTCTCGCGCAGCTGAAGGTGGTTATTCAGGCTTCTGACAGGAAGTGACTGGACAGTGTATGTATATTTTTATGGTATATCTCCTTATTCCTCCTTATACTCACTCGCTTGCAATGGGCCTCAGTAGTGCGTTCTATACATCGCTAAAAACCTAATAAAATCTGGACAGGGCGGATTTGTATTTATTTGGTCGTAAAAAGTCTGACGTGTCCAGCTAAAGCCGAACATCTGGCAACCCTAACCATCAGCCAAGTCACTGGTAACACCAGCAGTTTCTGTTTGTACAGTGTTGAGTTTAGTTCAAATGGTTTAAATGGCTCTAAGCACTATGGTTATGTTAACCGAGGACCTGGAAACGACGGGGAGGCTCCGTCCCCGCCGCAGCCGCAGTGGTCTGCATCCCACGACGACTACCGCAGTCCACTTCACCCCTCCGCCGCCCCACACCGAACCCAGGGTTATTGTGCAGTTCGGCCCCCGTTGGACCCCCCAGGGAACGTCTCACATCAGACGAGTGCAATCCCTATGTTTGCGTGGTAGAGTAATGATGGTGTACGTGTACGTGGAGAACTTGTTTGCGCAGCAGTGGCCGACATAGTGTAGCTGAGGCGGAAGAAGGGGAAGCAATCCGCATTTGCCGAGGCAGATGGAAAACCGCCTAAAAACCATCCACAGACTGGCCGGCTCATTGGACCTCGACACAAATCGGCCGGGCGGATTCGTGCCGGCGTTCGGCGCTCCTTCCCGCCCGGAAAGCAGTGCGTTAGACCGCACGGCCAACCGGGCGGGCTAAGCACTATGGTACTTAACATCAGTCCCCTAGACTTAGAACCACTTTAAACCTAACTAACCTAAGGACATAACACACATCCATGCCAGAGGCAGGATTCAAACCTGCGACCGTAGCAGCAGCGCGGTTCCAGAATGAAGCGCCTAGAACCGCTCGGTCACACCGGCCGGCTGAGTCTAGTGTGTCTCATTTGCTTCTACCCAGCCAGAAGTGAATATTATCTGTGCTTATCTGAGCTGACTGGCGTTAAATAACGTTTTCTGACAGCTTGAGTAATATTTTCGTGCATTAGCATTTACATGAGTCGACTTTCTAATGTAGCTTCACGCTGCTATTAGCGATGTCACCTCATTATAGTTTGAATTTTGCAACTATTATAAATAGTCCTCGAGTAGAAACTAGAGCTCCAGCCGCTTAGGCGAGCAGGTGAGTGAAACTTGCATGGAGACTTCCGGTAACTCGACCTTGGTTCGCTGCCAGGCCACTTTGAGTGCTGCGAGTTTTACCGTCGTTTTATTATTGGTTGATATAAATTCTGGCAAGCTTGTTTTCGTTTCATGCAAAGCAGAGGCTGGTATTCTACATAATTACGTTCATTTGTTCCTGGTTACTACTTCGTGTGTGTACTGCACTATTTTAATTGCATTGTAAGCATGTTGCTCATATTACGCTTGATTTATGTCATATACGTTATATTGAGTGATGTAAATGGTTCCAATACCGGTACTTGTTTTACTTTTTATAAAACAGAAGCTGGTTTCACCGAAAGGGTGTTGTTTGGACTCACCTGCCTTTTCTTCGGACATTGCATCGCAATTCTGAACGACGCAGGCACTGCAATATTGTATTTATTCGCCGACACAGGGCAAGCGACTTTCTAATTTAAATGTCTCCCCTTTACGGGAATATTCACAATGAATGTACGAGTGCAGGATGCAGACACACAGTTGACAACATATGGAAATCTGTATCTGACCGTGGAGCGTGCCCGGATAGCTTAATGATGTGGCGGCACAGTAGCTCAGCGTGTTCGGTCAGAAGGTTATCTGCCCTCTGTAATAACAAAAAACTGAGTGAACGGATCCACGATGAACCTGAACGGGCGTCATGAGAGAAAAAAAAGTGAGGCGACCGCTTGCGATAAGCTGGAAATCGGGGTTCGAGTCCTAGTCCGGCACAAATTTTCATCGTTATTCCATTATATAGCTGAGGATTGTTCACATTCGCAACTGTGAATACATGTCATGTATCACCTGTAAGTACAATGCTCGATTTTTGTTCGCGCCCATTTTTCGTAGTTTCTCTCATTTAATAGAGAACTTCATATTAGCTGTTTTTGACAGGACTGGTATTCAGCTTTATTACATCTTATCACGGATTGGGTATATAATTCTGCTTTGAATGGTTTTGCTTATTGCCTCTAAGTGTAATCTTAGTGACAGAATAAGAAGCTTTTATCCCAGGTACTATTACACAGCAAAAATATTCTACACTGATGTGCACATTCGTGCATGGGATTGTGTAAGACCGGTATAGTACATACATGGTTTCTACTTTCTGAATGCTACTGCATTTTGTAAACTGTAGTTGTACAGAATTCACAAGTTCTTCCAATGATTAAAACATGATAGCGGTGAGAAGAAATATTTTTAGTGTATTATTCGCTTTCAAATTTTAATTGCAATGGGAGAACAATTCTGGTGCACTGGTTTCTTCTAAAGTGTATTGCTTTTAGTACCTCTTAGTAATGAGTGAACATATTTGAGTTACTACTATTGCTTTTTCAACATTAGTAAGGATGAATGCTCTGTTTGGTCTGTACTGTAGTATTTGATATTACGCTGTACTTTAAAGCGGGAGCTGAACTGGACTCAACTGAGTGTTGTTACATGCTGCACTTTAGTGGATCTGTAATTGTAGTCTTGAGTGTTATTTTTGTTCTTTTTCATAGGGTAAATATTCTGCAATGTACATGGCTGTCTTTCTAGTTAAAAAGTGTTTGTTACCGCCGCTTTCACAAAGGTTATATTCTCCTACAATAAGACAGTACACCTTATCTATTCCAGAGTCACACAAAGCAGGTCTTTCTATTAGAACGACATTCACACACTTTTCTGTGGCCATATTCAGTGCAGTATAAATCTTCCCCTACTGTAATACTCAGCATATTATAGTAGAACGGCTTAATTAGGTTTACCGCGTTAGCCTAATTATCTATCTTAAATGTAATTGGGTTTGGTCTTTATCGTAATATGTAGTGGTATTTGCTTATATGAATGCTGAAGCAGATACAATTTGCAGTGTTACAAAGCCCAGATTATTAGCAGACCTATTCAGCGAAGTTGCACTGCAGACTTGTTCTGGAATAAATTACTCTAATAATTATGGCAGTGGATTATTCTTATACTATGTGAGAGGTATGTGCTGCCTGCGATATGTAAGCTATAACAGAATCTGAGACCAAAGAGCAGTGCTGACTGCAGTACGAACTGTGTAGCAGTAGCAGTAAGTTGTTGCTAGCGAGCAGTCGCCTGTCTGCGCTTGTCACTCCTGTCTGGTGTATCATGTTGGCTGGGCCGGTCGCGGTGCAGCGATGCCGGAGCCTGAGTATTATTGTATAAGGTAAAAAAAAAAAAAAAAAAAACAGCCTCGCGCATATCTAGTAATATTATGTAAACTCCCATGTATATCTTAAAAAAATGTCCTAATAATAACAAGCATTCATTTCAATTTAAAGAATTTTTTTTAATGCATGATCATTCCAATTGTTGCAAAAGAAAAATCATTTGCTTCCTTTCATAAATAACAAATGTATAGGCCAGCATTGCCCAGAGCTGTGCCGGAAAAGAGCTATTGTAAGAGCAGATAGTTGCCGACTTTATCGAGGAGAGAATTTTTGCTCTTTATTCAGAATGATCTTACAGGGCCATGACGCAGCACTGCTGTCGTCCAAATTTTACCAGGTTACTGAATTTATTTTTTTATTACGAGGTTTAGGAATTTTTCTATTTCGAGCTTATATTAAATGAGAAAAGAATTTTGTGGGTGCATTAAATGGGAACCAGTTTTGTTCTGAGGTTACACAAAAATTAGAATCATTAACCAAAATAATATTTAAATTATTTCGTGTGGGGAGGTTACAACTATAATGAGTAGCATGCTGTACAGGTACATGGTACAAATGAGAAACATTTAAATGCCAAGCACTCAAGTTCCTCCATGTCACATGAACACTATATATTTAGATTGAAATACTTTTTAACAAAGGATGACTTTTTTGTAAATGTTATTGTTTCTAAATGGAGTGTTAACTTTCATAATTGTAGTAAAATCAGAAAAATCAAAGCACTGAAACAAAGAAAACAGAACGTGAAATTAATTTATCAACTATGAGAGTTAAACCTGATTTTATTTTCTTTCAGCCGCGCGGGATTATCCGAGCGGTCTCAGGCGCAGCAGTCATGGACTGTGCGGCTGATCCCAGTGGAGGTTCGAGTCCTCCCTCGGGCATGGGTGTGTGTTTGTCCTTAGGATAATTTACGTTAAGTAGGAGGAGATTACTGTTTAACGTCCCGTTGACAACGAGGTCATTAGAGACGGAGCACAAGCTCGGATTAGGGAAGGATGCGGAAGGAAATCGGCCGTGCCCTTTCCAAGGAACCATCCCGGCGTTTGCCTGAAGCGATTTAGGGAAATCACGGAAAACCTAAATCAGGATGGCTGGACGCGGGATTGAACCGTCGTCCTCCCGAATGCGAGTCCAGTGTGCTAACCATTGCGCCACCTCGCTCGGTACGTTAAGTAGTGTGTAAGCTTAGGGACTGATGACCTTAGCAGTTAAGTTCCATAAGATTTCACACACACAACTTTTCATTTTCTTTCAGGATTTTTTATATGAATGCCATTTTACAAAAGTGAAGATGGATCATACAAATAGGAAAAATTCGAGTTTGAGATTAAAATACCCATTTAACATTACCTGGAAGCAGAACTGTCTATTCTTTTAACCTAAACTCACAAAGGAAACTCCCCATCGCACCTCCACCTCCCCCCCACCCCTCAGGTTTACTGGCAAGAGGGCACAGCCTGTCAAAAACTGAACACAGATCAAGCATGAAAACAGGAAGGAGGCGAACTGTGAAAAAAAAAGCCAAATAGAAACAGAAACGGTCCAAGGACATGAAGTGCAATATAGAGGTGGATGAGGAAACAATGAGATGGAGTTGAAGCGAAGCTGGCACGGTATCTCAGCGTGTTCGGTCAGAATAACTGAGTAAACGAATTAACGATGAACTTCAACGGCTGTCGACTGACGTCCGCCCAGACCACATACAACGAACAAAGTAATAAAAACTGTGGTCACGGTGTTGGACACCCAAGCAGGCTACCTGTTTTCTATCCTCCCTCATGCCAACCTTTCTTTTTTTCGTTGGTCGCTGTATTCAAATTTGTGTTTGTGTCGTGATGTAACGTCCGTTTGCAAACAGCGAGGTGTCAGGAAGTTGATTCTGCACAGCTAATCTATTAGCATCCTAAAAGAAGTGACTTTCGAATGGGAACCGAAAACATTTTGCAGCTGGTAACTAGTGGGAGGCGTGGCAGATGGTTGGTGTGTCAGGAGGCACTCTTCCATTTCACCACTTGGCGGTTCCTCAGGGAAGAAGAGGTGGTTGTAAGCTGTGTACGCCGGTGGGCGCAGTATAAGAAGAGTGACTTAACCATTTATTTCTGCAAATAAATCTCTCCTTTAGCGATGTTACGTCAGTCCTCTGCCGCTGCTTGTCCGGGTGCGAAGCGAGCGCTCGGCAGCTACTCAGGAAGTGGATGCTGCGTCTCCCCCTCCGCATTCGAAGAAGGTGGCGCGTGCGTATGTGGCTTATACACGCCGGCCTAAGAGGTCCTCTATCCACTCCCGTACCTTTGCTCTCTGTACCGCGATGACGGTTGTCGTGTAATCGAGAAGTGCACCGACCCTGGCCTGCAGTGAAGTCTCAGCAACGCTGGTGTCCTGGCCCAAGTCGACGCAGAAGACCCCCAAAGCCTTCCCATCTGCGTTGTAAGCTGTCAGCAGCGCTGAACTCGTGACTGGTGCTTACGGAGAGGAATACATCTCTCCGGCGACTGTTGGCGGTGTTGAGTACGAGCAGAAAATCTAGAACAGACTTATACCCAGCGTTAATACCGTGTCAGGAAATCGAGTACCCGCGTCCTGAACACCATCGATCCTTCTGACCAGCTCTCCTCTGAACTCAGATGCTGGAGTATTTATAGTGTGAAATATCGGATTGTGTTGGTCCAACGTCACTTGTAATGACCGCATAGGTTTTCCTAATACTAATGTATCAGCGATCCATATCGCGTCCTATTTGCTTAACACATTTGTTATACCAACAGACTGGTCCGTAACAATATACAGTACGCCTTCTTGCGTTATTGATGCGGCTTCTTACTTCACGTAACAAGTTGACGTAATACTTCTCAGTCGTATTGCCGCGTCATAGGCCTTGCGAAGGTCGAGAAATACTGCAACCAAATAGCGGTGCTGGGAGAAAGCCTGCCGAACTGCGGATTCCAAGCGAAGTAAATGATCGATTGGAGACCGTTCCTCTCGGAAGCCACACTGGTAAGGGGACAATAGATCCCGAGATTCGATGACCCAATTGTGCCGGTTTGCTACCATCCGTTCAAGTAACTTGCAACCAACGTTTGTCAGACTAATTGGCCGCTAGCTTTCGACAAACAGGGGGTTCTTACCAGACTTAAGGACGTGAAGCACGATGCTATCCCTCCATTGAGAAGGGAAGTCACCCTGGAGCCAAATACAGTTAAGCACCAAGAGAAGATGTTGCCGTTGTGGAGCACTGAGATGTTGAAGCAATTTGTTATGAATGGGGTCTGGGCCAGGGGTCGTATCATGAGAAGAAGAAAGTGCGGAAAGAGGTTCCCATTCAGTAAAAGGTTCGTTGTAAGATTCGACTGACAAGGGGTAAAACACAAGACAGAAGCTTCGGCCCGCTGTTTCTGGTAAAGGAAAGCAGCTGGATAGGAGGTTGATGCTGATGCAAAATGAGTCGGGAGGGTAGGCTGCCGATGGCAACCTCGGAGAGAGCTAAGTGTAGCCCATACCCGTGACATAGGGACAGTAGAACCGAGGGAAAAAGCGTTCCCAACACACCCGTTTCCTCAATTTTATTAAGTAAAGGGCTTTGGAGCGAAGGCGTTAAAAGGTAATAACATTGGCAGCGGATGGGTGCCTCTTTAGGTGATGGAAAGCTCGACGGCGATCACGGATGGCAATGGAAATGGCCCTACTCCACCACGGGACTTGCCGGCGGCGAAATGGTCCAGATGAGCTTGGGATAGCAAGGTTAGCAGCGCGAACAATCTCATCAGACGCATCACGTAGGACATCATCAATACAATCCGACAAAGAGGGAGAAAAAACGACCTGTGCAGTATATAGAGCCCAATCGGCGCGTTGGAAGGACCAACGAGGTAACCTGTCCATCGGGGAGCGGGAAGGGAGCGAGAGAATCAGCGGGAAGTGGTCACTATCGCAAAGGTCGTCGTGTGGCGACCACTGTAATGAAGGGAGGAGGGAGGGAGAAGAAAGAGAAAGATCAATGACAGAAAAGGTACCATGACCAGCACTGAAATGGGTAGGGGAGCCATCATTAAGAATGCACAAGTCGTGGTCTGCAAGAAACTGGTCTATGAGGAGACCTCGACTAGATGGAAATGCATTGCCCCACAAGGGATGATGAGCATTAAAATCCCTGAGAAGGAGGAAGGGAGGAGGAAGTTGCTGAAGAAGGGCAGTTAAGGCAGCAGGTGTAAGAGTCCTGTCAGGAAGGAGATAAGGATTGCTAACTGTGACCCCAGAGTCCAGGTGGACCCTAACAGCAACCACTTCCAATGTAGTTTGAAGAGGAATCCACGTGCTAGCAACGACTGTACGGACCAACGTACAAACGCCACCCAAGGCCCACAGGGGGCCGACCCGATTTCGATAGAAAGCACAGAACCCACAGAAGGTCGGTTAGTGATCAGTAAAAAGATTCCTGTAAAACCACACAAGCTGCAGAGTAAAACGAAATAAGGGATTTCACCTCCAGAAGGTGATGGTAATATCCATTACAATTCCATTGGATAACGACACAACGATGATTCAAATTGGGGGTGGGGGGGGGGGGGGCGAACAGGCTAAAGCCAAGTCATGCTGCTGGGTCACTACCTGTCACCGACAAGGGGGGGGGGGGGGGGGATGGGGCGATATCCAGCAAGTCAGAGTCAGGTTGCGAAGGTGGGGACTGGACCTCTGACGACACCAGAAGCTCCTTGTCCTGGGACTTACGTTTCTTCTTCTTTTCTGTTTGAGACCGAGAAGGGCTGCACTGAAAAAAGGAGCCAGCTGCAGCAAGATCTGGAACAAAAAGAGAGCAGGCGACCTGGGGACCCACTGACCGTGTTTCTCGTGGTCGTCGTGTGGCAGCAGACCTTTGGCCTGGAAGGTGCCGGGAAGGGGGTTCCCTGGAGGGGCGTCCTTGACCGGCAGACGCTGAAGAAGTGGGTCACTTCTCCGGCTGGGGAGGGGGAGTGGCGCCCAGAGGGGAGTGTGTGGGAACTGCAGGGGAAGGGGGGAGGAGAGAGGTACGGGACTGGGGTAAGTAAGGGGTGAAGAGGTAACTAAAGCATAGCTAGATGTCATTGACACAGGATGAGAATGTGCGTACTTCTTACGAGCCTCAGTGTAGGTTAGACGATCAAGGGACTTATACTCCTTTATCTTCTTTTCCTTCTTATAAACCGGGCAATCCGGTGAATGTGGACAATGATTGCCATGACAATTAAGACACACAGGAGGTGGAACACAGGAACTCCCCTCATGGAGTGGACGTCCACAGTCACCACAAGAGGGGTCTGTGAACAGTGGGAAGACGTGTCTAAAACACAAGCACTTAAAACATCTCATAGGTGGTGGGATGTATGGCTTCACATCACATCAATAAACCATAATCTTTACCTTCTCAGGGAGGGTATCCCCTTCAAAGACCAGGAAAAAGACACCAGTATCAATGCGATTGTCCTTCGGACCCTTCTGAACATGCCAAACAAAGTGAACACCCCACCGTCCTAGATTGTCTCTAAGTTCCTCATCAGTTTGGAGGGTGAGGTCCCTGTGAAAAATTACACCTTGAACCATATTCGAAGACTGGTGGGAGGTAATGGACACAGGAATTGTGCCAAGATGGTAACAGGCACGAAGGGCCACAGACTGGGCAGCTGAAGCAGTTTTGATCAACAACAAACCCGACCGCATCTTGCTCAGAGAGTCCACTTCGCTAAAATTGTCTTCAATGTGTTCCACAAAAAATAAAGGTCTGGTATTGGCGAAAGTATCCCCATCAGTCCTGGTGCAAACCAGATAGCGGGGGAAAGGTTTCGCCCTTTAGCCGATGAGCCTGACCCTCCTCCCAGGGGGTAGCCATGGAAGGGAAGGCCGAAGGGGCAGAAGAAGCAGCACAAAAAGGATCATTTCCACTCAAAGAGACGGCCATAGAAGAACAGCCAAAGTTCTGGACCCGTATGAGTTTGATCTGCATATCGTCCACCCTCGTACCACCTACTCCAATCAGGGCCTCTCCCCATAGGCGCCACGCAGCCACAGCAAGGGCCGTCTGGAATTCCGATGCTCCAGGATGACAAGCAATCACTCCTAGGCTTACATGAGGAAGTCACAGCTCAGGTATCAGAATTGTGATCCTTGTGTTTCCAGGGGGGCTCAACCAAAAGGGTACATAACGACCCCACTACACAGGAACTGCTACCGTGCTGGCTATGTACCCTAGCATCAGACAATGACGTGAAGGAAAAGATGGAAGGAACTAGGAGGGCACACGCCGAACACACTATGTAAGGTGCTTGCTCTTCCACAAATAGCTCACACTACGGAATAGAAATTTAGTAATGGAGGTCAAACCCCAGAGGGGGACCAGAGAATGCTAAAAGGATGAAGTAATTACTCAACAAAACCAAATAGCAAAGCCAACATAACCAGGAGGATAGCGGGGCTGATATAAACAAGGACACCAAGATATGGAGAGGAGAGGGCGGAGGGGAAGGAGCAAGGACAGGAATGGAGGGGAAGGGAAAAGAAATGCATCCCGGGAAAGAAGTAAGGCTGCGATAGCTCGGGGCCCCGTGCTCGTCACGCACGTACACGAAAGGACCGTGAGCCCCTTGGGGGGTCGAGTGTTTGGGATCCACATCAGGATTAAAGACGACATCGAAGCAATTCAGAGGCGGGCTGCTAGATTTGTTTCCAGTGGTTTCTGACAACATGCAAGTATTACGGAGATGCTTCGTGAACTCAAATGCGAATCCCGCGAGGAGATGTGATGTTCTTTGTGAGGAACAATATTGACAAAGTTTAGAGAACAGGCATTTGTCGCTGACCGTAAAGCGATACCACACTCAACCTCCATACATTTCGCGTATGGACTACGACGATAAGATAAGAGAAATTAGGGCTCATAAGGAGCTATGTATAAGAGAATGAATGATTTGTAAAATTTGTGGCCTAAACTTGAGTAAGTTGCTGTTTTGTAAATGTTGGAACATGGTCATGTACCACAAAGTTTGGGAACCCCCTGATAATATGAAGATGCGCTCGCGTATAGACACAAGCAGTGCTCGAGGGCTACTGTTGTGTTCTCACAGTAAAGAGCAGTTAATTCTGCTCAAACCAGCTGTGTGGTGCTGGGATGAAACTCGTTACCGGTACGTAGCCCACACCTTTCGAATAGCGCCAGTGGGACCGCCGCACCTAATGTCCTCTCTCGCTAAATAATAAGACGCGCCTTCCATACAGCCAATGTACCCTCTAAGACAAAGAAAACGACGCACCACGAAGAAATTGTTCGAATGGGACGAACATGTACAGACAAACAAATGATTACAATTTTAGAAAAATTGGTTGATTTATCCAAGAGAAAGAGTTTCACAAACTGGCCCTTATGCAAGCAGTTATTCGGCTTGTTATTGATTGACAGAGTTCTTGCATGTTCTCTTAAGGGATATCGTGCCAGTTGGGTAAAACGCCAAAATCGAGAGCTGGTTGGAGGACCCTGTCTATAATACTCCAAACATTCTTGACTGGGGAGAGATCCCACGACATTGCTAGCCAAGGTGGTGTCTGGCAAATGCGGAGACAAGCAGTGGAAACTCTCGTTGTGTAAGGGTTGCTGAAATGTAAGTCCAGGATGGTTTGCCATGAAGGACAACAAAATGGAGCATAAAATATCATCGACGTACCACTGGGCTGTAAGTGTGCCGCGGATGCAAACTGAAGGGATCCTACTATAAAAAATGTCACTCCAGAAGATGACTCCTGGTTTACAGACCCTATGGTGGGCGACAGTAAGGTTGGTATCCCATCGTTGTCCAGGGCGTCTCCAGACACGTCTTCGTTGGTCAACGAGGCTCAGTTGAAAACGGGACTCATCACTTAAGACAATAAGATTCCAGGCCTAAGTGAAATAGTGTACATACTCACAGTAGAGCTTGCTTCGATTTTAGAGGGACTTCGGTGCGGCAAAGGATTTCAAGAAGAAACATCCATTATTTTATCGGACTCACTCTCAGCTTTGACGATATTAAAATGCTATGATGTCAACAGTATCAAAAATTGTCCTGTGTGTGACATAGAAGCAGTTCATAAGCTTTCTCGCTTAAATGATACTACTATTATATTCTGGGTGAAGGCGTGCAGAGGAGTAAAGGGAAATGAAAAAGTTGTCACTCTGTCCAAGGAAGCTGTGAAGACTGGTTTAGCTAAATATAATAAAATGCCACCTGACGATCTCCCATACAGGGTGTTACAAAAAGGTACGGCCAAACTTTCAGGAAACATTCCTCACACACAAATAAAGAAAAGATGTTATGTGGACATGTGTCCGGAAACGCTTAATTTTCATGTTAGAGCTCATTTTAGTTTCGTCAGTATGTACTGTACTTCCTCGATTCACCGCCAGTTGGCCCAATTGAAGGAAGGTAATGTTGACTTCGGTGCTTGTGCTGACATGCGACTCATTGCTCTACAGTACTAGCATCAAGGACATCAGTACGTAGCATCAACAGGTTAGTGTTCATCACCAACGTGGTTTTGCAGTCAGTGTAATGTTTACAAATGCGGAGTTGGCAGATGCCCATTTGATGTATGGATTAGCACGGGGCAATAGCCGTGGCGCGGTACGTTTGTATCGAGACAGATTTCCAGAACGAAGGTGTCCCGACAGGAAGACGTTCGAAGCAATTGATCGGCGTCTCAGGGAGCACGGAACATTCCAGCCTATGACTCGCGACTGGGGAAGACCTAGAACGACGAGGACACCTGCAATGGACGAGGCAATTCTTCGTGCAGTTGACGATAACCCCAATGTCAGCGTCAGAGAAGTTGCTGCTGTACAAGGTAACGTTGACCACGTCACTGTATGGAGAGTGCTACGGGAGAACCAGTTGTTTCCGTACCATGTACAGCGTGTGCAGGCACTATCAGCAGCTGATTGGCCTCCACGGGTACACTTCTGCGAATGGTTCATCCAACAATGTGTCAATCCTCATTTCAGTGCAAATGTTCTCTTTACGGATGAGGCTTCATTCCAAGGTGTTCAAATTGTAAATTTTCACAATCGACATGTGTGGGCTGACGAGAATCGCCACGCAATTGTGCAATCACATCATCGACACAGATTTTCTGTGAACATTTGGGCAGGCATTGTTGGTGATGTCTTGAATGGGCCCCATGTTCTTCCACCTACGCCCAATGGAGCACGTTATCATGATTTCATACGGGATACTCTACCTGTGCTGCTAGAACATGTGCCTTTACAAGTACGACACAACATGTGGTTCATGCACGATGGAGCTCCTGCACATTTCAGTCGAAGTGTTCGTACGCTTCTCAACAACAGATTCGGTGACCGATGGATTGGTAGAGGCGGACCAATTCCATGACCTGCACGCTCTCCTGACCTCAACCCTCTTGACTTTCATTTATGGGGACATTTGAAAGCTCTTGTCTACGCAACGCCGGTACCAAATGTAGAGACTCTTCGTTCACGTATTGTGGACGGCTGTGATACAATACGCCATTCTCCAGGGCTGCATCAGCGCATCAGGGATTCCATGCGACGGAGGGTGGATGCACGTATCCTCGCTAACGGAGGACATTTTGAACATTTCCTGTAACAAAGTGTTTGAAGTCACGCTGGTACGTTCTGTTGCTGTGTGTTTCCATTCCATGATTAATGTAATTTGAAGAGAAGTAATAAATTGAGCTCTAACATGGAAAGTAAGCGTTTCCGGACACATGTCCACATAACATTTTCTTTGTGTGTGAGGAATGTTTACTGAAAGTTTGGCCGTACCTTTTTGTAACACCCTGTATACCATTATGAATAGAATCAGGGCCCGATGGAACGAAAATGTGCACTAATCTTATGAAATTAAAGGAAGACAACATGCCGCAGTGGACCTATTCTCCCATCATGTTCATCGTACCAAAAGTGCTAATATAGCACTTCGATTCAATGACAGGAGAATATAGCTGCGTTTCTACCTCCTCAATTTGATCCCATCTCCGTCATGTGAGTGCGGCAGTGAGGAAGACGTCAACCTCATTTTCTTCTATTGCGACAGACGTTGCCACGCAACTACGATAATACTGCGGCGTGCGATGTTCTCCGGCAACTCATTATCAGCGAACATTCAAACTCTTTTAGTGACAGATGACCTACAACTGTATAAATCCCTATCTTATGGCAGAAACACAATTAAGAATGTAGGAAAAGCAATTTTTCATAATATAGTAAATGAAAAATATGGTCCGTGTTACCAATCCTTTTATTTTAATGAATTTATCTTAATTTTCTTTGATCTGTATATGACGTTGCTGCTAAAGGAGAGTTATTAAACACAGCCATCCGAAATTCCTCCACCAAAGAGGACGAAGTAAATATTCCAGAAAACAAACACAGCTGCCAACACGACTAACTCAGAGTAGATATCCTCAGAGTAGTGAAGCAACTTAAATCACTTAATTAAAGCAAGTCTACCGGGGTCCAGATTGTATACCAGTTAGGTTCCTTTCGGAGTGTGCTGATGCAATATCTCCATACTTACCTGTCATATACAACCGCTCGCTCGACGGAAGATCCATAACTAAAGGCTGGGAAGTTGCGCAAGTTGCACAATATTCAAGAAAGACAATAAGGATAATCCACAAAATTACAGGCTCATACACTAACGTCGATAAGCAGTAGGATTTTGGAACGTATGTTGTGTACGAACATTATGAATTACCTCTAAGAGGAAGATCTATTGACACACACAATCAATACGGATTTAGAAAACATCGATCTTGTGAAACGCAACTAGCTCTTCACTCTCACGAATTGTTGAGTGCTGTCGACAAGAGATTTCAAGTTGATTCCGTATTTCTAGATTTCCGAGACGCTTTTGACACCGGACCTCACAAGCGCCTTGTAATCAAATTGCGTGCTTATGAAATATCATCTCAGTTATGCGAATGGACTCGTGTTTTCCTGGCAGAGAGGTCAAAGTTAGTAGTCATTGACGGAAAGACATCGAGTAAAGTAGAGGTGATTTATGGCGTTCTCCAAGGTAGTGTTATAGGCCCTCTGCTGTTCCTTATCTATATACACGATTTAGGAGATAATCTGAGCAGCCGTCTTAGGTTGTCTTCAGATGATGGTGTCGTTTATCGTCTACTAAAGTCCTCAGAAGATAAAAACCAATTGAAAGACGATTTAGATAAGATATCAGTGTGGTGCGAAAATTGGCAACTGACGCTAAATAATGAAAAGTGTGAGGTCATCCACATGAGTGCTAAAAGGAATTCGTTAAACTTCGGTTACTCGATAATTCAGAAATCTAAAGGCCTTAAATTAAATTACTAGGAATTATAATTACGAACAACTTATATATTGGAAAGAACACACAGATTATGTTGTGGAGAAGGCGAACCAAGGACTGGGTTTTATTGGCAGATCACTTGGAAGATGCAAGAGATCTACTAAAACGACTACCTACACTACGCGTGTCCGTCCTCTTTCGGAGTAAAGTTGCGCGGTGTAGGATCCTTACTAGATAGGATTAAGAGATTACATCGAGAAAGTTCAGAAAAAGGTAGCACGTTTTGTATGACGGAGAAATAGTGGAGAGTGTGTCATGGGCATAATACAGGATTTGGGGCGGAAAACATTAAAACAAACGCGTTTTTTGTAATGGGGGTATCTTCTCACAAAATTTCAATGACCAACTTTCTCCTCCGAATGCGAAAATATTTTGCTGACGCCGACCTACACAGAGAAAAACGATCATCATAATAAACTAAGGGAAATCAGAGCTCGCACGGAAAGATATAGGCGTTCGCTTTTTCTGCGTGCTGTGTGGAATAATAGAGAATTAGTGTGGAGGTGGTTCGAAGAACCCTATTCCAGGCACAAGTGTGATTCACAGAGTACCCATGTAGATGTAGAAAAGAATGCAGTTATTTGCATAAAGGGCAATCAAATGGAAACGGGACTGATGGAGAAATCTAGGTAGTTGTTTACTACTTAAAAAATAATCGTCACAACTGTTAATACATTTATCCCACTCTGAGACAAGATCGCGGATGCCTTCATGGCTAAATGTTTGCTGTTACCTACGGAATCATGATTGTACCCAGGTCTGCACCTCTCCGTGCGAAGCACATCGGCGGTCACAAATGACTTTCTTTAGCGTTCCGAAAATATGTGCATCGTATGGGGGATATAACGATTATGTGGAGGCTGTGTAAGGGTTTGCCCGCGAAACTTCTGCAGCTTACTCTGAACAATGACATGTGCGAGGCTTATAGCAAGACGATCTCTTGCCACGTGGTGACGTTAGGACACACTGTTGCTACGATGGCGTGCTGAAAAGTAATGCCTTTTAAGTTTGTATGTGAAAACTATTAAAGATTCTTACGCAAAACGAACTGTATTACCATACTACACCTTTATTCTTCATATCTACTTATTTAAAGCCCTCTGCCGTTACAGGACTCTTAATTGTAATGTCTAGCATGCCGCTGTGTAGCATAACGCGAAGAGTTCGGCCTTCAGAATGACAATGCCAGACCACAAACGAGCACTGTAACATTTATTTTTATTTACACGTCAAGTTCCGTAGGACCAAATTGAGGAGCAAATCTCCAAGGTCATGGAACGTGTCAGTACATGAAATTACAACATAAAAGTAATGACAGATAAAATTAAAATGTTTATGAACCCGAAAAAAGTCAATCCATAAGTAAACGCAATCAACAATACAACAAGAATCAGCTTAATTTTTGAAGGAACTCTTCGACAGAATAGGAGTGGCCCATGAGAAAACTCCAGTTTCGATTTGAAAGCGCGTGGATTACCGCTAAATTTTTGAATTTGAGTGGTAGCTTATTGAAAATGGATGGAGCAGCAGTATACTGCACACCTTTCTGCACAAGAGTTAAGGAAGTCCGATCCAAATACATGTTTCATTTCTGCCACGCACTAACAGAGTGAAAGCTACTTATTCTTGGGAATAAACTAATACTGTTAACAAGAAATGACAGTAAGGGATACATATATTGAGAGGCTAATGTCAAAATACCTAGATTCGTGTACAGGGGTAGACAAGAGGTTCGTGAACTCTCACCACTTAATGCCCGAACCGCCGGTTTCTGGGCCAAAAATACCCTTTTAGAATGAGAAGAGTTACGACAAAATATAATACCATAGAGCGTAAGCGAATGAAAATAAGCAAAGTAGAGTAACTTTCGTGTCGAACGATCACTTACTCCAGATACCGTTCGAATAGTAAAAATGGCAGCATTAAGTCTTTGCACAATATCCTGATCGTGGGCTTTCCACGACAATTTACTATATCTGAATGCCTAGAAATCTGAACTGTTCAGTTTCACTAATCATATACCCATTCTGTGAAATTAAAACGTCAGGTTTTATTGAACTGTGTGTTAGAAACTGTAAAAACTGAGTCTGTGATTTGGCGTTAGTTTACTTTCTACAAGCCATGAACTTAGGTCACGAACTGCACTATTTGAAAGAGTCAATGTTACACGCAACATCCGTTACTAACAAGCTCGTGTCATCAGCAAACAGAAATATTTTAGAGTTACTCGTAATACTACAGGGCGTTTCATGTATATAAATAAGGAACAGGAGTGGCCACAACACTGATCTCTGGGGCACCTCCCACTTGACCGTACCTCACTCAGACGCCACATCACAGCCATTCTCAACATCGTGAAAAATGATCTTTTGCTGTGTGTTGCTAAAGTACGAGGTGAACCAATTGTGAGCTACTCCCTGTATTCCGTAATGCTCCAACTTCTGGAGCAATATTTTGTGATCAACACAATCAAAAACCTTAGTTAAATCAAAAAAGAAGCCTAGCGTTCGAAACCTTTTGTTTAACCCATCCAGTACCTCACAGAGAAAAGACAATATAGCATTTTCAGTTGTTAAACGACTTCTACAGCCGAACTGTACATTTGATAGCAAATCGTGTTACATAAAATGATCAATAACCCTTACATAAACAGCCAGCCTTTTCAATAATTTTAGCAAACACTGATGGCATAGAAACAGGTCTAAAATTATCTTCATTATCCCTTTCTCCCTTTTTATAAAGCAACTTTACTACTGAGTACTTTAATCTTTCAGGAAACTGACCGTTCCTAAACGAAAAATTACACATATGGCTTAATACAGGGCTAAGATGTGCAGCACAGTACGTTAATATTCTGCTAGACACTCCATCGTTACCATGAGAGTCCTTAGTCTTCAGTGATTTAATTATTGACTCAATCTCCCCCTTGTCTGTATCACAAACGAGTATTTCAGACATCAATCTCGGAAAAGCATTTGCCAAGAAAGTTATGATTCCCCGTAGAAACTAAATTTTTATTTAATTCACCAGGAATGCTCAGAAAATGATTGTTAAATACTGTATATATATCTGATTTATCAGTAACAAATATTTTTACTTCGAACTGACTTTATCTCGTCGACCTTGTGCTGCTGACCAGACAATTCCTTGACAAATGACCACATGGTTTTCATTTTATCCTGTGAATTAGCCATTCCATTTGCATACCACATACTATTTGCCTCCCTAACAACATTTTAAGCACCTTACGGTACTGTCTGTAATGGGGTACTGTAGCTTTATTGTGACTACTTTAACATTTTGATATAATTCCCGCTTTATTCTATATGATATCCTTATCCCACTTGTCAGCCTCCCAGGTTGCCTATTACTGCTAGTACCCTGTTTAGAAAGTTCTAATAGAAAGCAGCTCTCAAAGAGCATGAGAAATGGGTTAAGGAAAGCATTATATTTGTCATCTATGTTATCGATACTATTAACATCCTGCCACTCTTGTTCCTTGACAAAGTTTAAAAAAACTAATTCTGTTGGATTAACTTTCCTACATAGTTTGAGTACAAAAGCCTTTTAGCGTTAAAATTTGTGCAAGGCCGTTCACCCTTTTACCAACAGAATGCACATCTAGTATGGCTGCGCTACTGTTCCCCGCACCCTAGTTGGAAGAAACACCGTGTGCATCAGATCATATTAATTTAGGAAATCTACCAACATCCTTTTTATTGCACCATCATATACAGAATTTATATTAAAGTCATCACATATCTAATTTCTGGTACTTCCTAAAAATGAATCAAGAACCCTGTCTAGCTTGAGCAGAAATGCTCTGAAGTCAGAGTTAGGGGACCTATAAACAACAACAATTACAAGTTTAGTTTCACTAAATTGAACTTTCCCTGCACAACATACAAATATCTGTTCAGTATAGTGCCGTGATACGTCTATGGACTCAAATGGAATACTGTTTCATGTACATAGCCAATCCCCCACCCCGCAAGGAACTTCTTGAAAAACAGCCAGCTAGTCTGTATCCTGGTAAAGGAAGCCTCTGAATTGTCAAATTATTTAAGTGGTGCTCCAACATACCAATAATTTCAGAGTTTACGTCTATAATAAGTTCACTAACTTTATCTCTAATACCTCTTATATTTTGATGAAATATGCTAATTCCTTGTCTACTTGGAAACGAAGTCCTCTGAAGGTGAGCCCTTAGTTAGATTGACTTCCTTTAAGCAGGTATACCTATCAGCTGACTTCAGTCTAAGAAAGGTGCAGCTCTAACATCAACTACACAGGATTTTTTCCATGAGTGATCCCAGCACCCACTACACTGTCACCTATAAGCTTTGCCTGCCTCCCCTTCCTATACCTTTTGAGGTGCCGGTCATGCCTAGTGAAACCCGATCTACTGATGGACCCAACTGGCACCACTGAAATTTGCCGTCAGTGCCCTCCCCAGCCCCATGTTAACGCGCCTAATAGCCGCATTAAGATGAGGCCGATCATGACGCTGAAACAGTTGCACGAAATGCACTTTAGTGGCAGCAGTTTGAGTAGCTATCTTTACCAGGTCACCACCTACATCATATTCCTCATCCCTATCGAGACTATTCAATGCTCCACCCACTATCACTACCTCATCCTCCTCCGTAAATTTTTTACACAACTCCGCTGTGCTGTCAGTCACCTGAACCAACCCTGCACTAGGCTTCACAATGCTGGTGACCTGGAACTTACTCCCCAACACTTCCTGAAACTGCTGGCCCACACCTCTACCGTGCGAACTACTTATTAGCAGAACCTTCTTTCTGTTACTCTTTGCAATTGACCTAGGCCTCCTAACTGCTGAGGACTGCTGCATGTTCCTTACATCTAAGGCTACAAGAGGCTCCTCTCCACTCAACTCTGACAGTTGGTCAAATCTATTGCATATACGCGAAGTATAACTGAATTCCTCCTTTTAGCTGCCTTCTTGCCAATTTCCAGACTCCCCACCACCCTTCACCCTCCTCAACCTATCCAGTTCTTCCTTTGCGCGTTGTAGCTGCACCTGAAGGGCACAGATCTTATGCTCCTGCTCCTCTATCAACTTATTTCTACTACAGATTCTGCATTCCCAAGAGAGGATCTCACTAGAATGCCCACCAGCTTCCCCACTGCATTCCCCCCAATGAAAATACTTTGAACTAATCCCCACACACTACTCTCAGACCTACGACAGAGCCCACACTTCTCATTCATGGTGAAATTTTACAGTTACTGAAAAAAATACATATGTCTACGTTACCTAAGTTCACTTACACCAGTCGAACTACTTATAGAAGTAACAATAGCGGTCTCGAAATTCTGTGTCTACTAAGAAAGCAACTACTTGTATTAATACTACTTCACCACAACTAATGTCAACATCAACAAAACTTCACAAAATTATTAGCTAAAATCAAAAATTCAAGCGTCCACTGTATCAATCAACGAAGGTAAATCAGTGAATGAAAATTTTACTGAAATATTTCACTAGAAACAATAAGAAACGTCAGCTGAAAACTAAAGCACGAAGTTTACTAAACGAGTTCAACGCACAGAAAACTATAAAAAACACAGCGATCAAACGTTTCCAAAAGTTTATTAAATCGTTATTTCGCCACAAACAGCACGAAACGCCGCTTAAAACAAATTTAATAGCTTTATAACAGTGCACAAATAACTGTCAGTACTTAGCTTAATAACCGCTTCAGCTGCAACTGCACGCCGCAAAATGTAAACACACTACTGAGGCGCGAAGCCTGGACGAACGACGTAAGCACATCACGAATAACAGACTACTCGAGTCAATAACACTGGAAGAAAGACTCGGATTAATGAAAATCCACTAGTAAGTTACTTTTACAGCAAATATTAACACCAATAGACTTTAAAATGAGTAACTAAAGACTAAAACTTAGTAAAATATTGACCAGCGACTTCAACAGCAGGAGAAATTTATTCGTCGTCAGGGTGACTATGTTGAGAAATAAATAAGTATACATGAAGAATAAATACGTGAAATGTTAATAACGTTTGTTTTGAAACTTCGTGGCAGATTAAAACCGTGAGCCGCACCGAGACTCGAACTCAGTACTTATGCCCGTCACAGACAAGTACTCTGCCGACTGACCTACCCGAGCACCACTAAGCACGCCTCCTCGTAGCTTCATTTCCGCCAATATCTCGCCTCCTACCTTCCAGACAGGAAGCTTCTATGTAATTTGGAAGGTAGGAGAAGAGGTACTGGTGTAAGTAAAACTGTGAGGAGTCAGTAATCTTCCTTGGGTAGCGAAGGTCCCGAGTTCGAGTCTCGGTCCGGCACACAGTTTTAATCTGCCAGGAAGTTTCATATCCACGCACACTCCGCTGCAGAGTGAAACTTTCATTCTGGATATGTTTATATCATTTGAAATGCTTTAAGAGTTTTCACACAAAAAATTCGAATGCTTTATTTTCCAGAAGACCCTAATAACCAGCTTATAACGGCAAATAGCATGTATAAAATAAGTCCTCTGACACAAAATTTTAAACATTGCAGTGCTGCAGCAACTTTGCGAGTAGAAACTTGATATGATTGGAAAATAACAGCCAACCAGTTGCAGAATTAGAGGTTTACTAACCTTTTACCAAGGTTTTGGTAAATATAAATTTATCTTCTTCAGAAACTATTGAACAAACTATTACAAAACAGTTACAAACGTTAACCAGAGAAGGAACCAAATGCGATAAAGGACAATTTCAAACATTTTTTTGGAACAGAATACTCACTTGCAAAGTCACATATTGACATAAACTGATGTTGAAACCATAAGGTTCTTGTCTAGTACAATGTGCATGTCACCCACATATATCACAAATTAAAATGCGTAATTTAAGACAGTATGGTAGCCAATACTGTAGGACTTTGTTGTAAGACTTTAAAGCCGGCCGCTGTGACCGAGCGGTTCTAGGCGCTTCAGTCCCGAACCGCGCTGCTACTACGGTCGTAGGTTCGAATCCTGCCTGCATGGATGTATGTGATGTCTTTAGGTTAGTTAAGTTTAAGTAGTTCTAAGTCTAGGGGACTGATGACCTCAGATGTTAAGTCCCATAGTGCTTAAAGCCATTTGAACCATTTTTAAGACTTTAAAGTAAAAGGCACATGACATTGGCTCCAGCAACATTTAGTATGACACGTACAAGTCAACTGACATGAGCCAACAGACTCATACTCAGTGCAAGCACTGGCGGTAGATAAACTATGATAGGTGGAGGCTTAAAACGGGAACGAATGTGCGTATAGCCGCATTGAGCAACCAATGCCTGATTCAGCAAACAAAATGCTCAATAGCTAAAATTAAAACAGAATAAAACTACTGAAATTGTGGAAAAAGGGGAAGGAAAGGGGAGGGGAAAGGGGTGTGGTGAGACGGGGCAGGGAGAAAGAGGCGTTAAAAGTCATGCGACATGTAAAGAGAATTAGGCTCAGGTAAACAGTACCAATTATTTGCATAAGCATGCATAAACCAGCACGAGAAGAACTTGTAAATACTGACAGGAACGTGCGAAGTAAGAATATATGGAGACAATACACTTCGTAAGACATGTAACTCCGTCCGAATAGGCCTCGGAAGGTCCAATGGTACTGACCGACCGCCGCGTCATCCTCAGTCTATAGGAGCAACTGAATGCGGATATGGAAGAACATGTGAACAGCACCCCCCTTCCCCCTCTCCCGACTGTTGTCAGTTTACGAGATTGGAGTTGCCACGTCTCCGTCAAATAGCTCCTCAATTCGCCTCACAAGGGCTGGACGCACCCCGCTTGCCGACAGCGCTCGACAGACTGGACGCTCACCCATCCAAGAGCTAGCCCAGCCCGACAGCACTTGACTTCGGTGCTCTGATGGGAACTGATGTTACCACTGCGGCAAGGCCGTTGGCATCATAATGTAATAAATACGTAGAGCCGTATTAATCAGCATGTAACTATCATGAAAGAAAAGATACTTACAACAAGAGATGTAACAGATTAAAATGAAAGCAAAAAGGCAAAGTGGGGGTGGGGAATTATAACACATGAAGTAACAACTAGAGAAAGTAGCCGTGAATCATAAACGCGTACTATGTACTGCTCAGTGGGGTTTTGCGAATTTCTGTTTTTATTCGCAATTCTAACAGCTTACGATATATTTGCTTTGCTTTCCTCAGAATAATCCTTCCATCCGATTTTAATTTGTGTATATAGTACGCTCTATCATTCACGGCTATGTTCTCCAGTTGTTACTTCTTAGGTTATAATTTACCCTCCTCTCGCCCCCCCCCCCCCCTCCCCTGCCTTTTTGCTTGTATTTTTAATTTGTTACACTCCTTTTTATGAGTATATTTCGATTCATGTCAGTTATTTGCTGATTAATACAGCTCTATTTATTTATACCTTTCTCACATTATGTTAACATGTTTTACGGAGTGTATTGTCTTCATATGCTGTTACTTGGTACTTTCACACACTTATTTACAAGTTCTTCTCGCGCTGCTTTATGCATGCATAAGCAAATAATTAGCCATGTTTACCTGAGCCTATTTGCTCTTTACATCCAATATGACTTTAACGCCTCCCTTCCCCTCCCCCCTTCCCCCCTTCCCACTCATCCTTCTCCCTATTTTCCTAACTTCATTGGTTTTATACGGTTTTAATTTCAGCTGTTAACCATTTTATTTGCTGAATCAATCATTGGCTGCTCAGTGCTGCTATGCGCACACTCGTTCGCGAGGTAAGCGCCACCTACCATAGATTAAGTATGGCCTGCGCCTGCACACCTTAGTGAGTCATCTCATGTACACTAGTCTCGTACATACCATACTAAATGTCGACTGGAGCCAATGTCACTTGTGTTTTATTTTAAAGTTTTACGACAAAGTCCTACCTTCAATTATACATTTTAACCGTTGGTATATGTGGGTGATGGTTCAAATGGCTCCGAGCACTATGGGACTTAACATCTGAGGTCATCAGTCCCCCAGAACTTAGAACTACTTAAACCTAACCAACCTAAGGACATCACACACATCCATGCCCGAGGCAGGATTCGAACCTGCGACTGTAGCAGTCGCGCGGTTCCGGACTGAAGCGCCTAGAACCGCTCGGCCACCGCGTATGTGGGTGACATGCGCATTGACCTAGGCAAGAGCTTTATGGGCTCAACATCTGTTTATATCAATATGTGATTTTACATGTGGGTATTCTGTTCTAAAAAAATCTTAATTATTGTTTATCGAATTTAGTTCCTTCTCTGACCGATATTTGTAAATATTTTGTACTAAATGTTTAACAGATCTGTTTTGCTTCTGAAGGAGACAAATTTAGATTTGTGGAAACCTTGGTAAAGGGTTAGTAAACCTCTACTTCTGCAACTGGTTGACTGCTATTTCCCAATCCTATCACGTTCCTCTGACATACTTGGTATTTTCAAGCTTATGCAGTCCAGTGACAATCATTCTAAAGAAACGAGCCTGTATAGTTAGTCTATCAGCATCTCATCCAACATATCTCATATAGTGAAACTGCCGGTAACCTATTGTCATCACGAGAGGCGCGACACGTTTGACCGAAAAGGTATCGAATTTTTAGTATGTAACGGACAAACCTATAATGGAACTAACAGCAGAAGTCGGAGTCCAGAACTGCAACGAGGACAGAGCCAGACAGCAGGAACTGGTCACTGGACTGCGCAATCAGCTCCCGTGTCGCCGGACCACGAGCGCCGTGACCAGGCCATAACCTGACGTCACGTAAGCGATGCAGCTTTGCGGACCTGCTGCCGGTTGCGCCACACCTTCCGGACGACGCTTCGACGCGACTCAGAAACGCCGCTGTTATCGTGGTATCAGCAGGGGGAAGTAGTATACGAAAATACGCTAACCGGCCCGTCATCGTTCGACCAGCTGGGCGGTAAGTGACACCCAGACTGTGTCAGTCGGAGCCGTGGCCGTTAACTCTGCCGCCACCGGGTCGCGTACAACGACCGCCATCTGTCTGCCCAGCCCAGGCAGCCAACACCGCGGCAGCCGCCCGCCTCTGCGCTTCAGTCGTGAGTCCACAGATCGACCTCGAGAAACGCTGCCGGGAGCGTCGCAGCCTGGCGTAAACACAGAAGACGCTGCTGGCTGGCCACCGCAGCCGTAAGAATACGGGTAAGTCTTGTTGCACGCAGATAAAGGCACGCGTAACGTCGTTATGACACGTACACGCTGTATGGAAGACGATAGAAGCCTTGTATTGCCTTTTATGATCATTTGAGACACTTAACTGCGGCAGCCACTTTTTTAAACGAATTTAGGGAGTGGCTCATTATATCCTCAACTGGTATATTCACTGCAATTTTGGAAGCTACTGACCTCTTTATTTTCTTTGGAAGTGTGAACTTGCCAACTTCTGGAAAAAATGACCCTACAATAGATTATCTAAATGGTAAAATTGGTCGTACACTACTGGCCATTAAAATTGCTACACCAAGAAGAAATGCAGATGATAAACGAGTATTCATTGGACAAATATATTATACTAGAACTGACATGTGATTACATTTTCACGCAATTTGGGTGCTCAGATCCTGAGAACTCAGTACCCAGAATATCCACCTCTGGCCGTGATAACGGCCCTGATGCGCCTGGGCATTGAGTCAAACAGAGCTTGGATGGCGTGTACAGGTACAGCTGCCCATGCAGCTTCAACACGATACCACAGTTCATCAAGAGTAGTGACTGGCGTATTGTGACGAGCCAGTTGCTCGACCACCATTGACCAGACGTTTTCAATTGGTGAGAGATCTGGAGAATGTGCTGGCCAGGGCAGCAATCGAACATTTTCTATATCCAGAAAGGCCCGCACAGGACCTGCAACATGCGGTCGTGCATTATCATGCTGAAATGTAGGGTTTCGCAGGAATCGAATGAAGAGTAGAGCCACGGGTCGTAACACATCTGAAATGTAACGTCCACTGTTCAAAGTGCCGTCAATGCGAACAAGAGGTGACCGAGACGTGTAACCAATGGCACTCCATACCATCACGCTGGGTCATACACCAGTATAGCGATGACGAATACACGCTTCTAGTGGTTCAAGTGGCTCTGAGCACTATGGGACTTAACTTCTGAGGTCATCAGTCCCCTAGAACTTAAAAATTACTTAAACCTAACCAACCTAAGGACATCACTCACATCCATGCCCGAAGCAGGATTCGAACCTGCGACCGTAGCGGTCGCGCGGTTCCAGACTGTAGCGCCTAGAACCGCTAGGCCACTCGGCCGGCAATACACGCTTCCAATGTGCGTTCTCCGCGATGTCACCAAACACGGATGCGACCATCATGATGCTGTAAACAGAGCCTGGATTCATCCGAAAAAATGACACTTTGCCATTCGTGCACCCAGGTTCGTCGCTGAGTACACCATCGCAGGCGCTCCTGTCTGTGATGCAGCGTCAAGGCTAACCGCAGCCATGGTCTCCGAGCTGATAGTACATGCTGCTGCAAACGTCGTCGAACTGTTCGTGCAGATGGTTGTTGTCTTGCAAACGTCCCCATCTGTTTACTCGGGGATCGAGACGTGGCTACACGATCCATTACAGTCATGCGGATAAGATGCCTGTCATCTTGACTGCTAGTGATTCGAGGCCGTTGGGATCCAGCACGGCGTTTCGTATTAACCTCCTGAACCCACCGATTCCATATTCTGGTAACAGTCATTGGATCTCGACCAACGCGAGCAGCAATGTCGCGATACGATAAACCGCAATCGCGATAGGCTACAATCCGACCTTTATCAAAGTCGGAAACGTGATGGTACGCTTTTCTCCCGCTTTTCTCCTCCTTACACGAGGCACGTTGTAGGTGTCACCACCGGCGCCAACCTTGTGTGAATGCTCTGAAAAGCTAATCATTTGCATATCACAGCATCTTCTTCCTGTCAGTTAAATTTCACGTCTGTAGCACGTCATCTTCGTGGTGTAGCAATTTTAATGGCCAGTAGTGTATTTGAAGACAGTCAGTAGATGGCAGAAACTCAGTGACAGAGGTCCCGTATTCGAAACTACACAAACTACAGCTTTCTTATCCGAAAACTGCCGCCAAGTGGCAGCTTGGAACGGAGTCCGCGTTAAACTCGATGCAAGTAGGGAAATTCTTTCAAACATGATATAGTTTCTAAAATTGAGGAATGAAATGTCTAACGCCAAAGCAGAATCTGACAGATACCCTCCATATTCTCTATCAATTACACATACTGGTGTCATTGAAGAACTGCCTCAGTGTGTCTGAAATTGTCCTAGTAGTTTATTACTGCCGGTAATCGCTAGTGAATCTGATCTTCAAACATACTTTATCTTCAACATACTTTACCTTTAAACATACTTTACCTTCAAACATACTTTTGAGCCGGCCGGAGTGGCCGAGCGGTTCTAGGCGCTTCAGCCTGGAACCGCGCGACCGCTACGGTCGCAGGTTCAAATCCTGCCTCGGGGATGGATGTGTGTGATGTCCTTAGGTTAGTTAGGCCTAAATAGTTCTAAGTTCTAGGGGACTGATGACCACAGCAGTTAAGTCCCATAGTGCTCAGAGCCATTTGAACCATACTTTTGAGCTTTTCAATCTCACCAAGGAGAAACACAGGTGCCAGTCTGACGTGTTTGCTGTAAGACACCAGGAAAGCTGTTAGTCACATCTAATGTTAAATTTGACTTCTCATTTCGTTTCTGTATACATGATAGGTGCAGCATTTTTGCTGAAAATATGTGACGAAAGAGCTTTTTTCTCACATAAAAGTTACTCATCACAATCCTAAGAACGTAGGGCATGACTAATGTCAACGTACGTAAGCAAAGTAGTCTGCCCTGACACACGAAAAATATCTTTCTCCTATTAGAGGTAGAGGGACATAATAGCATGCTATAGTTTATTTTTTCATGTAGTTTAATATCTTTATCCCATTTTACTCCAAAGTCAACCTGTACGGAATTCCTCAATTCAATATTCATCAACATTTTGAAACTGCAATCAAAGTACTGCTGTAAATTTTGAAGTGTGTTGAAAATAAGTCTCAGATGGGCAATGTTGACATAATTTTGCATTTCACTGACATAACTAACCATTTGTAAATATTCTCAGCTCAGTACAATCAACCGAGAGAGGTAGCGCAGTGGTTAGCACGCTGGGCTCACATTCGCGAAGACGACGGTTGAAACCCGCGTCCGGTCACCCTGATTTAGGTTTTCCGTGATTTCCATAAATCGCCTAAGGTAAATAGAAGGATGGTTCCTTTGAAAGGGCACGGCCGACTTCCCTTCCCATCCTTCCCTAACCCGATGGGACGGATAACCTCGCTGTTTGGTTCCCTCCCCCGAATCAGCCAACCGGTACAGCCACGTGAACCTCATATCTCAGAAAAAAGCTCTTTGGTCATCTATTTTCAGTAAAAATGCTGTACCTATCAATTACACAGAAACTAAATGAAAGGTTAAATTTGGCATTAGATGTAATTAATTAATGGACTGTGCGGCTGGTCCCGGCGGAGGATCGAGTCCTCCCTCGGGCATGGGTTTTGTGTTTGTCCTTAGGGTAATTTAGGTTAAGTAGTGTGTAAGCTTAGGGATTGATGAACTTAGCAGTTAAGTCCCATAAGATTTCACACACATTTGAACATTTTTTGTAATTATTGACTTTCCTGATGGCGAATAAGTCAGACTGGCACTTTTGAAATTTTTGTATCACCAGCGAGAACCTGGTGAGGCAGAAAAATTTTAAAAGTGTGCTTGAAGGTCACATTCAGCAATCCTTGCCTTTAGTTATAAACTACTAGGGCAATTTCAGACACACTGGTGCAGTTCTTGAGTGATACCGGTATGCGTAATTTGTTGACAATATGGAGTGTATTTGTCAAATTCTGGTTTGGTGTTAGACATTTCAGTCTTCGGTTTTAACAACTGAATCATTTCTGAAGGTCAATCCCTACTTGCGTCGAATTTAATGTGGACTTCGTACCAAGCAGCCACTTGGCGGCAATTTTCGCATAAGAAAGATGTAGTCTGGATAGTTTCGATGACGGGATCTTTATCATCGAATGTCTGCAATCTACTAACTGAGCCACTGTCAGTTAGCTCTCAATCCGCCCAATTTCACCATTTAGACAGACTGTTGTGGTGTCATTTCTTTCCAAAAGTTGGCAAGTTTACACTTTCAAAGAACATAAAGAGATCAATAGCTTCCAAAACTGCAGTGTGTATACCATCTGAGGATATAATGAGTCACTCCTTTAATTCGTCTGCAAAAATGTCTACCGCTGTTTAGCGACTCGAACGATCACAAAAGTCGATACACGGCCTCTGCCTCTGTCGGCCTCACGGCGAGTACACGTAATAACGACGTAACGAGCGTCTTTACCGGCGTGCAACAAGACTCACTTTATAAAGACTCGTGCGCCGCTTGCGTCACCGTCGCCGAATCAGCGCGCCGTGTAGAAGCTTCACTGCCGAGGAGAACACGAAAAGTGCCATAACCCGGTTTCCCAGAAATTTCGCTCAGTGGAAGAGGGGTGAAAAAAACCGAATCCGTGTCGCGCATTGTCCGTAAATACTCGACCGTTTCTGAGAAAACGACGGCCATAGTTTCGAGGTTTTCTATGCTCCTATTAGTGCATGACCATGTTCGACCGAAGTGATACCACAGTAGCTAGCGACGCGACTTTACACTTTTACACACTGTGCTCGAAATACGATTATTGTTTTCATTTTTGTTTTTGTTTGTATCTACAGATATCCTTAGAAGATTACTACACGAATGTTTTCAAATCTATGTTGAAGTAACGTTGTCCTTATTGTTCTACAAAGTGTCTGTCTGGTTTATGAATTTAAAAAAAATAAAAGAATGAGAAAATTATTTGAATTTGTTATCTGTGAAATTTCTGTAGTGCATCTGGAATCATACTCAATTGCAAGCGCCAGTTATCGGAAAAAAATTATCCGTCATGTGTGGTTTGCCGCGAAATTATTTTCAAGGCGCGAAATCTTCGGCAATGTTGACGTTTCTTTCGAAAGTGAGATTCATACGGAGAAATATCACTGTGGTGAACTTGCTTTCTCACGATGCTCATGGTGTTCGGAATTTCTATGTTTCGAATGTTCCTACGAACGGAATCATCCAAGGGAATGCACCAAATCTTCCTAAAGAATAAACATAAAAATAAAATGCAAGAATTAATATAATAACTGGTACAAGAATTAAATATAAGAATATGAGAATTTAAAAAGCTTGTATCTCCTGAAAATATCATACTCATAAATATTATACAACAAATATAAGACACTTATTGTGAAACCCAGTTAATATAACGCATTTGTATGCCCTGATTTAATATCAAACATTTGTGTAGTAACCTTCTACGAACATGGGTACATAAATGAAATAAAATTAAATTAAACTGAATCAGGTTTTCGACCAAGGGGCTCAAAAGTGCGAAGCTGCGACGCTACCAACTGTGCCACTGCTTCAGCTCAAGTTTGAGCGTGCTAAATGGCATATCACTTACGGAGAACAATTTGAACGCCGTTTCCCAGAAACCGTCGAGTATCTATGGATAACCCTAGAGATATGTTCGCTTGTTTTGACCCCTCTTCCACTGAGCGAAGTTACTGGGAAATCGAGTACTGACACATGCCGTGTTCTCTTCGTGAGTAAGCAGCTTGACTATCTGCGTCTCTGGCCGTGACTACGCCTGCCGTTCAGTGCGGAATATTATGTGATGAAGGAAATACACTTGAAAGACTGTGCTAACCGGATGGAATAATTAAAGACTCGGTCATGTTCATGGAGGAATCAAGTTGAATGATTGAATAAATGACTGTGTTTATGTCCACCGCTGGCTGGTCTATCTACCGCTTCCCCACACATCTCCTCTGTCTCCCAAACCATTTATGGACCCTACTACGCCCACAGGAAGACTCGAACCCATCCACACAAGAAAGAAATACTCATGTTTCACTCTGGTTTTCTCCAGCTTTACAGTACTGTTACATTTTGGCGCCCAATTTTTGGGGGGAGGGGGGGGGGTGTTGATTCTACATTGCACCTTCCATAAATATAAAATATCAATATATATGATATTTTAATATTAGGGTCTAGGTTTCTGTTTCCATGTTTAGTCCATTTGCGTGATTGAGATGTCAGTGTGTTCTCGCAAGGAGTGCCTTGGTTGGACTCCAGTAACACCAGAAAGATGTTCCCGATAGGAGGAACAGAAAGGGCTCTACTCGGCCTCCTGAGGATAACTCAGGAAGTCCCTGAAGGCCAAATGCTGGCACCAGCTCCATACCCGCCGAGAGAGCAGTATGTTGACCACTTGATCCTACAACAATGCAGTTCAGCGACTCTTAGTTCCACGTTCTGGTCCTAGACGGGCCAATCGGTTCCTTCAGACCGCCGTGCCATCCTCTGTCAACGGCCTCATTGGATGCTATATAAAGGGGCAAATGTTCAGCGCACCGCTTTCCCGCTCGTTGTCGCGTTTCTTGACCTTTGAACCGCTACTACTCGGTCAAGCAGCACTTCAGTTAGCCTCATAAGGCTGAGTGAGCCCCGTTCCTGTCCTCTCGCCGGCCGGGGTGACCGAACGGTTCTAGGCGCTACAGTCTGGAACCGCGCGACCGCTACGGTCGCAGGTTCGAATCCTGCCTCGGGCATGGGTGTGTGTGATGTCCTTAGGTTAGTTGGGTTTAAGTAGTTCTAAGTTCTAGGGAATTGACGACCTCAGAAGTTAAGTCTCATAGTGCTCAGAGCCATTTGAACCATTTGAACCCGTCCTCCCAGCAAGGCAAAAGTATCGGAAATCGAACCCGGATTCTCCGTATGGCAGTCAGCTGCGCTGGCCACTCAGATACGGAAGCGGACTTCAGTGAGGTCTTAGGCGGAAGAGAAATCACCGATCAGTCAGTTGCCTAATTTTCTGTAGCACAATAGTGCCATCAGTTATCATTTATTTCCTTGTTTGTTCGGACTAATTATACGAGTCTCTGTTTCAGATTGACTCAAGTGTATATGTCGACCAAGCGCAGTGTGTGCCTGAAAATATACGGTTCATTTTGACTACGTGAGATTCCACATGTGTAAGGCGCCATTAGTAATCCTTGCGTACTTCTCCTCCTGAAGGGGGTTAACACCGGCCTCGTAAGATTATACTTAGCCCTTTATGTTTCAATTGTCTCTTGTAGATGAATACTTCTGTTTCATTCCCGCGCACAGTGATAACCCCATAGTCAAGCGCGAACATTGTTTGGTCGAACTGTAAGATAATCTGTCTGTTACTGAGACCACTTTACGGTCCCAGTGCGAGAACCTGGAAAAATTTGCACAGTGATACTTGAATATGTTCTAAGGTACCATAAAGTTGTTCAAATTTTTATAAAATTCAGAAACATTCACCTGTGAGTAACTCGAAACCAGCTTGAATCGACGAGACTTCCACTTCAATGGTGTGAAGATGAAGCAGTTGCTAATAATTCGACATACTTCAAGAATTGTGGAAGCATAGATGGCGTCAGTAGCAATACACCCATAGAAAACGCAATATCGATCAACGTGCCTTCGTGTAACGTGCATTTCTCTTGTTAATGGTAACAGTCGCAATAAAATCACAAGAGTGATAGTTACGTAACCAAACTTGATATTTTAAGCAATTTATGACAGTCGGCTATTAACGTCAAATACTTAGAAAACAAAACTTATTCAGAAATAGGTGGAAGAGGCAATTATTTAGCAAAGGTACTTATCAAATAGCAAAAATTGTTTATCAGGCACGAACAAAGCAATCTCTAGGAATATAGCAAATATTAAACAGGTGACAAGAGTTTCAAGCAAGACATAAGAGAAACATGATAGAACATGCTGAATTAAGCAAATATGTTTGGAAAATTCTTCGAGAAATGTGAGGCATCACAACCAAAATTTGGTAACACAAACAACTGAAATCAATAAGAGACTGAAGAAAGCAAAACTAAAACTTGCATCTGCTAGACTTTACATCTGATTAGGTAAAATGGCAGATGACATAGTAACTAACAGCAAAAAGACAATTGTGTAAACATTAGAACATTACTTAATATTTGTGTAGTGAAAGAGTAGATTCAAAAAACAAATAGTTAATAATGAAATCCCGGCAGTTATATCAGACACCGTAAATAAAGCCGTTCAAGGTATGAAGAAAGGAAAAGCAGTAGAAGGTGATTAGCTTTCTGTTGTACCAGACGAAAACACAATCGTCTGTAAAATGATGCGTTTTTTACTTTGCTGTAGGAGGAAACCGAGTGGATAGTACAACACATAAAATATTAGTTCACTTTGTTATAAAATAGATAAGAAGAATTACTTATCTTTGTAAAATCCATTTCCACAGGAATGACATGAGTCTCTGAACAGTGTCGTATCACTTGATACAGAAAAAAGACAAGTCTTTCACCAAGAGGACATTTAACAATAACTTTCTTCTTCGGTGGCTGACAATAAATTTGATGTTGTGGGATCTCGTTGGCGACTGCTCTTTTAGGTCTGACTTTCGCACTGTTCTTATCAAGTCCTTCGAAAGCTGTTCCTTTGACGCATGAATTCTACAAGTTTGAAACAACATGAATCAAGGCCTTGTTCCTTAAAGACGGTCTGTCCAGATTTTGTTGATACACCGTGAAACGTTTTCTCAAGATATATGAATCTCGGACAAAGTGGTCAGTCATACTCCTTCCTTTCTTCAATTACGTTCAACAACTGCAAGTAACCCATTGTTCTGTATGCACTTCTATTTCTAATTTGTTCCTTTGGCTGATCAAAATCCAACAATTATGTGGTTGGCGATCTTGTACATCTTTTCTTCTTTCTTTTCCCTGTCTTTTATCCCTTGTAGTAGAGTCAGGTTATTCAGAATGTGTCAGTTTTTATTTAACTTTGTAGCTAGACAACTTTCTTGACGTAAACGTAGGCTTCCGCGGCCGTTGCCACAGTCAATCAAATTCTTCAAGGTTTCAGGCCGCATTGTCAACTATGACACTACGCTGCAGTCGCCGCTCAGTTTCCTATTTGCCGATTTGCACCAATGGCAAGCAATAAAGGAAACTCCAATGGAAAACACCTATTTGCGTCAATGACAACACGCAATGCAAAGACCAATAAAATGAACTCCTAATACCCTTCCTCCTCACCCTCATATCCAATGACAGCACTCCCCCATAGCATATAAGTAACGATACTGGTGGTCATTCAGCAGTTAACAACACACACTGAGGAAGGCGCCTTGCAACAGTCGCCGAAACGTCCGAATTTTATAGCTGACAATGCGGCCTGAAACCCACAAGAATTTTATTAACTTTCTTAACCCCACAACCGTCAAGGTATTCAAAGTGAGGAAATCGCGTGCGCCATACGTCTGTAACTCGCGTAAATTTTGTTCTGCGTCTTATACCATTTTAACTGTTCGTGTACAGTATTTTCTGAGACAGAATTTGGGGACCAGCCCAGCGTTTGGCCAAAAGAACGAGGGAAACATCATAAAACGACACCCAGGCTGACCGGTGTACCAGCCAACGGACGTTAATGCACCACTCATATTCGGTTCGGGTCTGGCTCTTGATGATCTTGCACATCACGGAGCGGAAATCATAGGTCTATAATTTTTCATGTGTTCTCTAACTCATTTCTTCTGATGTAAAACAGTTACAGCATTATTTCACTTTTGGGAAATCGTCTTCCTCTGTAGACATTTTGTAAAAAATTTATCAAGTTTCCTATTTACAGGTCGGTGATAATTAAACTTTTGCCACTTGAAAGTGCGCCCGAGAAAAACGAGTGTTCGTAGGACAATGAAACGATGTGGATTCATTTGTAAGGACATGCAGAAAAGAAATAACGAATAAACTATTGGAAGAAGCACATTTTAATTTCCACATGAGAGGGTAACAGTTATTAAAAGCGTACCGTGATTACTTTCCAGGTTAGAAGTGTTGCTCAATGTGACGACAATCTGCATCTACGACACCCTGGAACCGCGCTAGAGATTCCATTTGACAGTTGTTCGCAGCACTTTTCGAATGGTGGACTATAGAATGTTCAGCTGTCGTGACACAGCTCATGCAGTGCTTGTAGTTCGCACATTGCGTCCAACACTCTCTGCTACGGCAACAGTAACTTCTTCAACAATTTGAGGCACAATTGTCTGTCGGTCTCTCAGAGGGGCAATTCGCAAATCGCCAGTTAATTCGAATTTCTGAATCATTTTTTTCAACTCCGATGCAGAAAGAGAACCTCTCCGTATTCCTTTAACGCGTCGATAATCGCGAAGAGCAGCAGCACTATTGCTGTTGTTTTGATAAAACAGCTTTAAGTATAAAGCACTGTGCAGCATGACAAGATCCCTGTTGACTGTCTGCAACTGTAATGCAGACTGATGCTTGTGTTTCAGCGCTACGTCCACGTACCAGTACCGGCGCCTAACGGCGAGTAATGGCACTAACACTGCTAAAAACACGTAGACTGCAGCACACAGTCTGAACATCATTCTTATAAATGTGGGTACCCATACGATACATTTTTTTCCCGTACACTGGCTCAAGCAGCGAAAGTTTGAATATAAGCATCCTGTATCACTTTTTTTTTACAGCGTCAATAATTTTTACTGGAACAGTGGTGTCGACTGAAGAGCAAAGTGCGAGAGCAAGGTTGCTACCTCCCAACGTAACCGCAAAGAGAAGATAGTCGCTGCAAACAGCATCGACGAATGACAGACACAGATGTAGCCACGCCCAGAACCGTTTCGCTACGCTGCCGTAACCGCTCTTCGACTTCCGGCCGACCGCAATTAGGACAGCATTGTCTTCTAGTAGGCCAGCAGTGTAATCTATGCATTAGGTAGAACTCTTCATGAAAGTTATTGTCAAATGTACTCTGGATGAGAGACTTGTATTTTATCTGTATCATGTGATACGTCACTCTTCAGAGACACTTGTAAATACTCGTGACATCCCTGTGGAAAGGATTGTACAAAGTTAAATAATTGGCTCTGAGCACTATGCGACTTAACTTCTGAGGTCATCAGTCGCCTAGAACTTAGAACTAATTAAACCTAACTAACCTAAGGACAGCGCAGTGGTTAGCACACTGGACTCGCATTCGGGAGGACGACGGTTCAATCCCGTCTCCAGCCGTCCTGATTTAGGTTTTCCGTGATTTCCCTAAATCGTTTCAGGCAAATGCCGGGATGGCTCCCTTGAAAGGGCACGGCCGATTTCCTTCCCAATCCTTCCCTAACCCGAGCTTGCGCTCCGTCTCTAATGACCTCGTTGTCGACGGGACGTTAAACACTAACCACCACCACCACCTAAGGACATCACACACATCCATGCCCGAGGCAGGATTCGAACCTGCGACCGTAGCGGTCACACGCTTCCGGACTGAAGCGCCCAGAACCGCACGGCCACAACAGCCGGCTGTTAAATAATTCTTCTTACCTATATTATAATAAAGTGAATTAATATTTTATGTATTATAGTAGCGTCTCGTCCTCCTCCACGGAGAAAGGTAAAGAACGCACCATTTTAGACATAAGTGTATTTTCCGGCCGGTACAACAAATAGCACCAAGCTGATGGTTCCTATAGTCCAGCGTCGTCTGCTTGCAAAATGCTATATTGCGCACGTTCCCGAGCATTATCAAGGGTTTGTCTTTCATTCTTTCTGTGTTTCATATCAAGTGTTTGGCCACGTCTGGGCCGCGACAGCAAATGTCTCTAAACGAAGTTGCTCTGTTTTAGGTGCAGCAATTTGAATGACAACCCTTCTCTCTCACTTCCGCCATCGGTTGCTACACCTAAGTTTCGTCCATTCAGAAGCACGGAAGAGGAATGGTCAGAATATGGGGCATGCGACATTACAGATAAGGCGAACAAAGCACTTTATATTTCGATGGTCGAAGCCAATGTATGCCATCTGTATTTAAAACTGTTCCAGAGGCTACTAATTACGACGAACTGGTTCGGCTGGGAACCGAACATTCTGGCAGTCAGGTGCGTGTCGCAGCAGCTACATTTGAATGTTTTCGACTCAAGAAGCAGCCGGCAAAAACTCTGAAACAGTCGTTTGCCGAACTCAGATGTCTAACAAGACCTTGTAGGTATAAATGTTCTCATCGAGCAATTAAACAGAGAACCGACTCGTGGAAATAACATCTTGGACCTACTGATAACAAACAGACCAGAACTTTTCGACTCTGCAAGCGCAGAACAGGGAATCAGTGATCATAAGGCCGTTGCAGCATCCCTGACTATGGAAGTAAATAGGAATATAAAAAAAGGGAGGAAGGTTTATCTGTTTAGCAAGAGAAACAGGAGGCAGATTTCAGACTAACTAACAGATCAAAACGAAAATATCTGTTTCGACACTGACAATGTTGAGTGTTTATGGAAAAAGTTCAAGGCAATCGTAAAATGCGTTTTAGACAGGATCATGCCGAGTAAAACTGTGAGGGACGGGAAAAACCCACCGTGGTTCAACAGCAAAGTTAGGAAACTATTGCGAAAGCAAAGAGAGCTTCACTGCAAATATAAACGCAGCCAAAACCTCTCAGACAAACAAAAACTAAACGACACCTAAGTTAGCATTAGGAGGGCATTGCATGAAGCATTTAGTGAATTCGAAAGTAAAATTCTATGTACCGACTTGACAGAAAATCCTAGGAAGTTCTGGCCTTACGTTAAATCAGTAAATGGATCGAAACAGCATATCCAGACACTCTGGGATGATAATGGCACTGAAACGGAGGATGACACTCGCAAAGCTGAAATACTAAACACCTTTTTCCAAGCTGTTTCACAGAGGAAGACCGCACTGCAGTTCCTACTCTAAATCCTCGCACGAACGAAAAAATGACTGACATCGAAATAAGTGTACAAGGAATAGAAAAGCAACTGAAATCACTCAACAGAGGAAAGTCCACTGGACCTGACGGGATACCAGTTCGATTCTACACAGAGTACGCGAAAGAACTTGCCCCCATTCTAACAGCCGTGTACCCCAAGTCTCTAGAGGAATGGAAGGTTCCAAATGATTGGAAAAGAGCACAGGTAGTTCCAGTTTTCAAGAAGGGTCGTCGAGCAGATGCCCAAAACTGTAGGCCTATATCTCTGTTGTAGAATTTTAGAATATGTTTTTTGCTCACGTATCATGTCATTTCTGGAAACCCAGAATCTACTCTGTAGGAAGCAACATGGATTCCGGAAACAGCGATCGTGTGAGACCCAACTAGCTTTATTTGTTCATGAGACCCAGAAAATACTAGATACAGGCTCCCAGGTAGATGCCATTTTCCTTGACTTCCGGAAGGCGTTCGATACAGTTCCGCACTGTCACCTGATAAACAAAGTAAGAGCCTACGGAACATCAGACCAGCTGCATGGCTGGATTGAAGAGTTTTTAGCAAGCAGAACACAGCATGTTGTTCTCAATGGAGAGACGTCTACAGACGTTAAAGTAACCTCTGATGTGCCACAGCGGAGTGTTGTGGGACCATTGATTTTCACAATATACATAAATGACCTAGTAGGTGGTGTCAGAAGTTCCATGCGGGTTTCCGCGGATGATGCTGCAGTATACAGAGAAGATGCAGCATTAGAAAATTGCAGCGAAATGCAGGAAGATCTGTAGCGGATAGGCACTTGGTGCAGGGAGTGGCAACTGACCCTTAACATAGACAAATGTAATATATTGCGAATACATAGAAAGAAGGATCCTTTATTGTATGATTATATGATAACGGAGCAAACACTGGTAGCAGTTACTTCTGTAAAATATCTGGTAGTATGCGTACCGAACGATCTGAAGTGGAATGATCATATAAAATTTATTGTTGGTAAGGTGGGTGCCAGGTTGAGATTCATTGGGAGAGTCCTTAGAAAATGTAGTACATCAACAAAGGAGGTGGCTTACAAAATACTCATTCGACCTATACTTCAGTATTGCTCATTAGTGTGGGCTCCGTACCAGATCGGGTTGACGGAGGAGATAGAGAAGATCCAAAGAAGAGCGGCGCGTTTCGTCACAAGGTTATTTGGTAAGCGTGATAGCGTTACGGAGATGTTTAGCAAACTCAAGTGGCAGACTCTGCAAGAGAGGCGCTCTGCATCGCGGTGTAGCTTGCTGTCCAGGTTTCGAGAGGGTGCGTTTCTGGATGAGGTATCGAATATATTGCTTCCCCCTACTTATACCTCCTGAGGAGATCACGAATGTAAAATTAGAGAGATTCGAGAGCGCACGTAGGCTTTCCGGCAGTTGTTCTTCCCGCGAACCGTACGCGATTGGAACAGGAAAGGGAGGTAAAGACAGTGGCACGTAAAGTGCCCTCCGCCACACACCGTTGGGTGGCTTCCGGAATATAAATGTAGATGTAGATGTAGACTCAGTTATAGTGATGCCACGTTATGTGATGCAATTACACGAAATGTGTCAGACGCATCTATTCACACAGCTGTTTTCAAATTGCCGTTTCCTGATCTGGAAACAATTCTGTCTATTGTGGAATTTCAAACTATTGTGCACACAACTGAAGTTGATTTTGAGGCTCCATATATTTCTGTTGTGCAAAGTGCACAAGCCAATAGGCTAAAGTTCATGCTAATGATAGAGTGAATAAGAATTGGCTCCGACAAACAGTAAACACACAGGTAAAAACTTTCAGTCTCGTGATCCATGACTTGTACAACAGAGTACTATGAGGAAGCCTTGTTCTCAGTGCTTTCCGAATCATGACCGAAAACCTTGTCCTTGCCATAATGCAAAATATTTCTGGTATGTAAAGCAAGCTCATATTCTAACAGTGTGGTTACAAGGCGACCCAGGTTCGAGCACCCGCCGACGCTGTGCAGACGGACGGCCACAGCACAGTCATCATCAAGTGTATTCTGTAACCGGCCGTAGTGACCAAGCGGTTCTAGGCGCTTCAGTCTGGATCCGCGCGACCGCTACGCAGGTTCGAATCCTGCCTCGGGCATGGATGTGTGTGCTGTCCTTAGGTTAGTCAGGTTTAAGTAGTTCTAAGTTCTAGGGGACAGATGACCTCAGAAGTTAAGTCCCATAGTGCTCAGAGCCATTTGAACCATTTTGTATTCTGTAGCGGCAAGGACATTAAAGCCAGTGCAAGTAACTGCTTACACTTCTGCATCGCGGGTCTCTTCCGCCCCAGTATGCATGCAGGAGGACAAACCTTTTGTTCAATTATGAGTGACTCAAAGGAAAATCATATTTCAGTGAGACTCTGGTGCATTTGTTTCCCTTATTAATAAAAATACATATGAAAGGATCGTTAGCCCACAGCTACATTAGCCTACTTCTGTTTTGTCTGTATACAAGTTAGGTTAGGTTAGGTTAGGTTAGGTGGGAACGACATTCCAATACATGGAGTGTGCAGTTTGTCAGCAACGTTTCAGGGAGTCACGTAATGTGTCTCGTTCCCTGTACTCCATTCTAGAACTGCTGCAAACGTTTTTGGTTTAGACTAGTTTGATTTGTTCAGACTTTGCACAAAGGTACAAGACAATGTCTTACAAGTCATTGTTTCGGTACCTCACAGTACTGCTTCTGATTTGTGTAATAAGTACAAGGAACTGTTTGAACCATGTTTAAGAAGGGCTAATGATTTTGAAGTGCACATTACTGATAAGGTAATGCGCAACAGCGATTTTTTCGCGCACTGCACGTGTCCCATGAAATATGTATGTTGCTCAGGAATTACAAAGATGGAAAGGCGATGGGGTTATCCAATCTATTTTTGCAAGTCAATGAGTATCACCTATGGTAATCCTGAGAAAGCCATCAGAAGGTTTACATCTGGGTGCTGATTTTAAAGCAACAGTATACCCATAAAACGTCGTGGATGTAAATTTTCCTCTCAGGTGGCTGAGAATAATTTGATGATATGGTTTTATCTGTATAGACTAAAGCAGAGAGTGAAAATTTGTACCGAGGCCGGGAATGGAACCCAGGTCGCCTTCTTGGCGCAGTGGTACACACAACTGCACGGATGACCATGGCACACCTCCTTCATCGATCAAAATCTTCACTGCCGCCCTAGTCTACTTTAAACTTTCCCTTAGACACGATCAGAACGATCAGAATTGCCGCGGCTCTCCATGTCCAGGAATAGCACCTCCGCATCGAACGTAAAGGGTGGTCCAGCCTGAAACCCAAGTGCAAGAGACCTGGGATCGATTCCCGGCCTTCGTACAAATTTTAACTCGCCATTTCAATCTATATATATAAAATCATCTCTCTATAACACCATTTCATCTGTATAAGCACCTGCACCAGCCCTTCTATGAAATTTTTCGATGTCCTCCATCAGTGCAATCCGATGCAGATGCCAAGCCACACAATATACTAGAAGAGGGCGAACAAGCGTGGTGTAAGCAGTCTCTTTAGTAGATCTGTTGCACTTTCTAAGTGTTCCGCCAATAAATCGCAGTCTCTGATTTTCTTTCCCTACAACATCATTTATGTGATCGTTCCAATTTAAGTTATTCGTAATTGTAATCCCTAAGTATTTAACTGAATTTACAGCTTTTGGATTTGTGTGATTTATCGTGTAATCGAAATTTAACGAATTTCCTTTAGTACTCATGTTGACGTCTTCACACTTCTTATTATTTGGAGTCAGTTGCCACTTTTCGTACCATGCAGATATCTTGTCTAAATCATTTTGCAGTTGGTTTTCATCTACTGATGACTTTACAAGATGGTAAATGACCAAATTATCCGCAAATAATGTAAGAGGACTGCTCAGATTTTCTCCTAAATCGTTCATGTAGATCAGGAACAGCAGATGGCCTATAAAAATTCTTTGGGGAACTCCAGACATTACTTGTGTTTTACTCGATGACTCTCCGCCAGTTACTACGAACTGTAACCCTTCTGACAGGAACACACGAATCCAGTTGCATAACTGAGGCGATACTCTGCAGTCACGCAGTTTAATTGGAAGCCACTTGTGAGGGACGATGTCAAAAGCCTTCTGTAAATTTAAAAATATAAAATCAGTTTCACAATCCGCGTTTATAGCACTTATTACTTCGCGAGAATAAAGGAGCTAATTGTGTCTCATAAGAACGATATTTTCTGAATCCGTGCTGACTATTTGTCAATAAATTGTTTTCTGCAAGGTAATTCATAATGTTCAAACACAGTATATGTTCCAAAATCCTACTGCAAATCGTCGTTAGTGATATGGGTGTGTAATTGAGCGGATTACCACCATTTCCTTTCCTGGGTGTTTGTGTGACCTTTGCAACTTTTCAGTCTTTAGGTACGGATCTTTCGAAGAGCGAGCGGTTGTGTATGATTGTTAAGTATAGAGCTATTGCATCAGCATATCCTGCAGGAAACCTAACTGGTATACAATCTGGACCGGAGGCCTTGCCTTTATTAAGTGATTTAAGCTGCTTCGCTACACCGTTGTATCTATTTCTAAGTTACTTGTGTTGGCAGTTGGTCTAGATTCTAATTCTGGAATATTTACTTAGTCTTCGTCGGTGAAGGAGTTTTGGAAAACTATGCTTAGTAACTCTGCTTTAGTGGCACTGTCATCAGTGACTTCACCGTTGTTATCGCGTAGTGAAGGTATTGATTGCGTTTTGCCGTTGGTGTACTTTGCATATAACCAGAATCTCTTTGGGTTTTGTGCCATATTTCGAGACAGAGTTTCGTTGTGGAAACTATTAAAATCATCTCGCAGTGAAGTTCACGCTGAATTTCAAGCTTACGTAAAACTTCGCCAGTCTTCGGCAGTTTGCGTTCTTTTAAATTTGGCATGCTTTTTCGTTGCTTTTGCAACAGTGTACTGACCCGTTTTGTTTACAATGGGGGATCAGTACAATGTATTATTAATTTATTTGGTATATGTCTCTCAACTGCCGTCGATACTATTTCTTTGAATTCAAACCACATCTGGTCTACGCGCAGATAGTCAAATTAGAAGGAGTGGAGACTGTCTCTTTGGAAGCCGTCAAGCAATTTTTTATCTGAGTTTTTAAAAGGATGTAGTTCGTGTTTACCTTTGGTGGGTTTGGATGTTACGGTATTCAATCTCGCTGTAACAATCTTGTGGTCGCTAATCCCTGCATCCGTCATGATGCTCCATATTTTCTCAGAAGTATTTGTTGCTGACAGGTCAAGTATGTTTTCGCAATCATTTACACAACGAGTGGGCTCTTGCACTAATTGTTCAAAATAATTGTCTGAGAAAGCATTCAGTACAATTTTTGATGACGTTTTATGCGTACCGCCGGCTTTAAACGTGTATTTTTGCCAACATACGTAGGGTAGATTGAAATCACCACGAACTATAACTGTATGTGTGGTGTACCTATTTGAAATAAGACTCAAGTTTTCTTTGAAATGTTCAGCAACTATATCATCTGAGCTACGGTGTTGGTAAAATGAACCAATTATTAATTTATTTCTGTTGTCAAGAATAACCTCTACCCATGCTAACTCAAAGGAACTATTTACTTCAATTTCACTACAAGGTAAACTACTTTTGACAGCAATAAGCACTCCACCATCAACTGTATTAAATTTATCCTTCCTGAACACGGTTAGGTTCTTTGTAAAAATTTAGGATGCACTTACTTCCGGCTTTAGCCAATTTTCTGTACCTATAACGATTGGAGCTTCATTGCTTTCTGTTAGCGGGCTCCTACCCAACACAGCTACGCCAATTTACAACTATTATATCGATTGTTGTAATGTCTATGTTCCCCTGTTTGCCCTGCACCCTTTTAGACTGACGCCCTTTCTGTACCTTCCCAAAACTCGCTAACCTAAAAAAGCCGCTCACTCCCTTCCAAACAGCCCCCGCTACCCGCGTAGCCGCGTGCTGTGTATAGTGTACCCCTGACCTAGTAAGCGGAACCTGGACACCCTCCACCCGATGGAGGAATCTGCAGCCTACACGGTCGCAGTACAGTCTGAGCCTGTGATTCAGACCCTCCACTCGTCACTATAAGAAAGGACCACAGTCGGCTCTGTCGACGATGCTACAGATGGTGAGTTCCGCCTTCATCTCAGAAGCAAGCCTGGCGGTCTCTATCACTTCACCAGCCCTGCTAAATAAAAAATAATCTCTACCGATCTAAAGTGACATGCATCGTTGGTACCGACATGAGTCACCACCCGCAGTTGGCTACATCTTGTGCCCTTCGTAGTATCTGGAAACACCCTTTCCACGTTTGGAATGACCTCTCCTGGTATGCACACAGAGTGCAGTCTGGATTCCTTCCCCTCCTTGACAGACATATCCTTAAGGGGCGTCACTGCGCCCTTGACGTTGAATCTTCCGATTACCAGTAATCCAACCCTCTGGTAATGCTCAGACCTTGCACACCGAGAGGCTTCTTCTGGAACAGGGTGAGCGACTTCATCTGGCCCAGGGACTTCGTCAGCTACAGACAGCGTCCAAAATCTGCTCGCCGGACGAACCGAGGTTTTTTTTCCTTTATTGTTATTTTCACACCTGATACAGGTACGCCAGCAGCGGCATATTACGCCGCTCTTCGGCCACAGATGAAACTAAAGACACAAATGAAGACAATTGTAGAACAGACAGGGTGGATATACAGACGCAGACATACAAAATTAAAACACACCGAGCCGTTCACGGGCGCAGAGACCAAGATAAGAATGTTCAGGCACGTGAACACGCACAGAGATGATAGATGGCACACGCGAAAGTTGGAGCACACACGAATAAACACTGGAACACTTGAGCACGAACACGACGCCACACACAAACACTAGGCGATGACCTCCGGCGCGCGAATGTCCACGTAACGTGTGCAAGTCCGGGGACCTGCCAAGAGGGGAAGAAGGGAGTGGGGGAGGGAGAGGGGTGAGCAAAGATGCCAATGGCAGAGGAGATGATAGGAGGAATGGAGGTATGGGGGTAGGGGAAGCACGGGGGAGGAGTGGGGAGAAAGGGAGGAGGGAGGGAAGAGGGAGAGAAGGGAGAGAGGATGCCCATAGGAACAAACACAGGTAGAGGGAGGGAGGATCAAAGTTGGTAGGAGGGGTAGATGGAGGGGAGGAGGGCATCATCAGGGAGGGGGAGCTGGCGGAAGCCACCTTGGGAGAGTGTATGGAGAGTGGAGAGATGGAGAGCAGGTGGGACGTGGAAATACAGGCGCGGCAGCGGACATGAACCGAGGAGGCCCTTCGGAAAGTCTTTTGCTGCCTGCCACACCCTGGAACGAGCTCCTACTCGGCAACAGGTGAGGGGTCAACCTCAGTGCACGATGAACCCGGGGCCGCCATAGTGATGGACCAATTGGGGGACATGTAGGATGTGGTGGACGTCTCCATGCCGGGCCCCCACAGTAGTGTCCATTGGCAGCACCTTCAAGCTGTGCGACTGGATCCAACACTGCCTGGAGCAGTGAGAGAAGTGTCACCAATTCAGCTCGCATCTGAACACAGCAATCACAGTTCCTATCCACACTAATGAGGGCGGAAACATAATCTAGACAGTTAATGAACTTGTAACTGATCCTGATAAATAAACAAACATTCACGAAATTAACGATTTTAAACTGAAGAGCACAGAGGAAATTTAACGTAAGTCGCTTCTTATGAGAAACTGTGTCAACTCACAGGCGAAAACGTTGTCCTCTAACGTGCTGCTGCAGCAACGAAAGCTAGCAGTCGACTGAAGGCTGTAGCTGTTGTAGCGGCCCACAAACACAAAACAAATTCTTGGCACGATGCAAACAACGGTACTATGCACTGCACAGTAAATTCGCGGTACTGTGTCTGGTAAATAAACAAACACGCACAAAATTAATGGGTTTAAACTAGAGAGCACAGAGGAAATTTGAAATAAATTGCTTCTTATGAGAAGCTTTGTCAACTCACAGGCGAAAACGCTGTCTTCTAACGTGCTTCTGCATACATGTGTTGATCCACTGTGCCTTCCAGAATGATGAAGTCACCCAGGGAATGTCACGAAAACATTTCCCAGATCATAACTTTCCCTCCTCAGGCTTGGACACTTCTAGCAATCGTTGCAGGGTATTTGCTTTCAGACCTTTCATGCCGTACACGCCAACGGCCATCTGTCCAATGTTTCATCTGGAAAGGCCACCTGTCGCCACTCAGTGGACGTCCAGTTGCGGGTCTGGTGTGCAAATTCCAGCCTTTGTCACCGATGAACAGCAGTCAGGATGGGTGTATGAACCAGGCGACTGCTGCGGAGGCACATACGCGTAGTCTCAGATCGCGACTTATTACATGCTCCAGAACGCGAAAAATTTAGTGTAGATTTGGGTTTTCATCGTGCTTCAGCCCTCCATGTAGAACATACACGATCATTCCGCAGTGTGTTTATATGTGCCAGTCACTTGGCAGTGCTGCAATAGTGCTTGCAAGATAACTGTGGCAGTTTCCGTGATTCATTAACTTGGACTCTGCCGGCTACTGTGACCGAGCCGTTCTAGGTGCTTCAGTTCTGCTCCGCGCGGCTGCTACGGTCGCAGGTTCGAATCCTGCCTCGGGCGTGAATGTATGTGATGTCCTTAGGTTAGTTACCTTCACGTAGTTCTGAGCCTAGGGGACTGATGACCTCAGATGTTAAGTCCCATAGTGCTTAGAGCCATTTGAACCATTATCTTGGACTCTGGTTACACGGAGAAACGAGCATGTCAACCAGTTTCTTTTAATTGGCGGCTGTCTCACACGCACGACTAGGTTCAGTAATTGTCCTTTTGGTTCTTTCCGCAATAAAGTGAAAGTGCTACAAAAGGCACCAAAACGACTATTAGTGAACCTATTCCAAGAAAGGAAATTTATGTACACGGAAAACGGCAACCGGAATTACTGCTGAATGAACAGAATGAATTTAAGTTAAATGCTTATTTTCATGTATTCAGAAAGCTACTAATTTGAGCAGCGTCGATCGTCTCAGCAGCTAGGCGTGCGGTTGTATGCGCCGGCGACCAGCGGCCTTCATCCTCAAGCTCCATCACAGGAAAACAAGAACTTCATGTAGAGATGCGGCGCCACTGAGGTTCCACTCCGACTGTGTCATCGACTATAGAGATTTTAATCAATAATCATTGTCATGTTCATTATCTTACACTTACGGTTGTGTGTGTTTTGTCATGCTGAAAGGTTTCAATGTATGGATGTGATGTTACTTTTAAATTTTATATTCTAGCTTTTACATAATTGTGTGTTATTCACTTTACCAGGCTAGCAGCTTCTCATTGTTACTCTTTACACGTTTTTGTGGATTTTAAGTATGTATCTAAATAAACATATTGTATGTCAGTTCATGTTTTATCGTCAGACGCTCATTTTGCCATATGAAGTAATTTTAATTAATGACTATGCACAGTGCATTTTAACTATTTAATGTACAATACTGGTTACTCATGTACCCTAGCTATAGTTCCGTCTGCTGGCCTCAGTTATTTCTATAAATAATGGACGCATCCAGTCCAAGACCAGCACTTACCACGTAACTGTAATTTTCACGTTGATACCTACATCAGAATGTTTTACGGTATGTAGGACTGGTATGCATGGCTATTAATATTTTAAATATTATTAATTTTTCTTGTGTATTGCTAGGCCTGTTATAGATTTTGCTTCAGACAGTTAAACTTTGTTGATTACACCACTGTTTTTCTACTTGTAACAGATCTGAAGATGGCAGTAGCCGAAACCGTTAATTGTGAACCGTAAAATTTGCGTGATCAAGATGGACTTTACAAATAAAGTGCCATAACACGATCGTGGACTCATTTACAGACTTTATGTCTTCAGTTATGCAGCACATTTGCCTCGGCGCCCATTTTGGATAGAGTCATTTTGCAATGTACAACATTCTTTAACCACGGCAGCACGCTAACAGGCTACAAACTCAGCCATTTCGGAAATGCTTGCACCCTTGGTCCAAAACCCAATGAGCATGTCCCTTCGGATGTCAGATAAATCGCTCCGTTTCCGCGTTACAACAACGACTCCATTGTCACCCGCATCCCCACCCCCTCCCCCTCCCCTGACACGCTTTATACACCCTCCACTGCTACTGTTGCCGCCTGCTGTCTGTGAGTGGAGATTGGACGTTGAAGTCAAACATAGGCAGTGGTCATATTAATGTGACAGGACCGGGTAGCAGCGTCGTGCTATGTCCTTCTATTCTCACTGACAGTATTCCAAGATATGGATAGAGCACAATGTACGGCTTCTTCAGTTACATTTGCATGCGGTGAGTCGAAGCGAAGAGGGCGTCCTCTGGTGGTGTCCGTAGCGCCACCCACAGGAGGAGACGAGCCCTGCTGAGAGTTAAGGCTCGCGATAGCGCGCTGCTTAAATACAAGGGTTGCGCAGAAAGTAATGCACCGCACTTTTTTCTTCAACAGTTCTTTATTGAACATAATGAGAATTACACACACAAAAGAATGGTGTTTTATCTACACACCCAATTTTTCCACGTATCTCCATCCTATTCTAGGATCAGCCTCCAGCGTGAAACAGGGGCGTGTATGCCCTGTCGGAACCACTCCTTGTCCTTCACTGTGTGAATCACCTCCTCATCGTTCTCAAAATGTCTTACACGAATGGCATTCTTTAAACGAATGACATCAGCTCGCTGCAACATGTTAGATGTGAAAGCTGTCGATGGTCTCCCCGACCGCTGCAAATCGTGGAGCTCTGCCAAACCCACTTCTGATGACCTCGCCCTCCGTGCCCAGCGACTAACTGTACTTCTATGCTCCATAGACTTTGCACAAGCGTTTGTGAATATTCCCAACAGTTTTTTTCTCTGCAGTGAGAAATTGAATAACGGCACGTTGCTTGCTACGTACATCACCTACAGACGCCATTTTGAAACTGTCCTGCAGCTACGCTATCTGTAGGAAGTGACGGAAACTTGACGCGCTCAGTCAGGAGACTTAAAATAATACATACGTAACGTATCTACATCTATATCTACATTTATACTCCGCAAGCCACCCAACGGTGTGTGGCGGAGGGCACTTTACGTGCCACTGTCTTTACCTCCCATTCCTGTTCCAATCACGTACGGTTCGCGGGAAGAACGACTGCCGGAAAGCCTCCGTGCGCGCTCGAATCTCTCTAATTTTACATTCGTGATCTCCTCGGGAGGTATAAGTAGGGGGAAGCAATATATTCGATACCTCATCCAGAAACGCACCCTCTCGAAACCTGCACAGCAAGCTACACCGCGATGCAGAGCGCCTCTCTTGCAGAGTCTGCCACTTGAGTTTGCTAAACATCTCAGTAACGCTATCACGCTTACCAAATAACCCTGCGACGAAACGCGCCGCTCTTCTTTGGATTTTTTCTATCTCCTCCGTCAACCCGATCTGGTAAGGATCCCACACTGATGAGCAATACTCAAGTATAGGTCGAACGAGTGTTTTGTAAACCACCTCCTTTGTTGATGGACTACATTATCTAAGGACTCTCCCAATGAATCTCAACCTGGTATCCACCTTACCAACAATTAATTTTATATGATCATTCCACTTCAAATCGTTCTGCACGCATACTCCCAGACATTTTACAAAAGTCGCTGCTACCAGTGTCGCATTCGTAGCATTGTTTTCGGCTGAGGAAAAAAAAAATGGGGTGCATTACTTTCTGGCCAACCGTTGTATATCTTCTTCTGCAGAGATGTGATCTGCACTCAGCGCGCCGAGTGCGGTCGACAAAGACAGCAAAAAGACCAAATAAAAGGTGGATCCCTACCATTAAAAACATGCATGGAGGGTATAGATGCATGTCACTCAAGATCAGATAGTCTAGAGCAGGGCTGTATCCAACAGCGCACGTCGAATACTTGATGAAGGTGATGATGGAGAGGTGGACTATTTATTTATTCATGTACCGAATAACAGACATTCGTATGTACACTCAACAGCAAAAAATGTACCACTGGAGATAAAATGGTAGAAAAATCGGACCGTTTGGCAACAGCAGCATAAAAACTGGGGCGGATGTGACGTCAGACAGAGGAAGTGGGTCATTGACCGAGGCATTGTGAGATATCCGACGCTCACTCTGTATTCACCTATGCCCTATGTGCTAAGAATTGCTTACATTACGACAAAGATTGTGGACCTGACTGAATATTTGAATCGCTGCGGCAGCACCTGGGATACCAACAAATATGAGCCACAGAGACTATAAAAGCTGCGCTTAGAGGAACTCACTATCTACGTTGCGGGTAAACCGAGAATGTAAGACCTTATGTTAACAGTTATTCGGCTTGGTATTGATTGACAGAATTGTCGATGTCTTCCTGAGGGATATCGTGCCAAATTATATCCAATTGGCGCTTTAGATTTTAGCTGGAAGTTAAGCGGACAGAGTTAAGTGAAGACTGGTAGTGATGTATGTTTCGGTTCAGTGGGAGGAATTTGGAACTTACCGTAATGTAATGTGGTCGCTACAGAGCTGATAGTGGCATATGTGTGGTACTGTTTTTATTCTCGTCTCGCTTGTAACCCTCGACTAAACTTTTTGATAATACCGAAGTGCTGGGAGTTGATCTGGCCTGCTGGCCAATTTTTTCCGTAACGGCATAATTGCCTTGTGTAGTGAGTCGGCAGGTCTTGCCGCACCGGTACTGCGTTGATGCTCGTCGCCACGATCACGCGTTGGGAAAGTAAGAAACCGTCTACGACGCACGTCATGGGTTCTTCCGTCACTTATGCACCAATAAGCATAGAAAAATTAGTAGAGGCAATGAATTTCCTTTGTTGCCTAAATGTTCAATCTATGTCGTTCTCATATCGTCTGAGAACGATGCCTTAGCATCTTTCGCTTTCTTAACGACTTTATCAAGTACTTGCTTGGCGATTCCAACTGTAGGGTTGCAAGTTCCGAGGTATATTTGTCTTTCCCTTATATTAATGCGACCCATAATTTTTCAGTTAAGCAATAGCCAATGAGCAACAGTGTGACGAGACAGATATCAAAGGCAATATTCTACTTTTACAATTGCCTCCAAGCGTTTTAACTGGTTTAAGACATGAGGTCAAACGAAACGATTTTGTTTATCTACCGTTAAGCATATCAGCTATGTCTCTCCGTCTCAGATTTTAGCTGAAATAGAGGACGTTATTTACATAACACAACTTTAGATTACATACAATAACACAATTTACCTTCCATCCACATGCTGGGGGTTGTTTGTCGCTACCACACAAGGTCTCAGTCTGCTACAGACGAAACTAAGTTGTCTACCTACTTAACGACATTTCAGTGCCACTGAGCATCTAATCAAATTACTCATTCACAAAAAAATTTAAATTTAAAAAGCAGAAAAATGCTGGTATTAACATTTGTGTGATTCAGGAATGCCGGCTGCTGTGGCCGAGCGGTTCTAGGGGCTTCAGTCCGGAACCGCGGTGCTGCTACGGTCGCAGGTTCGAATCCTGCCTCGGGCATGGATGTGTGTGATGTCCTCAGGTTGGTTAGATTTAAGTAGTTCTAAGTCTAGGGGCCTGATGACCTCAGAAGTTAAGTCCCATAGTGCTCAGAGCCATTTTGAACCATAGCTAATAATATATCCGTTTTTTTAAACAGCTATCACATCACCACTACGCTACCGAGCCAATCCTTCGCTCTATCGTCTGACGTTGCTTTAGTTGTAGCTAACATAGTTAATTTGCGGCGTAAAAGACGAAAGCAGTTCTATTTTCTTCGTGGAATGACCTTCCTGGACTCAGTACCATAAATCCGATAACACGATGTCACACCTTACGTGAAAATCACTCAGATTATTTAATGCAACTGACAAGAAAATAGCTAGTGAATTTAGTAAGATAACTCTGCACCATTCCAGGAAGCAACTTGACGAACATAAATTTTCCAAACATATTATGCGATGTTGCCGATTGTACTAGCCACAGCCGGTGTTTCCCTGAGAGGGCTTGGAAGTGCAGAATGAAACTCGTGTATTAAAGATGCACTGCAGAGATGACCCATGGCTGAAATATCAACAGTATTAACAAATGACGTTTACTCTCATCTCTGTAGCTAGGCTTAGGGTCTAGAAAGTAGATACTGGCTCTGAGCACTATGAGACTTAACTTCTGAGGTCATCAGTCCCCTAGAACTTAGAATCACGCAAACCTAACTGACCTAAGGACATCACACACATCCATGCCCGCGGCAGGATTCGAACCTGCGACCGCAGCGGTCGCGCGGTTCCAGACTGCAGCGCCTAGAACCGCTCGGCCACTAAGGCCGGCAGTAGGTACTAATAACACTAAGATGGACTGACTGCAAGCTGAAAACCACAAATCAATAGCTGTTACAATTATTATTGTTGTTTTGTTTCTTAAGCGTACTGTTAACTAAAATGTTCATTTACCAGTCGATTAACTTTTCTGGGGCGTCTACGGTGGTTGTAGCATAAATATTTTGCGTAGTTAATACAGATTTGGGCCTTTATCGACTTAAAAAGGATATTTATTGAGAACACTGTCATTGGCATTACCCCCAAAACGGAGGAATGCAAATGAAAAAAAACAATAACAGAGCATTGGTTGCAAAACTCGAACATCCACAGAGAAATTCCGTAAGGTAGAAGTAATATAAAGCCTCAAATCAGTCGAATGAACTATGCAGAGAAACAAAGCGCTGTTTGCGAAGTTACCGAAAGAGGCAATACACAAATTAAAGTAGTGAGTGTAAAAAGGAACACAATACGTTGACAACACAGTCTTTAATGTGTCATTCTGAAGCAAAACTGGCTTTCTGTCCATAATAATCAGAAGAACGCAAATTACTTACCAAACAGTCATTGTTGATGCTATGTTCATAAAAGCGAAAATGTTCTTATGAATAAACTGTTCAGCTTGCACTACGCTGATGACAGAAAGAGACGGAAATAGCAAAAAGAGGTTTATCTAGTTGAACATGGGGTGCATTTGCAAAGTAATGCCTCGCAGCTAGTGCAGTTTTTTCCCTAAGATATGGTCTGATAATTTGATATTAACTTCTCTAGGCCATCACAGTATTTATACGAGAATCATCGAGCAGCAATTGCTAGAACAGACTGCTATGTTGCGAAACAATTTGGGAAATAAGGTGGCGCCCATTGTTTGATCTCAATCCTTGAAGTGTTTAACATGTCCAAAACGAGTCATAAAGCCTGCAGACTACTTTTAACGCTTTTGGATTGCGAATTCCAGATGTGTACGAAGCCTTTTTGGACGATTTAACACAGACTCAGTGATTGCAGGCTCTCTTCGACACAGCTGAAACTTCCCCACTAATTACAGGGCCAACGTGATCATCAAATGATTCAGAAAAACTCATTCGTTCATTCACTCCAGAACAAAAAAGGCCACAAACCTTATTTATGAAGGAAATTGTGTATTAAATCCATCTCCATTACATGTCCAGATCTCCGGTGATTCCACGTCTTAATTATTTTCCGTTTACAGTCTCTTTCTCTTAAAACAAACCGCTAGCGGCACAAATGTTAATTGGCTCGCTTTAGTGAGAAGAAAAGCAGAATATGTATCTCTCAGAAACACGTCAATCCCTCTACCGATACTCCAGAAGCTGTCCTAGTTACCCTCTAACAACCATGGAGAATGCATATATGCATCTCTGTTATTTCAAAGAATAACGCACTAGAAAATATTTTGGCGTCGTCGAGCTGTCACCTCATATGTTACGAGAAAATCAGATCAGATACTTTTCCAAAGTGAATGAATGTGGATGGTTCGATTGACAATGATTAATTGGTGCGTGGTAGAGGGTATTTTATGTGGGGACATTACATACTTTATGGGTTTAATAATGCCTTGAGCGCATTTACTTGTCTGCAGAAGCAGCTCACCATCTCTTTTTTAACTGAAAACTTTCGGGTAGGCAACTAGCGCAAAATCAGTACGACCAGTAGGCATGAAAACTAGCGATCTCCCAGGTGACGTCTGCACAGACAAATATGGAAGTGTCATTGGAAAATTGTAAAATGAATCTCAAACATAAATCGCTGAACTCCCAACTAGCATCCTGCAATGTCATCAGAAAATTCATCAGACCAAAAAAAGCAAATCAAACAAAATAATACGGTCTTTGATGCCCAGTGTAACGAGCCACATAACGGCCATTAACTCCCATAGCTAGTTATTTGCTCTACAAGGCTGCCCTTCTCCTAGTTACAACATCTTCTGCTGTTTCCACACGCTATACTTTGAAGAACAAAACCGCTGGTCCCCGGAAGCACCCACCGTCAAGTCAAGCGCTTCTGCACTAGATCACAACACTCGGATATTGGTGATGAAACTCAACGCCCACATACAGAAACGTACCTTATTCTTGTAGTCTTTTCATACACGAAATGAGCTTGACTAATCCTTATGAATCCCAAGTGACAATTTTAATAAATTCGTATACTACCGAAATAAATCTGCGTCCATATGGCCGCTAGGACCTCTCTTCTTTCACCTACGACGGGCAACAAGTGACTCATCGATTCCACGAGTTCCCAGCGGTCCCTGAAATTTTTGAGATCCATGTAGTTTCGTTAACCCCGCTGTACGTACAGTTTTTTTGGCATCCCGCCGCACCCACATGCCTTTACGATGGTCTAGCCACCATCAGAAAAGACCTCACGACGTCACGGGAAACCGTCACATCAAGTCCAGAACAGCAGACAAAAATGGATTCCCATCATTAATGGCTGTACACAAACGGAGGCATCCAGCCTGTCAACCCGCTGTTCCTTAGAGTAAGAGAAAGAGATGGGCGTGGAAATTAAAAGTTAATAAATATTAGAAGAAATATTTTACATGTTTTTGGGTGTACGCAGGAGGTAGTAATACGAGGGTGAACCAAATGAAAACCTTAAATTTCTAATAACAAATCGAAATTTCGCGCCGTTATCCTGAAAGTTGGTAAGCGTGCTACAAACAGCGTGCAGAACGGCCTGTAGGTGGCAACATAGTGCAGACGCACACATACCGTCGCAGTATCAGTATAAAGATGGCCGCCCCCCTTGCGGCTTGCACCAGGGAAGAACAGCATTCTGTTATTCGGTTTTTGCGTAGTGAAGGCGTGAAACGTATTGAAATTCATCGATGAAGGAAGGTTCAGTACGGTGATGCATGTTTGTCACAGCAGCAAGTCTACGAATGGAGTAGGAAGTTCGCAAATGGTGTGACTTCAGTGGAAGATGCTCCTCGTCCAGGCCAGACACAACGAGTTGTGACTCCACAGAACATTGCAGCTATTGAAGCGATAGTGAAGGAAAACCACCGAGTGACACTGAATGACATTGCAGCACGTTTACAGATTAGTCGTGGGTCAGCACACCGCATTGTGCATGATGTGCTCCAGTTTCACAAAGTGTTTGCAAGATGGGTGCCACGGCAGCTGACTCCTGAAATGAGAGAAGGACGCGTTGATGCTTGTGAAGAACTTCTTCGGCGCTTTGAATGAGGAGGTGCAAGAATCGTTACTGGGGAAGAAACCTGGGTTCACTTCCACCAACCGGAAACGAAGAGAGCGAGCAAGGAATGGCGCCATTCCTCATCACCAAAACCAAAGAAGTTTCGAACAGAACCATCAGCAGGGATGGGACGAAAAAGGCGTCATTTTGGAGCATTACATGCCTAAAGAGACTACTGTCACCAGTGCCTCATACACAGATCTCTTAAAATATCATCTGCGGCCTGCAATCAAATCAAAGCAACGTGGATTGCTGGCAGCAGGTGTCCTTTAGCAACATGACAATGCAAAACCCCACACTGCCCGTACAACAGTTGCAACAATCACAGACCTGCATTTTGAGTGTCTTCGTTATCCACCATACTCACCAGACCTTGCCCCAAGTGATTTACATATTTTTGGACCACTCAAAGACGCAATGGGAGGAAAGAAGTTCCGTTCTGATGAAGAGGTACGTCACGCGGTGCAGGAGTGGTTCCGCGGACTACCAAAAGAATTTTTTTTTGTAGGAATTTATGCACTTTGTAAGCTCTGGAGGACTTGCATTGAGCGTGGTGGAGATTATGTTGAAAAATGATACAGCTTTGTACCACTTCTGCACAATAAATATTATTTAAAAAAATATTTAAGGTTTTCATTTGACTCACCCTCGTACAAGCCATTAGAGAGACGAATTTGAAATAACGAAAATTGCCTTAAAACGTCCCTCATAATTTATTTCTTTTTAATAAGTGTACAGCCACAGAGGAAATGAAAGAGAAATTTAATTAAAAAACATATTTAATATAAATTTATTTCAATTAAAATGTAACTTAAAGGAAGAGTATCTCATATTTTATTATATGGGGTGATCAAAGAGTTTCTGTTTGACGGCGTTACTGCAGCATATACGCTACGTAGCGCGACTGTGATACGGGTATATGGGTATATCAGCACCGGCGTGTAATCAAGGGATTAGTGTCGTATTCTTGTCTTTCCGACATGTGTACGGTAAATGCAGAAACGTTAACTTTATTACCAAATGCGTCCAAACAGGTCTAACGTGTTGTTAGTCTTTCATTGGCTGTCGAAGGACAAACACCGGCAGACATCCTTCGGTGAATGAAGAATTTGTATGGGGTAGCATGTGTGTTGGAAACCGACTGCCACAAAGGGGTGCTACTGCTTCGAAGTAACGCACGTCCGCATCTCGTAACGCAGAAGTTACACCAACTCAAGTGGGGGGGCACTAGGTACCAGCCCTATAGTCCTGATCTCTCCCCCTGTGATTATCACACCTTAGCTCCCATAAAAAAGGCCTTGAAAGTTAGTCGGTTCCTGTCGGACGAGGATGTGCAGCAGGACACGGTGTTTTACCAGACGGGTATCTTCAGCCTAGTGCGTCAGTGGGATGATTTTGCCTGATTGGCATACCGATTCTGGCTCATACAGCCTTCTCATGGAAATTTTTTCATTGCCCCTTGTATTTCGAGTTCAATACTTGTCTGTCCATAGGCTCTCATTTCCATAACTACATCTACATATACATGGATACTCTGCAAATCACACTTCAGTACCTTGCAGAACGACCTTCACAATAATTCACTTTTATTCCAGTCTCGAACAGCGCGCGGAAAGGCGTACACCTATAGCTTTCCGTGAGAACTCCGATTTCCCTTATTTTATTTGTATGATCGTTTCTCCCTATGTAGTTCGGCATCAACAAAATATTTTCGCATTCGGAGGAGAAAGTTGATGGTTGAAATTTCGTGAGAAGATTCCGTCGCAACGAAAATGCCTTTGTTTTAATGATGTTCACCCCAAATCCTATACCTTGTCAGTGACACTCTCTCCCCTATTTCGCGATAATACAAAATGTGCTGCTCTTCTTTGAACTTTCTCGATGAACTCCGTTAATCCTGTCTGGTAAGGATCCCAGACCGCGCAGCAGTACTCTAAAAGAGGACGGACAAGCTTAGCGTAGGCAGTCTCTTTAGTAGATCTGTTAGGTTTTCTAAGTATTCTGCCAGCAAAACGCAGTCTTTGGTTTGCCTTCCCCACAACATTTTCTATGTGTTCCTTCCAATTTAAGTTGTTCGTAATTGTACTTCCTAGGTATTTAGTTGAATTTACGGACTTTAGATTTGACTTACTTGTCGCGTAACCGAAGTTTAACGGATTCCTTTTATCACTCATGCGAATGACCTTACACTTTTCATTATTTAGGGTCATTTGCCAATTTTCGCACCATGTAGATATCTTTTCTAAATAGTATTACAATTTGTTTTGATCTTCTGTTCACTTTACAAGATGATAAAGGACAGAGTCATCTGCTAACAACCTAAGACGGCTATTCAGATTGTCTTCTAAATCGTTTATATACATAAGGAACAGCAGAAGGTCTGCAACACTACCTTGGCGAACGCCAGAAATTACTTCTTTTTCACTCGACGACTTCCCGTCAATTTCTACGAACTGTGACCTTCTGACAGGAAATCACGAATCCAGTCACTTAACTGAGACGGTCTACCACAAGCACGCAATTTCACTACAAGCCGGTTGTGTGGTACAGTGTCAAAAGCCTTCTTGAAATCTAGAAATATAGAATCAATTTGAGATCCCTTGTCAGTAGCACTCCACACTTCGTGTGTGTAAATAGCTAGTTGGGTTTCATAAGAACGATGTTTTCTAAATCCGTGTTGACTGTGTGTAAATGGACCATTCTCTTCGAGGTAATTCAAAATGTTCGAACACAATAAATGTTCCAAAATCCTGCTGTAAATCGACGTTAATGATATGGGCCTGTAATTTAGTGGATTACTTCTACTACCTTTGTTGAATATTGGTGTCACCTGTGCAACTTTCTGGTCTTTGGGTACACATTTTTCGTCTAGAGGGTGGTTGCATATGATTGTTAAGTATGGAGCTATTGCATCAGCATACTCTGAAAAGAACTGTTTAACCGTTTGATTCATATCAGCTGTCTGTGTCAATCAGTCTCTGACGTTGACGCCCATGTTAGCTGCTGCTGAATTGTGCACAGGAGAATGATCTTCGTGTAAAGTGAGATCTCCTTAAGTGTGTGAGCAGTTGGCGGTCTAATGGTTAGCATTTCTGGCTCTCGATCATCGGAACTCGAATTCGATTCACGCCCGCGTCGAGCATGCTTTCCGCTAGGGACTGTGTGTGTGTGTGGGGAGGGGGGGGGGGGGGGGTGAGTGTATGTGTAGGTTTGTTCTTTGCTCTCATCATCGACGCACAAGTCGACGAAATGATGTCGAATCAATCAAAAGACTTGCACCAGGAGGCTGAAGTAGGGGTCTCTTGGAAAATAACGCCATACACACATTTCATTTTTTTTCTTCAGTGTATAGCATTCGTACTGAAGGAAGCATCACATTCTTCACTATATGGGCGTATTGCCTTCTATCAAGAATACCGTCAATTCTGCGAAGTACTCCTGCTTCTCTCGCAGAAATCCAGCCCCAGTAGGAAATCGATAGCCGTCCACTTCTCTCTATAGCCACTGCATATTCTTCGCGGTGTCTTGTCCCTCGCGGCCTCTAAATCACTCTTGGACCATCGTTGCACGTGGAAAATGCCATATCGTCAGTGAAAATGACGTTTTCTCACATCGCGTTCAGGTGGAGCTCCATGATTGTCAGCTGGTATGAAACATTTTCCTCTCTGAGTTCTTGTTTCACAGAAGCTCTTTGTGTGTGTGTGTAGTCGTTTGCCCTCAGCCTCCACCGAACTGTGACAATGCAGCCGAGGATGTTGGTCGCTCGCCGCAACTGCTTCGTGTTTAGGAAAGGAAACTGTCGGCTCTAACGCACAAGCTCTCTGTCCTGGTGAGTTCGCAATGTCTTCCAGCCTGAGGTAGGAACTCTGATGTTGGTGCCTTTTTGAAACAATATTCTTCCATTGTCTGTCCGTAGTAGCATTTGGAACATCATACCTCCTGCCAGCGTCTCTAGCTGTAAACCTGCTTTTTTCAATCGGGGCGAAGATTTCGTCTCGAACTGAATTCTCTCATTGGGCAATTGCGACTGACTGTCCGCGATGTGATTTCGGCTTGCAGTTCTTATGCCGATGGCTGAGGAGGAAGTAAACGTATTTCTGTCAAAAGGGGCAGTACTTGTCAGACTAAGGAAGATCTATTCACAAATTCTTGGTGCTTTAGGTCTGCCCTTGAACCACTGCCACTCCTCCTTGTGGATGTCGAGTGGGCCGAGACACGAATGCTTTTTCGGAGATCATGGAGCCGGAGAACTGACGATTTTCTCTTGACTTTGTGCTCGCCTATGTGTTTCTGTGTGTGTGCCTGAATAAGCATTTGTGAACTAGTTCTTAAGAAACTTGCTTGACTTTTAACAAATAATTGTTAGCCGCACTGTGAAGTAGCTAAATGCCAGTAGTTTGCGGCTACAACAGACATATATCGCAGGCCAGTTTCTTTAAGACGTATATGTCTAAATAAAGAGGAAAAGTCTGTTTGAGAGACCTTCTATTGCAGATGGAACTAAGATGGTAAGAAGGAGATATCTGGTTAAAATTTATTCAAAGACACTATGATTTTCGTACAGTTTTGTATTGTCTTTTTGCGTGCTCAGTGAATAATAACAATGATGATAAAACAGAGTGAATGATTGTTTGGTCTAATTGTCTAATGCTACTTTCGAAGATATGAACCGTTGTAACACGTGTGTGTCCAAAGTCGAATTCCTACACAATAGAAAAGAGAAACGTGTTGTTGGTTTATCCTGGAGACCATACATTTATTTGGTACACAGCTCGAATGTAGGTATGCACTCTTGACATTTGCTGTTTCCAACTATCGCACAGGTGTGTATTTAATCCACAGTTCCCAATACATAGGCAACCTCTATTCCCATACTCATCCTTGAGATGAACTTGTTCCGCCTTTTACAAATGCTATTGCTACTTAATCGCTTTCATATGGATTCAGGATACCTGAAACCTCACAAATTTGCCAGACATGGGACACGCTTGGACGGCAACCCAATTTATCTTCATATTTCAGGTGCTCTGTGCGACTGCAGCTAGGCTCACATTGGAGGACAGGTCGTGTGGTAGAAAAAAACTGCTTTAAATACCTTCGACATCATCAGCATGACAAGAGAGATTAATATCAAATCAATATGCTGCGTCTGACATAAGTCATAAACACCTTTGACAACACCCCAGTTACAGTCGTCTATCCACTATCAGCATCAAGAACGTATTACATTTAACTGAAGGTAACCGGTTCGAGTTTAACCTGAGATGTGAGTGACAACATCTGTGGGTGTCTTCTTTTGTTTCTCTAGGTCTACATGTCATCTTTATTACTAGCAATTAGCGATTATTCAAAGGCCTCCCTCAATTTTCCTCACTGCTTTGTTTCCCGTGCTATTGTTGCCATGATGGTTCATCACATGATTGGCTCATCTCACCATCTTCTCACTCATCTTCCCCTTCTCGTTTTTTTTCTTTCTTTTAGGGCCAGTTAGTCTGTTCTTAAATTGTTTGTAAGTAATCGCAGGGCCATTCACACAACTTACAGTGTTCCAGAATTGGTGTCCTAGACATCAACCGTATATGATGCAAGCTTGAATGGTACTACAAATCACGTGAATAAATTGGGAACTTTTTTGCCATAGAAGGATTTGTGGAACTGCATTTCAAAACATCGACGTTGCACTGGATCATATTCAGGCATTTTACTTGTGGGAATGGAAAGTGAAACAATAGTTCGGCGAACGATACGGACGAAATTTGTAGGTAAATAATGGTGTATCGTGAAATAAGTTTTGCTTTACTCGACCAGCGACATGGAGACTCAACGATTCACGATTTTTACTGTTTTCATTCTGTTACCATGATGTTTGGTTTGTGTTTAACGAACTATACCGAACTAAAAGTCCATTAATTGGACTTACGTCATTAATTGAGGTGCGAATATCTGAGTTCAACTCCTCTGTAAGGCTTTGAATTGTGGACATAATTTATTTCTAGAAATCCGTAACAATATTCGTATATTTCGGTTAATATTTTCAGACAAGTAGGAGATCCGGTAACGTTATGTTACTAATTTGATAAAATTGCCGCTTCATTAGAGATTTAATTACTGTTTATAGGCGCACAAGTACTCGTAACATCCTTACTCGTTCGCTGTTGATCGAAGTATTTTATCGTTAACTTATTGGGGCAATGTAATCACTGCTTCTAAACAGTTAGGGGTAATGACTGTTAGGTTTAGCTGTACAAATTTGTAATATTTCTTACGCTGAATAGTATTGGTTTCATTTTAGTTTCTATCTTTTGACTACAGCTTTCCAAAAGTTGCCTTTGTGGTTGAATATTTTCTCTGACACAAGGCACCATATCGTTCGCTACATTACCTTAAGTTCCAAATTCCTCCCACTGAGTCTGAAACATACATCGCTGCTGACTCCACTCAACACCAAACTAAAATACTGCAATGTCATCAGAAATCTGAACAAAGAAAAATTCTCAATACCATGTTCAAAGCAAGGAAGATCCAACAGTCATAATTTGGGTAAACATTGTCCGAAATTTCTTCATCTTTTTCATTTTAGTAAATTCCTACAAGCCATAAGAAAACGAGAACATGTAGCTTTGAATTCTGTACTTTCAGATTACTACTTCACTTATCTAATCATTACGCCACGAGACACAGACGTCAGAGCAGCCTCTTTAAACACTTGAGTCCATATGCTCGTCAAAGATAATTTTGTGGCTTTTATCTTCATTCCAAAACGTACGGAGTTATCATTTGAACTTGCAACAGACGAATATCAGAGATTACGGAGAAAAAATTAATTTGTAAAAATTGTCTTTCACTTTTAGCTAAGCCTGAACGGAAGATAGTGAGCTATTATAACCGCATTCTTAAAACTTGTATCGCCTCTGTGCCTCATATTTGTTCGTATCCAGATCCTGTCTCTTCGATTCGAACATTCAGTAAGGTCAACAATCTGTGTCGCAATTCCTCAATCAATGACCCGCTTCCTCTGTCTGACGTCACGCCCTAGCCTGGTTTTTATGCTGCTATTGCTAAACGGTCCGATTCTTCTACTGTTTCGTCTACAGTGGCCCAGTTTTCTTTTCTTTTTTTTCTGTTGAGTGTACCTTAAAACTGCATATAAAGATATCAGATTCATAAATAAGTTTTCCTTATTTTGATCGTTACCGTGTCTCTCCTTGGTAAGGGCTTATGTGACCTATACGGCTCACAACTTGAAAGCGCTAAGCGCAGCGATGCTAATTATATTAGGAATAGCATTTATAATGTACGATATTATATCTCAAAAATCAAAACGGATATATGTGTACAGTGATTTCTGCGAAAAAAAATTGCACTGATACCCGACTTTTTCGATTGAAATTGCTTCACAGATTAAAAAGTTCGTCCTTCTTTGTCGAAACTGCCGATATTTCGTCGAGTGATGGTTGTGGTTAAGACGCTGGAATCGCATTTAGAAGGAAGAGCGATTTAATTACCGTCCGGCCTTCCTGATTCAGTTTCCTGCGGTTTCCCTGTCTCACTTGAGACAAATACCTTAAATTAAGATGCAAACCATTCCCACCTCCATTCTTAACCAGCTGAACTAGAGGGCCATCTGTAATGTTGAAGGAACGTTAAAAACCAACTTCGACTAGAAATCATATTGTGAGTTACACTCCTGTTCTCTCTACGAGGTATAGAAGAATTCACAACCACACGTTACAGATTAAAACATTTAGTCATGTACGTAACCTTTGCCATTTATATTGTGTGTAAAACAAATACACATTACGGAAGCGGATAGCTAGTGTAGCTTGCATACGTGTGAGAATAAAAATCTGTTAAAAGTTGCTCGGGTCGATTAGCAGGACTGGGTGGGGTCGTATTACGACAAGGAGGCAATCCAATTAGTCGCGCACCTCGCCAGACAGATATCTCTCGCGTTACCGAGGAAATGGTGTGGGTCAAATCAATACAGAACGCCCGCTGTGGACGAAGGCGCCAGTTAGCAAACAGTCGGATCCTAACACCATTTGAGAATGGAGCCTGGTTGGTATCGTCACCAGTTTTAAAAAAACGGATAAAGATATGTCGAGGACACCCGTACAGTATGATCTAGCATCATCAGTAGCCAATACAGACAACAACATCTCGGGGGAATTATTAGACATTTGATCACAAATTGTAGAATTTTGTTACCACAATCGTACTGAATTAAGACACCGCACACAAACCAGACAAGCTGTAATCCACAAGGGTCATGTGAATGTATCAGACAACAGTGTTTTTGTGAATACGGCTGTTGGTGTTACGATGATGGGTGAAGACGACTGTCATAGGAAACTTGGTGAAACAGCGTCGAGCTATCGTTCACGGAGCAAGCTGCAAGTGAGGACTACTGGAAAGTTAAAAAGTATCTTAAACTCAGACAGGGACGGTGAGGTACGAGTAGCAAACTGGGATAGAGATATCAGAGCCGCTTGTGCCAGCCAGAAATTTATTTTTCTTTGCAACATACTCTCCTTGTAAACTTAGACATTTTACGAACTATAGGTGCAGGTGAACAGGTAGACACCGCCTTCCTAGATTTGCGAAGTCTCACATCGTCGCCTACTACCCACGACAGTATCAAACGTAGTATCTTTGCAAAAATGTGACTGGCTCGCGGGATATCTGACTAACAGAAACAAGTGCCTCATATTGATGTTCCAAACAAACAAAAGTAACTTCGGATGTGCCCGAAGGAAGAGTAATAGGACCTCTAATGTTTCCATTGTAAACGATTTCTCAGGCATTATCAGCAACACACAATTTGTACAGAAAGCAGATGGCAGTTATAAGAGTCGAGGGGTATGAAACGGAAGCAGTGGTTGGGAAGGGAGTGAGACAGGGTTGTAGCCTATCCCCGATGTTATTCAATCTGTATATTGAGCAAGCAGTAAAGGAAACAAAAGAAAACTTCGGAGTAGGAATTAAAACCCATGGAGAAGAAATAAAAACTTTGGGGTTTTCCAATGACATTGTAATTCTCTCAGAGACTGCAACGGACTTGGAAGAGCAGTTCAACGGAATGGACAGCGGCTTGGAAGGAGAATATAAGATGAACATCAACAAAAGCAAAACGAGGATAATGGAACGTAGTCGAATTAAATCGGGTGATGCTGAGGGAATTAGATTAGGAAATGAAACACTTAAAGTAGTAAATGAGTTTTGCTATTTGGGGAGCAAAATAAAATGGTCGAAGTAGAGAGGATATAAGACGTACACTGGCAATGGCAAGGAAAGAGTTTCTGAAGAAGAGAAATTTGTTAACATCGAGTATAGTTTTAAGTGTCAGGAACTCGTTTCTGAAAGTATTTGTATGGAGTGTAGCCATGTATGGAAGTGAAACGTGGACGATAAATAGTTTAGACAAGAAGAGAATAGAAGCTTTCGAAATATGGTGCTACAGAAGAACGCTGAAGTTTAGATGGGTAGATCACATAACTAATGAGGAGATATTGAATAGAATTAGGGACAAGAGGAGTTTGTGGCACAACTTGACTAGAAGAAGAGATCGGTTGGTAGGACATGTTCTGAGACATCGAGGGATCACCAATTTTGTATTGGAGAGCAGCGTGGAGGGTTAAAATCGAAGAGGGTGACCAAGAGATGAATACACTAAGCAGATTCAGAAGGATGTAGGCTGCAGTAGGTACTGGGAGATGAAGAAGCTTGCACAGCATAGAGAGCTGCATCAAACCAGTCTCTGGACTGAAGACCACAACAACAACATCAGGAACACTATAAGAATGTTCGCTGACGATATAAGTGTGTACAACAAAGTATCGTCGTTGGATGACGGTAGTGAATTGCAGGCAGGCTTGGGCAAAAATTCCACTTGCTGTAATGAATGACAGCTCCTTTAAATCTGGATAAATTTGAGACAAAGCCTATCACAAAGAGAAAGAGCCGATAGCATATGATCAAATTATTACTGGTAAGCATTTTGTGCACTTTACAACGTATAAGTATATGCGGATCATAGCAAGAAGCGATATGAAACTGGATGACAATGTAATATCAGTATTAGAGAGGGGAAATGAAACACTGAGTTTTGTTGGACAGATCCTGGAAAATACAGTGCATCTGTGTAGAATTTCCAAAATACACTAAAGATCCAAAGACACTGGTATAGGCATGCGTATTCAAATACAGAGATATGTAAAAAAGAAGAATACGGCGCTGCGGTCGGCAACGCGTGCACAAGACAAGTGTCTGACGCAGTTGTTAGATCGGTTACTGCTGCTACAATGGCAGGTTATCAAGATTTAAGTGAGTTTTAACGTGGTGTTATAGTTGGCGCATGAGCGATGGGACAGTATCTCCAAGGTAGTGATGAAGTGAGGATTTTCCCGTACGATCATTTCACGAGTGTACCGTGAATATCAGGAATCCGGTAAAACATCAAATCTCCGACATCGCTGCTGCCGGAAAAAGATTCTGCAAGGAGGGGACCAACGACGACTGAAGAGAATCGTTCACCGTGGCAGAAGCGCAGCCCTTCCGCAAATTGCTGCAGATTTCAGTACTGGGCCATCAAAAAGTGTCAGCGAGCGAACCATTCAACGAAACATAATCGATACGGGCTTTTGGAGGCGAAGGCCCACTCGAGTATCCTTGATGATTGCACGACACAAAGCTTTACGCCTCGCCTGGGTCCGTCAACACCGACTTTGGACTATTGATAACTGGAAACATGTTCCCTGGTCGGACGAGTCTCGTTTCATATTGTATTGAGCGGATGGACGTTTACGGGAATCCACTGTTTGTACTCTTACGAATTTATGGACAACCCTGGCGGATTCATTGTGTCAATTCTCTCCAGCACTACTTCAGACATTAGCCAAATCCATGCCACGTCGTGTTGCGGCACTTCTGCGTGCTCTCAGGGGCCCTACGTGATAATAGGCTAGTGTCCCAGTTTCTTTGGCTCTTATGTGTAAGACCCTAGTGTGACCAGTTCTAAAGTACTGTTCCAGTGTTTCGTGTCCTCAGCAACAGACATCCAACGAATTCAGAGACGCGCTGCTAGGATCGTAGGTAGGTGGAGCCCATACGACAGTCTAATAGAAATGCTCGGAAAACTGAAATGGAAATCTTTGAAGAAATAAGCCGTAGTTCTGGCGAAATCATGGTGCGAGAATCTGAAGCACCAGTATTCGAGAAATACTGTGCAACCATTATGTTGCCAGCATCGTATATATCACATAGAGATCACGAGTTAAGATAATAGAGATAAGAGCGTGTGCAGAGGCACACTGATAGTCATTTTTCCCTCGTTCAGTACGTGAATGGAATAGCAATGTGTATTCCTCCACCCACTGCTACTGAAATAGGCGTAAAAAATACAATCGACGATGAATGCGTGACTTTGAGAGGTGATACAGGAAAGGTGGCAGAGGAGTAACTACGCGAAAGACAATGCCCAGAATAAGTACCGCCATTGAGCTTGCCAACATGAGAGCTGGATTAATTCTATGGCTTTCCTAGGAAATGCTTTTAACAACGGAGCCACCCGAAAACTCCTCATGCCTCCGTTACTAAAAGCATATCCAGTGAAAGGTGGCCTCAGTCCATAAAAAGTTCGTCTGCCAGAACGCGTTATAGCGATGTAGCAACGTGACCTGCAGAAGTAAATGGCTTTATACTGATTTCCAAACATTACAGAACATCCTAAAAATAACAACAACCCAAATATAATTCTCTCGCATGTGGTTCCACTTAGCAAGAGTTTAAAGCACATCGTATTGTGCTCGCTCTGCCCGCGCTCTGGTCGTAGTTCTAATCTTAAGAGTCGTAAAAGTAAATGTCTGTCATACACTCTCGTCACAGCTTTAATCCGTTCTTGAATGAAAGCATAGATAACAGGCATTATCAGTGCCGACGAATTTTTCCGCTGCTGTTTTTAAAGGCGCTCCCACAGAAACTTGTTTCTAGGTTTTTAGCAGTAGTTCAGTCGCACTGAAAAGGACTATTGGCGGTCGAAACGTCGGTTTTACAGCTGTTTTAGCATTTCATTATAACGTGGCTTAACACTCAAAAGGGCTTTATTCAAAATTAAAGAATGTTGTATAAAGGAAGAAACATCGAGACACTAGAAGGTTTCAAATAGATTAAATAGTGGCTAGATAGCTATCTAGAAAGTAACTTTCAAATTGTAAAACATTTCCAGAAGCAGTTGATGACTCTGGCCATAAGTGATTAGTTATGAAATGCTGATTAAAACTTTAGAAAGTGCAGGAAAGTAGGGAATTATCAGGATGAACTGGAACAATCAAGACTGCTGAGTCAACAAAATTGTAAAAATACCGTCAGAGTTTCATAGAACTTTGTCTTTATTAACTGATGACTAGTTTCGAATATTTACATTCCATTTTCAAATCATCCGCATAAGTCATACGACAACATCAATTACGTATAAACACTGACCACATAGCGCGTGTGTGTGGCTGAGTGCAACATTTTATCTACGAATCGACCATACTGTGCTGCAGTCAGCGTCTAGCACGCTGGAAGTAAGTAAAGGTTGTAGTTTTTGATAGGCGCATTATGCTATTGAAATACGCGTAAAAAATACAATAGACGATCAATGCGCGACTTGGAGAGGTGAAACAGAGAAGGCGGCAGAGGAGTAACTAAGTGAAAAACAGAGCCCAAAATACACTCCTGGAAATGGAAAAAAGAACACATTGACACCGGTGTGTCAGACCCACCATACTTGCTCCGGATACTGCGAGAGGGCTGTACAAGCAATGATCACACGCACGGCACAGCGGACACACCAGGAACCGCGGTGTTGGCCGTCGAATGGCGCTAGCTGCGCAGCATTTGTGCACCGCCGCCGTCAGTGTCAGCCAGTTTGCCGTGGCATACGGAGCTCCATCGCAGTCTTTAACACTGGTAGCATGCCGCGACAGCGTGGACGTGAACCGTATGTGCAGTTGACGGACTTTGAGCGAGGGCGTATAGTGGGCATGCGGGAGGCCGAGTGGACGTACCGCCGAATTGCTCAACACGTGGGGCGTGAGGTGTCCACAGTACATCGATGTTGTCGCCAGTGGTCGGCGGAAGGTGCACGTGCCCGTCGACCTGGGACCGGACCGCAGCGACGCACGGATGCACGCCAAGACCGTAGGATCCTATGCAGTGCCGTAGGGGACCGCACCGCCACTTCCCAGCAAATTAGGGACACTGTTGCTCCTGGGGTATCGGCGAGGACCATTCGCAACCGTCTCCATGAAGCTGGGCTACGGTCCCGCACACCGTTAGGCCGTCTTCCGCTCACGCCCCAACATCGTGCAGCCCGCCTCCAGTGGTGTCGCGACAGGCGTGAATGGAGGGACGAATGGAGACGTGTCGTCTTCAGCGATGAGAGTCGCTTCTGCCTTGGTGCCAATGATGGTCGTATGCGTGTTTGGCGCCGTGCAGGTGAGCGCCACAATCAGGACTGCATACGACCGAGGCACACAGGGCCAACACCCGGCATCATGGTGTGGGGAGCGATCTCCTACACTGGCCGTACACCACTGGTGATCGTCGAGGGGACACTGAATAGTGCGCGGTACATCCAAACCGTCATCGAACCCATCGTTCTACCATTCCTAGACCGGCAAGGGAACTTGCTGTTCCAACAGGACAATGCACGTCCGCATGTATCCCGTGCCACCCAACGTGCTCTAGAAGGTGTAAGTCAACTACCCTGGCCAGCAAGATCTCCGGATCTGTCCCCCATTGAGCATGTTTGGGACTGGATGAAGCGTCGTCTCACGCGGTCTGCACGTCCAGCACGAACGCTGGTCCAACTGAGGCGCCAGGTGGAAATGGCATGGCAAGCCGTTCCACAGGACTACATCCAGCATCTCTACGATCGTCTCCATGGGAGAATAGCAGCCTGCATTGCTGCGAAAGGTGGATATACACTGTACTAGTGCCGACATTGTGCATGCTCTGTTGCCTGTGTCTATGTGCCTGTGGTTCTGTCAGTGTGATCATGTGATGTATCTGACCCCAGGAATGTGTCAATAAAGTTTCCCCTTCCTGGGAAAATGAATTCACGGTGTTCTTATTTCAATTTCCAGGAGTGTAAATGTTTGGTAAACGCAAGATAATTTTTAGTAAATGTATGAGGAGAGAAAACAAAAGATGCAGCAAATGAATCGGGCAAAAGGGAATATAGGCATCACAGAAATGTTACTGAAAGGAAGAGCAAAATGGCAAAGCAGGAGAGGCAAGAGCAGAAAGCAAATCCGTAGAAGCATATTTGACTGTGGGAACATAGATTCCACATATAACAAATATTTTTTAAAAAATATGTGGAAAAAAGAGAAACAGTTTTATGAATATCTAGAGCTGAGTTGACAAGCCCGAACTAACCGAAGAAGGGAAGGCTAATAGGTGAAAGATGGTTCAAATGGCTCGGAGCACTATGGGACTTAATATCTGAGGTCATCAGTCCCCTAGAACTTAGAACTACTTAAACCTAACTAACCTAAGAACATCACACACATCCATGCCCGAGGCAGGATTCGAACCTGCGACAGTAGCGGTCGCGCGGTTCCAGACTGTAGCGCCTAGAACCGCTCGTCCACCCCGGCCGGCTAGTTGAAAGACTTACAGAGTTTAAAGAAAAGACACTTGGAGACAATATTATAGAAAGGGAAGAAGAAGCGATGAAGATGAGACGGATGGTGCGATACTGCGAGACGAATTTGAAAGAGCACTGAAAAATCCAAGTAGAAACATTATTGAGATATTTGGAACAAAAAACCACGTCACAATTGCTCCACCTAGGATGTGGGACATATGAGACAGCCGAAACACCCTCCGACTTCAAAAAAAAAAAAAAAAAAAAAAAAAAAAAAAGACTGTAAGAAAAAAGTTTTCGCAATATCAAAGACTGCAGTTGCCTTACCATAAGTTTAATTAGTCGTAGTTGCAAAACATCAACACTAGCTACTGACAGAAAAATAGAAAGACCTGAACAAGCCGACCTCGTAGACGACCATATTGGTCTCAGAGAAATGAACACAGGAGGTAATACTAAACCTACGCCTTAGAATACAGATTGAAGTAAGACAAACCAACATTTATACACTGCTCTCCATTAAAGTTACAACACTTTGAAGACGGTATACAACAAATATCAAACTGACAAAAGATATACTATATGCATGGATATATATATTCAATAATAAAGACAAATTACAACCCTTGGTACCGAGAGGTGTATGTGAAACCACTTGCAAGCAGTGTGCGAAAGTGTACATTGGTCAGTCAGCCAGAGCTGTGGCAGTTAGGCAACGTGAACATGACGGAAGTAGGAGATTAAGGAAGAAAGATTCAACTTTTGTTGACCATCTTTTACAAGGAAACCATTCATATGTAATGGTATGTGAAGTTTTACATTCTTTTAAGAAAGAAGAAGAAGAAATAAAGATACCTTACTGGAAATACTGGAAATCAAAAAACATGTTGCACAGAAAGCCAGGCTAGTATTACGTTGAAACGCCAAACAAACTGGTATATACATGCGTATTCAAATACAGACATATGTAAAAAAGAAGAATAGGGCGCTGCGGTCGGCAACGTCTGTGCAAGACAAGTGTCTGACGCAGTTGTTAGATCGATTACTGCTGCTACAATGGCAGGTTATCAAGATTTAAGTGAGTTTTAATGTGGTGTTACAGTCGGCGCACGAGTGATGGGACACAGCATCTCCAAGGTAGCAATGAAATGAGTATTTTCCCGTACGATCATTTCAGGAGTGTTTCACGAGTGTACCGTGAATTTCAGGAATCCGGTAAAACATCAAAACTCAGACATCGCTGCGGCCGGAAAAAGTTCCTACAAGAAAGGGACCAACGACGACTGAAGAGGATCGTTCACCGTGACAGAAGTGCAGCCTTTCCGCAAATTGCTGCAGATTTCAATACTGGGCCATCAGCAAGTGTCAGCGTGCGAACCATTCAACGAAACATAATCGATATGGGCTTTTGGAGCCGAAGGCCCACTCGAGTATCCTTGATGACTGCAAAACACAATGCTTTACGCCTCGCCTGGGTCTGTCAACACCGACATTGGACTATTGATAACTGCAAATATGTTGCCTGGTCGGACGAGTCGCGTTTCAAATTGCACTGGGCGGATGGACGTTTACGGTTATGGAGACAACCTCATGAATCCATCGACCCTGTATGTCAGCAGTGGATTTTACAAACTGATGGAGGCTCTATAATGGTGTGTGGCGTGTGCAGTTGGAGTGGTATGGGAGCCCTAGATATGACTCTGACAGATGACACGGATGTAAGCATCTCGTCCGATCACTTGCATCCATTCATGTCCATTGTGCATTCCGAGGGATTTGTTCAATTCCAGTAGGACAATACGACAACCCACACGTCCAGAATTGCTACAGAGTGGCCCCAGGAACACTCTTCTGAGTGTAAACACTTCCACTGGCTACCAAACTCCCCAGACATGAACATTATTGAGATAAAAGAAATTATTCAGATAGTGAAGGGAGACGAAAATTTCATAATCATGGATGACTGGAATTCGGTAGCAGGAAAAGGAAGAGAAGGAAAAGTAGTAGGTGAATATGGAATGGGGGTAAGGAATGAAAGAGGAAACCGCCTGGTAGAATTTTGCACAGAGCATAACTCAATCATAGGTAACACTTGGCTCAAGAATCATAGAAGAAGGCTGTATACATGGAAGAGGCCTGGGGACACCGGAAAGTTTCAGATACATTATATAATGGTAAGACAGAAATTTAGGAACCAGGTTTTAATTTGTAAGACATTTCCATGGGCAGATGTGGACTCTGACCACAATCTATCGGTTTTGAACTGTAGATTAAAACTGAAGAAACTGCAATAAGGTGGGACTTTAAGGAGATGGTACCTGGATAAACTAAAAGAACCAGAGGTTGTAGAGAGTTTCAGGGAGAGCATTAGGGAACAAATGACAAGGACGGGGAAAGGAATACAGTAGAAGGAGAACGGGTAGTTTTGAGAGATGAAATAGTGAAGCCAGCAGAGGATCAAGTGTATAAAAATACGAGGGCTAGTAGGAATCCTGTGCTAGCAGAAGAGATACTGAATTTAGTTGATGAAAGGAGAAAATACAGAAATGAAGTAAGTGAAGCAGGCAAAAAGGAATACAAACGTCTCAAAAATGAGATCGACAGGAAGCGCAGAATGGCTAAGCAGGAATGGCTAGAGGACAAATGTAAGGATGTTGAGGCATATATCACTAGGGGTAAGATAGATACTGCCTACAGGAAAATTAAAGAGACCTTTGGAGATAATAGAACCACCTGTATGAATATCAAGAGCTCAGATGGAAACCCAGTTCTAAGCAAAGAAGGGAAAGCAGAAAGGTGGAAGGAGTATATAGAGGGTCTATACAAGGGCGATGTACTTGAGGACAATATCATGGAAATGGAAGAGGACGTAGATGAAGATGAAATGGGAGATACGATACTGGCGTGAAGAGTTTGACAGAGCGTGGAAAGGCCTAAGTCGAAACAAGGCCCGGGGAGTAGATAACATTCAATTAGAACTACTGATAGCCTTGGGAGAGACAGCCGTGACAAAACTCTTACTATCTGGCGAGCATGATGTATGAGACAGGCGAAGTACCCTCAGACTTCTAGAAGAATATTATAATTCCAATCCCAAAGAGAGCAGGTGTTGACAGGTGTGAAAGTTACCGAACTACCAGTTTAACAAGTCACGGCTGCAAAATACTAACATGAATTCTTTACAGACGAATGGAAAAACTGTTAGAAGCCGACCTCGTGGAAGATCCGTTTGGATTTCGTAGAAATGTTGGAACACGTGAGGCAATACTGACCCTTCGACTTATCTTAGAAGATAGATTAAGGAAAGGCAAACCTACGCTTCTAGCACTTGTGGGCTTGAGAAAGCCTTTGACAATGTTGACTAGAATATTCTCTTTCAAATTCTGAACGTGGAAGGGGTCAAATACAGGGAGCGGAAGGCTATTTACAATTTGTACAGAAACCAGATGGCAGTTATGAGAGTCGAGGGGCGTGAAAGGGAAGCAGTGCTTGGGAATTGAGTGAAAACTTCGGAGTAGGAATTAAAATCCATGGAGAAGAAATAAAAACTTTGGGGTTTGCCAATGACATTGTAATTCTCTCAGAGACTGCAACGGACTTGGAAGAGCAGTTCAACGGAATGGACAGCGGCTTGGAAGGAGAATATAAGATGAACATCAACAAAAGCAAAACGAGGATAATGGAATGTAGTCGAATTAAATCGGGTGATGCTGAGGGAATTAGATTAGGAAATGAAACACTTAAAGTAGTAAATGAGTTTTGCTATTTGGGGAGCAAAATAAAATGGTCGAAGTAGAGAGGATATAAAACGTAGACTGGCAATGGCAAGGAAAGCGTTTCTGAAGAAGAGAAATTTGTTAACATCGAGTATAGATTTAAGTGTCAGGAACTCGTTTCTGAAAGTATTTGTATGGAGTGTAGCCATGTATGGAAGTGAAACATGGACAATAAATAGTTTAGACAAGAAGAGAATAGAAGCTTTCGAAATGTGGTGCTACAGAACAATACTGAAGATTATATGGGTTGATCACATAACTAATGAGGAGGTACTGAATAGAATTGGGGAGATGAGAAATTTGTGGCACAACTTGACTAGAAGAAGAGATCGGTTGGTAGGACGTGTTCTGAGGCAACAAGGGATGACCAATTTAGTATTGGAGGGCAGCGTGGAGGGTAAAATTTGTAGAAGGAGACCAAGAGATTAATACACTAAGCAGATTCGGAAGGATGTAGGCTGCAGTAGGTTCTGGGAGATGAAGCAGCTTGCACAGTTTAGAGTAGCATGGAGAGCTGCATCAAACCAGTCTCTGGACTGAAGACCACAACAACAACAGCTTGCAGTTTGCAATGTGGTCTCTGACTTTCGAATTTGCGAGTGTGATCTCTATATTTGTTGCCGCACATGTGTGATATCAGAAGAAGTAAGAGGGTTGAGAAGCCTGTTCATAACATGAAGGCTAATTTCTTGTATAGCGTCCTGAAGGTAAAGTCCTCTTTCATCACCTGAAGAAATGCGTGTTACACACGATACTCTCTTATAACACAGCATGGAGCACCTTCACAGGGTAAAAATATCTATTATAACAACTTCACATGAACTTCAAGTGATGAGAGTCAGTTTTCATTTCCCCCTTTGTTAAATTAAGTTTTCGATACAAATATTAGATTCAGATTGTAAATTGATATTATTTCTCATCTGTTGTTAAATGTACCTCCACATAAGAACTTCGTTAACCCACTTTTTCTGTTAATTTAATTATTTCTGTGTGACAAAGAATTGTAATGTTTTCCTATTTAAACGCTCTATCAGTCTTGTACCTACAGTACAAATAATATCTGTGTGAGTCGCACATCATGTTTTCCTTTTGTTTGCGACATCAGTTGTCAAATGAAGGTAGCCTGAGAAGCCAAAAGCCGGTACGTAGCCAAATAAATATAATTTTGCAAAACATTACAAAGTGTTTTCCCTTTTTAGTATTATTCTCGTGTTCCGCCAAGCACAGACAGTTAATCAAATCATAAATTTTTTGTGTTTGTGATAAGATCGTATTTTGTCTCGTGTTAAGGTGCGATTCCAATGCGGCGGCTGTGGCGATATCGCTTTGGTGTTTGCTGTGGCGCGACTGCAGATGCCCCAGAGGATAGGCTCGCATTCAGTAACGTTAAAGGGGCGCCGTTGGACAGCGCACGGTCACAGCCGCCGCATTGGAATCACACCTTAAGGAGAAACGTCTACCATCAAGCGTCGGAGACTGCGGTTTAACGTTCGTGATATTACTGCTCGCGGTGGTCGGGATCCGACGACTGCCATGCGAATATGGAATCGATGGATTTTGAAGCACCATACTCCCCGCGAGGCAGGATCTCAGGGGCCCCGTATGACTAGCGCGTGAGACAACATACGTATTGTTCGCTAGACCGTGGAGGATTGCACACACACGTCACTTATTACACGGCAGGCGAAATCATAATCTCGCCACGGTGGCAGCACCGTCGTGGTTACACCCGAGAAACATGAAGAGAGATGTAATACTGACGTACACTCCAGTATTCTTACGAGTTGGGCGCTGTCACACCCCGCTTGCCTATCACCAAATACCGGTTTTCAAGTATCGCTTGTCTAATACGAATGGATTATGTAAATCTGCTGTTAAAATTTAGTCAACTCTGTGAAGTGAGACTATCAGGCCTTTGTAGTTTTTTTATTGAATAGTGAGAAGAGGTTGTTCAAGAAGAGGTGTTTAAAAGACTTATCCACGCGAGACTGTTTTATTACTCCCGCCAGAACACGCGTATTATTGAAAATAATTGCGAAGTGATCAGAGGGTGAACATTATTGTAATCAAACACTTAAAATGTGTAGAAATATTTCGAATGTGTGAAGACATTGCGAGTAATTGACAGAAATTTCGCGTGGCGCTCTAGAGCATTAAAATGAGTGGTGTTGTGTCAAGCAGTGGTGTTTAATAGCGGGTTAAGATATATTTGTGAGAAGGCTGAGGTTGTCGATTATGAATTCTTACAAGTACCTTGAAATTTTAACTTTTAATTCTGTGTCAAAATGACTTCATTCAATATTTTTATTTAATCAATTCAATTTATTTATTTCTAATATCTTCATGCGTAATATTAATCATAGTATCAACATTTTCATTTGCTCACCATCTTATAGATGGTTTCAAAAAGTCAATCCCACCACTCCCAAAGTGAGATCGCCGGGTAATTTGTTACCAGCAAATGATTGCAGACGATAAAGTTTGCCAGTAAGAGAAACTGGATATGACAATTTACCAATTAGCCTGCTACAAAGGTTAATACGGTTGTTGACAATTAGTTTTGTTTTGTTAATTTAGAAAATATTTTGTATTTTTCTGTCTTGTTTCGTCAAAGAAAGATAAAATATGATTCTCCCCAAACAAACGAAGAAAATACTTTAAGGTCCATTACTGAGTGATAGTACGACCTCTTGGGAAGTGAATCTTTAATGAAATTCGTATCACCGCCTGCATGCACAACAACTAAACGCCGACCCGTCATTTCATTAGACAACGCTCGCCGCACACTGTAACTTTGCCAACTTTTATTTAGGGTGTAATGTGTGTGAATAAGTGTTCCGTGCAAGTAATCCACGGGATCATGCTTCATTCTTCCTTAAAAACTTAATAAAGTACGCCCTTTTTGCAAGTATGACCTCTCGTTCGCACATAACAACACCTATATTTTTTCTCCTTTTAAAACTAAATCCCACAGGCAGAACAATTTTTCTAAGAGTTACTTTGTTATCATTAAGGATCAGTTCTGTGCTACAAAAGCTGTGTAGTTTTCGCAAAGTTGGTATTTCGTTATATTGTTCGTAATAGCGTAGAAATTTCTGACCCGTATAGTCAATGGCATACTTTTTATGAAGCACTTTTCTTCTTGTTCTTTGGCGTAGAATTCTGAATTTCGCTCCCCTCGGCTTCGTGGACGTCCTTCCGTAATTGGTTTACAAATTCTTGTTCAACTTTAACATTTTGGCCGCACGTTTCATCGCCTTCTCCGCTAGTACGATAAATTCCTTCTCTTCCTCATCGACAACAAATTAAATCACGTTAACCGGAAGTCGTTGCGTCTGCCCACGAAGACGTTCTCCGCGCTCACCTTCCATGCTTGTACTACTTGAGTCGTAGTGAGTCTGCACCTACTCACGTGACCAAGATAGTACCTGCTACAGCCGCTGTACCACTTCGCCTTAACTGGTAATACCTTACATCAAGAAATGGGCTAGTTTACACCAAGCATCCACTCAAACAGTGGGAAGACATGTGGTGCACAACGGACTGTCAGGACGGCTACCAGTGTTTCGTCTTCCACTGACGCGACAGGAGAGAGAGGTTCGCCGACAGTGGTGCACCAAACAACGTCGGTCACAAGAGAGGCAGCGCGTCACTTTCCAGACGGTTCTGCATACGTCAGGTTATCCGTGTGTGGAGGCTCCGAGGAGGATGAATGTTCCCACTGTGCATTCCTCATCGTCATACCGGACCCAGCACCTGGCATGATAGTACGGTGTGCCATTGTATATACAACACGATCACCTCTGGCTGAGACAGCCGGTAGTTTGGACTGCAGCTGTTGCATTTCTGGCGTGTTAAAGCTGGCGGCTGTGCTCTATTTTTAAGATATACGTGGCGTTATCTTTCAACAAGATAATGCAAGACTGCATGTTACCTAGGCTGTAGTGGTGTACCTCGACACAGAAGGTGTTCTCCAGATCTCTCACGGATGGAAAACATCTGTCGCGGGTTGCTTACAGACTGACACGCCACCACTCACCAGTCATAACGCTTGATAAACTCTAGCATGGAGTTGAAGCAGCATGGAATGGCGGCTCTGTCTATCGTCCAAGCTCAGTTCGACTTGATGTCCAGCTGGGTTAGAACCGTTGTTTTTACCATAGGTGCATCTCTGCGTACTGGAATTCGAAACCAGCGATCCTCTAGATCGCCTGCTAATTTAATCATGTACGAGGGGCGTTCTGTAAGTAATGTAACACATCTTTTTCTTGGCCGATTTCCGCTGAAAAAGATACTGAATTTGTTGTGGGACATCGTGGAATATTCCCGCTTTAGCCCCTATAGTTTCATGAAGTTCCGATGGGTGGTGGCGCTATATGTAGCCTTCAAAATGGCTCTGAGCACTATGGGACTTAACATCTGAGATCATCAGTCCCCTAGAACTTAGAACTACTTAAACCTAACTAACCTAAGGACATCACACACATCAGTGCCCGAGGCAGGAGTCGAACCTGCGACCGATCGTAGCGGTCGCGCGGTTCCAGACTGAAGTGCCTATAACCGCTCGGCCACTCCGGCCGGCTACCCTTCAAAATGGATCCTGTAACGGAGGTGCATTCTACATCTACATCCATACTCGGCAAGCCACCTGACGGTGTGTGGCACAGGGTACTTTGAGTACCTCTATCAGTTCTCCCTTCTATTCCAGTCTCGTATTGTTCGTGGAAAGAAAGATTGTCGGTATGCCTCTGTGTGGGCTCTAATCTCTCTGACTTTATCCTCTTGGTCTCTTCGCCAGATATACGTAGGCGGGAGCAATATACTGCTTGACTCCTCAGTGAAGGTATGTTCTCGAAACTTCAACAAAAGCCCGTACCGAGCTACTGAGCGTCTCTCTTGTAGAGTCTTCCACTGGAGTTTATCTATCACCTCCGTAACGCTTTCGCGATTACTAAATGATCCTGTAACGAAGCGCGCTGCTCTCCGTTGGATCAACTCTTTCTCTTCTATCAACCCTGTCTGGTACGGATCCCACACCGGTGAGCAGTATTCAAGCAGTGGGCGAACAAGTGTACTGTAACCTACTTCCTTTGTTTTCGGAATGCATTTCCTTAGGATTCTTCCAGTCTGGCATCTGCTTTACCAACGGTTAATTTTATATGGTCATTCCATTTTAAATCACTCCTAATGCCTACTCCCAGATAATTTGTGGAATTAACTGCTTCCAGTTGCTGACCCGCTATATTGTAGCTAAATGATAAAGGATCTTTCTTTCTATGTATTCGCAGCACATTACACTTGCCTATATTGAGATTCACTTGCCATTCTCTGCATCATGCGTCAATTCGTGGCAGATCCTCCTCCATTTCAGTACAATTTTCCATTGTTACAACCTCTCGATATACTACAGCATTATCCGCAAAAAGCCTCAGTGAACTTCCGATGTTATCCACAAGGTCATTTATGTATATCGTGAATAGCAACGCTCCTACGACACTCCCCTGCGGCACACCTGAAATCAGTCTTACTTCGGAAGACTTCTCTCCATTGAGAATGACATGCTGCGTTCTGTTATCTAGGAACTGTTCAATCCAATCACACAATTGGTCTGATAGTCCATATGCTCTTACTTTGTTCATTAAACGACTGTGCGGAACTGTATCAAACGTCTTGCAGAAGTCAAGAAACACGGCATCTACCTGGGAACCCGTGTCTATGGCCCTCTGAGTCTCGTGGACGAACAGCTCGAGCTGGGTTTCACACGATCGTCTTTTTCGTAACACATGCTGGTTCCTACAGAGTAGAGATCTAGTCTCCAGAAAAGTCACTATACTCGAACATAATACCAAGCAGAGAGCTGACATTGAGTTTCTTTTGGTGGAAAACTAGAGCATCGCATATCTTCATAGGCGCTTGCAGAATTTCTACGGAGACCTGACAGTGAACAAAACCACGGTGAACCGTTGGCGAGGCGTCTGTCGTCATCGCAGCAAGGTCGCTCAAACTTGTCCGACGTCCCGCGTACCGGCCAGCCGTACACAGCTGTGACTCCTACAATCTTGGAATGTGCTACCCTCAGAAAATTGGAGAAACGACTTCAGCGTGTTCGTCGCCACAAATGCAAACGAACGTCTCCTTCTTCATGACTACGCAAGGCCTCACACAAGTCTGCATACCCGATAGGAACACACATAACTTCGTTGGAGTGTTCTGCTTCATCCACCCTACTGCCTGGATCCCGCACCTCCCGACTTTCATCTGTTTGGCCCAATGAAAGATGAACTCTGCAGGAAGCCGTTGGCTCCGACGTCTATCAGACGGTCACACAGGCCCTCCTAATAAGGAGGCGTAAGGCCATCGAATTGAACAAAGATTATGTTGAAAAATAGGGTTTTACAGCCAAAAGTGTAGGGAGTAATATGGTGTATTGGAATCCTGAATAAAACCAACATGCTTTCAGAAAAAAATGTGTTGCATTACTTATTGACTGCCCCTCGCATTCTTCCTGCTGTGCTTTGTACGGACAATTAGTAAAATTTCATTATTTGCTTTCTTTCCTGGTGTCCCGATTGTAATGGCAAATAATGCTGCAGTTGTAGATTTTAAAAAATCTTGACAGTGATAACTGGAATACACTCTTTGAAGTTCTGAAGGCAGCAGGTATAACATACAGAGAGCGAAAGGTTATTCACAGCTTGTGCAGAAACCAGGCGGCAGTTGTCAAAGTTGATGCGCCCCTGGCTGCCATGAAAGGAGCGCAGTAATTGAAGAGGGGGTGAAACAGATATGGAGCATATCCCCAGGGTCATTAAATCTGCACATTGAACAAGCAGTAAAGGAAGCGAACGAGATAATGAGAATGAGAATGGGAATTAAAGTCCAGCAAGAAGAAATAAAAATTTACGGTTTGCTGATGACACTGTAATTGTGTCAGATGCGATAAAGTACTTCGAAGATCAGTTGAATGGAGTGGATAGTGTTATGACGAGAGAGTGCAAGATTGACACCGATAAAAGTGAAACGAAGGTAATCGAGTTAGTCGAAATAAGCTAGTTGACGCTAGTAGAATTAGATTAGAAAATGAGACACTGGAGGTAATATATATGAGTTTTGCTATTTGGGTAGCAAAATAACTAATGAGGACAGGATTAAAGCCCATTTGAATGCAAAATGGCGGTATAATAAGTTTTTTTCTAAAAAAGAAACTCATGTTACCATTGAAAATAAAATGTTCCTAAAAAAAATTTGGCTGAAATATGGTCTTAAATGCATGTGAAATGTGGACAATGAGCAGTACAGATGAGAAAGCAGAAGCTTTTGAAATATGGCGTTACGCAAGAATGTTGAAGTTTAGATGGGTAGATCGAATAATTAAATGAGGTGGAACTAATCTAATTGGAGAAAAAGATAATTTACGGGACATGTTGACTAAGGCACTAAGGAATCATCCACTTCGTAAGGGAGGGAATTGTAGAGGTAAAAACTGTAGGTGGAGACAAGGTTTGAAATGGGTGTAGGTTGCGGTAAGTCTGCAGAGATGAAAAGCCTTGCGCAGGATGCAGTAGCGTGGAGAGCTGCATCAAACCAGTCTTTGAACAAAAGAATACAATGAGGCGACAAAAGTCGTGAGATAGCGATATGCATAAATACAGATGGCGGTAGTATCGCGTACACAAGGTATAAAAGGGCAGTGCATTGGCGGAGCAGTCATCTGTACTCAGATGAGTCATGTGAAAAGCTTTCCGACGTCATTATGGCCACACGATAGGAATTAACACACTTTGGAAGCAGAATGGTAGTTGGAGCTAGACGCATGAGACATTCCAGTTCGGAAATCGTTAGGGAATTCAATATTCCGACATCCACGGAGTCAAGAGTGTGCCAAGAATACCACATTTCAGCCATTACATCTCATCACGGACAGCCGCGCGTTCTGAGGCGTCTTGTCACGGTCCGGGCGGTTCCCCCCTCGTCGGAGGCTCGAGTCCTCCCTCAGACATAGGTGTGTGTTTTGTCCTTAGCGTAAGTTAGTTTAAGTTAGATTAATTAGTGCGTAAGCTTAGGGACCTATGACCTCAGCAGTTTGGTCCCATAAGACCTTACCACATATTTCCGAATTTTTCATCACGGATAACACAGTAGCCGATGGCTTTCACTTAACAACCGGGAGCAGCGGCGTTTGGATAGAGTTGTCAGTGATAACAGACAAGCAACATTGTGTGAAATAATGGCAGGAATCAATGTGGGATGTACGACGAACCTTATCTATGAGGACAGAGGCGAAATTTGGCATTAACGGGCTCTGGCAGTAGACGACCGACGCTTTCCAAACCATGTCCAGGCTGCCAGATTTAGGTTTTCTATTGTTTCCTTAAGTAGATTAAGGAAAAAACCGGTAATGACCACTTGAAACGGATACTGCCCATTTCCTTCCCTCTTCTGGGCCTATATTTGGTGCCTAATGGCCTAATAGTCAAAGGGATGTTAAACAACATTTCTCCACCTTTTAAATTCTGCTTCTGAGTGATTCGTCAGACGCCCCTCTTCATTTGCTTCTACAAAAGCAACATTAATGACATCTTCCTTCCTCTTTTGAGATGCATGTTCTCGAAATGGAATCCGCAATAGACTCATCAGAAGAAATGTGTTCCTCGTCATCACTAGCGTCAGATATCCTACGCAGTTTCTCTTCAGTTCACTTTTCAGTTGCGCTCTGAGCTATATATCTACAAACAAACAAATGGAAGGAAGAAAGACAAGACTTTAACGTCCCGCCGACAGCGAGGGCATTAGAGACTGAGCACAAGCTCGGATTACGAAAGGAGAGGAAAGGAAATCGGAGGAGCCCACTCAAAGTAATCAGCCCGGCATTTGCCTGGAGTGCTTTAAGGAAATCACAGAAGCTAAATCTGGATGGCCGGACGCTGATTTAAACCGTCATCCTCCCGAAGGCGAGTCCAGTGTGCTAATAACAGCGTCACCTAGCGACTGCGACATATACATCTACATCTATATTCCGCAAGCCACGCTATGGTGTGTGGCGAAGGGTAGTTTGTACACCACTGTCACTTTCCTAGAGCCGTGTTCCAGCCGTGAATGTTGCCTAGGGAGAGGCGCTGTCTCTGCTCAGCAGTGTTCCCCACGCCTACACAGATGGTCTTGCTCCAGCGGTTCCTATGGTCATCAACGAATCTGAGATCTGAAGGTAATCTCTTAGAAGATCGAAACTGGTCATCTGAAAACAAAAAGAAACAACTTACGTGCGATCACGTCTGTGTATATTGAAATAAGTTTAATGGACGTGACTGCTTCCACTTACCGTTCAGCAATCGTTTAATCATACAATAACGGATACCCCCGCCTGCTACGCACAATACGATATATTTGATTATGTAGATTGTAGACGGTGAACTGCCAATCCCTGCATCAAACGTCTCATCTCTGCAATTCTTCCTGTATTTCGCTACAAGTTTCTGGCGTTGCGACTTCTCTGCATACGACAGCAGCATCCGCAAGTAGCTTCATGCAGATTCCGAAGCTATACATTGGGTATTATATATACATTCCCTCCTAAGAGTCGTCAGACGCATTTTCTCTTCTGTTTCGGCAGGCATTTGTAATTTAGTTTTTGTAATGTGTCGCTGGAGACAGCCCAAACCATTACTGCTTATCACGTGTTTCATACGCACTAGACGGAAAGAGTCGGTTTGTTTCCTGTTACAAATAAAATTATTTTTGAAGCGGAATTGTACACTATGTGATCAAAAGTATCCGGACACCCACAAAAACATACGCTTTTTATATTAGGTGCATTGTGCTGCCACCTACTGCCAGGTACTCCATATCAGCGACCTCAGTAGTTATTAGACATCGTGAGAGAGCAGAATGGGGCTCTGCGGAGCTCATAGACTTCGAACGTGGTCAGGTGATTGGGTGTCACTTGTGTCATATGTCTGTACGCGAGATTTCCACACTCCTAAGCATCCCTAGGTCCACTGTTTCCGATGCGACAGTGAAGTGGAAACGTGAAGGAGCACGTACGGCACAAAAGCGTACAGGCCGTTCTCGTCTGTTGGCTGACAGAGACCGCCGATAGTTGAAGAGGGTCGTAATGTGTAATAGGCAGACATCTATCCCGAGCATGACACAGGAATTACAAACTGCATCAGGATCCACTACAGGTAATATGATAGGTAGGCGGCAGGTGAGAATACTTGGATTTTATGGTCGAGCGCTGCTCATAAGCCACACATCACGCCGGTAAATGCCAAACGACGCCTCGCTTGGTGTAAAGAGCTTAAACATTGAACGATTGAACAATTGAAAAACATTGTGCGGAGTGACGAATCACGGTATACAATGTGGCGATCCGATGGCAGGATGAGGGTATAGCGAATGCCCGGTGAACGTCATCTGCCAGCGTGTGTAGAGCCAACAGTAAAAGTCGGAGGCGATGGTGTTATGGTGTGGCTTTTTTTCTTATGGAGGGGGCTTGCACCCATTGTTGTTTCGCGTGGCACTATCACAGCACAGACCTACATTAATGTTTTAAGCAGTTTCTTGTTTCCCACTGTTGAAGAGCAATTCGGGGATGGCGATTGCATCTTTCAACACGATTGAGCACCTGTTCATAATGCACGGCCTGTGGCGGAGTGGTTACACGAAAATAACATCCCCGTAATGGACTGGCCTGCACAGAGTCCTGACCTGAATCCGATCTTTGGGGTGTTTTGGAACGCCGACTTCGTGCCACGCCTCACCGACCGACATCGATACCTCTCCTCGGTGCAGCACTCCGTGAAGAAACCTTCCCTCACCTGATTGAACGCATGCCTGCGCGAGTTGAAGCAGTCATCAAGGCTAAGGGTGGGCCAACACCATATTGAACTCTGTAAGGTGTATGCTTCGCCGGCGATGGGCGAGGCATGACAGAATCTCTGACCAGAGAGTAGTTTATTGTTAGTTGTTGCTTGTCGCGAGTCTGCGCTAGTCTGCGCGAGTCGGATACAGTAGAAGGGAGTCGTCAGTTGTAGTCAGTCTGCAGTGGTAGTCGGCTTTAGTAGCGAGTGGACAGTAGTACTCTGCGGGAGTCGGCATGCGTCGGCTGTGTGCTCTGGTCGCGACTCTGGTCAGGACTCTGGAGGATGAGTATTGTTGTAGAAGGTAAAGAAGCAGCATTGCGCATATCTAATAATGTATGTTAATTGTAATTAATTTGTTCAAAAAATGCCCCAATAATAATTTTTTTTTATAAAGTAACTCTTTTAAAGAAAAACATTCATTTCAATTTAAAGAATATTTCCTATGCATTCCCTCCAAGAATAAAAAAAAAGATATATATATATATATATATATATATATATATATATATATATATATATACGCCAGCATAGCACGAAGCTGTGTCGAAGAATGTATAATTAAGAGCAGATATAGATGCAGTTTTTATTGAGGTAAGAATTTTTGATTTTTTATTCAGAATACAGGGACGAAGGTCAGCCCTGCTGCCCTTATAAAATTTACCAGATATTATTATTTCTGTTGAGAGGTTACATTTGGTTCATGGTTCATTATTTAATTAATATTATTGTGGGTTCATGGTCAATTTTCATTCATTAATTTTTGTGTGAGGAGGTTACACTTGGCTCCATTTTGCATTTTTATTTAACAATATTACGTGCGGAGAGGCCAGGATCGTATTTCTTTGTGAATCTTCTGAGAGGTAGTCATATATCTGCTCTTAATTACTTAAACGTAGTTTGTATCTGGCGCAACGCATTTACTAATTTGTCGCTCTTTCTTTCACAGATCATCGGCAATTTTTTGCTCTTTGTTGTATTTGTGTTTTTTGCATTTTTGCATTGTGTTTCTTTCATTTGTGAATAATTTTGATTTTTTTTTTGCTTTGTGAAAAATGCCGCGAAAAACTGTTAACAGTACATCGCGATGTGTAATGAGCGAAATAGCCGACTCAAATAATTTGACCGGTAGTACTTGCGACACTCAGTGTCTTAATGACAGTCGTCTATTTACAGACAATCAGAGTGTGCGGATTATTAATAATGATTTTGATCATAATGATGAACAAATAAATTCAATTGTGTCCTCTGTTAATTTAACGACAATTGATGACGCGGGACGTTCTGTTGCAATGAGCGCTGCCCAGCTCGACACACCCGGTTTGCTTGATTTACATGACGAACAGACAAATTTTTCTAATGAAAATGAACAGTGTAATCAGAGTACGACAGATTTATTTAATTCCGGTGCAGTGACTAACAGTGCACATCTGATTTGCAAACATTTTCAAGAATCACAGAATAACCAAATGGTTACAGAAAACGTGACAATTGCAGATACGCCATCAAACAGCACAGAGAATAGCGTAGGTAATTTTGGCTTGGATCAAATTATGGCAATATTGCTACAATATAGTGAAAATTTCAAACAACTTAATGAAACTAATGAAAAGTCAAACAAATTAATGAAAAACTAGACAACAATTCCAAACAGTTGAATGAAAAATTAGACAACAATTCCAGACAGCTTAGTGAACAGATTACAGCCGTTGCCGCGCAGTGTCATGATACTAAAGAACAATTACGGGAGGAAATTGAGGCTTGCGCTAGGAAAAGTAGTGAAGAAATTAGATCTGTTGCCCAAGAATTGAAGGATATGCAAACAGCTGCAACAGAATCACTTAAAGACGAAATTAGTGCAGTCGGTAAACAATGCTCTGAAAAAGCAACACAGTTACGCGACGAGTTTAAATTAATGTCAGCAGAACTTTCGCGTACACTGGATGCAAAAGTAGACGCGAAATTCGACCAACAGAACAGTCAAACTGACGAACGTTTTAATCATCACCTACAAAACAGTGAAACGCGTTTCCGTAAATTTATACTGGATCAGGTTAAAGTAAAGCGACAAGTTATGGAAACAATTACCGCACAGAGACAGGAAGATAAACGCAAATTGTTTACGAAAGCAAAAACATACGTAGACAACAATATTGCTACTGTATCAGACGAAATTAATACAATCAAACAGTTGAACACCGAATTGCGTGATGAAATTTCCGATCTTAAATCAAAAACAGATACACACACACTAGACTTTCAGACAGTGACCGACAGACTTGAACAATTAGAACTAATTCAGGATCCCGATGTCATCAAAGCTGACGTTAAAAAATTGAACGAAACCACACGTAAAATACAAAAACAAATTAATGCTTGTGACACTAAAAACGATGATCAGGTAAAAATACTGACTGAAAAATATGATCAATTGGCCAGTCGTATTGACGTTATTGAAAGTAATAATGACAGCAAATCAGACGATACTTCACACATTTCGTTTAATCAAACACCTGAATTCCAAAATTTACAGCAGACAATCAATGAGATAGATTCGTCTAATAATACATTACGTAGAAAATTGTCAACTTTACAGGAAGAAGTGACAGAGATGAAAAATGTCTCAGTCAATAACACGTCACAGCACACGGTACATTCCGAACATTTGCCACGCTCACACAGCCAGTATAATTTAGGTAATTTACAGAGAGTACGTGACTTAGATTCCGAACAGTCACAGACAAATAGATTCTCATACAATCCTGAACCTGTTCAGACATACAGAGACGATAATTTTGATTACAAACATTTTCTATCAGTGAGAAAATTTAAAGTATTTAAAAATGACAGAACACAGATTCACCCATTGGATTGGATACAACAATTTAGCTTTGCTTTTCCACCGACTTGGCCTGTAACGCACAAACTTGAATTTATTTGCAGTTTTTTGGAAGGCGAACCGGCAACTCGTATGAGACCGATCGCGAGGCAATGCTATTCGGTAGAAGAATTTCAGAATGCTTTTCTGTCAGCGTATTGGTCGAAGACGACACAGCGCGGAATTAAAGATCAACTAATTAGTTTACCGAATTATGAGAACTCAAATTTTTCCAGTGTCACGCAATTTTTTGAGCACATGGTCCAACAAAACCAGTACTTAAGTGAACCATACAGTGAGTCTGCACTTATTCAATTATGGATTTCTAAATTACCATGGTCATTAAGAGTATCACTTTTAACGGGTCAGCAGAAAGAAAATATTTCGGCATTCAGAGATCTGTTACAGCTTTTGGAAGTGCAGCAATCCGATTATTCCTTTATAAACAAAAATTTTTCACATAATAACCAAGGTCAACAAACATACAGCAATTATGATCAGCCACGTAATTTCAATAGCAAAGGTAATAGACGCTTTAGGAACGACAACCACCAGAACTTTAATAACAGACAAAATTTTAATTGTCAGTATCGACAAAATTATCAGCAAGAGGAACTACATTTTGGTAACAATAGACGTTTTTCCCAACACCAGCAACAAAACCAACCGGTTAGCATACCTAACCAACAATGTAATGTACAAGGTCAACTAGGCTTTAATGTTTCGGCGCGTACGCGTATAGCATCAGCCCCAACAAATAGTAATGCACAGCAGCAAGGAAATCAGTATGTACAGAAAACACACTATTTCAATTCCTATCGCAATGCGCCGTATAGAAATGACTATCACGATAGACGTAAAAATAATGAGCACAGTTTTCAGCGTATATTTAATAACAGTCGATCTTATCAGCAGCAAGAACATCAACAACATATTATCATGAATGAACCAGACAGTAGATATCATCCCGAACGTAATACGTCAGGAAGAAATAATAGAACAGTTCAAATAGTCAAATAGTCAAAATCCTCCTGAAAATAGTAACACGTCAGATAGAATTTGACTAGATACAGTACAAGTTGCATCTTCCAGCAACATAAGCAGTACTTCAGATACACAGAATCTTATTCACGAAAATGTTATTACTTTCGACGACATCCGAGACACTCTTTTGCAGGAAAGACCAGTTGTTCAAAAAACCATTTCACACCCTGTCATCGAAATTAAAATTGGATCATCGACATTTTCAGCAGTAATCGATTCTGGATCACCTATGTCATTTATAAATGAAGAAACTTTCAACGAGTGTAACAAAGAGAATACCTATCCTACGTTACCATTAGGCAAAACGAAAGTAAAAGGAGCAGATCTAGTAAAGGAGTAGATGTTAAGTTACAGACACATTTATCATTTTGTATTGCAGGTCATACATTTCACTCAAATTTTTGGATTGTTCCCTTATTGACGACAGACATTATTTTAGGTACGAATTTTCTGGTACAACACGATGCCATTATTGACTTTCAAAATTCTTATTTAATGTTGAAGGATGAAAATGTACAACTAGCTTTAGAATTTCAGCACTCTTTACCTGCAGAAGAACAAACAATTAATCGTACAGAGGTCATTTCCACATCACGTAACATAGACTGTAATTCCACATTATTCACAGATACGTACGTACACAACTATAATACTCCTGACGAAGCCGACTATGACGTTATACAGATGATTTCTGATAAAATTAAACAGAGCAGTGCAAATACAGACGACGAACGCACGCAACTACTCAAAATTCTTTTACAGCAAGCTCCAGTTTTTGACAACGTTCCTGGAACTATGTCCGGTTTTATGTATGAATTTCAAGTTAAACAGCACGACACATTTAAAACCAAGCATTATCCCATTCCGTATATTCATAGAGAACAAGCTAAGAAAGAATTGCAAGCTATACTTGATCAAGGAATTATTGAACCGGCAGTTAGTCCGTACATAAACCCGCTCCATATTGTTAAGAAAAAGGATGGCTCACTTCGCCTCGTACTTGATTCGCGTCACATCAATGACATCATTATTAATGAAACAGATCGCCCACAGACACTAGAAGAATTTCTACAGAAATTTCATGGTACTGCTATTTATTCCACATTAGATTTGAAATCGGGATTTTGGCAAATTCAGCTACATCCGAACTGCAGAAAATACACAGCATTTCTCTGTTTTGGTGACTGTTATCAATTTTGTAAATTACCGTTCGGTTTAACAATTTCTTCAGCAGCTTTTATTCGCGGTTTGAATACAATACTTCCGACAGAACTTAAAGATAGAATCACAATGTACGTAGACGACATTCTTATTGCAGAAGCTAACTGGTCTGAACACAATCTGATTCTTGAACGACTGTTGCAAACTTTTCGTGCACAAGGACTCACAGTTAATCTCAGTAAATCGCACTTTGGTAAAACTTCTATATAATTTCTTGGACATGTAATTTCAGCAGAGGGCATTACGCCTGACCCGGAAAAACTTCAAGCTTTACGTGACATTACTGTTCCTACGACGAAGAAACAACTACGCAGATTTTTGGGTTTAATTAACTTTTTTCGTAAATTTATTCATTACTCTGCTTTAGACACCCCTAGGTTATGTCAATTGACAGGTAAAAACACTATTTGGTCCTGGGATAGGCAAGCACATTCTGAATTTGTGAACCTGAAACAAGCTCTGTTGAATGCACCACTTTTGTTGCACCCAGATCTTACTAGAAATTTTTCCATTGCAACCAACAGTTCTAACACCGATTTAGGCGTACACATTTTTCAGGAAATTGAAGAAGATGGCACTACAGTAATTAAAAATATAACCTTTGCTAGTCGTATTCTGTCACCTGCTGAACGCAATTATTCTGTTACAGAACTTGAAACATTATGTGTTGTATGGGCTTTTACAAGATTTAGGCATTTTCTTTATGGAAGACACACTACCGTTTATACAGACCATAGAGCGATACAATTTTTACTTTCGGCTAAATTTACACACGGCAGATTAAGCAGATGGAAACTTTATCTACAGGAATTTAATTTTACAATTGTTCACATTCCTGGTACACAAAATATTGTAGCAGACGCACTATCCCGTTCTCTCAGCAACAATCAGCAAGACATCGCAACCAACTTCTGCAAAGCAAATTCCAGCGACATGTACATTCAACAAGTTGCATTTGAAAATTTCATTTCGTCGTCATTACAAGACATAGCACAAGAGCAGAGTAAAGACAACGTATGGAAAGAGATTAAACACCTTTGGCAAGATAGGAATAATGTAACCATTAGAAATCATTACACTGTACGCAATGACATTCTGTTTCGCCGCTCTCATCCTGACAGCAACAATTGGTTATTATGTATTCCTGACGAACTTGTTAACAAATTAATCTGGTATACTCATTTGAGTTACGCACATTACGGAGCCAGAAAATGTTTTCTTATACTGAGACAGAACTGTTATTTTACCAACATGGAGAAACGTATACGACGAGTTTTAGCGTCATGTAAAATCTGCCAGAAAGCTAAATCAGATACGACTTCACATATTCCTTCATTACATCCCATTGTACCTGTTAAATTAAGACATATGGCCGCTGTAGACATTTTTGGTCCAATTCCCAGAACTAATAGAGGTTTTTGGTACATCTTTGTCGCTGTTGAACTCACTTCAAAATTTGTTATCTTCACTCCGTTACGCAAAGCTACTGCTAAAACTGTTTCGAAAGCATTTGTAAAACATTTTTTATTTCATGTAGGGCATGTGTTGAAAGTAATTTCCGACAATGGATCACAGTTTCGATCTGCTATATGGACACGTATGTTACGAGCTAGAAACATTTCTCCGATCTATATATCCAGGTACCATGCTTCTTCGAAGCCTTGTGAACGATTAATGAAAGAAATTGGTAAACTGTGTAGAATATACTGCCATAAAAAACATATTGATTGGGACACACACATACTCTCATTCCAAGATGTAATTAATTCCATACCGAATGAATCTACTATGCTATCTCCGTCTATTATACTGAAAAATGTTGAACCTCCTAACAAAATTAAAGAATTAGTAACATTTCCTACATCTCGTCGACTATGACACCATGAAATAATTGACATTGCGCTGAACAACATCAAACGTGCCGCATAGCGCCGGAGAAGACAGCAAAAACAGGTTTGTATGCGCCGTGACTTTCACATTGGACAGAAGATATTAGTACGTACACACTATTTATCCAATAGAGGAAAAGGTAGGTGCAGTAAATTTGAACTTCTATACGCAGGTCCATATCGGATTCGCAGCGTTCCTCACCCCAATGTAGTACACGTCGAAACTTTGAGAACCAAAAAAACCAAAGGGAACCACCACATATCCAACATCAAACCTTTTATTGAATGAAGATACTTTATGATTTATCACACTGTAATGCGATTTCCTAATTTTTTTATGACGGCTTATGTAATTATATTCACATGAACACCTACTGATGATTATCGTAATTTTTCTTGGCAATTGCCCGGCAAGGTAAGGTTAGCAGGTCGCTCTGCTTGTCGTTACACATCAGACCGTGCATATTTTTCCAGATGAACTTATACATTTTATGACCACTTATGCAATTGTATTTATGTGACTACTTACTGATGATTGTCGTAGTTTTCTTGGCAAGTGCCCGGCAAGGTAAGGTTAGCAGGTCGCTCTTCTTGTCGTTACACATCAGACCGTGCATATTTTTCCAGATGAACTTATACATTTTATGACCACTTATGCAATTGTATTTATGTGACTACTTACTGATGATTGTCGTATTTTTCTTGGAAAGTGCCCGGCAAGGTAAGATTGGCAGGTCGCTTTTGTTGTCGTTACACATCAGACCGTGCATATTTTCCATTTTTTATGTATGTATGATTGTTTTCCTGTTTTGTTTGTATGCACTATGAAAAAGTTAAGATATAACGAACACCAGTTGAATTTAACATTTTGTCTTATGATATCTCAACATCGTGACTACTTTACTTTTTTTTTTTTTTTTTTTTTTTTGCTGCTTCATTGTGATACACTGTGTACATTTTTGCTTCTGAACATTGTCGATGTTTTTGACATATTACGTTTTCTGTCATGCTATGCTGTATGCTCAATTATGTTACTATAAACCAGTTTTTATCTAATGGGTATATGAATTAAATGCAAGACATTAATCTTTGTTCATCATTTTCAGAAAGAAATAACGTGTAAACGAAATAAATTAAACAGAAATGGGAATTTCACCTTCGGAATGAACGAAGGAAGATGCAATACTTCGTGACGAAGAGTAAATGGATCAGAATTAACAAGCATTAACAAGAATATACTATACACATCGTATGATAGCAGTCTTGACTAATTTTTTTTTTCAGGATACGAGGCGACTGATGCAGGCTGTCAGACAGAACTACACATCTTAGTTTTAGTGATGAAATATGCTAGAAATAAGGAATAGTTGTATAATGAATAATGAAGTGACTTTTTTGCAGATGATAATGAATGGTGATGAATATTGATGAAGAATGTGCTACTATGGATAATGAAGTTTTTCTTTACAGGTGATGATAATAATGGAGTTATGGTGATATGGATAATGAAGTTTTTCTTTGCAGATGAAAATAATGATGAAGTTTATATATTTGCTGTTAGTTAAGTGATGCTATGTAGTTATTTAAGTATTTGTTGCAGTTCGTTTTGACAGTATGTCTTATATCGCATGGTATGATGACTGAAGGTTTTGGAAAGGACAGCTAGAGAACATATATATTTTTATACACATTTCACTACCTGTTAATTCGAAGTTCACTACTTTTCAGCATAATATGCGTTTCTTCTTTCCGTTTCATAATCCATTTTTGTATTTTTTGCAGGAGAAATTATTCATGAAATTAATGTGGTATAAATAGTTGTTTATTAAACCTATGTCGTTTATGAATGTGATCACATATACTCTACTTGTTTCATAACCTTGCTACAGCTGACTCACGACGAATGACGTTACACATCTTCATTTGCAGCAATAACTCAAAAACAAACAAAGGAATTACCAGTCCCAAATAATGCTACTAGTTTAAGAGAGTTCTGAGTAATACTGATCAGCTCTGAATAGTATGTCACTTCAATAATGACTTCTGAAGAATACAAAAAAATGCTTCGTAACTGGCCAATGAATGCCACTGATTATTGTAATAAGATGACCTATGATGCCAATGATTACTATAATTAGATTAATTATGTATAAATGCTATGCCAATAATTAACTCATTTTGAATAATGACTTCTGAAGAATACAAAAAAATGCTTTGTAACTGGCCAATGAATGCCACTGATTATTGTAATAAGATGACCTATGATGCCAATGATTACTATAATTAGATTAATTATGTATAAATGCTATGCCAATAATTAACTCATTTTGAATAATGACTTCTGAAGAATACAAAAAAATGCTTTGTAACTGGCCAATGAATGCCACTGATTATTGTAATAAGATGACCTATGATGCCAATGATTACTATAATTAGATTAATTATGTATAAATGCTATGCCAATAATTAACTCATTTTGAATAATGACTTCTGAAGAATACAAAAAAAAATTCTTTGTAACTGGCCAATGAATGCCACTGATTATTGTAATAAGATGACCTATGATGCCAATGATTACCATAGTTAGATTAATTATGTATAAATGCTATGCCAATAATTAACTCATTTTGAATGATGACTTCTGAAGAATACAAAAAAAAAATGCTTTGTAGCTGGCCAATGAATGCCACTGATTACTGTAATAAGATGACCTATGATGCCAATGATTACTATAATTAAGTGAATTATGTTAATACTATGCCATTCATTAGCTTCTGTTTTGAATGATGACTTCTGATGGTTTGTAACTGGGCAATGAGTGCCAATAATTACTATATTCAGATAATTTATGAACATTATTCTGTAATACTACATACATGGTACAGAAATCTTCAGTAACTCGGCGATGAGTGCCACCAATTACTCAAATCAGTTGTTAGACTAGTGTAATTCTCAATGAAGACTACTATGTGACTTAATGTCCTTCACCTTCTGAGCTAATTACCAGAAATTACTGCAATATCCATTTGTCCTGTCTATCCTCATGATCATGGAGCACTATATTTGGTTTTTGCACTAATTCTACGTTGGTCTACTTTACAAGAACATGGTGTTGACACGACATGCTGTCCACCACCTTGAGCGATGGAGATGTTATTATGGTCCCACTGTTTGGTGTACCTAGTGTACTACCAAAATGATAGCATGGAATATTATTACGACATTTCAGTGTCTTGGCTACACTGATTAATACTTCAAGGAAAAGAGCTTCAGATTGTCTCACTTGGTGTTGTGCTTCTGTAGAAAGATATGGACTTTCAGTGCAGCTGCGCGCAACCTAAAGTGCTACAACCATGACGCAATCCTTCCCATTCCTTTCCTAATTCTTGTAAAATGATAAAGACATATACAGTGCGTGTGCACTTCCTTTCATTTGTTAACAAGATCAGTTGTCCTAAAAATACTAAAGACTTCTATAGTGCATGTGCACTTCATCTCACTCCTTGATATGTTTATTTGTTGTAAAAAAATGCTAGAAAGTTTTACAGTGCGTGTGCACTCTATGCCATTTGTTAATATGATTTGTACTCATTACGTATACATTTGTGATTTCCTGATATGTTCTGTACTACAGTGCGTGTGCACTTTCGTCATTTTTTTAACATGATTTGTATTCATTGCATATACATTTTTGTGATTTGCTGATATGTTCTGAACTGCAGTGCGTGTGCACTTTTGTCATTTGTCAATATTATTTGTACTCATTATGTTTATTTGTTGTAAAAATGCTAAAGAGTTTTACAGTGCATGTGCATTTTTGCCATTTGTTAATATATTTTCTACTCATTGTGTATACATTTTGTCATTGCCTGATATGTTCTGCACTCAGTGCGTGTGCACTATATTTTATTTCATGTTCTGCACTTATATATCTGTAAATATTCTGTGATTGTAAACTTAGTTAATTATGAAAAATTTGTTGCTCATGGCAAGTCCAATTGACTCACCATCGCTGCCAAATTTTTGCCCTCCCCCCCCAGTGGAGGGTTATGTGAGGTGTATGCTTCGCCGGCGATGGGCGAGGCATGACAGAATCTCTGACCAGAGAGTAGTTTATTGTTAGTTGTTGCTTGTCGCGAGTCTGCGCTAGTCTGCGCGAGTCGGATACAGTAGAAGGGAGTCGTCAGTTGTAGTCAGTCTGCAGTGGTAGTCGGTCGGCTTTAGTAGCGAGTGGACAGTAGTAGTCTGCGGGAGTCGGCATGCGTCGGCTGTGTGCTCTGGTCGCGACTCTGGTCAGGACTCTGGAGGATGAGTATTGTTGTAGAAGGTAAAGAAGCAGCATTGCGCATATCTAATAATGTATGTTAATTGTAATTAATTTGTTCAAAAAATGCCCCAATAATAATTTTTTTTTATAAAGTAACTCTTTTAAAGAAAAACATTCATTTCAATTTAAAGAATATTTCCTATGCATTCCCTCCAAGAATCAATATATATATATATATATATATATATATATATATATATATATATATATATATATACACGCCAACATTGCACGAAGCTGTGTCGAAGAATGTATAATTAAGAGCAGATATAGATGCAGTTTTTATTGAGGTAAGAATTTTTGATTTTTTATTCAGAATACAGGGCCGAAGGTCAGCGCTGCTGCCCTTATAAAATTTACCAGATATTATTATTTCTGTTGAGAGGTTACATTTGGTTCATGGTTCATTATTTAATTAATATTATTGTGGGTTCATGGTCAATTTTCATTCATTAATTTTTGTGTGAGGAGGTTACACTTGGCTCCATTTTGCATTTTTATTTAACAATATTACGTGCGGAGAGGTTACAACTCCAGCATTACCGATGGATGGCGCCACGGACTTGTAAGTCATTTTCAGCCAGGTGTCCGTATACTTTTGATCACATAGTGTACGTGCCCATTCGATTTAGCGGTCCCATTTTATCCTAGCGCGATATTTATTTTACCCATATTTATTAACATGTGCAGTAGAACGTGAAGAGTAACTGATACTACAGCAGCAACTGAGTAGCTTTGCTGGATTGCGGTAGTAGTCAGTGCGGGACACAGCGGTGCTGTCATTCCTAGAATACTTGCTACACTATGAAATCAAAAGTATCCGGACACCTGGCTGAAAATGACCCTCCATCGGTAATGCTGGGATTTGACATGGTGTTGGCCCACCCTTAGCCTTGATGGCAGATTCCATTCTCGAAGGCATACGTTCAAACAGGTGCTGGAAAGTTTCTTGGGGAATGGCAGTCCATTCTTCTCGGGTGCAAGCCAGTCCATTACAGGGATGTTATTGTCATGTAACCACTCCACCACAGGCCGTGCATTATGAACAGGTGCTCAATCGTGTTGAAAGATGCAATCGCCATCCCCGAATTGCTCTTCAACAGTGGGAAACAAGAAACTGCTTAAAACATCAATGTAGGTCTGTACTGTCATAGTGCCACGCGAAACAACAAGGAGTGCAAGCCCCCTCCATGAGCCGGCCGAAGTGGCCGTGCGGTTAAAGGCGCTGCAGTCTGGAACCGCAAGGCCGCTACGGTCGCAGGTTCGAATCCTGCCTCGGGCATGGATGTTTGTGATGTCCTTAGGTTAGTTAGGTTTAACTAGTTCTAAGTTCTAGGGGACTAATGACCTCAGCAGTTAAGTCACATAGTGCTCAGAGCCATTTGAACCCCCTCCATGAAAACACAACCACACCATAACACCATAACACCATCGCCTTCGACTTTTACTGTTGGCTCTACACACGCTGGCAGATGACGTTCACCGGGCATTCGCTATACCCTCACCCTGCCATCGGATCGCCAAATTGTATGCCGTGATTTGTCGTTCCACAGAATGTTTTTCCACTGTTCAATCGTCCAATGTTTACGCTCCTTACATAAAGCGAGTCGTCGTTTGTGATTTACCGAAGGAATGTGTGGCTTATGAGCAGCTGCTCGACCATGCTCGACCATGCTCGACCATGAAATCCAAGTTTTCTCACCCACACCTAACTGTCATAGTACTCGCAGTGGATCCTGGTGCAGTTAGGAATTCCTGAGTGATGGTCTGTATAGATGTCTGCCTATTACACAAGGAGGTGGCAGCACAGTGCACCAAATATGAAAAACGAATGTTTTTGTGGGTATCCGGAGACTTTTGATCACGTAGTGTATGTTTCTTGTTTTGCTGCCCCTATTAACACACATAGATAAAATTGTTATCGTACTAGACTAACTTGGGATCGCTTATTGCATGGTCGTGTAAAATTCCATTATAAAAATCATTTTGTTTGTAACGTAAAACAAACAGATGTTTTCCGTCGATTCTAGGCGTCGTGTAACAGACATCACTAGCAGTATTTGTCTCAGCTGACTCCGGTTACAGACTGCAAAAACGAAATTACAAATATCTGTTGAATCATGAAATAAAAAGCGCCTGACGACTTTTAATGGGGGACACTCTATATCAGCGGTTCACAAATATTTTTGGCAACGGAACCTTTTTGAAATGCAAAATATTTTACGGAGCCCTAAAATAAGCAAAACGTTGTTTTATGTCCATCCCTTAATTATAATCATTTAATGAAAATCACACAGAAATAGGTAGATTATACGGGGTACACTACTGACCTCTACAAAAACATACAAAACAACATACAGTAACACAACACACAAAATTACGCTGTGTTGATTTCACTGTAAAATGATAATTTTTTTTCCATTTAGTGGGTGGTATGAAGCAGTTTATTGTCAGGCTTGACAGAAAAGAGTTGAAGACGCATGTCAGGTTGAGCACTCTGTTTATTGCTGTATCTCGTCTTTGTAGCCGTATATGCTGAGAACCCCATGTCACACAAGTATGTTATTGGGAACGAGAAAGGAACAGACAGAGCCTGTGTGGCAAGTTGTGGATATTCATCACGAACCCTGCGCCAAAAATCATCAAGTGACATTTGTTTTCATCAATTATTCAATGCTCGAATCTGATGTCATTTCTGAAAGGGTTCATAGGTTTCGTTTGACATATGTTCTGGCTTCTGCAAATTCGGTACAAAATAATTCCGTACCCATTTTCAATTTTGTATTGTGCTCCGTAGTAAAATAGATCTCAAGAGATGCGTGCGTATCAAGGAGATATTGGACCAATTCTTAAAGTCTTTCATATTGCAATTCTGCTGTCTCACCAACAAACACATTTAGTGTTAAAAAGTATTCTAGTTGTCTCTTGCCAACACAAACAATCCAAAAATATCGTTTCTACGGCGGTAATTTTGTTATTAGTATTGGAAACTGTTGTCTGTTTTCCTTGTAAAGATAGATTTAATTCATTAATTTTTCCAAACATATCGGCCAAAAAGCTACTCTGAAGAACCAAGACACATTAGTCAAATTGTCTTTTAACTTAGAAGAAATGTCATTTATAATTGCTTGTATTCAGCTCTTAATTGGAATAATATTGTTAAGATATCCCTCTAACCCTGGTGTAGAGCAGTACTGTTTTATTTTAGCTCCTATAATCCACACACAATGTTGAAAGCAAACGGCGGTGAAGAGTGCGTGATTTAACATAATTGATTATTTTTACTGCTTTATCAAGAATCAATTTTAGATTTTACGGCATCTTCTTAATCGCAGGTGTTTGCCTATGCAGGATAGAACGACCGGAACTACAGTTTGGCGCTTTACCTTTTATTAGTGACACCGTTCCTGCTGTTTTAGCAGTCGTTGCCTTGGCCCCATCTGTACAAATATCGATAAATCGTTCCAATGGAGATGATTTATTTAATAAAATTGTTAATCGCGTTAAAAATTTCTTTTCTGGTACTGCCAGTTGGCAGTAACGCGTATATAACCAAGTCTTGGCTCTGAGCACTATGGGACTTAACTTCTAAGGTCATCAGTCCCCTAGAACTTAGAACTAAGTAAACCTAACTAACCTAACTAAGGACATCACACACATCAATGCCTGAGGCAGGATTCGAACCTGCGACCGCAGCGGTCGATCGGTTCCAGACTGTAGCGCCTAGAACCGCTCGGCCACCCCGGCCGGAAACGAGTATTCTTCGAGTGAATGTTTATATGCATATCGTACGATTATCAGCAATATACAGAGTCCAGTGACATGAGGCGACTCATCCATTTGCCAGACGAATTTGTTGTCTTCAAGGTGATCAACTAGCTGTTGTTTGCTGCAGCCGGCGAGGTCGTTAATTCGACGCGAAATAGTGCCGTTCGAAGGTGTCATTGTAGGAAGACGCTTTGTAGATTTTTCACCGAGCATACATGGCGTTGTGTCCGTCACACATGGTTCAAATGGCTCTGAGCACTATGGGACTTTAACATCTGAGGTCAGCAGTCCGCTAGACTTAGAACTACCTAAACCTGACTAACCTAAGGACGTCACACACATCCATGCCCGAGGCAGGATTCGAACCAGCGACCGTAGCAGCAGCGCGGTTCCGGACTGTCGCGCCGAGAACTGCTCGGTCACAGCGGCCGGCCCGCCACACATGGTTTTATTACATTCTCTGCGATAATGTGCACTTCTCCCACTTGTGCAGTGCGATAGCTGACCAAATACGATGCCTCTGCGGCTTTCTCATTAAAAATTTGGGTCGCATACTTCATAGTGTTTTGATTTCTTAAGAGTTTTTCTTTATTCCGTATAAGAAATTCTTCATTCTTGTCTTTGCAGCCGAAGTGTATAGTTCATAAATGTCGGCGCATCTTAGCATTTACTACGGAACTATTCGGAAATAGCTTCCTACATAACATGCAAAGAAATGAGCCGTTAGAATCAACAAATCCACACCTGATGTAATATTTGTCATACTTCATTTTGTTTACATTTAGTGAGTCGTTAGATATCTTACTGCTTGAAACCATGAAGCTGAAATCTTACACCACTTTCTTGAATCTCATAGTCTCGATTGGAAATCTTTGAAGTTGATGCATTTTCCGGGCGAACCAGCCTTGTACGTTCGATGTAAGACATTGTGCAAGGACTTTTAAGTCAACGCACGTTTCTATTTTTTTTTAAATCAACTGTTTTATTGTACAACATGACAAACATAGGATAATGTAGCGACAAGATATTGAATTATACAACTGTAATCAATAACAGACATGAATCGAATATACTGCGGTCTGAGAGTGGTGTGCGAATTCGCCGTGCTGAACTGGGCCGCGCGTTGCAATCGCAAACTCGAGTGGGAACTGTAGTCTTCGGGTTTATATAGTACTGGACGGTAAAACATAGACAGTGAAGTAACAAAATCCTTCGAGACGGTTCGCGGTGTTTGTGAATGAGAGAGAGAGATGGAGAGAGAGAGAGAGAGAGAGAGAGAGAGAGAGAGAGAGAGAGAGGGAGGGAGGGAGGGAGAGAGAGAGAGAGAGAGAGAGAGAGAGAGAGAGAGAGAGGAGAGTGAGGAATGCAGGGAAGGGAGGGGAAGGGGGACAGAAAACGCCAGTACGGCCGCGACATGCGTGTGTACTGAAGAGAAGGGAATTATCACATATGCACTAGTACAAGCTAAATGTATATACAGCGTCTCTTCTTTGCGAAAGAACAGACAACATTTTCATCCAGTCATACATCATTTGCTTTGGGCCTTTGTCCCACTTCAGTGCGGGGTCGGCCTTGTTATTATGGATTTGTGATGTTAGTGTCAGAAGGTGGCCGGATGCCCGTCCTGTCGCCACCCCGTACCTGTGGGACAGAATTAGTGAATCCCAGCTGTCTGCATCTAGTGTAAGCCATGAAGGAATGCGAACATTTTCAAATGTCTGCGAGTCGTGTAACTGAGGCGGAACGTGGGGACCAGCACGATATTCACCTAGGGGGATGAGGAAAACCGCCTAAAAACCACATCCAGGCTGGCCGGCACTTTGGCCCACGTCGTTAATCCGCCGGGCGAATTCGATCCGAGGCCGCCGCGCCTACCCGAGTCCAGGAAGCAGCGTATTAGCGCCCTCGGCTAACCTAGAGGGTGTTTTGATCCAGTAGCAACTATGAATTAAGGTACAAAGAAACTACAGACACTGGCTGCAAGTGGGCGTTAATTTAAATCAATGGTGAAAGTTGAACCCGGGTCTTCTGCTTACTAGATAGTTGCTCCGACCACTAAGCCGACCGGACACAATGGTCATCGCGACTGTACGGACGACCCTAGTTCGTCTCCCGTCAGACCCTAATTCACAGCTTATACACACGCTACTACTGTAGTGCCCCTTACCCATTATCCTCATTATTCGCAGCATTTCGCCGATTCCCGTAAGGAGTTCGAGTCTGATGTGCATCCGCGCTGAAGGGATTCGGGTTCGACCCGGGTTCGAATCCCGGTCTGGCATAAAATTTCAACTTTCCCCATTGACTTCAATCAATGCCCACTCGCAGCCAATGTCTGTAATTCCTCTGCGTCCAAATACTTGTACTTGTAGATTTTTATCATAGCATTATTATAGATTTATTATTCTGCTTGTCGCCTCATTTTCGGCTATTACGCACTGAGAGAAAATATAACTGCTATAAAACCAACATTGATATAGCATTTATAAGAGTTGTTTTTCTCAGTGTGTGACAAGACTTGATGCGCTTTGTTCATTAGGTTGATATTATTTTGGCGGAGACCTCACAGAGGCCTTCAGAACTCCAGGGCTCCGCGGAGCACACTTTTGAGTAATGCTGTCCTGTGTATATACGAAGTCGTACTGAAAAGTAATGCTTCCAAACTTTTTGTGTGAAAACTTAAAGCTTTCTAAATAAGACGATCTTTATTAACATTCTACAGCTTTGTTCTTCATGTTTACATGTTTATCACTCAACGTAGTCACACTGGTAGTGAACGTGTTTCTCCCAACAAGAGACCAGTTTGATGACACCGTCACTGTAGAATGTTTGACTTTGTTGACGGAGCCACAACCTCACCTCAGCTTGAACGGCTTCATCACTATCAAAATGAGGTCCTCAAAGGTATTCTTTAAGTTCTGGAAACAGATGAAAATCAAATGGGGCGATGTCGGAATTGTGTCGAGGATGATCCACGACAGTGAATCCAAGGTGTCGGATTATAGCAGATGTCGCGGCGCTCGGCGCTCTTGTGTGGTCTGGCATTCTAATGCTGAAGGAGGGGGTGCTCAATGCGTGGACGAACTCTTCCAATTAGAAGCTCGATTACAGCACGCTGTTTCTCAAGCACCGATATAGCTACGTTACACATCGCCACATTACACTATTAAACTCGGAGCCCTTCAGCGGCAGAGGATTGCAATTTGCGTCAGCGAAGCGGGAAAATCGACTGAGTAATATGCATATCACGTAATACCTCAATCGATATTGAGAACAGATTAAGAAATTCGGAGGCATTGCTTTTCAGCACGCCCTCGTATCTAGATCCAAAGTTACTATTAAGTCCGTTAATAACGACATGATGTTTTCTGTTTGCAAGGAATTCTTCAATCCACTGACAAAGCTGGTCTGATATTCCATACAATAGTATGTCTTTAGTTATCCGCCCTACGGATTAACTACGACGGCCAGTGTGTCGGCCATCCTGGATGTGGTTTTCCACATCCTACTAGGTGAATACCGGGCTAGTCCCACGTCCCTCCTCAGTTACACGACTCGCAGACATTTGCAACACATTCACGCTATTTCACGATTTACACTAGACGCAGACAGCTGGGGTACACTAATTCCGTCCCGGGCAGTATGGGGAGGCGGCATGAAGGGCATCCGGCCACCCCTTAACATTAACATGCTAAATCCGGAAACCATGGCCGACCCTGCAGCCCCGCGGGACAAGGCGCAAGCGATAGATAGAATAGTATGTCTTTAGTTAGGTGACAGCGTGAAACTGAAGCGAAAGCCTTCCGAAAGACAAGGAACAGGACACTATTCTTGGCGCCGGTATCTAATGTGTGTATGTCTCATGGACAAACAGAAAGAGCTGGGTTTCACCCGATCGTTACTTGCAGAATCCATTACTACAGAGACTTTCAGTTTCCAGAAAGAGCATAATACACGAGCACTACAGGCGTTCTAAAATTCTACAAGAGGCTTATGTCAGCAGTATAGGCCTATTGCTGCGTGCGTCTGTTGGACCACCCTTCTTGAAAACCAGAATGTCTTGCGCGTTTTTGCAGTTATCACGAACACAATACCGTTCGAATGACCTACGACAGACTGCTGCTACAAGAAGAGCAAGTTACTTCAGTCATCTACGTAGAATAGTGCACGTCGTAACTGCCGTCTGCTTCACGTCTGCTGTGCAGCGAGCTACCTTAATTTAAGTATTAACTGTATTTTTCTTACTTGTCACTTCTTCTTCGGTGTGTTTTTGCTTTTAGGAAGCTTTAATTGTCGAGTGCTAGTAATAGTGTTCCATAGATTTCGTGATTGTTTTGAATACAGTCAGAGAGAGTCCCTTTAGTCAGCCATAGTGCCAGTAGAGTCAGTGTCGTCGTAACTGCCGTCTGCTTCACGTCTGCTGTGCAGCGAGCTACCTTAATTTAAGTATTAACTGTATTTTTCTTACTTGTCACTTCTTCTTCGGTGTGTTTTTGCTTTTAGGAAGCTTTAATTGTCGAGTGCTAGTAATAGTGTTCCATAGATTTCGTGATTGTTTTGAATACAGTCAGAGAGAGTCCCTTTAGTCAGCCATAGTGCCAGTAGAGTCAGTGTCGTCGTAACTGCCGTCTGCTTCACGTCTGCTGTGCAGCGAGCTACCTTAATTTAAGTATTAACTGTATTTTTCTTACTTGTCACTTCTTCTTCGGTGTGTTTTTGCTTTTAGGAAGCTTTAATTGTCGAGTGCTAGTAATAGTGTTCCATAGATTTCGTGATTGTTTTGAATACAGTCAGAGAGAGTCCCTTTAGTCAACCATAGTGCCAGTAGTGCTAGTGTTTGTTTTCAATACAGTCCAGAGACAGGTAGTGCAATTTTCATTGTTTTCTACAAGAAGTGGCTAGCAACCCCCAGTTTAGTGAATAAACAGCCGCCTTTAGTGAATTAGCAGTCTAGTTAAAGGTTGAACAACTCTCTTCAGTAAATTGATTCCATAGGATGTGTGACTGCTGTGTACGGACGCAGGAGGAGCTGGCCACTGTTCGCGAACAGCTGAGCGTGTTGATGGCCGCGGTCAGCCGTCTTCAGGCTGCTGCCTCGGAGTGTAGCGGCAGTGGGGAGTCTGGTGCGTCGCAGGGTACACCCCAGGTGTTACATGCTTCACACACTGTCCCTGCTGTCGAGACATCTTCCCCGGTACCGGGCGCGGTTGGGCCACCCTCTCCCCAAGGGAAGTGGCGGGTTCAGCGGCGTTCGCGGCGCACGAGGCGGAGGGTCAATGTGGAGGCTGGCCGTGTGGCATCACCCGCTCTGCCTGTGAGTGGACATGTGGCTGCTCCTTCAGCAAGGTCCGAGCAGGCACAGGGGGGGAGGGGTTTATTAGTTATTGGGAGCTCCAACGTTAGGCGGGTGATGGAGCCCCTTAGGGAAATAGCGGGAAGGTCGGGGAAGAAGGCCAGTGTTCACTCTGTCTGCTTGCCGGGGGGCCTCATCCGAGATGTGGAGGAGGCCCTACCGGCGGCGATAGAGAGCACTGGGTGCACCCGACTGCAAATTGTTGCTCATGTCGGCACCAATGACTCCTGCCGTCTGGGTTCAGAGGTCATCCTCAGTTCGTACAGGCGGTTGGCGGAATTGGTGAAGGCGGAAAGCCTCGCTCGCGGGGTGGAATCAGAGCTAACAATTTGTAGTATCGTTCCCAGAACCGATCGCGGTCCTCTGGTTTGGAGCCGAGTGGAAGGCTTAAACCAGAGACTCAGACGATTCTGCGGAGATCTGGGGTGCAAATTTCTCGACCTCCGCTATCGGGTGGAGAAATGTAGGGTCCCCCTGAATAGGTCAGGCGTGCACTACACGCCGGAAGCGGCTACAAGGGTAGCGGAGTACGTGTGGAGTGCACATGGGGGTTTTTTAGGTTAGAGAATCCCCTCCCTAGGCCCGACAAGACGCCTCCTGAGACGCGGCAAGGTAGGAGTAGGCAAAATGCAACAGGGAATAACAATATTAATGTGCTAATAGTAAATTGCAGGAGCGTCTATAGAAAGGTCCCAGAACTGCTCTCATTAATAAACGGTCACAATGCCCATATAGTACTAGGGACAGAAAGTTGGCTGAAACCTGACGTAAACAGTAATGAAATCCTAAACTCAGATTGGAATGTATACCGTAGAGACAGGCTGAACAGTGAAGGGGGAGGCGTGTTTATAGCGATAAGAAGTGCAATAGTATCGAAGGAAATTGACGGAGATCCGAAATGTGAAATGATTTGGGTGAAGGTCACGGTTAAAGCAGGCTCAGACATGGTAATTGGATGTCTCTATAGGCCCCCTGGCTCAACAGCTGTTGTGGCTGAGCACCTGAAGGATAATTTGGAAAATATTTCGAGTAGATTTCCCCACCATGTTATAGTTCTGGGTGGAGATTTTAATTTGCCAGATATAGACTGGGAGACTCAAACGTTCATAACGGGTGGCAGGGACAAAGAATCCTGTGAAATTTTTTTAAGTGCTTTATCTGAAAACTACCTTGAGCAGTTAAACAGAGAACCGACTCGTGGGGATAACATATTAGACCTTCTGGTGACAAACAGACCCGAACTATTTGAAAAAGTTAACGCAGAACAGGGAATCAGCGATCATAAAGCGGTTACGGCATCGATGATTTCAGCCGTAAATAGGAATATTAAAAAGGGTAGGAAGATTTTTCTGTTTAGAAAAAGTGACAAAAAGCAGATTTCAGAGTACCTGTTGGCTCAACACAAAAGTTTTGTCTCAAGTACAGATAGTGTTGAGGATCAGTGGACGAAGTTCAAAACCGTCGTACATTATGCGTTAGATGAGTATGTGCCAAGCAAGATCGTAAGAGATGGGAAAGAGCCACCGTGGTACAACAACCGAGTTAGAAAACTGCTGCGGAAGCAAAGGGAACTTCACAGCAAACATAAACATAGCAAAAGCCTTGCAGACAAACAAAAATTACGCGAAGCGAAATGTAGTGTGAGGAGGGCTATGCGAGAGGCGTTCAATGAATTCGAAAGTAAAGTTCTATGTACTGACTTGGCAGAAAATCCTAAGAAATTATGGTCTTATGTCAAAGCGGTAGGTGGATCAAAACAAAATGTCCAGACACTCTGTGACCAAAATGGTACTGAAACAGAGGATGACAGACTAAAGGCCGAAATACTAAATGTCTTTTTCCAAAGTTGTTTCACAGAGGAAGATTGCACTGTAGTTCCTTCTCTAGATTGTCGCACAGATGACAAAATGGTAGATATCGAAATAGACGACAGAGGGATAGAGAAACAATTAAAATCGCTCAAAAGAGGAAAGGCCTCTGGACCTGATGGGATACCAGTTCAATTTTACACAGAGTACGCGAAGGAACTTGCCCCCCTTCTTGCAGCGGTGTACCGTAGGTCTCTAGAAGAGCGTAGCGTTCCAAAGGATTGGAAAAGGGCACAGGTCATCCCCGTTTTCAAGAAGGGACGTCGAACAGATGTGCAGAACTATAGACCTATATCTCTAACGTCGATCAGTTGCAGAATTTTGGAACACGTATTGTGTTCGAGTATAATGACTTTTCTGGAGACTAGAAATCTACTCTGTAGGAATCAGCATGGGTTTCGAAAAAGACGGTCATGTGAAACCCAGCTCGCGCTATTCGTCCACGAGACTCAGAGGGCCATAGACACGGGTTCACAGGTAGATGCCGTGTTTCTTGACTTCCGCAAGGCGTTCGATACAGTTCCCCACAGTCGTTTAATGAACAAAGTAAGAGCATATGGACTATCAGACCAATTGTGTGATAGGATTGAGGAGTTCCTAGATAACAGGACGCAGCATGTTATTCTCAATGGAGAGAAGACTTCCGAAGTAAGAGTGATTTCAGGTGTGCCGCAGGGGAGTGTCATAGGACCGTTGCTATTCACAATATACATAAATGACCTGGTGGATGACATCGGAAGTTCACTGAGGCTTTTTGCAGATGATGCTGTGGTGTACCGAGAGGTTGTAACAATGGAAAATTGTATTGAAATGCAGGAGGATCTGCAGCGAATTGACGCATGGTGCAGGGAATGGCAATTGAATCTCAATGTAGACAAGTGTAATGTGCTGCGAATATACAGAAAGATAGATCCTTTATCATTTAGCTACAAAATAGCAGGTCAGCAACTGGAAGCAGTTAATACCATAAATTATCTGGGAGTACGCATTAGGAGTGATTTAAAATGGAATGATCATATAATGTTGATCGTCGGTAAAGCAGATGCCAGACTGAGATTCATTGGAAGAATCCTAAGGAAATGCAATCCGAAAACAAAGGAAGTAGGTTACAGTACGCTTGTTCGCCCACTGCTTGAATACTGCTCAGCAGTGTGGGATCCGTACCAGATAGGGTTGATAGAAGAGATAGAGAAGATCCAACGGAGAGCAGCGCGCTTCGTTACAGGATCATTTAGTAATCGCGAAAGCGTTACGGAGATGATAAACTCCAGTGGAAGACTCTGCAGGAGAGACGCTCAGTAGCTCGGTACGGGCTTTTGTTGAAGTTTCGAGAACATACCTTCACCGAAGAGTCAAGCAGTATATTGCTCCCTCCTACGTATATCTCGCGAAGAGACCATGAGGATAAAACCAGAGAGATTAGAGCCCACACAGAGGCATACCGACAGTCCTTCTTTCCACGAACAATACGAGACTGGAATAGAAGGGAGAACCGATAGAGGTACTGAAGGTACCCTCCGCCACACACCGTCAGGTGGCTTGCGGAGTATGGACGTAGATGTAGATATCCTATTAGACGCAGTCGTCGTCCCTCTGTTGAGTAATTTTATTTCATTTCTATCCCAGGTTTAGTTAATGCGATGTGTGTCATTTCTGCGTTAGTGCGACGGTTGAAAAGGAGGAACCGCAGTACGATTTTTCTCAATGAAAAACTGATGGAAAAAGGAATTTAGTAATTTGGCCTTCTCTTTTTAATCTCATTATGGTCTCTGGGTAGGTACTTTGACCAGTTTACTAATTAAGACAAAAATTTCATATGGTTTATTGTCAGAGTGACAGATAGAATTTTCAGAATGAAATTTTCATTCTGCAGTGGAGTGTGCGTTGATATGAAACTTCCTGGCGGATTAAAACTGTTACGGACCGACACTCGAACTCGGGACCTTTGCCTTTCACGGGCAAGTGCTCTACCATCTGAGCTACCAAAGCACAACTCACGACCGCTCCTTACAGTTTCAATTCTGCCAGTACCTCGTCTCCTACCTAGATTTCGTGATTGTTTTGAATACAGTCAGAGAGAGTCCCTTTAGTCAGCCATAGTGCCAGTAGAGTCAGTGTCGTCGTAACTGCCGTCTGCTTCACGTCTGCTGTGCAGCGAGCTACCTTAATTTAAGTATTAACTGTATTTTTCTTACTTGTCACTTCTTCTTCGGTGTGTTTTTGCTTTTAGGAAGCTTTAATTGTCGAGTGCTAGTAATAGTGTTCCATAGATTTCGTGATTGTTTTGAATACAGTCAGAGAGAGTCCCTTTAGTCAGCCATAGTGCCAGTAGAGTCAGTGTCGTCGTAACTGCCGTCTGCTTCACGTCTGCTGTGCAGCGAGCTACCTTAATTTAAGTATTAACTGTATTTTTCTTTCTTCTTCGGTGTGTTTTTGCTTTTAGGAAGCTTTAATTGTCGAGTGCTAGTAATAGTGTTCCATAGATTTCGTGATTGTTTTGAATACAGTCAGAGAGAGTCCCTTTAGTCAGCCATAGTGCCAGTAGAGTCAGTGTCGTCGTAACTGCCGTCTGCTTCACGTCTGCTGTGCAGCGAGCTACCTTAATTTAAGTATTAACTGCATTTTTCTTACTTGTCACTTCTTCTTCCGTGTGTATTTGCTTTTAGGAAGCTTTAATTGTCTGGTGCTATTAATAGTGTTCCATAGATTTCGTGTTTGTTTTGAATACAGTCAGAGTCCCTTTAGTCAGCCTTAGTGCCAGTAGAGTCAGTGTCGTCGTAACTGCCGTCTGCTTCACGTCCGCTGTGCAGCGAGCTACCTTAATTTAAGTATTAACTGCATTTTTCTTACTTGTCACTTCTTCCGTGTGTATTTGCTTTTAGGAAGCTTTAATTGTCGAGTGCTAGTAATAGTGTTCCATAGATTTCGTGTTTGTTTTGAATACAGTCAGAGAGAGTCCCTTTAGTCAACCATAGTGCCAGTAGTGCTAGTGTTTGTTTTCAATACAGTCCAGAGACAGGTAGTGCAATTTTCATTGTTTTCTACAAGAAGTGGCTAGCAACCCCCAGTTTAGTGAATAAACAGCCGCCTTTAGTGAATTAGCAGTCTAGTTAAAGGTTGAACAACTCTCTTCAGTAAATTGATTCCATAGGATGTGTGACTGCTGTGTACGGACGCAGGAGGAGCTGGCCACTGTTCGCGAACAGCTGAGCGTGTTGATGGCCGCGGTCAGCCGTCTTCAGGCTGCTGCCTCGGAGTGTAGCGGCAGTGGGGAGTCTGGTGCGTCGCAGGGTACACCCCAGGTGTTACATGCTTCACACACTGTCCCTGCTGTCGAGACATCTTCCCCGGTACCGGGCGCGGTTGGGCCACCCTCTCCCCAAGGGAAGTGGCGGGTTCAGCGGCGTTCGCGGCGCACGAGGCGGAGGGTCAATGTGGAGGCTGGCCGTGTGGCATCACCCGCTCTGCCTGTGAGTGGACATGTGGCTGCTCCTTCAGCAAGGTCCGAGCAGGCACAGGGGGGGAGGGGTTTATTAGTTATTGGGAGCTCCAACGTTAGGCGGGTGATGGAGCCCCTTAGGGAAATAGCGGGAAGGTCGGGGAAGAAGGCCAGTGTTCACTCTGTCTGCTTGCCGGGGGGCCTCATCCGAGATGTGGAGGAGGCCCTACCGGCGGCGATAGAGAGCACTGGGTGCACCCGACTGCAAATTGTTGCTCATGTCGGCACCAATGACTCCTGCCGTCTGGGTTCAGAGGTCATCCTCAGTTCGTACAGGCGGTTGGCGGAATTGGTGAAGGCGGAAAGCCTCGCTCGCGGGGTGGAATCAGAGCTAACAATTTGTAGTATCGTTCCCAGAACCGATCGCGGTCCTCTGGTTTGGAGCCGAGTGGAAGGCTTAAACCAGAGACTCAGACGATTCTGCGGAGATCTGGGGTGCAAATTTCTCGACCTCCGCTATCGGGTGGAGAAATGTAGGGTCCCCCTGAATAGGTCAGGCGTGCACTACACGCCGGAAGCGGCTACAAGGGTAGCGGAGTACGTGTGGAGTGCACATGGGGGTTTTTTAGGTTAGAGAATCCCCTCCCTAGGCCCGACAAGACGCCTCCTGAGACGCGGCAAGGTAGGAGTAGGCAAAATGCAACAGGGAATAACAATATTAATGTGCTAATAGTAAATTGCAGGAGCGTCTATAGAAAGGTCCCAGAACTGCTCTCATTAATAAACGGTCACAATGCCCATATAGTACTAGGGACAGAAAGTTGGCTGAAACCTGACGTAAACAGTAATGAAATCCTAAACTCAGATTGGAATGTATACCGTAGAGACAGGCTGAACAGTGAAGGGGGAGGCGTGTTTATAGCGATAAGAAGTGCAATAGTATCGAAGGAAATTGACGGAGATCCGAAATGTGAAATGATTTGGGTGAAGGTCACGGTTAAAGCAGGCTCAGACATGGTAATTGGATGTCTCTATAGGCCCCCTGGCTCAACAGCTGTTGTGGCTGAGCACCTGAAGGATAATTTGGAAAATATTTCGAGTAGATTTCCCCACCATGTTATAGTTCTGGGTGGAGATTTTAATTTGCCAGATATAGACTGGGAGACTCAAACGTTCATAACGGGTGGCAGGGACAAAGAATCCTGTGAAATTTTTTTAAGTGCTTTATCTGAAAACTACCTTGAGCAGTTAAACAGAGAACCGACTCGTGGGGATAACATATTAGACCTTCTGGTGACAAACAGACCCGAACTATTTGAAAAAGTTAACGCAGAACAGGGAATCAGCGATCATAAAGCGGTTACGGCATCGATGATTTCAGCCGTAAATAGGAATATTAAAAAGGGTAGGAAGATTTTTCTGTTTAGAAAAAGTGACAAAAAGCAGATTTCAGAGTACCTGTTGGCTCAACACAAAAGTTTTGTCTCAAGTACAGATAGTGTTGAGGATCAGTGGACGAAGTTCAAAACCGTCGTACATTATGCGTTAGATGAGTATGTGCCAAGCAAGATCGTAAGAGATGGGAAAGAGCCACCGTGGTACAACAACCGAGTTAGAAAACTGCTGCGGAAGCAAAGGGAACTTCACAGCAAACATAAACATAGCAAAAGCCTTGCAGACAAACAAAAATTACGCGAAGCGAAATGTAGTGTGAGGAGGGCTATGCGAGAGGCGTTCAATGAATTCGAAAGTAAAGTTCTATGTACTGACTTGGCAGAAAATCCTAAGAAATTATGGTCTTATGTCAAAGCGGTAGGTGGATCAAAACAAAATGTCCAGACACTCTGTGACCAAAATGGTACTGAAACAGAGGATGACAGACTAAAGGCCGAAATACTAAATGTCTTTTTCCAAAGTTGTTTCACAGAGGAAGATTGCACTGTAGTTCCTTCTCTAGATTGTCGCACAGATGACAAAATGGTAGATATCGAAATAGACGACAGAGGGATAGAGAAACAATTAAAATCGCTCAAAAGAGGAAAGGCCTCTGGACCTGATGGGATACCAGTTCAATTTTACACAGAGTACGCGAAGGAACTTGCCCCCCTTCTTGCAGCGGTGTACCGTAGGTCTCTAGAAGAGCGTAGCGTTCCAAAGGATTGGAAAAGGGCACAGGTCATCCCCGTTTTCAAGAAGGGACGTCGAACAGATGTGCAGAACTATAGACCTATATCTCTAACGTCGATCAGTTGCAGAATTTTGGAACACGTATTGTGTTCGAGTATAATGACTTTTCTGGAGACTAGAAATCTACTCTGTAGGAATCAGCATGGGTTTCGAAAAAGACGGTCATGTGAAACCCAGCTCGCGCTATTCGTCCACGAGACTCAGAGGGCCATAGACACGGGTTCACAGGTAGATGCCGTGTTTCTTGACTTCCGCAAGGCGTTCGATACAGTTCCCCACAGTCGTTTAATGAACAAAGTAAGAGCATATGGACTATCAGACCAATTGTGTGATAGGATTGAGGAGTTCCTAGATAACAGGACGCAGCATGTTATTCTCAATGGAGAGAAGACTTCCGAAGTAAGAGTGATTTCAGGTGTGCCGCAGGGGAGTGTCATAGGACCGTTGCTATTCACAATATACATAAATGACCTGGTGGATGACATCGGAAGTTCACTGAGGCTTTTTGCAGATGATGCTGTGGTGTACCGAGAGGTTGTAACAATGGAAAATTGTATTGAAATGCAGGAGGATCTGCAGCGAATTGACGCATGGTGCAGGGAATGGCAATTGAATCTCAATGTAGACAAGTGTAATGTGCTGCGAATATACAGAAAGATAGATCCTTTATCATTTAGCTACAAAATAGCAGGTCAGCAACTGGAAGCAGTTAATACCATAAATTATCTGGGAGTACGCATTAGGAGTGATTTAAAATGGAATGATCATATAATGTTGATCGTCGGTAAAGCAGATGCCAGACTGAGATTCATTGGAAGAATCCTAAGGAAATGCAATCCGAAAACAAAGGAAGTAGGTTACAGTACGCTTGTTCGCCCACTGCTTGAATACTGCTCAGCAGTGTGGGATCCGTACCAGATAGGGTTGATAGAAGAGATAGAGAAGATCCAACGGAGAGCAGCGCGCTTCGTTACAGGATCATTTAGTAATCGCGAAAGCGTTACGGAGATGATAAACTCCAGTGGAAGACTCTGCAGGAGAGACGCTCAGTAGCTCGGTACGGGCTTTTGTTGAAGTTTCGAGAACATACCTTCACCGAAGAGTCAAGCAGTATATTGCTCCCTCCTACGTATATCTCGCGAAGAGACCATGAGGATAAAACCAGAGAGATTAGAGCCCACACAGAGGCATACCGACAGTCCTTCTTTCCACGAACAATACGAGACTGGAATAGAAGGGAGAACCGATAGAGGTACTGAAGGTACCCTCCGCCACACACCGTCAGGTGGCTTGCGGAGTATGGACGTAGATGTAGATATCCTATTAGACGCAGTCGTCGTCCCTCTGTTGAGTAATTTTATTTCATTTCTATCCCAGGTTTAGTTAATGCGATGTGTGTCATTTCTGCGTTAGTGCGACGGTTGAAAAGGAGGAACCGCAGTACGATTTTTCTCAATGAAAAACTGATGGAAAAAGGAATTTAGTAATTTGGCCTTCTCTTTTTAATCTCATTATGGTCTCTGGGTAGGTACTTTGACCAGTTTACTAATTAAGACAAAAATTTCATATGGTTTATTGTCAGAGTGACAGATAGAATTTTCAGAATGAAATTTTCATTCTGCAGTGGAGTGTGCGTTGATATGAAACTTCCTGGCGGATTAAAACTGTTACGGACCGACACTCGAACTCGGGACCTTTGCCTTTCACGGGCAAGTGCTCTACCATCTGAGCTACCAAAGCACAACTCACGACCGCTCCTTACAGTTTCAATTCTGCCAGTACCTCGTCTCCTACCTTCCAAACTTCTGCAGAACAGCTTATGTGGAGTTTGGAAGGTAGGAGACGAGGTACTGGCAGAACTGAAGCTGTAAGGAACGGTTGTGCGTCGTGCTTTGGTAGCTCAGATGGTAGAGCACTTGCCCGCGAAAGGCTAAGGTCCCGAGTTCGAGTGTCGGTGCGGCATACAGTTTTAACCTGCCAGGAAGTTTAAGATAGAATTTTACTTTCGAATTCGTTGAACACTTCAGGTACAGCTTTCCTTACGTTCTTTTAGTTTGCGTTCAGTTTCTGTGTGTCTACGTGGCTTTGGCAACGCTTAAATCTGCTATGAAACTCTCTTTTCTTGTGGACCACCTTTCTAATACGGCTGTCGAGCCACGTCCCGTCTTTCCCACCCCTCATAACTTTGCTTGGCAATCTCTTCGTTGGTGAGAGTGCACCTAATTATAACCTATAGCGAGTGTTGAAGTAGGTTTAAAATTTCAAAAGAAAATATGAGTCGCACGTGCTCTAACTGGACGTATCCATTACACTAAGCAATCATACAACGAGGCCACGGGAGTCATATGATAAACCTTAACAAGCGAAGCAGATCGTCATCAATAATTCATCATTCGGCTGAATATAACCCTCAGAAGCGAAGGTTGTGCCCTGAATAACATTGTCCATTTCAAATCTCTTCAGTTACACGATGCCCAGGGCGATTCTTTTAGTTTTTTTGCATTACGTTTCAACACATGACGACAGTGAGAAATGTAATACTTTTTGCTAGTTTTCATTCACCCTGAGCACACGAACGGTTTTCAATTTGTTTCTTACCGAATCAGAGACTGCACAATGCTGTCGTGATCCCAGACACATATTTCGTTTTGTGAACCTTGAGTGTCTATCCTGCTGTTCCCTGTAAAGGTCGTGGAATGAAGGCATGTAGTTAATACACCGTGAAAGTGTGACCTGTTTGTAAGGTAATTAATCTTATACCTGCGTTATTCTTTAAGGTTGCTTCAAAATGTTGTTGCTTATTACGTCTGAATACTGCAAGGTCGTTAGCCAATCATGAAACAACACACAGCAAACATTTAACCCTAGTCAATTAGCAGACTTACAAGCAAACAAGACGAAAAGTGCAATGCTCGTTACCTTCACTGTACAATACGGGAACAATCGTTGAGTTTGGCGGCCGGCCAGACTGGCCGAGCGGTTCTGGGCGCTACAGTCTGGAACCGGGCGACCGCTACGTCGCAGGTTCGAATCCTGCTTCGGGCATGGATGTGTGTGATGTCCTTAGGTTAGTCAGGTTTAAGAAGTTCTAAGTTCTAGGGGACTGATGACCTCAGATGTTAAGTCCCATAGTGCTCAGAGCCATTTGAACCATTTTTCGTTGAGTTTGGCCACTGTGCACAGCGGTAACACTTTCACTGTGAGGACAACAACCTTAAGTATGCAACAGGTTATATTTATTATTAGCGGGCCGCGTAACTATGGAAAACTTTTAAAACAGTTTAAAGGATCTTGTAATTTAAATCAAGTGTGAATATATTTTATTTGCTCTGATTATTGGACATCATTCACAAGTACGATGCGATACGATATATACGATATTGCAGTGTCTGTGTTATTCTGATTACTATGCAAAGTTCCTTTGGACATGCATGCATGCACAAAAGAAAAGGCTCTGCGGCGACTACAGCCGCTGTGAAATACATTAAATGAATTCGGAATTGCGAATATGGAAAACCATCAGCCGTAGAATGGAATGACGATAATGAAAACTTGTGCCGGACCGGGACTCGAACCCGGATTTCCCGCAAGTCGCGAGCGGTCACCTTTCAATGTGACTATCCGTACACGACTGACGACCACAACCAACCTTGCAGATGTCGTCAAGCAGGCGTCTACAACCTGTGCTCGTACATCCTTTATGTATATTCCAGTACAGGTCAGGCGTTGTACTGGAAAGTCGCTTGCCCTGACATGCATGTTCAAAGGAACTTTGCATCGTAATCAGAATAACACAGGCACTGCGATATCTTACTTATCTGGCGATACCGGGCAAGCGATTTTCCAGTACAGCGTCTGACCTGTACGGGAATATACATAATGGGTGTACGAGTACAGGCTGTAGATACATGGCTGCCGAGAAATGGAAGCTTCGGTCTGACTGTGAGTCGTGCACGGATGACCAAAGGGTAAGGCGACCGCTCGCGATAAGCGGTAAATCTGGGTTCTAGTCTCGCTGCGGCACGAATTTTCGTTTTCGTCATTCCATTCTACAGTTGATGCGCTGTTGCGAATTCATTTAATGCCATTCACAAGTAGTCAACAAAGAACAAAATTTTCTAAAAACCTGGATTTAACTCACACAAAATGTGGCTAACACTGTTGGGAGGTACCAAATTATAAGTATGGAAGACAGAGTGGACAAAACGAAGCAAGTTGTCCTTATCTGGCCAGCTCGCGAATTCAATATCAGTGAGACGAAATCACAAATTAAAATCTCATTGGCAACTCAAGCTGCGTGTCGGAACAAGTAAGTAACGAACTGCACAGAGTAAAGATCGCACTGTATTAAATTTCATAACTTACCTTTCTCCAAAATCAGCAAAGCATGCGTCCATCAGCGCCAAACAACGGCCGGGTGACCAACCACACGGTGGCAACAACACGAATGCACAAACTTAGTTCTCCGTCTTCAGCTCTCTGCTTTCAAAAAACTCTACATGGAGGAGAGGACTCAATGTTGTTGCCAGTGTGATGGGCGAGAATATCGCTTTTTTCATGAAAAAACTGGGAGCGAAGTAGAATTTCACACTCTTAGCGTCCAAAACGCAGATTAACAAACTTGAGGCTGGTATTGGCCGACAGCAATGTCTCCTCGATTGGCAGGCCTCTTCGGGCCAAGCACAGTGGCAGGCTGACTCAATTCAATTGTATGACCAAAATTTCTTAGCGAAAGCTACCATGTCTCTCACACTGGGCTGGCGGTGCCACGATATCTCGACTTTCGATGTTCGTGCAGAAAAGGCAAAAATGTCATACTCAATTATTCTCTGGGGACAGCAGCGGCGGCACACCACTTTCTGCGGTCTGCCCACAAATGCACGAAGCAGGCTACAGCCTCAGCTCCGTCAAAACTGCCCGTCTCCATGGAAAGGCTCGCCTCTCTTTATGAGACTCACTGACTGCCTTCTACCGACAATAGACCACATCGAAAGTGCACCTTCCCAGCCCGAAAAACGCACAGCCTTCTTCCCAAGCCTACATATTCAGTACTCTCAACAAAATAACAATGACATTGTGGCAGAAAATGAAATAATATTGTTTAGCGATGTATGACAGTAATGTCATAACTGTATCTTGCTATGTATAACAATTAATGTTCCACCTTTAATGTCTACACCTAGTCCTAAAATGTGCTTAATAATTACAATTACACTGGATGACTGGATGAGGGAGTGGGGGAAATGGGCTGTGGCCACGTTTAAGAAACTGCTTTGTAAGGTGTCAGGCAAATCCATGAAAAACCTGACATGATAAGCAAATCCAGTAGTATGTCACATAGCTCCGAATAAATCGTGACATTAAATTAACCAAAGTAATACGAGTAACGAGTGAGCAAATGGAATACCCCAGACTAACACAAGAATGCCTAAATGCATGTCATACCTTCCCACCATGAGACAGACGCAGTTCCGAGGGGAGAAACGAGAAGCCAAGAGCAGAACCGTGTTAAGCTGGAAGGCCCTACGATAAGGGACGGACGGACGCCCACGTCGCCAGCTAACTGCTAGGACCGCACCACCCGCAAGTTTTAGCGTTAGACTTTTTCGCGTCTCTGTTACGTCAAGACCACCCCCCAGCCAATGTTAAAAGCTAGAGCCCTCAAGAAGAACAGTATAGATCTTACGATAACACAAAAAGGGCTACACCACCCGCAAGTTTTAGCGTGAGACTTTTTCGCGTCTCTGTTACGTTAGGACCACCCCTCAGCCCATGTTAAAAGATAGAGCCCTCCAGAAGAACAGTATAGATTTTACGATAACGCTAAAAGGACCACACCAGCTGCAAGTTTTAGCGTGAGACTTTTTCGCGTCTCTGTTACGTTGCAAACTTTAAAAACATTGCCCCACCACGAAAAGTATAACGTTTATCATTGGATAGACAGAATTTTTGTAGGCGGAGCTTAAGGTTAACATTGAGACCCTGACTGGTCAGATGAAAACACAGCCAGATAGTTTTTTTTAAAACCAACTTCGGTAAATTGTAGTAAGGAGAAGTTAGAGTTGAGTTGCTTCCGAGACAGCGAGGTGAGCGGAGCTGTGCTGACCGCCGCCCCCTGACGAACACCGACAGGGTAATGAACGCACGCGATGCCGCATTTTTGAGCGCATAAGGCTTCACTCAGAACTGCAGAAGTCTCATCTGTTACATCCCCTTTACGTAATACTAGTGTCGATCATCAATTGAAGCTCATGGTGTTCACATTTGCCACTTGAAGTAAAAATCTGAAACGCGATGATTTTTCTGTTATATAGTTATTGAGAAGCCACATCAGCCACTGTAATTTACGACAAGTTAGATAAGTAATTAAAGATAATTGAGGGTCACTGTAGACCATTTTGATAGTTTTCTCTCCTGTGAAACTTAATTTAAACCTAGATTATAGATGTGATATGGCATAGGTCATCCTTCGATCCATTGTAGAACTTTGAAACCCATTCAGGGAATATTCGTTCACATTTTTGTTGAACGCAGTTGGTTTTTAGCATCCTGTATTAAAACATTTCCTTTTATCAATAGTGCAATTTATAAACGATGTTTTGTGAGTAGAATAAAATTTCCAATGGTAAACTTAACTGCTTTTTCGACGTTATTTTACCAGCTAACTAAAAGTAGGAAAGCCTTGAACCCCTTCCACTAAATTTAGTTAGTATTAAGATTCCTTTACAGGGAGTGCAGTGGAGCTGACGCTGAAATTATTAAGTATTTGGTTATATCATCGCTAGACTCATTAGTCCTGAACTCTTCTGAATTCTACATGTCATGTGTGGTCTGACGTCTCCTTACCAGCAACAGGTACCAGGTTCAAACCAATCAATTCCCTAAAAAACACGCTCAGAGCGTCGTTGCGCGAAAGTGGTAGGGAGACACGATATAGAACAAACAGACACCACGCAGAATGTTTAGAGCTTTGCAATTCATCTTAAGTGATTTAGGGACACAACAACGAACCAAAATTTGGGTTAATGATGTTCAAGGAATGCGGTTGGTCGTCATTTACGACCACACACGATATTTCATCTGAGCACCTGCTAGACATCTTTTGGTGATCCGTTGAAGGCTGACAGCCGGTGGGCTTTTTTTTTTTTTTTGTGATAGGTAGAGTAGGCTGGCACGCTGGGCAAATACATTTGAATGACGATTTCACTCATTTTTAAGGTACGCAACTATTCATTACTTTCAATAAAATAACCACGAAACACTGGCAGAAACTGAAACAATATTGCTTAGCGATATTTGGTATTAATGTCACAATGAATAAATCTGTCTGTGACCAAGCCGTCTCCAAGAATTTATTACACGCCATTGGCCTAACAACCAATGGAAACCTCCCAAAACTTTGGCCAGAACCAGGGAGGATCAGACTCGAACTCAGCAACTTTTAATGACCACAAGAAGGACGTTGTGAAAGGGTCAGTTAATCCCACATTCGAATTCGGCAACTCCGTAGGGAGGTAGCACGCGGGACCGATCCTAGGTATGAGTCAACAGGCGGTGCTGTTCCTCGCCATAACCGAACTCATTAGTCCTGTGAACGACAGCAACTCGGTACATCTGAGCAGAATGACATAGAGTCTCTTTGTTTAGTTCAAGTTAGCCATCGAAGCAAAAAATATAGCAGAAAGTCACGCTTTATAACCTACTTTTAGTGATCATAGTAATATACATTTAACCTGCGATGGTTATAAATTCGAACCTTATAGAAGACTTCTTGCAACTCAGGAACATAGATGGCGCTACTGTGATAGAAATTTGTGGCATTCTGTTAAAATTATTTACAGCAGGCAGCGAAAACTTCTTTTCGCGTTTCTAACGCACTCGTGACCACGTACCGGTTCCAGAACACTATTTAAACAGGAGAACGTTATCGAGTTCTGTTAAAACAAATGGTGATGCTTTGGACAAAGATAATGAAAGATATAGGCAAAGAAGTAGATGACAATCCGATCACCGTGAGTTCAGAAATAAGGAAGGATGCCAGGTATATTCGCAATAATATTACTCATATACCGAAACTGCCAAAATCCTCGATGGAAATTCAGATTGCCTTATCGCAAACGAAAGTGAGAACCACAAAAAGTGAAGCCTTTATTGTTCTTAATAATGATATGGAAAATGGTCATGTTGTTCTCTCAACCGACTCCAGTTTACGATACCTACACCAGAAGGAAGTTATATTGACAGATGGTACTTTTCAGTGTGCAGCGAATGACTTTCCCCAGTTATTCACTGTTCTCAGTTACTCCAGAGGTTCTTACATATCATTAGTGTTCAGCCATATAATAGATAACAAGAAGGGAACATATTTGAAAATTGTACAGTGTATTCAAGATGAATATAGAAAAAGAAGTGTTTTAATCCAAAAACTTCTGACTTCGTACAGTCCATCCATGACAGTATCAAGGTTGCCTTCCCATCAGTCGAGATTTCTTGTTCTCGCTTTCATCTAGCTCAGCCTTGGTAAATATAGTTGTAATCGTTATTTTAAGAAAACTGTATTACTGTAGAACGATAAAAAGCCATAACTGGTACAGAATATTATTTACCTTCTTTAAAACACAGTAGAATACAGTTATTCCGGAAATGACGTTGTTCCTAAAATTAGCCATACATCATTCATGCTACCAAGGACTGCGTACATCGATTAAATCGCAGACCTCAAGAAACTTTTGCCTTTTAAATGTCCGAAAACATTATTTTTTCTACATGTTTCAGGTGACGAAAAATACGGACACTTTGTTTGGCTTCTATATACAAAAACCAGAAAAGTGAAAAAGGCCACTGGCTGTATTACATCTTTGAACTCAGTTATTTAAATCCACTAAATGTTCCAGATGTTGTTGCTGACCTTGTCAGCATACAGCAACAAGACCAATAACTCAGCAGATTCACAGATTATGTAACTGAAAATTACAGTGATGACGAAGAAGATGCGATATTTGTTCCGCACGGATGGACAGCAGATTACACTTACTTATGGAGAACGAGTAACGCTTGTAAAGCTTTCAGTGTTTTGTGTAATCTTCTCGCCCAAACAACTTCAAGTTTTTTAAAAGTGTGAAGCATGAACAAACAGTTATCTAAATAAGAATTAACTTTGAGAAAAATGGCCACATCACCAAAAAGGACTCAAAAACAAGGAACAGGCAATTTTCCTACAACAGAGATTAGATTTACTCACAGATGGTGAAAAAGGCACATTAGATTTTGTAAAGTGCGTTTCATGCAAAGCGGCTGTGAGCAGAACATAAGATAAAAGAAATGCAGTTGTTTTCAGGAAATATTTTTGTATATGAAATTTTTAATACAATATTCGCGTTTATGTCGAATTTGCTTCCTTTTATACGTTACTCATTGGTCCAGTATTTACAATATTCTGTGAGAGCATTGTAGATGGTGGCTGATATGGTGCACTTGGTTCGTTCAGAAAAAAATGGTTCAAATGGCTCTGAGCATTATGGGACTTAACATCTGAAGTCATCAGTCCCCTAGAACTTAGAACTACTTAGACCTAACTAACCTAAGGACATTACACACATCCAGGACCGAGACAGGACTCAAACCTGCGACCGTAACGGTCGCGCGGTTCCAGACTGAAGCGCCTAGAACCGCTCGGGCACACGGCCGGCGCTTCGTTCAGAGTTGGAAAAGTTTGCGGAGTTTGTGCAGTTGGTCCGCCACGAGCAGGTAGAAGCTGCCGAGTTCGGGCGAGCCGCCAGGGAGTGGAAACTAGTTTTAATTTAATTCTGTGAGATCATGACAGGCAAAAAATGAAATCCTAGTGTACGTGAAATCGTATTTGTTCGTGAGCACTCAGATTAAAGTTGAAGACTTTCTCGACATGTGAAGTGTACCTACGTCGTGATCAGGATATCGGCTAGTAACGTCGCGCAATTTATTAACGCGCTTGTATGCGTTTCGCACTTGTTTTCATGATCGTAACTGCACGATCGACCACACTGCCAGCATACAGCGCCGTAGTTGGCGGAAATGCGTAACTCTGCTGTCTGGCGCGCTCTCGCTTGTTGTGGCCCTCGGCATACTCTTACATCTTCGCAAATCGTGGAAATAATAGCATTCTATGCATTGCCAAATAATAACCGCTATTCTGGAATATTTAATAATGTAATCCCAATATGAATTGGCAGTAACCAAAATTGTTGTTTTGTCGTATTCCACTATATGCCTGGTGGTTAAGCAATGTTCAGCAATGGCAAATTTTGTGGGTTGCAAAAGGCGGTCCGCAGCTCGTGGTCGTGCGGTAGCGTTCTCGCATCCCACGCCCGGGTTCCCGGGTTCGATTCCCGGCGGGGTCAGGGATTTTCTCTGCCTCGTAATGACTGGGTGTTATGTGATGTCCTTAGGTTAGTTAGGTTGAAGTAGTTCCAAGTTCTAGGGGACTGATGACCATAGATGCTAAGTCCCATAGTGCTCAGAGCCGTTTGAACCATTTTTTTTTTTGCAAAAGGCGAGTACAGCGTTGATAACCTATGGAAAGTTCTTCCACGATGCGTGTAGTCTGACCTACATGGTGAATCCATGACACAAACTTTCAGGGTTGATGGAGAAAGGTATAAATGTATCAGTTTGAGGTGAGGGACTCTGGTCCGGAAACGACCGGGTCGAAAGTTATAAAAGAAAACTGTTCTGATACCTCTGACAGTGGAATACATACACCGGTAATGAAACTTCCCGGCAGATTAAAACTTTCGCGGGCAAGTGCTCTACCCGTGCTCTACTCAGTCGGTAGAGCACTTGTCGTCCGCGAAAGGCAAAGGTCCCGAGTTCGAGTCTCGGTCCGGCACACAGTTTTAATCTGCCAGGAAGTTTCGTATCAGCGCACATTCCACTGCAGAATAAAAATCTCATTCTGGATACACTGGTAATGTTGCTAAGACTGTAGGGTAGGCAACTTTCAGAGGTGGTAGTATGGACCAAAACAAGTAAAAAATGTGTAGTAAATATGGGTTCTAAAATGCACATCTTAAGAGATATGAGCACTTGTTCATCTTCAGTACTATAAAACATATCTCCCCACTGCAAGCTCTTTGGCTTCCATATTTTTGGAGGATGCTGTATGGACCAAAACAAGAGAAAAAGTGTCCAATAAATTGGGCTCTAAAATATATACTTTAAGAATTATGCACACTTGTTCAGTATATATAATATATATACATATATATGTATAAATGTATATGAGCCATACCACGTTGGCAACTAATATTATATACTCTAGCGTTCCGCAGTAATAAACCATCCTTTATCTATCCAGGAATGCTTGCCATCTCAGCAGTAAACCACTGTAATTTTACGAAGGATCCTTCCTGTCTTGAACGAGACTTTTGCAATAAACTAAAGAAAAGCTATTGGTTTTGCCGGCGTACTTACCTTCTTGCCGGCTGATGGCTTTTTTTCTCCCCTTTAACTGATAATACCTTGTTGATTGCTCGGTTGGAATATCGATTTTCCCTGAGGACTGCTCTTAGATAAGCGATCTCCTTAGGCAAACTCTCAGAATCGGAAACTATTAGTGCCGTACGTGCAAGTGTATTAAGCACACGCATGATTTGTGAGGGGCAACTCGCAGATCCGTGTGAGGGGGCTTCATTATTTCAAATATACGACAACAGATGACATTTTCTGTTGAGAGCATTTCCTCGCAATCACAACTTTCTCACAGTCTTTCTAGAGGTATCATGCAGTGAGCACGGACAGCAGCTGAGTTATAAGGATCGTTATCTAACGACTGTAACTGATATGCTTCAATCATTCCCTTAAACTGGTGAGTACATCACAAACTCTTCGACACATATCCGTACCGTTGAAACCACGCCAGTTGTGTAGTTGTTTTCTTTTTAACATGCTGACAGTGACTGCTATGACCTGAAAAAGGTCCTTCTCACATAAGCATTAGGATGAGGCTTGATGCTCTAGTAATATCCCAGAGTAACTTTATTGAAGTGATTACGAACTCCCCATCTTGTCGCGAGAGCACGCTGCTTTGCACATGCGCTCAAGCATCTTGGCCGATAGTAACAATGTTACAACACTCGTGTTGACCGATAAGTCGACTGCGAAGATGAAACTTGCACTGTAGTAAGCTTCTACGACCAGTAGTGGTACTCTGCAATCCCCACAAGCGCCACCACTTGGGATGCCACACTCTTCAGAAGTGGCGAACTGTTATCGCCACATCATAATTAGGGAAATTAGAGATTAAGAAGCCCTTAAGACTAGCAATTATATTAATTAATTTTGACTATCAATTGATTTGTGATTTTATGTGAGTTGTGAGGGTGAACGAGAGATACCAAATACGTAGTAATGATTCCCGGTATATAGCAGTTGTCTATAATTTGTGCTGGTCGCAATAACAATGAATTCAGAAGTTAGCCATTTTTTGCAGACATGGTGTTTTCCGTTGTAATGGGCAATTTATGCTAAGTTTGAATTGTCCTTCACGCTAGAAAACACCAGAGTCAACAGAGAAGCGAATTCTGGCCGTTAGAAAAACTAATCAACCTGCCAAAACTAAACTATGACAAATAGTTCCCTCTACGCATGCGGCCGTTTTCTTCAAAACTCAAGGTATTAAGTAGCACCCACAGCAAGAAATAAGCCTCAATGGAACTGCAGTTCTTCTACCGTCAAGAATCTCCATACCACATAGTCGTACCGTTTAGGCGCCATGTTGAAACGGTTCAAATGAGCTCTACAGGCACCAGAAGTGTCGAGTAGAGATTACCAGTTAGTGAGAAGAACAGTTAAGGACCTTGATGCTCGCTGGTTGCGACAATCAGATCATCGTTAATTCACGATGGTAACTCATAATTACGATCGTTTCCAGACTCATCTATGCTGCCGCTGAGGTAATCTGCCTTATTCTACTGCCACGTGCCATTATTAGACTGTATCTCGACGGCTCGCCCTCAGTTACGTGTTTTGTTTCTTCAGTTTGTGACCTCTGATTACATTTGTGTTTTTTTTATTGACAGAGCTTTGCCTACCGGCCCAGTAACAACGTTCTTCTATCCAGGCATTTTTGTCACTATTTCAGTGTTTTTTTTAACCTGTTCAATCCGTGAGCTCCATTGTTCATATGTTTGTGGATCTTTATGAAATTACATATATTTAATTGAGTCTGAGATCTTTCATGTACGTAGAATTGTGCTATCTTTTGTGGCTCTGAGCACTATGGGACTTAACTGCTGTGGTCATCAGTCCCCTAGAACTTAGAACTACTTAAACCTAACTAACCTAAGGACATCACACACATCCATGCCCGAGGCAGGATTCGAACCTGCGACCGTAGCAAATTGTGCTATCTCTCTCCGTCCTTAATTGAGAAGACAAGTTCAAACCGCGTCTGTTGTAGGAGATGAATTCGGTGCTTTAGGCACGGTCTGGACAGAAGGTAGTATAGTCGCTGCACGTTTCGAGGCCGTGCAGTTGAGAACGCTGTATCACACTGTTTCTCACCCTCCTAACAGATAACAACATCGCCGATCAATCTAAACTACTGCATGGAAAAAAAAAATCAGATTGCGTGCTGTCAGCTACGGCGAAAGAAAACTGCAGCACAATTTGCTCGATGCTGTGATGCGCTGAGAAAGAAGACGAATTCTTTCCACTCTCGGAATGAATTATGTAAAGTATCTGATGGCAGGGGCCACAAGGAGCACGCGACACGCGGGAGTCTGGCTTGGTAAGTGACTGACACACATAGCGCCTCCGCCGGGGAAAGCAGCTTTCTTCGCCGCATCTACTCCATTTCGTGAATCCACCTGCCGCTGGAAGTAGCTCGCTGCCCACAAAACAGGAGCCAGCACCACATAAGCAGTCAGGCTAACACAAGCCATTCCCAGGATTCGAGTAGAGCAACGTGACCTTACCGCCCCTTTACCACTGCCCCTGACTCCTTCTCTCTCAGCATAAAAAAGCGCGAATGTGTACGCATGCCAAAACTTTTGGGAAAAATTTTAAAGGTGCTGACGAAGGTAGAATGAGGCAGCTGGTACCCTATTTTTCAGTCAGTCTTTTAAATAGAAGCATATTCGCCTCTTTTGTGCTCCGATAGGAGCATTTTTCCGCTGATTCCCTTCTTTTCCCTGTTACAGCAGGTCGTGTCACTTAAGAAAAGAATTTCATGAGAAACTAAAATTTTGATAGTTTATTTCTGTGAAATTGAAAAAACGCAAAATTAATTTTACACCTCATATCGGATTTTGGCCGCACAAAAACTTTGTATTTGCTTCAGTACTACAACATGGGGTTAACAGAGCCCTTATGATGGTAACGGAGACACTTTACAGCATGTTTCACTTTATAAACTACGTTTTTCGCTTCACACCGCATTTTACGCGCACAAATTGTGTAACTTTGAACATCTGTACTTTGGAAACGGATAACATCAAGAAAGGTTTCGAGGATGTTCAAGATCGGGATCTGAAGCATATATTGCAAACATTACAGCCATTTGCTGTGCATAGCCGCCTTGAAGTCCACGGATAGATTTTAGTACCCCAAAAGCAAGTTTTTGGGTGTTTATTGATAACGGATAGAGATTTTTAAAAACGGGAAGATGTTACTTCTAGATAAGTGCCTAGAGAATACACCGTTTAAATTTAATCAATTTGCTTCTTTTAGTTGTTAAGCTATCCGCTGTTGACGGCGAAAAAAATGTTGAAAAACGCTTCTTTCGCGTTTTCTCAGGAACCACCCATGAAATAAGTGGTGCCTACATAAGCTTCTTTCGCGTTTTCTCAGGAACCGCCCATGAAATAAGTGGTACCTACATAAACTCCTTAAGGAGCATGGTAGACCGCGTCTAATGCAAAAAGAACAAAGAGATGGGCTCCATTTGCCTAAGTTGGAAGAAGCATGTAATACTGTACTGTAGGGTAGTTACCGCATGACGATCCTTCTGTTAGATATACAAATGGTCTCTAGCCCAAGGGCTATTGAAAACACGTGAACCTACTTTTCTATCCCCAGCAGAACACGAGGTATGAGTCCCAGAAAAAAACTTTTTATGGATGGAGTTTTGGATCATATTGGTGGCGTGTGCTGTTGCATGTGTACCGATTCCGACCAGAGCAAATATTGCTACGGTACATTATATTCATCTCACTTCTCTTTTCATACACGTTTACGAAGGGACTATGTATGTTCACCCCCCCCCCCTCCCCCTCCGCGGCTAATATTTCTCTCTCTTTGAAGCTAATCAAATGGATTGTATATTACCGTTTTATCCTCACTGAATCAATAGAAACTAATCTATTTTGAAGTTTCTTTCTCTCTGCATCGCACTAAGTTAAAAATCTATCGTAGCCAATACAGGTAACGGACGCAAGTACGCTGGTGATAGACCTAGAGTTAGTCGGTTTGAAGTCTGCTACAGCAAGAGATTTTCGTCAACGCAAGCTGTACAAGAAAGGAAAGAGAGGTGATGCCCTGGAGTTCATGAACAACAGACTTCATTGAGATGTAGTTACGCAAATATGATGAACTAAATTGTAAACCTTTCCTCATTGCCTTAGATTGATTTTATCGCGAATCTCTCACCCAGCGCAAAGTCCCAAGCGACTGGAAAAAAGCGCAGGTGACTCCTGTAAATAAGAAGGATAAAATAACGGATCCGTAAAATTACAAACTAATATTCTCCAGATTGGTTTGCTGTAGAATTCTTGGACATATTCTCAGTTCAAATCTAATAAATTTACTTGAGACGCAAAAGCTTCTGTCCACGAATCTGCACAGTTATAGGAAGCATAGCTCGTGTGAAACTCAGCTTGCTTCAACTTTCCCTTTTGTCGCGTGATATCCTGCGAACCATGGATGAAGGGCAACAGGCAGATTCCATATTTCTAGATTTCTGAAAAGCATTTGACTCGCTATTATTTTCATCATGGCAGCAACACCAGGAACCGTTACGAAATTGTCTCGAATGAAAAACAGCCCACAGTTGTACTAATTATGTTTATTCTAAACCTTGACCATGGTTTCTGCTAAAATAATATAGCCTTCTTCAGAAATCCTAAAAAGTGATCAAAATACACTACTGGCCATTAAAACTGCTACACCAAGAATATATTATACTAGAACTGACATGTGATAACATTTTCACGCCATTTGGGTGCATAGATCCTGAGAAATCAGTACCCAGAGCAACCACCTCTGGCCGTAATAACGTTCTTGATACGCCTGGGCATTGAATCAAACAGAACTTGGATGGTGTGTACAGGTACAGCTGCCCATCCAGCTTCAACACGACACCACAGTTCATCAAGAGTAGTGACCGGCGTATTGTGACTAGCCAGTTCCTCGGCCACCATTGACCAGATGTTTTCAGTTGGTGAGAGATCTGGAGAATGTGCTGGCCAGGGCAGCAGTCGAACATTTTCTGTATCCAGAAAGACCCGTATAGGACCTGCAACATGCGGTCGTGCATTATTCTGCTGAAATGTAGGGTTTCGCAGGGATCGAATGAAGGGTAGAGCCACGGGTCGTAACACATCTGAAATGTAACGTCCACTGTTCAAAGTGCCGTCAATGCGAACAAGAGGTGACCGAGACGTGTAACCAATGGCACCCCATACCATCACGCCGGGTGATACGCCAGTATGGCGATGACGAATACACGCTTCCAATGAGCGTTCACCGCGATGTCGCCAAACACGGATGCGACCATCATGATGCTGTAAACAGAACCTGGATTGATCCGAAAAAATGACGTTTTGCCATTAATGCACCCAGGTTCGTCGTTGAGTACACCGTCGCAGGCGCTCCTGTCTGTGATGCAGCGTCAAGGGGACCGCAGCCATGGTCTCCGAGGTGATAGTCCATGCTGCTGAAAACGTCGTCGAACTGTTCGTGCAGATGGTTGTTGTTATGCAAACGTCCCCGTCTGTTGACTTAGGGATGGAGACGTGGCTGCACGATCCGTTACAGCCATGCGGATAAGATGCCTGTCATCTCGACTGCTAGCGATACGATGCCGTTGGGATCCAGCACGGCGTTCCGTATTACCCTCCTGAACCCACCGATTCCATATTCTGCTAACAGTCATTGGATCTTGACCAACGCGAGCAGCAATGTCGCGTTACGATAAACCGCAACCGCGATAGGCTACAATCCGGCCTTTATCAAAGTCGGAAACGTGATGGTACGCATTTATCATCCTTACACGAGGCATCACAATAACGTTTCACCAGGCAACGCCGGTCAACTGCTGTTTGTGTATGAGAAACCGGTTGGAAACTTTCCTCATGTCAGCACGTTGTACGTGTCGCCACCGGCCCCAACCTTGTGTGAATACTTGAAAAGCTAATCATTTGAATATCACAGCATCTTCTTCTTGTCGGTTAAATTTCGCGTCTGTAGCACGTCATCTTCGTGGTGTAGCAATTTTAATGGCCAGTAGTGTAACATCTAGACCAGTAATACAATCTACACATAAACCTCTAAAATTACGTATGAGATAACATATTACTTACATAACCTTTTAAAAATGAAAAATGTCTTAGCCCAGCGGCTGCGTCAAGATCAATAAAATAAAATAACTTCAACAGACATAAGCCTGTTTCCATCATGAGTAAAATTACATGTGGCACCGTATGTCCTCCGCCACTACATCTGTTATACTAGGCGCACGGTCGTCAAATGTGCTACATCCTGCGCGCCATATGTGGCGCTCCCCACATTGAGCTACAACGTACCGTTTATCAGGAAACTAGTTGATATCTACGATAAAATATTAATAACAAGCCTACAAGTGCAACTGAAGGTTAGCCGAGCGATCTAAGGCGCTGCAGTCATGGACTGTGCGGCTGATCCCGGCGGAGGTTCGAGTGCTCCCTCGGGCATTGGTGTGTGTGTTTGTCCTTAGGATAATTTAGGTTAAGTAGTGTGTAAGCTTAGGGACTGATGACCTTAGTAGTTAAGTCCCATAAGATTTCACACACATTTGTACATTTTTTTTGCAACTGAAGGACTATATACTTATGACTGTCCAACAGTTAAAATGCTGTTGCATACGATCATTAAAGTGGTCATTGACAAATTCATATAACAAAGTTTGCATCACTATTTGAAGCATCATTCAAAAACGGGGCTATTATATGCAAATAAAACTCCAGCTTACATTATACGCTCTAACAGCTTATAACCGAGCGAGGTGGCGCAGTGGTTAGACACTGGACTCACATTCGGGAGGACGACGGTTCAATCCCGCGTCCGGCCATCCTGATTTCGGTTTTCCGTGATTTCCCTAAATCGCTCCAGGCAAATGCCGGGATGGTTCCTTTCAAAGGGCACGGCCGACTTCCTTCCCCGTCCTTCCCTAATCCGATGAGACCGATGACCTCGCTGTCTGGTCTCCTTCCCCAAAAACAACCAACCAACAATCTAACAGCTTATAGGGATAATTCTACCAGCCGACCTTAGTCGTTGTACATAGGTACACTACTAATGAATGACGATAATTCTACGAATAGCAGTCTAGTGCATAAGTGCGGTAACATGGGATAAGGCAATGAAAGACTCAAACTACTGTTAACATAATAACAGCTCATGGCTCTTTACGACAATTTCTTATTGGAGCATTGTCCTAAAACAGTAGTTTATCTCAAATAATCATATAATAATATTGCACAATCGAGTCACCACTAGTGCCTATCCGCTATGCCCAATATGGCCTGAAAACCTTCAAGGAAGCTGGAACTTTTCAAATAACACTGATCATTCAGTAAATTCCTATTGTCACACATTTTGTGCTTATATATCTGCACCTCCTCCAGTGAATCTAATTTCATAGCCTTGGCTTCTTTACACAATAGCTCGGTGTCATTAACAGGTTGGGGTGTATGTCTTTCTTCAGTAATGTGTTCGGCAAATGTTAACCCATTTATTCCTACCCATCCTCAACGGCATATGTTCTTTATATCTTATGGCTATAGATCTACCCGTCTGCCCTATGTAATACGCCGGGCAATCATTACATTTCAATTTATAAACTCCTGACTGCAATAGCTTATTATAATTGTTATTGCTACAACATACAAAATTCCGTTTCAAGCTATTGTTGGTGGAAAATGCTACTCTACAGTCGTGTTTTTGGAGCAAACGTTACATTTTATACGATATGTTACATAGAAACGGAATAGCTATAAATCACTTACGTTCATCCCTGTTGCTCACGGACCGCCTCAACGTGGAAACTGTCTTTCTCGTTTTGCGCTCAATTATATGATCAACTATGTTGGGGCTATAACCGTTATTACCGGCAATCTCTTTTAGGTTAAACATTTCTTTTCGAAAGTTATCCTGGGTAAGAGGTAAATTTACTGCCCTGTGTACACTCGAATTGAAAAAAGCCGTTTTCTGCTCCCACGGATGCGACGACCCGTTGGGAATGACGCAATCCGCAAACGTAGGCTTTCGATAAATATTAAACTCTGTCCCATCGTTGACAATCGATAACGTCAAATCCAAGTAATTAATCTCTCTATTATTATTCTCTAGTTCCATTGTGAATTTCATTTTTTCGAACTGAAATGAGTATGTAACTGCTCTAGTTCCTTATGGGACCACAAACAACAAATCACCAACATATCGTGCATAGAATCTAATGTTATCTTAAACGTCGATAACGGTGTTGAAAAAACTGGTTTCTTTTGAATTAATAAAAATGTCGGCCATAATCCCAGCAAGCGGGCAGCCCAGGGCCAGGCCATACGGTTGCTCATCAATCTTCCCATTAATTTCAAAATAATTGTACTTGAGCGTTATACGTAGCAACGTCATCATCTCAGTGGTTTCCTGCGCTGTTATTTTTTTATGATACTGTAGGTTTCATTCTATGATATCGAGAGTGATGTCAACTGGGACATTGGAATATAAATTAACTATGTCGAACGACACTTAGTCATAGAAGAGCATGAGATAGTTCTAAGGCTCTCTACTAACTCCCAGGAATTTTTTATCGAGTAATCATGTTCGAACACACACACTTCCTTTAACTTATTTTGCAGAAAACCAGCTAATTTATGATGAGCACTATGGGAACTGTCGACAATCAGACGAATCGGATGGTCCTTTTTATGAACCTTAAATTGGCTACGTAACTTAGGTGGCTTCGGATTCATGTTCATTAATGTCTTTTTGTGTGCGCCCATAAGGCATTTTGTTTTACTAAGAGCATCCCTGATGCCTTTTTGCAAACTATTTGTGGGGTCTACCTCGAGTTGTACAATTTTATTCACATTGAAAAATTTCATGGTCTTGTCAATATACTCGTTAAAATACGATACAATAACTGAGTTTCCCTTGTCAGCCTTGGTGATAATGGCCTCATGTTGCTTCAACTTCATATTAATATCCCTTATAATCCTATATTCTTCATTATTTTTGCTAACCTTCTTACGTTCTTTTTCTATTAATTTTGAACATTGATGTGCATCGTCATCAACTTAGGTGTAACATTATATTTAAGCCCATTGTTTAACAAGTTCTTTTCTGTGGAAGAAAACGTGATTTCTGTTTTATTAACAACCCTTTCGTAGAACTTTATCTCACTCCTCTGTACATTACATGGCTTCCTAGGTTTCTCTCTACTAACCAACTGAGCCAGTTTTTTCTCATGCCTAATCGCGATTTCCTCCTTACGATTCTGCAGCCATTCATTAACAAAAGGCCAGAAACTATTAATTTGAAAATTATACACTTCCTTGAAAGCTTTCGTTAGTGACAAATACAAATGGTATGAAGCTTCATTCAAACGATCCTTAACGATATGTAACTCAGCTATTCTACTCTCTAGAACCAAATTCTCCATTTTAGTTCTTATGTTAGACGCCTCATAAGACCGTTTGTAGTTGACGAATTCCTTCACAAACTTGGGCAACACACTTCTCCCCTTCCACTCTTTAATGTATTTTATTGCCATTCCTGTTTTCAGAATTTTTAAAGACGTCTCCATATACCTATATGCTGCCTTCACTACCTGAACTCGGTGTTCCACTGCAGACAGTTATGAGCGTACGGAATAGGTTCAAAGATATATGAGTGGTTCGAAGACTTCATAAGTAACAGAACCTAGTACGTTGCCCTCGACGGCGAGTGTTCATCAGAGACAAAGCTATCGCCAGGAATGCCCCAGGGAAGTGTAATAGGACCACTGTTATTTTCTGTCTACATAAATTGTCTGGCGGACAGGGTGAACAGCAGGAATCTCCGAATGTTTCCTGATGAGGCTGTAGCGACCAGAAATGTGCCGTCGTTGAGTGGCTGTAGGAGAATACAAGATGACTTAGACAAAATTTCTAGTTGGTGAGATCAATGGCAATCTAAATGTAGAAAAATGTAAGTTAATGAGGATGAGTAGGGAAAACAAACCCGTACTTTTCGAATACAGCATTAGTAGTATCCTGTTTGACGCAGTCACGTCGATTAAATATCAAGGTATAACGTAGCAAATAGATACGAAATGGAAAGAGCATGTTAGAATTTTAATAGGGAAGGCGATTAGTCGACTTCGGAATTGGCAGAATTTTAGGAAACTGTGGCTCACCGTAAAAGAGACCGCATATAGGCAACTAGTGCGACCTATACTTGAATACTGCTCGAGTGCTTGGGATTCGCACCAGGTCGGAGTGAAGGAAGACATGAAGCAATTCAGAGGTAGACTGCTAGATTTGGTGTTGCTAGTTTCGAACAACAGATAGGTTTTACGGAAATGTTTGGAGAACACATTTCGAGGAACACTACTCAGAAAATTTAGAGAATCGACGTTTGAAGTTGACTAGGGAATGATTCTGCTGCCCTCAACGCACATTTCGCGTAAGGTCCAAAAATATAAGATAAGAGAATTTAGGGTCGTACGGAGGCATACATACAGTGGTTTTTCAGTCGTTCTACACTGACGGAAAAAAATCGCAAAGTAAACGTTAGTTGGTAGGCGTGTTTTTGCAACGGGAAGATGAGTCTATTCAAATTTCGCGCCGGTCGCATAAGAGTTGCGCCACTATCAAGATGGATCAACAGGCATTACATGTACTGATCAAAAATGATAGTTTATTGAGAATGGCTAGTTTCTAGCTGAAATCTAGATCTGCCAATAAAGTTGAAAAAGGACGACTGGCAGCTGAAATCTGTTATTTAAAAGTAGTTTTTAAATAGTCGCTATAACCGTCGTGAGTGTTAGTTACCTTTGAAATCGGACGTGGTGAGCTGATGTTAGTCAAGAATTCCTGTAAGGCGACAAAGAAGCCATGATCAACACCTCACTGAGTCTGAACGAGGTTGTGTAATTGGGGCTTCGAGAAGCTATATGTCCGCTCTGCGATACTACAGAAAGACTTGGCAGGAGTGTAGCCACTGTGCATGACTGCTGGCAGTGGTGTTCACGAGAATGTACGGTACCAAGGTGACCGGGCTCCGGACGGCCACGTGGCACTATGGAGAGGGAGGACGACCATCGTGCTTGGTGTATGGCTTAGGAGCATCGAACTGCATCTTCAGCAGCAACTTGAGAAGCAGTTGGCGCCACAGTGACACAAAGAACTGTAACAAATCGTTTACTTGAAGGACAGCTCCGAGCCAGACGGTCTGTGACGTACATTCCAGTTGAGGGGCGGAGGGGAGGAGATTAGTGCTTAACATCTCGTCATTAGCGACGGCGGATTAGGGAAGGAAATTGGCAAATGCCTTTCCAAAGGAACCATCCTGGTTTTTACCTGAAGCGATCCAGGTAAATCACGGAAAACCTAAATCAGGAAGGCCCGACGCGGGTTTGAACCGTCGTCCTCCCGTATGCGGGTCCAGCAAGTGAGAGGTATGTGGTGATTTCTGATGAAAGATGTTTCTGCCTCAGTGCAAAGATGGCCCTGTATGGTTAGGAGGAGGCCAGTTGAGGACCTCCAGCCAATCTGTCTGCGTGCTAGATACACTGGTCCTACAACTGCAGTTACGGTCTGGATTGCGATTTCGTACTAGAGCAGAAGCACTCTTGTGGTTATGCCACGTACCCTGACTGCAAAACAGTACGTCAATATGGTGATTCGACGTGTTGGGCTGCCAGTCATGAATAGTATTCCTGAGGGTGTTTTCCAACAGAAAAAGGTTCGCCCACATACTGTAGTTGTAACTCAACATGGTCTACAGAGTGCTGACATGTTGCCTTGGCCTGCTCGATCATCATATCTACCTCCAATCGAGCACATGTGGAACATCCATCACAACTCCAGCGTCATCCACATCCAGCATGAACTATCCCTGTATTGACCGAACAAGAGCAACAGGCATCGAACTCCATCCCACAAACTGTCATCCTGCACCTGTAGGACACAATGCAAGCACGTTTGCACGCTTGCATTCAACATTCTGCCGGTTACACCGGTTATTAATATACCGGCATTTCACATTTGCAAGGACTCAAATGTCCGCCCCGAGAGCTTAGTGGTCAGAGTGACGAATTGCCGTCCTACGGGCCCGGGTTCGATTCCCGACTGGGTCGAAGATTTTCTCCGCTCAGTGACTGGATGTTGTGTTATCGTCATCATTTCATCCCCATCTGGCGCGCAGGTCGCCCAACGTGGCGTCGAACGTAGTAAGACCTGTACCAATGGAGCCGGATCTGCCCCTCAAGGGGCCTCCCGGCCAATGACGCCAAACGCTCATTTCATTTCCAATGGCTTACATTAACCTATGGTCTTGCAATGTTAATCACTTAAATGCGTTAGCTAGAGAAATCTACTCCGGAAATTTCAGCCGGCCGCTGTGACAGAGCGGTTCTAGGCGCTTCAGTCCGGAACCGCGCGACTGCTACGGTCGCAGGTTCGAATCCTGCCTCGGGCATGAATGTGTGTGATGTCCTTAGGTTGGTTATGTTTAAGTAGTTCTAAGTTCTAGGAGACTGATGACCTCAGATTTAAGTCCCATAGTGCTCAGAACCATTTGAACCATAGTGCTTAGAGCCATTTGCACCATTTGAACAGAAATTTCATTACTATACATTAATTATTTTTTGGTGTTGCTTTTTTTTGGTCAGTGTATTTGCGAGTGGAACAGGAGAGGAAATGACTAGTAGTGGTACATGGTACGGTGGCTTACGGAGTACGTATGTAGATGTAGACGTGAGACTGTGTGACTATGTTGTGGTAGCCGTCCTCCGGCTGGAGAGTTTCACTTCCGCTGTTATTCCAGCGAGTGGTCTGTATGCCGCACTCCCTTTCCTTTCATTCTATACTCATCCATAACGACAAAAACACATGAGTAAATAGCACAAGCACACTACAGTATAGAGATGGTAACTACACATTTCAGAGACAGATCACCGGAGACAGCTGTAAACTGCCTCCGACCTTACTCGGGGCAACTTTGCTAGATTCTCGCTTTGCTAACAGCTGTCATTGCCCGTATATGGGACTAACTTCGACTTTTGACGAAGCTAAAACTTCTGCCTTAACTCAGCAAAATATGGATGAAGTCGCGTCCTGCGTGAACGACAAAGCGACTGACAGCGTGCGATCTCTGGATGCGCGAATTTTCAGTTACAAGCAGCAGCATCGCCGACATACGCGGGTATTTTGCGTGCAGACTACGCTGGTGTGCATAATTTAAGGTCGAGATAGATAAAGTAACATAACATATTAATAACTCGGTGGGAATGAATGAAAGTGCAAGAGTATGCTGCTACAGGTCTCCCAGTCGTGCACAGAGAGCTGGATGTAACATGGAGTGAGGTCAGCGTGACTATAGTGTCGAAAGACAAGTGTGTGTCAATCATCGAACAGTTATGGTGCATCGTGGTGGTGTTCTTCATTACAACGTAGCCTGGAGGCAACAATTCGATGTCTTCACAAGCAGAAGAATCATCGGAAAGCTTGATGAAGGATGACGTGTGACGAGCGTAATCCAGGGGTTTGGTATTGCTCCCAGCATTGTTTCATGTGCACAAGGAGCCTTCCGAACCACAGGCGCTTTTGCCCGACGGAGAGAAGACAATCGACCACAGTCAACTATAGCAGCAGATCATCGCGATATTGTACAACAGGCAAAACGGGAACCACGTGAAACAGCGGGTGCGATTGCAAACCACATTTAACTGTACTGCAAGGCACGCAATCTCGCGCTCACAGTAGCACAGCGACTGCAAGGGGGTGGTTTCTTTGACTGGCGACCAATACTCTTTCTGTTGACACCTGCACATCGTCGGAATCTTTTGAGTTGGTGCCAAGAGCATAGGGACTGGATCAACAAGGAGTGGCTTCACGTGCTCTTCTCGGATGAAAGCAGATTCCGTCTGAGAGAGGTAGGAAACCGTAATGCACCCAAGAACATCGACGAACATGATCGTTTCGGTTGTCCAGATGTTATGATGTGGGGAGGCATAATGTTGCCTTGGCAATATTGACCACCAAGTCCATGTACACGGTATACCCACCGGTCAACGTTATTGTAACGCTGTACTGCTTCCTCATAGACGTCTTTTCAGGGGTGCATCCTATCTATGTGTCTATGTATCTTTCTATATCATATCCCGAAAGAATGAACACGAACAGTCACAACCGCAAAAAATTTCTTTTTTATGAGGTTGCCGTTTCAGTCTGTTTTAGACCATCTTTAGACCTACCACCATGTTGATAGACGGTGGTGGTGAAAGGAGCAGGCGCTATGTCTTCACGCTAGCGTTCGTGGAGACATCTTGGTGGTAGGTCTGAAGATGGTCTAAAACAGACCGAAACGGTAAAAAAAGGTTCAAATGGATCTGAGCACTATGGGACTTAACTTCTGAGGTCATCAGTCCCCTAGAACTTAGAACTACTTAAACCTAACTAACCTAAGGACATAACACACATCCATGCCCGAGACAGGATTCGAACCTGCGACCGTAGCGGTCGTGCGGTTCCAGACTGTAGCGTCTAAAACCGCTCGGTCACTCTGGCCGGCCCGAAACGTAAACCTCATAAAAAAGAGAAGTTATTTGCGGTTGTGACTGTTCACGTTCTTTCCTAAGTAATAAAAAACTGCTGTTCTCCAAGAGACATATTCTCAAAAATTACGTACCCCGAAAGCTACCTAATGGTGTATGGTGGAGGGCAATTCTGGTACCACTAACTGATACCCGCTACACCCTTTTTCACTAGCGAATGGCACCTGCGTAGAATGATTGTCAGTAAGCCTCTGTACAGGCTCTAATTTCTCGAATTTTCTCGTCGCGGTCATTACGCGAGATGTATGTGACAGAAAGAATGTGTTTTCCAACTCATCCTGGAAAGCGCTCTTTCGAAATTCCAATAGTAAACCTCTCCGTGATGCGCAACGCCTCTCTTGTAGCATCTGCTAATGGAGTTTATTCAGTGTCTCGGTAACGATCTCGCGCCGACTAAATGATCCCGTGACGAAACGCGCCGCTCTTCGTTGTATCTTCGCTATCTTTTCTATCAGTCCTACCCAGTAAGAATCCCACATTGATGAACAGCACTCAAGAATCGGTCGAAAAAGCGCCTAATGAACCACTTCCTTCGCGGATGGGTTACATTTCCTTGCGAGTCTTCCTATGGCTCGCAGTCTGGCACCTGCTTCTCCTATCGCTTGTTTTATATAGTCATTCCACTCAAGGTTGCTCTGGATATTTACCCCCAGATACTTTACGGCAGATACTTTTTCAAGGAGTTTCTGATCAGTAGTGTAGTTGTACAGTAGTGGGTTCTCTTTTCCCATGTAGGCGGAATATTTTACATTCATTTGCCTTCAGGGACAACTGCCAGAGCCTGCATCATTCATCAGTCCTGTGCACGTCGTTCTGCAAATCAGTATTGTCATCTGGCGTTGTTACTTTGTTATGGGCAACCGCATCGTCTGCGAGCAGTCTAAAAGGGCATCCGACCCTTTCTACTTGATCATTTACACACATTGTAAACAGTAACGGTGCTATCACACTTTCTTAGGGTACTCCGGAAATTACCTTTACATCTGTAGATTTTGTTACATTAAGAGCAACAAGTTGAGTTATATTTGCAAGGAAGTCTTGAATCCAGTTGGAAATCTGGTGCGATACTCGATAAGCTCGTATTTTTTTCACTAAAGATCAGTGCGAGACAGTGTCAAATACCTTCCTGAATTCAAGGAACATGGCCCCAAGCTGAGCGCCATTGTCTAAAGTATTGAACCCGACTTCATTTTGACAATGCGCGACGTCATAGAACTATGCAGCAGGAGGAGCTCTTTAAACGAAATGGACTGGCATGCCTGTCCGACTGGCTTAAAGGCCCTCGAGCTCGTGTGGGATGCGTCGGGAAGATGTGTTGCGAAACGTCTACATGCAGCAACAGTAGAGGATCACTGCTGGTTGTGGCTCAAAGCACTGACAGCGTTCCAGGAATTCTGACATCGCATTCAGACAATTGAGCCAAGGACATGACATCATGGCTCCTGGAATTTTGATATCATCCTGTTATTAGCCTGTGAAGGCCATCCCCAAACTGCGCTCACTGCTTCCCACACCCCCTGCCCACCGCGAACCTGCCTCTGCAACCTCTGCCCCAGCTCACTGACGTCATCGTGCTGTCTGTCAGTTGTGTGCAAGCTTGGACACCTATCCTTCAAGCGATTTCAATTTTTATAATTAGATTGCGAGAGTATCATCATTTGCTGTATGTACTTTGTCCAGTATGAAAAGTCGCCAGCAGCAGTTATCAGCTGGAAACGAGAAGGCTACCAGTAGGTGTTTTGTCCATCCACCTTTAATTATGATTATTATTATTATGTATGTGTTTTGTTATACTTATGGATTTGTTATTATTGTTGCAGATGAGGACACACTGACATTCCTGCCTGAGCCACAGCAGCAGCAGCAACCAGTCAATGCCCACAATATGTCTTCCCAACCTGGTGTCATTTGACTATGGCGTAGCACAGCCGCTGCAGCTACCAGAACCTGAGTGTACTAGCAGAATACTGATATTCACCAATAGATACAATTTGTGTGCAAATTGATCTAAACATGTGAATGTAGGCGTAGCACCCCACAGCGAATTTAGTGTGATGATTGAGATTGAGAGCATTCAGCGTCATGGTACCAGAGTGAAGTACACGTGGTGCAAATGGGACTACATGAGTAGTACGATAGAGTTCATAGATAGAAAGATTATGACTGAATATAACCCATTACATATTCCTACTAATACTAGCATGTTAAATGGTGAGGTGTCTAGTGTCGATACGTACGGAGTAGCAGTGCCTGAATTAAAACCTGAAGGTGCAGTCATATACATTAAAATTTGAACAAACTGTATAACGTTTTACTGATTCCGGCAGACGGACCAAGCTGCTGGTGTCCTTACATTAGGCTGCATACTGTGACTTTATTAACTACTTGTGTGGGTATAGTGTAAGTGTAGATCAATTAGAACAGTGTATAAATGTCTGTGTTCATCCAACACCAAAATATGTATCTGAAAGCCCTATAAGCATAAAATCTGTGGAGCCTGAATTTGCTGATGGTAGGTCTATGTACGTAATTGCACCTTCAGTCTGAATACTATTCAGACCGAATTCAAGACACATAAATTTGTACAGTACTGAAAAAGTGAGTGACTGTGTGTGTGTGTGTGTGTGTGTGTGTGTGTGTGTGTGTGTGTGTGTGTGTGTGTGTGTGTGCAAATAAAATATTTTCTACAAAAATAATTGTTTTTATTTGTTTCCACTTGAGGGCTGTTTTGCATACCGCTATGACGCTTAAGTCCGATTTCGAGTGACCTACAATGATAGAAAGCATTCTATTTTACCATGCAAATTAACTAAAGGAAATAATGTCGTACAATGGGAACGGCTTACTGAATGGAAATTGACGGGAGTGGCTCAATCAGATTGGCAACATGGATACACCACCATGCACAGAGATATATTAATGAGAGAACTATCATCTAATCTATAACAGGAACAAGAACCACATTTATTATCGTAAAGTAAAACACATTAGTTACCCATGGGTATAAACAACTGAACACTGAATAATTGGACAAGGGGTTTCTAACGGTTAACTGCAATTTTGGTACAGCTGTGTGGACACGATAAATGCAAAGTGATGGTGATGATACACTAATACGACCAGTGACTGTAAGCATGGTTACTAAATTACGGGAAGAGCACAGAAAAATAGGGTCAAACAACGGTGAGGTCGCCAAACTGCATATTAAAAGCAAACTAGCTGTTTGCAAAGTATTAAAGTGAAAGAACTAGCTCTGAAAGGAGTGAATTAATATCGTGTCCCTTTGGAACTGACGATTGCAAAAATGGTGCATCTTTCCATACTCCTAGTGTAATGCGGAAGACAGTGGCAGTTGCAGCTAACTGTTCACAGTTCAGCTCTCTTTGTGCCCTCAGTGCTCAGTAAGGCCCGCGAGGAAAACAGCCCGTGGCGCGTCTATCATCACGTACACTGCAGGTCTTTCGAGTGCCAGCAGTTGCCTCTGCTTGGGAGCGAGTAACGATTTCAGATGAGTTTAATAATTCTTGGCTGCGTGTTTAAATGCATGCAGGCTCTAGACAGCAGATGACAAAGTTAAGACCTACAGTGGATGCCTGTTCAATTCCCGTAGGCCCTACACGGAGCCGAACATCTGTGAAGTGTGGCGGACAAGCTGACCAGTGTAACATCACAAGTTCGTTGCGGAGCCCGTATTTCTTGTGGGCCCCGGTACTCAGGCGAAGACATCGTTCTCTGCAGCTGCAAGGCTCAGCTCATCAGTCACACATCAACCTCTGGAATTACTGTTCAAACTCCTAACATGAAGTCATCACCCTTCCATCACTTAGCGCGAAGTGTTCTCTTTCTCAGTGCTCTGTAACTTGGTTGCCTTCCGCTCAAAAATGGTTCAAATGGCTCTAAGCACTATGGGACTTAACATCTGAGGTTAGCAGTCCCCTAGGACATCACACACATCCATGCCCGAGACAGGATTCGAACCTGCGACCGTAGCAGCAGCGAGGTTCCGGACTGAAGCGCCTAGAATGGCTCGGCCACAGCGACCGGCTACTGCCTTCCGCCAGAGCAGGAACTCACTGGCAAATAATAACAAAGATTGCGAGTTCCGTCCAATCAGACTCAAGTAAAGATGTCAATCTCCTACTCTTTCGGATTTTTTATAATTTCAACCAATAGTGCTCTGAGGTGAGGGAGGAAGGCAGAGAATCTCTCCCACTACGTGGCATGTAAGGAGCCTCACATATCAGCAAGGCTGAGAAACTGCATGCTCTATGAAAAAACAAAATAAGACCCAAAGAGGGCGCTCCATTCTCAAAGTTTAAACGGAACTTTAAGTCGAGGCAACGCAACGAAAATTCACGTGGTCCTCTGGGAAGCAACACCTGGCTAGAGATTGTCTTATCTTACTAAAAGGGTTCTGCCAAGAATATGGTTTTTTCGATAGGCGACTCTCCCAAATCCTGCCTGGAGGGTGTTGAGTGAATACACTGAATGCTTGTTCGTTTACCTGCGACTGCGAATTCGCCTCGGCTTTGGAACATTTTTATGGTGGCCATCTCTTCTTAAAACGATTCTTATCTATTGCTAGCCAGCACTTAGGCTCCCAACTCAGCAGTTCCTCCACTGCACTAAAAAGAAGGAAGCAGAAAGGAATAAAAGAACGGTCACTGCAGGTAGTGAATCTCATGTCGGGGGACAGTTTCAAAGAAAACTGGTCACGTAACACCACACTACAATAAATTTAATGGTGAAAGGATTGTTTTTTTTTATAAATGATAACACTGATACAACAAATTAACTTACGGTTTGTTATCATTAACAACACAATTTTTTCAAAATTATTTACAATGATATTTTAATAATTATTCTTTTTTTCAAAAAGAGATTGTTATATGAAGAAATATGTCACAATAACACAATTCATTTTTATACATGTGACTGTTTGTACGCAAAAATACATCATGCTAATACTGAGAGAGCAGGTGAGTGTTTTTATATACAATATTTACACAACAGCTACTTACTGCTAAAATACATCACACTAATACTACTATAATGGATTTCTTTGTACACAGTATTTATTTTGTATGGGAACTAAGAGCTGCAGGTGAAGAAGCAGAGGCCACGCGTACTTGCATTCACACAACATATAGTACACAGAATAATGGCATATACAATTTGCACACACACATAGTGTGCATGATTCACATGCACACACACATACACACAACTATGACAAACGCTTCATCTATCTGTTATACACACGCACACACACCTCAATCATTCTCGAGTGAATAGTGTGAAAATTGAAGGGTCCGGAGCCCATCCACACATTCGTCCTCGTGGCACAACAGACCAAGCTGCAGTTGCAGTGCACTATGCACATTATGACCTCGTGATCGAAAAACTACTTTGTGCACTACATGCAGAGATGCATGACCACTGCACAGGCATTCTTTATACTTCTTGATTGTAAGAGTCTGCGAGGCCACACAATGGACACCCTCCTTTGGGCGGCATGTGCACCTATACAGTATCCATAAATTTTTTATCTACGCCCCACAAACTCCATAATCTATGAGCTTTTTGCCTCGACTTTCACTGTACCGAATTACTTCAAATGCATTGCAGCCTTTTACCCAATAGATGAAACTGTCTGTATTCATATAGAAACTTGGGATCAGTGAAGTTTCTTTTTGCAAACTCGCGGTGGAATTGGTACTTGTAATGTTTGGAAACGTCCAGAATACACATACCGAAATCGACAGGCTTCGTGAACTCCACTGAAATTTGATGCAACTCTGCAGCGACTAGTCCTTCATTGAAGATTGCGGCCTTCTTAAAATTTGGCCCGGTGATGTAATCTCTTGCGGCAAACTAAATGAATTTTGTGATATTGCTTAAAATTTGGCATGACGATGTACCCTCTTGCGCCAAAGCGCCCATTCCAACGATAATTTAAATTAATTTCGCGATGGTGTCATCGAAAAGTAAACTAATCATTAATTTAAAAAATCTTTTACAAAATTATACATCACGTGAGTCCTGTTTTTGGTATTAACATCAATACACTCCTTCAACCAGGAACACAGCTTGAATGAGACGCCGTAGGTAATTCTAATAAGTTGCACCTCAGCATGGGACATTGTTGGAAGTTTCTATAGTGTAGAAGTATCTCTGCCTATTCCTCAGCATTGTTATCAGCGCCGTATGACGCATGGAAACTACATAGTACTGGCAGATGCAGGATTCTTTTATAAAAATATATCGACGTCACCCACTTTCTTCAAAAACTGATTCATCGCCGGTTTTATAAGCAGAGGAATCAATGGTATGGTTGCAATGGTCTGTAATTAATAAAATGGATGTGGCTTCTTGTAATATGTATGGAACGACATTCAACAGTATACGTTGTGTTTCACAGAGCCCAGAACACAATTTAACACATCTCCACACAACACATATAGAAGAGTAAAGATGTTGTAGATAGTGTATGACAACAAAGATGCAATAACTACTACACAGGCTGTGACCGATAGTAAGCGTCCATCAAATCTTCAGAATGCTAAGAAAGTTGGCATCCTGAAAGCGTTATGTGGCTGTAAGGAGTTTTGAAAATGCTCGCTTGTGTAAAGTTTTTGGAGTAATAAATTCAGCATCAGTTAATGGTTTTGACATATGTAATGTTTAATTGTACTGAATCCAAGCACTGTGGTTTAGTGGATGTCTCGGTGTCATTAAACTAATGACTGAGGTAATAACTGCAGTGTGTGTGAAAAGTGATTAGGAAAATTATCGACCAATCACTTCAAAATAATATGATGGCCTTAAAAATAATCCAGTTTTTGGTCACACTTAAACAATTTACAAATCCAAAGCACTTTATTAGAAATCAGCTATTTCATTGTGTAGATGAGGTGATATTAATTGTTTCTTATACAGGACTAAAGAGCGTGTAGGATTATGTGAATATGACCTCACTCTAAAGTTAAAATATTGTTCTAAATTCAATACAGTTTAGAAATGTAAAATTATAAATCTGGCAGTGTTATAATTGTCTTCTTTGAGACGTGATTAATTAAGGTTGTGTTACTGGTTCCGCAGGACATTCTTTATGTATTGTTAAAAAGCCTGTAATCAGTACCAAAAAGATATTACTTTATGCTTCGATAGTGAGTTAGTAAATAACATTATGTTTAAACAAAAATTTTGCTATACGAGCCAGAAAACTTTACAAAAATGCATACTCATTAAAGCTAAACCAGTTGGGAGTATGATAGGAATGGTATTACTGTATTTTTTTGCTGTACAAAACCTCTGCAATTACATTACCGACTGAGCAGCAATGACTGTGCATCTTTATAAACTTTTAAATCATATTAGAAGTATAAAAAATGAGAGGATGGCGTGAAACAAAACAATTTCGGAAGAAATATTATTATTTTATTATATACTTCTTATATAATTCTTTTGTCCATAGTAATCACCCACAGCAATATTTTGCAAATAATTTTGTTTTAAAGGCGTTAAATTCGTGCTGTATTACGTTCAAACTGATAGGAGCAACAAAATATTTAGGTATTGTATCTGTAAATTCCATTTACACAGATTTAATATCTATGAGAGTAATAGTTGCAGACATAGATAGTGTGTGGATACATAAATATATACACTGATCTAAGTCCTTATCATGTACACTTTTCTCATGCACATTGCTCACAAAGTCATCAAGTACTAATTTGACATACGGCTGCCACAGGCTCAGCTTTCACAATCCATAATGCACTGTATAGAGCAGACAATTTCACAACACTCCAATGAGCTAAATAAATTCATTGTAAAGAGTTCCCTGATGTTAACATCCGTGTTGATGCTCGATATATGATAATGATCGATGATTTATTGGTAAAGATGTAGATGTCTGAAGAAAACGAGACGGATCGTACTCGTTAGTCATCTGGTTCTCGATGTACTCCATCATGTTACATAAATGGTCACACTTCATCTACGTAAACTGCACTTTAGCACTGCGTTGAATATTCTCAGTTCCAGTCATTACCATCCGGTGCCATGCCTTCATTTACACACTTAGATCTGCTGGCAGTCAACCGATAAGTAGTGGCGCAGAGCAATATACTGACTACAGTTAGCTACTGTTCGGTGGTGGAAACGATTGAAACTGTGTCAGGGAGTGGTTGGTGTGTCTTGTTCCAATATGTAAGGCTGTGTGCTGACGGCTTGGTTACGGGTCAACGAGCGGCAGTGTAGACAGTGGATATCTATGTCTGGGAACAGTTGTATGTCCTGCTTTGATATAGCATGGAGTCGTTGCACTGAGGGAGAAATAGTAATAAATGAAAATACATATAAACATTGAATAATATTAATAATAATAATAATAATAATAATGGGAAATGAGTGAATAAAACGTTAATAATACTTACCTTCAACTGTGTAAGTCAGTTCTTTTCTTAATTGTATCTGGAGGTTACGTGTCTCTGCTGACACTTCGTGATGATCGACCTTTCAGTATGGTGTACACAGCATGAGTGACGAGTCCATCGCTCATGTTATTTGTGTCGACGGGAGATTTTATGCTAACCTGTTTTTACGTAAGCGACGGTGCACGATAGTCTCTCCGTTAATGGTTACAGAGTTCGGCGATGAAAATACCGTCCATTAGGTCGCTCATAGGGAAAATTGTCTCAATATTTATGCAGATTACCTTTGGTAAAAAATTATTCGATTATTATTTTGGCTGTTGGATATGTTTTCATACTGTTCAAGGTCACCTATAGATGATTAGTGTTCTAACTGAAACGGCTTTCCAGTCATTAATAAATCATTTCAAGCAACTGGTGCCGTTCCGTTAGTACGGTAAAATTCGGCAGTTGCGGATACGATCATTGCCACATGAAAACTGTAAGCTTTCTATAAAAATTTATGTATCAATAAAAATACTGAATATTCTTTTTTCAAAAATTTTCTCCTCACATAACATATGTTTCAGGTATCGTATTCAACTGCTGAGCAATACTGTCTGTTGGTTCACCCTGTGTTGCGCATGTGAACAGTGTCGTGAAATAAAATCTTAAACTTATTGAAACACATAATTTGAAATAATGAAAACTAATCTAATTGATGCCAAAGTAACTGAGTACTCTGTGAAAACTATTTAACTGAAACTCAATACTGAAGTACACTACGAAAGGTGCGTGACATGAAGTGCAACTTATGACTCGAAATACACACAAAAATAAAATACTGCACTACTCAGAAGAAAAATAACTGTTTGAGATTACCTATATTGTTCACGGTAAATTAATCTGCTTGCTTAGCGCAACACCTGATAATTCTGACTACGAACTGTTATCTGAGGGACATAGATTTCCTTCAATTAATAGTTCTGACAAACAAACATTTCATACTTACTCATGCACTAGTTACCTTGAAAAATTCCTTCAAAACATCTTCCCCGTCAGTAAGATCAGTAACACATGATTACAAAGAAGTTTTCATCTCCTTAACCAAGTAATACAGATAATTTCTCCCAGACTCGCAAATATCACATCTCCTTTTCTAAAATCTCAACTGCTCGTTACTATGCCTCAAATAAGAATGCCCAAGCGCTGCACAACTGACTGGCGACCAAGCTCACCACAGATTACATTCAACACAAAGTCTTTATTCACTACTACGGCAGCGCGCTCATTCATCTTTGTCCCAGTACAGTGGAGATGAATTATTTACAATCGCAGAAAACATATGAAAACCGTACAGAACCATGGGCAAAACAACTATTGAGTACGTTTACATCTGAATGTAGCCAAAAACTCTTTTCACGTAGCGTAAAACAGTTTAAACTCGCAGAAAATTATCAAGTAAGCCAAAAGTTATACGAATAATGTACGGTACTGTTTCGCATAATTACGATCGTTAATGGCGACTAACTAAAAAAGTCATAATTTAGTGTTTACTAAGATGTCTCATGTGAATATTGGGTTAACACAGGTAAAGCCTGGAGACCTCTATCTTCGAGCCGTGTTCAATTAGTTTCATCTAGGAGCAATCTCAAGTAAGAAATAAGTTACTCTCTTCATGTCACTGCTTAATAATGATCAAGGGTAGTCACGCGGAACTGGAGAACTATTTTAACGCATTTGAAGTGCATAGAAAAGTGTGTCGTACTACTATAATAAGGAGTGTCAGAGCATGCTCCCTAGTTCCACGTCAGCGGGGCTTCCTAAGCGCACAAACTTCCGAAATGCGAAGAGGCTGGTAATCCGCTCAGGGCTTCTTAGGCTTGATGGCAACGTCCCCGCTAGGAGCCTTAACTGAGGGAGCGAAATTTCGGCCAACAGTCTTGCTAAAGTACAAACTGCTTAGTACTAGTCTTTCTCACTGAGAACGTGTTGGTGCACTATACTTTTCACAAGAACAAGCGAAAATTAACAATCCAGTACTTACTAGTAAAGAATCAGAATCACTCAGTACACTTCATACATCTTCTCTCCCGCTTACTCTTCTCCACCTTTACTTTCAAACCATCTGCTGCAATAGATAACATGAAATGCTTTATAAAACTGTACGTACTTCCAAGCAGTTTCTTCCTCCAAATGTTTGTGCAAGACGCAATAACAACGTTTCCAATTTTTTGATGTAAGATTTCAAAATTCAGTACAACGTTTCCAAAGTCTGTTCTTTGGTAGCAAAACAAAAATATGCGATATGAGCTGAATTGCAATTAGGCTACATTCGTTCGCGACATGGCGATTGAGTCAAATTATTCTTTAAGTACCAATCGTGCCCCATGTCGGCACGAATGACGCCTACCGCTCGGATCCTGAGGCCATTCTCGGTTCCTACAAGTGGATTGCTGATTTAGTGAAGACAGCTAGCATCGAACACGGGGTGGAAGTTAAGCTCGCTGTTTGTAGCACCGTATCCAGGTTTGGAGCATAGTGGAAGGCCTAGACCAGAGGCTCATATGATTCTGCGACGATGTCAGATTCGAATTCCTCGACCTCCTCTATGAGGTGGGGAGTTTAGGGTTCTCCTTAATAGATGAGGCGTGCACTACACGCATGAAGCGGCTAGTGGGATACCGGAGCAATTGTGACGTGCACATGGGGTTTTTATATGTTAGAGGAACCTCCATTGGGATCAGAGATGCTATACCTGCTGAAATCGAAGATACATCAGTCACATTATTCTCAGAGAATGCCTTTCGCTATAATGGCTATATAGTATTAGGAACAGAACGTTGACTGAAACCAGAAGTGAACAGCAACGAAATCCTAATGGTGGCGACGTATTCATTGCAGTAAAGAATTCAGTAATGTCTAGCGAGGTTATCACAGATTCCCAGTTTAAATTAATTTGGGTGAAGTTAAGCATCAAAGGTGTGTCAAACTGGTAATCAGATGCTTTTACAGACCACCTGCGTCAGGAGTGCTTCAGGGACAACTTGCAGAATTTAATGAATAATTTACCTGATTATGCTGTTGTAATAGGGGCTGACTTCAACTGGCCAGGTATAGATTTGGAGAGTCCCATTATCAAAACTGGTGTTACACACAGGGATTCGTGTGACAATATTCTGAATGTCTTGTCCACAATTTACTTCGAGCAATTAGTTAGAGAACCAAGTCTTGGAGATAGCATCTTAGGCCCTTTACCAACAGCAGGCTGAACTTAACGTATCAGTTAACGTAGAGGTAATAATCAAAGATCATAAGGCTATTATAGCAACTACGATTACGTGTATTACAAGGAGTGTCAAGAAAGGTAGGAAAGTATTTCAGATTTGCGAGAGTGACACGATACAAGTTGAAGAGTATCTGAGTAGTCAAAATGGAATGTTCAGTTCTGAGGACGAAGATATGGAGCACAAATGGAAAAAAATCAAAAGATCGTTCAGTATACTTTAGACAAATATGTTCCGAGTAACGTCTTACTGGATGGGAAAGAACCACCGTGATTTAACAGCCGTGTTATAAGACTATTACGTTAACAAAGAGAGCTTCATCACAGATTCAAGGGAAGTCAAAACCTAGCTCACAAACAAAAGCCGAACCAAATGAAAATGAGTTTAAGGAGAGCAATGAGAGAAGCGCTCAGCTATATAAAAATTAAAATTTTGTCAATCCATCTTTCTACGAGGGCGTGTTGAAATGTAAGGCCTTTGAACTGTTATGTGAAAACTCTTAAAGCTTTTTGAATACAACAAACATTCATTAATTAAAACTTCCGGGCTGAATTGCCGTGGTCCATATATAAAACTGCTTCTCCTCCCTGACGTTTCGTTGCCTACTGCGGGCAATATCTTCTGGGGTGAGTCGGCGACTGGCTGCTAGGCGCTGGAGGTCCCGCTTATATAGAGCGCTTAGATGGCGCCGCCACTCATCATGTGCTTTCGACTTAAAAACTAACTCTGGCTAGTTCCATCTCTCTTGGTTATAGGTAATCGATAGTCACTTCGTTGGCACAGAGTCGACTGCCATATCTTGTCTAGTTTTAATCCTTTTTTATTAAAATTATTTTCGTGCTTGTAGATGTCTATAGCTTCTCTATACATGCGGGTATAATAATGTGAGGTCCTAACTATGACGTTTGTCTCACTAAATTTTATTAACAAACATTAATAACATTTTACATCTTTATTCTCGATATCTACATATTTTCAGTCCTCTGCCGCTAGAGGACTCCGAATTATAGCCGTAACATAACAGCGAGTAACGTAACTATGTCAGTGCCGAAGAAACAACATGCTGCAGTCGAGTTTCGTATTCGAAGAGTTCATCCACACATGGAGTCCCCTCTCCTTCAGCATGACAATGCTAGACCACATACGAATGTTGCGACATCTGCAACAATCCGACACCTTGGGTTTACTCTCATCGAGCATCCTCCGTACAGTCCCGACTTGGAGCCACACGATTTTCATCTGTTTTCAAAACTTAACACCTTCGAGGGCTTCTCTTTGATAGTGATGAAGCGGTGCAAGCAGAGGTGAGGTTGTGGCTCCGTCAATGAAGTCAGACGTTCTCCAGTGACAGTGTCAACAAACTGGTCTCTCCTTGAGAGAAATGTGTTCGTTGCCAGGGCGTTGAGAAATAACTATGTAGACATGAAGAATAAAGATGCAGAATGTTAATAACGTTTATTTTATTTAAAAAGCCTTGAGAGTTTTCACATAAAAAATTCGAAGGCATTACTTTTCAGCACGCCTTCGTAAAAACCATAAGAGGTTTGAGTCTTATATGAAATTAGTAAGCGGTTCGAAAGCATTTATTCAGTCACTCATTAATCATAATGCCGCCGACACGGAAAATAACAGACCGGAGGCCCAAATACTGAATTCGGTCTTCCGAAACTGTTTCACCCCGGAAGATCGCTACACTGTCCCTCTTTTCAAACGTCGTACTAACATCGAAATGGTAAGTATCAAAATAGCTAATAGCGGAATAGAAAAACAACTACACTCGCTTTGTAGTGGAAAAGCATCAGAACCATAGGGGATGCCTGTAAGATTCTACAGGGGTTTAACGTTCTCCTTCTAGCAGCAGTTTATCGTAGGTGGCTGAGCAACGGACGGCACGTAGCAACTAGAAAAAAGGGAAGCTCATTCCCATTTTCAAGAAAAGTCTTAGGACAGATGCACATAATTATAGGCCTATATTGTTGACGTATCTGTTGTAGAATTATGGAACATGTTTTATGCTCGTGTATTACCACCTTCTTGGAGAATGAAAACCTCCTCTACAGAAATCAACATGGCTCCCACAGAGCTCTCTTTGTTCATCCATGAGACCCACAGCGCTGCAGACATCGGCACTCAGTGATGCCGTATTCATCGACTTCAGGATGAAATTTCACACTGTACCGCACTGCTGTTTAGTGAAAAAATTATGAGCTTACCAAGTAGTGGACCAGATCTGCGGCCGGCAGGAGTGGCCGAGCGGTTCTAGGCGCTTCAGTCTGGAGCTGCGCGACCGCTAAGATCGCAGGTTCGAATCCTGCGTCGGGCATGGATGTGTGTGATGTCATTAGGTTCGTTAGGTTTAAGTAATTCTAAGTTCTAGGGGACTGATGACCTCAGAAGTTAAGTCCCATAGTGCTCAGAGCCATTTGAACCAGATCTGCGGCTGGATTCAAGACTTCCTTGCAGATGGAACTCAACACGTCGCTCTCAACGGAACAAAATCGGCAGATGTAACGGTAATTTCGGGGGTAGCCCAAGGAAGTGTGACAGGACGATTACTGTTTACAGTATATATAAATGATCTAGTAGAATGCGTCGAAAGCTCTTTAAAGTTGTTCGCAGATGATGCAGTTGTCTATAAGAAGGTAGCAACGCCAGTAGATAGCAACGACTTGCAGAAGAGCCTACAGAGGATTGATCAATGGTGCAGGGACTCGCTGTTGACCCCGAACGTAAAAAAGTGTAACATACTGCGCATACATAGGAAAGAAATCCACTAATGTAGAACAACACTATTGATGATAAATTGCTGGAAACAGTAACGACGGTAAAATATTTGGGATTATCTATCAGGAGCTACCTTAACTGGAAAGACCACATAAAACAAGTAGTAGGAAAAGCAATTGCGAGAATGAGATTCATAAGAAGCATCATAAGGAAATGTAATTCGTCCATAAATAAGTGGCTTACAGGGCGATTTTTCGACCGATTCTTGACTACTGTTCATCGGTGTGGGAAACTTGCCTGGCACACACCGTCAATTGTCTTTCAGGCATTGATGTAGCTGTAGATGCAGACAAATATTTCCTAGATCTATTTCTGATTATGTTATCTTCTGTCATTTCAGCACGTTCCTTACTGATCTAGTGACCTGCGGTAGCGTCAAGGCAGAAACAACTCAGATGAACCGTCGTCCTCCCTGACATGAAGTCTTGCACAGGACAGAGTACCATGGAGTGTTGCATCAAACCAGTCTTTGGATTGAAGACCACAACAACAAACAACAGATTACTTTTACGAATAAGTTGGACATGTCTTGAAAACACAATTTAAGGACAACAAAAATAACGTAAATCATAGTAAAAGCCACCCACTGTTTACTGACTATGTAAAAATCGGCAGTTCATTATTTGATGAATAAAACTTTCGCCCTGTAACAGGAACTTTTCTTAGTTGCCAGCTTCCTGTTGAACAAGTGTAGTAGTTAACATTGTCTACATGCTCCCGAGTGCCATGTCGCCTGAAGTTCCGCAAATATTAAGTGAGTTCTAGCCCTTGTTTTCTGCCCAACGAAAAAACGACGAGCAAGGGAAATCTGACCATTGAACATTTTCGACTTTTTGTAGTCCTGTCTTCCTCAGTTGCGTGTAATACTATGGTATAGAGATTCAGATTCTTTATTGGTCATTCAGCATTATTACATGCAATAGACTTCGTCAGTTCACTTAACCTATCAGTTTTACGAAATAAATGTTTACCTATTTAAGTTGATATTGGGCATTTCTAAAAATTCTTCTAATGAATAGAATGGATTAGTTAACAAGAAGTTATGTACATTTTCTTTAAATAATTTGTCAGGCTTGATTGACGGATTCTTAGACAATTTGTTATATATTGCCATACACTTATGACTAATGTTAGTTTTAGCGTATCTATTTTGTGGCAACAGCAGAGAAGTACAGGTTCTTGTATAGTAGTCACGACTTTGATTTGTTACAATTAAATTAGGTAGTTCAGCAAGTATGTAGTTATACTGATAATTTTTACTTTTTGGGTCGTCTGACTGCAACTGAATGAAACACTATTTTCGTGCCATTCGTGTTTCGCCTTTATTCTCCGCAAGGCATCTTCAGTAGCCTGGAATATGTACATATTTTTACTATTTAGTTTACATTTTGGGACAATATACCTATAGGTTCCAAATAGTTCTCGTGGTTGGTTTTTGCTACATTGTAGTAATGTTTTAAATTCTACTTACAGGTTGCGTGGACGATTTTCTATATATTACGTTTCTGTTCCATTTTTGGCGCCGTTCCTCAATTGCCACTTGGGGTTTTTTCCACATTTCACAGCACTAGGAACTGAACACTTATTTTGATGCAATGTTTTGGTTTGTGTTTGCCGACTGTCGGATGTTACTGCCAAAGATCTAATGTTATTGCCAACTTTCGAGTGCAATTTTTGGAGTATCATTGATCAGTTTGTGTATGCATGTGTGTGTATGTGTGTGTTTTGGTGTGAAGTAATATTTATATTCGTGAGATTTTGTGTGTGTGTGTGTGTGTGTGTGTGTGTGTGTGTGTGTGTCCAGAAGGCGAAGGGAGGGGAATCTTTTTTTTTTGTTGCTGCTTGTGTGACAGGGACGATTTTTATCTTATCATTCTTTTATTAAGTGTAGTAGGGAGCCTATACTGATGTATATTTGCTCATTTATCACATGTTTGTTTTCAGCGATGCTTTTTGACTGTGGAACTTTTCTTGCATTCGTATAAGATATTTGTCATGGTTGCTTATTTTCATTATTTTCATTTCATGTTCCATGTTTGAAGTATGGTGGCTACGGTCTTTTAAATGTTCCACAAATGTGAAATGGTTTGTTTCGTACTTCTAACACCTGATATGTTCTTTTACCGTGTTTTAAATTTCCTGCATGTCATGCCTATGTATACTGCATCACAAATTTGACATTCAAGTTTACACATCCCTATTGGTAATGAGACCTAGGCTGATTTCGTTCTGTGCAAAGATCAGGTTAATGTCCTATCTGACAGAACAGAGAAATATATTTCGTTTTCAAATAGAATCCCGAAGAATATTATGCTGCGCTCCTGGACTCGGTAAGAATCATGCAGGCACCTTTTCAGAAAACTACTGAAACCATGAGTCAGGAGGATTTGCGTCTCACTCAAGCTCCGTGTCCTGATGATATGAAGTTTGTTTTCAATGAAGAAGGGGATCTTCTCATATGGCTATCTGGATTCGATGAATAAGTCCAACAAAACCACGTTGCTCGACATAACTGCATTCTTTAGTAAACTTGAGACACTGCCATAATGGGTATAGAATATGGGCGTGCAGTGAGTGTCTGGCAGGTGTCTGTCATATCTAATTTAGGGGGGTATGCAAGTCTTACGGATACTGATGCATGCTTACCTCCAGACAATTTCGAACAGTTCCAGAGTGTATACATGGTAAAACGCTGCAGTCTACTACCTCATGCCAGGACTTTCGTGGGACACCATCCTCAACCTCTTAATCAACGTTGACACGCAGATTTTTTTTTTTTTTTCGAGAGACAGTTTCACGTGGGACTTTACCATTGTGTCCATCAAGGCAAATAACCTGCCAAAGGGGTGAACAGTTCGACAAAACATCCGACGATTTCAGTTACATCATGTGCTTGGTTGTACTTGATGTGCGATGCAACAGTCCCTACCTATCGGAGAATTTCAATGGCTGTCTAATGAAGACATCGTTGGATTGGATAATTGATGATCTGTGGCAGCAGATTCTGAAAAGGGATACGTTTAGGAGACAGATTTAACGTATGGTGATAGTTTGCATGATGTGCGCAACAATTTTCTGTTATGTCCAGAACTCCAAGTTCCATGAAACTGTTCCTACTCCAAGCTATTGACAAAGCTGGAGGCAAAAGCAAGGTACATTATGCATTGTGAGAATCTCCATCAATGTCTCAAGTTGGTGTTGAAACTAGACAGAGTCACCTGCGCTATTTACTTCAAGCAGCATCTCTGGTTGGAGGAAAACATGAATGTAGATACCAAAAAGAGACCTTCCATGATAAGTATTTGAGAAAGACTTTTATAAACTTATTAATAATGCAGTTTTCGGCAAAACTATGGACAATGTTGGCGACCATAGCGAAGTTCATTTAGTCACTAGTTGGGGTGAGTGTTATAGTGCAAGAGATTATATTCCCAAGTCAGATTTTAAACATGTCACAATCTTCAACTTTTTTCTTATTCTTTTCTGCTTCATAACACTCTTGGTGGCTGACTACGAAGACCAAATAGATGCATTTATAACTTGTCGAAAATTCGTAACACATAATTTTAACAGCAGCAAACGCTGTAATACATGCCCTATGTCTACGTCTCTTCTTCTGTGTATATTTTTTGCTTGGTCAGCTAGTGTTCAGTTAGCAGCGTGAAGTTCTGCAAGCACTTGGTGTCTACTTAATATTTTGCTCTTTTCAGGTATTGTCCAACGTATTAATTCCCGTATCGTCACATGCCAGACTTTTCCTTCTAATTTTATTTCCAAACGACAATCATTATAAGACGAAATGTGTAGATCTACTAGTAGAGTATTATTGAACCATTACCACATACGATATTTTTCACGCTCCACATGCTATGATGGACAGCTTGTGAATTGCATATCTATTGATGTCCTTAGTATCCACCTATCTGTTGACGGCAATAAAAAATCTAGGCATACAGCATATCAAAACATTTTCAATGATAAATACATCTGGTCCACTTCCATATTGTAATTCTTCAGCATAGAAACTTTTAAAGACTTAATTGTCTTTGTTATCTTTTAGACCTTAAGCTCTTGGATTAGTCTGCTGCGTTTTGTTTGTCGAGAATATTTCTGTTGACCAGTTTCATTGAGATGATTTTTTGAATGCAATATCGTATTTAAATATACACACATTATTACCTACACTGACTTTCTGTTGGCGTGGATCCTCTGTTATAATGCGATTATATACCATTTGTAGAAGTCTATTACAACAAATGTTAACCGGTGTCACCATAACTGTATGATATACAGTTAAGTATACTGCTCAATTAGTTGTCCAAAGATGCCGATTCATTTACATGAGCCCACATCTGTACACGAATTTTTATCATCTGTTGGTTCACTCCATGACATACTCCAATTTGTGGAGTTAACGTCTGTTGGATGATGTTCTGATACTCATTATTGTTTGAACTTTCATCATTCCATTGCTAAAGTCCCTTATTGATGCTCTATCGCCGTGTTCAGTATTTTCCCACAGACTTTAAATATTTCGTTACGTACCGTACTGCTGTGAGTAGTAAAAAAAAGTTGTAGATTGCCTTACTTCCTTTTTCATGTTCTGCTTTTGCAGTTGTAGTGATGTTATGTGATAACACAGGAGAACTAGGGCTAGTTTTAAGTTTCGAGTTGATGCGCTGAAGGTATTTAAATAGTTGCTTAATACAGTTTTCAACTTATAACATTTGAGGGTCAATAAATCATTTCTGATTTGAGGGAACAATAATTAATTTTTTCTTTGTGGTTTAATTTTTCTTATCCACATGAAGACGATGGTTTCCTTCAACTAAGGCAGCCCTAATTGTGGTGGAGGATTCATCACACGACCGAATTTGATCATAATGCACTAATTCATGATGCCATCAGCCCTCTGATGCCACTCACGTGGAAATCCCCCCCCCCTCCCCCTACCCCCACACACAACCAACACCCCCTCAACCTTCCGTCTAGTACTGAATTGGCGATCCCTTGATGCCTCAGAATGGGTCCTGTCAACGGATCCTTTTTTCTAGTCAGGTTGTGCAACAAATTTCTTTCTCCCCATTCTATTCAGTGTCCCGTCATTAGTTACGTGATCTCTCCATCTAATCTTCAACATACTTCTGTAGCACCACATTTCAAAACCTTCTATTCACTTCTCTAAACTGTTTATCGTCCATGTTTCACTTCCATACATGGCTACACTCTATACAAATATTTTCAGAGAAGGCTCCCTGACACATAAACCTACACTCGATGTTAACAAATTTCTCTTCTTCAGGAACTCCTTTCTTGCCACTGCCACTCTACATTTTATATCCTCTCTACTTCGACCATCATCAGTTATTTTGCTGCACAAATAGTAAAACTCACCTACTACTTTACATGTATAGTTTCCTAATCTAATTCCCTCAACATCACTTGATTAAATTTGACTACATCCCATTACGCTTCTTTTGTCCGCCCGTTTAGCTGTGCAGTCTAACGCACTGCGTTCCGGGCGGGAAGGCGTGCCGGTCCCCGGCGCGAATCTTCTCGGCGGGTTAGTGTCGAGGTCCGGTGTGCCGACCAGTCTGTGGATGGTTTTTAAGGCGGTCTTCCATCTGCTTCGGTGAATGCGGGCTGGTTCCCCTTATTCCGCCTTAGTTACACTATGGCTGCGATTGCCGCGCAAACATTTGGGGCTACACTCGTCTGGTGTGAGACGTTCCCAGAGGGATCCACTGGGGGCCTAACTGCAAAATAACTCTGGGTTCCTTGTGGGGCGGCGGTGGTATGATTGGACTGCCTTAGCCTGTTGTGGGGTTGTGAACCACTGAGGGCTACGGCGGGGACGACGCCTCTCCGTCGATTCTAAGTCCCCAGTTCAATACAATGCAATGCTTCTTTTGCTTTTGTTGATGTTCATCTTACGTCCTCCTTCCACGCCACTGTCCATTCCGTTCAACTGCCCTTCCAAGTCCTTTGCTGTCTCTGAGACAATTACAATATCATCGGCAAACCCCAACGGTTTTATTTCTTCTCTCTGGACTTTAATTCCCACTCCAATTTTTTCTTTTGTTTTCTTTGCTGATTGTTCAATGTACAGACTGAATAACATCGGGGATAGGCTACAACCCTGTCTCACTCCCTTCTCAACCACTGCTACCCTTTCATGACCCTCGACTGCTATAACTGCTGTCTGGATCCTGTACAAATTGTTAATAGCCTTTCGCTCACTGTATTTTATCCCTGCCACCACTAGAATTTGAAAGAGAGTATTCCAGTCAACATTGTCGAAAGCTTTCGTTAGGCCAACAAAAGGTATAAAGGTAGTTTTGCCTTTCCTTAACCTATCTTCTAAGATGAGTCATAGGGTCAGTATTGCATCGCGTGTTCCTACATTTCTCCGGAATCCAAAGTAATCTTCCCTGTGCTTGGCTTCTATCAATTTTCCCATTTCTCTACGAAGAATTCGTGTTAGTATTTTGCAGCTATGACTTATTAAACTGATAGTTCGGTAATTTTCAAACCTATCAGAAACTGCTTTCTTTGGAATTGGAATTATTACGTTCTTCTTGGAGTCTGGGGGTATTTCGTCTATCTCATACACCTCGCATATCAGATGAAAGAGTTTTGTCACGACTGGCTCTCCCAAGGCTATCAATAGTTCTGACAATGTCATCTACTCCTGGGACCTTGTTTCGACTTAGATCTTTCAGAGCTCTGTCAAATTCTTCTCACAGTATCATATCTCTCATCTCTTCTTCATCTTCGTCCACTTCCCTTTCTAAAATATTGCCTTCAAGTCCATCTCCCTTGTATGAATCCTCTCTATACTCCTTCCACCTTTCAGCTCTCCCTTCTTTGGTTAGAACTGGTTTTTCACCTGAGCTCTTGATTGATATTCATAGAGCTGCTTCTGTTTTCCCCAAAGGCCTCTAATTTTCCTGTAGTCAGTATCTAACTTTCCCCTAGTGAAACATGCTTCTAAATCCTTACATTTGTTATCTAGCCGTCCCTACTGAGCCATTTTGCACTTCCTGTCAATCTCATTTTTTAAACTTCTGTATTCCCTTTCGCCTGCTTCATTTGCTGCATTTTTGTATTTCCCACTTTCATCAATTAAATTCATTGTATATTGTGTCATCCGAGAATTTCTTCTAGGACTTGTCTTTTTACCTATTTGCTTCTCTGCTGCCTTCATTATTTCATCTTTCAAAGCTACCCATGCTTCTTCTACTGCATTCTTTCCCTCCTTTCTTGTCAATCGTTCCTCTGAAACTCTCTACAACCATTCGTTCTTCAGCTTATCCAAGGCCCATCTCCTCAATTTCCTACCTTTTTGCAAATTTTTTCAGTTTCAGTCTACAGTTCATAACCAATAAATTGTGGTCAGAGTCCACATTTGCCCCTGGAAATGTCTTACAATTTAAAATCCGGTTCCGAAATCTCTATCTCACCATTATAGTGTATATCGTTACCAGCTAGAGAGTCAGGACTATAATTTTCAATATCAGAATTACTGTCAGTAGTGTTTTCTATATTCTTAAAACATTAGCAAAAACAAAAAAAAACTCTGGAGAAGATGGTGCTTTTGTCAGTCAAAGTAACCGCAAATAACTAACATGATTCCCAGTCTTGATCCTATGGGGTGTATCCGACACCGATAACTTGACTGACAAATGATTAGTCTCTTTCTACACACTCTTCCACCATTAGCAAAACCTCCATTAAAACAGCTGTCTTGTAATGCATTTGCAAACCATACCCATTTGGTTACGACGAACAGACAGTCATCTACCAAGAGCCAATCCACAGTAGAACTGTCAGCCTCACTGGCTGTTAGTTCATGTAATCAATTTCCAGGTCAAATAATTAAAACTATACATATACAGAGCATAGATTTATAGCCAATTATCGGTCCTGATTTCCTAAAATGTGTGTATATTCACACGAGTCAATAGTATTTTATTTAATTTTTTTCGGAAGATGCTGGTTTGGATCCCACGTCAGTCTGTCTTAGCAACTGTAAATCCGTGGCACAAAAACTGGACTGCGTCTTAGCATAGCAATATGATCAGGATGGCCACCAGCAGCAAATGCTTTCTTCACTGATGATAGTTATTCATATTAATAGCAAAAACCTTAGGGCAAAGATCATGATGACAACACTACCAGTCACGTGATCTTTTTATCATACCTTCTAAATGTGACTGGACTTGCAATCCAGCTACACTATTTTGTGTATGCTGCGACGAGTATTCCTCACGGCCATGGAATTGGGCATGGGGCCTATACGACAATCAACATGCATGTGTTTCACTTTTATGCATAGTGCTGCTCTGCACACCAAAAACGCATACTTTGTGTTGTATATTTATTGTTAAGTTACCGTCCCTGATGTCTATAAAAAACGTGGGATGCTAGTCGCAAGGGAAAAGCACAGACCGAACCCGACAACTGCATGGAAGAATGTGATAATGCCACCCTAGCATGGACGACTTTGATATCATTTCCAGTAGAACTAAGATGTGTATTTTGATAAAATAATAAATAGTAAAATAGTAATAATAAAAATAGAGCACTTGCCAGCGAAAGGCAAAGGTCCCGAGCCCGAGTCTCGGTCGGGCACACAGATTTAATCTGCCAGGAAGTTTCAATAATAAAAATAATTAATATGAAATATAAATTTAAAAATATAAAAAATATACAATAGAAATATATAAAAATACGAATATAAAATAATAATAAGTTAGTAAAAAATTTGATAAAATAATATCTACGCTCTAGAATCAGGTTTTTAGTCCAATGCTTATGCACCCTCTGTAGTTGCAGTAAAGGTCTCAGAATCATCATTCTATATGCGCACAACAACAGCATTAGTCTACATAATAAAACACTGTTTAGTTGATGATTCGTATCGGTAACAAAGAAAAAACATCTGGGTTATGCCACCGTAAGAAAAGAAGTTGCCTCAGCTGAAGTTGGGCAGTTGTAGACAGTTCTGGATAGTGGTCAGCTAGTTCTGTTCGTTAGACCTGTTACTTTGAAACGTCCCCTTAGAAAAATTATACATGACTGTTCTTAAACTGACACACAATATTTTTAGCGCAACGCAATCTGACTTTCAATAATCGCTGCAAAAGAATGGCCCTGACTAACATTAACCTATACCTTTCACAAATCACTTACCTCACAAAAATCTTCGTTACTCGAACTACTGCAATACAGCGAGCGCCACTACTGCCAGCTAAATAAAAGATTCGAACTACGGAAGGCCCTAACTACTGATAGGCATAGTTAGCAAATGAAAGATTTTAATAGAGAACAAACAACGTATTTACCTTAATAGTGTTGAAAAATCATAATATACATAGCAGTTCATGACGTCCAGTCTTACAAATTTCAAAACTCCGCCATTTCTCGCCCCACATCCACCACTGCTGGCGGCTCACCTCCAACTGCGCAACGCTACACGCTGTTCACATCCAGCTGCCCAACACTACAATGGCAGACAACAATGCAAACTAGCCACAGACTGCACACAGCACAGCCAGTGATTTTCATACAGAGCGCTACGTAACGTTGCCAATAAGAAAACATAAACAGCCTACTTACAACTTTAATGATTCGATTCTATTAAACAGTATGGAGACGACACTGACAACGCCGGGGGTAATGGAATATTGTGTTTTCGTTTTGTATTCAGCAATAATAAACAAATGTTATGCAAAATTTTTGTTTTTTATTTATAAATATATAATCACCTAATACCTAGAAAGAACCAGTAGTCTAACCAACGACCATAAGACTATTGTATTCACTGGAGTTATGGGTTTAAGACTCTGCTGATGGGAGCTCCTTTTTTTATAAACATTATTAAGAAGTAAGCGGTCGTCTCATGGTAATTTGGAATGCATTGTCAACGCAAAACAATTCTAAAAACATAGCGAACCCCCCTCCCTCCCTCCTCCAAAGGAACACCCTTGAAACAAAAGACCACCTAAAGCCAGTTAAAATAAAAATAAGTGAATTCTGACTCTTTTTAAATCAGTATGTTCACTTACGTTTGCACTTCACATCGTAGCAAGTCTAGGGGTAAGACAGTTCAACAAATATTTTGCCTGTTTTCATTCTGTGACACCATATGACATAACGTCTAGGTAATTTCATCTCTTGAAATCAAAATTGTTGCTGCAATAAAGTGTCTCATATAAATATCGTGCAATGCTTCTCCACGGTAGTCACGTAGACGTCTCTTTAAAAACTTACACTTTTTAATTTTGTGGCCACAATATACGTACTCTTTAATGAAACTAGTTCAAATAGTCTACGGCCTTTCAAAATGAATAATAATGTCCTTAATTATAAGAGTAAAGCGTGTTCCATAATTGTGGAACCATCCTTCTAAAACAACAAGAGGCAGATAAAGAGACACTTAAAGTAATGTAGTGCGCCAGAACAACGGTTAATGTTGTTTGATGAGTTGCCGGTTTCTATAGTCCAACTTTCTGTTTGTCTACGAGTAGCTTTATTACTGCAGTGTGGTCTGTCTAGGTGCATTGCCTGAAATCATCTACGATAACACGGGCGTTTCTCTGTCCTGTTATCAGGCCGATCTCAATCCATTCGTATTGTGTTAGCGTCGTCAGCTTTCGCGTCAACTTTAAGGAGGAAACATCAGTCATAGCTCGAGAACGAAAAAAGTTCTGCTCATTTGAAATCATAGCTACTTGATGTATCACACGATCCCATTACGTTCGAAAATTACGAGCTGCGTATAAGATGGTATAGCGTCGAAGATTTATCCCTCTCCCATCTCATACTAGATGGCTTTAAATTTCTGTTTTTGCATCTCTTTTTGTTTTAGAATGGTGGAGCCACACCTACGGTGCATCCTGTAAATGATAATATGACCTTAAATAATCACAAAAATTAGTAATTATAACACAAAAAAAATATTATTCTTGTTCTAACATGTATGCCAGAGACAGCAAATTTGTTTCATGTCGGGTGCCAAGGACAGCTATAAATTTATTAAAATACAATTCTAGTTACCGCCTTGCCTGTTATAGAACCACTGTCAGCGGATTTTAAATCGTTGACATATATGGAAGGTTGTTCTCGGTCGATTCTACTACAACAGCAACAGCAGCTATACAGGGCGATTCAGAAGTCGTGTCCTATAGGACAAATTTGGTGCATCAGAAATCCACCGACAAATTTTCAGACTGCGTAGTATGCCACAACAAGGGAAAAAAAATGTCTAGTGGACACGAGCTCTAAATGCATGCCTTAAAACCATGTCCGCACACGCAAGTAAAGTGACGCCACGGCTGGTGGCATATTGCAGTGGTACTACAGTCGTGTATGCGTACATATAGTTTTCAGTGGCATCACTCAAGAGAGGCAACTTTTGTCATTCCACAAAATTTCAACTCTATTGTGCCTCGTGACACAACTAGCAGTCCCCCACCATTGCATAGCACAATTCGACAGTTCCCTGGTAGCTGTATTTCGAAACATCAGCATTCCCTCGTAATCATCGTGGAATAATTGCTGCTGTATTCCATCCTATTTCAATATATTTTCATTTTATTACTGGATAAAAGTCTAAACAGTAGCCTGCAGGTACACTTTTGCAGCTTCAGGAACAACAACAACAACCTGATATTACTGTTAAATTTTCTGTAGCAGCAACTGTGTATGTTTATGCGTGTGCCCACGTTTGCGCGTGTGAGTGAGTGTGTGTGTATTCATACAGTATTTACAAATGAATGACAAATCCCACAGTCTTGATAGATTTTTGGATGAACAAATAAGTAAACTTAAGGTGTACTGTAACCAAAAGAACGAATTGTACAAACCTCGTCGTTTGTAACGTAACGTTCATCTCTAGTCATGTTTCTTGGATGTGGGAAATGCAAGTCTTTACCTTGCTTGCTTCGATTTGCCGAATAAACTGTAGGTCTGCCTGTAGCTGTCTGGGTGAGTTAAGTTCTCCAGGCCGAGGAAGAGAGTATACCACCTCGAACAAACAGAACCGTGACTCGTAGAGCGTTGAGGAGTTCCGTCCATTGTCTTAAGACAAACATATTAATGTTCATTCTTCACGGAATTTCTTCGCGAATTAGAATTCCGAAATCACAGAAGTCACTGCCGTGAAACTGTAAAAAATGTGCTCTATTCCCTGACGTTACGTTTTTAACTAAATCGCATGTCTTCGAGTGAGGTTGATGGAATTTATCGTGCGTTTGTTATGACCTGCACCTACTCGTCACAAATTATGTTTTTTCTCTGCGCCTGTCTGCTAGAATATAACAAATTACCTTCCATCCGATTGGTTTCTTTTAACATAAACCTATTTCAACGTAAGTACTGGTAGTAGCACTAAGAGAAACGGTGTAGAACGAATAATCCCAAACGGATACCAAAATTCGTATATGCACGACCCTACAAATACAGGGATACTTACTCATCATGGAAACTTCAAATGTATTCATTCCTTAGTACGAAATTGAACAACAGTTCCTACCACTAGGGTTTGAAAATGAATCATTGTACAGTATATGAGGTTACAATGTAATCGTCACTGAGTCTGGGCGTTTCATCAGTTGTGACTGTTATCATGCTCACAATTTAGTTATTTTACACGACAGGACAAGCACAGTTTTTTTTAAACTAAAGAGTAAGGTTATTTTTCACCAGTGAGTGGTATCGTCGGAATAAAACTATGAACAAATATAAGAATTCGGCGCAGTTATGGTATAGATTTCACACTCGCAATTATTCGTTATAAAGAGGACATCTCATAGAGAAGCTGGCAAAAAGTATGGTATGGACGAATTTAACCGGTAGCGTTGAGTTGCGCTTGAGAATAAGTTGCAAACTGCCGTTTTATCAAGAACATCCTGCACAGAGCAAAAATCTGGAAAATATCTTCAAATTGAAGCTAGGGTTCTTTCCTTTGTAAAACACAAAATACAATATGGGATACCTATTTCCCGATAGATAAATAATTTAAAGCCGTTGAAACTGTGAAGATCATTCACACTCCAGCCGCGTGGGATTAGCCGAGCGGTCTCAGGCGCTGCAGTCATGGACTGCGTGGCTGGTCCCGGCGAAGGTTCGAGTCCTCCCTCGGGCATGGGTGTGTGTGTTTGTCCTTAGGGTAATTTAGGTTAAGCAGTGTGTAAGCTTAGGGACTGATGACCTTAGCAGTTAAGTCCCATAAGATTTCACACACATTTGAACATTCACACTCCACAGATAGAATTCCGTTAAGTATCAACTGGCGCCGCAAGTAGAAGTGACGTCTTTATCTGATGAAGTACTTCACTAGCACAGAGACTGCCGGAATACTTCAACTTCCAGAGGAACGTGTTCAACAAACGGCAGTAGCACTCTTAAACTCTACAACAAATCGAGACTCCAGTCTTTTGGGACACGCTGAGTAGTACTGCAGTCAACTCTAAAGCTACAAAACGTATCCCATTAAGAACAAATGGAAACAAAATAAAAAAAGATTACAGTGATGTTAGCAGCTACTGTAGAAGGGGGAAAACTGCTATCGTTTCGGTCTGCTATGGACCACGATGATTTTTATCCCTTCCCTGATTGTGTTTCCCTCTTTTGCCAGTTTTCCCAGTAGATTTTCATTTTGGCTGACAGTGCTTCTTTCCTCTGTTTTGACCATTTGCAGGCAGGACGTGGGACTGGCGTAGTAAGCAAAATAAGGTTTTTAGTAATTTTGACTTTTTCTGTGAAAACTTCTCGATCCTGAATGTCATCAAATAAAATTTCAGCTTCCTGTAAATCCCTTCTAACTTGGCTTACCCATTTTGAATACGATTTCATCTCGTCTTTTTAACTGTATGCTGGCCCCTGTTTCAATTGTACAAAAGGTAGGATTCTTCCTACACTTCTGTCTGGGCGTAGTGTAACGCCGAAACTGGTAGCAAAAATAAATTAAAATTGGAAATATAGACAACTGGAGGGGTTTTTGATTCGACATTTTATATTGCTCAGCCCAGGTCCCGCAACAACAATGTATAAATATGGACTTACAATGACTTAACACATACAATTGTTATGCAAGGGAAATGGTCTGGAAGACAATATAAAAGAAAAGGAGTAGGAAGTAAATTAAGATAAGATGGAAGATATGATACAGCGAGAAGAATTTAACAGAGTATTGACAGATCTGTGTAGAGACGAGACCCCTGGAGTCGACTATATTTCCTCAGAAAAACTGAGACCCTTGAGTAAGTTGTTGTTGCGGTCTTCAGTCCTGAGACTGGTTTGATGCAGCTCTCAATGCTACCCTATCCTGTGCAAGTTTCTTCATCTCCTAGTACCTACTGCAACCTACATCCTTCTGAATCTGCTTAGTGTATTCATCTCTTGGTTTCCCTCTGCAATTTTTACCCTCCACGGCGCCCTCCAATGCTAAATTTGTGATCCCTTCATGCCTCAGAACATGTCCTACCAACCGGTCCCTTCTTCTAGTCAAGTTGTGCCACAAACTTCTCTTCTCCCCAATCCTATTCAATACCTCCTCATTAGTTATGTGATCTACCCATCTAATCTTCAGCATACTTAAAAATTAGAATAAACTGAGCCTACAGTCACATGGAAATATTGGATCACATCCAAGTCTCAGAGTTGTGCTGGCTATGGTCACGACTACCAAACGAAACCTAGTTATCCTTGCATGGCACCGGTGGCGTGGACAGTGCGGCAGTGGGTTGAATGCGCGGGTGGGGCTTAGCTGGGTACTTCTATTTACAGCGTTCCTTGCGGGAGCCGAGCGAATAGTGAGACAGCAGCACAAAAGCATTAGCGGTCTCTCCAGGTTGCAACGGAAGAGATTTCGAATACTGTTCTGAACGCTAGGTGTACTGGCAGCCTTTGGCGAACTTAGATATACAGCGGAGAAAACCAGATAGACTAAGTACAAAGTTTCATCATTTGTACCTTGTTCATAATTGGGTTAGGCGTTGACATCGTGTTCGTTTCCCCCTTTTAATGGACGCGGAATGAAATGAAAGTACTTCTGAATAAAGAAAATGGATGAGAGTAAAGAAAACAGAGGGCTCTTATTCGAAAGGAGGCCACTGCAATTTGTCAACACTGCGAGGATGAGCTATACTAGAATTGTGCTCACGTATGTGGGATCGCTATCAATATTAAAACATTTACAATGTAGAAAGTTGTGTGCGCAGGTATAGAAGCAAGCCTGTCCCAAGCAGCGCCCTGTAGTCTTATGTTGATTAAATTTGTTTGTTTTTCATTCTACTGACGATTTTTCAGTTTGGGTGGATTCCGGACTTCTTTTGCACTTATGCGGATACAGCAGCTGTAAGTCCACGAACTGACTAGCGAAAACAACATGAGCATTGCCCAAAGAACCACTGAATATCGCACCAGAGTCCAATGAGGTAACCCGCTGACATAAGCAACTTTGATAAACGGTCGATTGCTGCGGGCCGGCGACTGGGAACGAGATTCTCGCGAACAGCGAATCGTATGCTGCTGTCTTCAAGAATCTATTGAAAGTTGCTTAAGGAAGGTGAAGCCGCGATTGGTACTAGGGAGCAGCCTTGTATCCATTGTTCAGTGGTCTCCTACCTTTGGCAGCACCGGCAGTACGGACACGTCTAGTATCGCAGGAGCTCCGCGATCCGCGGTGATATTGCTGGCACAACAAACGACATCTTTACAGATATGTTCAAACTATGGCAGGGTTCTTTACACGAGAAATGCGTTGTGCATAACGTAAATCGCTACATATATAAATAGGAAAGCTGCTCAACTATATTTACAAGGGCGTGTTGATCCCCAACGCCAACACACTGGGGAAGAATCGTGAAGATAGAACCACTGAAATTAGGATTTCAAATAGAGCTCACACAGTCAATCTTAATGGGATGGAAAGGGTGTAAATATGACACTGATATTAAAATACTTCCTCCCCCACCCCCACCCCTACAACAGAGGATTGCTTTGTTAGGAAACGAACACTTGAGCTGCAGGAAGAAGACAGAAATATACTTATGAGGGTATAGTCAAGATTCTCCGCTATGGAATTTAAAGAGTAACTATATGCGTTGTTGTTGTTGTGGTCTTCAGTCCTGAGACTGGTTTGATGCAGCTCTCCATGCTACTCTATCCTGTGCAAGCTTTTTCATCTCCCAGTACCTACTGCAACCTACATCCTTCTGAATCTGCTTAGTGTATTCATCTCTTGGACTCCCTCTACGATTTTTACCCTCCACGCTGCCCTCCAATACTAAATTGGTGATCCCTTGATGTCTTAGAACATGTCCTACCAACCGATCCCTTCTTCTTGTCAAGTTGTGCCACAAACTTCTCTTCTCCCCAATCCTATTCAATACTTCCTCATTAGTTACGTGATCTACCCATCTAATCTTCAGCATTCTTCTGTAGCACCACATTTCGAAAGCTTCTATTCTCTTCTTGTCCAAACTATTTATCGTCCATGTTTCACTTCCATAGATGGCTACACTCCATACAAGTATTTTCAGAAATGACTTCCTGACACTTAAATCTATACTCGATGTTAACAAATTTCTCTTCTTCAGAAACGCTTTCCTTGCCATTGCCAGTCTACATTTTATATTCTCTCTACTTCGACCGTCATCAGTTATTTTGCTCCCCAAATAGCAAAACTCCTTTACAACCTTAAGTGTCTCATTTCCTAATCTAATTCCCTCAGCATCACCCGACTTAATTAGACTACATTCCATTATCCTTGTTTTGCTTTTGTTGATGTTCATCTTATATCCTCCTTTCAAGACACTGTCCATTCCATTCAACTGCTCTTCCAAGTCCTTTGCTGTCTCTGGCAGAATTACAATGTCATCGGCGAACCTCAATGTTTTTATTTCTTCTCCATGAATTTTAATACCTACTCCGAATTTTTCATTTGTTTCCTTTACTGCTTGCTCAATATACAGATTGAACAACATCGGGGAGAGGCTACAACCCTGTCTTACTTCCTTCCCAACCAGTGCTTCCCTTTCATGTCCCTCGACTCTTATAACTGCCATCTGGTTTCTGTACAAATTGTAAATAGCCTTTCGTTCCCTGTATTTTACCCCTGCCACCTTTAGAAGTTGAAAGAGAGTATTCCAGTTAACATTGTCAAAAGCTTTCTCTAAGTCTACAAATGCTAGAAACGTAGGTTTGCCTTTCCTTAATCTTTCTTCTAAGATAAGTCGTAAGGTCAGTATTGCCTCACGTGTTCCAGTGTTTCTACGGAATCCAAACTGATCTTCCCCGAGGTCTGCTTCTACTAGTTTTTCCATTCGTCTGTAAAGAATTCGCGTTAGTATTTTGCAGCTGTGACTTATTAAACTGATAGTTTGCTAATTTTCACATCTGTCAACACTTGCTTTCTTTGGGTTTGGAATTATTATATTCTTCTTGAAGTCTGAGGGTATTTCGCCCGTTTCATACATCTTGCTCACCAGATGGTAGAATTTTGTCAGGACTGGCTCTCCCAGGGCCGTCAGTAGTTCCAATGGAATGTTGTCTACTCCCGGGGCCTTGTTTCGACTCAGGTCTTTCAGTGCTCTGTCAAACTCTTCACGCAGTATGGTATCTCCCATTTCATCTTCATCTACATCCTCTTCCATTTCCATAATATTGTCCTCAAGTACATCGCCCTTGTATAGACCCTCTATATACTCCTTCCACCTTTCCGCTTTCCCTTCTTTGCTTATAACTGGGTTTCCATCTGAGCTCTTGATATTCATACAAGTCGTTCTCTTATCTCCAAAGGTCTCTTTAATTTTCCTGTAGGCAGTATCTATCTTACCCCTAGTGAGATAGGCCTCTACATCCTTACATTTGTCCTCTAGCCATCCCTGCTTAGCCATTTTGCAACTTCCTGTCGATCTCATTTTTGAGACGTTTGTATTCCTTTTTGCCTGCTTCATTTACTGCATTTTTATATTTTCTCCTTTCATCAATTAAATTCAATATTTCTTCTGTTACCCAAGGATTTCTACTAACCCTCGTCTTTTTACCAACTTGATCCTCTGCTGCCTTCGCTACTTGATCCCTCAAAGCTACCCATTCTTCTTCTATTGTATTTCTTTCCCCCATTCCTGTCAATTGTTCCCTTATGCTCTCCCTGAAACTCTGTACAACCTCTGGTTCGTTCAGTCTATCCAGGTCCCATCTCCTTAAATTCCCACCTTTTTGCAGTTTCTTCAGTTTTAATCTACAGGTCATAACCAATAGATTGTGGTCAGAGTCCACATCTGCCCCTGGAAATGTCTTACAGTTTAAAACCTGGTTCCTAATTCTCTGTCTTACCATTATATAATCTATCTGATACCTTTTAGTATCTCCAGGGTTCTTCCATGTATACAACCTTCTTTCATGATTCTTAAACCAAGTGTTAGCTATGATTATGTTGTGCTCTGTGCAAAATTCTACCAGGCGGCTTCCTCTTTCATTTCTTAGCCCCAATCCATATTCACCTACTATGTTTCCTTCTCTCCCTTTTCCTACACTCGAATTCCAGTCACCCATGACTATTAAATTTTCGTCTCCCTTCACAATCTGAATAATTTCTTTTATTTCATCATACATTTCTTCAATTTCTTCGTCATCTGCAGATCTAGTTGGCATATAAACTTGTACTACTGTAGTAGGTGTGGGCTTCGTATCTATCTTGGCCACAATAATGCGTTCACTATGCTGTTTGAAGTAGCTTACCCGCATTCCTATTTTCCTATTCATTATTAAACCTACTCCTGCATTACCCCTATTTGATTTTGTGTTTATAACCCTGTGTTTATAACCCCCCCATGAACCATGGACCTTGCCGTTGGTGGGGAGGCTTGCGTGCCTCAGCGATACAGATAGCCGTACCGTAGGTGCAACCACAACGGAGGGGTATCTGTTGAGAGGCCAGACAAACGTGTGGTTCCTGAAGAGGGGCAGCAACCTTTTCAGTAGTTGCAAGGGCAACAGTCTGGATGATTGACTGATCTGGCCTTGTAACAATAACCAAAACGGCCTTGCTTTTTCCCGAGGGCATGCAGCTTTACTGTATGATTACATGATGATGGCGTCCTCTTGGGTAAAATATTCCGGAGGTAAAATAGTCCCCCATTCGGATCTCCGGGCGGGGACTACTCAAGAGGATGTCGTTATCAGGAGAAAGAAAACTGGCGTTCTACGGATCGGAGCGTGGAATGTCAGATCCCTTAATCGGGCAGGTAGGTTAGAAAATTTAAAAAGGGAAATGGATAGGTTAAAGTTAGATATAGTGGGAATTAGTGAAGTTCGGTGGCAGGAGGAACAAGACTTCTGGTCAGGTGACTACAGGGTTATAAACACAAAATCAAATAGGGGTAATGCAGGAGTAGGTTTAATAATGAATAGGAAAATAGGAATGCGGGTAAGCTACTACAAACAGCATAGTGAACGCATTATTGTGGCCAAGATAGATACGAAGCCCACACCTACTACAGTAGTACAAGTTTATATGCCAACTAGCTCTGCAGATGACGAAGAAATTGAAGAAATGTATGATGAAATAAAAGAAATTATTCAGATTGTGAAGGGAGACGAAAATTTAATAGCCATGGGTGACTGGAATTCGAGTGTAGGAAAAGGGAGAGAAGGAAACATAGTAGGTGAATATGGATTGGGGCTAAGAAATGAAAGAGGAAGCCGTCTGGTAGAATTTTGCACAGAGCATAACTCAATCATAGGTAACACTTGGCTCAAAAATCATAAAAGAAGGTTGTATACATGGAAGAATCCCGGAGATACTAAAAGGTATCAGATAGATTATATAATGGTAAGACAGAGATTTAGGAATGAGGTTTTAAATTTTAAGACATTTCCAGGGGCAGATGTGAACTCTGACCACAATCTATTGGTTATGACCTGTAGATTAAAACTGAAGAAACTGCAAAATGGTGGGAATTTAAGGAGATGGGACCTGGATAAACTAAAAGAACCAGAGGTTGTACAGAGATTCAGGGAGAGCATAAGGGCGCAATTGACAGGAATGGGGGAAATAAATACAGTAGAAGAAGAATGGGTAGCTTTGAGGGATGAAGTAGTGAAGGCAGCAGAGGATCAAATAGGTAAAAAGACGAGGGCTAGTAGAAATCCTTGGGTAACAGAAGAAATATTGAATTTAATTGATGAAAGGAGAAAATATAAAAATGCAGTAAGTGAAACAGGCAAAAAGGAATACAAACGTCTCAAAAATGAGATCGACAGGAAGTGCAAAATGGCTAAGCAGGGATGGCTAGAGGACAAATGTAAGGATGTAAATGCTTATCTCACTAGGGGTAAGATAGATACCGCCTACAGGAAAATTAAAAAGACCTTTGGAGATAAGAGAACGACTTGTATGAATATCAAGAGCTCAGATGGAAACCCAGTTATAAGCAAAGAAGGGAAAGCAGAAAGGTGGAAGGAGTATATAGAGGGTCTATACAAGGGCGATGTACTTGAGGACAATATTATGGAAATGGAAGAGGATGTAGATGAAGATGAAATGGGAGATACGATACTGCGTGAAGAGTTTGACAGAGCACTGAAAGACCTGAGTCGAAACAAGGCCCCCGGAGTAGACAATATTCCATTGGAACTACTGACGGCCTTGGGAGAGCCAGTCCTGACAAAACTCTACCATCTGGTGAGCAAGATGTATGAGACAGGCGAAATACCCTCAGACTTCAAGAAGAATATAATAATTCCAATCCCAAAGAAAGCAGGTGTTGACAGATGTGAAAATTACCGAACTATCAGCTTAATAAGTCACAGCTGCAAAATACTAACACGAATTCTTTACAGACGAATGGAAAAACTAGTAGAAGCCAACCTCGGGGAAGATCAGTTTGGATTCCGTAGAAATACTGGAACACGTGAGGCAATACTGACCTTACGACTTATCTTAGAAGACAGATTAAGGAAAGGCAAACCTACGTTTCTAGCATTTGTAGACTTAGAGAAAGCTTTTGACAATGTTGACTGGAATACTCTCTTTCAAATTCTAAAGGTGGCAGGGGTAAAATACAGGGAACGAAAGGCTATTTACAATTTGTACAGAAACCAGATGGCAGTTATAAGAGTCGAGGGACATGAAAGGGAAGCAGTGGTTGGGAAGGGAGTAAGACAGGGTTGTAGCCTGTCCCGGATGTTGTTCAATCAGTATATTGAGCAAGCAGTAAAGGAAACAAAAGAAAAATTCGGAGTAGGTATTAAAATTCATGGAGAAGAAATAAAAACTTTGAGGTTCGCCGATGACATTGTAATTCTGTCAGAGACAGCAAAGGACTTGGAAGAGCAGTTGAATGGAATGGACAGTGTCTTGAAAGGAGGATATAAGATGAACATCAACAAAAGCAAAACAAGGATAATGGAATGTAGTCTAATTAAGTCGGGTGATGCTGAGGGAATTAGATTAGGAAAATAGGCACTTAAAGTAGTAAAGGAGTTTTGCTATTTGGGGAGCAAAATAACTGATGATGGTCGAAGTAGAGAGGATATAAAATGTAGGCTGGCAATGGCAAGGAAAGCGTTTCTGAAGAAGAGAAATTTGTTAACATCCAGTATTGATTTAAGTGTCAGGAAGTCATTTCTGAAAGTATTCGTATGGAGTGTAGCCATGTATGGAAGTGAAACATGGACGATAAATAGTTTGGACAAGAAGTGAATAGAAGCTTTCGAAATGTGGTGCTACAGAAGAATGCTGAAGATTAGATGGGTAGATCACATAACTAATGAGGAAGTATTGAATAGGATTGGGGAGAAGAGAAGTTTGTGGCACAACTTGACCAGAAGAAGGGATCGGTTGGTAGGACATGTTCTGAGGCATCAAGGGATCACCAATTTAGTATTGGAGGGCAGCGTGGAGGGTAAAAATCGTAGGGGGAGACCAAGAGATGAATACACTAAGCAGATTCAGAAGGATGTAGGTTGCAGTAGGTACTGGGAGATGAAAAAGCTTGCACAGGATAGTGTAGCATGGAGAGCTACATCAAACCAGTCTCAGGACTGAGGACCACAACAACAACAACAACCCTGTAGTCACCTGACCAGAAGTCTTGTTTATCCTGTCACCGAACTTCACTAATTCCCACTATATCTAACTTCAACCTATCCGTTTCCCTTTTTAAATTTTCTAACCTACCTGCCCGATTAAGGGATCTGACATTCCACGCTCCGATCCGTAGAACGCCAGTTTTCTTTCTCATGATAACGACATCCTCTTGAGTAGTCCCCGCCCGGAGATCTGAATGGGGGACTATTTTACCTCCGGAATATTTTACCCAAGAGGACGCCATCATCATTTAATCATACAGTAAAGCTGCATGCCCTCGGGAAAAATTACGGCTGTAGTTTCCCCTTGCTTTCAGCCGTTCGCAGTACCAGCACAGCAAGGCCGTTTTGGTTATTGTTACAAGGCCAGATCAGTCAATCATCCAGACTGTTGCCCTTGCAACTACTGAAAAGGCTGCTGCCCCTCTTCAGGAACCACACGTTTGTCTGGCCTCTCAACAGATACCCCTCCGTTGTGGTCGCACCTACGGTACGGCTATGTGTATCGCTGAGGCACGCAATACTCCCCACCAACGGCAAGGTCCATGGTTCATGGGGGGTGTTAATACCTAACATAAATTTAAGTGTTAGAAAGTTTTTCTGAAGGCATTAGTGAAGAGTGCTGTAAGAGCCATGTGGGCTATGAATAGTTGATACAAGAAAGAAAAAAAAACGGAAGTTTTAAAATGTACAACGGAAGAATGCTGAATAGCTAATGAGGAGGGAATGGGTCAAATTTAAGAGAATAGCAATTTACTACTCAACCTAACTAAAAGAAGGTATCAACTGATAGGGCACATCCTGAGGTATCTAAGGTTCATCACTTTGGTAATGGAGGGAAGTGTGTGTGAGTGTTGGGGGTGGGAGGACGGGTGTTTCTGTGGAAGGAGACCAACGTTCGACTACAGTAATTATATTGAAACAGTTGTAAGTCGCACTGGCTATGCAGAGATGAAGAGACTGGCGTTAAGAGCTACATAAAATCTGTTTTCAAACTGAAGACCACAACAACAACTATTATCAAGAGGTTCAAGAAGTGTTACATGCCCAGTTCCTTGGACAACGTACTTTTGGAGCAGAGAGTAATGACAGTTATGAAACAAATAACGTTAGTGAGGTTATCAGTGAGACAAGTGAAAAGAAGACTGTGATTATAAGGCTATTTACTACTCCTGTGCAACTTATTTACGTTATAACACAAAAACCAGGAGCAGGTATAGACTCAGATCATAGTTTAGTAATGGTGAAGAATAGGCTGAACCTTAAGAGTGCAAAGTGGTAAGCTATTCGGCTAGTCTCTTTTCATTCATATTTGATAAATAGTTCGATCGTACAGGAAATGAGCTAGACAAGGTTTGGTAATATAAATTTTGATACTGATTAATGCGATTACAGTGGTTGTGTGTATCGATTTCATCTCCTCTTTTTCATATTCTGTAATTACAATAGTACTGGCTATTTCATTTGCTTTTCTCGCTGAGCTTTAGAACTGAGGTGCGCTGAGGATAGGAGACAGGAGAGTCACAAGAGTGGCATGCTGAAACTGACCTCCAGTAGGTTGAGGGAACACGTCCTTTACAGAACTGCTAGCAGGGGGATCGATAGGTGGAGCTGCCCTCGCGTTTTCTCGAAGTGAAGTCACCTCAGCTAGCATCATACAGGCACCCAGTCCTTATTTCACGTATCCACTTTGGACAACTGAACTGAAAATATGCGTTCCAGACTACGGGGCTCTGCTCGTAGGAGGTAGGCATGCAGTCTACGCTAAAAAAAAATACATTCAGCTGATAAAAATTTCCCTGTGGTCCAAAAAAACATTACAAAACAGCTCTGACACGTTACATGTTCAGAAGATACTGTGCCTCGAGCACAGTTTTTCAGCTTTTCCCAAGGTCTGTGATATGAGGGTAGCTACTGTGTGAGAGGGCACCATTTAGTGTAATCGATGTGATGTGAAGAGTACGTAACACGTAGTGCAAAGATTTTAGCAAAAGTGGGGAGGAAATTGAGATTACTGGTTTTTAACCTTTCACCTCTGCTGGTGGGTGATTTTGTTACAAGAAAACAATGACACCATTGGCAGACTGATATAACTTTAAGAGGATTTGTTGCCAAGATTCTTGGTGGGAATAAGCGTGCAGTCAGTTCTTTACTGGCTAGAAATTAGGAACTTTGTTTCTGAACATGGCGCTGAACATATCGGCATACCACAAGGTTTCTCTCAAGGGGATAAGCAGACTCCATTATCCGAGTGGGATCCAATGTTCGATTCTTCGGCAGAGTAGTTCTAATGATACACTTGCGGTAGCAGACACAGTGTCACAGATGTCCTCGCACTGCACTGACAACAATGGTGAGCATAACTTGCAGCTTCAGCATGTTAGGATCATCGTAAACTAGAAATTCTGAACAATGTTCCAATTCACTTTCCCGCGTTCTTCAGTGTATTCTTATTTGCATGGGATTCTTCGCTTCTCCGGTCAGACAAATAATCACTGTAACTGATGTATAGACAGGTCAAGTTAACACTTCACAAACCCAAGTGTATACTCATGAGCTAATTCCGACCCCCACTAAGTAACTTTGCCAACCGATAGTTCACTTACCTACTTCTCACAGTTAATATTCTACGGTTGCAATTTTCAAAATTTCATGACGTTTTTGCAGTTGATCTCCGTGATCATATTTAACATTTTTCAATAATAAAATGTGTATTCCCAACCTACGTTTCACTGCTAGGGTCATGATCTTTCATAATGTTAACCAACCCGTTGCGTACTTTTATTTCAGCATTGGGTCTTAAGGCTGTGTCTGCATCACGACTAGTTCTAATACAGTTAGCTTCACTCACACATACCAGTTGATCAAAAAGTCAGTATAAATTTGAAAATTGAATAAATCACGGAATAATGTAGATAGAGAGGTACAAATAGACACACATGCTTGGAATGACATAGGGTTTTATTACAACCAAAAAAATACAAAAGTTCAAAAAATGTCCGACAGATGGCGCTTCATCTAATCAGAATACCAATGATTAGCATGACAAAGTAAGACAAAGCAAAGATGATATTCTTTACAGGAAATGCTCAATATTCCACCATCATTCCTCAACAGTAGCTGTAGTCGAGGAATAATGTTGTGAACAGCACTGTAAAGCATGTCCGTAGTTATGGTGAGGCATTGGCGTCGGATGTTGTCTTTCAGCATCCCTAGAGATGTCGGTTGATCACGATACACTTGTGACTTCGGGTAACCCCAAAGCCAATAATCGCACGGACTGAAGTCTGGGGACCTCGGAGGCAAAGCGTGACGAAAGTGGAAACTGAGCACACGATCATCACCGAATGACGCGCGCAAGAGATCTTTCACGCTTCTAGCAATATGGGGTGGAGTGCCATCCTGCATTAACGTCGTACGTTCCAACAGCTGTTTATCAGCCAGGCTCGGGATGATGCGATTCTGTAACATATCGGCGTACGTCTCACCCGTCACGGTAGCAGTTTTGCTGTCCAGTGCCACCTGTCGGACATTTTGTGAACTTTGTTTTTTTTTTTTTTTTGTTCTAATAAAACCCCATGTCATTCCAAGCATGTGTATCAATTTTTACCTCTCTGTCTACATTATTCCGTGGTTTATTAAGTTTTCAAATTTATACTGACTTTTTGATCACCCGGTACATGGGGTTTCGCAAGAGAATCGCCTGGATGAATCAATATGTAAGGAAGTGGGATGGTGAAGTACTGAGGAATGATGAGATGCATTTGAAGTTCGCTAAGGATGTGGACACTGCGATAATGAATACCAGAGTAGGCAGTCCAGCTGAAGAGGAGTTGACATATCTAAAAAATGGAGTCACAGATGTTGTACAGACAAATATAGGTACAAGAAACGTAATTGCGAACCTTCAATAACAGATGGTGAAATACTTCAATTGATCGACGAAAGAAGTACAAAAATGTTCAGGTAAAGACAGGAATATAGTAGTATAAATCGCCTAGGAGGGTTGGGTTGGGTTGTTTGGGGGAAGAGACCAAAGAGCGAGGTCATCGGTCTCATCGGATTGGGAAGGACGGGGAAGGAAGTCGGCCGTGCCCTTCCAAAGGAACCATCCGGTTATTTTCCTGGAGCGATTTAGGGAAATCACGGGAAACCTAAATCAGGATGGCCGGACGCGGGATTAAACCGTCGTCCTCCCGAATGCGAGTCCAGTGTGCTAACCACTGCGCCACCCCGCTCGGTAAACCGCCTAGGAATGAAATAGCAAGTGAAGGTCAGCCAACTCAAAATGGCTGTAGGAAAGACATGAAGAATTTGAAAAAAGAAATTACCGTCAGGAGCATTGGCTCAGCCTATAGAAAAGTCAAAACAACCTTTGATAAAATTAAAAGCAAGTGTGGTAACGTTAAGAGTGCAATGGGAATTCCACTGTTAAACGCAGAGGAGAGTGCAGAAAGGTGGAAAGCGTACTCTGGAGGCCAACCTACGGACGAGAGCATAAACAGAAAAATGGAAAAGACAACTGAGGATCCTTTAGCTAACGATCAGTTTGGTTTCAGGGAAGATAAAGGGAGAGATAGTTCTGACATTGTGCTTGATACCGGAAACAAGACTGAAGAAAAATCGACACACGCTCATAGGAATTGTCGGCCTAGAAAAAGCGTTCACCAATGGAAAATGATGTAAGATGTTCGAAATTCTGAAGAAAATAAGAGTAAGCTATAGAGAGATACGAGTAATATACGAGTAGAATACCTTCAAGAACCAAGAAGCAAGAAAAAAGATTGGAAGACCAAAAACGAAGTGCTCAGATAAAAGGGATGTATGGTAGTCTTTCGACCCTACTCTTCAATCTATACTTCGAAAAAGCAATGACTAAAATTAAAGAAAGTTTCGAGAGTTGGGTTAAAATTCAGACTGAAAAGATATCAATGCTAACATTCGCTGATGACATTGCTATCCTCAGTGAAAGTGAAGAAGAATTACAGGATCCTTTGAACAGAATGAACGGTCTAATGAATGCAGAATAAATGGATTAAGAGTAAACTGGGAAAAGACAAAAGTAATAAAAAGTAACAGAAATGAGAACAGAGAGGAACTTAACGTCAGAATTGGTAATCACGAACTAGACGAAGTTAAGGTATTCTGCAAATTGAAATCGATTTATTTGCTGTGGACAACTGTGATGTTGTATGAAGCAACATCATTATATACATAATTATAAAAATGTTAACATATATAAATAACACTACATGATATTGATTATCACGTAATTAAATTCCGATTATCACATGTTGTATTACATATAAGGTTGTATTAACAGTCACTTTAATAAAAGTTCATCTTTTTTCAGTACATATAAATTCATTTGTGTTATTAAATGATTTTTCTTTCAGTTATGTTTCGGCCATCATTGTAAATTTATGTTCACGTAATTCATTTGTGCTGTAAGATATACTGTTGTAATATGTTTTGCCAGAAAAAAAATATTATTTTTGACGTTACTTAATTGAGTCCGAGGAATGTCTTGTAAATTCCTATTTCTGGTACCATATAAGTGCACATCTGACCTACTTTCATACTCATGGACGTTCTGTTTAAAACATTAAGTGCCCCGATTACTTTCAACAAAGTATTGTTTACAAGGCAGAACAATACGACCACCGACCTACTACCGATATAAACCAGCCCAGGCGATAGCAGCGTCACCTGGAGAGGAATGACTGCTAGTCAGTCACACGCACGGTCCATGTGGTATCAGTTAGTGTACTGGCCGTTTGTAGAATGGGAAGATGTGCGATATATCTGAATTTGACACAGTGCAGATTGTGATAGCCCATAGACTCGGCACGAGCATTTAGGAAACTGCACGACTTGTTGGATGTTCGAGGAGTGCTGTTGTGAGTGTCTTCAGCACGTGGCGAAGAAACCACGTCCAGATGTGGTGGGGTTGGGCAGCCAGCCCTGAACCCCAGATGCCTGAGGCCCTCATTCAGCATGCTGAAGAGGCTATTCCGGCAGCCATTGAGAGACCAGGGTGCAACCGACTGCAGTTTGTAGCGCATGTTGGAACAAATGCTGCGTGTCGTCTGGGCTCTGAGGTCATTCTTGAGTCATTCCAGCGACTGGCAGAAAAGATTGAAAGGACTAGTCTTGCGCGTAGAGTTTCAACGAAGTTCACAATTTGCAACATTGTGCCCAGAACTGATCGAGGCCCTTTGGTTCTGAGTTGAGTGGAAGGACTGAACCAGAAACTTCGAAGGTTGTGCGACAAGCTAGGTTGCTACTTCCTGGACTTGTACCATAGGGCTGACAACTTTAGGGTCCCCCTAAATAGGTCAGGTTTGCACTACACATCAGAAGCTGCTACTCAGGTAGCTGTCTGTGTGTGGGGTGCACACAAGGGGTATTTTTAGATTAGGTGAATCTCCATCCAATCCAGATAACGATAGCTGTAGGAAAACCAGAAGTAACAATGTAAGATCGAAAAAAATGCCTCCCACAGATGAAAAATTAAAATCCTATTGGTAAATTGCCGAAGCTTTCGCAACAAAGTGCCAGAGTTTGAAGTGCTCATGAGAAGCAGTGAAACTCGCGTAATACTAGGTACAGAATGATGGTTGAAACCTGAAATTGATAGCAGTGAGATTTTTGGGGAAAGTTTAAGCGTGTATCGGAATGCTAGGCAAATGGGAAATGGAGGAGGTGTATTTGTTGCAGTGGACAAGAAACTCAAATCCACCGAGGTAGAAATTGAATTTGCATGTGAGGTTATTTGGGTAAGACTTAGCATCAGGGGTGAGCATAAAATGATAATTGGATCCTTCTATCACTCACCAGACTCATCTCCTGGTGTAACTGAAAACTTTAGAGAAAACCTCAGTTCAGTTGTACGTAAGTTCCCAATCATACAGTAATCATCAATGGAGACTTTAATCATCCAACAATTAATAAGTTAATAGGGAAAATTACAGTTTCGTTAGTGGCGGGAATGATAAGACATCATATGAAACTTTACTAAATGCCTTCTCTGAAAACTATCTGGAACAGATAGGAACCCCACCATGATGGAAATATATTGGATATAATGGCAAGAAATAACCCTGACCTCTTTGAGGATGTCCACATCGAAACTGATATCAGTGACCATGACGCGGTAGCGGCAAAAACGATTACCAAAGTACAAAGGACAACTAAAGCAAGAAGAAAGATGTATATGTTCAGTAAACTCAATAAAAAATCAGTCCTGTCATATCTCAGTAAGGAAATTTAAACTTCCAGCACAGGGCAGGAGCATGTAGAGGAACTCTGGCTCAAGTTTAAAAGAATAGTTGACCATGCACTCGATAGATACGTACCCAGTAGAATAGTTCTTAATGGGAGGGAACCTCCATGATATACAGTCAGTCACTGTAAAGAAACTGCTAAAAAAATTGAGATTACTGCATGATGTGTGTAAAACAAAGCCTAGGGCTAGAGATAGAGAGAAAGCTGAATGAAACACGTTTGACTGTCAAGAGGGCAATTTATGATGCCTTCAGTGACTACCGTAGCAGAATATTGTCAAGTGATCTTTCACAGAACCCAAAGAAATCCTGGTCATATGTAAAGGCTGTTAGTGGAACCAAAGTTAGTGTCCAGTCCCTAACGAATGAGACACGAACTGAAATTTAAGATAACAAAGCAAATGCTGAAACACTTAATTCCGGAGGTAAAATTATTTTGCACAGATCGTTTAATTGCATTGGCAGTTAAACCTGAAAAGTTGTCTACATATTATCAAATACATACGAGATTCACAAGAATATGGAAGCCAGTAAGATATGTACCAGTGTAACTACAATTAAATATTACGATTGTTGCTACAGTCTGACACCGATAAATGTACAGGTAATGTCTCGTCTTGACGACTCTGCTTCTGGAACCAACCTCAATAACTATAGTCCATATAATTTCCCACATAAAAAAGCTCTCTCATACCCTCGCGGTTATCGATGTGCTGAATCTATATGTCCCTCACGATAGGACACACAGTCATCCTCTCTAGTCATGCCATAACGTAAACAATACTAACTTCACAATGCCATATATACACATTTTACACAATGTAAGCCACAATAACTTTACAATATAGTATATACTCATCTTACACAAACAGTGCAGTCATCTTTTATATCTGTACGGCAACCGAAAAAAGTATGGTATGCTTACACTCACACTGGCTATACGTCACGATGCTCCCCAGTCCTAGGGAAGCAGAGTCAGCCTTTTCTTTCTTTCTACACTGATCGCCATATTACACCGACAACTAAACCTCCCAAAATGCCATACATATCTTCAAATACGGGAAAACTCTTACTCATTTACACTGTTATCATACCGAGGACAAGAACTTGAATATTAGTCTGCGAAACTGATCTCGAACCAGGGAATATATCACCGCCTGCCATGTCGATGTAGTAAACATACAATTCATATCCTCTGCCATACAAAATCATCCCTTTTTCATCATTCCTACACATACCGCAAAGACGGACAGTACCATATACATACTCTTCTCAGCACCAGGGCATCTGCGCCCAACAGGTGCCCACAGCACCTCAGAACTGTTCTAATTCGGGATCGTTTCCTCTAGGCACAAACGTGTTACTGTTTCTGCTTTCTTGCTTGCTCGCTTTTCTATGCACATCTCCAGACTCAGGGATTACAAGGACACATGTATTTACGCCATAATATTATACGATTTTCACGGTACTTCTCATCGACATCAAGCACTATGCAGCATCCTACCGATCGCTAGCGCAACATAATTCCCAAGATATGGAATGGGAATTATTTCTCTACAAACTACAAACTTTGGTGTTGTGGCTTGGTAAGACAGCCAAGCCATTATGAGGAAGCTGAAAGGCACGCGTTTAAGCTCACGCAGGCTGGTGTGAGGTCTGGAACAGGACAAGGTAATTAATACAGCCAATAACGTACGTAGCTGCTGGAATACTTAACTTTAATCCACAATTGGTGAACATCGCTCGTGACGGTACATGCATCACAAGATAAATAGCAATTGATAATGGCGCCTTGCTAGGTCGTAGCAAATGACGTAGTTGAAGGCTATGCTAACTATCGTCTCGGCAAATGAGAACGTAATTTGTCAGTGAACCATCGCTAGTAAAGTCGGCTGTACAACTGGGGCGAGTGCTAGGAAGTCTCTCTAGACCTGCCGTGTGGCGGCGCTCGGTCTGCAATCACTGATAGTGGCGACACGCGGGTCCGACGTATACTAGCGGACCGCGGCCGATTTAAAGGCTACCACCTAGCAAGTGTGGCGTCTGGCGGTGACACCACATTTAGCGTGGTGCAGCAGGCTGTAAACCACTGAGCAACTAGAAACAAATAGGGGAAACGGATATTTCCACTCTCGAATACCGATATCACTGATGCAACAGATGCCAAATCATCCCTATAATTTACAAGCCAACTAAGGTCTTTCCCATGTCAAGAGAACAGGCAAACGTGTCTTCCACATGCTAGATGCACACACCACAATCGACCTTCTCTCAATTAAATAACGGCTCGAAATGTGCAGAAGCAGTCAACCGAACAATTTACATGGGAGGGAACAACAGTCCAGCAGAAACGCACCTCTATACACAATCTTCTCAAATTGCCACTTGATCACGAAAGTCACCCAGCACATACTAAGTATTAGTTCGCTATTCGGTCGTCTAGAGGATGGTAAAGTTAACTCAGATACATCTCTAAACTCCAACAAGCCTATGCATTCGGATGGCTGCTGTCGTTGACGAGAAACGAGAATCATTCCCACCACAGGCAACGCCGACACAGAATCATTCCAGAAAACCAGTCACATATATGTTTTATCTTTATACTTACCATTAAATGTCACGATTGCGTTCTCAATTGAATGGCATTCGACAATGAGTGAAGTATCGGAAATACACCCTGTTGTCGGCAGTGGCTCTGGAAATAGAAATATCACTACCTTTCTTATCACTTGATATACTCGTCCCTTTGGTATCACAGTACTCCAAGTCAAACCCATACCCTCCGTAAGACAGGACATAGTCATTTCCTTTCCGCAAACACATACTTTATAAAACCTGATGCTCAAATGCGAACATATGACACATCACTTACTGCTAAGTATAATACTCCGTCAATAACTGATTGTCCATTACACGAATTAATACTAACCGAAAATCAACGATGGGTGTGCATGCCTCTTAGGTTTTGTTTGCCAGTCCTACCACCTTTTCCTAGAAAGAGAGACGTAATCAGCGAGATGTTAAAGAAGAAAGCGATCGCAGCAACTACTGCATGTTACTGTCACAAGCGGTCTTGGTTCTATAGGTGCACACAAGTATCCATATTAAAAGCTATACCCAGTTTACAAGTCGTGGTACAACATGACCCCTGAATGAGGTTGGTTTTTTCTGGACAAATACCGTGACGGTGATCGTACGAATGCGGGTTATCCGCCCACCATGCAACCTCGTGATAAAATCACTGAACTTTGAAAGTGATTTGGCTAAGGAAGGTGTTATGTAAGCAGTATTTGCGACTCCCTCACACTGCCCCAACTAGCTAATTCTGTAATATTTGTAGCCCATTCTCTTTCGATACCATTTCAGAGGTTCTGTGATATATCGACTGAGTTATAGGCGATGACTGATTGAGAAAGAACACAAACAGTAGTAGTAGATGATGTGTTGATTGAGGTCGTAACAAGAAAAATATACACTAGCTTCTCAGGTCTCTAATGTTACGCTATCCGCTAGAAATGATGTCAGTGATTTGGGATCAGATCTCTCCATTCAAGAACATACCTGCATCGGATCACACCCACAAGTGAATTATATTTCTCGCACTCACATTTCTCGAAACGAGTCACCTTTCCCGAGCCTAGCTGCTACAGTAAAATTCCAACGTGGTTTTACTCACCCCCTACGCATCTTGCAACTGATCCCATTTCTACAGCTTTCCACATGTGATCGTTCCAATTTAAGTCAGAACTAAGTAGAAGTCGGAGAAAGACACATCCAACACCTTCTGCAACCCGAGTAGAAACAGAATGACCTGAGTTACTGCAATAGCACCGTGTTTTGACCATTCGGCGGAAATGCACGCAATGTGGTACATCCCCAAACTAGATACACTCACACCAATCAGCCCAACAAGCTATCATCGTTATTCTCTACCCCCCAACAGAGAATAATTACGAACTATAAAAGCTTATACGAATTAGAAGTCACCTAGGCACCAATGCGGGCGCAATGATGCAAAGCTGCGGTTGGGCCTCTAGTGCGGAGAAAGAGATTTCCCTATACTTCCCAGAATAGTATAGCATGCAGCCATCCAAGCATTCCTAATGGTATACAACGTCGGTCACCGAATTTACACATCAGACTGCTGTTGCCTGTATAACATGATCCTATTAAATATACAAACACCACGGAGGCCACTTTAAAGTTTGATCACCTATACACTAAGCGAATAATTGCATCCCACGGAGTATACTAAATCGCATGAGACGCTCCCTCTGCTCCTGTTTAGTTACTTTAAACACCGTTTTCTAACACGCCTTTGTACAATGCCAAACATTTCCTTTATCTGCCACCAATTCGAGGCCTGTGTCAAGTTCTAAACTGATATAAGAAGTTCTGATCCATGGGATTTCGCAGAAAACTAGGCCGTGCATGGTGTAAATCATATTCTTATGGCGGATAGCATAACACACCACACATCGGTTCATTTTAAATAAAAGACACTTACAACATAAGCAAACTGGAAGTGTTTTACGGCGTTGGCATAGGTTCCCAAACTACAGTCCGAAGGTGATTCACGAGTTCTACATTTAGACTCGTCTCTCTCACTGACAGAATAGCTGATGGCTCTGCGTTCCCTTTCGACTGATTCCTCATATTGTACTCATGTACGCGATCACTGTTTTGCTGCTAGCAACCCCCAGAAGTTGTCACCCATAAACAAAACTCATTCCCCAACTCAAACAAGCGTTGTCAGTCAATCATTATGTCGTAAGTATACCAGACAGCGCTCTACATATTTCTAACACCTCGAGCATAATGCTTAATTTACGATCCATCTCTCTGTGTATGAGAGTCACAGAGCATTCAGGCTGTCTTAGGGTAAAATTAAAGTGTGAAAGACCATCCTCACACTGTCATTGACCAACCCGCCCTGCAGCACCATTACCGAATTAATCTGCAACCGATCAGAAGTAGACCGATACACTCCACGTCTCGTGAATGAATAGAGCTTTCCAAACCATCACCCATCCAAGTATACGAGATTTCTGGAGATGCACCCATCTCGAGGAGGTTAGCACTCCCTATCCATGTATAGTAACAGATTTCAAAGTTTCGTGATGTACCGTAATAACATACGGTTAAGAAGAATAAGAAACGAATGATTTTTATGTGCGATGGAGCTACAAACGGATGGAGTTCGACGCATTTTTACGTAATTCAACCAAGCTATCAACTCTAAAGTATTGTTCTAGAGTCTAGGATCGGTACCTGGAAGGTATTAGTAAGAGAGAACATAAACACATGCTCTCCTAAGGCTACAACGTTCTGCACTTAAAATGGGCTATAATGTTAGATTGCTTGCATTTCCAACCTATCAGGCGTATGGAATGTAGTACTGTTAATATTCCAATGTAAGAAATATATTTCAAGTGCAGGACATACATCCTTCTTCCCGGTTTCTCTATGATAAACTATGTTATTGAACCGTAAAACGAGAAAACTACTTCCTTAAAACATTGGCTCTGTGTGAAATGAGTACAATACAGCTTTCCAGAGATCTATATCGCAAACTGTCAATGCAATTTAGTGATCTGTGGAAAATAATTTTACCTCTGAAAGCCCCAGGAAGAAAAGGTGGATGGTGCTTCGATACCGGCGGCATGAGTAATTTGGCGGGCAAATTCGATAAGAGTCAATCAGAATACTCGATTCATTCACACCGTTTGTGCTGGGATATAGGACCCTCTACATAGTGGAGGGAACGCTTGCGTATGTTGAGAGCAGGAACGGTATCATGTTAGGGGCGCTGGGATGAGTGCATTTGATGTTATTTTGACAACCAAGTTCTGTTAGGGCATGAATTTCCGTGCATACAAACTGAGATATCTAGAAAGCGAGCATTAACTATTTCTGGGACACTTTACAATTCCCTAGAGGTCAACTCGTGTCTTATTTTTTTTTACAAACCCATGTGACGTAAGAATAACATTGAGAACATTTTGGATTGCAAGTCGCCACGCAGACATATCGCGGTGAGGCTAGAGTCACGCTGGGTATAGTCCGTGAGACGAGTGATTGGTACCGACAGTTCCGGCGGGCAGACGGCGCTGTTGCCGAACGTGGCTCACAGCACGCGGCGCCCTGTCTGCTACACGCATTCTCTAGCAGCAGAAATAAAAGCGAGACAAAATACAAGTCGTATTGGTACGCGTAAATTTATTTAAAGTTGATGCTTGAAATATATTAACTCGAAAACTGATAAGAGCTATTTAGTACAAGTATCTAAGATGCTGAAACATAATAAAGTTATTTGTTAAACTTCACAACTGAAATGAAAACTATTTTCGCGAGTTGTTGAACATTAGCAGTTTTGGTTTCCATTGTTAAGTATTAGCATTATTAATTTGTTCTACTACAAGCTACAGAATAATTGGTCAGTGTATTAAGAGTTATAATCTGAAGAAAGTACTCACAATATGATGATCTGGTTGTAGATCGATAGCAAACTCCCTCCTTACATTCCTGAATGCGTTGTAGTTACTGTAATGGAAAAACACCACTCACATCACTGTCAGAATCTGATTTGACATTGTCTTCCTCAGCACTACTCGAACTATCACTGCTCTCTCCCAGATGTATAATTAAATTTTCGATGCATTCTTCCACAACCCCTTCGGTTTTCGCCGCCTCTCTGATGGCACTTGCAGTGCTGTTTACAATTTTAGCCCACGTCTCGCTTGTCACTTTATTGATAGCTGCTGGAAGGAGAGTTTCCACTTCAGAGATCGTGAATTTTTTATTGTTTGCAGCAATGTAATTTTTTATCTGCGCCCACACTCCTTCCATTGCATTGAAGTGACAGTGGTATGGAGGAAGCCGAACGATTTCAGGCCCGTGCCTTTTAGCAATCTCGTCAATTACATATGTTGGAAATTGGGGTTTCTTCTGTGCCACAATTTCGAGCAGTTCCGCCTTCCTTAAATCTTCTCTGAAATCTACTTTTCGCCGTTTCAACCACTGAATGATATCGTCTTTTTTTGTTGCCAAGGTTGGTGCCTTATCGTGAAAAACGGAATGATAAGGCGCATTGTCCATAACAATCACTGATGGACTTGTCAGATTCGTCATAAGCGATGTCTCGAACCATTCTTGAAATACTACACTGTTCATTTCTTCATGGTAATCTCCCGTCTTTTTTGACCGAAACATTTTCAAGCAGTTTGGCACAAAACCTTTCGATGTTCCTGCATGTAAGACAATAATACGCCTTCCTTTGCCAACAGGCACTGCCATTGTCCCCTCGGGCGTTCCATCATTCCAGCCTCTACGTAAAGAATGGCTGGCATTGACCCAAGTTTCATCTAACCACACTATACTTTCGAATTCCACACCCATGATCCTGCGCAGAAATCTGCACCGCCATGCAACTACATCTTTCCTTTCCATTAATATTTTGCGTCCGTTAAACAGTGAATAGCTGAAGCCTATGTCTTTCAACACTGTACGCAATGAAAATTTGCTCCCTTTAAAAAGATCGTCTTTCTAAAGCGACACCTGTAATTTAGATAGAGTGGGATGTTCCCTTCTCTTATAATAGCTGTATATATGACGACGAATAGCGTCTTTCTGAAAATCGTCCAAAGCTGTCACCTGTTTATTTCTCGGTCGCTTCTTTCCTGGTGTGTGCAGCTTTGTTGTACCACTCTCGTCACAATCTACACTATACTGTTCTTTCCCTATCTTTACAACAGTGTTCTTACTTATTTTCAATGCTGCTGCAGTTCTCATCACAACCTGAACAACAGGAATTAAGGGCCCACCTTTGTCCTTTTCTTTCTCAAAGTAATCCCACACAGAGCACACGAATTCACGGGCCTGGGTGTGTAGCACACTTTTCTTCCTCCGTTTCACTTCTTGTGTTGGGCTGGTACTACCCGCCGCACTAGACATTGTTTACAACGAAACATAAACAAAGAAACACTAAAAACAACAAAAACGAAATAAACTGCGAATTCAACTTCAGACAAACGACGAACGACCGCACCGCCTGCACGCGAGACACTGGTAAGTTTCATAAGCGCGCGCGACCGGGTTTCAGAGCGGCAACGTGGCCCTTGCTACCCGCTCAAAGTCAGGCCGTCATTGGCTGCCTGCCTGCGGTCGCTAGGCAACGGAAAGACGCTACCGAGCTGTCAATACCAAAGACTCGTCTCCCAGACTATAGTTATGGTCACGCGTGTACCATGTCATGCTAGAAGCAATGGGCCCTGTGCTATTCTATCGTCTGCGGTAAAGACATGTGCTGCTCGGAGGTGTCTCGTGTGAGCGCACCTTGGAATTCTGTGACTGTATACCCAAAAATAGAGGCAGGCAACTTTCACATGCGTTCGGTGGCACCACAGCTGTGCGTGCCCCCTGGAGCGTCTGCACTCCCACACGTTCACGTCGGCCGTAATGTTTAGGTGAACACGTATTTAAATAGGAATTTCTCAGGTACCAAGTATGAATGAGATGTCGCTGCCACATGCTTGCGGGACCCAAGTGGCGGCCTGTGCGTGGTTTGACAGTCACTTCGATGGGGTTGCCTGTGCAATCTACTGGACAGGGGGTGGCGGAGGGTGCTTGCATACGGTGATTGCATTATTTTGTGAGCAGGTCTGTAAGCTGTGCTATGTGTTATTTGGAAAGTTTACGAGTACTGAGCGTGTCTACACATCACTGTGCTGCATTATTTGGGACGAGTGTGCAAATGTGTACTGAAATTATTTCGGTAAATTAGGAGCTGTTTGCATGTTGGTTCAAATGGCTCTGAGCACTATGGGACTTAACAGCTATGGTCATCAGTCCCCTAGAACTTAGAACTACTTAAACCTAACTAACCTAAGGACAGCACACAACATCCAGTCATCACGAAGCAGAGAAAATCCCTGACCCCGCCGGGAATCGAACCCGGGAACCCGGGCGTGGGAAGTGAGAACGCTACTGCACGACCACGAGCTGCGGACCTGTTTGCGTGTCTGTAGATCATTGTTTAGTAGTAGTTCACATGTCTGTGGTTTGTGTGAGATGGCCCCAAGCATGTCAGAGCATGTGTTTTGTGTCAGTGTGATAAATATACTACATCCCTAAATAAATTGTTCAAAATGAGTAGAGTGCACTCCTTCCTTACTCTATACAGCAGCCCAGACAATGCTGAGTAATTTTCGCGCCATTCTCCCCCTCCAGACCACCACCTTGGTTTAGGTCACATGAGAGAAGACAGCAACATCTGTTGGCAGTGCTGTGCACTAGGTCAGCTGGACTCAAGATCTAGTGGTGGAGAGGCTGCCTGCAAAATAAAGACTTGTGTCCAGAGTCGTTTTCCTGCCATTTGCCCCCCCCCACCATCTTGGATTATGTCATAGGATGGATGATGGCACCCTCTGGTGGCAGTATTGAGCACTAGGTTAGTTGGAGTCTAGGTCTCGTGGTGGAGACACTGCCTTCAAAATAAAAACTTGTGTCAAGAGTCGTTTTCCCGCCATTTCCCCTTCCCACCATCCTGAACTATGTCACGAGATGGACAACAGTGCCCCCTGCTGGTGGTATTGAGTACTAGCTGCAGACCTCGTGGTGAGGCTGGCCGGAGTGGCTGAGCGTTTCTAGGTGCTACAGTCTGGAACCGCGCGACCGTTATGGTCTCAGGTTCGAATCCTGCCTTGGGCATGGATGTGTGTGATGTCCTTAGGTTAGTTAGGTTTAAGTAGTTCTAAGTTCTAGGGGACTGATGACTTCAGATGTTAAGTCCCATAGTGCTCAGAGCCATTTGAACCTTGTGGTGAACACACTGTTTGATGTCATCTTGGATAACTGTACTTGCGTCATCACCTGATGTCATGGTAGCACCCTCTGGCTTTGATGATATGTACTAAGTCAGTTGGAGTCCAAACCTTGTGTTGAACACATTGGATGACGCCATATTGGATTACGTCACAGATGAGAGCGCCTTCTGGTGGTGGCGATGTGTACTAAGGCTGATGGGCTCTCGATCTTGTGGTGAACACAACTACATGAAATTGTTCAAATAAATACTTACGTCCAAAACCTTTTTTCCCACAAATCCTTAGGAGGAGGTGGCAATCGGGTGACTGAGGTTAGTACAAGCGTTCTTTCTTTCTCGCCGTTTTCTTAGATTAGTAGAGATATGCGAATTGACCTTTGCTTACCGCCAAAATTTAAACTTGGTGCCAGTTCGTAGGCAGAGGTGGTGGTCGGGTGACTTAGGTTAGTGGAGGTAGGCCAAGTGGGCTATCTTCCAGCGATTTTCTTTGCTGTGTAGAGTTAACTGGGGTGTGATGCATTATCCTGCTAGGATTTGAAGTTCCCACCATTTTTCTGTATGAGGGGGCATGGCAATGTCCCACCAAAATGCAAACTTACCGCCAAAATCGGCCATCTTGAATGAGGTTATCGCCGCCATCTTGGATTCCGTCATGACTGTTGCCAAGTCTAGACAATGCCATCTTGGATGACGTCATCGCCGCCATCTTGGATACATCTGGCAACAATGCAGAGTGTGCCTGAACCCCCCTTGTCCCACTACTACCGTACACAGTTCTTGCAAAAAGGTACAGGTCACACTAGTCTACAGTCTACAAGAAGGGTAATAGAAGTGATCCACAAAACTACCGTCCAATATCATTGACATCGATTTGTTGTAGAATCTTATAACATATTCTGAGCTCAAACATTATCAGGTATCTTGAACAGAATGACCTCCTTAGCGCCACCCAGCTCCGATTTCGAAAACCTTGATAATGTCAAACCCAACTCACATTTTTCTCACGTGACATACTGAAAGCTTTGGATCAATGCAAACAGGCAGATGCAGTATTTCCTGAATGCTGAACAGCATTTGACTCAGTACCACACCTACACTTATTGTCAAAAGTATGATCGTATGGCCTGGGTGTAACACTTTGTAGGGATGTGAAATGAAATGATGGCATAGGTTCAGTCGTAGGTATAATAGGTAGTAGACTTCCGTTTATTGGTAGAATACTGGGGAAATGCAATCAGTCTACAAAGGAGGTTTCTTACAAATCACTTGTGCTGTCAGTTCTAGAATATTGCTCAAGTGTGTGGGACCTGCGCCAGATAGGACTAACAGGGGATATTGAACATATACATAGAAGGTTTGTTTAATCCATGGGAGAATGTCACAGAGAGACTGAGGGAACTGAAGTAGAAGACTCTTGAAGATAGATGTAAACTATCCAAAGAAAGCCTATCAATAAAGTTTCAAGAACCAGCTTTAAGTGATGACTCTATGAATATACTACAACCCCCTACATATTGCTCACACAGGTACCATGCGGAGAAGATAAGAATAACTGCTGCATGCACAGAGCCATTCAGTCATTCTTCCTGGGCTCCATACATGAATGAAACAAGAAGAAGCCCTAATAACTGGTACAATGGGACATACTCTCTGCCATGCACCTCACACTGGTTTGCAGAGTATAGATGTAGATATAGATGCTCTGGGAAACATTCACTTGGGCATCCATGGGTCCAGTGGATCTTGTGCAAGGCACCATGACGGCCAAGAGGTATCATACGTTGGTTGCAGACCACGTACACCCCTTTATGACCATCATGTTTCCCGACAGCAGTGGCATTTTTCAACAAGATCATGCTCTGTGTCACAAGGCCAGGAGTGTGATGGAGTGGTTCAAGGAACACAGTGGGAATACCCAGTTGGTGTGCTGGCCCCTAACTTGACAGATCGGAACCCGATTGAACACTTCTGGTATTTATGGGAATTAGGTGACTTGTGTGTGCAGATGTCGTGAACTCCCTCCAGAGACTTGCCAAGGCCCTATTGTTTCCATGCTACGACACTTCGCCGCTGTTATCCGTGCAAAAGGTGGACATACCAGCTGTTGGTAGGTGGTCATAACGTTCTGGCTGATCAGTGTACATATGATGGTTTTTTTCTGCCAGACAAACAACTCTTTTGCCCCAGCAGAGTTTCCCCAAAGAGGTATCCCATAATGCAAGTGTGTATGGAAAAAGGCATAGTATGCCATAAACATGAGCTCTTTATTCACACAATCCTTCAGTTTCCTTAAGAGATATAAAATTCTTGCCAATTTACTGAGAAGCTTTTCTGTATGGATGTTCCAGCATAATTTGCTATCAGTGTAGTACCCAGGAAGCGAAATAACCAATAACAGATAAAGCTGGACAGAAAAAGCAGACTAGCACTAGTATCAAACATGGCTTTAATTTGAAGGAGAAATTTCTGGGAATATACGTTTGGAGCACAGAATTGTGTGGTAGTGAATCATGGACAATGGAAAAACTCGGTTTTAGCTCAGATAATGCCTTCTATGTCTGGATGGCATACTCGGATAGAAGGGCCAAATCTTTTAATCAGTTGGTCCTGAAAAGGTGAGTTCTTAAGGCTTTTTGATTTTGATTAGTCTGGATGTTTGTAACCAGGAAATCCAATATCCGGTCTGGCTGCCGATTAGCTAGCTCATTTAGCGTTATAACAAGAATATTCATGTTATATACATATACTACTGTTATATACCTGTATTTTTAAACTGAATTTGAGCCATACGAATAAATAATAAACGAAATAGAAAAACTGGAATAGAAGAGAATCGAAACTTTTGAGACGTGCTAGTGCTGCGGAAGAACGCTGAAAATTATGTGGAGAAGGAATGACAAGGTTCTCTGCATATTCACTGAAGAAAGGAACATATGGAAAAAGACTGACAAAAAGAAGAGATAGGATGACAGAACATGTTAAGACGTCAGGGAATAACCTCCATGGGACAGAGGGATCTGTAGAGAGTAAAAACTGTTGGGGAAGACAGAGACTGAAATACATCCGACAAATAATTGAGGACGTAGGGTAAAAGTGCTACTCTCAGAGGAAGTGGATAGTGCAGGAGAGGAATTCGTAGCTGCCACATCAAACCAGTTAGAGGTCTGATGACTCTAAAAACAATGAAGAATAAAAAGAAAAACTAGAAAACACACATAAAGAAGTTATTAGGTGAGGTTATATTGTGAGCAGTTTTTGTAAATCGGTAATGTCACATAAATTGTCGTCCTCTGAGTTTCTTTCTTTTCTCTCTGTTCAAAGTAAAAGGTGCGGCCTACTTTCGTGGCTATATCGCTCTTTATCAACGTAATGTGTAAATGCGTTTGAAGAATACAAATTTGAAAATAATATCTATGACGATTATATCGAAGTTAAAAGTTCATGAAACCACTGATCAGTAAATTCGTAATGGTTTTCGTCAACTTTGGTAAAACAAATTTTTTCGTAAATATTTACAATATTATCAATAAAGTAGACATTCATGAGGTGAACGGTTACGTTATGTCGACCTTTAGTATATCTGGTATCTGCGCATGCGTGTTTGAAACAGTAACTAGGTCACAATTCAAAAGGAAATGTTTGACAGATGTATATCGTTGGAGTTGGTAGCAGGTGTGATATGTGTCAAATACATGTTTGTTTACAGTAACGGATAATGTGCACGTGTGCATATGTGAACGAATACTAATAATAATGAAGGAATTTGGTGTTGATATGGAAGCAACTTGAGTGAATAACAGCCAGAAGAGAAAAACAATCAACATGGCTTCTTGTCTTGTAAAGTTGTGACTAATGCATGAGAACGTATCGATGTTATTGCAATGTAGGCAGTGACCTGTGTTATAAAGTTTACTGGACAAATTGACCTGATGTTGCAAAGTATGTCATAATGCTGAAATCTGGCCAGAAGAGGCCTACAACTCCGAACAAGACGAGATCAGCTATTGGTTCTCCCGAATCTGCAGATCACTGGAGACAAGGTGTTCGTGAAACTGTTCTTACTGCCAGGCCCGATGGTAGTTTAAATTTTTCCATACATGGCGGTTCAGATAATGGTGAATTTGCTTATGTGAGTGATATTGTGCAAAATAAAGTGAATTATGTTAGTGGAAATTTGAATGAAGGCGATGTTGTGTTAGAGATTCAGGGACAGAAAGTTGCCGGTTACACTCAAAGGGATGTTGTGGCGTGGCTGAATCACTGCTGTAGAAACGGAAATCCAGTGACACTGAAGACAATAGATGCTGGTAAGTGTGACAAATTGCAGCTGTTCCCTCGTATAGGTGTTCCCTTGGTGGAAGTGTATAGGTTAAATTACGTGGTATCACCCATGGCAAGTGCATATAAGGCAGGAACCATCTAAAAAATACACTTCTCGTAGCTTCAGTAGTAAGACGTTAAACGTAGATTTTAAAATGTGAGGTTGCTACAAAGCTTCTTTCCCAGCAGGCTTTTGTGCATCATTTTCACATGTACATGTTTACTTCATTAATGTCGCGAAGCTACATTGCTACGTTGCATTGGTTATATCATTAACCTACGTTGGATGTACCTTTCACGTCCTGTTGCAATAGGAAATTCAGCTGTAAGTACACCGTACGTTGTTTACAGAATGTATCGAGTGATTGATCCTAGCAGTGTACAAGGGATAGAAACGTTTCATAAAAGCAGAATATTGTATATTTTCAAGTTTTGTACTTGTAGTTCTCGGAATATATAAAATGAAGTACTGATAAGTATATTCGTAGCTTCAGTTGTTAAGACACACAAGTCTGTTGAGGGAACATATAGAAGATTTTTCCCTGGTATTACTAACGTTATTCTTACACTTGTGAAATTAATGAACGAACAAGGTTCAGAGCACAGAGGGACAGTAGAAGTCGGTCTCCTTAGTCTTAAAACGTTGGTATTACTGTTATTGTGCTTAGTGTAATACCAAGATAATTATTCTGTGATTATTTGTTTTCATCCAAAAAACCACAATTAATTTGAGATACATGATTCCTGTGTTCCCCCATAAAAACAGTTTGATTTCATTCAGGCAAAGTTCTATGTTTGTTATTTGTCTTCTGTTGCCTTCAGAAGGAAATGATTGTAGGTTGTGTAGCAGTGCAGATTTCAGTAATTGTTTTTGTTTTATATTACATGAAGTTGTTTTTCTCCACATTAAAATGTTTTGGGAATGTAATGTTATTTGAGATAAACAACTGTGGCAGTTGTGCTTTGTGGTGGAGCAGTGAACAACTCAAAAATATTGTCACATTTCTTTGATTGCATAAATGTTAATGCTATGTGATACTTCAGTGTTTTAAATTAGAAGGTAGAGTTAATCTTGTTGTGCAGAAGTAGGTGTGTGGCCCTTTACTTTTCATACTGGTAAACATATAAATCCTTCCTGTTGTACTTTCCCATCTACACTCTTCTGCAATAAAAACAAATTCTTATACATTCACTCACTTTACAGACGTAAATTGCTACCAGTTTGACTAAGTGGTACCTGCAGGCCTGTGAAGGACCAAAGCAGTTTCACTGAAAATTGTTCAAAACTACAATTGCAGGTATGGTTCTGGATGTTTTCAGGCTTTCAGACATTTGATCTGTGGTCTTTTGATTTCAGATAGCAGCTAGTCTTAGTAACTTATTTGTCCAAAGAACATTTATAATGAAGTAGGCCGTGTCAGCTTAATACATGGAAAACATAAGCCATACAGACAGACATAGATTATACACATGTATTAAAGGAGTGGAGACAGGTGTTCAGCAATGGCATTTGCCTACAGTGGTTTAGAAAAACCAAGGAAAACTTAAATCAGTCTGGCACAAATTTGAGGCCTCTGTGGTGACAAATGCACTACCTTGTTTGCCTGTACCTACTGGACAGTTCTCTTATGTTTGCACATACTTGGAACACGTGAACTTGGCAATGTAAGAAACTGTTATATGCTGTTAATTTTGTCATGTGATCTTCTCGTTATACCAACCACAGACACTTGTAGATTACTATAGTACAAAGTCTCTCATACATCTTCATATCTTCCTTTCTGCCTGTCTAATCCTGTATCCGCTCTCATGATTGACATGTTGAACTCAGAAAAATTGTGAGAAAAGGATACACTATCGATCTTGGAAGTAAAATTTTCATGTAGAGAGCATTACTTATAGAAGTATGCTTTAACTGCCTTTAAATAAATTTATTCTAATTGTCTCTTTTTTTTGTCCTTGGGCAGATTATTGCACTATTTTAATCCCTGACAGAAAATCCTCATTTAATTCTTTTATTTGTTATTCCTTGGTAGATGCAAGTTCAAACTGGCTTTTGTTCCATGAGCATGTCTGGAGCTATTTGTGTCATCCTTACTAATATTTTTCCTGATGTCCGCAGTGGATTGGTAGATGAATTGATTTGGCACATTATGAAAACACAACTTTTTGAATATGTCTTTGCAACTAGACCAACTACTACTTTTAGTCAGTATTTCATGTTAATGTTCTGGATTTGATGATTGATCCACTTTTACACCATATTTTTCAAGTATGACTGGAACCACTCATAAGCTATTCCTCTTATTCATAGTCATATTAATTCATTTAGCAGTATTTTATGATCAGCACTGTGAAAAACTGTGGACATACCTAAAAAAAATATGCATGTAACATAATCGTCTCTGTTGGAAGCTCGAAGCACCACTGTCATAAACTCTGTTCTTTCTTGCTTTCATATCCAGTCGCTTGTGCAATTTGCAGTGAATCCAAAGGAATATTATGGCTTAGTCCTTTCAGACTTCTACTGGTATTTGAAGTAAAATAGTGTTATATGCAAGAAATTTCCAGCGTACTTGATTCTAGTCAAAAATCTCTTTCAGAGGTAGATTTTTCTTCATTAATGTTCAGTATGTTTTTGGCCGTGTATTTCTGCCATTAGGTTACTGTCATTTCCCAGTAGTCCTATGAGTGTTTCAGTTTGATGTCTTCCAACAATGTTTGTCATTTATTATAGCACCTACATCTGTGTGACAGAAAATATTTCATTGGGCTATAAACATTAAACAAGTCATGTATAAACACCTGTAAGTTGTTTACATTCGTGTTGTTTTATTATGTGCAAGTTGTTAAGAGGTAACATCCTCTCAACTTTGTAGTAAAATAACGTTAGTCTTATCTTTTGGCACTTAATATGAATGTCACTTTTATAGTGCTTTTTGTATGCCACATTACACCATTGTGCTTACACATGAAAATGTAGGTCAGCCCGATGAGACAAGGAAGCCATGTCAAGTAAACTGTTTTGTTTTTTTACAAACCAGTCTATGAATTGACATTTTCAGATTGATAATTGGTATCACAAATGTCTTCCGTTGTGTATGATTTTTTACTTCTGGTTTTGTGTTAATTCCTCTGTTTATATTTCAAGTGATAGCTGTTGTGATGCTTTTTGTATTTGTTATGTTTTTCTTCTGTTACTTAATCCAGGTGTGTTAAGTTTTGCTTAAATTTACTCTTCTTCTTCTTCTTCTTCTTTTTTTTTTTTTTTTACAAATGTGATGCTGAAACGTGCTAATATGAATGTGTAATTTTTTTATTTTATCACATCTTCGTAATATAAAATTCATGTATAGTGGATTGATGGTGGAACACAGTAGGCCTAACACATAACAGAAAACAACATTACCATGCAGACACCCAACAAACCACGCAGATACCCAACGCGCACTGCCGTGGTTTTTTTTTCCTGTAGCATCACCTATCATATCCTGCCGTGCGAAGACATTTTTCACTCATTCTGACTTCTTTCATCCAGTTGCTTCCTTTTAAGCATACAACTGATACACAGATAATGTAAATTGGAACAGCTTCTTGCACCAGTTACAAAGACAAGCACAGATGACATATAATAATCTGCTTCTTTCATCCTTCACATTGTAAACACATGATGACATGGCTCACAGCTGAGGAGTGAAATCACATGCCAGAGTTGAGTGAATAGTTCTAGACTCTCCTTCAAATCCTATCTTGGTCTGTGTCTCCAAAACTAGATGTCTTTCAAGATCTCTTGTTCCTCCTCCTGCAGCTGGAAATAGCCTATCTTGTCTGAAGTAGCAATCCCTGTTGCAGATAACATGGTATTTTTTATTGTTAACATACGTCATCTCAAATTGGTATTCCGTGATAGGTTCTTCTCTCCATAGGTTGTTTTATTGTTGTTCTCTCCAAAATTAGTGTATATGGAAGCTTATCTGTACTTCATAATGCAACTTATAAGGAATGTAAGTATCATTTGTGTTCCTTGAATTACGATTAATGAACATATGTAGTGAAAGTAATGTAGTAGCCCATCCACTTGAATTTTTCATAGTTGTTGTACAATATACATAGACCATACCTAGTATGCAGTAAAGTACTGCTGATTTATCTATTACATGCTATAGCTTTTATGAATGTATCTTTCACTTTTAGTTAATATTTATTATGAGAAGTGCATTAAATGTGAAATTAATGTAGACCTCTGGCTACACTACAGATCTGTCTGTTGCCGCAACCTTTATTTTGTATTTACATCTGTTTGCTTCATCTGCACTCAACCAAATTGTCTCCTTCGAATCCACTTTAGACCTCAGGTTACAAATTTGAGCAGTTTGTTCATCACAGCTAAGGTTATCAGCAGGGGACACTATCAGAATCTAACCTACATGGGAACCCTTTGTGTCATATTTCGTGTTTACAAAGTTATTGGTAATATGTGTTAGGTATAGTGTATATCAACTCAGGCAGGCTAAGAACGAATCTTACCTCCATTGTTTCAGATGTTGTTGAATGTAACATATGTTATAATTCAGGTCCCAGTAAGAAACCCAATTTCTTCATTTTCTCCAAAGAATTTCCTGGCCCGAGGTATGAGTGGTAAAAGATGACACCTTGGTTGCCATTTCACATGTGCAGATTTTGGGAAAAGTTTTAAAAATCTTTATCTTTGCAGAACAGTTCTAGATACTTTTTATTATTATTTAAAAGATAATAACTTCATAATTACAATGGCAGCCTTAGTTTGGAAATATGTTTCTACGTTCTCTTGCTGTAGCCTACTGAATTTTTGAAAATTATATTATTATTTGTATTTATTATATGCCCTTTTCCCCCCTGTTCTGTTGGTGGGATCCACAGCTTGTGGTCTGGTGACTAGCATTGATACCTCTGGATCACGGGGTCTCGGGTTCGATTGCTGGCCAGGTTGGGGATTTTCTCTGCCCGGGGACTTGGTGTTTTTTGTCCTCATCATTTCATCATCATCATTTGTGACAGTGGCTAAATTGGATTGTGTCAAAACAGGACTGCGAAAAAATTGGTACTTTGTACGGGCGCTGATGACTGCGCAGTTGAGCGCCCTACAAGCCAATCATCATAATCTGTTGGTGGGTATCAATCAGTAGTACTACATTCCATGAAAAGAAGAACCTCTGCACATTGGTGTAACAGCTTTTATTAACAACTGAAAATTCTGCTTTACATTAAACCAGTTTCCATTACCACATTAGCCTATGGCATATTGGCCTCATGAAATCAGAAGCTAGTCTTATTTGACATGGAGTTTTATTTCTCCTCAAAGATTATGAATAGACATTGCATTCTTACACATTAAATCATTCCAAAATATATGTGGACAGGTTCCAAAGCACACAACATCTTGTGCTCTTTGCTTAGAACTGAAAATTGCAAGTCAATATTTTAAAAAATGTGTTCAGCTGCATCTGTGTCCTCCTTTGATCCCTTCCTATTGAATCAGTAGAACTGTCGCACCTACAGTCATTAAAACATTGGAATCAGAACTGAGCACAAATGGTTGTGTTGCTGCCTTGCAGCTGGAAAATTATATCCAGTTAATGGTCCATGTGGTAGCATAATGTTTATAATGGTAGTAGTTAATGCATAACTGATGTCTGCAACCTCTGCAATTCTCCAGTTACAGTGGTATACACAGGCCACAAACATCCCTGGTTGTGAATCTGCTTGTTCTGCCATTTCTGAGATTTGTTGTGAACAAATTAAATTTCTTCTTTCTTTCTTTTCATCTGGTGGAATTCTTAACTTCATCTCCAGACAACTTTGCCACTCTTGTACAATCCGTTGCATTCTGAATTGCGGTTTTCCTTGGGGTGGAAATATTGTTATATAGCGTGGTTCTTGAGCAGGCTGTCTACACCTTCAGGAGGCCCTTCCTGTGACCAGTAACAGTGTAAATGTACTCCACAGGCACAAACGATTCAGTCGATTAAAACAGTTGGTAACGGGGTCTTGAAGTGCCTAGGATGGTATTTTCTGCCTGTGATTGCATGTGTTGACAAATTTTGCACATTGCCAACAATGCATTTGCTGAATCATATCCTCTGCCATCACTTATAACTGGAATGCTTCTGATCTTGTTTTGAAAATATATTGCTCCTGTAAAACTTAGTCATTACCTCCTATGATACCCTTGTACTTCTTGTGCAGAATCAAATGCCCATTCTCAGCAAAATTACAGTGAAACACTAATCATAGTTATTCAACTTGTACATGTCCTTTCACTTCTGCAGTGCGTTGTAGTTGTTGGTGTTGTTGCAATTTCATCAGATGTTGGTGTGTTATTGCTTTCACTGTCCATTTTCCTCATTCATCAAAGAAGTTGTCAGTCACAGCAGTTTTCTTAATGAGTTTGTTTTCCTCCCTTGTTGCTATACAGAGTGTTACAAAAAGGTACAGCCAAACTTTCAGGAAACATTCCTCACACACAAAGAAAGAAAATATATTATGTGGACATGTGTCCGGAAACGCTTACTTTCCATGTTAGACCTCATTTTAATACTTCTCTTCAAATCACATTAATCATGGAATGGAAACACACAGCAACAGAACGTACCAGCGTGACTTCAAACAATTTGTTACAGGAAATGTTCAAAATGTCCTCCGTTAGTGAGGATACATGCATCCACCCTCCGTCGCATGTAATCCCTGATGCGCTGATGCAGCCCTGGAGAATGGCGTATTGTATCACAGCCGTCCACAATACGAGCACGCAGAGTCTCTACATTTGGTACCGGGGTTGTGTAGACAAAAGCTTTCAAATGCCTCCATAAATGAAAGTCAAGAGGGTTGACGTCAGGAGAGCATATAGGCCATGGAATTGGTCCGCCTCTACCAATCCATCGGTCACTGAATCTGTTGTTGAGAAGCATACGAACACTTTGACAGAAATGTGCTGAACCACATGTTGTGTCGTACTTGTAAAGGCACATGTTCAAGCAGCACAGGTGGAGTATTCCGTATGAAATCATGGCGGTGAATCGAGGAAGTACAGTACATACTGACGAAACTAAAATGAGCTCTAACATGGAAATTAAGCGTTTCCGGACACATGTCCACATAACATCTTTTCTTTATTTGTGTGTGAGGAATGTTTCCTGAAGGTTTGGCCATACCTTTTTGTAACACCCTGTATAACTACTGAAGAGCTATTCTCTATGTTTCCCAGACCAAGTGTCAGTAAAGTGAGTCAGTCTTTTCCAGGGCAGTCACCATATTTCTGTAACAAATAGGTCTCTCGCTTGATATAACAGATGACGTATGATGTGACACATCCAACCAAGGTGTCATATGTCATGTGTTGAAGTAAGTTCTTCAAAGGTACCACACATACAAACAGATGTCTCATGTGGGTTTGGAACCACCCACTTACGATGTGGTACATAAAATTTTTGTCATGCAGTGTGAATATTGTATATTCCTTTTTGTATATGGCGAATGTTTCTTTAATACTGAGGGTCATGTATCTTTTCACTTTCAACGCTTTTTGTCCTTTAGCTGTTACAGTGATAGTGGCTTTTTTAACTCTGGCAAGGACAGCCCCAATTATCTTCCAGATAAAATGACTGTGAAATATGAACATGTGCTTCATTCACAGTATGCTTATTAGCACCTGGACTTCCAAACACTCCTTTTACAGACCTTGCATACTTTGTGTTGTCCACCATGTATTTTAATGTGGATGTAATATGGTGCAAATTCTTTTGCTTTGAAAAGTAGTCTGGGATAATTAATAGGACTTGCACCTTTTCAGTGTGGGATGCACCCAGTTCAACAGTTGAATTGATGTTTTACATGAACTGGCAAGTTGGGCAAGTTTCCTTTGATTCATCTTCTTCTGAAGATGGAATTTCTTGTTTGAAGAGTATGGTCAGTGCTGCTTTGGTGTACTCACTACAGCTTCAGTAATTTCTCTGAGCTTTCTTGACGCATACGGGTTACGGCTCGAATTCACTGATATGGTTTCTTAGTGCGACTAACACCTACATATTTAGTTGTCTGATTCAGGAAATGTGATTTTATTCCCATTGTTGACATTCTGTCAAAGCATTTAGAACAGGGAAAGTCATCACTGGAAACATATTGACTTTGAAATAGTCTTTTGAAATAAGCACTCTTATTCTGAACATGAAGAAAGTCTATTTCTTTTCTAGTCCTATCCATCACCCTTTTATTGATATATGAATAGCCAGTACACTTCACCATCGCAAAAGCATATAGTTACTGTTGGACCACAAATTTGGTCAACAGCTCTCTTCATTTGCTTGTTGATGACTGAACTGTCAAGTTAAATGTCTTTCCTTTTAGATGCTAGGCGAAACACATAATTATCTAGATTATCATATTTTCTTCAAAGCTCTGGGATAAAGAAATTAGCAATGAAAAGTAGCAAAAAATAAATTAGCAATAAACACTGAAACAAGGAAATTATCAATAAACACGTGCCGGAAAGAAATTAGTCATGAAAATATAAACAAGCATTATTTATGAAACCTATTAAACTGAAAAGTGGAAGATCTCCTTTTATTGATCAACAGTAAAACATTAAATTATCTAAGATTGGCATTGTTGAAAACAAAAATTCCGGAAGGCTACAGCAAGAGACATATTTCCAAACTAAGCATGTTATTTTCATCATAAAGTTATTGTATTTCAAATGAAAAGCAACAAAATATCTGGAACCATTCCAGGGATACAGCATTTTAAAAATTTCCCCTAAAATCATGAGTGAAACAGTAATCCCCCTCCCAGCCTGAACTGAAATGAATTATGCCATTAAACATGGAAGACAAGACTGGCTAAGTACTGAAACAGCAGCTCATGTCCCATGTATTTGATTATACTTCGTCAAGAAGTAGTATGAGTATTATATGCGCGAACAAAGTAGACACTCTGTGCAGTGGCCGGTGGGAGCAACCGTAAAGGCATTTCCCATTCACAGTTGCTCTCGTCAGCCACTGCACCGAATGTCAACTTAGTCTGCACTTATAGTAAAGACTTCATCCCACTGTAACCAAAAGACTTGTCTGCAGTGTGGAAAAGTGGACCTGTTGTATTGAACTTTTCAGTTCAGTTCAGTTCAACAGCTCATGTACACTGTTATTAGTTGTCAAAGTTGGCTTCATGAAATACCAATTGTTCTGACTAACCCCAGGATTTTCCATTATAATATTCATGTAATGCCATCTTTCTTTGGTATGGATTTCTGTTTGTATGCAATCCCTACTTGTGTAATTGGTATATCTTCCAACATTCCATAGCTATTTATGTTTGCAGAAAGTATCATCCAAATATAAGAGTTACATCAAATAACTTCTGCAATGCTCTTCATTCTTTTGTATAAATATATTATTTATTCTTTGACAAAGAAGATATATTTCCACCCCTTAGTGATTCTGAAGGAATTAGATTAGACTGCAGTAGCAAGGAAAGAATTTCTTAAAAAGAGAAATTTTCTTCTAAACTACTTATTGTCCACGTTTCCACTTCTGTGCAAGTCTACACTTAGACAAATACGTTCAGCCATGTGAAGGTATTTGTATGGAGTGGAGCCCTTGTCTGGGAGTAAAACATGGCCAATAAGCAGTTGAGACAAGAAGAGAATAGACTGAATAATTAATGAGGAGGTACTGTACTGAATTGGAAAATAAAAAAAATTCTGCCACAACTTGCTAAAGGAAGGGCTCAGCTGATGAGAGACATCCCAAGGCATCAAGGTATTATTAATGTGGTAATGAAAGGAAGTAGCTGCTGCTGAAAAATTGTAGATGGATACCAAGGATTGAATACAGTAAGCAGTTTCTAATGGATGTAGGCTGCAGTACATATGCAGAGATGAAGAGGCTTGCTCTGGATAGACTAGTACGGCAAGCTGCATGAAACCAGCCTTCAGATTAAAGATGATGACAAAAACAATTACCTTCAAGATTTGTTTATAGTTAAAGCTCATAACAGGAGCCTTGCATTTCTGTGGGTAGTTTTTGTCCAATTCAGTCATTGTGTACATCTCACAGGTAGATTCATAGCCTCACCATATGACTAATTGTTCCTCAATCTTTTAAATTCCACAAATGCTTTCACTCCATAGTGTGGGATTAGACTCCAAGGGACAATGGTACTAAAAGAAAACTTTGACATGACTACTGCCTCTACATTGTTACTGAGCTGTAATGGTTTTACTTTTTTGTGAAATATGCACTGCATTGGACATTTTGTGTGGAATTGAGTATGTGATACTCTTCAGGTTATGTACACATGGCGTAATTGGGAGTTTAGTGTGTTGAAATAATTTGTTGGCTATAGTACTACTGATGTCAGTTAACAGAGAGCTTTTAACAATTGCTACATCACATCGTCAATTATTTCACCATAGATGTGCCTGACAGCATATATCATTCGTATTTAACTGATGCTCTCACTGGCTAACAACCACTCAAACAACTCACAGTTTTCCGCTTGTAAATGACAGAGCTGCCATAAAACTGCTATATAAAACTCTATTGTAAATACCACTGTGAATACCACTGTCACTTTTCACTTCACGATGTATTAGCGCACAATGTAATGGCACATGAACTTTTTTTGGACACTCATTGTGCTTTATAGTGTATACAGTGTTAATATCATAAGCTAATACAATGTCTTTAATTTTGAGCAATTTTAGTCACCAGATTAAATGGGGTATGGCTTTGTACACTTCGGTTTTACACAGCAAAAATTAGGTATTTGGTCATACGTATCGCAGGTAGCAGGTATGCCCTGTCTTCTAATGATGGTCTTCTGATTTGGCTTTGAGTAGACTTTGTTCTAGTTCCTCTTCTCTTCACCGCCATCGTTTATTATCGGATACATTCTGAGATATTTTAGTGAAACCTTTCCGTAATACTTGCAGGTCTTTGTACTATTTTGTTGTGCTTTTCACTTGTTTTGCCTGTATCTGCTGTTCCGGTAATAATAAACACATTTTAACAATCTGGTGTATTTCAATACAAATAAAGAAAAAATTGCATTAAGTTGTTGCTGCCCGTGCCAATAGATTAAATTTTCGTCTTTCAGAATTTAATAAACTTTTTGTATAATAATTAATGATTTTCTCTCGATGTGTTTTGAAACTGTAATGGGGAGCTTTAATTGTTATAGTACGTGTACGACCTTCCAGTTATACGTTTACTATCCGATACAGTTTTCGCGGGAAGACACGAAATGACGCGGCGTTAGTGTCTCAGTCAGGCTTCATCGTCGTTACTGGTGTTGTTGTTGTTAATTTAAGCTCTACCGTTCTTCTGGTATCAGTGGAGGCGTAGTGTTGCTTCACGTGTTCTATGACCTTTGCGTGTGGCACGCTAGCAACTTCTGGATAAATTCATTCATAGTAAATGCTTCGCAGACCCGTTTCCGAATCATCAGATCCTAACATCGTGTGAAGTATCATAAATCGTTCGTCAGAAGTACAAGGTTTTTGTTGTTCTGCACAAATGCATTGAAGTGTGGTTCTGTACGAAACGGGAACGGTACTTTCGCGCTACAGCAAAATCAACAGAATTTGGTAGTAATTTCGCTAGTCATGTGTTGATCATCATCGTCTTCAATATGTGTGTCATTCATTGATTAGGACCTTCCTTTTAGTTAAATTTGGTCCAGTTCATAAAAAGCATGTAGTTCAAATCAGTGAAAATAATTTCGCTCAGTTTCCGAAACAATGAAACTTGGAGCAAATATCTGAAACTTGAATTTTTTTGTTAATTCCTGTTGTGCCTAACATGTTCTGCAGGGTGGTTATAATTAAACTTTGTCTACCTGAGAAGACCCCCATGAAAGCGAGTGATCATAGAGCGATGGAAACATTTGTAGGGACATGCGGAAGACAAATTACGAATAACCCATTGCCAGATTCGACCACATTATCATTATGAAGTATTTGTCTATTAACTCTAAACTGACAAACATCACTCAAACACTTAACTTGAAATGTGAAGAAAAATCCTCGGGTAACACATTGATAACATTAAAACCGTGTTACTGTTTGCAGACCATACGTGATATCAAAATAATGATAATAATGATTATTATTATTATGCTATAAAGAATATCGAGGCGTGTTCCATCGTTTCGGACCTGTTTATACTCGGTAATGCAATCATGATCAGTGGTATGACAAGTATGAACTGTAGCACTATATCTTGTGATAATATACATAAAAAAACACCACGAAGAAATTACCCAAATGGGACGGAAATCAATAGATGTGATATAAAAGATTACAATTTCAGAAACATTGAATTAGTTATTAGAGAGAAAAAACTTCACAAATTGTGCAAGTTAATAATTCATTCGCTCTCCTCCGATTCTTATGCAAGCAGTTATTCGGTTTGGCATCGATTGATAGCATATTTGGAGGCCATCTTGAGGGATGTCGTGCCAAATTTTGTCCAATTGGCGCATTAGATCGTCAAAATCCCGAGAGGTTTGGAGGGCCCTGCCCATAATGCCCCAAACGTTCTTAATTGGGGAGAGATCCGGTGACCTTGCTGCCCAAAGTAGGATTTGGGAAGCACAAAGACAAGCAATACAAACTAACCGTGTGTGTGTGTGAGCATTATCTTGTTGAAATCTAAGCCCAGAATGGGTTGCCATGAAGGGCAGCAAAACGGGGTGTCGACGTACTGCTGTACTGCAAAGGTGCTGCGGATGACAACCAAAGGGGTCCTGCTATGAAAAGAGGGCGTCCCCAGAAGCATCATCTGCCTGGAGTCACATTGGCTGGAGAAGACTTGTCTTCAATGGTGAGTTCCGCTTCGAACTGAGCTCTGATGACCAGGAAAGATATGTCTGTAAAAACACCGGACAACGGTGGGATACCAACTGAACTGTCGCCAGCCATATGGCCCGACAACCAGGAGTTTTAATGCTCTGGATTGCCATTTCTTTCATGCCAGGACCCCTTTGGGTGTATCCGCGGCACCCTTATAGCATAGCTGTACATCGGCGATATTCTACGCCCCGTTTTGTTGCCCTTAATGGCAAGCCATCCGGGGCTTACATTTTAGCAAAATAATGCCCGCCCACAAACGGCGAGAGATCCTACTGCTTGTCTTCATGGTCGCTAAACCCTGCTTTGGCCAGCAAGTTCGCTGGATCTCTCGCTAATTGAGAACGTTTGAAGCACTACGGGCAAGGCCCTCCAACTAGCTCGGGATTTTGACGATCTGTCGCGCCAAATGGACAGAATGTGGCGTGATGTTCAGGGGGACATCCAACAACTCTTATCAATCAGTGATAAGCCGAATAACTACTTGCGTAAGGGCCATAGGAGGACGAAGGCGTTATTCACTCTCACAATTTGTGGTAATTTACGTCGTGGTGAATGAGATATTATTTTTATTTATTTATTTTTATATATCGCATACCATGACGCGAAGTAGAAAGGATATAAAATGCAGACTGGCTGTAGCAAGGAAAGCATTCTGGAAGAGAGGAAGTTGTTGACACCGAATATAAATGTAAGTGTTAAGAGAGTATTTGTCTGGAGTGTAGCCTACGGAAGTGGAACGTGGACGATAAGCAATTCAGACAATAAGAGAATAGAAAGGTTTAAAATGTGGTGCTATAGAATACTGCTGAAGATTAGGTGGTTAGGTCGCGTAATTAATGAGGAGGTACCAAATCGAAATGGGGAGAAAAGAAATTTATAGCATTACTTGAATGAAAGAAGACATCGGTTGATGGGACACATGCTGAGGCATCAAGGAATCGTCAGTTTGATGCTGGAGGGGAGTGTGGAGGATAAAAAATTGAGACACGGCAAGGGATGAAAACAGCAAGCAGTTCAACCGGATGTATGTTACAGTACTTACGCAGAGATGAAGAGCCTTGGGCAGGAGACACCAGCATGGAGAGCTGTATCAAACGAAAACAACGATAACCACCAAGGCACATTTACAGCTACTATTGGATGTATAGTGTGGCTGATCTGATACGAAGTTTCACTGTTTCTGATACAGCCTAGCTAGGTGTGTCAGTAGCGCGATGTTGTGACAGATGGGAAGCAGTCATGCGCTGTTGCATAATTTTGTCACGTTCTAAAGCAGAAGAATGCTGTTTGCGCACTATGCTGTTCATTCATATCATGTTCTCGATATGTTAAAAGAAGTCTCCCTTTCGTCGACGTAGAGGTCCTCAGAATTAGTATCTGGCTCCGACACACAGGAAAAGTTGGCATTTTGAAATAAACATACCGGTCTTTTAAAATGATTTAAGAAAGCCACGGAACATCTAAATCAGTGTGAGCAGAAGGGGAGTTGAGCCTTGTTTATCGTAAAGACGAGACCACTGGTTTAATATTTGCTGTGGTGTCCCTTAAATACTGCACTGAATGTCATGATGGTGCATTCTGTAAGTCAGCAGTCGATCTCTTCTGGGACCTCGACTCACGCAGCTTGTCATCAGTGAATGGACGTGAACAACACCCACAATAAATTCGACACATTGCGCTCCTTCGACGTGGTATTTCGATAATAACACACGCAAACTGGGAGAGCGGTGGTGCCGATGACAGCCACCGCAGCTAAAGACTTTGGGATGGCAAAGGGTGTTACCTAAATATTATGCCTGTAGTTCTTAATAAGAATCTGAGACATATCACTTTCTTTGTGTGCTATTGATGGATCTAGTTACTCATACATCCAGAGAACAAGCTAACTCCTTTCTCTGTTTACCGAATCCTGTGGGACAACAGAAGATATCCGAAAATATCATCAAAGCCTAACAGCGTCTGCATCTAGGCAGCCGTAGTTATGGAAGCACAGTAGCCATTCGCCGGGATAGTATGTCGCAATGTTTTCTACAAGAGAAATGGTGGATAAGTCGAGCATGTAATCGGTGGCTCGTGTGTTTAGTATGTTATGTTACCTGTTGTCTGTGGGAACTATGACCTACCGGAGCCCTCACGGTATCATGTGGCCATTAAGGCACAATTGTCTCTGACCTTATTGACTTGTGCCGATACATAACCTACGTATACAGCTTATCGTGTTTCAGCAGTTTAATCAAGTTGCTAAGGACACATATGCAAAGTGAAATTAAATGAGATGCTGCTCGTAAATTTCCGCATGGAGGATTTTCTTTGCGTCCTTTTTAATTTTCTTAGAATATTCTGTGATAGAAATAGGAAACCACATCACCGGGACTACTTTACGTATCTAAACTACAGTCAGTGAATTGCACTGGATCATCAAGGGAAATGTTCTCACGAGTCTCAGGCACACTCTGGGAATGATCACTTTTACTATTGTTATTTAGTCTTGAATACTTGGTCTATGACAGTTTTCCTGTACGTGTATTATAGGGGTCTTTCTGCGCTCCAGAGCAACTGAATTAAATTTGGCCGGCCGGAGTGGCCGTGCGGTTCTGGGCGCTACAGTCTGGAGCCGAGCGACCGCTACGGTCGCAGGTTCGAATCCTGCCTCGGGCATGGATGTGTGTGTGATGTCCTTAGGTTAGTTAGGTTTAATTAGTTCTAAGTTCTGGGCGACTGATGACCTCAGAAGTTAAGTCCCATAGTGCTCAGAGCCATTTGAACCATTTTGCTGCCGCCAGGGTCGACAGACTTGGACACCAACGCATTGAAGATAGAGATCGGCAGTTGCCTATCATCGATTGTAAGAGCATATAGGCCAGTGCTGCAAACGAAGGAAGGAAGATTAGGCTGTAACGTCCCGCCGATGACAACAGTATTAGAGAGGGAGCACAAGATCGATTGGTTGTAGAACGGGATAGGATATCGGTCGTGCCCTGCGCGAAGGAATCATCCTGGCATTTGGTGTAAGCTATTTAGGGAAACCTCAGAAAACCTAAATCTGGATGGCCAGATGATGATTTGATCTGCCTTCCTCTCAACAGTAAACGACCTACCAGGTCAGTGTTGGTTAGCAACTGATGAGCAGCAGTTTCAGCCAGAACTGTCTTTTCACTGCGGAGCGCAGAGATCGTCACCCCGTTCGTGTACCTCTCTTTAGCGCACGTCGCAGGGCACAAACAGTAGCATGGTCGCAAGAACAATGCTTGAAATATGGAAAAAGGTCGCGTTGATTGAGGAGTATACGCCGATAACAGGGCGAGGATACGTCGAACATCACAGGAATAGATGCGTCCCGCCTGTAAAAACGCACTGTGGAGGCTGATGGAAGAGCTACTGTCACGTGGCGGATATTTGCATGAAATAAAATTCTCGTGGGCGCACGATGCAGTGGCCTGTTCGATCATGTATATCCGTGTTTTCGCCTATAGTTCCTTGCAGGCTATCTTAACATAAGCAGTGACTGTGAGGAACACCGCGAGTTGTTGCGAACGGTTGAGCATGTCTCCCCGACATTGCAGGTGTCTCGAGGAATACTGGGCATTACTCGTCGCCGTCATTATCGGGGCGTACGGCGGCGCTACGCGCTGCTATACATGGTGAATCAGAACTCCGCCTGTTGTTCGGAGGTGTTTTCTAAGTATTTTAGCATCTGGTGGCTCGTTACAGAGTGCTACTGTAATTATAGTTAAATTCCGTTTGTTACTCCAGTTACGTGTGTTTCTTTTAAAATTCCTCCGCAGCAGTGAAAAGCCTGTAATATGCTGTTACCAAAACTTACAACACAAAACAGAGTAATCCAGCATTGGTCGAACGAAACACGTACGTTTTCAGTCTGTTGCGTCAGTATTCAGTACAATAGGTAAGAAATGCAAAACTGGTCACTTACAGATATTGTTTAACAGTAAAGCTATCCATAGTGCTGTGTATTACTGTTAACCTACAAGTAACATTGCGGGAAAAACAATCTAGAGACAGAAATGAGCTATAGTAAATGTGCAGGCTTTTGGGCGCAGAGGAAAGTCGGCATTACTGTTTTATGATCATTAGTGTTTAATGAGTGAATGGAACACACAGCGCATACCGTCCACCTTTGCGCTTTAGTGCAGAATTTTGCAATGCAATGAAGATACAAAGATAAATTGGGAGCAAGAAATTAATCGAAATGCAATTTCTTTGTAACGAGCCACCGCAAACCACGGCCCTCTTGTAGCAAAATACTCAAAACATATCACAGAACAATCTCCGAAATTTGATTGGTAGAGTTCTGGTTCAGGCAGTAATGAAGTTGCTCGTGGATGTAATTGTAGGCTACATCGTCGACGAAAACGGGCACTGTAGTTCCGCGATGCGAAGTACGGAGGGCGGTTAGGTAAGGGTTGTCAGTAGTTAGTCGTCGACGGCATTCAAGATGAAGCGTGGAATTCGTGCCATGACGCGCCGCCGCCATCGGACCGCAATGAACGAGCGCCGTGTCTAACTTGCTCTTGAATGGAAATACAGTACAAACTTCAGGAAATACCACCACATGCACCAAAGCTTCGGATCGGCGTGTAGAACTCCAGAGAAGGGACGCAAAGCTGTAATACAATTGTGTTTGATACTTGTTACAATGTGCATAATTAGTCAGACCTTAGGCTGTAAAATTGTGAACAATATTTTTCGGTAAATATTAACAATTATGTCGATTTATATGAAGTAGAGAATGAGGAAAGCAAGTGAAGGGATGGGTGGGATTCGTGACTTCCAGCCGCACGGGCTGTTATGGTAATCAGTAGTGAAAGTTGAAAATTTGTATTAGACCGGGACTCGAACCCGGATTTACCGCTTCTCGTGAGCGGTTGCCTTAACAACTTCGCCCATCCGGACATGGTCCTTGACCGACTCAAATTTCCAACTTATCGCACGCTGCAATGCAGCGTCCTTAGGCCATTAACCCCTACTCGCAAGTTATTGATTCCCGGAGAAGTTCGGACGATATTAGTGCATCCGCACTGAAACAAAAGTTCGCCCTCTTACAGGAATGTATATCTTTGAGTAGTGTCTGTTCTGTCAGACATTATATGCATTTATAATATCTGGATCGATGGTAGAGATTCAAATTTGATGTTGAGTTTTTAGATATCCGAGTTATTTTGAACAGCAGCTGCCCGCGATCCTTCTCACCGGTTTGATTATGAGCAGTGGTATTGTGGACGGAAGAAAATCCATTGTTGGTATGTGCAGTACGCTCTCGATTTTCAGTAAATAACAAAAAAAAATTTCATCGTTTGCTATGATCTTTTTATTAAATAATCTAGAAGGTTGACAGCGCACTGTGTGTGCTGCCTTAACTATTAAGTCATTTTGCTCGTATTTGGTAGAAACTGTGCTCAAATCCCCGTATAGTTATACTATTTTACTTTTACTGTAAAAAATGTTACTCGAATACCGGGATACTTCCAGAGACACGCCACGCCTGATATCTTCCATCAATCTTTGCAAAATGAGCCACTTCCCGATCTCCAGTAGCCCTCACGTTAACGTAGTGATACCAGAAGCTATACGAATAGATATGTCAATTTCAGATGATAACATTGGTTTTGATTTCTCTTTCTTTTCTTCCCTGATGTAACTTTCTTTCTTCTTTCCATTTTTGTCTACATCATCTATGGTTTTCATTCATGATTATACATGGTGTCCCAGGAAGAATGGTCAGTATTCAGGGAGATAACGCGAACGATGATTCGAAGCAAAAAAGTCTAGCAAACATGGGCTCTAAAACCCATACCATAAATCTACGAGCACTTACTCGGTAGAAGATGAACAGTCGTCCATAGCTGTTACTGTATGCACTTTCGAGCTCATGTCTACTAGGCTTTTTTGCTTCGAATGATTGCTTCTGCCATATCCCTGAATATTTAACATTCCTCCTGGGACTCCTTGTTTATGTATTTTCCGTGTTTTTCTCTCAACCGATACTCATTTGTATTAATCACGACATCATTTGTACATGTCATTTTCCTTAAATCGGTTACGCAGTGATTTAGCAGCACACAAATTTTAATCTGATCTTCCATTTTAAATTTCCTTTTCCTCTCCACCTCCACATGTCTTCGTTTTTTGTTCGCTGGTTGTCATTTCTTCAGGAAAGAAACAAACCTTATATTGGGTGAGGAACTATGACCTCATATGCCTAGAATAATATTATGTCTAATAACTTAAATTGGGCCACCTGTCTTCCAAATGAAGCTTAAGTGTGCACCACAGTCCTTTATTTGATGTCACTCAAATGGTCAAATGGCTCTGAGCACTATGGGACTTGACATCTGAGGTCATCAGTCCCCTAGAACTTATAACTACTTAAACCTAACTAACCCAGGGACATCACACACATCCATGCCCGAGGCAGAATTCGAACCTGCGACCGTAGCAGCAGCGCGGTTCCGGACTGAAACGGCTTAAACCGTTCGGCCACAGCGGCCGGCTTGATGTCACTCTCGATAGACTTTTTGGTTAGCATATACTTATCAAATGAGTAAAATGTGGATTTATTATGCTTGCGCTTGTCCTATGAGAGATAAGAATGTGTGACAAGATTATTAATATTGCGTTGTTGGCGAAGAAAACTAAAAGTAAAATAGACAGGCAGAATATGAAACGAAGCGGTGTTAAGTGGACCAGGTAAGGCAAGGTGTTTTGTTGAAAAAATTTACTACATGAATGGCGTCCAGGATAGGTCAATTTATTCTTCAAGGTGACGCTGACGGTTACGATACTTTCTACAGACGAAACGCTTATGGCAAGATAGAAAGAAATACGCCAGTTGCTGTTTTTCATGTTTCACATGTGCGTCGAAGAAACGAAGACTTTTGCTATATTGTTTGTTTGGCGAACGCGATCGGAGCGAGAAGCGAGGAGCGGAGGAATGCGGCTTGGCCCCCGCCCTGGTTGCTGGTCACCGGTGCCAGCACAGCCTCGCCTTGCCCCCGGTGTCTCATGTCCACTCTCTATCCTGGTGTCCCTCTTCCCGTCACAAACACAAATACGTCTTGTACGTTTGTTCTCCAAAAGTATGTTATAAATCGGTGTGACTTGATTTATTTTTATGTTTCACAGTGACTGATTAAGGTTATAGTAGATAGTATTACGCAGTGATACCGCTTCACGCTTGTAACCGCTGTACATTCTGTGGAGGGCGAGCTTGAAGGTTCCTCGTTTCTCTTATAAAAGACTCATTCGCTTGCACGTTTGGGCATTATATAGATACCTCAGCAAGCTGTCAACGGTTAACATTCGTTGTTGTTCCTAACACTGATGAAAATGTAGACAGAAATTTCCAATTATACGAAATTTAGTGGTATACCATCTTTCACCAGTGCAGCCACTAGGCGAATCAATAGTTATTTGGGTATTAGTTTGTCGACATTTTAGTGCAGTACAGGGTGATTCAGGTGTCGCTACCGCTATCTTTTATGCAGCCCACAATGTTTTATCTGGCCTTGAAAACCACTCGCGAGATTTTCATGTTCTCTCGCTCGCTATGCGCAAACTATTAGTTCTACAGAAAAAATTAACAGCGCCTTTTCTGTAGGACATTTCATGTAGTTAAATTCTGTACCGAGATAAGTTTTTGCTGGAGGCCTCGGTTTTCGAGTTATCCAAGAACAACTGACAAAAGTGACCTTCAAATGCACCGCCACCGCCACACTCATCCGTCACCATTGAGGATTTCTAGTGTGTTGTCCGTGGCACACCCTCCTATCACTGTACAAAATTTCCGACTGCATCAACTGTTTCCGATATTTGAACTTTTTTGGGCTCTATTGATTGGACTACTATGCCACCACATAGTCGGCTATTTCGTTAACTTTATTAATTTAAACGTGTCCATGAGAGTAATTAGAGAGAAACTACTTTTGTAAACTTACGCTAAAAGTAATTATGACGACAATTCGGTCCAAAATTAACACTTACAAGCACGGTTTCGTCGTTGTTAGGCCAGCCGAATACAACGCTGTAATAGTTTATTTTATGCTGTTAAAATTCACAAAATTGTTAGGTAAAATTTACAATGTAAATTTTACAATTTGGAAGTGCTCGACTAAAACCGGTGACGTAATAAGGCAGGTCAGTGAAGACTAAAAACGGTCGAATTTGGGAAATAATTCGTGAAGTCACAAATTTTTGTTCAGTGGTAGAAGGGAGTGTGATGAAAGACATACTAGAAATCGTGATCGGTGTGGGTTGAGTGTGGGAGTGGGGATGCGTTTGAACATCACTTTTGTGCGTTTTTCTTGAATAACTCGAAATCTACGGCCGGACTAACAGTTCGCTCTTAGTGAGCGAGAGCGTATGAAAAACTGGCGCGTGGTTTTTTAACGCCAGATACAACATTGCGCTTTGCATAAAATGACAGCGGTAGGGCCAGCTGAATCGCCCTGTATAACCCATGCATTATTCATATTTTCTCCGTGACATGAATGGAAATTTTGACTAGTTCATGGCTTGATTTATACATGAGATAAAATATAAATTTGCTATTTGTGACACTATTTCACTTACTAAGCAATCGTGACGTGTGTTTGTCATGTGATGCTTTTTCTTCCCGTTCATGAAAAGGCACATATATGGAAATACCTGACACCTGTTGGTGGCATTACATTGCTAATATCGTCATATTATTGTCGGTAGTAAAATGTAGTAACTGAGATGGCAGTCAGTGGTCAGTTCTCGTTACTTTGCAATCACGGAGTGCTGTGGTTTTTCATAGTACCATATATTTTCTCCAGTAAAAAATGGTTCAAATGGCTCTGAGCACTATGGGACTTAACATCTGTGGTCATCAGTCCCCTAGAACTTAGAACTACTTAAACCTAACTAACCTAAGGACATCACACACATCCATGCCCGAGGCAGGATTCGAACCTGCGACCGGAGCGGCACGCGGTTCCAGACTGAAGCGCCTTTAACCGCACGGCCACACCGGCCGGCTTTTTTTCCAGTAAGAAATGGCTTTTGTGTCCTGTGGTGACACAGACTTGTGTACTTTTTTTATTTTGATTTTGATCGAACATCAATGTCTGCACGTATAGGAAACGTGTACCACATAAATTTCCCGAAATGGTTTGCTGTTAATTGGCAAGCAAAATGAAGGCTTTTGCTAACTACTAACGTTTGCTTAAAAGTTGACTAAAATCGTTTAGTCTCGTTGTAAACGACAAATTGTAGTGTTACTTTTTATTTTAAATGTTTTTAATGTTAAAAGAAGGTGGCATTTTCCATTATTACATGTTGGAACATGTTATCTTCTTTTAATAAATTCATTGCTGTGGTACCTGCTATGAAGAAGACATTTTAATAAGCTTAGCTTTGTAATTCGTACTGCTGCGACGTGCGTACGCCTTACAGAAACAAGTATATCGGTCTTAGCAAGTTTTCAGGTTTGCGCCCATAAATTTCTCTTCCATGGTGACGCCAATAAGAGAGGAGCTGATACCTGCCATACTTGTCGAATATTCAGTTTCCGGTATAGACATGCGTAAGGATCGCGACACTGATTTTAACGTTGAGATAAATCTAATAGCGGCAACATACTAGATAGCAACACTTTGTCACAGGCACCGCGAAACTCTGTTAGCTTGTTCTAACCAACCATCGTAATGCACGAGGGGTTTCTCTGTATATGCCACAGGGTGGATACATGGCCGTTTTTGCACCAACCGGCTTCTATTTTTTGTTCTTTTTTTAATTGTGAACATTTATTCAGCAAACTCTTGCTTTGTTTCTAATTTTCTTCTCAGATACAGAATAAATGCTGACTGCGAGGTAATTAGCGCTGGAGAACTAGCTCCGTTTTGACAAAGAACGGAAAAGAAATTGGACACGGCTTTGTTGGGGAACAATCGCAAAATATACCTGGAGTGATTTACGGAGGCTCGGAAAGCATAGATCAGGCCAGTTGTACGGGGGTTTACATCAAATTCTATCAATGGGCCTTCCTTACAATACCCAGGGAAACACACACACAAAAATTAAACGCCACGCAGAGAACTGGTCTTTCGTAATTCTCAAGCGTAAATTTACTGTGAATTTAGTTTTCTGTGAATAGGGACGAGAAAGGATGGAAGCTTGTATAATATGTATAATCTCCGTTCAGGCATTTCTTGTCAAATATCTGCTGTAACTGGCATAGCTCACGTCTCACAAAACTAAACAGGCACCATGGAAAACGACTACTGTTTGGATCACTGGTTTCCAGCCTTTTAGCTTTCCTGGGCCACATTGGAACAAGACTAGTATTTCTGGGCGGTACAATATACTGAACACTTAACAATAACAGCTGAGGGGAAGAAAAGAATGGACCAATGAGAGGACAACATCGTGTGGTGTGAGTTTCAAATTGAAAATATTCAGTTTATCCTAACTTTACATCAACGGAATTTTATGGACCTTTTCCGATCGTGCGTTAGATGCTCACTTCTTGGACCGCTTGGACACTTGCTGTGGGACGCATGCGTGCCGCGGGTTGGACACCCCTAATTTAGATACATGCCTGATAGAGGAGAACCTGGATGCTACGTCCAGAGAGATACAAGAGAGGTGGCGGCGGTAAGGCCCATGTCTCCTTAATGTTTCACATAATTAATCAGTAACTCCTCTATCTTGCTCTTGTCGAAATGCGAAACTCTGGAGGTAACTTGGGACGCACCTGATATTTCTTCTTTGGGGGTTGCGGAAGGGCTTGAATGCAGAGTGCGTTTTGAATGTAGAGACATTAATAGAGTCAAATGTAAGTAACTTCTTCAAATTGAGGGACTTGAAAAATGATAATAGCTGTTGACGAAAAGTTTCAGCTTTACACTGTATCGTTTTGTGCCACTCGAAATGTCGCTATCTTCTCACATAGGTCCATCAGAACTATGAGGCTGGATTTGTACTTGTAGTAGGGGGCGCTGCGAATTCTAGAATAATTATTGACGTACTGTATCTTATGCTGAATTAAGGTAGCGTTCCAAATAAAGAACTCCGCTAGAAACCCACGCAGCTCATCTTCCGTATTAGAACAGCTAGGTCATGAGATCAGTTCAGCATTGGTACACTCAGGTGTCGAAACAAACGCGTGCTCAGCCTCGTCGTGACGGGCAAGGCTTCTTCCAATCTCGTTATCTTGGTAAGCATATTGTGTAAAAACACGTCCAAAAAGTGCAACTTGCAGGAATTTTAATGCTCTAAAAGAAAGATCTAAGTGTTTTTTGGCGTAGAACTCGAAGGAAAAAAATTATAGAGAAAACACTGAAAAAATTACCAAAACTTCGCGGTTTTTCGTCTGTCACCAAATTGGGTTGGGATTCTCCAGGTTGAAAAGTTGGATTCTACGCTACCTACTACCTACACTCCTGGAAATTGAAATAAGAACACCGTGAATTCATTGTCCCAGGAAGGGGAAACTTTATTGACACATTCCTGGGGTCAGATACATCACATGATCACACTGACAGAACCACAGGCACATAGACACAGGCAACAGAGCATGCACAATGTCGGCACTAGTACAGTGTATATCCACCTTTCGCAGCAATGCAGGCTGCTATTCTCCCATGGAGACGATCGTAGAGATGCTGGATGTAGTCCTGTGGAACGGCTTGCCATGCCATTTCCACCTGGCGCCTCAGTTGGACCAGCGTTCGTGCTGGACGTGCAGACCGCGTGAGACGACGCTTCATCCAGTCCCAAACATGCTCAATGGGGGACAGATCCGGAGATCTTGCTGGCCAGGGTAGTTGACTTACACCTTCTAGAGCACGTTGGGTGGCACGGGATACATGCGGACGTGCATTGTCCTGTTGGAACAGCGAGTTCCCTTGCCGGTCTAGGAATGGTAGAACGATGGGTTTGATGACGGTTTGGATGTACCGTGCACTATTCAGTGTCCCCTCGACGATCACCAGTGGTGTACGGCCAGTGTAGGAGATCGCTCCCCACACCATGATGCCGGGTGTTGGCCCTGTGTGCCTCGGTCGTATGCAGTCCTGATTGTGGCGCTCACCTGCACGGCGCCAAACACGCATACGACCATCATTGGCACCAAGGCAGAAGCGACTCTCATCGCTGAAGACGACACGTCTCCATTCGTCCCTCCATTCACGCCTGTCGCGACACCACTGGAGGCGGGCTGCACGATGTTGGGGCGTGAGCGGAAGACGGCCTAACGGTGTGCGGGACCGTAGCCCAGCTTCATGGAAACGGTTGCGAATGGTCCTCGCCGATACCCCAGGAGCAACAGTGTCCCTAATTTGCTGGGAAGTGGCGGTGCGGTCCCCTACGGCACTGCGTAGGATCCTACTGTCTTGTCGTGCATCCGTGCGTCGCTGCGGTCCGGTCCCAGGGCGACGGGCACGTGCACCTTCCGCCGACCACTGGCGACAACATCGATGTACTGTGGAGACCTCACGCCCCACGTGTTGAGCAATTCGGCGGTACGTCCACCCGGCTCCCGCATGCCCACTATACGCCCTCGCTCAAAGTCCGTCAACTGCACATACGGTTCACGTCCACGCTGTCGCGGCATGCTACCAGTGTTAAAGACTGCGATGGAGCTCCGTTGCCACGGCAAACTGGCTGACACTGACGGCGGCGGTGCACAAATGCTGCGCAGCTAACGCCATTCGACGGCCAACACCGTGGTTCCTGGTGTGTCCGCTGTGCCGTGCGTGTGATCATTGCTTGTACAGCCCTCTCGCAGTGTCCGGAGCAAGTATGGTGGGTCTGACACACCGGCGTCAATGTGTTCTTTTTTCCATTTCCAGGAGTGTATATTCAAAATACCAAAATTTCATTAAAGTCGGACCTTTTCTAAGGTTAAATGTACCTGCCAATTGAACTAATATAAGGCAAAAAACATTAAGTAAGCAGTGACATCGAACGTTCGGTTTTGCATTTACATTGTGCGCTATTTGCCGCTACATCAACATCTACATGGACACACTGCAAATCACATTTAAGTGCCTGGCAGAGGGTTCATCGAACCACCTTGACAATAATTCTCTATTACTCCACTTTCGAACAGAGCGCGGAAAAAACGAACACGTATATCTTTCCGTGTGAACTCTGATTTCCCTGACTTTATTATGATGATCGTTTCTCCCTGTGTAGGTCGGCCTCAGCAAAATATTTACACATTCCGAGGAGAAAATTGACGATTGCAATTTCGTGAGAAGATCCCGCCGCAAGGAGAAACTCCCTAGTTCAAGTGATGTCCATCCCAAATCCTGTATTATGTCGGTGACACTACCTCCCCTATTTCTTGATAATACAAATCGTGCTGCCCTTCTGTGAACTGTCTCAATGTAATCCGTTAATCCTACGTGGTAAGAATCCCACACCATCAGCAATACTCCAAAAAGGGAAGGACAAGCCTAGTGTAGACAGTGGCTTTAGTAGATCTGTTGCATCTTCTAAGTGTCCGCTCCCGGTAGCTGAGTGGTCAGCGCAGCCCGGCTGGGTCGGAGATTTTCTCCGCTCAGGGACTGGGTGTTGTGTTGTCCTAATCGTCATCATTTCATCCCCATCGACGCGCAAATCGCCGAAGTGGCGTCAATTCGAAAGATTTGCAACCGGCGAATTGTCTACCCGACAGGAGGCCCTAGTCACACGACATTTTTTTTATCTTCTAAGTGTTCTGCAAGCAGAATGCAGTCTTTGGTTCCCCTTCCCCACAACGTTTTCTGTGTATTCTTTCCAATTTAAGTTGCTGGCCACTAGGCTATGACCAGAAATAGTAATATAAAACCTCGATCGGAAGACAACAGTTCCTCTAGATAATTTCATATTAACCAGTGTTGCCAGTTTCTGCAGATGGCTCCTGAGGAAGGCCGAGTATTTTTACCGTAAGTAAAAGCTCGGGTTTAGTTTTGCGCTGCCTGGAGACCAAGTTTATTGTCAGAGACTGCATGTCAGGGATTGTGGAAGTGCAAAAACAACTGTCTGGTTCTTAGCGAAGCTAAAGCGGGTTGAAACCTTGAGACTGTTATACCTGTTAATTATTCCCAGTTATGATTAGTAGGAGGGCAAGGCCAATATTAGTACAGTTTGTACTGCTACCATATTTTCTTCCCCTCCCCTAGCTTGGTACAGGGTTTTAGTGGTGGCAATGTTGCAATTTAATTATGCAGAATAAGCAATTTAATTTTGCAGATTAGCCCCTCCCCAACCGGCCGTGCTGGTGGGAATTCCAAAGTTTTGCGGGAGATTCAAAAACTGGTGGGAATTTCGAAAATGGCAGGAATTTCTTTGTACCTAGTCTTTGCGGACTTCCCACCCCCACCTGGAAATAGGTAGGAAATTCAAAATGGAGGGTGCCCTTTCTGGGACTTGAACCCCAGTCCTTCTGGGCAGAAAGCCCAAGTGTACCCCGCCCCCATTACACAGGGAAATGGCCAGTCTCTGTCCAGCTGCAGGATAAGGTCAGGTTAGTATACTTTATTTTGGGTGGAAACCGAACTAAATAGGCGTCCTAATTACGTAATTAATCATAAAGATTGGGCTTAATTACACGTCAATACGCATAGCGCTACACAAGGAGTGCCTAAAACCGCAATACAGCTCAAAAATCGACGATGTCATAGAACTGGTGCAATCCTGCTGGGGGGAAAAATTCACAATACGTATTTTTATGTTTCGGAAATGCCAGCACAGTATACCATTAGATTGGTAAAATGGGACCTGCCATAGTGTACAAAACAACAACGTCCTCTTGAATTACAGCTTTTTGTTGCCGAATGTAAAATGATTGTTTTTTTTTACGATATGTGAGCAGATAGCGTGAAGGGCTGTAATGTTTTTAATACACGCATACCTGACAATTTATTTGCGGACACTGATTTGAATGCCAGTGACGCTTTGAAACAATTTAATTTTGTCCATCAAATTGATAGAAATCGCTTAACATAGATGTTTCGTTGGAATGTACGATTTTTTTTCTTCGGAGTTAAAATTCTCGCTGTTTCTTTACTCCGGTGAAAATTTTGGAATAACAAGGACACTCTGCACTGATCGGTAGTTTTGACAGAAAAATAGTGGAAGTTTTTTTCGATTTTACACATGGTGGCGATACATCTGTCAGATGTATCGCTGTAGAGCTCCGACCTCTGCCGTTTGCTCATCTGTAATTGGCGGCACTGCTTTTTTTCCCCCATATTGTTGTATGTCGCAGAAGAATGGGATGCGGGGGAGTGAGTTAGAGCTTGTAAACTGTATTCTGTAGTCGAACGTAAAAAAACTGTACAGATTTTAAAACTCCTAGGCAACCGCAGCTGCACTTTTAGACAAACAACATGTGGTCGGCACAGTCGTAATTTATCTCGCTTTGTTCTGTGGTCCGCTGGAGTCCGGCCGATTGTGTATGTGTTGCTTTTGTTGGCATCGATAGTGTTGGCCGCCCCCAGCCACTTGCTCGGCCGGACATGCTGTCTCCGACTGCGGCTGGCCGAAGACTTTGCTCAGAGGTATGGCAAGGGTTGCGGCAAGCATAGGCAAGTGTCAACTGCCCGCGACCAGCTGACTTCAGGAAAAGCTTTCTGGATAGTTCTCCAGAATTTCGTTGTCTTTCTGGGGGAGGGGGCAGTCTTTCTGAGAAATACGCTTAACGGCTTGCGGGAAGCATTCTGTTCTTGAGTCTTTTGTCTATCTTTCACGCAGACTGGAGACAGTATATCACTGCCAGCAGATGAATCTCTTTGTGGACCATCAGCGGCAGGATAGAACAGGCCTGAATCCCCACCTACGGTAAGGAGACGGAGGGGTGAGGAACGGTACGAAGGGAGGTAACACTGGCTGTAAGCCGGTTAGTCCGTGACCGCACATCGAGGAGAACAAACATGCAGCTGCCACCCCTCTCTCCTGATGCGATCTTTTGGGGTTGGTTTTTGTGGTAGTTGTGTTATTACAATGACTTTTCTCAATTCCCAGTACACGTGTTGCATTATGAACTGTTGCTTACGAGTGCTGGTTTTTTCACAACAGTTTAGATGTGTAATTAAAACATTGGAGCATTTTCGATTAGTTATAGTAGCTTGTATAGGCCTTCCTACACTTCAGTGATGGTTTGCTGCCCTATTCTTTCTAACTATGAATCAGTGTGCAAGTTACTCAGCAGCTATACCAAGGTGACCTCTTGGGGACGAAGTTGTCGAGAAATAAAGTGAGCGTCGTTTGTTTGAATTTCGAGTGACAGGGCTGCAGGGTGATTGTCGAAAATGTAGCAGCAGGAGGCATCTGTAGTGAACTCCAACCAACGTCAGACAGGAAGACACACACGCAGTCGGTAAAAGGGGATGGACAGTGGGCACACGAAGTCGTCTCTTGCATTGTAGATTGACCGGCCATTTTAGAAACACGAACAACTCCAGCGCAAGCAAGAGTCTCTGAGTTGCGAAATGCATCTTCAATCCATCCTGCTGCATCACCGTTATTTGCTGAAAAGTATTCCTCCTACAGCTTTCCATTGTCACCTCCTTCCATTCCTCGTGTGGGAAGCTATAGACACAGTCCTAAGCTGTACGCTTTCGTGTAATACACTTATTAAACTCCTCTCTGTTCAACAGCCACATCCCGTCAGTTGAACACATTTCCCGGCAAAACTAAAGATAGTACCTTCCACCGCAGCCTCTTCCCCATCAGTTCACAAGTGGAGCAGAGAGATTTATTTCAACTTGTAGGTAAAGGGATCATCCTGTGCAGAGTTACTATTTATTTTAACTTTTGCCACAAGTTTCGAATGGTATTGTGAATTTTTTTCCCAGCAGGATAACACCAGCTCTATGACATCGTCAATTATTGAGCTGTTTTGCGACTTTAGGCGCTCCTTTTGTAGCGCTATGCATATAAATGTGCAATAAGGCCCAATCTTTATGGTTAATTACGTAATTAGGACAGATCTTTACTTCAGTTTCTTGCCCAAAATAAATAAAGTACACTAACCTAATGTGCCTTTCTTGCAGCTGGACAGAGACTGTTTCCCTATATAGGGCTTTCAACCCAGAAGGACTGGGGTTCAAGTCACAGAAGGAGCACCTCCATTTTGAATTTCCTGCCTATCCAGTTCCCTGGGGGGCGGGGGGGTCAGCAAAGCCTTGGTACAAAGAAATTCCCGCCATTTTTGAAATTGCCACCAATTTTTAATTTCCTGCCAATAGAACTGGTGGGGCAGTGTTAATTTGCGTAATGAAATTGGTTATTTTGTGTAATTAAATTCTGACATTGTCCCATCTACCACTACAACCCTGTACCAGGCTGGGGGAGGGGGAGGAAACTTGGCAAAAGTGCAAACTGTGCTCGTATCAGCTTTGCCCTCCTACTATCATTATTAAATAATGGTGGCTTATGTTTTGTTTTGAACAGTTTACCGATCAGGGGAATCCTCACTCTTTCATAAGTCCATGTTTGGCATGTACTGAGCACCAAGTAGTTTGCCTCACCTTGTTCCTCTCATGTGTTACACTTTCCAACCTCTGAATATACTTACTTCTGTTACTTTCTAAGTCATGGTGGCAGTCTTTGATGTTGACCCAGCTATGTCTCTAGGTTCTACTTTATTTTCTTAAAATCTGTTTGCATTTACTATTCATCAAGTTTTTCAGCTGAAGTAACTTTTCCCTTTTTGGGTTTGACCTCCATTTTTCCCAAATTTTTTGTTGTATTGTGTACTGATAGGGGAGTGACACTTTAGTGCAGTGTCACCTGCCTACCGCGTGAAAGACTCCATACAGTAACTACGTAGATTTACATATGCACTTAAAAGACAACGCAATAACAACAACGTTGTGGGATAGTTGTGTACCCTTTCGGTGGAGACCCCTGAAAACACAGGGATCATACTTCTGATGCCTGAACTGCCTACTCCCCATTCATACTGAGGAATAAATGCCCGTCATCTAGGACTCCAGGCAGCGGCCATTGTGCCAGATGACCTTTGCTGTAGCTAGGTGGCGCCTGTGCTAGAGCCCTTCATTGGGGTAGAGGGTATCATGGCGAGCATTTTGCACATGAAACGAATCAAACTGAACTAACATAATGGCTGTACTGATCCAACTGCAACGGACAGGTGTAGCTATTTCAATGCAGACATCTCCAATCCAACTGCTTTCCCTATCCCGGCTACCCCATAGGAAGAGGGAAAAGCCAGGAGACTGGGAACGAAACAACTGGAAGAGATGAAAATCCTTACACAGCAACAAAACCATTGTTTAACGTGGAACAAATAGAAGATAAATTTCAAGAAGTAGACGATCTGGAGAAAGTGCGATTTGGGTCACTAGTGAGTAAAGCCTTGTCTCGTGCACAATCTCAAGCACTTTAGACATGTGAAAGACTGGGTGACATACCAGTGGCTATTAATCCACAGAAAACTTTAAATATGGTAGTAGGAGTTATCATTCGAAGGGATCTTACACGTCAGACGAGGAACTAGGACCTAACGTGGTACGGCGAGCTGTATATTTTGTCCAGCGGGTACAGAAATTTCGAAAAAATAAACGAATTGGATACAGGTGTTTTTATCTTATCTTTTGAAGGTAACGTCTTCCCACAAAAAGTTGATGTTATGGTATATAGGTGTGACATGAAAGCTTATGTTCCACTGCCCATGATATGCTTTTGATTCTTGCATTTTTGATACATGTCAACCCACTATCTGCAGTCACAAAATGCGGAAAATCTTGAAGGTCACTTCACGGAGGTCGTCCTTGTGAAAAGACATCTTTAGAGTAAATTGTGCCGAACACCATCTTCGTGTTCAACGGTTTGCCCAGTATTTTCGAAAGAAAATACAAGAATATAAAACGATGGACCGCCTCTCAAATATCGAGAAAAGAAAAAAATAAGAACGCATGAATTCAGTCGGCATGGTGGCAAATTTTGCAAAAGTCGCAGCTATCATTTCACCTACCTCAACTTCTTGAAAACCAAATCTGCCAATTGCTATAACCCAAGAATATTTATTCGAAAAGAGAAATTATGTTCAAGAGAGCTCTCCACCCATAGGGGTCTCTCAGCGAATACAACAGGAGACACCTCATATCACTCCGACAACATAAGAGAATATCCTCTCCTGAGCTTCTTCCTCCCATAGTATAACAACGTATCGTCAAATACTAGTCAGTGGTTAGAAGAGACTAAGATGATGGGCCGAAGTGATATCTGATTTTCTTCTTACCCGAACCTGCAACCTGAAAAATTACACGAAGGGAAACAGCAAAAAGAGAAAAAAAGACAAGGAAAGAACAAAGCAAAGAACTGATTCGTTGATTTTGACTGAAGAAGATCCCTCCTCGGCAATGTCCGAGGAGTACTCGACAGAAAGCTCGTGAATTTTAAACCACTGGACGCGGCTGGAAGCCCGAGAAAATTTTATCAAGAACCCTCCTTGACTGCAGAATAATCTGTGTACAGCACGCCAACAATACATGAGGCATTGGAAAACTCTACAGATCAACATATTCTCCAAGACAAAAAGCCAAAAAAAAAAAAAAAACGCGAAGAAATTATCTGAATGGGGCGGAAATCAGTAGATGTGATGTACGTGTATAGACAAACGAGTGTTAACAAGTTCGGAAATATTTGGTGATTTATTCAAGATAAAGACATTCACAAATTGAGGAAGTCACTAACACGTTGGTCCACCTCTGGACCTTCTGCAAGCAGTTATTCGAGTTGGCATTGGTTGTTGTAGGTAGAGTTGTTGGATGTGCTCCTGAGGACGTCCTGTCAAATTCTGTCCGCTGGCGAGTTAGATCGTTGAAGTCTCGAGCTGGTTAGGGTGCCCTGTCCATAACGATACAAACGTTCTCAGTTGGGGAGAGATCCGTCGATCTTTCTTGCCAAGTTTGGGTTTGTAAAGCAAGAGGACAAGCAGTGAAAACTCTCGCCGTGTGCTGGCGGGCATTATCTTGCTGAAATGTAAGCCCAGGATGTCTTGCCATGAAGGGCAGCAAAACGAGACGTAGAATTTCTTCGACGTACTGCTATGCTGTAAGGGTGCCGCTAATGGCAACCAAATGAGTCCTGCTACCAAAAGAAATGGCACCTCAGATCATCTGCTTGCCGGGCCGTATGGTGAGCGACAGTCAGTTTGTCTGGGACGTCACAAGGCACGTCTTCGGTATCGTCGTGTAAAGCAGAATGCCAACTGCAAACAGCCGTATAGAAGATACAAAAAGGGCCCAAAGCAATGGATACTGTTTCTCACCAACTGAATCACGCGTCATGCACTTTCATAGAATACGGTCTGCCCACCCCATACACATCTATACCTCCAAACCCAACTTCTGGAAGTATTGAAGCTGTCCCGTTTTCTAGGACTTCTTTTTTTTTACAATAAACTTACATTTTTACCACATATACAAGTCAAGACTTCGTGCATGAAGAAATTCAGTAGCCATAGTTTCCTCGGTAACAGTTCGTGGGGTATGAATCGACCAGTTTTATTAACTTTTATAAGTCGCCCATTTCATTCCGTTTGGACTATAGAAGCGTTATTTATGAATCAATAGCACCGTTCAATCTCGATTAATCGAATGCCAAACCACCCGTGCCATCCCTTTTATTTCACAATCCAACGACCCGGTTATACATAACCGACTTTGAACAGGACGACTAGCAGCAGTATGAAACACTCTCAGTCGAGAATGCATCCATGGTATGTTCCACAACCACTAGTAAGGATGGACCTATGACACCAAAGACAAAATAACTCCCAGTTTTTATTACTGTGCATTATACTCCGTCATCCAAGAGTATCCACATTTTAATCTCCTTTACACAGACGGCACCAAAGATAATTAACAACCAGAATAGAGAACAATGTTCTCTACCAAAAGAATGCAGTATTTATACTGCAGAGGTATTAGCCGTACATAGACCACTACAGAATATAATAATTTCCCTCGACAGAGTTTGATTACATGCAGCGACTCCTTTAGTGTATTGTAAACAATAGATATGTGCATCTAAAGCACTGTTTGGTGTCTGCCGTTTATGGCCAACTGTATGCCCTCTGCAGTACGAGGATGTCCACCGTTTTGCTCTGGACGCCACGGCTCGTCGGCATTCTAGTTAATAAGATGGCTAACTAACCGCCCAAAGAAGCAACGATGATAGAGACACTGGAGCTGGATATTCCAAGCTCAGACGTAAGGACACACATTCTGAAGAAATGGAAAGGCTGTGATAATATAGTACACGGTCCAGTAAACTAAGGACCGTTAGACACACCTCCAAGTTCTGGCAGACTATCTCGTAATTGGACGTACCAAAATAACTCATGAATTTCCAGTACGAAGAGAAGAACCCCCGCAGTGCGTCTGTAGAGAAACAGCAACAGTTCGCACATTCTCGAAGATTGAGCAGCTGCCCGAGACCTGCGACGCTGAATGCTCCTAGGACACCGCTATCAGACTCTCTAGCGGATGCTTGAACAGCTATAAGCTTTTGCCATACTTCATACCAAGGAGTTGGCATATCAAGATTTTAAAAAAATCCCGCTATATGTGGGCTTATGGGACGGAGATGCGAGGGTGGAGCCTCCCGCCGCCGGTTTAGCCCTGAGGCGCCACCCAATCCGTTCTTCACACCTGAGCCCACCATGGACGACGAAACATCTTGTTTTCTGTCTCTGAACATAGGGTATTAACTGTATGTACTAGACTGACATTTTAACATTCACGGCATGACCTTAGTTTTACTTTCGACAATTGAATTTTAGTGGACTACTTACTCATTCAAGTATCTCGGATGAAATAATGATAGTTTCATCACCAATAAAGCAAGAGAGGGAAAGAAAGGCTCGTACCTACAGCTTCCAAGAGAGGATCAACAGACTAATAACTACATAGTTGAGCTACTTTATATTTACTGTCATCATCATCTAGAACTATTTATTTAGATATTCTATGAAGCTACCTGTTATTTATGAATTATTCGTGGCTAAATTTATTATTTATTTCCCATGTTACATGAGGCATTATTAATTTCTCAACGTCGCAGGTTGTCAACCAATGCTAATATATAATGCGTGTAGCTACCATGTACATACTCTGCTTTTATTAGATTTCGGAATTGTTCATTTTGCAACACTATGAAATGTATTTTTATCCCTATCATAACGTCCTGTACATAGAGAATAAACTGCTTAAACTCTTTGACTTATGCCCATTGACTTAATGACTGTACCCCTGAGAAAATGTTAAAGCTACTTTTTTTTCTTTTAGGATCTAACATCCCTTCACCGGAGAGGGCCTTAGAGGCAATAAAGTAATGTTGTTTACCGATTGTGACGGATACAGATAAAAGTATGAACATTTTTAATAACATTTCTGTAGATAAATATTTTTCAACATTATTAATTTCTAGTCTTATTACTTTGTATTATTTTTTTCCAGTATTTTACGTTTGATGTATCTCAGTTAAAAACCAACTGCTCGCCAGACAAGGGTTCTGGACTTAATATAAACAATCGGTGATAGTCGAAAAGCATATTAAGTACGTAGCGTCCGGCTACAAGCTCAGGAATATTACTTTACACTAGCAACGGTGGACACGCTGTCGACGGGACGTTAAAATGTAATCTTCCTTATTTTTCACCAATCGACTTGGGCATCTTTAGACGGGCTGAAACGGCACTGACGGACTTGTTACTCAGGTGACATCCAATGAGTAGTTCACGTTCGAAGTCACTCAGCTCTTCTGATCGACCCGTTGTGCTCTTACTGCTTCTCTACTGACAATATTCTCCGCCTCCCTTTATACTGGCAGGTCCGCCTCACGCGACATCCAGCGCTAAGTTCGGCGCTACATAGGGGGCTTTCCAGATACCTCTGATCAGATAGTGTGGTATACAGGGTGTTACAAAAAGGTACGGCCAAACTTTCAGGAAACATTCCTCACACACAAAAAAAGAAAAATGTTATGTGGACATGTGTCCGGAAACGCTTACTTTTCATGTTAGAGATCATTTTATTACTTCTCTTCAAATCACATTAATCATGGAATGGAAACACAGAGCAACAGAACGTAGCCCGCATCTCGTGGTCGTGCGGTAGCGTTCTCGCTTCCCACGCCCGGGTTCCCGGGTTCGATTCCCGGCGGGGTCAGGGATTTTCTCTGCCTCGTGATGGCTGGGTGTTGTGTGCTGTCCTTAGGTTAGTTAGGTTTAAGTAGTTCTAAGTTCTAGGGGACTTATGACCACAGCTGTTGAGTCCCATAGTGCTCAGAGCCATTTGAACCATTTGAGCCAACAGAAACGTACCAGCGTGACTTCAAACACTTTGTTACAGGAAATGTTCAAAATGTCCTCCGTTAGCGAGGATACATGCATCCACCCTCCGTCGCATGGAATCCCTGATGCGGTGATGCAGCCCTGGAGACTGGCGTATTGTATCACAGCCGTCCACAATACGAGCACGAAGAGTCTCTACATTTGGTACCGGGGTTGCGTAGACAAGAGCTTTCAAATGCCCCAATAAATGAAAGTCAAGAGGGTTGAGGTCAGGAGAGCGTGGAGGCCAGGGAATTGGTCCGCCTCTACCAATCCATCGGTCACCGAATCTGTTGTTGAGAAGCGTACGAACACTTCGACTGAAATGTGCAGGAGCTCTATCGTGCATGAACCACATGTTGTGTCTTACTTGTAAAGGCACATGTTCTAGCAGCACAGGTAGAGTATCCCGTATGAAATCATGATAACGTGCTCCATTGAGCGTAGGTGGAAGAACATGGGGCCCAGACAAGACATCACCAACAATGCCTGCCCAAACGTTCACAGAAAATCTGTGTTGATGACGTGATTGCACAATTGCGTGCGGATTCTCGTCAGCCCACACATGTCGATTGTGAAAATTTACAATTTGAACACCTTGGAATGAAGCCCCATCCGTAAAGAGAACATTTGCACTGAAATGAGGATTGACACATTGTTGGATGAACCATTCGCAGAAGTGTACCCGTGGAGGCCAATCAGCTGCTGATAGTGCCTGCACACGCTGTACATGGTACGGAAACAACTGGTTCTCCCGTAGCACTCTCCATACAGTGACGTGGTCAACGTTACCTTGTACAGCAGCAACTTCTCTGACGCTGACATTGGGGTTATCGTCAACTGCACGAAGAATTGCCTCGTCCATTGCAGGTGTCCTCGTCGTTCTAGGTCTTCCCCAGTCGCGAGTCATAGGCTGGAATGTTCCGTGCTCCCTGAGACGCCGATCAATTGCTTCGAACGTCTTCCTGTCGGGACATCTTCGTTCTGGAAATCTGTCTCGATACAAACGTACCGCGCCACGGCTATTGCCCCGTGCTAATCCATGCATCAGATGGGCATCTGCCAACTCCGCATTTGTAAACATTTCACTGACTGCAAAACCACGTTCGTAATGAACACTAACCTGTTGATGTTACGTACTGATGTGCTTGATGAGAGCAATGAGTCGCATGTCAACACAGGCACCGAAGTCAACATTACCTTCCTTCAATTGGGCCAACTGGCGGTGAATCGAGGAAGTACAGTACATACTGACGAAACTAAAATGAGCCCTAACATGGAAATTAAGCGTTTCCGGACACGTGTCCACATAACATCTTTTCTTTATTTGTTTGTGAGGAATGTTTCCTGAAAGTTTGGCCGTACCTTTTTGTAACACCCTGTATATGACCTGACACATTTTGTCTGTAGCTTTCTCACGCAGTTGTGTGCAGTGAGTCGAATTCTTTAGGATATTGTTACGATATGCAGAGGGCCTAGCTGTTAAGGGAAACATGCTGACCGTCAACATAATTAAATATAGTGTGATGAGTGTCAAGACAAAAGTCCCGATACCGTTTTAGAATGAGGTGACAAAAGTCAAGGGAAACTTCTCAGTATCGTGTCGGATCGCCTTTTACCCGGCGTAGTGCAGCAACCCGACCTGGCCTGGACACAACGAGTCGTTGGAAGTCCCCTGCACACATGTTGAGCCTTGACTGCCTCTACACACTTCCATATTTGCGAAAGTGTTTTCGGTGCAGGATGTAGTACATGAACTGACCTCTCGATTATGTCCCATAAATGTTCTATGGGATTCAAACCGGGCGATCCGGGTTACCAAATCATTCGCTCGAATTGTCTAGAACGTTCTTGAAGCCAGTCACGAACAGTTGTGGACCAGTGATATGGTGCACTGTCACCCGTAAAAATTCTATCGTTGTTTGGCTGCAGATGGTCTCCATGTAGTCGAACATAACCATTTCCACTCAGTGATTCGTTCAGTTGGACCAGAGGATCTAGTCCATTCCATGTATACACAGCCCACACCATTGCGGAGCCATCACCAGCTTGCACAGTGCCTCGTTGACTACTTGGGTCCATAGCCTCGTGGTGGCTGCGCCACACTCAAATCCTGCCATCAGCTCTTATCAACTGATATCAGAACTCATTTAACCAGGCCAGGACTTTGGCATAACCACTAATCCTCGCTTCAGGGTAACAAGCTCCGGGGAATTAAGCCGCTCCCAGCGGCTTGGACGACCTCCTCTCGGCCCTCTCGCCGCGAGGAGATCATTTTAGCTACGTTACGTATTGAGCACTGTCTTTTTACCCATCGCCATTTGTTAAGTTATAGCGAACGGCGCGCGATCTGTCGACTGCGTTTTACTTTTTATCCGTCGTAGGAATATGGCGATGGATATTCAGTCTCTAGTTCAGGCGTATTTTATAGACCTTTCTCCACGTCCCTGTTTTTAGCTGTCTTTCCTTCCGTCGATTGAGCTTAACGTGTAATCGTTTTTAACTCCTGTCTTTGTCTCCGTGTTCTACGGTTCTGACATGGGCACGTATGACCTTAGTTGTTTTTGCGCCCTAAAAGAAATAAAAACAAAGACCAGGCTAAGGTTTCCAGTCGTCTAGGGTCCAATCGACATGGTCACGAGCCCAGGAGAGGCACTGCGGACGATGTGCTGGTAGCAAAGGCATACGCGTCGGTCATCTGCTGCCGTAACCCCTTAACGCCAGATTGCGCCGCACTGTCCTAACAGATACGTTCGCCGTATGTCCCACATTGATTTTTGCGGTTATTTCACGCAGTGTTGCTTGTCTGTTAGCACTGACAACTCCACGCAAACGCCGGTGCGTCGGCGATTGCATTGTATGTGGTGAGACGCAATGCCTGAAATTTGGTATTCTGGACACAATCTTGATACTCTGAATTTCGGAACATTGAATTCCCTAATGATTTTCGAAATGAAATGTCCCATGCGTCTAGCTGCAACTACCATTCCGTTAACTCCCGTCGTGCGGTCTTAATCACGTCGGGTACCTTCTCACATGAATCACCTGAGTACAGATGACAACTCCGCCATTCACTACCCTTGTATGCGCTGTGTACACGATACCACCGCCATCTGAATATGTACAAATCGCTATCCTAAGACTTTTGTCACCTTACTGTACTACAAGATCGGCCAACAGTCACTACTATCCAGTCTTAACCATCAAGGTGGAGCGACCTCGTAGATATAGCCGTGGGAAGACAGTTGCTAGACTCCGATTTATTGCAACAATCCTAAGGAATTGTCATTTACATACGACAGAGGTCGCTTACAAAATCCTCGTTAGACCAATTTTTTGAATGATATTCGACTATCTGCGACACTTACCAAGTTGGTATGACGGCAGAGAGGATAACACTGTCCACTTCACATAATGTGGTGGTAGTGGTATAAGCTGAACTTTAATTCAGTGCCACTAATTTCGAAACACGTTAAAATCCACGTAGTAGCTCTAGTTTTCAAATTGGAGCCATTAAGTTAATTAATCTCTCTTCAAAAAATATTGTGGCGGTAAGCAGTTGGCAGCACATACTGACCGTGATGTAGTCCTCACTACACGTTATCTATCATTCCATGCTTGCACATGTTCATCACGTGATCAGTAGCGTTGTATCCAGATAACAGCTTTCAGTTCTTAATAAAGTAGTCGTGTTATTGCTTCTCGAAATTCTTCCGAGAGAATTGTGTTGTGATGTACTTCTAGCTGGCACTTTATTTTAAACCGACTTGTTAAACGACGTCTCGTAAATGTGTTAATAATGCAGGTAATTCGAATCCTGCCTCAGGCATGGATGTGTGTGATGTCCTTAGGTTAGTTAGGTTTAAGTAGTTCTAAGCTCTAGGGGACTGATGACCTTAGAAGTTAAGTCCCACAGTACTCAGAGCCAATGCAGGTAATTCTCCTTTTTTGCGATGAAATGACGTTTTGTTTGAGGAATTGTTCAATTACACCTTCTGGAAAAATTCATGTTTCTTCTATTTTAGCTGCAAGTAGGAGACTAAGACAAAAAATGAGCACCACGCGTATGCTGTACAACGTGTTTGCCTCTAAATGCGTGAATGAATGGAGAAGGATATCGTATCTCATGATTTGGAAGTCGCCCCATCAACCACGTTAACGATTGTTACTTCTGTTTAGTTCTCCCTAGAACAAAGAAATCTCCAAGAAGAAAAGCTCAACAATTATTTACCCTAATACGCGCTCTGTACACACGACACGAGGAAAGGTTTATGTGAGCTCTGAGGAATCCTTGGCTGAAAATGAAAAGCGTTACAGTTCGAGAGATCCAAACTTAGCTCCAAGCACATTCTCATTGATTTACAAGATTACTCAGGGGAGCTCAGTCACCTACATCTACGTCCATCTACGTCCATACTCCGCAAGCCACCTGACGGTGTGTGGCGGAGGGTACCTTCAGTACCTCTATCGGTTCTCCCTTCTATTCCAGTCTCGTATTGTTCGTGGAAAGAAGGACTGTCGGTATGCCTCTGTGTGGGCTCTAATCTCTCTGGTTTTATCCTCATGGTCTCTTCGCGAGATATACGTAGGAGGGAGCAATATACTGCTTGACTCTTCGGTGAAGGTATGTTCTCGAAACTTCAATAAAAGCCCGTACCGAGCTACTGAGCGTCTCTCCTGCGGAGTCTTCCACTGGAGTTTATCTATCATCTCCGTAACGCTTTCGCGATTACTAAATGATCCTGTAACGAAGCGCGCTGCTCTCCGTTGGATCTTCTCTCTCTCTTCTATCAACCCTATCTGGTACGGATCCCACACTGCTGAGCAGTATTCAAGCAGTGGGCGAACAAGCGTACTGTAACCTACTTCCTTTGTTTTCGGATTGCATTTCCTTAGGATTCTTCCAATGAATCTCAGTCTGGCATCTGCTTTACCGACGATCAACATTATATGATCATTCCATTTTAAATCACTCCTAATGCGTACTCCCAGATAATTTATGGTATTAACTGCTTCCAGTTGCTGACCTGCTATTTTGTAGCTAAATGATAAAGGATCTATCTTTCTGTATATTCGCAGCACATTACACTTGTCTACATTGAGATTCAATTGCCATTCCCTGCACCATGCGTCAATTCGCTGCAGATCCTCCTGCATTTCAATACAATTTTCCATTGTTACAACCTCTCGGTACACCACAGCATCATCTGCAAAAAGCCTCAGTGAACTTCCGATGTCATCCACCAGGTCATTTATGTATATTGTGAATAGCAACGGTCCTATGACACTCCCCTGCGGCACACCTGAAATCACTCTTACTTCGGAAGACTTCTCTCCATTGAGAATAACATGCTGCGTCCTGTTATCTAGGAACTCCTCAATCCAATCACACAATTGGTCTGATAGTCCATATGCTCTTACTTTGTTCATTAAACGACTGTGGGGAACTGTATCGAACGCCTTGCGGAAGTCAAGAAACACGGCATCTACCTGTGAACCCGTGTCTATGGCCCTCTGAGTCTCGTGGACGAATAGCGCGAGCTGGGTTTCACATGACCGTCTTTTTCGAAACCCATGCTGATTCCTACAGAGTAGATTTCTAGTCTCCAGAAAAGTCATTATACTCGAACACAATACGTGTTCCAAAATTCTGCAACTGATCGACGTTAGAGATATAGGTCTATAGTTCTGCACATCTGTTCGACGTCCCTTCTTGAAAACGGGGATGACCTGTGCCCTTTTCCAATCCTTTGGAACGCTACGCTCTTCTAGAGACCTACGGTACACCGCTGCAAGAAGGGGGGCAAGTTCCTTCGCGTACTCTGTGTAAAATTGAACTGGTATCCCATCAGGTCCAGAGGCCTTTCCTCTTTTGAGCGATTTTAATTGTTTCTCTATCCCTCTGTCGTCTATTTCGATATCTACCATTTTGTCATCTGTGCGACAGTCTAGAGAAGGAACTACAGTGCAATCTTCCTCTGTGAAACAACTTTGGAAAAAGACATTTAGTATTTCGGCCTTTAGTCTGTCATCCTCTGTTTCAGTACCATTTTGGTCACAGAGTGTCTGGACATTTTGTTTTGATCCACCTACCGCTTTGACATAAGACCAAAATTTCTTAGGATTTTCTGCCAAGTCAGTACATAGAACTTTACTTTCGAATTCATTGAACGCCTCTCGCATAGCCCTCCTAACACTACATTTCGCTTCGCGTAATTTTTGTTTGTCTGCAAGGCTTTGGCTATGTTTATGTTTGCTGTGAAGTTCCCTTTGCTTCCGCAGCAGTTTTCTAACTCGGTTGTTGTACCACGGTGGCTCTTTCCCATCTCTTACGATCTTGCTTGGCACATACTCATCTAACGCATAATGTACGACGGTTTTGAACTTCGTCCACTGATCCTCAACACTATCTGTACTTGAGACAAAACTTTTGTGTTGAGCCAACAGGTACTCTGAAATCTGCATTTTGTCACTTTTTCTAAACAGAAAAATCTTCCTACCCTTTTTAATATTCCTATTTACGGCTGAAATCATCGATGCCGTAACCGCTTTATGATCGCTGATTCCCTGTTCTGCGTTAACTTTTTCAAATAGTTCGGGTCTGTTTGTCACCAGAAGGTCTAATATGTTATCCCCACGAGTCGGTTCTTGTTTAACTGCTCAAGGTAGTTTTCAGATAAAGCACTTAAAAAAATTTCACAGGATTCTTTGTCCCTGCCACCCGTTATGAACGTTTGAGTCTCCCAGTCTGTATCTGGCAAATTAAAATCTCCACCCAGAACTATAACATGGTGGGGAAATCTACTCGAAATATTTTCCAAATTATCCTTCAGGTGCTCAGCCACAACAGCTGTTGAGCCAGGGGGCCTATAGAGACATCCAATTACCATGTCTGAGCCTGCTTTAACCGTGACCTTCACCCAAATCATTTCACATTTCGGATCTCCGTTAATTTCCTTCGATACTATTGCACTTCTTATCGCTATAAACACGCCTCCCCCTTCACTGTTCAGCCTGTCTCTACGGTATACATTCCAATCTGAGTTTAGGATTTCATTACTGTTTACGTCAGGTTTCAGCCAACTTTCTGTCCCTAGTACTATATGGGCATTGTGACCGTTTATTAATGAGAGCAGTTCTGGGACCTTTCTATAGACGCTCCTGCAGTTTACTATTAGCACATTAATATTGTTATTCCCTGTTGCATTTTGCCTACTCCTACCTTGCCGCGTCTCAGGAGGCGTCTTGTCGGGCCTAGGGAGGGGATTCTCTAACCTAAAAAACCCCCATGTGCACTCCACACGTACTCCGCTACCCTTGTAGCCGCTTCCGGCGTGTAGTGCACGCCTGACCTATTCAGGGGGACCCTACATTTCTCCACCCGATAGCGGAGGTCGAGAAATTTGCACCCCAGATCTCCGCAGAATCGTCTGAGCCTCTGGTTTAAGCCTTCCACTCGGCTCCAAACCAGAGGACCGCGATCGGTTCTGGGAACGATACTACAAATTGTTAGCTCTGATTCCACCCCGCGAGCGAGGCTTTCCGCCTTCACCAATTCCGCCAACCGCCTGTACGAACTGAGGATGACCTCTGAACCCAGACGGCAGGAGTCATTGGTGCCGACATGAGCAACAATTTGCAGTCGGGTGCACCCAGTGCTCTCTATCGCCGCCGGTAGGGCCTCCTCCACATCTCGGATGAGGCCCCCCGGCAAGCAGACAGAGTGAACACTGGCCTTCTTCCCCGACCTTCCCGCTATTTCCCTAAGGGGCTCCATCACCCGCCTAACGTTGGAGCTCCCAATAACTAATAAACCCCTCCCCCCCTGTGCCTGCTCGGACCTTGCTGAAGGAGCAGCCACATGTCCACTCACAGGCAGAGCGGGTGATGTCAGACTTTCTGAACACAACGGTACTTTTGGCTACAAGTTTAAAACAGTGGAAGTATTTACAAGACTACGTGCAAGTCCCGCAGTAGAACTAAAGATTTGGAGCAGTTCTAAAGAACTTAAGGTGATCGCAAATACTACAAAGACACAACTTGCGTGATAGATGCACTGAATATGACCTGCAATCTTGATAAAAAGCCATTGTACATTCACGCTTCGAGGAAAAGGCTTAGATCAGTTCTTTTATGCAATGGTAACAAGCGTCGTATTCCTGTAGCGTATGCCACAAATAAAAGAAATACATTCAGATAACAGTGGAAACTTGTTTATCTGGCCTTCATTAAGCCGGATCCCTTGTTCGCCCCGGTCGGTTTCTTTATATAGGGTGTCCCAGGAGGAATGGTCAGTATTCGGGGATGTGACAGGGAACGATCACGAATGTTTTCCTAGATAAAACACGTTTAACGAATGTTATTTATTTTCTGTATTTTTCAATAAATTGTCATGTTTACACATGTGCAACAGCTAGTAAACATTACAACATGCATTTTACAAAGTATCAATTGAAAAATATGTATTTTTAACACATTCACCACTAAGCATTGTCATACACGTCACATTACAGATGTTGAACAGTTCACAATAAATGTAAGACTACAACAGCGTCAACTTCAGTGCATTTGTGCTCACTTGGGAGAACATGTGTTGCTCGCCGGAGTGCCTCTGCACGTTTCTTAACGAGGGCGGCAGCGTCCATGCTGCGACCAAACAGTTCATATCGCGTATTCACCTTTCTACACCTCAGACATACATTTTAATGGCAAACCTGGCTGTCATTTTGCGTCACAGTCTAAATAATTAGTTGCTGTCCTACTATACCCAGCGCGCGAGAGTAACGCAAGTAAGTGTATATGTCAAGCCGCAAACAAAAATCTAATGGTGTAAAGCCTGACGATCTTAGTGACCAATCCAACGCTTAGAGTAAGCGCGATTGAGATGTTCCCGCAGACTTCTCATAACATGTGGAGGGGCTCCGTCGTGCTTGGAAGTACAGTGCAGTCCGCGTGGCCAAAGGAGCGTTCTGGAAGTGTTGTACAAACGAATTTCCCAAAACTGACTTGCAGATTGGTTGCTACTGTAGGGTACAGATTTGCCTGCGACCAGCGATGGTTATCACGTGTGGTGTTGTGTCCATTCCGTGTAAACGTGGCTTCATCAGTGAATAGTATTAATGGAAGCAAATGACAGTGGTCATGTAACCCGTGACAAAATTCAAGTCGTGTGGCATTATCGCTAATTTGAAGACTATGGACACATTCTATGTAGAATTGGTACAAGTTTTCCGCATATAATGTTTGCCATACACGTGCTCGCAGGATATTGATAAGTGCAAAAAGTATCCGTGCGCTGGTAATAGGACTACGCTGCACCATTTCGACACTGTGTTGCTGTTCTTGAACAAGTTGTTGCATTGCACGTTCAGAAAAAAATGGGAACCTGTAAGAATATCTGTTTCACACAGTGTGCTTAAAACGATGGTAAACACTCTACGATCAGGAATTCGACATGTCGGGAAGCGCCGACGGTATTGTGCGACAGCAGCAGAATCACAACCATCGCAGAAGCCGTAAACATACACCATATCTGCATATTCTTCGTTAGTGTAGATGTTTGACATTTTAGGCAGTGCGTGTACAAACACAGCTTCTCTCCGATACACTCTCAGTCCCTCGCACTACATCACTCACAACACATCATGGACAACTGAGCCCTCAACGGGCTAGTTTAATGGCAGAAAGACAGCCCGAGCAAAGAGGCCGAAAGCAACGAGGTAGGTTCGGCTGGATTGGGTGGGTAAGATACATATTACAAGTGCGCACCACCAACCCAAAAACAAATTAATGTATGAGGGTGTGCTGAAAAGTAATGCCTCCGATTTTTATGTGAAAACTCTTAAAGCTTTTTAAATAAAACAAACGTTATTAACATTCCACATCTCTCTTCTTCATATCTACGTATTTACAGCCCTGTGTCGCCAGAGGGCTCTGAATTGTAACGTGTAGCATGACGGTGTGTAAACCAGCTACGTCGGTGCGTGAGAAACAGCGTGCTATAATCGAGTTTCGAATTCGAAGAGTTCGCACACACGTGGAGCACCCTCTGCATCACCACACAAGAACGTTGCAGCATCAGTAACAATCCGACGCCTTGCAGTGCCTGTGTTGTCAAGAAGTACGACGCAATGTTCCTTCGGACATGCATGTGGGCACTGCGGCGGCTACAGCTGCGCTTCACACGGCCACTGCAATTTCGTATTTATCGGCCTGTACTGGGCCAGTGACTTACAAATAAAATGTGCCCCCTGTACGAAAATAGCATTAATGAAATGTACGAGACGGGTCTGACACATGAACGACGACAAATGGAAGTTTGGGTCTGTCGGTGAGTCATGCTTGGATATTCGAAGCGGTTAAGGCTACAGTTCGCGTTAAGTGGGAAGTCTGGGTTCAAGCCCCGGTCCGGCACAAATTTTCGTTGTCGTCATTCGAGTATATAGTTGGAGGTGGTTCAAATTCGTACCTGCGAATGCATTTCACGTCCTTGTGTTCGCAGTCTTCGAACATCCTCGCTATAGTCCAGACTTGGCTTCGTCTGATTTTCACCTGTTTCCGAAATTTGAACAACACCTTCGATAATTTTGATAGTGGTGAAGTGGTGCAAGCAGAGGTGAGGTTGTGGCTCGGTCAACAGTCACACACTCTGCAGTGACGGTATCAACAAACAGGTCTCTCGTTGGGAGAAAGGTGTTCGTCGCCAGGGTGATTACGTTGAGAAGTAAATATGTAGACATGAAGAATAAAGATGTAGAATGTTAATAACGTTTGTTTTATTTAAAAAGCTTGATGAGTTTTCACATAAAAAATTCGAAGGCATTACCTTTCAGCACGCCCTTGCACATGAAATGTGTTCTATCTCGGAAACCAATCTGAATAGGGCATACGTCCATATCAAGTTTTTTGCTTCAAATGGTCGTTCCTGTCATACACCTGAATATTGGCTATTTCTCCTAGGATATCCTATATATATACACTCCTGGAAATTGAAATAAGAACACCGTGAATTCATTGTCCCAGGAAGGGGAAACTTTATTGACACATTCCTGGGGTCAGATATATCACATGATCACACTGACAGAACCACAGGCACATAGACACAGGCAACAGAGCATGCACAATGTCGGCACTAGTACAGTGTATATCCACCTTTCGCAGCAATGCAGGCTGCTATTCTCCCATGGAGACGATCGTAGAGATGCTGGATGTAGTCCTGTGGAACGGCTTGCCATGCCATTTCCACCTGGCGCCTCAGTTGGACCAGCGTTCGTGCTGGACGTGCAGACCGCGTGAGACGACGCTTCATCCAGTCCCAAACATGCTCAATGGGGGACAGATCCGGAGATCTTGCTGGCCAGGGTAGTTGACTTACACCTTCTAGAGCACGTTGGGTGGCACGGGATACATGCGGACGTGCATTGTCCTGTTGGAACAGCAAGTTCCCTTGCCGGTCTAGGAATGGTAGAACGATGGGTTCGATGACGGTTTGGATGTACCGTGCACTATTCAGTGTCCCCTCGACGATCACCAGTGGTGTACGGCCAGTGTAGGAGATCGCTCCCACACACCATGATGCCGGGTGTTGGCCCTGTGTGCCTCGGTCGTATGCAGTCCTGATTGTGGCGCTCACCTGCACGGCGCCAAACACGCATACGACCATCATTGGCACCAAGGCAGAAGCGACTCTCATCGCTGAAGACGACACGTCTCCATTCGTCCCTCCATTCACGCCTGTCGCGACACCACTGGAGGCGGGCTGCACGATGTTGGGGCGTGAGCGGAAGACGGCCTAACGGTGTGCGGGACCGTAGCCCAGCTTCATGGGGACGGTTGCGAATGGTCCTCGCCGATACCCCAGGAGCAACAGTGTCCCTAATTTGCTGGGAAGTGGCGGTGCGGTCCCCTACGGCACTGCGTAGGATCCTACGGTCTTGGCGTGCATCCGTGCGTCGCTGCGGTCCGGTCCCAGGTCGACGGGCACGTGCACCTTCCGCCGACCACTGGCGACAACATCGATGTACTGTGGAGACCGCACGCCCCACGTGTTGAGCAATTCGGCGGTACGTCCACCCGGCCTCCCGCATGCCCACTATACGCCCTCTCTCAAAGTCCGTCAACTGCACATACGGTTCACGTCCACGCTGTCGCGGCATGCTACCAGTGTTAAGACTGCGATGGAGCTCCGTATGCCACGGCAAACTGGCTGACACTGACGGCGGCGGTGCACAAATGCTCGCAGCTAACGCCATTCGACGGCCAACACCGCGGTTCCTGATGTGTCCGCTGTGCCGTGCGTGTGATCATTGCTTGTACAGCCCTCTCGCAGTGTCCGGAGCAAGTATGGTGGGTCTGACACACCGGTGTCAATGTGTTCTTTTTTCCATTTCCAGGAGTGTATATGAGGAAGTGCCTTATTTTGCACAATTTTTTCCGAAAAATTAAACACTCACTTCTTAAGTGGTTTCTATTTGGTTAGATTTGCTTGGGAAAAAAAAATTAACCCGTGCCGACTAGAGCGACAAATTTTAGTATTTGGAGTTGTAGGTTTTGTAGTTTTTAGTCAGTGTAAAAGTTATTGATGGCTGTATAAAATCAAAATTAAATACCTTCTTGCTTTTTAGGACGAGTTTAGTATTCTTGAGAATACTTTCTTTTCAGTGTTTCTTTCTTGAAGTCCGGGTACAGTCTACGATGTTCTACACAATGCCATAAAAATTCTCTTTCCCCCTCATCTACGCCTATTAACCCTTCAAAATCTTGTATTAATGTAACACATCTTCCCTTAGAGTCATTAACAGCTTTGATTTCCTCAGCGTTTCAATATAAAGTGCCGTTCGTTCATGTCCAAGGGTATTCTTGAATATAAATACTGCCCATAACCTTCAGGAAAGAGATCTGTCCTCTTGCTTCACATGGAGTCGGCTAATGGTTTCATCTACATGATTACTCTGCAATTCACAATTAAGTTCGTGGATATATTTCTCTGGAGTGATGGTGAGAGTGATTTAAGAGATGTGAATAAACGAATTAAAACCAATAATAAACGGTAATTAGAATAGTACTAATCTTATAAAGATCCATCCAATTCTCCACAAAAAGGAATACATCTCTTTTCCATTTCTAGATACTCTGTGTGCAAATTTGTTACAATTTTGATTGTGGTTTGTGTGTCTACTTTGTCATCAAAGAACGGTAAGAGAGGCAACTAGTTCAGGTCTTTCCAGAAGCAGAGATCCAGATAAGGAGCTTTTACAATACTTCTGCACTGAAGTCACAGCTTGACATATACACTTACTTGTGTTACTCTCGCGCGCTGGGTATAGTAGGGCAGCAACTAATTTTTTAGACTGTGATGCAAAAAGACAGCCAGGGTTACCATTAAAATGTATGTTCATTTAATTAGTTGGGACCACACGCATATGTACGCACTTTGTTTACGCTATTTTGACGGACATTGTACTTCGCAAACATTAGTATTTACTGGTTATTATATACTATCGATTTATGCTTTGCACTCGTATTTAATGTAAACATGGTTTTGGATATATTGTAATTTTGACTTTAGGTTGGTTTGAAATGGGCGTAGCCTGAAACTGGTCAGCGACTAAATAAACATCCATCTTAGTTGCAACTGTAGCTGTCTCCCTGTGCATCACAGTGTACACCCACAATGAAATGAGAGACATATCTCAACGCATTTTTATTTTCAATCGATAGTTCAAAGTTATAATGTTTGCAGAAACATTTTTAAGCCCCGAATTGTTCTTGCCATGCGTCTTCCTTGATTCATTGCTCCAGGAGGCTATATTTTTAGTTTTTACCAACGTCTTCTTCTAGAAATATTATACAGAGCTCTAAGCCTTCACGTAATCACCTTTCACTGTCGGTTTATATAATTCACTTCCATAAAATTCTAATATCTTCTTAATTTCTGACCCAGTAAAAACAAAGCCACCATCTAGAATGCAATTTTCACTGTGCAGTGGAGTGTGCGCTGATACGAAACTTCCTGGCAGATTAAAACAGTGTTCCGGCCCGAGATTCGAACTCGGGATCTTTGCCTTTCGCAGGCAAGTGCTCTCCTGCGAAAACTTGCATTGTAGAGTTTTAACCTGCCAGTAAGTTTCATATCAGCGTACGCTCCGCTGTAGAGTGAAAATTTCAGTCTGGAAACACCCCCTGGGTATGGCTACGCCATATGTCCGTAAATATCCTATCTTCCAAGAGTGCTAGTCTTTCAAGTTTTCGCAGGGGAGCTTCTGTGAAGTTTAGAAGGTAGGAGATTAGGTATTGGCGGAGATGTAGCTATGAGGACGGGTCGTGAGTCGTGCTTGGATAGCTCTGTTGGTAGAGCACTTGCCCCCGAAAGAAAAAGGTCCCAAATTCGAGTCTCGGTACGTCACACAATTTTAATCTGCCACGAAGTTTCAAAGCCACAATATTTTTGCTGAGTGTGAAAATTACTGACATTGATACTTTTCCAGTTTTCTCCCAAATGTTCAAAAACTGGTGTGTCAGGACTGCTTGTTACACCATGTATGAGGGTGAGTAAAATGAAAACCTTAAATATTTTTTTAAATATTATTTATTGTGCAGAAGTGATACAAAGCTGTATCACTTTTTAACATAATCTCCCCCACGCTCAATGCACGTCCTCCAGCGCTTACAAAGTACATAAATTCCTTTAGAAAAAAAATCTTTTGGTAGTCCGCGTAACCACTCATGCACCGCGTGACGTACCTCTTCATCAGAACGGAACTTCTTTCCTCCCGTTGGGTCTTTGAGTGGTCCAAACATATGGAAATCACTTGGGGGCAAGGTCTGGTGTGTATGGTGGATGAGGAAGGATGAGGAAGACTCTCAAAATACAGGTCTGTGATTGTTGCAACGGTTGTACGGGCAGTGTGGGGACTTGCATTGTCATTTTGCAAAAGGACACCTGCTGACAGCAATCCACGTCGCTTTGATTTCATTGCAGGCCGCAGATGATTTTTTAGGAGATCTGTGTATGTTGCATTGGTGACAGTGGTCCCTCTAGGCATGTAATGCTTCAAAATGACGCCTTTTTCGTCCCAAAAGAGAGCCAGCATAACCTTCCCTGCTGATGGTTCTGTTTAAAACTTCTTTGGTTTCGGTGATGAGGAATGGCGCCATTCCTTGCTCGCTCTCTACGTTTCCGGTTGGTGGAAGTGAACCCAGGTTTCGTCCCTAGTAACGGTTCTTGCAAGGAAGCCATCACCTTCTCGTTCAAAGCGCCGAAGAAGTTCTTCACAAGTATCAACAAGTCATGCTCTCATTTCAGGATTCAGCTGCCGTGGCACCCATCTTGCAGATACTTTGTGAAACTGGAGCACATCATGCACAATGCGGTGTGCTGACCCATGGCTAATCTGTAAACATGCTGCAATGTCATTCAGTGTCACTCGGCGGTTTTCCTTCACGATGGCTTCAACTGCTGCAATGTTCTGTGGAGTCATAACTCGTTGTGCCTGACCTGGACGAGGAGCACCTTCCACTGAAGTCACATCATTTGCGAACTTCCTACTCCATTCGTAGACTTGTTGCTGTGACAAACATGCATCACCGTACTGAACCTTCATTCGTCGATGAATTTCAATCGGTTTCACAGCTTCACTACGCAAAAACCGAATAACAGAACGCTGTCCTTCCCTGGTGCAAGTCGCAAGTGAGGCGGTCATCTGTATACTGATACTGTGACGGTATGTGTGCATCTGCACTATGCTGCTACCTACAGGCCATTCTGCACGCTGTTTGTACCACGCTTACCAACTTACAGGATAACGGCGCGAAATTTCGATTTGTTATTACAAATTTAAGGTTTTCAATTAACTCACCCTCGTACTTTACATTCAAATAAACTTTTTAAAATACGTTCATATATGTGACGACTGCATGGGAAATACAAATCCCTGTCCATGATGCGTTCAACTAAGATGCATTCCCGATGAAGGTGGTCATTGTTTGAGGCAGCTGTGTCGCTGCAGAGAATTGTACATTGTCTTCAGTACCACAATAAGATAAAGCATTACAAACTTACTTTACCAGAACCATTCTGTAATTTTGGAACGCCTATGAGCTGTTACTGTCGTCAAATGTAACAATGATGGGAACTAATCCTTCTTTTGGGTCCCTGACATTTAATGCTGGCAGCGGTTTACCATCCCAATGAACAGTAAGAACTGCGGGGATATCATTCTTCAAAGCGGATTTTATTGTTTTAAAGCGTTCTCTTCTCTTCTCCTATCAGATTCTATAAAGAGAAGATGATTTATTACTACGGAGCTCTTCAGGATTATGGCCCAGTGCCTCTCGTGTCGCCTGAAGAATATAAACAGAATCTCGTACACTCAGCTGACGTCCATTCAAGGCAACCGCTAATTTTTCGCATTCGGGAGGACGACGGTTCAATCCCGCGTCCGGCCATCCTGGTTTAGGTTTTCCGTGATTTCCCTAAATCGCTTCGTGCAAATGCCGGGATGGTTCCTTAGAAAGGGCACGGCCGATTTCCTTCCCCATCCTTCCCTAATCCGAGCTTGCGCTCCGTCTCTAATGACCTCGTTTTCGACGGGACGTTAAACAGTAAGCTCCTCCTCCTCCGCTAATTTTTCATTAATTAAATCTTTGGCAGCTCGCCTTGTAGCATTCGCCAATGAACTACTCTCAAAGTACACTCCAAACGTTAATTTCATCTCAACTTGAAAATTCCTTATCTGATTCTGCAGATCATGATGAAGGAAATACAAAAGAAGATGTAGAAGTAGATGCTCTGCGGGTTTTTTTTTTCTGTCTTGCTTTTTCTCTTCTTCCAGTTTACTCTGACGCGCCCTTTCTTCTGTATCCGCAAGTATTCGGTGAAATCCTGCAAGGTAACCATTACGCCTAGCTCATTCTGCCGAAAGAAAACCTCCTGTCTTCTTCCCAGTTGATTGTTTCTAGAGCATTGGAATGTGCGATATCAAATAAACTGCCCAAATTTGTAAACTTCTCTTCACGGCGCTTAAACACTGCTTTGCACGTGTTTGTGCTTTTTAATTTTTTTTATTTTCTGTACTCCAAATGCTAGTTATTAAGTTCGTGTGAAGAATACTGAACAGCTCTTGTCGAAATTCTTGCTCCCTCTCAAAATATAATGCATTCCGAATCGCAAGTTTAGCAATTTCGCTAACGGTTAATTTTACTTCCCGTGTGTTATAAAATAAAACTTGCAACACTTGTCTGCTTAATGGTAATTTACGCCCAATAATGTGGTGGTTCGTAATCTCCTATTAAAAACACATTTTCTTTGGCACTGCGTAATTGATGTGACATCTTAGATAGCGAATGGAAAATAGTGCGGCACGATCGGTAACATATAAACAAATGACTGTATAGAACGTGCACACACTGATAAGCTGAGGTGACGTCAGCGCGACAGCTGCGAGCGGAGTGAAAGATCATATTCCTCATGCGAGTTCGCGCTCAAGTCGGCAAGGGTTACAGTGCCTCTATAGCAACAAAAATTTGTACAGATATGTTTTAGAGACATTCAGACAATACTGGATGGTGAAGACTCAAAAATATTGGAGTCGGAAAATAAGGGACATACTCATGAATAGAAGGGCGGTGGTAGTGTCCATGGACACACACGCTACTCAAACACAGATGTTATTTATATAAGTGACCGGCTGCACAATGACGCTGGCTACAGTATTATTTCTAACGAAGAAATTGTGGTCGTTCGTTCGTCTGCAGACAATGATGATAGTGATGGCGGATTAGCCAACGAAGACGGTTCAAATGGCGTCGGACGATAGGTCAGTACAGTTCCGCGTGCCTGTCCGTTAATTTCTTAAATATTCTAGGACGGAGACTGACTAGTGTTTTTCTGGCATTTCCACTTTACAGTAACATCGATAATAATGAACACCAGCACACGAAAACATCTTCAAAATGTATCTGGCGGACTACCAAAACTTGGAACTGAATGGTCCCTTCTGACATACACTGACATACACTGACATAAAACGCGCGTCTGAAGAAGTAGCCAGATGAGAAAGCAGCTTCGGATGTAGGCCTACCCCCAAGGAAGTATTACGCGGTCTTTACTGTATAATTCATCTGCTGAATAACATCGTGGAGCTCCGTGAGACAGGGAAGTTGCAATGGCAGAAGATGGTACAGAAATGTAGAGATCCTACAAAGGCTCTATGCTTGATTCAGGAATGGCTGTTGAGATACAACTTAAACAAATGTGACATGTTGCGCATAAATAAGTAGAAAGACGCATTATCGTTCGAGTACACGATAGGCGACGAATGACTAGAAACCTCCCAAACCGTACACTCACGTTCTATCGATTCTTGAGTGTTGTTCGTCAGTTACGTGACACAAATAAGTATCAGTCGAGAACGTTGAGAACCTCCGGAGAAGGGGGCACAGTTCGTCACGGGTTTGTTTAATAAGAGAGAGCGCATTACTGAGATGTCCATCGAACTCCAGTAGCAGACACTATAAAATAAAGGGAGAGGGAAGATTTTAGTGGAACGTCCCGTCAACGACGTAGTCACCGGACACGGAGTTCAAAGTCCGGACGAAGATCAAGTCCGCATTAGGGAGGAAACCGGGTGGGTTTCTTTTTTAAAGGAACCAGCCAACATTTGCCTTCAGGGATTTAAGGAGACCATGGAAAATCTCTCTGTGTGGTCGGACGTGGATATGAAACAGTCGTTGTTCCGTATGCCAATCCGGTGCCTTACCATTGTGCCATCTCGCTCGATTGCTGCAAAAGAGACGTTGTGCGTAGGGCGAGAGGTTTATTGTTAAAATTCTGCAAAGAGTCAGGGCAATACATATCCCCCTCGAATAGGGGAGAGTTAGGTTAACTGAAAAGGGCAGGGCAGATGAACTGGACCTTGCTTTTAATTTCTAGCAGGAGTTCTTTCAAGTGTCCTCTACCAGATGTTTCAAGAAACTCCTCAGGTCTAACAACTTAAGCTGTTAGTTGAAAAGCAAGAAGCCACTGTTTTGATTATGGCCCTTTTTTCCTGAAGTTAGGTTATATAGATCGGCCCAGTTAAACACTTCATAATTATTTACCTTCGTAATTTACAGGTCTTTTTAATTTAAAAAATCGTGCTATGGGTAATAACGATCAAGCATTAGGTGAAGCAGATTTTCTTTGTTCATCTTAGACAGACCGGCCATTTCAGCCAACTGAGAATGAAAGAGTTGTTGTAGAAAATAATATTCCTACTACAGTTTCGGGTCCACTTTGTCCATTTCCTCCCGCATCTTCTACTGATGCAGTTCCTTCAACTTCTAGTAACACCATTAGTAATCTCATTCCATCATGTCTTCCTGAACAAGAGACCCAGGTTGAATTATTTCTGTATCCTGAAGCCGTGCTGTCAGGAGATTCTCGAAAAAGAAATAGTCATGACCGAAATAAAGGAGAATCTCGTATCTTAAAAGTTCACCTGTGAAGGCCTGCTTTGAAGAAGCAGCCTCTGTCAGAGAACCAAAGAAAAATAGAACAACTTGTTGTACAAGACACGCATTCATTATCAGATGAAAGCATTAACTTGGTATTAAAAAACTCTGATTGTTCTTGAGATAAAGAATTTGAAAACCTGAAAATTTTTCAGAAACTGAAACCAGTGACTTCATGATAATTAGTGCGTGGAGGTAAAAAAACTTAGATTGCCATTTTATAGCTGTTGTGAAAGAGTCGCTTTGTTCTGGCATTAAAGAGACTTTCTGGAAGCGGCACATTCTCTCCTATAGATTTTTCATTACGGTGGAAATGATTTTGTTGCCACTGCTGATATTATTACAAGACGTCATTCTCCCCATAAATATTTAAGTCGGGTATTTGAGGACGTGATTCATACCATTGTAGATCTGTATGAATACAGTCTTTGCTAAGTTTATTTAAAACTTTAATCAGTTACATTTGGTAATCATAGACTAACAACTAAATATTGTTACAGTCCACTTTTACTGTATTTTGAAGCTAGAATTCGATTTATTTAACGTATTTACACTGGTTTCGCCTGCGGGTTCAGTTAACCTTATCGGTTAGGTTAAATGGTCACTTTGCGAATGCGTCACCGTAATTGGTTCAGGTTTAATTATAATTAAATGTAATACAGAGCCCTTGAACACGTCAGTGTAAAGAAAACATGTAACCTAGACTTCCTATGAAATTTAATGCAGGTTAGTTATATAGATAATGCTTTACACCAGTTTTAAAAACTATGGCGCAGTTGACCTAATTCCCCGTATGCATCTCGTGAAATGACGATGTCGGTGAAATCAGAAAAGTTCGAGCCGAGACGGAGGTTTGGCTCCTTCCTGCACACATAATCGTGATGGAACGAAGAAAAGGGGGTGGGGGATATACGGAGAGTAGTACCTTCCGACACGCTCGGTAACATCTGTAGATATAAGGATTCAGATCTTTTGGTTTCGCGAACAACAAAGCATATGGAGAAGCTAAATTGATGGAAAAACAATTGAAACTATGTGGAGAGCGCATTATTCACTCTCGCGAATAGGTAATGTTAGCGATTACTGGATGGTGACAGCCCTCCTGCAGTGTGGTCACATTGTGTCTGTATGATGATTGTAGGGGCCGCACTGAAAAGACACGCGGCTGTAAGAGAATATCTTGGCGAGACCTGTCGAATGCAAGGTACCAGAATTACCACCGCCCGCTGCCATGGACGCGAGCAAATCCCGCGGGGGAGGGAGGGAGAGGCCTTTGTACGGGTTCCCCTCGGCTTTCTTACCTCACGTCTCCAGCTCTGCGGCTCCACAGGTAGATAACTTTGCAAGAACACTGCAAGTATCTGTGTACCCATCTTCGCAACAGTACAGAAGAAACTGGATATTAGAAAGCTAAGGTTGTTTTCCTCGTTCGAGCATTCTAATCTGCTTGCGTTTCGTGATTGAAATCAACTTATGGTGTGTTCTTATTACGAATCTCGTAGTCTCTTACTTGTTCGATTGCATTGTCAGAAGTCGTCATGCTTCTAAATTATCTGAATGTCGGTAGTATGTTACTACCTCTTCTTCCTCCTCCTCCTCCTCCTCCTCCTCGTACCCGCCCCTCCACTGGTCGTCCTCCCCCCCCCCCCTTTCCGCTCCTTCTCGCGCAACAAATGAAGGCTTGTTTCCATTCACTAAATTTGTGTTATAAAGTTACGCATATCCGCTGACCACAAGATGCTGGAAGAGGTTACGGAACTAGGTAATGCTTAATCAGAAGAAATTTGCAAAGTCTTCAGAACGTAACTGAGAAAAAAGTGATAAAGCACATATTTCAGTAAAACTTACAAAATCTGTACCACGCATAATAACAGTTTATATGAGATTTGTTTGCCCCCACTGGCCCAAATGCTTAGCAGCGACATGGCCTTCCCTCTGTAAGGTAGTTCAAGAATTTTATTAACAGTCGGTACTATCCCTGAGAGGGAACTGTGCAGAAATGTGGAAGTATATTTTGATAGCGGCAGTCTCCTGGGTGCTTCGTAGCAACACTCCGTGGCGATGGATTTTGTCAGGCGTAAGGTATCCAAATGCTCGATCAACTAGAAGCGGATGACCATTATCGTTCATGAAGAGGAAATCTGGAGTTATTGCGGGTCCAAAAAGTGGCGCACGTGGTTGCAGAAATTCACATAGGTTCCTCTGGGCTCTCATGTCGGAGAAGTCCATTCAACATTAATCCTACCTGCACTAGACCCAAGACACCACAAAGTGTGTATCTTTGCACGAAGTTTACGCGATCTGACCAGCTACCAGTGTCCGCTTCGATCGGTGAGTGGCCAGCGGGACGGAATGCCATGCAAAGGGGCCCGGATTCGATTCCCAGCTGGTTGGAGATTTTCTGTGCTCAGGGCCTGGGTGTTGTGTTGTCTTCATCGTCGTCATATAATCCGCATCGACACGCCAGTCGCCGAAGTGGCATCAACTCAAAAGTCTTGCTCCAGGCGACCGGTCTACCCGACGGGAGGCCCTAGTCACACGACATTTCATTTCACCAGCTACCAGATGCCCTCCAAACTTATGTGCGACGCGTTTCATTCTGCAGACTGAAACGGGACTCATCTGTGAAAATCACACTCTCTTTTCATCATCCATCCATCCATCCACCCACCCACCCTCCCACGCACCAAATCGATGTTGTTGACTTTGCAATAGTCGTTCCGTGTATGGACTGCCGTAAGGCGCACAAACACTGCCTCTTGTATAACATACAGACCATCTGCTCGTATGTTTGTTTGCTTCTGGTGCACCTGTGGAAAAACTGTACTGCTTATCCGGCATAGCCCCCCCCCCCCCCCGGACATCCGAAGAGATACAGCAGCACGGAGTGAAATGAAGAAGGCATTAACATCCAAAGCCCACCCACTACATGGCCACCAACCGGCACAGCAAAGACTTGTGTCTAGAAAGAGCTTCCTTCACAGTACAGAACCACTCGCTGACACTCCACGTGAACACCGGGAGAAGAGATGGCAGGTCAGATGCCAGCATCTGGAGGAGTGGCTGATCGCGCAAGAAGTTCTTCCCCCAGGCCACACAGAGAAATGGTCCACATGGAAATCACTCAACCGCCTGCGTTCTTCTGTCACAATATCCAAGAGTAATCTGGAGAGGTGGGGCTTCCAGGTGGACTCTCTCCAGTGTGACTGCGGAGCTGCCGTGCAGACATCAACACATCTACTACAATGCACATTACCTCCAACTGTGTGCCCCATGGAGGACCTCGTAAACGCTACACAAAGTGCACTGGACGTTGCAAATTTTTGGGCATCCACTGTATAGATTAAAATCACCTTATGTTTGACAACACAATCTGTGTCTAATCATTTATTTCATTCTTGAGTAGTTTAATTTATAAACCATAATGTATGTATGTATGTATGTATGTAGTAATGTATCTAATATATATATATATATATATATATAAAGTTTGCTTCTGACACGATAAATATAAAAGCTGCTCGTAAGTGTTAACGCTCCGGCCACAGAAATTAAGAGACTGAACACAAACTCGGACTCGAGAAGAATGTGACAGGAAATGGGCGTTGAGTATTTCAAAAGGATCTAACCCAGAATTCAGCGATGTAAACAAACCCAAATTATGGCGTGGTTTTGAACCCTGCTGCTCTCGTGCGGCTAGCCGGCCGGGCTGTCTAATATTTGTTGTATCGCGGTATTAGTTTACATGTGGACTGACTGCCATAACATATAGCATTCTCTTGTGGTAACAATTGTGTATAGTCGAAAGAATGTACCCCACAGGGTTTCGTCATTTAGAGGACCTGCGAGAAAGCTACGTTATGTTTGCTGCACTCAGCAGTGGACCACTTTTTAGCTGTCAAATGTACATGTACAGTGCGGTTACCTCCTAATATCATGTCGGACCTCCTTTTGCCTGGCAACTCGATGTGACATGGACTCAGACCGTTGGAAGCCCCTGCAAAAATATTGAGCCATGCTGCCTCTATAGCCTTCCATAATTGCGGGAGTGTTGACGATGCAGAATTTTGTGCACGAACTGACCCCTCAGTTATGTCCCATATACGTTAAATGTGACTCATGTTGAACGATTTGGGTGGTCAAACCACTCGCTTGAATTGTCCAGAGCGTTTTTCAAACCAATCACGAACAGTTGTGGCCTGGTGGCATGGTGCTTTGTCAGCCATAAAAATTCCATTCTTATTTGGGAACACGAAGTTCATGAATGGCTGCAGATGGTTTCCAAGTAGCCGAACATAACCATTTACAGTCAATGATCGGTTCAGTTGGAACAGAGGACCCAGCCGATTCCATGTAAACACAGCCCACACCATTGTGGAGCCATCACCAGATTGCACAGTGGCTTGTTGACAGCTCCATGGCTTCGTGGAGTCTGCGCCACACACGAACTGTATCATTAGCTCTTACCAACTGAAATACGGACTCATCTGACCAGGCCACGGTTTTCCAGTAATCTAGGGTCCAGTCGATATGGTCACTAGCCCAGGAGAGGCGCTGCAGGCGATGTCGTGCTGTTAGCAAAGGCACTCGCGTCGGTCATCTGCTGCCGTAACCCATAACGCCAAATTTCGTCGTACTGTGCTAACAGATACGTTCGTCGTACGCCCCACATTGACTTCTGCGGTTGTTTCGTGCAGCGTTGCTTGTCTGTTGTCACTGACAAGTCTACGCAATCGGCGCAGCTCTCGTCGTTAAGTAGAGGCTGTCGGCCACTGCGTTGTCTGTGGTGAGAGATAACGCCTGAAATTTGGTATTCTCAGCACACTCTTGACACTGTAGATCTCGGAATATTGAATTCCCTGACGATTATCGAAATGGAATGTCCGATGCTTCTAGGTTTAACTGCCGTTCCCCGTTGAAAGTCTGTTAATTCCCATTCTGAGTACAGATGACAGCTCCGCCAATGCACTGTCCTTTCATACCTTATGTACGCGATACTACCGCTATCTGTGTATGTTCGTATCGCTATCCCGTGACTTGTCAACTGAGTGTATAATGGGGCTTTTAGGGTGAGGGGACGGGGGGGGGGGGGGGAGGAGTTGATAGTACCAGACTCTCGTCCTGGCGAAACGTCAGAAAAATAGTTAATAAACGTCTACTGGATATCCTGAGACAAACGTCAACATGCAATACGTCAGTATTTATAAAGTAAATGTGAGTCGCAGTATCTTCTAGAACATAAAACACATTCAATTTTGCGGATAAAAATGACGCAGTAAGAGCTTAATGTTCGTAGTAAGACTGTGTGTGTGTGTGTGTGTGTGTGTGTAAAAAATGTTTGTTTAGGAATTTGCTGCCTAGGAACCACGTAACGGGCGTCTCTTGAGGGACATAAATCTCTCCGCCAGTTTTCATAGAAATAATTCTGAGCCCACTGCACTTCCTGCAAACAAAAACAGTGTAATTTCTTCAGGAGGATCGTCGTCACAGTCGCCTTTGAGTAATCGAATAAATTAATTCTGAACAAATGGGTTTGGTATTCTCTATAGGTGAATTTCATACAATGGATGTCGCTTCCGGTGCCGTTAATTGAACGAGCCATGGCTTAGATGGGGTTGTATGATGATTATTAGCGTACTCCATATTCATGAAAGATAATGTAAGATTCCGTTCTTCTTGCCAGTTAGTAAAGTCTAGTTGTTTGATAATCCGAGTATATTCTACGAGGAGCCTCATAAGGGTAATTCACCAGTGCATTCGTACTTCTTCATACCAGATTGAGCTTTATTCAAATGAATACATTACTTAATACATTCTAAGTAGGTTTCACATACTTTGTATTTATTTGTGTCGTTGCAGCAGTTAGCGGGTGTGACAAGTTCTAGGCCGCTTCTAAATTAAGGTGATATTGGAAGTATTTGACAGAATCCAGTGGTCCTCAGAAGTCGTCGCACCTCTCCGCGGAGACATTTTCCGTGAAATATCCGTACTTGTATTACGGGGCAACAAACACACTACTCTGTACGGAAGCATAACCGAGTTCTCATACTGTCGAGAATATAGTTTGTCTTTTTGCGTAATAATTCCTGCATGTAACTTTATCTGACGGTGATCACAAGTGAGAAATTAATACTGCGCTATGGAACTATTTATCACTGAGTGACTGGTTGCTAGTAAATTGTTATAAATCTTAATACTGCAACTCGTTCAGAATCCACGACTCCGAAGAGACCTAGTATCGACGCATTGACCTGCTTGGTTGTGATGAAGTCTAGTGCATCTTCTAATGATACGATGACACAGATACATTTCAAAAATGCGGCAAATGTAACAGCCATGTTACGTGCAGATACGTTGCACGGGGAAGATACAATGACCGATAGTGAATTCTAAAAGCAGCATAATCACCAACAGGTCGTGGCACTACGACTTACTAGCGGCTGCGTCTCCACACAGTGTTATCATTTCGCCCCCGCAGCCGAGGTAGCTGTTTTTCTAAGTATTATCAGGAATTCAACACTGATCCAAATGAGTATGTCCCTCAGTGATACCCGTAATTATATAATATTATTGATGTATCTTTCAATACCTTTTGGATTTGATGCTAGGATGTGTGCCTTGTAGAATGTTGGGAGATCGTATTGGGTTAATGGCTTAATGTAATCCAGCAAAATTTAACCCGACGATGCGATTCATTATCGCGAAACCGGTTGCACCTTGATTCCACAATAAACGAGGATTAGCAGCTACAAGTGGATTCAATCAATTGGGATACCATGCAGTCATAAAAATCTTTGTGTATAATGGTGCATCTCCAATGGAAATTTAAGCACAGTTGGTAAAGGCTTTCAGCGAGTGGCGCTGCTCGTGTTGCACTGAAATGGGCGTTGAATGTAATGCAGCAGTACTTCCCTCTACGCGAAAGACGTCCCAGAACTTAATGCGGATAAAATTATTAATCGTATTGGATGATCGTTCGAAGTTTATGGCGTGTTTAAGTAAAGATCTGACTAAGGAAATTTCGTGCAAAAGGAGTGCCTCATTTATTTGAACGCTGTCTAAAAGCAAATGCCGAACAAGATCGTCATCAGGTGTTTCACTGCTTTAAGACAACCCATCCGATTTTTTCTTTTTTTTTCTGCGGGTAAGACGTGGGTACGAAGCGAAACAACAACAAAGTTGTGTGTGGAAGCTGATGCAGTGATTTCATCAGCCAGTAAGATTACAGAGTGGTGGTTGCTGCCGCTGTCTTGAAAAGAGTAAAACTGGATGCAAATGTTGAAATATGAGAGAAAAGCAGCTTTCATTTGGATAATGATTGGTGTTTGACACTTGGAAAACTGAAGCATTTGGAGTACAAAGCGTTAGAATATCGATCGTATTTAGCAGATTTGATGCCCTTTAATATTCAGGTATTTCCGCGTCTAAAGAAATGGGTGATTGGAAGACCTTTTGTGTTCAGTAAAAAAGTTTAATGGCAGCCATTATATTGGCCCTGTGCAGAACTTGCAGTATCGCACAAAGGCATGGAGTTTACTCACTGAAGTTTATTAACCTAAAAGGAGCCGCTGTTGAAGATATTACGCGTTGTTTGTGCAAAAAACATATTTCAATGCCAGAGTTTTCCCTTTGATTCGTATACCGGAACCGGTTGAGGAGGTATGGTAGTTACGGCTCTGGAATCGTATTTGGGAGGAGCAGCCATACTTATCTACGTTTTATTGTACTTTCTGTAGTGGATCAACGCGAACCTTCTTTTGACTCGGATCACAGCCGATTTCATTCCCTGCCTCTGTCTTATCCGAACTTGTGCTCTGTGCTAAGACACAGCCCTTTCAATTGTTCCCTAAATCCCTATTCCTCACACCGTCCCTTGCACAACTGCCGGCGAATACCCGTGGATGTTGATGTCGCGTATTTTCAGCTGGAAATGTAAACTTCCTGTGTTTTGGTACATGTCAGAACCACAGAGAACAGAGTTTGAACAAACGAAAGAAGAGACTAGTAACGATCATTCTAGTGTGAGAGCTGTAATGATTTCCGTGAATTATTTCTCGCCTTTGCCTAAACAGTTCTCCGTGAAGCGTCACAAAACTGCCGTGAATAGTGTAAAAATGGGGGGGGGGGGGTGCGGCAAACAAATAAAGATTTTGAAAATAAAAGCAGCCAAGTTCAATTTTACGGTTAGGATAATCGTGCCTTGTTAGCCGCAACAAGGTTTTGGATCCTGCAGAGGTAGCACACATGCAATAATTATTGGTTCCCAGGTAGTAGACTATCAATACTTTATTACCATAACACATAAAGAGCAAGGTTCAACATAATGTAGATTCTGATACACACAAACTAAAAATGGTTCAAATGGCTCTGATCACTATGTGACTTAACATCTGAGGTCATTAGTCCCCTAGAACTTAGAACTACTTAAACTTCACTAACCTAAGGACATCACACACATCCATGCCCGAGGCAGGATTCAAACTTGCAACCGTAGCGGTCGCGCGGTTACAAACTAAAAGATCCTCCGTGTATCATAAGAGTGTGACAAAGACAAAGTCCGCCGTGACATATGTCATGACGATAGCTACTAGGCACAGGTTCACAGTCTAGTTACACAGAAAAATACAAACCCAGGGACGCCGCGTCCGGCGAAGTCCAGTGTCTGAAGAGGTGGAGGATCCGAGGGTGATGGCTGGCTACTCGGTGTTGCTACTGTGGAGTATCATTCGTGGTGGCAGCAGGAGCGGCGTCGTGGTGCGGTGCAGATATAGAAGTAGGGCTCGATTGGGCGGAGCCACAGGGCGCGGCGACGTGAACTGACCATGAGCTACCTGCTAGCGGTCGGGCAGCGTCTTAAATGTACAGTAGGCAGAAGGATATCACCGCAGCCATCGTTAAGCACGTGGCTCGGCGATGCAATATGGCGCCCGCGATTGCTGTGCCTCTGTCGTCGATGCACGCGCTGCTGTTGGCTCCTGCTAGAAATTGGCTTGTCAAGAGGCGTGCTTATGTTGCCATCTGTAATATTGCCGTACACACGGTGTGCCTCTGCACGCGCGCTCGTTTTTGGATTGCTGGCATGTGTGCTGACTGGTGGAAGATGATTGCGGTACTGAGACGCGGCCACCCGCTGGTTGCGGCTGTTGGCGTCGGCAGCTGTAGGGGCAGGCGAAAGGCTGGATATACACTGTCCAGGCTCATTAATGTCAGAAGCCTGAATAACCGTCTTTTGCAACGCGGACCGCTGCGTGACATGCAGGAAGAGTCAGTGAGGTACTGGAAGTTATCGATAGGGATTTCGAGCTATGCCGACTCCGGTGCCGTCCGGGGACTGGGTGTATGTGTTGTCCTCCTCCTCCTCCTCCTCCTCCTCCTCCTCCTCCTCCTCATCATCATCATCATTCGTAGCAGTGGCTAGATTGGACTGTGGAAACATTGGACTTTGTCCAGGCGCTGATGGCCGCGCAGTTGAGCGCCCTACAAACCAATCATCATCATCCAGTGACGCGGCCAGCTACGCTAAGCTTCTTGGTTGAAAATCCCACGGCGCGAACAGTCCGATCGAGGTGGTCCCACAGATTTTTGATTGACTTTATATCCGGGGAGTACGGTAAACTCACCCTGGAGCTCTTCAAACTACGCACATACACTGTGAGCTGTGTGACACGTTGCATTGTCCAACTATTAGATGCCATTGTGCTGAGGAAGAACAAACTGTACGTAGGGGTGGACATGGTCCCAGAGGGTAGACGCAACCTTGCGTTGATCCAGTGTGCCTTTGAGAACGGCGAGATCACCTAGGCAATGTCACGAAAACATTCCCCAGATCATAACGCTCCCTCGTCTACCCTGGACCCTTCCAACGATTGTTGGAGGGTGTTTACTTTCAGTCCGATATAGCATACAACGTGATTCGTCTGAAGAGACCACGTTTTGCCACTCAGTGGCCGCCCATTTCAGTATGGCGTAAATTCCAGCCTTCGTCGCTGACGTGTAGCAGTCAGCGTGGGTGCATGAACCAGGCGCCTGCGGCGGAGGCCCACAAGCAGTAACGTTCGCGGAACAGCCGTTGAGGAGATATTGTGGTCGCCGCTTGGTTCATCTGGGCGGTCATCTGCTCAACAGCTGCACTTCAGTATGCCCGTACATAACTCTGCAGCCATCTTTCACCCCTGTCATCTGTGGCCCGTGGTGCACCACAGTTGCCTGCAGCCGGTTTTTGATATCTGCTTTTTGTCATACACGATATACAGGGTGTTCAGAAAGTCTCTCCGCAGTGCCGTATGACTGTTAGCCGCGCGTGCCGTATGATTGTTCGCCTGCCTGGGCTACTTCCCTTCAAGTGGACCTTCCCAACATTCCACTCTTTCGTTTATCTCAGTAAAAATGAATATTCAATAAATTAACAACTTGTATTTCACTGAGTTTCATTTCGGTATATTCACTGCGGCATACGGCACGCGCGGCTAACAATCATACGACACTGCGGAGAGACTTCTTGAACACCCCGTAATTTAACCATGGCGGTACTTGATCAGTTTAATACGCTTCATATGCCCTTCACTGCTACTGCTGCCATCAGCTGTCTGTGAGTGGTTATTGCGGGTTGACTTTGAACATAGGCGGTGTGACTGGACTGTCTAATAGGTTTAAAATTTATCGGCACTCTGATAACACGCGAGGGGGAATAAATGAAGAAATTGTACTTCGCAGATGAATATTGACACCAGAATTCTATGACCAACGAGAAAGTCCTTTTCGTCGCGGGTTTGTGGTCAGTGTGTAAAGGGCATTATTTTTACAACAGATTGCCGCTATGCATCTTCATGTTGTCCCGGCACGTTTTCTGCGAAAGAAACGTTAAATTTCGGGCCGACCATTTATAGAAACTCCAGTTCTTCCGCTGATATTTCGACGGTGTACTTTCTCGCCATCTCCCAAGCGAACCGGCTCTGTCGAAAGATCGCCGAAAGGTATACGGCTGAAACAAGCTGAGGTGGCAAAAGCCATGGGATACCTCCTAATATCGTGCCGGACCTCCTTTTGCCCCGGCATAGTGTAGCACCTCGACGTGCATGGACTCAGCAAGTCGCTGGAAGTTCCCTGCAGAAATATTGATTGAGCCATGCTTCCTCTGCAGCCATCAATAATTGCGAAAGTGTTGCCAGTTCAGGATTTCGTTCACGAACAGACATATCGGTTATGTTCAATAAATGTTCGATGGGATTCATGTCGGGCTATCTGTGTGGTCAAATCATTCGCTCGAATTGTCCAGAATGTGACATGGCGCATTGTCATCCATAAAAATTCCATAGTTGTTTGGGAACAGAAAGTCCATCAATGGTTGTATATGGTCTCAAAGTAGCCACACATCGGCTCAATTGGACCAGAGGACCCTTTCCAATCAGTGTAAACACAGCCCACACCATTATGGAACCACCACCACCTTGCACAGTACCTACATCTACGTCTACATGATTACTCTTCCATTCATAATTAAGTGCCTGGCGGAGGGTTCATCGACCCACTCTCGAACGGCGCGCGGGAAAAACGAGCACTTAAATTTTTCTGTGCGGGCTTTGATTTGTCTTTTTATCCTGATGATCATTTCTTCCTATCGAAATTGGATGAAAAAGTTGGTGATCGAAATTTCTCGAGAAGACCCGGCCGCAACGAAAAACGCCTTTGTTTTAATGATTGCCGTCATGCCCGTGGCTCTTCTCACATATTTCGCGACAGTACAAAACGAGCATCCCTTCCTTGAACTTCCTCGATGTCCTCCGTCAATCCCAACTGATGTGGATCCCACACCGCGCAGCGATACTCCAAAAGAGGGCGGAAAAGCATTGTGTAAGCAGCCCCTTTAGTAGACCTGTTGCACTTGCTAAGTGAGCTGTCAATAAATCGCAGTCTTTGGTTTGTTTTACCCACAACATTATCTGTGTGATCGTTCCATTTTAAGTTATTCGTAATTGTAATGCCTAAGTATTTAGTTGAATTTACAGCCTTTACATTTGTGTGGCTTATCGTGTAACCGAAATTAAACGGATTTGTTTTACTGCTCATGTGGATGACTTCACACTTTTCATTATTTGGAGTCCATTTCCACTTTTCGTACCATACAAATATATTGTCTAAATAATTTTGCAATTGATTTTGATGGTTTGATGACTTTACAATATGGTAAATGCCTGCATCATCTGCAAACAGTGTAAGAGGCTGCTCAGATTGTCTTCTGTGTCGTTTATTTAAATGACTTTCCGTCCCTTACTACGAACTGTGATCATTCTGACAGAAAATCACGAATCCACTCGCACAACTGACGCAATACTCCTTAGGCACGCAATTCGATTAGAAGGCGCTTGTGAGAAACGGTTTCGATAGTCTTATGGAAAGGTAAAACTATGGAATCAGTTTGACATTCGTGAGAATAAAGAGCTAGTTGTGTTTTACTAGAACGATATTCTCTGAATCCGTGCTGACTGTTTGTCACTAAATCGTTTTCTTCGAGGTCATTCATAAGGTTCGAACAAAGTATCTGTTCCAAACTCCTACTGCAAATCGCCTTTAGTGAATGGGTCTGTAATTCATCGGATAACTCAGTTTCTTTTCTTGGGTATTGGTGTGACTTGCACAACTTTTCAGTCTAGGTACAGATCTTTCCTACTTTTGGAAAACAGCGTTTAGTAACCTGCTGTAGTGGCGCTGTCATCGTTACATCACCGTTATCGCGCAGTGAAGGCATTGATTGCGACTTGTCACTGGTGTACTTCACATATAACCAGAATCTGTTTGGGTTTTCTGCCAGATTTGCAGACAGAGTTTCGTTGTGGAAACTGTAAAAATCATCTCGCATTAAGTTCGCACTAAATTTCGAGCTTCTGTAAAAATTTACCTGTCTTAGGGATTTTGCGTTCTTTTAAACTTGGGATGCTTTCTCCGTTGCACCTGCAGCAGTGTTCTGATCCGTTTTGTGTATCATGTGGGATCAGTATCATCTCTTACTAATTTATGTGATGTGTATCTCAATTGCCATGGATACTATTTCTTCGAATTCATACCACAGCTTGTCTACGCTTGCATAGTCAGATCGAAAGTAGTGGAAACAGGCTCTTAGAAATGCGTCAAGCGAATTTTTATCTGCTTCATTAAACAGATGTACTTAGCCTTGTTGATAACCTGGGTCCACGGTTTCGTGGGGTCTGCGCCACACCCAAACCCTACTGTCAGCTCTTACCAACTGATATCGGGGCTCATCTGACCTGGCCACGGTTTTCGAGTCACCAAAATTCAACCGATGTGGTGACAAATCCTGGAGAGGCGCTGCAGGCGATGTCGTGCTGTTAGCAAAGACACTCGCGTTGGTCGTCTGCTGCTATAGCCCATTAACAGCAAATTTAGCCGCTCTGTCCTAACGGATACGCTCTTTGTACGTCCCACATTGACTTCTGCGGTTGTTTCGCGCAATGTTGCTTGTCTGCTAACACTGACAACTCTACGCAAACGTGAAGGCCGTCGGCCATTGTGTTGCCCCTGGTGGGAGGTAATGCCTGATATTTGGTGTACTCGGCACACTCTTGACACTGTGGATCTCGGAATATTGCATTTCCTAATGATGGAATGTCATATGCGTCTAGCTCCGACTACCATTCTGCGTTCAGAGTCCTTTAATCCCAGTCTTGTGATCGTAATCACGTCGGATACGTTTTCACATGAACCACCTGAGTACAAATGGCAGCACAGTCAATGCACTGACCTTTTGTACCGTGTTTGCGCGATACTACCGCCATCTGTATATATTCGTGTCGCTATCCCACGACTTGTCTCCTAAGTGTGTCAGTGAGTGAAATAGTGTTTGCAGCTGCACGCAAGAAATTTAGTCGATCAAATAACCGATATTTTTTTCGCTCTGGTAGATAACAGACTCAGCTTATAGTCGTTCGCCATTGCTCATTGTAGAATAACTTTGCATCAAATGTGTGTGTACATTCAACTTTGTCGCATAAATGTGTATTTGGTTACTTTGTAGTCTTTATGTAACATACTGTGTTAGACAAATATATCAAATGTGTGTTTTCTTCGTTCTGTTTCCGATTACTTTCATATTACAATATTCAGAAACAGAAAGTTTGGTAGTTTGTGTTCATATGTTGCCCTTCCGTGTCAATCGGAAAACTGCGGTTTTACAAAAAATTATGTGCTCGCTTATCTGCAAACTAATATGCCGTGGCATATTTGTATCCGACCATTTTCCGACTTTGAACTGTGTCGTTAGGCTGGCAAGTCCCGTGAATATTGATCCGTTCAGTGGCAGTGGACGAGCGAATTACTGTTTAGCCGTTTACCCTCTGCCAGCGGATGGAATGCACGAGACGCAACAAAAAACAAACGTGACTAAAGGTCAATACAAACTGAACGTCAGCGCAGAGAAAGAGGACGTCATCGTCAAATGGCGGTGTGTTCACATTAGGCGGAACATCAACACAACGTCACTTCGCTTTAGCCCAGTAGTGAATTGTGAAAGTTTGAAATACAGTATAACAAAAAATTGTCGTGTACGTAATTACACAGATATTGCGGTAAATGAATCGCCACGGACATAACTAAAGCCGCTATCGATAATAGCGGATTTTCTTAGCGAAGCTCATGTGGTGATTTTTCCACACGGCTGAGAACTGAAGACATAAAATGCGAAGTCCAACATTTCGGCACATCATCATTTGGTTAATTGAGAAAATACATACACTGACGTACGAAAACATTATAACCATTGCCCACTGCGTGATTAAATTCCGCCGTGGAGCATTACTGGCACATGACGCAGCGAGGAAAGTACAGGGTGATCAAAAAGTCAGTATAAATTTGAAAACTTAATAAACCACTGAATAATGTAGATAGAGAGGTAAAAATTGACACACATGCTTGGGATGACATGGGGTTTTATTAGAACAAAAAAAATACAAACGTTCACAAAATGTCCGACAGATGGCGCTGGACAGCAAAACTGCTACCGTGACGGGTGAGAGGTACGCCGATATGTTGCAGAATCGCATCATCCCCAGCCTGGCTGAGAAACACTTGCTGGACCGTACGATGTTTATGCAGGATGGTGCTCCACCCCATATTGCTAGACGCGTGAAACGTCTCTTGCGCGCGTCGTTTGGTGATGATCGTGTGCTCAGCCGCCACTTTCGTCGTGCTTGGCCTTCCAAGTCCCCAGACTTCAGTCCGTGCGATTATTGGCTTTGGGGTTACCTGAAGTCGCAAGTGTATCGTGATCGACCGACATCTCTAGGGATGCTGAAAGACAACATCCGACACCAATGGCTCGCCATAACTCCGGACATGCTTTACAGTGCTGTTCACAACATTATTCCTCGACTACAGATATTGTTGACGAATGACGGTGGACATATTGAGCATTTCCAGTAAAGATCATCATCTCTACCTTGTCTTACTTTGTTATGCTAATTATTGCTTTTCTGATCAGATGAAGCGCCATCTGTCGGACATTTTTTGAACGTTTGTATTTTTTTGGTTGTAATAAAACCCCATGTCATTCCAAGCATGTGTGTCAATTTGTACCTCTCTATCTACATTATTCCGTGATTTACTCAGTTTTCAAATTTATACTGTCTTTTTGATCACCCTGTACTTTCCTTGCCGCTTCATGTGCCCGTAATGCCCCAAGGCGGAATTTAATCACTCAGTGGGCAATGGTTATAATGTTTTGTACGTCAGTGTATGTATTTTCTCAGTTAACCAAATGATGATGTGCTGAAATGTTTGGCCATCACATTTTATGTCTTCAGTTCTCAGCTGTGTGGAAAAATCACCACATGACCTTCGCTAAGAAAATCATTCTAGCCACCAGTGGGGAAGTCCACTGACGTAAGAGACTTTGACAAAGGGCAAATTGATATAGCCCTGCCTTAAGCATCTCGGAAATGGCGAAGCTGGTCGATTGTTCGCGTGCTACTGTCGTGAACATCTATGAAAAGTGGTTGAAGGACGGTGAAACAAGTAGACGAGAAGTTTTCGGACACAGACTGTCAAATAAGAGGCTTCTACGATCTGTAAAGCGGAATAGGTGGTGATATGTGATATATATGCCAACATAATGCAGTGCTGGTGCAGTCACAAGTGTTTCGCAGCACACTGTTCAGCGCAAATTGTACACGGGACTCCGCAGCAGAAGAGCCCTATGTATTCCCATGTTGACCCAATATCGTTAATTACGATTTCAGTGGATATGGGATCAGCAATATTGGATCGTGAATCAGTGAAAACGTGCCGCCAGGTCTGATGACTCACATTTCTCGTTTCATCAGGTTGACGGTCGTGTCCAGCTATGCCATCATCCAGACGAACGGATGGTTGAAACCTGCACCGTGCCATGGATATTGGCTTGTGGGGGCAGTATTTTATCATGAAGTACAGCAGCTGGGCTTTCATAAGACCTGTGGTTGTAGTCAGAGGCATCATGATAGGAGTGGACTATGTAAATATTATTGCGAACATGGGTTCCAGCAGAACACAAGAACATGGCTGTAGTAAACAACATGTCCACTGCCTTTGAGATGATCGATTTAAGGTGAAACTTCTCACGGAGTTAGGACACAAGTATTGTGTTAAAAATAGCGGTGCACTAATATGACATGATAAACAGGTTCACTGTAATGTTGTTGCCAGTATACATGTCATTGACTATGATGATCTTTTGTCCAGTGACATCTCGTTTACTATGTAGAACACTCATGTCAGTTACGTCTAGCGCACTGCGCCAACCACAATTTATTATGGAGTTTATCACGTGGTATTGGTTTTGGTGAATGTTCTGCCAAATAATAGCGTACTAACGAAACTAACTGCCTACGCATGGAGAGTGATGCTTGTAAAAGAAAACTGCTAGTTCTGATGTGGTGAACACCCCTCGAAGATGCAAAGTAAAGGGTCGTTTTGGACAGAGCGCATGAAGTTCAGAGCTATGAGAGGAAAGCTGCTATCAACAAAAAGCTTTTTGTCAACGTTGTTGTAAAACATACTTGAACAATTTTTCTGTGTGCTTCACGAGGTAGAAGAAAACTCCAGTATTTGTCATGCTGTCGAGTATAAACTAAGAACATTGTGTAAATAACAGGCCAGGGAGAACGGTCAAAAAAGGGGATCCGAAATAGTCTCGTCTTACATCTCTTGAGTGAGGTGGTGCAAATGTAGAGATGCTTGACAAGCATTCAGAGAGAACTGCATCAAAACCCAACCTGACTTCTCGAAATAAAGTTCTCTTTGGTTTCCGTTGGCTGGTTGGGTGGTCTGTTGGATTACTCTTCCTTGTCCAGTCGCTTGGCGGGAAGAATGCTATATGATGGAACTTGACTGGATAAGGAGGAACGAAACACTGTCCAATCAGACTAGCAGTCCTTCCATCATTTTCTTTCCGAGACTATGTCCCAAGACACATTATTTCCCAACTCTCACAGACTGTGTATCAGTATGGTTTGCCTCTGTGTAGTAGAAAATAGTAGTTGTTGCATGTAATATCATTATATACTCAATCTGGTTTTCCTATGGTATGTTAATACCGAGTGAAAATTATTGAACTATGTCAAATAAAATCGTCATAACATCTGAACGGTTTGCGTTAGGAGGTTCAAACTGCACGGTTGGCCACGGGGTATGATGGGAATTAGTATGTGCTTTGTTTGGTTTAGCGATGAAGCCCACTTTAATTTGGATGGGTTCGTCAATAAACAGAACTGGCGCATTTGGGGAACTGAGAATCCGCATTTCGCGATCGAGAAGTCTCTCTACCCTCAACATGTGACTGTGTGGTGTGCAGTGTCCAGTCAAGCAATAATCGGTTCGATATTCCTTGATGGCACAGTGACTACCTAATGGTACATGAAGGTTTTGGTAGATGATTTCATCCCCATTATCCAAAGTGACCCTGATTTCGACAAGCTGTGGTTCATGCAATGCAGGGCTATACCCCAGCGAAGCAGGAGAGTGTTTGATATACTGGAGGAGCACTTTGGGGACCGCATTCTGTCTCTGGGGTACCAAGAGGCTACTGGCATGGGCCTCGATTAGCCGCCATATTCTCCGGATCTGAACACATGCGACTCCTTTATGTGGGGCTATATTAAAGATAAGGTGTACAGCAAAAATCCTAAAACCATTGCTGAGCTGATAACAGCCATTCAGCAATTCATCGACAGCATCGATGTTCCGACCCTTCAGTGGATCATACAGAATATCGCTATTCGTCTGCGCCGTATCATCGCCAGTGATGGTAGGCATATCAAATATGTCATAAGCTAAATCCGAATATCTGTAGTGACACATGTTGAATAAAGTGTGTGCACGCCATAGTTTGTTACTAATTTGCTTTTTTTTACATATAGTTCAACAATTGTCACCCTGTATTTTCAACGAAGTTAAGCACAGCTCATATCTTTATATATAGAAAAATAGTCTGCATCACTATCCAGACTCTGAGGAAACACCTTGTCTTTACTGCTTCATTTCGCTTCGCGTAGTAGATGGTGCACCCTATTTTATTCAAGGCTGCAACCCTCAGGGAGCTCGCGACTCTTTGGTGAGTACGTGCATGGAGAACATGCGCGTCCCAAGCTATTGGAGTACCTGCTTCCTTTCTCGTGCTGCAAATCTTTCATTTCCAGCTCTCGTTCCTTCGCTTGTTTACTTTCTCATTATGCCAGTCTTTGATGTTGACCCAGCTATTTCCTTGGGTCTTCATTCCTTTCTCGACATATTCGTTCATTTACTTTACATCATCCCCTTTTGAGTATGACTATCATTATCAAGATTTTTTTCTGTACTGTGGACCAATTGGGGAGAACGCGCTATTTAGTGCCACAACTGCGTAGTACCATATGCGTGCTTAATAGCCAATTTGGTCGGCAATCCGACATAGAGGGGTTGTTATGTATCCTTTCGGTAGAGCTGCTGACAACACAGGGCTCACGCTGCTGATATCCAAGCTGCTAGACCCCCATGCACGCCAAGAAGTAGATGGCCATCATCCTGGGGCATCAGGACTCCCAGCAGTGACCACAACAGATGATCTTTGCTGAGGCTGTCTGGCGCGTGTGGGGGAGCCATTGATCGGAGTGAGTTGTATCAAGAGAGACGTTCTGCACACGAAATGTACCAAATTAAACAAAAACTATGGCCATTTTGACCTAGCCATCTCATCAGGAATTTCAGTATGGAGAGTTGCAAGTAACTGCTTTCCCTACCCTGGCTACCCTGTGGTAAGAGGAACAATCCAGACGATTGGGAATGAAACAACTTAATACCAGGTATGTACTGGAACAGACGGAAATACTTATATTGCAACGAAACCATTGTTCTTTGTGGAACGCATTGAGAATAATATTTGGAGACGTGGAGTCATAGGGTAAAATGTGCCAAGGATCAATACTGATTATAACTTCATCTTCTGCACAATCTACAAATATTCATACAGGAATGGCTGACCTATCAGTGACCATTGCCCCATATAATACTTTGAATATGGCCCAAGACAGTGTGCTCCAGACAAATGAGTAGCTATGGACCTGGAATGGTGAGGTGTATATTCTGTTTAGCGTGTATAATAAGATCCTAAGGACAGTGGAACAGGTATAGACGCTTTCATTTTAGCCATTGAAGGGAATGTTCTCCTAGAGAAAGGTAGACATGGTGTGTAGTTGTGATGTAAAATCTTACATCCCACCATCCATTAGGTGTTTCCGGTGCGTATGCTTTGGTCGTATGCCATTCCACTTCACGGTGGACCTAAAGTGTGGAATGAAGTTAGTACAGGGTGTACATAAAGTCCAGGAACACTTTCAATTATTTATTGCACAAGAACCAAACTTTGTACAGATATCATACATATCTCATTTTGAAGAGAAACCCTGAAAGTGTTTTTTTTTTGTTTTTTGTTTTTTTTTCCTTCCGTGTATACCACCACAGCGTAGTTTGGTAATTTGCCGATAGTCAGTGCTAGTTGCAAGCATGGCGAGTTCAGGTGCGGAGCGAGCTTCCTGTGTGTTGGAGTTCATGAAATGGCCTCCCCGATCACCAAATCTCACTTCGTGTGACTTTTTTGTGTGGGGACACATTAAAGATCTGTTGTATGTACCGCCTCTACCACATGACGTAGCAGAGCTTCGGGAGAGAACACCTCTAACGAAGTGTGGTGAGTCCACATCTATGGAGAAGTTTCAGAAATCTACGGTAGCCAGTTGAAATTAGTGATCACCATGATAGCACAGGCTGTAGGGGCCTGAAGATGGTGCCAATGAGACTGAAACTGGTAGTCAAATGAAATAATTCATTAAATTATGGCTCTCAGTATTTATTTTCTTAAAGTGTGTTTATGGTTGTTAGGTTAATGGTTCACTGGTGCCTTCAGCTTTGCAATCAGTAGACCCATTCCATCAGTGTGGAGTTTGACTGGCCCTGGTGCCATCCAGACTTTATCATGGAGATAGTCTCTTTGCCAGAGTGAGGATCTTTCCCTCTTTAGTTCCGCTGTTCAGTTGGTACCAACTCTTGGTCATTCAACCATTTCCTCATCACACAACATATTCTATTTTTTTTGCATATGAGGGGCATTTATCCCCCTGTCACTCACTCTCAGTTGGAATTAGCTGTTTTTCCGTGCCTTCACGCCCACCAAAACCCCCACCCTCCCTTGGTTTGCACCCAGGCCACAAATTATAACCGACCTATTTCAAGGTCCTACAGTTTCAGTCACCCCTATGAACCGTCAGCGTCTGGTCGTTTCAGGTCTTGAGGAGTTTCTGGTGTCATCATTTTTTACACTGACGGCCCAGAATCCATGGATATGCCCCCAAATCAACCACCGAGCCAACTAGATGTTGTATTCGTAACATTATACACAGCTAGTATATCGAGGGAGATTGTCTCATGTCGCTGCTTCGTGGTTTTAGAGAGAAGGAACATAAGAAACAGCCTCGTATAAAATGCAATCTGACATGTGCCTCGGTATGTAGAACCCAGTCTTGCGTGCTGATGAGTCACCAGATTTCCCCACCCCACCCCCTCCACCCCTTGACAAAGACCAGTTTCCCAATGTATAAAATGGCTGGAAATTCAAACTTAGTGGGGTATTCAATAATAGACAGGGTTGTCCCCCACTGCTGTGTTGTCACTGAGGAAGTAAGGATGGGATACTGGAACAGGCTCTGTGATGTCAGAATCTAAGATGCTAGGAGAAAGGGAAGTAATCAGTCTGCTGACCTTTTCCACAAGCTATTATTCACTCTGACGTGTTTGGCCATTTATAGCAGTCAGGTCACTTGTAGAATTCAGAACGGTTACTGACGTCACACAGATACTGCTCCTCCTAAGTTAAAAGTCCAGTTTGCATCTGATCACTTGTTTTATACTGAGAGGTCACGTGCAGAATTCCTGATGTCACACAAACTCCTTGTCGTCAGTGAAACAAATTGTCCCTTCAACGTCATAGTTTAAACAATTATCACCCTACATTGTTTTGGAGCTGATTTGTCCTAACTTTAGAACTGTATTGGAGTCACCATCATGTGTAGCAGGAATAGGACAGGAACAATTGCGTCTCGCTGGAGGAAGAGCCTCACGCCACCTCTATCACCACCATCACGAGCTTCCGCAGTTAATGTGGCGCACCGCCGGCCACGAATCGCCATAAAGAGCAGGCTGGACCAGGCACATTTCTGCCGTCGCTAGTGTCACTTTACGCCCTTTGCCGCCGAGAGACTGAGTCCTATGCCGTGAGCCTCAGACAGTTACACTGCCCATGCTGTACTTGCAATTGACTGCTAGATGCTCCAGTGGGCCACTTCGTCCCGTGTAGCAAGCCACTTTCAGCTAAACGATAGAAGTCTGAACTGGCCAGTTAGCCAGTTCAGAAAGCGGGCAGATTTTGTCAGTGTCCTGTTGTCGATAAGGGCTGAATACCGCGCCACAGCGGCTTACATGATTCAGAACTCACCCTACTGTAATTTTAGAACCGCACAGCAGCTTACTATGTTGATGGGCGTCCAGGCCGGGCACTAAGACAAGAGCAAACACCGCCAAGTTCACTGAGTGAAACAGCACCACCGTTGGAAGCTATAATAATATACTAAAAACAAACGTGAAACTGCTTTTAAATCTGAACTTTCCTCTACGTTTAGCGGCAAAGGACGTGATGTGACACTGGCAGCGGCAGTAATGTGCCCACCTAAATACCGCTGTTGTAACCCAACATGTTCTACAGAGTGTTTAAATGTTGCCTTGGCGTGCTTAATCACCAGATCTGTGTTCAGTCGAGCTCATATGGAATATCAGCAGACTACAATTCGAGCGTCATCCACAAACAACGTTAACCGTCCCTGTATAACCGAGAAGTGCAACAGGCACATAACTGCTTCCCACAAACTGACATCCGGCACTTGTGCATGTTTGCATTCAGCATTGTGGCGCTTACACTGGTTATGAATGTACCAGCATTTCACATTTGCAATGGATTGTCTTGCGCTTATATTACCCTGTGATTTTTCAGTGTTAATCGCTTAAATATTATACCTGGACAAATGTCTTCCCAAAATTTTATTACCCCACATTAATAGTTTTTTGGTGTTGCGATTTCGTTCCGTCAGTGTATTTTCGGAACCTTTTAATATGTCGTAAATCTGCTTTCATCGATATGAATTGTGAGGAAGTCCTTACTGAAGTACTTTTCGCCTCTCATCACACTTTATTACACACACACACACACACACACACACACACACACACAGACAGACAGACAGACAGAGAGAGAGAGAGAGAGAGAGAGAGAGAGAGAGAGAGAGAGGGGGGGGGTATAAACTTTGCTTTTTCAAGTGGAGTTGTTATAATTTGTGCTGCTGGTATCGTGGTTCATAAAGAGAGGAGAGCAACGGCGTTTCACTGTTTAAAATATGATTGATAGTTTCGGAGTAATTAGAATATTTATAACTTCGAATTTACTTGTTTTGAATTTGAAACCAATTGCTGCCTTACTTATAAATTCGTGATTTCATGCTCAAATAAGAAAATACTTCATATCGGATAAGGAGAAAACAGTGTATTGCACTGCCGAGATGGCATAAAATGGGCACAGAGGAAATGTAACTTCAATTCTGTGTCGTTCACGTGTATTAAGTGCTGATTAGTTAGAAAAAGGAAGTGCCTTTCACAAACCAAGATAAACTAGATATAGTACTCCTGTATATTGAAGCAGAAGGAACGTGAACAATTGAACTGTACGGACAAAGATATCCCCACAGACATTGTCCAACAAGAATGACAATTCAGTGAGTGTGCAAAAAATTTTTACTGGGAGAGCCCTGGAATACTAAGCAGAGGTTAAGGAGCTAGCGAGCAACAAGCAGAAGGAACGAAACAGTGTTCGGGCAGTTACTCATAATTCTTGTCAGCTCCAGAGAAATTTCGAGTGCCTTTGTAAAAAGTCAGCCCAGCGTTGTTCGCATTTTGCGCGCAAATACCGTCCATCCGCACCATGTGTCACATCTCTAGCAGATTAACGAATGGGACTGCAGAAGACGCGTGGAATTTTGTCACTCGGTTCTGATACAATGCCAGATCAATAGGGTCTTTCTTTAAAGAATTCTCTTTACCGATGGAGCTACCTTTGCAGAGCATGGAAAGCTGAATGTAAGAAATATGCATTATCGGGCCGCTGAGAATCCGTACTGACTGAGGCAGGTTCAGAGACGTTGGAGTGTGAACGTTTGGTACAGGGTTATTGGAGACTAAATGATTGATCTTTATCTCATTGAAATAACCTTATCGGATAACTTCTTACCGTTGTGCTACCAGCTCTCCTAGGGGAAGTACCGCTTGAAATACGTAGGTGCAAGTGGTACCAGCGCGATGGTGTCCAGCTCACTATTAGCCTGTGGCTGGGAAAGCGCTTACCCAGCTATTTCCTGCTCACTGGAAAGGACGAAAGACGTTACCGGTTGACATGCACATCCGCCTTATGTAAAACCTTGCGTTTTTGCAGCGTCTACAATGGTACCGAAAGTCCAAAAATCGTTGGCCAGCGATAACAAACGTTTATCAGTAGGCGATGGGCATTTCGAAGACTTGATAAAATAAATGGAATTTTAGGGAACCTTTATGTGATCACATTCTTTAGTAGATAATAGTGGGCATACAGGCTGAGCTAACGATCTTATCAAAGCCAGTGTCATGTTGCACATCTGGTGTCAGGTTACCAACTTGGGCTCCTTGGTATCCTCATTCCCTCCTTGGGGAACCACCAGGCAGTGATCAAGGTCCCCCAGGGGAATCATCCAGGCGATTGTACGACTTATACTCGAGGTCATGACATAACTCGATAGTGATCACGTGGTCCTACTCACACACCATATGGTATGCAATTGAACTTTATGCTGATCACATGTCATAAAAAATGGTGGGGTCGCCAATGGAACCAGTCACGATCAAGCACCCCCCCCCCTACTCCTTCCCCTTATCATCTTTTATAACTAGCTCAACTGTGTGGGAGCCACTTCATCTGAGGTATGAGCATCATGGGGGAGAGTTGCAGGTTTGTTATAAATAACAGCAAATTATCGGGAACAATTTTGTCTATACAGTTCAACTGCATGAGCCTAGTCAGTTGGACTCTGTAGTGAATGGGTTTATATATAATAACTCTGATATAAAATAACTTATGGTTTATTATCGACAATTTCTTTTTGCAATATATTATTTACAATCCTTTATTATCAATGCTATTTGTTATACACCGTTTTCTTTATTGACACTAATCTGTTATTTATTAACAATATATTATTTACAGTCTTTTGTTCTAGTTTACTAGCAATTTATTTCTTACAAAGCTATTTATACATACACTGGGTTTCTTTACGAAAATTTTGTTTCTTATGTAGAATAATTTTCCTTTTTTGTTTTAGTTATATATATACACACACACACACACACACACACACATTGGCTTTATTTACAAAATACTTTTTCTGAAGACTCGTAACTATCAGTTACACTAACATGTAAGAACTTAAATATTATGTTTCCCATTTTGTTACTATATACACTTTTATATAATATTTACATTTGTTTTCAGATTGATTTCATCATTATTTAATATTTACATTTTTCTTTCTGATCATTCTATTACAGTATTTACATTTCTTAATCCCCAGTCGATGATTTCTTTCTACACTCATGGAAACAAAGGCAGCACTAAAAAATAATTAATGTAGACTAAAGAAATTTCCGAAATACATTCGTCAAGGTAAGGTATTTAACTGATTAATATTACAAGATCACAGGTTAACCTAAGCACAAAATAAGCCATTGCAGATGTGAAATACTGGTACATTAGTAGCCAGCGTAAGCGCCAGAATGTTGATTGCAAGCATGCAAATGTGTATGCAATGTGTTTTACAGTTGCCGGATGTCGAGTTTGTGGGATGCAGTTTCATGCCTGTTGCACCTGGGGTCCACAGCTCGTGGTCTAGTGGCTAGCATTGCTGCCTCTGGATCATGGGGTCTCGGGTTCGATTTCCGGCCGGGTTGGGTATTTTCTCTGCCCAGGAACTGGGTGTTCGTGTTGTTCTCATCATTTCATCATCATTCGAGAAAGTGGCCGGACTGTGTAACGATTGGGACTGTGTACGGGCACTGATAACTGCGCAGTTGAGCGCCCAACAAACCCATCATCATCATCATCATCATCATCATGTTGCACCGGGTCAGTCAGTACAGGGACTGTTAATCCTGTTTGTGGATGACGCTAGAGTTGTCATACAATGATGTCCGATAGCTGTCCAACTGTCCAATTGGAGGCAGATCTGGAGATCAACCCAGCCAAGACAACATTTTGACAATGGAGTGTATTGGGTTACAACAGCGGTATTTAGGCGAGCGTTAGCGTATTGGAAAACACTCCCTATTGATGACTGGCAGCAAAAGGGGAAGAATTATTAGACTGATGTACAGTTTGCTGTCAGGATGCATGAAATAACCACGAGAGTGCTCCTGCTGTCATACGAAACTCCAGATGTAGCTCCAATGTGTCTAGCATGCAGACAGGCTGGTTGCATGCCTTCAACTGGTCTTCTCCTAACCAACACACAGGTATCACTGGCACTGAGGCAGGACCAACTTTCATCAGAAAAAAACAGAGCTCCATCCTGCCCTCCAATGAGCTCTCCATTGACAAAACTGTAGTCACAAATAGTGGTGATTTGGGGTCAGTGAAATGAATGTTAGAGGGCATCTGGATCGGAACTGTCTTTGAAGTAACTGATCTGTAACAGTTCGTTGTGTCACTGTGGTGCCAACTGGTGCTCAATCTGATGCTGCAGATGTAGTACAATATGCCAGAGCCATACGCCAAACATGCTGTTCTTCTCTCGTGGTATTGCCACATGGCTGTCTGGAGCTCAGTCTTCTTGCAACCGTACATTCTCTTGACCACCGCTGCCAGCTGTCACGTACAATAGCTACATTCTTGCATGCATCATCATGACGGGACAGCCCTACTTTCAGTTGCAGTACAGTATGTACCTCATGGCCTCTTGATACAAAGATTGGCTAGCACGCCATGTGTGGAGCTGCGCCAGTGCCCTTGAGAAGACATCTTCAGTTGTAAGAGCTTTTGGGACTGTATGATTCACATCCTCAGCCCACATTTGGATGACACCTGTATCTATACGGTAGGCGTACATCTCAGATCTGAGCCCCACAAACTCCACAATTTGTGACCATTCGCCTCATCTATCATCAGGCCGACAACCTTTTTATTTTGAGGTGTTATACCAAAAGGATTATCGGCTTCATATCCAGACATGTCAAATTCTTCGTGATTGTGCCTGATTGCTTCATATGGATTACAGCTTTTCACCCAGCAGATGAAACTGTCTGTATCCATATTAAGTCACTTGTGGTCTGCGATGTTTTGCGTAGCAAAGTTGTAGTGAAACGGTACCTATGGCGTTTGGAGATGTCCAGAACACACATACCAGTATAAATAGATTTCGTGAACTTTACCGAAACCTGGACCATTTCCACAGTGACTAGTCCATCACTGAAGATGGTGACCCATTTGAAATTTGCTCTGGCGACATAATCTCTTGCACCAAAACGCCCATCCCACCAATTAACTAAATGAACTTTGTTGTAGTCTGTAACATTCTCCATGGTTTTTTCCAAAAATTCATTAATTTATAAAAGTCTTTTTCGATATTGCATGTCGTGAGAGCTCTCTGTTTAATATCAATGTGGTCCTTCAACCAGGGACGCTGCTTGAATGTGATCCCACAGGTGATACTAACAAGTTTTATCCCAAACCTGAGAAACCACTGGAGTTTCTGTCATGGATAATTCAACGTTATTTGTTCCCCAGTTTCGTCAACAGCTTCGGGTTGGAACCATTTTGCGGGACTAGGTGCTCCGGACATAGCGGTAAGTCACTGTGTTCATTGTGCCGATGGTTTGGATATTCCAGATCTACCTCCTGAACACATCCCTCACCATCATCCTCAGCCACATCATGGATCTCTTCCTTCAGTCTGTCGATTTCGTAGTTGGACAGCCGTTGAAATCCTCCAAATGATAGACTTTGTTGTATGGGTTGCCCATAGAGGTTGTTTACATCCAGGTAAAGGATGTAACGTAAATCATCAGAAGACCTGTACTATTACTCCTCACTCATTCACGCATTACTCGTACCTGTGCATGTATGGCAAAGTCCCCCATGACTCCCACATTCAAAGAAGAGCACTATGTCAACATCGGCCAGCTGTTCAATGTTGACAAGTTTCTTTCTTAACATTATATCCCGTGAAAGCCCAGATGCAATGAAGTAGAAGGCAGGATACAGAATGTATGTGCCAAGACATATGCTCTGGATCTTCTCGAAGGTGTCTGCAAGCAGGTGGACGTCAGTATTCATGTATAATTTTGCATATTCACTAAATCACTGATACCAAACTCCTACCACACATTCACTGTGTGCTCATACTCTGCATCCATTATGACAGTGCCTGTTAGTTTACTCGTGAATGCAGCAATGTTGGGCAGTATGGTTTCGAGTCTCCATCAAATACAGGTATTCGCTTGGAGAGACCTGCTTCTTCATCTCAAGCTGAAACTTTGCATCTTTGGAATATACGGCGTTGGTGATTGCATATCTTCTGGACAAATCGTCTCAACAGGTTTCAGAAGAGAAGTGTGCATGAAGCGAAGTGAATTTAGTAAGCAGAGCGTTACTCTTGGTGTGATTCTCATTGGAAATGAGAGATAGTTCTCAATGGTGTCAGGAATGACCCTGACCTTAACCCGAAATCACCAAGTGCTGAACTAGAAAGTAAGTGTCATACACACTCAAATTATGGAAAAAGGTAGATACGTGCAATGGCAGTTGGTACTTTGAGTTGCATGCATTGTTAGCTATACTGCGGAACTTCCCTGTTACATGACATTGGTCTCAATCGGGAGTTTTCACTACTCTGTCCAGTGTCCCAGAATTATGACAGTCAGCTACCTGCTTGGACAGTGCGTTATTCTCCAACAAGTTGGTCACTATAAACACTATCAACTTCCCATGCAAGTTTTTCGAGTGAGCTCAGCAAGGAACCGTCTCGCAGGATTATCTCTGACTTAAGATTCGAATTTGTTTCAACTGGAAGTGTACATGCACACAACTTGATACGCAGCTGCGTACAGTACATGCCATTCTGTGGAGGTAGTATGGTAGGCAGAGGAGTCGTCTCCACAATGCACCACAGGAGCCAGAAGGCACTCAAAATCGGCATCAACGACGAAGGGGCATTGCTCTTGGTTGTGGCGTTCTTAAAATTTAAGAACTTTCTGTCCTGGTAGGCATTTACACACGTACCAGTTCCTGGTTTGAGAAGTCAATGAGGTGTCTTTCAAGGCCGGCCGGAGTGGCCGTGCGGTTCTAGGCGCTACAGTCTGGAACCGAGCGACCGCTATGTCGCAGGTTAGAATCCTGCCTCGGGCATGGATGTGTGTTATGTCCTTAGGTTAGTTAGGTTTAATTAGTTTTAAGTTCTAGGCGACTGATGACCGCAGAAGTTAAGTCGCATAGTGCTCAGAGCCATTTTGTCTTTCAAGATGGTCATTTGTGGTAAACGATCGGAGATACTTATGGCAAAAATGCTGAGCAGTGTGATGATTGGACATTTGGGTGGAAAGATGGTAGCACATGTTTTTGAGCCACATGTAGTGTTGTTCATTGCCCTCATGGATCAGGAAGCGGTCATCATGTTTGGGTCATTTTTCGGCTAACTTGGAAAAATAGTGGGGTCCAACTAATTTCTACTTGACTTCTTTTTTCTGCACAGTGTGAACATTGTCATTGGACTATCAAGATCCAGGTTCTACACATGAATTGAGTTATTGGTGTTCTGCCTCTCGAATTTTGGAATACCTTGGAGTTTTACGGGGAATTCGATACTTTGGAAATTACAATGGCCACAGACAACAGCTGTTTGGTATGTGCTCAGATCGCATGAATTTTTAAGATAATTCTTTCACTAGCCAGAAGCCATATGAATATTCTGGCCATAATGATTGCTTGCTTTCGCAGTATATCTCCCAGAAGTGGGATGAAACTGGATCGTGCCCCCCCCCCCCCTTCCCCCAAATAAGTGGATCAGAATTGTGCAAGTAAACATCAAGGTGGAATACACACATTACTGGACCTGTTTTTGTGCATCTCAGAAAAGTGGTCCAGTATGACACTCTTTGTAAAAGTTCTGAACTGCTGTGCAATTGACTCCCCTTTGTTATTATACAAGTTCTCCTCCAAATTTTGATGATGCTCATCTCCTCAACACCACTGCCCTCTTTTTGGTGAGTGTGTTAGTTAAAAGTACAGCTCCACATTGTACTTAATGGGGGGGGGGGGGGTGATACTGCTGGCCTCACCGGTCGTTGATGAATCCAGGGAGCTCCCTTTCCGAAAAACAGCTTCACAAGCATTGAAGAAAGTGGCAGGATCTCGGTAGCTTGCATTCGAATTATCAATTCAAGCAAGTGAGATCCTGTCCCCAAATGCGCCTAACAGAACAGATGGGGGTGCTGCTGCTGCTAGATCCAATGCAGTGTCTTGGTGATCTACAGTGGTGGTGACACTCAAGAGATGGGCCAGGGCATGGAGAGTCCTTCCCAGCCCATGGAAAACAGACCAGTGTCGTGCTGCCATGTCACAGGCTTGCCTTGGATGTCAAATGATAGGGATGCACGACAATTGTTGATGGGGCAGCCCACTGCTGCTGCTACTGTTTTGTGGTCGGTCGCTAGTACATCGTCATAGACATAGAAGGAGCTGATGCTTTGCAGTCAGTGGTGGATAGAACATGGGAGGCTGTGTCACCACCATGGGAGGACCTGCTGCTGCTTCTGCTACTGTCTGGAAGCATAAGTTCACTACCCAGTATCTTCACCTTGTCATGTGCACAGATGGAAGGAGGAATATTATTAAGAAACATATATATATATATATATATTTGTGTGTGTGTGTGTGTGTGTGTGTGTGTGTGTGTGTGTGTGTGTGTGTGTGTGTGTGTGTGTGTGTGTGTGTAGGGCTCTATAGTCACTCTACTTAAATTCAAAATAAGTCAACGAGCTGAGCTGCATGATGGACAGTGGTGGGTACATCATGGGCGGTTGCTGATGTGTGGTTAGTTGCTGCTGGTATGTCATGGATGGTGGTGGGTATAGCCGTGAGCCAAAGTGCTGCTGCTGCATAAATGACTGTGGATGCATCCATTTACCTGGCTGCTGCTGCATGACCAAAAGTGGATACATCCATTTGTCAGGCTGCTAATGTACTGCTAGCTTAGGATTAATTTACAGAGCTGGCTGCATCATCATCATCTGTGGAGCAGGCTGCATTGTCACAGGTATCCACTTGCTGCTAGAGGCACATGTCTGCCACCCAGCATCTCCCCCATATCACTTGCAGAGACAGGAGGAGGAACAGAATAATTTTAGAAAAGTAAAGATGTATGTAGGAGTCTGTAATGTTTTTACTTACATTCAAAATTAGTCAGTGGGCCAGGCCACATCATCGTGGACAGTGGAGCGGGCTACAGAAACATACATGGCACACAGGGATGCTGCATGTCTGACCACAGCTGCATCATTGTCGACAGGGCTGCTACAATTGCAAGTTTACCACCCAGCGTCTCCTCCATATACCTACACAGACAGAAGAGGGAGTTATAATAAGTATCATGCATGTTTTTTAAAAATAAAGGTAGTTTTTCTGATGATCAAAATTAACTGCCTGTGAATGAGTCAAGGGGTTCTTATTGGCCACTATGCCTAGCAAAAGCTGGTTGAGCTCGACCTGTGCAACGAGTGCATCTAGAAACAAACAAGAGAGCACATCACAGTAGTGCTCCATGCATGCAGTTGTTGTTTGTTAGAAGAAGGAGGGGAAGGAGAACTATTACTCATGTATTTACTCCTCAGTGACCATCAGCTAGTGTGTGTGCGTGTGCGTGCGTGCGTGCGTGCGTGCGTGCGTGCGCGCGCGCGCGCACGCACGCACGCACGCACGCACGCATCCTGGGTATTAAAAGAAGAAGTAACTACTACTCATGTATGAGCTGCTTGATGTGTGATGTAATCCCCCATTAACTGGCTGCAGAGAGTGGCTTTGGCTCATCTGGGATCACTTGTAAGTGTTCATTCACATCACTAATGATGATGGTAGTGAGAGTTGGAATCGATCTTATTGTTATTGGACTTGGATCCATCCCCATATCCTCGAGATCATTGAATAGTTCTACAAGAGTCATAAACAAAAGCATAACGTTAGATAAATGAACACATACACATATGGAGAGGGAGACACAGGGAGAGAAACTGCTACTTTCACAAGAGTCAGGATTTATTCAGAAGCTATCCACTGGAGTGCCAAGCGCCTCACCAGATCAAGTGCACTGGCGATCAGCAGAGGTGATGCGATGCTCACGTCTGCAACAGAGAGAGAGAGAGAGAGAGAGAGAGAGATAGAGAGAGTGACGGGGGGGGGGGGGAGTGCACGCGAACGTCAGACGTCAATCTGGGCGTTCATTAGCGACACCATCGTCGTCAGCAGGTACTTGATAGTGCCGACAGAGGTGCAGGGAAAAAAAGAATTGGGGTAACAGCAGTGGGCATGAATGAAAGGATATTGAGAACCAGGCTACTAAGTAGAGAGTGATGGGTAGGCGTGTAGAGAAGCACTAAAGAGTAGCTTTGGCAAGTCTAACACACTAGCTCAAAGCTCACACCTGTCACTAATCAGACTTGAATAAGTGGCTGCACTGAACCGCCCTTTTATATAGACGAGCGCCGCCTAATCCAGGAACTTTTATCGCAGCATAGCCAAGTTGATTCCTGTGCGCGTAGATGTGGCGAGTCAGGACCCGGCCACAGGTTATTGTGCTCAAAAGAATAGTTTATTCATCCGCCACATTGCGGCAGCACTATCAAGCAGATGCCGCGTGCATAGCCTGCTGTTATATTTCAGTGAAGGTGCGTGGCATATTATATTAGTGGTCATATGTGGGCTGCTACCCATCCTGTGGCGTCTGTAATGCTTTCAGTGATCGCAGGACTTCCCCATTAACGGTAGAAGAAGAAGAAACGTGCAGCGGTCATGAGCCAACAGCGGTTAGCATCTGAGTCGCCACCGCTATCTGGAGAGTCCTACCCATGTGAACAGATAACATCGACTGGTACCGACCTTCTGTGGACCTTGGCCGAGAGCAGGCTACTGTGTGAACAGTAGTGCCCGCAGCCACTGTGATTCTGTCTACTGCTGTCTGCTGCTGCTTGGCGACCGGCCGCAGCGCAAAGCGACGCACGCAGCGTAGCAGTGATGCTTTGGAAGAAGGTACACTTTCCACAAGAGGAGTGCATCTCAGTTCGTGTATTGGATGATAGGCCACTTATCGTATACAGAGAGGCTTGTGTGGCTTCTTGGATGCATGCGGCTGTTGACAGGTGGCACTTCCAGAGAGGTATTGAAGATGTTTCAAGAATTATAAGTCGAGTACCCAGTGAGCCACAAAGACATCGTATAATGAACACTTGTCTGAACCTTGTAAGAGGAGGACGATGTGAATAAATAAAACTAAGTTTTATAAAAAAGATAGTATCATTTATTGATCTCCAACTTATAAGTATTTATACATTTTATGAAGCACAAATATAGTCACTTATGTCTCCAATGTGTCCATGCCTTTTTCTCAGTCCTCGAAGAGCTGGGCATTTACAACCTTCAACGTCCCTTATTGACTCACTTCTGAAAATGTTATGAAACCACACAACTTTTCCATGGCCTGTTATGTAAACAATGTTGTCTTTATGCTTGTAAAGGTGAAGCGTGATCACTATTTCTAAATACTGTAAATCATTGCCAACCCACCGCCTCCCATGGTGACTGAACAATAACCAGGTCGCTACCCAGCGAACCTTGGCACTCTCCACTGTTCTAAATGGCTTGGGTGAAGCACTGATTGTTGAGAACATTTTCAACACTCTTCCAGAATTTTCAAATATAAGGAAGGCAACATCTTTGAACACACATTGTCCACACTCGTCGTGAAAGCCCTGTACATCCACAAAGATGCTCACACTTGAAGTACCATTGCGGAGTGCCTCTGATGTGAAGCAGTACTGCTCATTTTGTACTGTTCACTGCACAATTTCTATGAGAGGTGAGTAATTAATAATACGATCATGCGACAATGATGAGTATGCCGCTGTGTTTGATGGGAAATTGGCTGATGTTTCATATTCAATGCGGATGTCTGTGATACTCTCATTTGCTTCAAGCAATCAGTCATAACAATTAGTGATAATTCTTTAAACTGCTTGGGTGGTTACATCTGAATTCCCCTCATAGTAAGAAGACGGAAATCTCGAATACATATCATACAGTAGAGTGATATTGTCATTGCTCCAGTTAAGTTGTCGATTATCGTATGGGTAATATACCGAATCCAGGAACACTTTTGCATTGGTTAGGCTACAGTTGTCGAATACGTTGGAATCATTAGTCATATTCCCTCTCTTGTCTCTCTGCAGCCTCAGAATAATGAATCAAGGCGTTTCTATTTGAACAACCATCTTAATTGAGCAGATATGTTTTGAAGTTATCGGTAGAGCTGTATACTCGTAGATTTCCCACGAACAGGAACTTAATGGTAGTTTAGCTCCGGAGTTCAGCATACGTAAAAGTTTCAGGTGGGTTTCATCTGAAACTGAAATGTGCGATACTTTCCATACTAATATATCCAAAACAATTTTATTTTCCACTGCTTGCACTTCGTGAATGTACGCATTATTACCTAGTACACTTGGAATGAGAGTGAGTTCCTGTTCAGCATTCGGAGGCACTCTTACTATTCTGAAAGAACCCCATAAGCATTTTGAGAGGGATGCACGTGCTAAAGTGATTACTTATCCATCCTTCAATGAATCATCCTGCTCTTTGTAGAACATTCAGGTCCGAATTTGATGTGGATATGTACATTTTGAGCATTGATGTAATTCCAATGTTTCTTGTTCTGTCGACCAGTAAGTTCAAATTGTATTTCTTGAAACAGGAAGACAAAAGCATTACCGGCGAATCTCGAAATTTCTGCTGGAGAGCTTCCATCATTCATCATAAATGAGCTTTCTAAGTACAGCAAACCGCTGCTCGGAATTGTTAACTTATCTTGATACTGATTCAGTACTCTTATCTCTCCATTATTAATGAATTCCATCGAAGCAAATGGTTTGTTTGATACAAATTCCTGACAAGCGATTCATTTGTCACATTGAACTGGTGGTGTTAATTTGAACAACGCCATTGCGAGGTTTCAGTCCAATCGACTTGAGGAACTCGTAATTCTGATGCGTTGTCACCTTCTCCTCCTGCTGCAGAGTGAAGTACTGGATGGCATGTCGGTTGTTTTTATACCTTAATCCCATGTTGCTGCTTCAAATGAATACGTGCCATGATTACCTCTCCTCTCCGTTTGTGATTCTGCCAAGCCAAGCGATTTCGCTTGTTACTGCGACGCGACATGCTCCATGAGAAACACGTTCGGTTCATAACTTTTCTGTAATTCCTCTGTGTAAAGCTTCCTGCAATTTGTTCACCGTCGCTGTCCTTTAAGACGTATGTTCTCAGGTTTGTCCTCTGTATTGTCTGCTGATCAGCGAGGAAGGTAAAACGTCTTAAATACACAACAAATGACCTACTTTCTGCTTGTATGGATCGACCATCTTAATATGACAGTCTCCTGTATTCAGAAGTCCATTGTCACATACAACAATAGGTCTCCTCCTAATCATGCAATGTTCAGCTCATTTTAATCATGCAATGTTCAGTTCAGTGATACTCCACAATAATTTGTGGAAGAATGTCTAGTCATGTGTGTGAGCCACAAAGATTAAACTGCATCCACATATGGTTCTTAATTCCGTTCAGATGCTCCACAGTACTCTCTTTTATGTGGGAGAATGTTGAATAGTGCTTTATTCTGTATCGCCCCATTACCGATTTGAAATCAATGTAAAATTCGGCTCTGTGTTCAGCTTGTAAGTTGTCAGGATACTGATTCATATCAGTCTGAAGCAGTTGTTCAAATGACTGTGTCCCATCCCTTCCAGTCTTTGCCTTCACAGGAAGGGCCCAGATGACTTTGGAACATATATCTATGGTCATTAAGATGTATTTGAACCCTTCATTCCGTCATGAGTATTCTCTCATATCCTTGAGATCGGTCTGTCATAAATCATCCAAACCACGTATTACGATTTGTCTGCACTGGAACAACCTGTGAGTGGATCTGTGAAGCTCACAGACCACCGTCTATACTACTACTACTACTACTACTATTACTATTCACTAATGCGACTGTCTCGAAGCTCTGAGATGATTAATATTATTTCATTCATGTGCGCTGTATTCCCTGCTGCTGCTGCTGCTGATGGTGATCAGTAGCCTTACCTGGTCTATGATTTCATTTGGATTGAGGTAGTCTGTTCAGCTTTTTATGTTGAATGTCAATGCTGTGTCCTTAGTTAAGTTCACCACTCAACACCAATCTGATACTGTTAATGTATTTCCTACTGTTTATTATTCGTCCTTCTGGAGTACTGACTCGCCTATGTACATTAGTCGTATGTAGTATTTCAGCATATGACCACTTCTCTTTAGGCAAATACTTTTGAGGGTTCTATGTTTTTAGGAATATTAGCTCCAAACTCCTTGTCGGAAGGAGAAACAGCCTGGGTCGTATTTTTTTGTTTTATTATCCGCAAAATCGATTTTCGGTCACTTAGTGACCATCCTCAGTGCTGTAAGATACAATTAAAATTGTTAGGCACTGGTATCAACAAGCTTAGAACGATCACATAAACTAGTTTATGTGGTCAGTCGAGATCAGCAGCAGGGAAAACAGCACACACGAATGAAATAATATTAATCATCTCAGACCTTCGAGAAAGTTGCATTAGTGAATAGTAATAGTAGTAGTAGTAGTAGTAGTAAGTAGTATAGACGGTGGTCTGTGAACTTCACAGATCCACTCACAGGTTGTTCCAGTGCAGACAAATCGTAATACGTGGTTTGGATGATTTATGACAGACCGATCACATAAACTAGTTTATGTGATCGCTCTAAGCTTGTTAGTACCAGTGCCTAACAATTTTAATTGTATCTTACAGAACTGAGGATGGTCACTAAGTGACCGAAAATCGATTTTGCGGATAATAAAACAAAAAAATACGACAAGGCTGTTTCTCCTTCCAATTATATCCATTATCTGGTCGTGGTGCACAGAACACTCCATGGAGTCGCCAATCAATAAACTCCTTGTCTCCATCGTGGAGTACTAAGCTTATAGGTAGCTTTCCCAACACATGCAGCTGATCTCTACTGACCACATATGTAGTATGTAATTCGCTAGCACTGTGGCATTTGATGAAATCGGAGGTAGAGTATCCTCCTCCTACTGCCATCTAGTACCGCCAATGAGAGCTGTTTAATACTTTGTTACAGGTCTGAACGTTTCATAGAGAGACTGTCATAATCCCTCTGTTTCAGTTTTAAGAGTAGCAATTTGCGACAGATAGCTTTCTGTGCCTCTATGACCTTGCGTTTTGTCGACATTCTGTTGCATACTGATCACACTTCGAGATAGTACACATCTTATATACTCTGGGAGTGACGGGTCTTTGCCTTCTTAACTGTTCAAGCTCAGATTCATGTCAATGGCTTCTTTCATTCGTATCTTCCAACTTAGTTTGCGTATCAATTTCCTTGATCAACCCATCCATTTCCGTTAATCGTACGTTGACACGTTAATTGGTTGTTTCAGTTTTCCCCTCTACCTATGTATGCCTCACGTCACTGGATTCTGTCATTAAATTCTTCGACTTTTCGTAGCTGCTGCATTACTAATGCTTTCCAATTTCGCTAACCTTGTGTTGACAGCTTGCTCACTTGAGCGGATTCTATCATTCAGCTGAGATTCACCTTTCGCAGCGGCTGCCTTGACGCCGCTGTCCAGTTCCGTTAATCTTGCACTGATGGTCTCGATTTTTCTGTCGACGTGTAAACGTATGCTTGGCTTACGCTTAATCCAATCGGAATGAGCATACTCCTTCATTTCCAATTTGTCCTTAGCGTACAACATACTGACATGGTTATATTTTGGTACACTTCCTATTATTCAGAATATTATCAAAATTTCGTCTGTATCGCTCCTCATTCAGTTTCTTCATTTTATCGGTAAGTAGAAAACCATACTGAGAGTTACTCCAGCAATCCCAGCATATGGCGACGAATTCGATGAATGACATATCGTTGTTCAGCTGCTTCGGGATTCTTGAGTATGCATGGCTCAAATTAAATATGATTTGCATATGACGACCAAAGCAGAAATTTTTTTGATTTTATTCTGGTTTTCCACCGCGACATTTTCAAATATGAATATGCTGTTTGGCTTAACTTTTTCAGGTGCTGGAATATCGCTGCTTTCGCTGAACATCTGGTACGTCACCTCCTTAAAGCTTATAATATCATCTGCAGTTGCTGATGTTTTGGCTGAAACAGGATTTTTGAAAAAATATACACATGCTCGAAGTTGACCTCTTCAGGATGTGGTAACACTGCCAGAACTAAATTAGTTTTTCCACACGCTGAAGAACCCACGATTAAAGCGCGAATGTTATCGGGAAGTAATGATTCAGTACTCTTCCCCCTCAAGTTTCCAGCATCATCGTTGCAGGACCAGGTGGTTGCCACAAGACTCGTGTGAAGGAAATGTTTCATCCGCTCCGCCGCGACAACAGCTAAATGACCACATTGGCATAGAGGGCATTTTGTAGGGACCATACACTAAACTTTTTTGTAAACATGTGCGTGTTGCAGGGTATATGTACACACTTACTTACAAGCGCATTTCCATGCCTGTATCTGGCATTCTTGGCTCGTACATCTCCACCTCCAGTCTGGCGCAACATGATTCGTGCAATTGAGAGACGGTTTGTGCCGATGGACGCAGAGTTCAGCGAGCATACTCCAAAAGCTTACAGCACAATGTTGTCTCGTAGAATTGATGCATATATGACTGACACCTTTTTCGGCAGACTGTAGCATACTTCATATATGACTTATGTACATTAGATTCGTAAACGTCTGTTCCTGTTGAATATTTTAATTGATCCAGGGAAGTCTACTGTGACAGGGTGATCACCCAACATTAGTGACAGTGAATGAATGTTGCCATGGAACATTGTGAAAATATACATTGATGTACCTTATAGTCAGTACAATTCATCTGCAGATAATGTCACTTTAGCATCACGTAAATAGCGGATTTTCAAATACAACTGTATAGAACTCTCGGTCAGATATCATACCGACACTGACTTGATTACAACCTGTATTGCTTAAACTGAAGCTAACGTCAGACAACATGATGACCACGTCATGGGGCCTCTTCTCCTCACCTGCTGCTGCTATGCATCTTGACATCTTAGCCCTTTGCGAGGTCTCTCACAACTGGATGAGCTGTTTATCGATTGCTGTTTATATACCTTTTTGCAACAGTGTGATCAACTTTTTTTTTAAAAAAATACTGTATAAATGACTGATACACTGGTCTCTACAGCCAGTTGACAGCCAGAACGAACACGGTAATGGTCATTTGTGGAGCGACTGTGGTCGCCGTTAACTTAAGTGAGGGCAGTGTGTGTATAACTGCAAGTCAGATCTGCTGTAGTGTCGACCATTATATCTCTAGTGTATTCAAAAACACTACTTAAACTAGACGTTGTGGATATTCCTAAATATGTTATGACGATTCAGCTGGAGGATTGTGGGTTTCAAGAGGAAGGGGACGAGCTACTGTGCCGCCTGTTCCATGTTGGAGTGGCTGAATTCAAGAAATATTTGAAAAGTGCTTTCTAGGCATTTATAGGAAACTCACTGGAAGATGTAACGGACTAAATACAGCAGACTATTACCTGATTCCTACACAGCTTATACCTCAGCTATGTGACATTTCACACATATTTTACTACCTCAAGTGTTTAAAAATGATGAACTTTTTTTCTCTGCGGGAGCCCTGCTATAAACATTGTGATGTAAATGCTTGACTCTAGACTGATGGGCCTCCAGTCATCAGACTGCCCTGTGTTGGTTGTAAAATCGAAAACAGCAAATGAATCTTTTTTCTTCCTCATTGTCTACTTATTTTGTAAACGTTTACCAAGCCACAACTCGTTGTCGCCCGCTCGCTCTGTCCGTTAAGGGCAATCATATAAGCTATTCACACAGCGGGCGCTTCTTATCACAGGCACGATAAATAGCTTGCTGTACCTGCTCTTCATATCTGACACTCATTCGAGTGTGTATCGATTTGATGGCAGTGTCTTGCCGGTTGATGGTGGTGGCGTCCCGGGTGGCTGTACTAACACCTCTGGGGGGGGGGGGGGGGGTACTAACAACTCCATGGGTGGCCGTGGGCCGGGGACGGCAGCGCAATGGTGGCTGCAGGAGCCTGGGAGTGGCATTCCGACTGCCAGTATGAGGAAACTATATATTCTTTTAATAGGTTGTCATATAGGACATGGGTGGACCTGAGGGGGGGGGGGGGGTAGAAAAAACAACTCTTTACATACATCATTCTTTATTCACTTTTAGGTACGTTACATAGTGACAGCAACAAAACTTTGCCAGTAACTGCCGTCCATAGGCCTTAAATTCCTTCTGTATGGCGTTCTGGCCAGTAGACAGCATTACCCACAGAGGAATTTCATCTAAAAACTCTCCCTCTGCAGTCTTTGCAGATTCTACAGTTATACCCTTTGGCACAGGGGCTGTACAGGAATTTATACGCTGCTCCACTTGGTCTGTTGTTATACTATTTTTGCTCAAATAGTCTACGAACTCGTAGTAAGCAGCTCTTACATACGGCTGCCGACACAGTCGTTCCTCAGCTCCAACAACACAGTCGTTCCATAGCGATCGTTATTGCACAGTAAATGTCATCTAATTTCACAGCACTTGATTATTTTATGTGCTTATGCGGGCACCTGGAAATTAATTCTAACGGGGCCTCGCTGTGCATGTCCACTGTGGAGACTTCACAGCCTAGCATTTGAATGTCAATCGGAGTATGAGAAGGATCATGCTGTCTGTCACCTTATTCGTTATATAACCCATCATGCTGCTCATATATTCCCGGTTGTACTATGAATATTGAACTTCAGAATCAACACATTGTATGCTTTCAGCTTCAGTGACCATGGCAAAGCCATTATCCGGATCCAGACCCACATTTACTCGTTTAGATCTGCACGCAGTTACATTAAATTTGCTTGCGGACAATCGTACTCTTGATGGGGGACTTGCCTGTGGTTCTGCGATCTGTGGCAGCTCCAGAAGTGGTGATAGCTCCCGCTGCTGTGGCACAGCATGGTTGAACGAAGGCGGCTGCTGCGATGGTGGTACAGTATACCTGAAAGACACCAGGTTCGATACATTGGAAAGCCCATCTGTGGGCCATTGATGTTGCGGCACTGTGGCTAGTAATATGTGGGTGTCTTCATCCAGTAGTTCTGCTAGTGCTGGTTGAGGGGCGCAAAGCGCTGCTGGAACAATAACAAAACATACATATATATTAGAATATGTATTTGTTAATAACAGTAATAATTGTATTGTTGTTAGATTCTTACTTCCAGACGTGTTGCTCTTGCTCATGGGGGAGCTGGCTGGTCAGTGCTGCTGCTGGCACTTCATCATCCTTTCACTTGAAATTCAGACATCAAATGATGAGGGGTTCAAGCTGCTGGACTCCTAATACAATTGTGCTCCCATTAGCTGAAACAGGGTTACCGCCATTTTTATGTGATATGGCACAATTTCCTGTGTGGGGGTTCCCCTGGGTGACCTTGATCAAGTCCCAGTGTTTCCCCAGGGGAGAGGGGGTGGGGCACCAAGGTGATGAAGTAGGTAATCTGCCACTGGATATCTTTATCACTATAACCTGATACTCAAGGTCAAGATCAGCAGGGATTGCCACTATTATTCTACAACATTTTTGTTGCTGTTGCTGACGTAATTTTACTACGTATCTTCACATTAAACTCATGATACGAAGTCATTATTTAACATTCTCTATACCTAATTCCCTGTTTTACATATCCATTCAGTTTTTGATATGCACGTTTCTTTCAAGACTCTGTAAGCTGCCTCAAGATGGAGCACCCCATCAGCCTGATGTGACTGTTCCGAGTAACAACAAGAACTTTCGCATAAAACAGCAGTCGGCCTTGTGTACAAAACATATCCTCAGTTATGAATGTTGTATTTTCTCCAAAAACAACTAACCGGATTCTGAAGAGTGAAACGTCGTCGAATTCTTCTCTTTTAGAGCTACGATATTAGTAGCATAAATTACTGTAGTCGGGTTTGAAAGCTCTTAGTTGTTTCAGATATTTCTGTAATTAGCATAAGTCTGGAAGGAGGTAGTACAACATTTATTGAGAAGTTTTACGCAGTTCATTTCGGTGACAACAGAGTTACAGAACCGTAAACAGTTCAGACAATATCTGGTGAACAGCGTAACTGAACCTCCCTGTATATTGGATGGTTATTCTAGAAACGTACGCTTTTGGAAATTTAATTGTGAATCACATCGTGATGAATAAGGCTGACGTTGGATGAGCATCTCAGTAACGCTTTCGCGTCGTTGGAGCACTTTGGAAGCAACTGCGGTATGCAGATATCAGCCGTCATTCAGACGTGTGCAGCAACAAATGTTAATTACTTAATCGCTAAAATTCGACATAAATATTGACATACTAAACGAGTTGTGACTATATGCCAAAAGTCGGTTGTTAATAAATAACCCACTCGTGTTGAGAGTTTTGTTGGTATATGCCGCCACAAACGATACCATTCGGAAAGAATGGGTTTCAAAAACTCAAAACTCACCAGGACATCGTGAATTAGAATTTTTGAAGTTCCCCAATATCACGTTAGCGTATGGAGTGAATTCTTCGACACCTAACATGATGTGGACGTTTAACTACAAAAGGTCGTGATCAACATTGTTCTCTGGTCATGTGTGACTTGGAGCTTAATTTGCTCCATGTAGCAGGTAGCCCTGTCTCTTGGTAACATGCTGAAGAGTGTGTGACCTTTCCAGAAACAGGTAGTGTGAAAGAGCGGCATATCGTAGCGTGAAACAGTTAATTTTAAAGGAATACTATTCCGCCTTAGATACTCTGCGTCGATTGCAGAATACCTTAGTGTGTGGAAGTGGACTATAAGTATCCCAATACTGACAATAGAGATCGACTTGGCGCAGACTATATATTCTGGGATCTCTGTTCAGCGCGCTCTCTAAGTGAGATGTGGTGGATAATCTCGCAGTATCCGTGATACATGGTATGAATGACAACATGTTTGCCTTAGATTAATACAGTATTTTGATTCATTTTCCAAACGTTTTCCTTTACAAAATTTCGCGAGATTGTGAAAACCAGTCGTACGAAGTTGTTATCCGTGAGATTTTTCACGGGCGCTGCTCCTATGTACAGGAAATTCGTAACGAAAAAAAAAAATTACAACGATATATGCGAAGACTTGTAGAGGATCGAAACATGGTTCAGAAACTGACAGTTGGCCCTAAATACAAATGTAACTTAATGCTCATAAATAGGCGGAATACGATTGACGATCAGTCATTCTAAACAGCATCACCCGTAGAATATATAGAAATGTACGTCCGGCGCTATCTAAAGTGGAAAGTTCACCCACAGCTTCAATGGCACACGCTACAAGAGAAGCGTATCCATCACGGTGAGATTCATTCCTGAAATGCCAGTAGGGTTCGTGTTTAGAAGTTAGACAATATACTATTTCCTCTAAAGAACATGTTAAGAAGTGATCATGACGGTGAAACAGAGAAATTTGACATCTTACAGAGGCTTGCAGACAGTCGTTCTTCACGCGCAACATTCGCGAGTGGAACAGGAACAGGAATAGGAATAGTTCCCGCGGCACTCCTCCACCCGCTGGTCGATTTAATGCGGAGTACAGATGTAGAGATCATACTCAGTAAATGAGAGAGTGAATTCTTTGTACAGCTCCGAGATTTATAACAACATTGCGGGAATTGTGGGTCCACCTCGATGCAAAACACTTTTGTTACTTATTTATTCTTCAAACTAGCTTCAGCGACAAATATCGCCATCATCAGGGGGTTCTTTGGTTCAAATGGCTCTGAGCACTATGGGACTTAACAGCTGTGGTCATCAGTCCCCTAGAACTTGGAACTACTTAAACCTAACTAACCTAAGGACATCACACACATCCATGCCCGAGGCAGGAGGGGGTTCTTCAATTCTAAAATATGGAGAAGTGGCATTGTTATAAAACGTTGTAAACGATTATTACATATGTATTGTTTGTTTTTTATAAATGTTGTTTTCTGTGAATACTTTCATAATACGTGATTTACTATACGTCACAATATGGTTTTATGATTGTTGTCACTGTTTGTAGCTTATTTTCCGTGTTTTTCTGTTGCTGTTTTACTGGGCATATATCATGTCATCTGCAACTAAGTGAGCGGCTGTTTGTAAACAAATACAAAAACGTGAACTTATTTATGTCAGAGTTATACAATTGGGATTGCGGTAGTGTTGTGGATACAGCTTTGGTGTGTACGACGTTGTTACGTAGCTTGTCGTGTACTCACGTTTGCTGGTCGGCTTGCAGCTACTTTTATACACAGAAAAACATATACTTCGCACTTCGTTCATAATCCACAACATAATTCCATCTTGCTGTTCGCGTGTGCCGCGAGAAATGTATCGCATGTTGCGAGAAAAAATGGTTTAAATGGCTCTGAGCACTATGGGACTTAACATCTGAGGTCATCAGTCCCCTAGAACTTAGAACTACTTAAACCTAACTAACCTAAGGACATCACACACATCCATGCCCGAGGCAGGATTCGAACCTGCGACCGTAGCGGTCGCGCAGTTCCAGACTGTAGCGCCTAGAACCGCTCGGCCACCCCGGCCGGCTGTTGAGAGAAGGCTATGAAAATTATAGCGAGAGTTCTGACCTCTTGTGTTCCTTATTTGTGTTTCTGTGTGCGATGGAACGTGGTTCTTGTGTGTGTGTGTGTGTGTGTGTGTGTGTGTGTGTGTGTTTTCTGTTCTGTGTCCTGTGCCTGTGTCAGTTCTCTCAGAGCGGTAAAGAGTGTGTTATTAAACCAGAAAACCTTACACAGGGACTAAATATACTCAAACAAATTGCTGTTGAAAACGACTACAAAACAGATATCGTAAACAAGCTCAACAACAAGGTAAAAGTGAAAGACAAAAATAGTGGCCACCGACTCAAGAGCACATCCAAAGGATCTGAAAACCCAGAGAACCTCAGATAAATTCAGCAATGCTGGAATATACCATCTCACATGTACCGCCTGTCGGGCCCAATACATTGGACAAACAAGCATAAATTTCCAAACGAGGTACACAAAGCAAGTGAAAGCTCTAAAGAGTGACATCACACATACCACTTTCGCAGAACGCGTAATGAACAAAAACCATAACCCTACTAACATCGGAAGTGATCTACACATCCTGAAACACAGCAACAGTTCATACCGACAGCTAACAATAGAAGAAAATTATTGCGTACAAAAGGCTATAGTGGAAGTTATGTTTTTTTGTGTATAAACGTAGCTGCAAGCAGTCCAGCGAACGTGAGTACACGACAAACTACGTAACAACCTAGTACACACGAAAACTGTATCCACAACACTACCGCAATCCCAGTTGTATAACTCTGACATACGTAAGTTCACGTTTTTGTATTTGTTTACTAACAGCCGCTCACATAGTTGCAGATGACATGATGTATGCCCAGAAAAACAGCAACAGGAAAACACAGAAAATATGCCACAAACCATATTATGGCGTATAGTAACTCAGGTATTATGAAAATATTCACAGAAAACATCATTTGTGAAAAACAAACAGTAGATATGTAATAATGGTTTACAATGTTTTGTAACTATGCTATTTCTACATGTTTCAGAATTAAAGAACCCACTGATGATGGCGATATTTATCGCTGAAACTAGTTTGGGGAATAAATAAGTACACTACTGCCCATTAAAATTGCTACACCAAGAAGAAATGCAGATGATAAACGGGTATTCATTGGACAAATAAATTATACTAGAACTGACATGTGATTACTAGACCACGGATTTTTAGGTCGTAAAAGTGTGTTTTAGGCGTCTAAAATAGGCTCCTTCAGTAGTTCATTTAGGCTATATAAAACCTAAAATAGGCTCTAATAAAAATGATGCAGAGAAAATAAAAATAAATTAAAATACACAGTGTTGACAGTATGAATATCTTATTAGTCATTAAAACAAGGGGAATGAATATTTACACAGTTACAGAGCACAGCAATCTACAACATTAATGTTGAGCATAACTCCAAATATTTTTGAGTTCCTGCAAGATAAAAGATCTCCGTAAAAAAGATGTGGCTATCGTTTAATTAATACATTCGTAGTTTCACATATTCTGACCATAGTTGGCTTCACAATAAATAACCAAAATCTTTTCTAGGTTTTCTATTGAAAACCTGTGGCGCTTGTCAGTCAGAATCAATTTATACGCTGAAAAGGAACGTTCTACATCAACAGATGTGACAGGGGCGTACATCATTTTCGGCACATGTTGGACAGGAATGCTGCAGTCAGGAGTGCTGGATTTCCCACTAAGTATGTCGGCAGCTTCACACAACTCCTTCAGGCCATTGTTCTTCTGCAAAACCGTTTGCATTTTTGCCCGTACTTTTTCCCGTACTTCACCTTGCGCTTGATTAATTTTCATTTTGACTTCTTCAAGCAAAGAAATATTGTCGTAGATAGGTTTCCCTGAGCCTTCTAATTCTGAAATTATTCTTGCCATAAATGTTTAGCGGGCCCTAATGTAAGATAAATCCCGTTTTAAAGAAGAATCTTTGAGTAACTCCATTGCTGCAGTTATGGGTGCAGCATCCTCCGGTATATTTTCAACCACCTTCTGGACAGCTGAGAGATGCGTACTATAGTATTCTGCTGCTATCAGCCACGTGCTCCAGCGGGTGACAACAGGCTCTGGCGGCAATGGGACATCTGGAAGCTGTTCTTTGAATGCCTGTATTCTTGATGGTGCCTTAACAAAAATTTTCTTCAGCATAGATATTACTTTATTTACTTCAGGAAATTGTAGCCTTACTTGCTCTGCTATGCGGTTGATCCCATGCACTACACAAGTTACGTGCAGCATCAATGGGTAGAATACTTTTAATAGTTGAAACGCTGCTATCATATATGCAGCACCATCAGTGACGGCCAGAAGCACCTTATTCTCATCCACTCCGTTTGGGTATAGCACCTTAAGCCCATTGTTCACAAACTGTGCTGTTGTTTGTTGGTTAGTTTTTGCATGCTGTTTTGAGTAAATCAAATGAGCCCTGGATGGAGCATCTGGATCTAGCTTGCCAATAATCAGGTTTGCAATGTAACGGCCAAGACTGTCAGTAGTTTCATCCATAGAAATCCATATACAAGATTCTCCAACATCTTCTCGGATTGTGTGCAATGCAGCATTGTAAGCTGAATCCACATAATTCTTACGTAAAGTTGACTCTGCAGGAATAGACTGATAGCAGTACTTCTCAAGAAAACCTCTGAAAATAGGGTTTTCTAGATTCCGAAAGGGGATGTTTGCTGCCACAAGTGCATGACACAAATCACTGCAGAACTTGTTTTTTTTTCGGAGGTTTCACCAGATTTATTGGTTAAAAGAGTTTGCTTCAATTTTGACTTTCGTTCAACATCAGCTTTATGTGCGATTGCATCTGCATGCTGAGTTAAGTGAGATTTCTTAACACTCGAAACCTAATACAAGAGAAAAGCGAAATGCAGTTTAGAATCGCATATAACGAGTATTTCGTATTACTAAAGGATAGCGATAAAAAGAATCCTAAGTGACAGGAAAATAAGATGTCTAAGAAAAACATCAACTAACCTCCTTGTTGCATGCTTGGCAGAAAATAATTTTCCCATCTGTTGTATAATGCGTAAAATCTTGCAGCCACTGCCTTATGTGAGTAGACTTGTAGACTTTGAACTAGCTGTTTTCGGCATGGCGTAGTATTCTCACACAGAAACTAGAATTTATTTTGTACTTAGAACGTCAGTAACACTTAACACGTCGGTCGCTACACAATGTACTGATTTGTTTTCGCGGGGAAAAAGTGAACGATGACCTGTGGTTTTTTTTTTTTTTTTTTTTTTTTTTTTTTTTTTTTTTTTTTTTTTTTCGGGATCAGGGGAGCGGTAGGGGAAGTACCGTACTCGTTGCTGGACATATGGCACCTGACAGGTGGCCGCCCCTTAGGAACAATCGAATGGAATCTACCGATGCTTCTGATGAAAACATCTCACTACTGGCAAATTATTTTCGAACCGGAAAATTCACGTATAATACCTTTCACGAAACAGTAGTTTGATAGGACTGCCTGTAGACAGCAGCGAAGGACAGTAATTTAGCTATAGAGGGCGTCTACGATTAGGCCTAAGATTGTGATTTTTTAATCCATGCTCAGCTTAAGGCCTATGAAACCTTTTCTTTGCGAAAATACACAGCTGACCAGAATCCTGCGAACGAAATATTTTCAAATATAACATTTAGTACTCCCACGTTCGATTCTAATGTGTAACTCAAATCTTTGACCGGTTCCCATTCGCTCACCGAAGTTAAACACAGCCGCGCTCGGCGCGTACTTGGATGGATGGATGGATGGATAGATGACCATTCAACCGTGCCTAGTGCTGTTGGTAGTAAGGCAAGCAAAGGAATTGTAAACAGTCTCTAACGACCTTCGCCTTCGACGAGACGTAAAGCCCTAAGTTTACTTCCTTTTTCTAATCTTTGAAAACACAAGAAGATTAACGAAATAGGTACTTTTTAGGATTTTGGTGCCGAAATAGGCAAAATTAGGTGTCAACGTCGAAATACGTAATTTTAGGTCCTATGGAACTAACGGTATTCAGTTTAGTCAGTCATGAAACGCATATGTACCAACTTATATGCAAATTGGAGCTTAGGAAAAAAAATAGGTTTTAACCTAAAGATCAGTGATCTATTTTTTATATATGAATAATAAAACACCTATAAAGAGTATTTGGTATTAAGAGGGATAGCGATATAAAAAAAATAAAAAAAAGACCGAAGTGTTAGGCAAATACGAAGCATGAGATCATATCAACTAGCCATCTTGCTGGACGCTGGGCAGAAAATATTTTTTTTTCATGTGTAGTATAGTGTGGAAAAACTTGGAGCCACTGTCTTATATGATGACATAGGCACTTTTTAGGATATTAAAGCCGAAATAGGCAAAAATAGGCACTAACGTCGAAATAGGCTTTTTTAGGTCCTATAGAATTAACGCTATTAAGTGTAAATAGTCATGAAACGCACAAGTACAAATTTTTATGCAAATAGGAACTCGGGAACAAAATAGGTTTTTGCCTGAAATCCGCGGTCTAGTGATTACATTTTCACGCCATTTGGGTGCATAGATCCTGAGAAATCAGTACCTAGAACAACCACCTCTGGCCGTAATAACGGCCTTGCTACGCCTGGGTATTGAGCCAAACAGAGCTTGGATGGCGTGTACAGGTACAGCTGCCCATGCAGCTTCAACACGATACCACAGATCATCAAGTGTAGTGACTGGCGTATTGTGACGAGCCAGTTGCTCGGCCACCGTTGACTAGACGTTTTCAGTTGGTGAGACATCTGGAGAACGTGCTGGCCAGGGCAGCAGTCGAACATTTTCTGTATCCAGAAAGGCCTGTACAGGACCTGCAACATGCGGTCGTCCTGCATTATCCTCCTGAAATGTTGGGTTTCGCAGGGATCAAATGAAGGGTAGAGCCACGGGTCGTAACACATCTGAAATGTAACGTCCACTGTTCAAAGTGCCGTCAATGCGAACGCGAGGTGACCGAGACGTGTAACCAATGGCACCCCGTACCATCGCGCCGGGTGATACGCCAGTATGGCGATGACGAATACACGCTTCCAATGTGCGTTCACCGCGATGTCGCCAAACACGGATGCGACCATCATGATGCTGTAAACAGAACCTGGATTGATCCGAAAAAATGACGTTTTGCCATTAATGCACCCAGGTTCGTCGTTGAGTACACCGTCGCAGGCGCTCCTGTCTGTGATGCAGCGTCAAGGGAACCGCAGCTATGGTCTCCGAGGTGATAGTCCATGCTGCTGAAAACGTCGTCGAACTGTTCGTGCAGATGGTTGTTGTCTTGCAAACGTCCCCATGTGTTGACTCAGGGATCGAGACGTGGTTGCACGATCCGTTATAGCCATGCGGATAAGATTCCTGCCATCTCGACTGCTAGTGATACGAGGCCGTTTGGATCCAGCACGGCGTTCCGTATTACCCTCCTGAACCCACTGATTCCATATTCTGCTAAAAGTCATTGGATCTCGACCAACGCGAGCAGCAATGTCGCGATACGACAAACCGCAATCGCGATAGGCTACAATCCGACCTTTATCAATGTCGGAAACGTGATGGTACGCATTTCTCCTCCTTACACGAGGCATCACAACAACGTTTCACCAGGCAACGCCGGTCAACTGCTGTTTGTGTATGAGAAATCGGTTGGAAACTTTCCTCATGTGAGAACGTTGTAGGTGTCGCCACCGGCGCCAACCTTGTGTGAATGCTCTGAAAAGCTAATCATTAGCATATCACAGCATCGTCTTCCTGTCGGTTAAATTTCGCGTCTGTAGCACGTTATCTTCGTGGCCGCAGCAATTTTAATGATCGGTAGTGTAAATAACAAGGTATGCAAACACGGACCCATGGAAGAGTTCAAAGATAAAATTATCCCATATTTATATTCGTGGTTAGATGCAGAGGCAAGTATACATCGTTATTGTGTGTTGTTTGATTATCTATAAGATAGAGAACATTGCCGCACTACGTCACTGAAAACAGAATTGTCCTAAAACTGGTTTCTCACATTAGACAGGACTGTTGCCATTCGCTCTTTTATTGAGTCTTAAGAAGTTTAGTATAGCAGTCACTCAATCGAAGGCAGAAATGTAGGAACGGATATCGGAAACATAGATGCCGAAGCATGAACAGCAAATATGACTTCGCAAGCTAACAAGACGAAACAACTTGTGATAGTCTTCTCTGATTTGTAGGTGGATCTTTAACTCAAGTTGACAATATTTCGACCGGCCAGCTGGTCATTATCTTCAGGTGAGACGCTGCTGTTGCTGTGTCTCGTCGAATTGTTCTACATTAATAATGTGTGTGTTATGTTTCCAATTTTGCCATCCTTAAGCTAGTACTCTATAGTTTTTCAGCATACAGGCAGTATCCATTCCAGCCATATCGAGTTACGGTATGATAAAACAATTAGAATCACTACGATATACACTTTTTCTTCAATTGTTGCAAACTAGTTTTTAATTTTTAAAAAAAAATCGGAATATTGCTCGGTGCTTTCTTTCACTAACTGCACTGACAGTGTCATACGTCAAAGAATATTTCTTTCTTTGACGAACGTTTTAAGCTTCGCCGAAGTCTATTCAATCGGATTTATATCTCATCTGTGTGCTGAAAATCACCACACAGTCTGCCCATGGCTTCAACTATGTTATCAGTTTTAAACATTTGGCTTTTTGTCTTACGTAAATACATAAGTCAAACACTGTTGTTTTCTAGTTGACGCGGTAGCGTTCACCTTAGTTTTAGAACAGCCGCTCAGTCATTTCGCGTTTATTCACGGATCAGACTTTATTTTGCTCTTTGTTGTGGTATGAAACATTATTCTTATCAGTGGGGCTCATACTTTTGGGATACAAATTTCGAATTTTTTCGTCGAAATCCAGTTGGAAAAAATTTCATAATTAAATTGTCCACGATGGTCTCCAGGTACTCAACTCGCTTTTATTAATTACCTGTGGCGACCTGCGTTGCGCAGTAGATGAGGCAATGGAATCACAGTCTTGAGAAGCACTGTTCTAATACCGGTCCAGTCATGCAGATGTAGATTTTCCGTAATTCCTCTAAACCGATCGAGTTGAATACTTACATGATCCCATTGAGAAGGACAGGGTCAGTTTCCTTCCCCGTCCTCGTCCATTTTGAGCTTGAGGTGTCTGTCTAATGACTCAGCGTCTACTTCTACACTGATCTATTTCGATTTCAGTAGTGTTTCCGGCGTTGTCGACTTTGACACGAGTTCGACGTAGCCATTTCCGAAATGATATATACCTTGGATTAGAAAAAAATTATTTCTTTAATCTGTAATCACACTTTTGTGTACTGACTACAGGTTTCAATAGTATGTACAATCTTCAGGGCATCGGTTGGCGCACAGGCGTCAAGCTTGCTTTCCCTTGCAGGTGTCTCATAACCCTGTGTTTATTTTCCTTTCCTCACACGCTTTATTGTCGACATAGAAATATCGGCAAAAAGTTATATTATTTCTGTAATCTGTTTTGTCGCTTTTTCTGTTTCATCGTACGTCTTATCGGTAGTGCTGATGATTTCTCAAAACTTCCCGAAAACATTAATCTGTTTCTCGACCGTTTTCAACCGGTTTACATATCTTTATTTCACTGCAGAAAATGAAGCAGGTTCGGATATTTTGACACCATATTCCGAAGGACCACATGGACGCGACCGACACACCCACGGACCCACCCCACCCACGCACCCACCCCACCCACGCACCCACCCCACCCACGGGCCCACCCCACCCCACACGACACACACACACACACACACACACACACACACACACACACACAGAGAGAGAGAGAGAGAGAGAGAGAGAGAGAGAGAGAGAGAGAGAGAGAGAGAGAGAGGGGGGGGGGGATCTACAAAATGTCCTGTTTTGTACTCTATGATGACAGTTTTCCTGCTCAATCCTGCTCAAAATGATAGTGGAAAAAGAGGTCATAATCTGTTGTGCACTACCTACAAATTATTATAATTGTTAAAATTCCAAGAGTATTTAACACAAAGAAGGATAGTCTTCTGCTGTAGACACAACTGGTTCAAATGGCTCTGAGCACTATGGGACTTAACTTCTGTGGTCATCAGTCCCCTACAACTTAGAACTACTTAAACCTAACTAACCTAAGGACATCACACACATCCATGCCCGAGGCAGGATTCGAACCTGCGACCGTAGCAGTCCCGCGGTTCCGGACTGCGCGCCTAGAACCACTAGACCACCGCGGCCGGCTGTAGACACAACTAATAAAATCCAAGCAAGACCTAGCTCAGCGTTTCTTTTACGGTCAGCCAAGGATTCTTCTTCCGATTCCTCGGTTTCCGTAATGCCGCCTAGAAGTGTTAGTCCACATCACTGTCTTCTGTACACACAACATGATCTTCAGGAAAACTTCCTCTTTACTATATTCCCCTGTCTGTGTCTTTATCAGCTTCTTCGAGCAAATCACCCAGTACTTTAGTATCAAAATCAAACTCAGCACCATGCATACAGTTCTAATTTGAATAGCAGAAGAAGATATTAGCACTGAAGAGGCACTCGTGGTATAAACTAACACTCTTCTAACCGTGACTGCTTGATAATTCACTTAATTCACCACACTAAGACAAATTCTAAGCGACAAACAAATATCCCGACTATTAGAAAACACGCACACCGTTACTAACCAATCGCAACTGTTACGACAAGAGCACCAGTGTCAGCAAACCGCGGGAGTCAGACAGTAAATAACTGAGCCGCTCTTAACAACATTGTTTGCCATGAAGATACTCAAAGAGCACGCGTCACTCGTGTGTCCGGATTGGCGGGAACCGAGAAGAGATACCAACCGCAAACATAAATTTTACGAAGGTTTAGTCATCTAGGGGTAACAAAAAACCCAAGCACTTGCAAAATAGTAGTATGTGTCGCTGACATTCGCGTTAGACACATTACAGCCGCGCGGGATTGGCCGAGCTGTCTAGGGCGCTGCAGTCCTGGACTGTGCGGCTGGTCCCGGCGGAGGTTTGAGTCCTCCCTCAGGCATGGGTGTGTGTGTTTGTCCTAAGGATAATTTAGGTTAAGTAGTGTGTAAGCTTAGGGACTGATGACCTTAGCAGTTAAGTCCCATAAGATTTCACACACACTTGAACGTTTTTGGAACACATTACATACATAAAACATCAGCAGAGCGTACTTCTAGTAATGGTACAACGCCCAGTGGATCAGGACTGCTTCCGATGTGCAATCATCGAGGATGTTTTTATTCATATTAAAGTAGAACTTAACGCCGAATAGAGTACAGTAGTGGAACAAAGCTGAGATTTTTGTACTGGAAATTAGTTCAGTAAGGGGGAAATGACTTTGAGAGCCGTCGCTCTTACTTTATATCACACAGTCTCTGCCAGACTGACAATCAACTCACCCCCCAGGCTGTGGCTAAGCCATGTCTCCGCAATATCCTTTCTTTCAGGAGTGCTAGTTCTGCAAGGTTCGCAGGAGAGCTTCTGTAAAGTTTGGAAGGTGGAAGGCGAGGTACTGGCGGAAGTAAAGCTGTGAGGACGGGGCGTGACTCGTGCTTGGGTAGCTCAGTTGGTAGAGCATTTGCCCGCGAAAGGCAAAGGTCCTGAGTTCGAGTCTCGGTCCGGCACACAGTTTTAATCTGCCAGGAAGTTTCGTATCAGCGCACACTCTGCTGCAGAGTGAAAATGGCATTCGGGAATCAACTATTTGTTCGGAGCCTACCTTGTGAAAAGTGAACTTTCTGAAATCCGAAGTAGCCAGTTACCAGATGGTCATAAATATTTTCAACAATACTGCGAAACAAGGTAGAAGCAACACTTCATAGTCATTTAGGAGAATATCAGAGTGGATTTAGAAAGGGCACATTTTACACAGAACAGATTTTCAACCTAAAGTCCATAATCCGTCACAGACTTACAAACTCTATAAAGACATAGTTGTAACATTTTTAGATTGTAAAAAGGCATTTGATTTGGTTGATACGGAAACACTAGGTAAAGTGATCGGAGAATTTGGCATTAAATATGAACTAGCAAACCTTATTCATAAAAGGCTCACAGACACCAAATCAAAAGTAAAGTTTCGGGGTGAAATATCTAAGGCATTCAAAATAAAAACGGGTGTAAGTCAAGGTGACGGCCTGTCTCCACTTCTCTTCAACTGCGACCTAGAGAAAAACGTAAGAGAATGGAAACAAAAACTAATAGAACATAAGATGTCATCAATAAGAGATGTCTAGCATTTTCGGATGATATTGCCATTCTTTCTGAAAAGGTAACAAATTCAGAAATACAAATCAGTCTTTCAGAAGAAATAGGCAACAAAGCAAGTTAAAGACTTTCTGAAGAAAAAAAATTGACGAACGTAAAAAATGCTCCGGAAATTCTAGCAACAGATATTGGACAGATAAGGAGGGTAATAAATTTAAATATTTTGGAGACATAATTAAAGACACTGGCTTAGAAAAATTCGCTGCGGAAGAAAGAGTGCGCTAAATGGAGAGAGCATGTGGGATGACCAGGAAAATTTACAATAAAAGGTTCTCTGTCTAAAAATTTGAAAATACAGCACTACAACACAGTAGTAAAACCAGAATGTCGTTATGCGAGTCAATATTTAGTATTGAATTACGAATTACACAAACTTGAAGTCCTAGAAAGAAGAATCATTCGAAAAATACTCCGCTACTAAATACAGAGGTATGGAAGCTAAGAAGTAATTAAATAGTACATCGTAACATAGGAAACCTAACTGAAATGCTATAGAAGAGTACTATTTTTTAACATTAATACAGAATGAACGGCGACAGGTTAACCAAACGTATATTTAAATATCTTTGGGAAAAGAAATCAACAATAGCCTGGATTCAAGAAGTTAGGAAAGATTTGGAAAGAAACAACATAAGTGAAAAAATGCAACAGAAAGAGAGATTTTTAAGAAGAAAGTGTTGAGACTGGAACGATTCCGAAGCAGGAAGGAGAAGACCGGGTCAGATTGGTCTGTGGAGAGAAAAAGGATACGTAGTGAGAAGATGAAAGAATACTGGAGGAGGAAGAAAGAACAACAAAGGAGGAAGCACTGAAATTGGCGCGTGGTCCTTAGGTGACGCAAACGGAAAAAAAGTTGTAGTAAGAATCTGTCGACACAAACCTTGTGCAGGTGCGGTAGTTTAGAACTGTTTCGTGTTTAAAACAGGGAATGCATGCTACGTGAACCAGGAAGAGCTGCGATGTAGGCTCACGGTGCTTATCTTGAGAGATCCTCTTTGTCCTTAGGACTTGGATCTGTGGGTTGGGGGGGAGGCAGCTGCGGAAAACTCCATAGCTACCTGCGCCCGTCCCTCCTACAGCCGCACCGATCGTCCACATCGTAGCGAGGTAGGCCTCTGCAGGACTGCATAGCTTCACACCAGCTGCATATTCTGGTCAGTAAAAGGTACCAGAGGATGTTTTCAGTGTGCCATATACTAGAACTGGGAAATGAGAGTGAACGTCTCGAGAGACACTCCACAACTTATCGATGCAGTTCTCGTAAAGCATGCCTCATGAGACTCGGTAATGTAAACACGGTTCTGACGTCACCATTGCTGGCACTCTTTGAGTATGAGGACAATAGGCTTGGGCACTCGCGGAATGGACTGAAAGGCTTATTAGTCAACGGAGGTGTGGCCCTCTGTTCACAGCGAATAGCGTTCGTGCAATCTGGTAGACCTGTAACACCAAACAACACAAGAGAAATCGGTCATTTCACTTCACATGTACCATTCGTTTGCTGCAACAGCTGTACTAAGCGCAATACTTGTAGTGCATATTGGTGGTACCGAAGAGGAAATAATGTACTTGAGGCTATATCACGTGAGTTCCAGAAAAAAAGTGCAACGCCGTATTTGTTCCAAGTATACTATTTGAGAAGGCCCAAATAAGAGTTACACGATTTGCCATTTGAAGAACCATACAATAATTCACTGTGGTCAAGCATCAAGCTTCTCTTCTTTGTAGGTCACTAGTGCAGGAGTAACGTTTTTACATATCTAGATACTTCGGCGTTGCAGATTGTTTAAGGGGAGGAATCGCAGTGTCAGTAAGAGCAAGCGCCGTAGATTGAAGATGCTGTAGTATATATTTTACATATGAAATACGCTATTAATGATACACTGCGTAAAATGGAATAAACCTGTAATCGGTCTCCCATTTTGGAAGCAGAACAAGTATTCGAAAACGTACGTGTTTCTTTTTTTTTCTTTTAATAATTCGTGTGGTCAAGTTGTTGTATTAACATCGATTGGATGCGTCTGGAAACTTATAAAATGTGTTGTGACACGAAGTCATTGGGGATGAATTACTGCGATGGTATGAGCATACAGACGAGGCAGAAATTTTCAAATTGTCTATTATTTACAGAAGTAGGAGAGGAAACTTGAAAAAACACGCAGAGCGTAAATTGTATCACACTAGTCACTAAGTGTTAGTATTGTTTCTTCTCCATAAGTACTCTGCGAAGGGATTTATTAATTTGTTCCGCCAGTTTCGATGTCTTCGCTACCGATATTTTGGTCCAGGCTTCTGGGAGTGACTTCATCATGTCGCTTTTATTTTCGGTGTCATTACTTGTAGTGCGTGGGTGCAAGATGCTCGACAAATTTTCAGCATACTTAAATCTGGGGACTGGAGTGTCTGCATGTGCATGCCCCAAAAGGAGCGATGTACAGGAACCACATTCTGTTTGTGGCGGTTGCGTGGCACCACTGTGTCGCGCTGAAAGGTACAATTGTTTTTCAGACACATCTGTACTCCAGAACCCACCATACGGTGTGTGGCTGGAGGTACTCACTCGGCACTGTTTCAAATACAAACCTAATTTCTTCGCGCACATGGATAATTACCTTCAGTATAACATTTCATGTTGCCCATCGTTACGTCAGCGGAATGCAGGTGTCCGAATCCAGCTCCCCTCCTGTTACGCAGTGACTCACCTGTGTACTTTATGGCTGCAAATACTGTATATATTCGTGATGCAGCTCTGTATGTGCCAAGTGTAAAGCTAGAAATAAAAGGGATATCAACGAATTAAATAACATCTCTGACACAGAAAAAAAATTGTCGTTTACAAAAATCTGAGTAAACTGTTCTTTTATTTTATTCGGTCTTACTGGCCATAGAGCAAAAAATTCTGTTCATCTTTGCGTTGTAAATCTCCCACTAGGGATTAATGAGTTTTTGAGTAAAGGTTAGAACAAGTACACGTAATAGACTAATTCAGTATAATAGTAAATACATTTTATTCGAAGAAAAACAATAAAATGTTTGTTTCTGAATACGATTCAAAGTGGGTTTAGTTCATTGTGATTTCTTTTTGTAAATTAATTATTTGAGTGTTAATCTAGAGCAGATGTTCTGGATTATGAATAGATAATGCAGCCTTTTCATGCCACGAGTCTATACGCGCAACTGCTACGCGTGACTGTTCTGCACGCGGAACGCGGCTTGCTTAACTCGATAACTGAATCCTAGAGAGTAGTTCTGGATTTGCATACATGGTAAAGAGAGTCAGCAAAACACTTATATCGCTGTATTACTAACGCGCACTACACGTGAACTCCGCACTGGGGAACTGTGTACCCCAACATCAAAATAATTATTGAATCGGTGAGTTGGGAAAGGGGTCACGTCCACTTTTTTTTTCCCAAATTACGTTTAGCGGCGATAACTGATCTTGGCACCTGTATGCATCGTTTGTTGTAACAAGGGGTCATATTCCATCAACAGAAGTGCTCGTTAAAGGGATATTGAGGTAGAGGAGGAGCCATGTCCAGATAAATAAGCGCGTGGTGGATTTCATCCCGTGAAAAAGAAGAAACTAGATGATGTAAAGAAAATTCTACAACACATACACGTGACGAGCAGAAACCATTTGTAACAGAATCTGCCAGTGGCCAGCTAAGGATGGACAGTATAATTTAATTGTGGTTGTATTTTGAGTACATGACGAACAAACCTGCATGCTCATAACAGTTTTTTGTTGCTATAATGAATCTGATTAATGTAAACTCACATATCACAATGCTTCTGCTGAAAAAGAACGCTAACTGCCTAATCAACGTCATCAGGTTCGAAACAGGGTCATCTCTAGGACATTGAAATTGGATTATTGATCACCCTGCATCTTTGCAACCCCACGACACCATGCTTAAACCCGTTTCGTAGTAAAGCAGTTTCATGTCTCTCATGAAAAATTTACTTTCTGGGGCATGATGACCCCTTTTCCAACTCACAGATTTAATTAAATTCACTATTCCAATGGTGGAAATCCATGTTTTATTGCTATGAAGTTATTGATAACAATCCAGTGAAGAGTGAAATCAGTTTATAGTTGATACTGTACAATCAGAACATAAAGACGCTTTATATGTGTTGCAGATAAATCTGTTGTAACTTTATCGTTGCTATCTCTCGTACTCACCGGGACAAACACAAAAGCGTCCTGCTCTAGTATTATTCTCTTTTGGGATGGTTTATAGGGGTATAGAATGAGGTTCTTTTCCCAAAAATCACACCCTCTTCAATATAATCTCATCCTCTTCAACATAATCGTCACTGCACTCATCTTCATCTATTTCACTGCTTCCATATTTGTCACCTCTTTTAGCATCATTTTCATATTATTAGTAAAATATCCTGAGATTATCTTCGTCCCATGGTTTTTTCTTCGCCATTTGCAGCAAATCTCATTCATAAATAAAGAAAATCTGATGCCTATTGGACTTGTATTATTTATAATTATTGGGCCAACTATTCCTGGAACACTTAACACAGTTCAGTTTTATATCCCTATATAAACTTCATAAAGATAGATATGTGGAAGGAAATACTTGCAATGATACAATACTGGAGTACGGGGCGATCCAACATTGCTGCTAGTGAAAAACGCAACCACTTCATCCAAGTTTCGATCTGCTATTGGGTAGGTCTCTACGTACCCAAACATTAACTCGAATCTCAGATAATAAAGAGTTGCCATCTCGTAGAAATACTTGGTGGTTATAACTAAACTTTCGCTGTCTGAGCCAGTGTAGACGAAACACTATTTGCCACTACCTGTTACCCACGGCTGCGCTCGCGTACAGTACTGTTATGATGAGGTTTTTAACATAGTTCATGTTCACTGACGTGAAAAACGATGTTCCATGCCGTACTTCACGCTCTGAAGGGTTGATTTTATTTATTTACTTACTTTCTACAGTAGCCTCCTTCCTCAACGTCGAGTTATCCCTATACCGAATTTCATCGAAATCGGTTCTGCAGCTAGTCGTGACAACGTAACAGACATTTACTTTCGTATTTAATGATATTAATGTGGAAATATCGATTAAACACGTTGAGGATTGTATAAGCATTACATTCATTATGCAGAATGCTATTCGGCCTACGTAGAACAATCAATAAAAGCATTTCACAAGTATGGTACAGCTCAAACGTCAAAGGGTAAACAGCTTTTTCGAAGACTAAATATGATTTCCCATCCCGCGTTAATACTTTAAATTACGGTGTTTTTCCCGTGATCCGCTTTTGATGAAATAAAGCCTATACTTTGCCTCAAGCTACGCTCAAGTTACCTGTGGAAACCCCATGAAAATTGGTGTAGTATTTTGGCGATTAGCGTGTTCATGCAGAGAGACACCACGGTTTGGCTACTTAATGTTAGTATAGCTTAGCTATACGCCCGTCTTTCGCAACAGAAGTTGAGGAATGGCCTTTGAATACCGTCGCTTTTTGGGGCTTCTTACTTCAGTGGGTGAGAACGGAACCCATGTAGGATCACTTTGTCAATAAATTCGTTTTTTCTAACCAAGAAGCCAAATATAAATGAAACCTAAGGAAAGAAGCAAAGCAATTGCGTTAAGTTTTTAATACTCAAAGCAAAATTAATAAAATACGTATATCCTTGCGAAATAAATTCTATGTTAGTTTGTTTTCGTAAATATAAGAATTGCGGCCGTTAAATCTGTCACTGACGTTAACTTCCGTAAATATTTCTGTCGCTGAGATAAAAACCTAACAGCACTACTAGTTGATTCGTTGTTGTATTATACCGTCACTAAGATAAACGTACGAACAACTAGACTGAGCAGACTCCTGAAACTTCAAATTATGATATCTTTTTTAATCCAATTTTGATGAAATATAGCCTATACGTTACCCCAAACTACGCTGACGTTACTTGAGAAAGCCTATGAAAATTCTTCTAGCAGTTTCGGTGATTAATGTATTCAAATAAACAGACACGCCAGTTTTACAGTTTTGTTATTGGTATAGATATGGGTACCCAACTTCATAGAAATGATGTTCAGACTGTGCGCTACAGGATTTGCGTTGTTGGTATCATTAGTGTCATGACTTGCCATTAGGATCCGTTAACTGGTACTGCAACGGAGGGGTGAAACACAAGCATAAGTCTGCATTACAGTTGCAGACAGTCAACATAGATCTGGACAAGATGAGCAGGGCTTTATTCGTAAAGCTGTTTTATCAAAACAACAGCAATAGTGCAGCTGCTCTTCGCGAGCATCGGCGCATTAAAGGAATACGGAGAGGTAATCTTTCAGTACCGGGGTTGAATAACATGATTCGTAAGCCCGCGGCCAAGTGCGCCACAAATAATAGTTGAAGCAGCTGTTACCATGGCAGAGAATGCTGGACGCAATGTGCGATCTTCAAGCAGTGCAAGAGCTGTGTCACTACAGCTGGACATTCCATGGTCCACCGTTCGAAAGGACTGCGAACAATTGTGAAATGGTATCCGTACAAACTTTTAGGTTGGCGTGAATGCAGATGGTCGTCACACTGAGCAACGTTTGTAACCTGGAACGTAAACATGGTATACAGTTAACAAATGTTACATTCTCATGTGGAAATTAAAAGCCGCGCGGGATTAGTCGAGCGGTCTAGGGCGCTGCACTCATGGTCTGTGCGGTTGATCCCGTCGGAGGTTCGAGTCCTCCCTCGGGCTTGTGTGTGTGTGTGTGTGTGTGTGTGTGTGTGTGTGTGTGTGTGTGTGTGTTCTTAGGATAATTTAGGTTAAGTAGTGTGTAAGCTTAGGGACTGATGACCTTAGCAGTTAAGTCCCATAAGATTTCACACACATTTGAACATTTTTGAAATTAAAATGTTTCTTTCAATGATCTATTTTTTATTTCTCACCTGCGTGTCCTTACAAATTTTCCACAGTTTCATTTTTCTACGATCACTCGTTATCCACGGGCGCCCTGTCAAGTAGCGAAAGCTTTATAATAATTACCCTCTATTTAAAACAAAAATAAGTGATGAATACAGTACCCCACGATAGTATTCCAGGGCTAGAGATGCATTACGAGTTTATCGAGAATTTGGCTATTTTTCTCTAGCGAGACAATTTCTCATCGCTACGATATACATCAGGAAGGGAGGAGTGGGGGAACGAGGTCGGCGGAGGATTTCATTATTGTATTTACCGTTTTCTTCCCCATTCTGGAGTCCGCAGTACGTGGTCTACTGCCTAGCGTTGCTGCTTCTGGATCACAGGGTCCCGGGTTCGATTCCCGGCAGGGTTGGGGATTTTCTCTGCTTGGGGACTGGATGTTTGTGTTGTCATCATCATCATCATCATCATCATTCGTGATAGTGGCTAGATTGGACTGTGTAAAAAAAATTGAACTATGTAAAAATTGTGACTTTGTACGGGTGCTGATGACAGCGCAATTGAGCGCCCCACAAACCAAACATCATCATTCCCCAGTCTGGTAAAATATTTATAATTTCCAGAGTTTTCATCGATTTTGAGGCCAAATAATATTACACAAGGTGCGTCATTGCCAACGCAGTAAGAGCTAACGTTACGACGGTTAAGTAACGTGGTTTCAAATGATTGCCGAAGAATAAAGTCAGAATCGCCTTACACAGCAAAAGAGTATCACGGAGTTTGAAGTCGATGTCCAGATCCAGAAAGCGAGGTAGCGGTATTTAAGAAACGGCGTATAGAGGCTTCAGTAACGGGATACCAAGTGATGTTACAAGTGGCGGCGCTTATTGCCCTCCGCTGATGGCAGCCTAATACTCAATAAGTATCCCACCTACCCACACAACGTCCTACCCTTGTTGTTTGCCATCCATCCTCCCTCCTCTCCCACCCTGAGCAAGACCTGACTATTATGTTGGGCGATTTTTTACGGAACTCAGGGGAATCGCATGCCTGCTCCGACTCTAGCGCGCAGCATACGGCATAGAACAATCGGCGCACTGCTCCAGCATCGAGCTAGCACTGTGGAGCAGGGCTGTCGCACATGGTACGTGTTCATTACTGACTACCGAGTATCCCACGGGACTCGGATGAACCGTTTCGTTACTTCCCAAAGTGTTTCGCTACTCAGTCGTCTTTCTCGCACGTTAGTACCAATATGGTTCTCCCAATTTCTTATTGTCAGTGGAGCGTAATCCTCCTAATTTCTTCTCGCACCCTAAGGTGTCTGGCACACGACAAATGGTCCACTTTTCGGTTGCCCACAGCGTTAAAGGTTTTTTTACAGTGCTACGCCAATTGGTGGGGACTCAGCTGCCGCCGTCTGGCGACATTGTTAGTTATATATTACTCATCGCTACGATATACCCCAGGAAGGGAGGTGTGTGTGTGTGTGTGTGTGTGTGTGTGTGTGTGTGTGTGTGTGTGTGTGTTTAACAGCAGTGGTCGCAGTCAGACGATTGTGTATGTGCGTTCCTACATGGCATAGAACGTCGATATTGAGCTGAACCTGAAAGCTTTATCTATATGTGTAGTTTGGCGGCGCTAGCCGTGTGTTCGATTCCAACATTAAAGGGAGCGAGAGTTTCACTGCTTAGCAAGGGCGCACCTTAATTCGTTGGGAGCCGTGTAGTCACGCTCCACTTCCTGCTAGTTCGCTCGGAAGTTCTGGCTGTTCCGCGGAAATTCGTCTTAGAGGTCGCAACGTAGTTAGCAGCCAGCGCTGGCCGCTTCTCCTTGTGGTACCGGTTCGAGGTGACGACGGGTTGGGTCCACAACTTACTAATCCAATTTGATGCGTAAAGGACTTCAGTGTCCTCCGTTGTAGCGGAGTCGCTCCGTGTTGTTTCCCTCTCTTAACCCACTCGTAGATTAACAAGTCTAAGTTCATCATTGACTTTTAACAGCCATCATTTTAGTTTAGTTAGAGTTACGCAGATATTGTGTTTCATGAACTTTGTACTTAGAGCAAGAAAGCGTGGAAAGAATGATGTGCAGATGCCTTCTTAGAAAGTGCAGTAATTGTAGCTGTTTTTCTCCTCGTTAGAATGCTACTACGAATCCTGTTTTCACTGCAGCGCTCTTCCCATTCTGTGACGCAGAGGAAACCGTTTTAAAAGTTGTTACCGAACTGGACACATAGCGAGGTGGTGTTAAATCACTGGACTCCTGTTGAAGGACAGTAATGTTCCAATCCACACTCTGCCCTGGCTTAGGATTTCACAACCGACACCTTCTCAGACCAGTGCCCTATTGAGCAGAAGCTAGGCCTACGATGACCGCTTTAGGAGTATTCCAGGGAAGTGTGATAGGATCGCTCTTGTTCTCCATATACATAAATGATCTGGTGGGCTGGATGAACGTTTGCTAATGAAGCTGTAGTGTACTGGAAAGTGTCATCGTTGATTGACTGTAGGAGGATACGGGACGACGTGGACAGAATTTCTTTTTGGTATAATGGATGGTAGCTAACTTCAAATTTGGAAAAATACAAGTAAATGCAAATGCGCATGACAAACAATCCTGTAATGTTTGAATACAGCATTAGTGGTGTGCTGCTTGACACAGTTACGTCAGTTAAATATCTAGGTATAAAGTTGTAAAGCTATATGAAATAGAACGAGAGGAAAGGGCGGTAACAGGGAAGCCAAATGGTTGGCTTTGATTTATTCGGAGTTTAGGAACGTGTAGCGTATCTGTAAAGGACACCGCGTATAAAACATTTGTGCGATCCATTCATGAGCAATGCTAGAGCGTTTGTGATTCCCGCTGCTCAGATTAAAAAAAGACATCGAAGCAATTTACAGGCATACTGCTCGATTTGCTACCGGTAGATTCGATGTTACGCAAATGAGTGAACTCAAATGGGAGCCCCTGGAGGGAAGAAGAGGTTGTTTTCGAGTAACACTATTAAGAAAATTATGAGAACCACTATTGCGGCTGGCTACAGAAAAATCCTACTGTCACCAACCTACATCTCGCGAAGACAAGACGAGAGAAATCAGGGCTCGTACGGAAGCATGTAGATAGTCGATTTAAGAGTGGAAGGGGAAAGAATGTGACTCGTCGTGGTACAAGGTACCCCGTATCATGCCCCACATGGTAGCGTGCTGAGTATGTGTGTAGATATAGATGTTGACAGGATATTACACTGTAACCCATCTGTCAACTGCAGGTACCTCAAAGTATGACGGCTTATGTTTTTTTTTTTTTTTTTTTTTTTTTTTTTTTTTTTTTTTTTTTTTTTTAAAGCAACATTAAGAAACTAAATTTTGACATTGCAATGTTCTCATTCTTTTGTCTGCTTTCGCAAAGTTAAGTGTTTCTGTAATACATGTATCCTTTATTTCACTCTTTCTTCCCCCTTCTCGCCATGCTAGGCGACTGAGTGGTTAAGGAGATCATCTTCTGCAGGAGGATGCTTCAGATCCCCGCCTGACCACCGTGATGTTCCTTCCATGCGCTTTCCCTAAATCATTTCAGGTGAATGTTTTCATTTGGATGGTTAATGCCGACTACGCCAGCCGTTTTTGCCTTGCTGAGCTTAAGCTGTGTCTTTCATGATCTCCAGGACTACTGGCCGATGATAGAATTCCAATTTTTTTCGTGGTGTTATGATGTCTGGTAATGAACCGAAGAATGATGCCACATCTGGTGTATTGCACAAGAAATTTCAGCCGAAGGTGTTTGTGACATTTTGTGGGAATAAAGCTACTTTTACCTGCTAAGTATTTTTTCACGGAACGAATGCAGCCGGCCGGTGTGGCCGTGCGGTTCTAAGCGCTTCAGTTTGTAACCGCGTGACCGCTACGGTCGCAGGTTCGAATCATCCTGCCTCGGGCATGGATGTGTGTGATGTCCTTAGGTTAGTTAGGTTTAAGTAGTTCTAAGTTCTAGGGGACTGATGACCTCAGAAGTTAAGTCCCATAGTGCTCAGAGCCATTTGAACCATTTGAACGAATGCATTGAATTTCTGTTTGGTCGTCCCGCTGGTGGATGGTAAAGATTGGGTGGGTGCACTCTCAGACGAAAGTAAAAAAAAAAGGTAGTAAAAAGAAAACACCGCGAAGGAAATTCCCGGATGAGGCGAAAGTCGGTAGATGGGATTTACACGCACAGCCAAACAAATGACAAATGATTACAATTTCAGAAAAAAAGTGGATGATTTATTCAAGAGAGAGAGCTTCACAAATTAAGTCAATAACGCGTTGGTCCACCTGTGTCACTTAAGCGAGCAGTTATTCGCCTTGGCATTGATTGATAGTTGTTGGATGTCCTCCTGCAGAATATCGTTCCAAATTCTGTCTGACTGGCGCGGTAGATCGTCAAAATCTCGAGATGAGTGGAGGGCCCTGTCCATAATGCTCCAAACGTTCTCAATTTGGGAGGGATCCGGCGACCTTGCTGCCAAGGTAGGATCTGACAAGCAGAAAGACAAACAGTCGAAACTCTCGCCGTGTGCGGTTGGGCATTATCTCGCTGAAGTGTAACATCAGGCTGGCTTGCCAAGAAGGGCAATAAAACGGACGTGGAATATCGTCGACATACCGTTGTGCTGTAAGGATGCCGCGGATGAGAACCAAAAAGGTACTGCTGTTAAATGAAATGGCACCTCAGACCAACAGTCTTGGATTTCGAGCTGTGTGGCGGGCGACAGTCAGGTTCGTATCCTACCGGGTCACTGACTGGAGTAGAATTGTCTTCAGCGACAAGCCCCGCTTCGAACTGAGCCTCCATGATCAACGAAGACGTTTCTGGAAACGCCCGGAGAAAGCGATGGGACACCAAACTGACTAGCCCGCCATACGGTCCGACAACCAGGAGTGATGGTCTGGGATGCCATCGCATTTTATAGCAGAACCCCTTTGGTTGTCATACGCGGCATCCTTACAGCACAACGATATGTGCCCTTCATGGCAAGTCATCCTGGGCTTACGTTTCAACAAGATAATGCCCATCCGCACACGGCGAGAGTTTATACTGCTTGTTTTCGTGCTTGCTAAACCCTACCTTGGCAGCAAGGTCGCGGGATCCTTCCCCAGTTGAGAATATTTGGAGCATTATGGGAAGGACCCCACAATCATCTCGGGATTTTGACGAGCTGACGCGCTAGTTGGACAGAATTTGGCACGATATCCCACAGAAGGACATCCAAGAACTCTGTCAAAGCCAAGGCGAATAACTGCTCGCATAAGTGACAGAGGTGGACCAACGCCTTATTGACTTAATTTGTGATGCTTTTTCTCTTGAATAAATCATCTACTTTTTCTGAAATAGTAATCATTTGTTTGGCTGTACATGTACATTACATCTACCAATTTCCGTCCCATTCGAATAATTCCTTCGTGGTGTGATTTTTTTATTGTCGTAGAATTTAATAACTTCCTTTACTTGATTTCCAAATGCAGATCTATAACAATGTACAATAGAAGTTCGTAAGATAGGCCGAGTCCGATATCCACTATAGTAACAAGGGCTGAGTGAGTGACAACGCTTCGACTAGACAGACCAACAAATACAGTTGAGGTCGGTGCGGCGTCCTTTAACCCGTGAGAACTCATGCCTTTCAAAGTTACGCGCTCGGTCGCGCCTCAAGCATTTTGCTCACATTCAGAAAGCACTCTGAAAATGTACCTAATATGTGTAAATTACTATGGTTTTCGTTATTCTATAAGAAAACACTCGTATTTTACAATTTAAAATATTTATTGTCTGTACAAAACATATATATATTGTTGGCCATAATCTTAGGACAATTAAAATCGCGTCTTCTAAGGCACTAATAAAAAAATTTGAAAAACGAAACAAGTATTTCTTATTATTTAACTTTTGTGACTTAATCATTGTGTGTATCTGAGCTTTGCCCACATCACATAATGCTGCAGAATGTTCATTACACAAAAGTTTTTGTCGATAAATATACGCATTTTTTGTCTTCCTATTTTTGTGTGTTGGACAGACTTGAGATCTACCACGGGGTTTTTCAGCATCTGAAACTTCAGTTTCATTGGTGAGCGTTTTATAACTTGCTGTAGAGAATAAGTCAAGTTTTGGATTGTACTTCTGTGCACAAGATCTAACTACACCAAAATTCTGTCTTCTTAGCGATCCATCTATAAAAATACAAAACAATTTTAGTTTACTCGTTTCATATATGCTTAGCCAAGGTAAATAATAAACAAACACAATAAACCAAGAGTAATACACAGAAAACGACATTTTACAAAATACGAATGGCGAAATACACTGAAGCGCCAAAGAAACTGGTATAGGCATGGGTATTCAAATGGAGAGATACGTAAACAGGCAGAATACCACACTACGGTCGGCCACGCCTATATGAGACAAGTGTTTGCCGCAGTTGTTAGATTGGTTACTGCTTCTACAGGTTATCAAGATTTAAGTGAATTTGAACATGGTGTTATAGTCGGCGCACGAGCGATGGGACACAGCATCTCCGAGGTAGCGATGAAGTGGGGATTTTCCTGGATGACCATTTCACGAGTGTATTGTGAATATCAGGAATCTGGTAAAACATCAAATCTCCGACATCGCAGCGGCCGAAAAAAGATCCTGCCAGAACGGGACCAACGACGACTGAAGAGAATCTTTCAACGTGACAGAAGTGCAACCCTTCGGCAGATAGCTGCAGATTTCAATGCTGGGCCATCAGCAAGTGTCAGCCTGCGGATAATTCAACGAAACATCATCGACATGGGATTTCGGAGCCGAAGGTCCACTCGTAGACTCGTGATGATTGCACGACACAAAGCTTTACGCCTCGCCTGAGCCCGTCAACACCGACTTTGGACTGTTGATGACTGTAAACATGTTGCCTGGTCGGACTAGTCTCGTTTCAGATTGTATCGAGCGGATGGACGCATGCGGGTATGGAGACAACGTCGTGAATCCATGGACCCTGCATGTCAGTAGAGGACCGTTCAAGGTGGTGGACACTCTGTAATGGTGTGGGGCGTGTGCAGTTGGAGTGATATGGGACCCCTGATACGTCTAGATACGACTCTGACAGTTAACACGCACGTAACCATCCTGTCTGATCACCAGCATCCATTCATGTCCATTGTGCATTCCGATGGGCTTGGGCAATTCCAACAGGACAATGCGACACCCCTCACGTCCAGAATTGTACAGAGGTGCTCCAGGAACACTTTTCTGAATTTAAACACTTCCGCTGGCCAACAAACTCCCGAGACATGAACATTATTGAGCGTATCAGGGATGCCTTGCAACGTGCTCTTCAGAAGATATCTCCAAACTGTCGTACTCTTGCGGATTTACGGACAGTCCTGCAGGATTCATGGTGTCAGTTCCCTCCAGCACTACTTCAGACATTAGTCGAGTCCGTACCACGTCATGTTGCAGCACTTCTGCGTGTTCGCGGTGGCCCAACACGATATTAGACAAGTGTACTAGTTTCTTTGGCTCTTCAGTGTATATTCATACATTGACACTCACGTGGTGAGCTAAACGCTGCACGGCGATGACCGGCTTAACCAGCTAACCTCTGCGAGCGACACCCGCGTACTGGCACATCTACAACTGTTTGTGTGGGTGGAGGGACGTATAAAACTCAGCTACTGAGCGACCAAGAACCCTGTAGGCATTGTAGACAAATGCCGAGTGTTTTTAAAGTTCCCGCGAGAAAAATGTTCATACCGCGAGTGATCACAGGTAAGTCGTCTCCGTGGCGGCTGTGGCAACACCACCTAAATAGTTTAGGTGGCGGTGGCTGAGGAGTTTGTGTCTCGGAGCCGACCGCGGATTGGCTGCACGATCGCATGGTCGCTGCCAACTTCTAAATTTGGACTGGTGCGGCGTCGTATCGATAGCGCACGATGCCACAATTTCTTTATCCTGAAGTGGGAGAACATGCCTGCTCTTCCTGTACGAGTCCAAGATGCAGCAAGACGCTTATGATCTGCGCATGAAAGACGTCTGGCTTCTGTTTTATGGCAGCTGCATTATATTTAGTGGTGCACGTGTGGTGTATGACTTTTTGAGGTTTTTTGTTGTCGCCCTTTTGGTATGCCTTGGCTTGTCACTATTAAATCTGATCAATTACTTTAGTAATTATGTTTTCCGTGCACTAGAATTATGCTCTAAGGACTGCGCATGGACCCATATCGGGTAGAAATGTAAAAGAATTAGTTTCTACTATTTGGTGGTCGCCAACTGTGGCTCAGAAAAAGCACTGAAGGCCTAAATCACCATTACGTTCCGAGATTGCTGTTAAAGCTTTCCCATACTAACGTATCGAAAACGAAGTTCACTAGTATCTTCGTTTTCGTTATTCCCTTATGGGACATTCTCATCTTGCCATCGTAAACAGTAAACACAAAAAAGGCCAGAAATTCCCAGCCTTTTTATTCGTTAGTTCTTTTCATGGCTGAGCACCTTTGCAATACTCTGAAACGCTTTCTTACATTCACTGTAAATTACCATGTCAGGAACTTTTTATAGTAGCTGTGATCACCATGATTCAGCTTGTAACTGCACCACTGTTTGGATCGATGTTCAGTTGCTTTCAAAAAGTGCACATACATTTAATCAACTGAGACGTTTGTAGTCACCAGGTGGCTTTGTAATGCGTAGCAGGGGTCTTCTGGTCCAAGCTTCACTCCATCGTCTGTATATCGTTAATTGATTGAGTGTGCAATGTGAGTGTACCTTTCCGCTCCAGAGGTTTTTCTTTTTGTGTTTTCGTTTGAATTATATCGTTATCTTTCAAGTAAACTTCCAGTTATAGAGGGAAGTTATTGAAAAATCTCGGAATTTTCATTATCGATGTGTATTGAGACTGCTGCTGGTAACTTGTGTGAAGGCACCGACGTTGAACCTCTATTCTAGTCGTGAGTAAACATGCCTTTAAATTATTGCACAGCTATTCCCAGTACTTATGGATATTTCCAATTAACGGTGGCAGGGGACCCACGCGCAAGTAGTACTCTAGAGCCGGTCGCACGTGTTATTTACAGTCGCCTAAGTTTTCCAGTGGTCCCTCTGAATTGCTGGGTTCCGCTTATCATGCCCATTGCTCTACCTGATGTGACTTCTAACTTAATTCCGATTTTCTGGAGAAGGTTTCACGTCATGGTGAGAATGAAAAGGGAAGAAATTATTAATTTAGGCGCTTTTTAATTTGGCGTGAGTTTCCTGTGAAGAGCGCAACGTATATACGTTGCTTGGCATGTCATCTACGTTTACTTCTGAGAGAAACAGTGCCAACAAAGTACTCTCACTGGTTGGACAGCTCTAGCTTGCGTTTCTAATGTATTCCCGAGAGCTGTTATCTGAATTTAATCCACCCCAGCCGCTCCGTATGTCACCAGGTATGTCAACGTATTTCAGATGTTCAAACGACGATGCGCGACTGTGTCGAGGTCTTTCACCACTTCTAGAAAAATAGCATTTGTAACACTCTGTAAGTAATTTGGGAAGAGTGCGAAATGCCAGCTCACCACTGGAAATTGTAAGTCAAAAATTTCAGTAAATGATTTTAGACTGAAATAGTGTCTTAGTCAACGAGGTAACAGCGTGAACCTCGATGTAGGAAATTCATTCCTGAATATCTCACATTGATAAAGTCGAAGTAAATATTGACGAGTAAAGGCGTCTTTCTCAGAGCTTTACTAGCTCTCTATTTCAGAAGTCTCCCGCAACACACTCCTCTCATTCTTTCCGTCATGTCAAGCATTCCTCCTCCCCCACTCTCCCCCCTCTCCCACCCTCCCCGTCTTTCCCCCCCCCCCCCCCTCTCTCTCTCTCTCTCTCTCTCTCTCTCTCTCTCTGTGTGTGTGTGTGTGTGTGTGTGTGTGTGTGTGTGTGTGTGTAGATGCCTTGCACTCAAGCAATGTTTCAGTTGAGGTAGCTCAGTCTTATTTGTAGATAAACTGATATTGCCGATTTGCGCTCTCATTTTTGTATGGATTTCATATCTCTTCGTAATAGAAACTGATACGGATGCCGTGCACTCAATCAGTGTATCAATTCAGGTAGGTCAGTCTTATTTGTAGATACACTGATATTGCCGGTATCACGCTAATTTTGCTGAAAGCCCTTCGATGGGAGATCTTTGACAGTTTGGATGCATGTCAAACTCAAAACTGGTCAAATGATTGTATATTCTTCCTTCTCCTGTCAATAGACTGCGGCAACGGTTTCTGACTACAGGTTATGCATCCAAAAGGTCGGATAAGAACGGCCAAGTACTACGACGTCCGCCGATAACCTATATTTGCTGCTATACTACCAAAAGTAAGACCGTGTAACTATCACAAATCCTAATCATTCTTCATTCATTCGTAAGAGGTATGTTTTGTCGGACGGGGCAATGTACGTGTGTGGCCTGGTATTATCTTTCAGTGGGTGTACAAACATTCACGTCTTTCCAGGAAGAGGCCGAGCGAGGTGGTATAGTGGTTAGCACACAAGACTCGCATTCGGGAGGACGACGGTTCAGACCCGCGTCCGACCATCCTGATTTAGGTTTTTGTGTGGTTTCCCTAAATCGCTTCAGGTAAATGCCAGGATGGCTCCTCTGAAAATGTACGGCCGGTTTTCTTCCCCATCCTTCCCATCCTTTCCTAATCCGAAGGGGCTGATGACCTCGCCGTTTGGTCCCCTCCCTGGAATCAGCCAACCAACCTTGCCAGATAGAGCTGTGACAGCGAGCAATAGGTATGACGTCCTTGATTCTTACTTCAGTCCTTACGGAACAATGCCTATTAGCCAACAGCGCTCGTTCCCCAGGTTCCCAGCATAAACTTCAGCTCTCGTAGTGGCCAACTCTATCCTCTAATATGATCAACACACAGCACGTTCGGTATTGCCACAGTCGTCCTCTCCGGAAGCAGCGCTGAGAGCAGATTGTACAGAATAATTTCATTTACATCCTACGGAGCTCATAGATACCACCATTTACTGCGTCATATGTGCAGTGTTACACTGTACTTGTGCTTTGTCTGACTGACGCATCCATTTTATGCAATTCAGACTATTTATTATAAGGTGGCGTTCTACACTCTGGGTACTTAAACATATAAATATTTCAAGTCCAAGCTTCGACTCCTGGTTTCGGCACACAGTTTTAAATTTGGAAATTTGTGGTAAGAGCCTGTAGGACCGAACTGCTGAGGTCATCGATCCCTAAAAAACCGACGGTGGGAGCCGCGCAAACCATGACAAGGTGCCCTATACAGCGCGGCTACCCCGCGGGGCACGGTTTTAATCTGCCAGCAAGTCTCGTGTCAGCGCGCATTCCGCTGCAGAGTGACAAATAATTCAGCATAACTATTTGAGTTTACGTTAATTTTGTGAATTATACTTTACCTATAAAAAGCATGGTGCTGTCACACTTCCATGGCTCTATGGGAGAGGATGACGCCCGAATTAAATTCAGTGTTCGTGGATGACTCACAGTTAAGGATAGCGTGGTGCCTTCCGCTCGTCAAAGATTCCTCACTTCTTATTTACGACTTTTTAAAATAAAAGGTTAAACCAAGACTCATTTCTCTAACATATGCATATACAAATACGTATCAGTTTATATTACTTAACAATACACGTATCTCAGAGAGAACATTGTGGGCGCTAACGACCCAGTTGTATTTCGCTGTGGTAAGACACTGGACTCTCATACGGGAGTATCGAATCCGTTGTCTCCATAAATCGCTTTAGGTGAATGTCGTGATGGTACCTCGAAATCTGGCATGACTTCTTTTCTTCCATGATCTCATCTTCTTCGAGCTTCTGCTTCATATCTGATGTTATCATCGTCGATGGGTCGTTATAGTGTAATCTTGCTTGCTTTTGGCTTCCAGATATCTTTATCTGTAAACATAAATCCATGCACCCCATCCCCGCAATCGTAATACACCTACATACATAGTCCGCAAGCGACCATACGGTGCATAGCGTAAAAAAAAAAAGGTACAGTGTACCACTGTAAGTCCTTCCCTTTCCTTTCCCACTCGCAGATGGAGCGAGGGGAAAACGACTGCCTATAAGCTCCCATACGAGCCCTAATTTCTCTTGTCTTGTCTTTGCACCCGATACGCGAGATGTACAGGGTGGCAATTATTGAACTATATGAAATAACACGCCATAACTTTTGAACGGCATGATGGGAATTAGTATGCGCCTTGTTGTTTAGTTTAGCGACGAAGCCCACTTTGATTTGGATGGGTTCGCCACTAAGCAAACTTGGCGCATTTGGGGGACTAAGAATCCGCATTTAGCGATGGAGAAGTCTCTTCACGCTCAACGGGCGACTGTGTGGTGTGCAACCTCCAGTCACAAAATAATCAGTGATTTCTTGATGGCACGGTGACTGTCGAACGGTATGTAAGGTTTTGGAAGATGATTTCATCACCATTATCCAAAGTGACACTGATTTCGACAAGATGTGGTTCATGCAAGATGGAGCTCGACACCATCGAAGCAGAAGACTGTTTCATGTCCTGAAGGAGCATTTTGGGGACCCAGAGGCCACTGGCAATGGCCTCGATTGGCCGCCATATTCTCCAGATCTGAATACATGCGACTCCTTTTTGTGGGGCTATATTAAAGACAAGTTGTACAGAAATAACATCAAAACCATTGCTGAGCTGAAGAGAGTCATTCAGGATGTCATCGACAGCATCAATGTTCCGACACTTCAGCGGTTCGTGCAGAATTTCGCTATTCGTCTGCGTCACGTCATCGCCAGTGAGGCAGGCATATCGAATATTTCATAACCTAAATCTGAATATCAGTAGTGACGCTTACATGATGAATAAAGTGTGTGCACACCGTAGTTTGTTAACTAAAAACAACTCCTTCCTCCTGGGGTTCCGTGTTGATCGAACCTGTCTGTAACAAATTTAACAGTACGTTTGTGAATTACTTTGATGTCTCCCTTTAATCCACCGAGCGAGGTGGCGCAGTGGTTAGCACACTGTACTCACATTCGGAAGGACGATGGTTCAAACCCGCGCCTGGCCGTCCTGATTTAGATGTTCCAGATTTCCCTAAATCGCTTCAGACAAATGCCGGGATGGTTCCTTTGAAAGGGCACGGTCGATATCCTTCCCCATCCCTCCCTAATCCGAGCTTGTGCTCCGTCTCTAATGACCTCGTTGTCGACGGGACGTTAAACACTAACCTCCTCCTCCTTCCTTTAATCCAACGTGGTGGGGATTCCAAACACTCAAGCGCTACTCGCGAATGGATCGCTTAAGTGTTCTGTACGTGATCTCTTTTATAGATGAACACCACTTTCCCAGAATTCTCCCAGTAAACACAGATTGATCATTGATGTTCCCTACCGCCGACCGACCTTAGGTGCTCGTTCCATTTCGTGTCGCTTTGCAACGTGAAGTAGTTGCCACGTCTTTTCCATTTAGAGCGTGCTCGCTGTGGAAGCATAGGAACTGTGTATATGCGAGTGGGGAGAGTTTGGGACGAGCAAGTTTACAGCAGATGTCGGCAGGCGTCGCTGAAATAGAGGCCCGGATGCTCTGCCGGCTGCTTCCGGCCTGATTAGCGACCCCGCCTGTAGCCTCTAGTCTGCGGCCTGACCCCTCTAGCATCCTCACCATCTCCGCTCGATAGTGCTTATGACTCGTATCACTTCTATTTAGTAGCATTTATTTTTTTGAATCGATGTTTTTCAGGTGTCTGGTTTGTTGTGATAAGATGAAGACATATCCGTAAACGACAGCTTGACTTATTTTTCAGTTTTTTCGTCTGCCATGAAAATGTGTTCCTGATTTTACTGCGTGAACTGGTAAAGCAAAATTTTGGAGACCACAGTGCGGGGGAGAACATTCGTGACCATTCAAATTCAGTTCCACTACTTGTTTTTATTATTTCTCCTCTTGTTGTGTCAGTCAGTAGAGGGGAATCCTTCAGTGACGTCGCACATGTTTTTATCAACTGTGTTCTGCTCTGAGAAAGACGTTTGTACTTTGGCATAAATTCAAAGCAGCCTCAATGGTTAAGTGCCAGACTAGCAGTGCAAAGATCTGGGATCCGACTCCTGGTCACACAGACTGGGGTCATATGGCTCACACTCGGATGTGATTTCATTGTATAGCTGACAGGCGAGCTAGAAGTAGGTGGTAAGAATTATAAATCTTTAAATCCTCGAAAAGCTTATCAAATGATATAATTCTTTATCTCCTCGTTTTATTCAGTTATTTCTACTTTTGATGTTTGCTGCTTCAACCTTATTTCGGCGTAGAAAGCTTTTACATCTTTCACGGTGTCCAAAATGTTATCCATGTACATCATACTCTACAAGCCGCCTGATGGTGTGTGGCGAGGGATACTTCTGTACCACTAACTGAGCCCTCCATTCCTGTTCCTCTCGCGAATAGCGCATGGGAAGAATGATTGTCGGTGAGCCTCTGTATTTGGCTCAAATTTCTAGAATTTTCTTCTCTTGGTGATTATACGAGACGTATGTTGGGAGAATAAATATGTTGTCCGACTCTTTCCGAAAAGTGCTATCTCGAATTTTCAGTATTAAATCTCCGTGATGCACAACGCCTCTCTTGTAACGTCTGCCAATGGAATTTGTTGAGCATCTCCGTAACGCTCTTGCGCCGACTAAACGATCCCGTGACGAAACACGTTAGATCTTCTCTCTCTCTTCTATCAGTCCTGTCTGGCAGAGATCCGAGATACATGAACAATACTCAAGAATCAGTAGAACAAGCGCCTTATAAGCCACTTCCTTCGTGGATGAGTTATGTTTCCTTAAGATACTTCCTATGAATGTGGATCTGGCATGTGCTTTTCCCATTATTTGTTTTACGTGGTCATTCCACTCAAGGTCGCTCTGTGTAGTTACTCCTAGATATTTTGCGGTGGATACTGTTTACCGCGGTTTGTCATCAATCATCAGTAGAGTAGCTGTGCAGTCGCGGATTTCTTTTCCTGTGTATGCGCAATATGTTATATTTTATTTACGTTCAGAGTCAACTGCCAGAGCCTGCAACCATTCATCAAATCTCTAGACGTCATTCTGCAAATTGTTACTATCTTGTAGCGTTGCTACTTTTTATAGACAACCGCATCATCTGCAAAAAGTCTTAAAGAGCAGTCGACGCTTTCTACTAGATCGTTTATATATATTGTAAACAGTAACGGTCCTATCGCACTTCCTTGGATTACTCCGGAAATTATCTTTGCACGTCGATTTTGTTCCGTTAAGAGCGCCGTGTTGCGTTCTGTCTGTCTGCAAGGAAGTCTTGAATCCAGCCGTAGGTCTGCTCAGAAACTCGATAAGCTCGTGATTTTTTGTCACTAAATGGCAGCGTGGGACTGTGTCAAATGCCATCCCGAAGTCGAGGAACACGGCATCAACCGGAGCATCGTTGTCTAAGGCGCTGTGGATCTCATGGAGGAACAGAGTTAACTGAGTTTCGCAGGATCTCTGTTTGCGAAATCGATGGTGATTTTTTTATAGAGGAGATTTTCATTCTCCAAATTCTTGAGCATAAAACATGTTCCATAATTCTACAAGAGATTGACGTCAACGATATAGCTCTACAGCTGTGTGCATCTGTCCTACAGCCCATTTTAAAAACGGGAATGACCTGCGCTAGGTACCCTTCATTGCTCATGCGATCTACGATAAATTACTGCTAGAAGGGAGCAAGTTCTTTTGCATAATCTTTGTAGAATCTTATAGATATCTCATGTGGTCCTGACGCCTTTCCTCTACTAAGCGATTGCAGTTGTTTTTCTATTCCATGATCGATTGTCTCAATATCTGGCATTTCGACGAGGATGGAAAAGAGGGACCGTTTTACGATCCTCCGCGGTGAAACAGTTTCGAAAGACCGAATTCAGTATTTCGGTCTTCTCACTGTAATCTTCCGTTTCGGTGCCTGTATAGTCAGTGAGTGAATGAACAGATGATTTTGACTCACTGATTTTACATACGGCCGAAACGGTTTTTACTCAGATCGGTTGACAAAGTTTTACTTTCAAAGTCATTGAACGCTCCTCTCATTGCTCTCCTTACGCTCATTTTCGCTTCGTTCGGCTTTTGTTTGTCAGCTAGGTTTTTACTTCTCTTGAATCAGTGATCTTCTCTTTGTTTACGTAGCAGTTTTCTAACACGGCTATTAAACCGTGGTGGATCTTTCCCATCCCTTAAGACCTCATTAAATTTCGAAATGATTCCATAAATACGTTACTTCGTTTCACATTCACAACAGTCAAACATAATGATCGCAACGTATTCCAAATACCGGAACTCTTTGTTCGTCAGCACTGTCCGCGACTGGACTAGAAAGGGGGAAATGACACTAATACGCAATTTACCCCGTGTCACACTTGCGAGTACGCTTATAAACATTCATTGTAGTGGCGGCAATAGATGTGGCGACTTCTGCTGCAACGAGTGACACAGATTTCTTTTTCTCACCCTGTACGTCTGTTTGCGCAACAACTAAATCGCAAAAAATTAAAATTCCAAATAGCTTAGGGCTGCAGTACTTTCAAGATGGGGGTGCTCGCTTTCATATAGGCTATTCCCCCGTTTAATAAAGGGATAGTTGTACAAAACATCGACACATACTGGCGCTTGAAAATGGCCTGTAAGGCCGAAATTGAATTGCAAGATATAATAAACTGAATACTTGTAAAAAACAGCCGAGGTGGAAGACTTCAAAATGTCCTTTAACAATCATATATACAGGGTGTCCCATTTATCTTGACCACTCTAAATAACTGTTTGTCCAGATGCAATTTACAATATGTTTCAAGCAAATGTTCTTTAGCCGTCAGAGGGACATCAGTCAGCATGATTGCCTTCGTTGTAGTTTTGTATTGTACAAAGATATGAACAGCGGTATGACGTTTTTAAATGGCGCCCTGTATTTTTTATTCGATAATACATTTCCTTTCCTAAAGATCTATTCAAAAACATATCACAGTGTACCATTCACTGAAACACAATGTTATTAATTGCGTAACATAACATTGACTTTGAGCCCAGGATCACAAACTCGTCCACTTGCTGGAGTTGTCAGAAAACAAATGAAAACCAAGTAAAAATATAACACAAAATTGACTTTGACTCTCCTGTACCATTGCCCAGGAGTAGAACATTCAAAGGTGCTAACAGTGGTGACCCTGGACACCGATACACTGGGCCGGCCAGGGTGGCCGAGCGGTTCTAGGCGCTACAGTCTGGAACAGCTGGACCGCTACGGTCGCAGGTTCGAATCCTGCCTCGGGCATGGGTGTGTGTGATGTCCTTAGGTTGGTTAGGCTTAAATAGTTTTAAGTTCTAGGGGACTGATGACCTCAGAAGTTAAGTCCCATAGTGCTCAGAGCCATTTTGAACATGAATTTATGCGTGTATTTCTTCGTACATCAAAATGAACTGGGAAAATCTCAAACTGTCATATCACCATCGAGATGCGCTCTCACCAAAACAGATTCAGCTAAATAGTAATCAACAGGCGTCCACTAGGCTTACACGCACCTATCTGAGTGCCAAATAGTGTCTTGTCACCCATCACGTCATAAAATGGTCTCTCACTGCTCCACAGAGCAATGACAGCATTACTTGCACTACGCCACGCGACGACGAAAATTCACTCCTGTGGTCAGTGGCTTTTGGGTACTAGAGCTCTGTGAGTTCCAGTCGTTGGACACTGTACCCAAGCTGCAATGGCAGCCCTCTGTTAACAGCTGACAAACAAGTCTGATGACTGATTCATAAAGTAGGCTTTGGAAATCAGCGATCCCTGTTAGCTAGGCTGCTGATTGGGAGTAGGATTATCTGGATGTTTTGAGTTACAATAAAATACATGAAGTGAACCTAGGCATGTGTGAACGTGAAGTTTCCCAGGAAAGTCACTAACCCGATTGACCTCTATAACCATCCCTGGCGAACTATTTGGAGCCTCTCTGTGTACTCATTCGGATAGAAAATATGATGTTGGTGCGTTATGCTTGCAATTGCATACCCTCTAATATGCATGCTGATGTCACACACTGCCCATTCATTGAAGTTTCGGGAAATATGTGTCTCCATTGCGTCCAGGGAGGCCCAAAAGTCCATTAACATCTGAAAACTGAATATTTCACGGAATAATGTAGGTAGAGAGGTAAAAATTGACGCAAATTCTTGATATGTGACGGAGTTTTAATTAAATCGAAAAAAAGTCCACGAAATGACCAAGAGATGGCGCTTCATATGATACAAAAGCAATAATTAGCGTAACAATTGACTTTTAGCAAAGACGATATTCTTTATAACAAATGTTCAACATGTCGGCCGTCATTCATCAGCAATACTTGTAGTCGAGACACAATATTGTGAACAGCACTGTACAGCATGTCAGTAGGTATGATGAGAGATTGCCGCCGGATGCTGTCTTTCACCACCACTGGTGAGATCGGACAATCGCGGTAGACTTGCGACGTCTGGTAGCCCTACGACCAACAATCACGCGCAGTTAGGTCTGAGAACCTGAGAGGTTAAGCATGACGGAAGTGGCGGCGCAGCACGCGATCCTCCATAAACGATGTGCGCAAGATATTTTTCAAACCTGTAGCAGTGCAGGGTACAGCGCCATCCTGCATAAATGTCGTGGTAAATCCACACCACACCGTAACTTTCTCGTGATGCAGTGGGGTTTCCACGACAGATCTAGAATTTTCAGTAGCTCAAATTCTGCTGATGTGAGTGTGTGCGGCGTCAGTGACACGTTGCTGTCCAGCACCATCTGTTGGCCGTTTTATGCACTCGTTTTTTTGTTTCAGTAAAATCCCATGTCATCTAAGGCATGAGTGTCAAGTTTTACCGTCGACCTACATTATTCCGTGACTTAGTGCATTTTTAAACGATAACAGACTTTTGTGTCCGTCGGTTTATCAGCACCGCTGTTGTGTATTCTCTCTTTCGTCGTTGGTGATGATGATGATTTGAAATATGAGAGATCTTTGCACTAACTTATAGTAAATCCTATTAGAGTGAAAGCAACACAAGAGATTGTTAATGATGTTTTTCAAAGAATGATTGAGTGGTTTTTTGAAAATGGACTCTACCTAAATTTTGAAAAAACACCCACTATTCAGTTCTGTACAAAAAATTATCATGATGGAGCATATGAACAGGAGTCAGTAAATAGTGTAGAATGCCCCGAATGTTTGGACGTACATATTAATGAAAGCTTGAACTGAGGAAGCATGTATGTATGTAGAGATGTATGTATGTATGTATGTATGTATGTATTGAACTGGGGACCTAGGAACAACGGAGAGGCTTCGTCCCCACCGTAGCCCTCATTGGTACACAGCCACACAACAGGCTACAGCAGTCCACTCACCCCACCGACGCCCCACACCGAACCCAGGGTTATTGTGCGGTTCGGACCCCAGTGCCGAATAATAAAAAATATAATAACTTTATCCTTTATTTATGCCTGTGTTCAGTCTGTTGACGTTGGACTGAAAGGTACAGTTGCAATCGCCATTCGAAGTGGATGGACGATATGGTACAGCATGCACTGGCGGTTCGACGACACATATTGTGTGGGGTAGTTGCGGCGTCGTCATAGATTGTGTTTTTGAGTGCTCCCCAAAGAAAGAAATCAAGAGTCAAATCGGGGGACCTTACAGGCCATTTGACAACAGAATTTCGTCCCCTCCAGCGTCCAGGAAAATTCTCATTCAGTATTTGCGTTGCAACACGGGACGAATGAGCTGGACAACCGTCGTGTTGCAGCCACTGTCGAATATCCAATAGTACCTCTTCTAGAAGACCCGGCAGAGTGTGCGTACGAATGCCCATTTAGAACGCCTATAATGAAGTAAGGTCCCACAGTGGAATTTCCTATTATGCCACGCCATACGTTTACGCTCCAGGTACGTTGATGTTGCACCTGACGAAGCCAGTGTGGATTTTCGGTTGCCCAGTAGTGCATATAATGCAAATTTACATTAGCGTGGTTAATAGACGTTGCTTCAGTGGGAAAAAGCACTCGCCGGAAAAACGTAGGGTCGTCTCTCAGTTGCTGAAGGGCTGACCGACAGAATTCTTAACGACGTTCGAAATCACGGTTTTCGAGTATCTTATGTAGTGACATGATAGGGATGGAAATCCTATCGATGCAGGATTCGATTGATACTTGTCTGCCTGATACCACATTCCTTGGCTGTGTGTCTCGTAGCACTGTGCGGGTTAATTAGCGTCGTAGCCAGAACAGCTTCTTCATGTCCTCTGTCAGTTGCAGTCTTCTTTCTTCTCTTTTTGACGTTCAAGCGACTGTTCGCACTAGCGTATTAATAATTCGTGCAATTGCTTGGCGCGTCGGACGATGGCGATCCGGATAGACCGCCCTACGTCGTTGTACTGTTTCTACGGCATTTCTTTTACTTTCAGCATATAAGGTAGTATATCCAACCTCTCCTCATTGGTATACATGTCTGCTCGCAACGAATGTTGTAGCAGAAATGAGCGACCAGCAGTACAGACAAGTAAACAGGCAAATGTGTTGATATTCCGACACAGCGTAACACGAGAGCTCGACTTGGCGGTGTTTGCACCGCTAATGCTGATTCCGGTCACTGTGCTCTCACATTGTAGGACATTTATCGAATTCTTTTTATGATTGGTTTCAACAGCAACACTAACAAACGCTATATCACTGTAACTGTCATCTCAAGAGCTATCGAGTGCAGTTATAAAAAGTACACGGTTTCATTAAAAAAAGAGTACTTAATTCAATATCTCCGTTGATACCAGCGCTAAAAACGTTAACCAAAAAGAAAAATACGTGCCCCTCGAAGTTCTAACATTGCCGAAAACCAAGTTTCGATATGTGTAACTGTTCACGAAATAAAAGGGGTGTTACGTCTTACGAGGCTCCTTTATATTCGCTAGTAAAATTCGTCATAAATAATCCATCACAGTTTAAAAAGAAGTCATGTACATACCTACAACACTAGAAGAAGAAGAAGAAGAAGAAGAAGAAATCGCTATTATTACTCATTATTAAAGCTGTGGCTCAGAAAGGAGTTCAGTGTGCGGCATCAGAAATATTTTATCATTTGCCCAAGAACATGAAACTTCTGCCAAGTAGCCAATCACATTTTAAATCTAACTCAAAGTCATTTCTCCTGGACAATTCCTTCTATTCTGTGGACGAATTTCTATTTAGAAACTGGTACTTGTAAAATGGAAGACACCAAACTTGTTTTTAAGTGGTACGAAAAATGTGTTCATTAATGTTAATACTAACAGTGTATACGTATCCTGTGAAATGACTCATTCAATCTTATTTCGATAAAAGAACCGTTCAGATGAACTTTGGAACATGGAAATAACTAACTAAAAATGTCGAGACAAATGAAAATGTGTGCCAGACCGGGGCTCGAATACGGCTTTCGTCCTGTTCACTAGCAGTTGCCTTAACGATTACACTATCTAAACACGTCTCCAAGCTTAAAAGTCAATATCACTAATGTAACCACCTATGAGTTCTAGGCATGGTACAGATTTGCATTTATCCCCACATGTTCATCCCATTTAGATTTTAGCACTTCTGACCGCTATTAGCTGCCAATTTCTGCCCTGCATCTTGATGGATTTCATTCCCATCATACACACATTTCATTTCAGTGATTCTAATTCAAAATTTCAAACATGGCATTTACCGTGAAGATTTTAATTCATTTGAGATTCTCATTAGTTACTCTCCGCAGCTTACACCTGACGATGCTATAGCGCACATATGTGACTTTCTAACCGATGCGAGATAACTGTATTAACAGCGTCGAGATATTTTATAAGACGTGAGCCCTCATCTCACCGACATAACGCGCCGCATTTGTATTGAAAATTTATGATTCCAAAATCACTAATACTTGAATGCCGTTGCGATCCTTTCTCGTATAGGCAAGCGACACTGACACATAGTAGCAGCATAAGCCCTTTCACAAGAAGGAGCAAAATCCATACCGGGAGACAACAGTAAGAGGCTGTAGTTTGAATGCTGCTACAAAGAATGTTCCATCCAGCCCGGGTGGCAATTTTTCCAAACTTCTCACATGATCTTGCACAGCAATTAAAGTAAATACTGGTGGACCGTATTTTATGCTGTCAGGTGTAATTTCTCTAACACTTTGTTTATTTTCCAGTAAAAATTAGACTTAAAAAGCGCTGTCCATATCAAGAAATAAAAGAATAGCACTTTTCATTTAAAGTAGCTTTGTATCTCAAATGGTTCAAATGGCTCTGAGCACTATGGGACTTAACTGCTGTGGTCATCAGTCCCCTAGAACTTAGAACTACTTAAACCTAACTAACCTAAGGACATCACACACATCCATGCCCGAGGCAGGATTCGAACCTGCGACCGTAGCGGTCGCGCGGTTCCAGACTGTAGCGCCTAGAACCGCTTGGCCTCTCCGGCCGGCTATCTGAGATGTTTAACGTGCAAAGGGGTCGCACGATCATATTGACATGGCGTGTAGGGCATGGCTAGAACTTCAACATATATAAACTTTTTCAAGAAATTCGGGTTTGAAAACTTGATGCGCGCTTGTATACTCCGGTTGCTAGTAATCAAGGCGCCGGCTTAATTGTGGCCGAGCGGTTCTAGGTGCTTCAGACCGGAACCGCACTGCTGCTACGGTCGCAGGTTCGAATCCTGCCTCGGGCATGGGTGTGTGAGTGATGTCCTTAGGTTAGTTACGTAGTTCTAAGTCTAGGGGACTGATGACCTCAGATGTTAAGTCCCATAGTGCTTAGAGCCATTTGAACCATCATTAATCAAGGAATCCCGAACCAAGCGAGTAAACGCTTAGTTTCATAAGCGCGAGGCCTCTGGATCGACTTTTCGTTGCTGCTACTTTCTGCTCATTCTCACGCAGACCTAATAACAAATTTATTACGACAGTGCAGGTCAGCAATATCTAATGAATCATTTATTACTTTCGTAATCTTTACCCTGAAAAATCTGATTTTTCTCTAAAATTTTGGAAGCAATTGACTATTACAACCGTATTCCTTGATATACATTCACCATGAGCCCATTTTTACGATATCCATACGTGAGAGAACAACTGTTTCTTTTGCTCCTCGATTCATGGGGAGAGCAAACTAATCTGGGTTCGTACGGCAAAACATTTCAGGATGGGGAGGTATCTGCCAAGGTGCAGTAAGCAGTATTAGAATAATTCCATCAAAAATGTACTCTGCTGGTGCAGCCTTGCGATGTTTATTTTTTACGTGCTGGTGAAGAAATTCATAAAACGACTACAGAGTTGCACTTACATCACTGAACAGATTAGAGAGGGAGCTTATAGAGAAGATTACATAAAAATTCAGTCAGTCATACACCATTAGTTTTCTGCACCAATCTTCGGTGATGTACTACGGTATGCGTGGTATGGCGTGGAATCTTGATGACCACCGAGAAGCATTTATGAATGTAAATCGTGTTAGTTTTGCAACATACACATTTTAAAAACTATGCACATGCAAAAATTCGGCGTTCATTACATGTGCTGTTTGTCACAGTAATCATTGTTTACCATGTTTCTACAGACGGTATCATCCTGATTCATGCAGTGTTCCATAGGTTCCATATACTTCTCACAAATGTTGATACAGTAATGTAAATAAGTTCACTATACTGATTTAATTGAAAGTTCTCATATATCATTTTTTAATTTCCAATCTCGTTACGACAAAAAATTTTCCTCCCTTTTCCAGGATAAATATTATGAAAATAATAAATTAATAATTAAATATTGATAGTTTACACAGTCATAATAAATCTGTTGTTAGAATTACGTGGGAACGAAAAAATGTACAGATAGTGAGATCTGATCGAGAGACATAACGCATATGAAACTAAGCACTTACTTGCTCAGCTGCGGACCCCTTGGATGCTGGCGGCCGCACAAAGGGTACATCAACGTCGGCCACGGCGTGCACAATGTGCTGCGCACGTGCGATCCAGAGAGCGACCGCTCACGTCACATCTCGGAACTGCTTAGTACAGCGCGACAATTTATTCAACAGTGCTATGCGACGCTATTTCTTCTACATCTACATCTACATTTATACTCCGCAAGCCACCCAACGGTGTGTGGCGGAGGGCACTTTACGTGCCACTGTCATTACCTCCCTTTTCTGTTCCAGTCGCGTATGATTCGCGGGAAGAACGACTGTCTGAAAGCCTCCGTGCGCGCTCGAATCTCTCTAATTTTACATTCGTGATCTCCTCGGGAGGTATAAGTAGGGGGAAGCATTATATTCGATACCTCATCCAGAAACGCACCCTCTCGAAACCTGGCGAGCAAGCTACACCGCGATGCAGAGCGCCTCTCTAGCAGAGTCTGCCACTTGAGTTTGCTAAACATCTCCGTAACGCTATCACGGTTACCAAATAACCCTGTGACGAAACGTGCCGCTTTTCTTTGGATCTTCTCTATCTCCTCCGTCAACCCGATCTGGTACGGATCCCACACTGATGAGAAATACTCAAGTATAGGTCGAACGAGTGTTTTGTAAGCCACCTCCTTTGTTAATGGACTACATTTTCTAAGGACTCTCCCAATGAATCTCAACCTGGTACCCGCCTTACCAACAATTAATTTTAAGTAATCATTCCACTTCAAATCGTTCCGAACGCATACTCCCAGTTATTTTACAGAAGTAACTGCTACCAGTGTTTGTTCCGCTATCATATAATCATACAATAAAGGATCTTTCTTTCTATGTATTCGCAATACATTACATTTATCTATGTTAAGGGTCAGTTGCCACTCCCTGCACCAAGTGCCTATCCGCTGCAGATCTTCCTGCATTTCGCTACAATTTTCTAATGCTGCAACTTCTCTGTATACTACAGCATCGTCCGCGAAAAGCCGCATGGAACTTCCGACACTATCTACTAGGTCATTTATATATATTGTGAAAAGCAATGGTCCCATAACACTCCCCTGTGGCACGCTAGAGGTTACCTTAACGTCTGTAGACGTCTCTCCGTTGATAACAACATGCTGTGTTCTGTTTGCTAAAAACTCTTCAATCCAGCCACACAGCTGGTCTGATATTCCGTAGGCTCTTACTTTGTTCATCAGGCGACAGTGCGGAACTGTATCGAATGCCTTCCGGAAGTCAAGGAAAATAGCATCTACCTGGGAGCCTGTATCTAATAATTTCTGGGTTTCATGAACAAATAAAGCGAGTTGGGTCTCACACGATCGCTGTTTCCGGAATCCATGTTGATTCCTACAGAGTAGATTCTGGGTTTCCAAAAACGACATGATACGCGAGCAAAAAACATGTTCTAAAATTCTACAACAGATCGACGTCAGAGATATAGGTCTATAGTTTTCGCGCATCTGCTCGACGACCCTTCTTGAAGACTGGGACTACCTGTGCTCTTTTCCAATCATTTGGAACCTTCCGTTCCTCTAGAGACTTGCGGTACACGGCTGTTAGAAGGGGGACAAGTTCTTTTGCGTACTCTGTGTAGAATCGAATTGGTATCCCGTCAGGTCCAGTGGACTTTCCTCTGTTGAGTGATTCCAGTTGCTTTTCTATTCCTTGGACACTTATTTCGATGTCAGCCATTTTTTCGTTTGTGCGAGGATTTAGAGAAGGAACTGCAGTGCGATCTTCCTCTGTGAAACAGCTTTGGAAAAAGGTGTTTAGTATTTCAGCTTTACGCGTGTCATCCTCTGTTTCAATGCCATCATCATCCCGGAGTGTCTGGATATGCTGTTTCGAGCCACTTACTGATTTAACGTAAGACCAGAACTTCCTAGGATTTTCTGTCAAGTCGGTACATAGAATTTTACTTTCGAATTCACTGAACGCTTCACGCATAGCCCTCCTTACGCTAACTTTGACATCGTTTAGCTTTTGTTTGTCTGAGAGGTTTTGGCTGCGTTTAAACTTGGAGTGAAGCTCTCTTTGCTTTCGCAGTAGTTTCCTAACTTTGTTGTTGAACCACGGTGGGTTTTTCCCGTCCCTCACAGTTTTACTCGGCACGTACCTGTCTAAAACGCATTTTACGATTGCCTTGAACTTTTTCCATAAACACTCAACATTGTCAGTGTCGGAACAGAAATTTTCGTTTTGATCTGTTAGGTAGTCTGAAATCTGCCTTCTATTGCTCTTGCTAAACAGATAAACCTTCCTCCCTTTTTTTGTATTCCTATTTACTTCCATATTCAGGGATGCTGCAACGGCCTTATGATCACTGATTCCCTGTTCTGTACATACAAAGTCGATAAGTTCGGGTCTGTCTGTTATCAGTAGGTCCAAGATGTTATCTCCACGAGTCGGTTCTCTGTTTAATTGCTCGAGGTAATTTTCGGATAGTGCACTCAGTATAATGTCACTCGATGCTCTGTCCCTACCACCCGTCCTAAACATCTGAGTGTCCCAGACTATATCTGGTAATTTGAAATCTCCACCTAAGACTACAACATGCTGAAAAAATTTATGTGAAATGTATTCCAAATTTTCTCTCAGTTGTTCTGCCACTATTGCTGCTGAGTCGGGAGGTCGGTAAAAGGAGCCAACTATTAACCTAGTTCGGTTGTTGAGTGTAACCTCCACCCATAATAATTCACAGGAACTATCCACTTCTACTTCACTACAGGATAAACTACTACTAACAGCGACAAACACGCCACCACCGGTTGCATGCAATCTATCCTTTCTAAACACCGTCTGTGCCTTTGTAAAAATTTCGGCAGAATTTATCTCTGGCTTCAGCCAGCTTTCTGTACCTATAACGATTTCAGCTTCGGTGCTTTCTATCAGCGCTTGAAGTTCCGGTACTTTACCAATGCAGCTTCGACAGTTTACAATTACAATACCGATTGCTGCTTGGTCCCCGCATGTCCTGACTATGCCCCGCACCCCCTGAGGCTGTTGCCCTTTCTGTACTTTCCCGAGGCCATCTAAGCTAAAAAACCGGCCAGTCCACGCCACACAACACCTGCTACCCGTGTAGCCGCTTGCTGCGTGTAGTGGACTCCTGTCCTATCCAGCGGAACCCGAAACCCCACCACCCTATGGCGCAAGTCGAGGAATCTGCAGCCCACACGGTCGCAGAACCGTCTCAGCCTCTGATTCAGACCCTCCACTCGGCTCTGTACCAAAGGTCCGCAGTCAGTCCTGTCGACGATGCTGCAGATGGTGAGCTCTGCTTTCATCCCGCTAGCGACACTGGCAGTCTTCACCAAATCAGACAGCCGCCGGAAGCCAGAGAGTATTTCCTCCGATCCATAGCGACACATCATTGGTGCCGACATGAGCGACCACCTGCAGATGGGTGCACCCTGTACCCTTCATGGCATCCGGAAGGACCCTTTCCACATCTGGAATGACCCTTTCCACATCTGGAATGACTCCCCCCGGTCTGCACACGGAGTGCACATTGGTTTTCTTCCCCTCTCTTGCTGCCATATCCCTAAGGGGCCCCATTACGCGCCTGACGTTGGAGCTCCCAACTACCAGTAAGCCCACCCTCTGCGACCGCGTGGATCTTGCAGACTGAGGGGCAACTTCCGGCATTTGTTGCGGCATCTTTAGATCAGAACAACTTTCTTAGGTTCGCAAGAATCGTGGTATCATCGCTGTTTATCCTTCGCTGTTTGTTCGTGGTATAAAGTAATTTCACAGGTCCAGTGGCTGTTTGCACAAAAAGAGGCAGCTAGCGATCTGTCGTCGCAAGTCATTAAAAATTAATAGGTATCATAGAACAGAAGGAGAGGGAATTCTCATGTCTATTATGCAATCGCATAATCGACAGATACCGTACATTTGCTATGGGACGATATTACAATACCATGTAGAAAGAAATTGAACATTTAGTTGACAGTTAAAGAGCGGAAGCTTAGAAAGATCGACAGTCTATTTATACGGTATTCATTGTTTTCTACATCAAGATGCGCTTTCTGCTACGTTTGCTGCCATGGAGCTGGTGGTCAAATTGATGGTATGAATAGAAAATTTGTGAAGTCACTCGCATTATTATGTCATCAGTTATAACAGTTTTTGATCGAATTGAATGAAGAGTATGGAGACGTTACATACAACTGCAGGATGCTTTGGTCAAGAGTCATGCCAGGAACGACTTTTCGACGTAAGATCCACAAACTGTTGAATTACTGAAGGAAAAAGGAAAGTGAGAACGAAAATTAGAAACATTGAGAACGGATTACAGACCTCTCACTTTAAGTACACTTGACACCACCCACAGTAAAATGTTCCAAGATGAAAAACAACTTATTTCTGCACATTAGTGTCTATGCAGATGGAACTGATCGTTATGCTTTCCAAGTCTCTTTTAAAAGACAAATTCTTTTACGTTAGAACTGTCAGTGGTTCTACATTGTTTTCTTCGGGAAGAGTTTCCATGTTTGCATAGTGAGGTTCCAAACATGATTCAAGGTTTCAATCGTTATATGTTCATAAAGTTTTTTAATTGTGAAACTAAATACTCGACTATGACGTGGCAGCCGTAGTGTCGAAAATGTGTGAAATCGTCTGCATGTGTCAGTATAGAGACAGTTGGTACCAGATATAAATTTTTATTACGTCTTCAGCGCAACAAAAATAATAAAATAATACCGAAAATTGCGGCGCTTGCCAGTTCCCCTGCCCCCCCCCCCCCCACCTCTTTCCCCCTCAGACAGTATGGCCTGGCAGTGGGTGTAGTGCGTACTTGGGTGACAAAACAAGCACGTAAGAGCTCTGCACGTGTGCAGAGTTCACTTGCGGCCGGGTCAAGGATTTTCCCTGCCCGGGGACTGGGTGTTTGTATTGTCCTCATCATTCCATCAGCGTTCATGAAAGTGGCTAGATTGGCCTGTGTACAGAGTGAGAATATGTACGGGCGCTGATGACCGCGCAGTTGAGCGCCCCACAAACCAAACGTCATCATCATCCCTGGTGTATTGGGGCGCCTAAAATTTTCGAACTCGACTTTTTCGAAAGCGGTCGAGAGATTCGTCTTCCTGTTTAGACATTGACAAGTCGTAGCAGTTTCCTACACATCCTGTCAATATGAATCAAATTGGTGGCTGGAAGTTCGTGCGGTCCTCTTGTTAGACTTCCACGCTCCTGTCTCAGGAGCTGCATGTTTCCTTCAGTGTTTGTTTCAAGGACTACACAAAAAGATTAGATAATTGTTTGCGAAGGATCCCACGTGAGAGGTTACCACTTAAAGGTGTCTGTTGATCAAAGTTTATATGTTTTATGAGAACAGACTAGATGTACGACCAGCTCTATTTCCAGCCATTTCACATCTGACGACAGCTCGCAATGGTACTACGAGTTTACAAAATACACTTGGAACTATAGGAGCCTGTGAAACACGCTGTTGCTCGTCCAACCATGGAGCAACTGAATAACCATTTGCGAACAATGAGGCTCTTAGGATTAGTGCAAAAAGCCTGCCTCTGTTAACAATGAGAGCCGCGCGGCAGGAAGTGAGGGATAGCAAACTCCAGCCATTGAAAGAAACAATCCCCATTGTTTCGTTCCTCTTTATAGTAACAGAGGTGGGATGTAGTTGTATTCATCTCCATCCAGAAAGACCCCGTAGTTGTAATGTACAGATTTCAGTATGCCACATTAGAGGTAAGCTTTACATTCTGTTTAGCAGGTAGCTGTAAACTTAAGTCATGATTTGACCACCGTGTTAGTTAGTAATTAGACGATACTTGTAAAACCTAAAATTCTGGACATTGTCTGAACTCCGGGGTTAGCTTTCAGAAGGCTTTTTGTGTGTATCACAGAGTGACTACCTCATCCATACATTGATATGCGATTAGCCAGCCACGTCCATCTACAATTGCATTTTTCTTCTCTTTTATTTTCAGCAATAAAGGTGCAATTTTTAAAAATGTGCTTTTACGGTTACAGTAGTGGAAAGAATTTTCGGTTTTTACTATACTTGCCTCTGTCTGTGGATACTGAAGGCAGTAATTTTTAGCGAGAAAAGCCCCATAAAAATGAATTGTTCTCGGGAGGTGCATTAATGTAAAGTCCTTCTCCATATCATTTCTGTGCGAAGAGCGACTTTGCAAGGAGAACAAGATTTGCTTCCTATTGAGCTAGTTCACGCAATTTTTAATGACATTATGGCTTTGATTCCTACGGTACTCACAGTGCGTGTTGACGTTACGTGAATATTGACCTAACAAATTCATTTCGTACAGTTAAAATGTGTTTTAATTTCGAATATAAATTCAAGGTCATCTACTAAGTTCTGCTGAAATGAAATATCGTTTGACGAGGGCCTCCCGTCGGGTAGACCGCTCGTCTGGTGCAAGTCTTTCGATTTGACGCCACTTCGGCGAGTTGCGCGTCGATGGGGATGAAATGATGATGATTAGGACAACACAACACCCAGTCTCTGAGCGGAGAAAATTTCCGACCCAGCAGGGAATCGAACCCGGACCCTTAGGATAGACAGTCTGTCGCGCTGACCACTCAGCTACCGTGGGCGGACTAAGTTCTGCTTTTTTATGCCATATAACGTGTTTTACACAAGTTATTTTATCATAATTAACACACAACCTCAGAGTGATCCCCGGTTTCCTTATTTTTTCCTTTGTTAAAGGAATAAATTATATGAATCCCAGGCGTCGCCGGCGTAATACTGCATTCTGCATTGTACCGTCTGGTCTGTGAACTTACTACTTTTTCGACTTTCGTTGACACTTGCGCAAATGTTGTCGACCAGCAAGCACAATCGTCTCAAATTGCTAAGAATGCTATCGAGTGCATCGAAGGGAAGTTAATGTGACTTGATTTGAATTTACCGGTGGAAGACTAGAAAAGTAGACAGTATGCGTCCGAGCGTTGGTAGCACTGACTTTTTTCCTCTGGTACAGAGCAGGAAATTAACCTCCGGCAGTTGTATGGATTTATGAAAAATGACAAGCTGCACCGTTGTTCGTGTTCTACGTTGGCAGTACTGAGCTCGGAGGAAAGTAGTGACATACCAATAGCGTTAGTAGTTTCAAGTAGCCATAGGTCACTTTTACGAGGATGCTGGATATGACGTTGGACACGACATGATATTAGAGTTAAAAAAACTTAATTCATATATAAAGGCATTTGCACGTTTGCAGGTCTAGTTTCACAAGGATGGGATCGGTAGTGATCTGTGCCTTTATAGGAGGAAACATACCGGCATTCGCGTACATCTACATCGATACTCCGCAAATCGCACTTAAGTGCATGGCAGAGGGTTCATCGAACCACCTTCACAGTAATTCTCTTTTATTCCAGTCTCGAACAGCGCGCCGAAAAAACGAACATCTATATCTTTCTGTGCGAGCTCTTGATTTCCCTTTCTTTTATTATTGTCGTTTATCTCTATCTGGGTCGGCGTCAACAAAATATTTTCGCATTCGGGGGAGAAATTTGGTGACTGAAATTTCGCGAGAAGATTTCGCTCCAACGAAAAACGCCGTTGTTTTAATGATGTCCATTCCAAATCCTGTATAATGTCCGTGACACTCTCTCCCATATTTCGCGATAATACAAAACGTACTGCTCTTCTTTGAACTTTCACAATGTTCTCCGTTAATCGTATATGGTAAGGATCCCAGAGTGTCCGGAACCGCGCGACCGCTACGGTCGCAGATTCGAATCCTGCCTCGGGCATGGATGTGTGTGATGTCCTTAGGTTAGTTGGGTTTAATTATTTCTAAGTTCTAGGGGACTGATGACCACAAATGTTAAGTCCCATAGTGCTCAGAGCCATTTGAACCATTTTTGATCCCAGATAGCGCAGCAGTACTCCAAAAGAGGATGGACAAGTGTAGTAAGTTAGAGAAATCACGAAAAATCGAAAGCAGGGTGGCCGGATGAATGTTGAAGCTTCCATCATCTGGAATCCAAAGGTAGTCTGTTACAAACAGCGCAACCTCATTCGGTTTGTTCTTAGTTTACACTGCTGTTTTGCAAAGAAATTATTTCATTATCTAAGAAACTAGTGTTCCTCAATACCGTCTACCTCTTCAGTATGTAACACTCCACACGGACTGTTAGCTGACATCAAGACCATAGTGTTGGAACTTGGTTTCCATTCTGTGTACTGCACCATCCCATTTGCTTACATGAAAAATTGAGTCCGCAACCCTCTATAATGAGTGAGCTGTTGAGTTCAAAAGAGGATAAGGTGTTAGTTTTATCGTAGAACTTTGAGAGTTCCGTTTTCTAGAAAAGGAAAAAAAGAGGAAACTATTGTATGTAGTGCGGGAATGATGTGTGAAACGACAGAGAGATTTTATTATTATTTGTTTTTGTTACATTTGTGACCAAACCCCTACTCTGTGATATCTAAGGAAACCGTCTCTGCAACAAATGTGTTGCTTAACGGATACTTTTTTGCTGCCTTTTTAAATAAGTTTGTTGCAGTAATCGCTTTACTCTAGTTGGATAGCGCAAGTGAAACACTTCGTTGTTCAAATCAACCTTCTGGTCGACTACTGCTATTGTGTGTCCGGGCCAGTGTTTACGTTACGCCGAGATCGACTCTGCACATGACATGGAAAACCCGGTGGACTGCTTAGGATGGGAGAGGTTATTCAATTCATCGTAGAGTCTTCGAAAGTTGGACAAATATGTTCGAAAGCGTGTTACCGAGGTGTCAGAACAACGACGTTGCGGGGGGAGGGGCGCAGTGACGCGGCAGACTCATAAAAATGTGTACTGGCGACGGTGTGACCCGCTTTCGTGTAGCAACCGGCAACGCCGGATAGTGGCATCTGCTGTGACGGTTGGAGTGGGGAGCGCAGTCAGTCTGCAGCAGCATGGCGGCCGCGCCGCGCGCCATGTGCAGTGCTGGCCAGCGCGCAGGCGCCGCTGCCGGTTGGGAGGCTTCCGACAACCTGCGCAACGCCAAGCGCGATCACCTCAAGCACTTCACCGCCGATCCCTCCTCGGACTTCCTCGCTGACACTGAGACGTCGAGCTCCTCGCTGAATAGACGTACGTAGTGACCCCGATGTTTGTTTTTTAATGCGTGCATCGCCACAGTTTGTCATTTTAACGGGACGCGCATGTGTACGGCTGTTTATGTGTGCACGAGTGTGTACAGTGAAAGGAAAAAGATAACTACGTAAAAGGCAGACGAGTGGATGATTGAGAGGAGAGTTACAATCGCCCACGAATGCTGTTTGCTCGAAGGAAGGAATGGAGGGGGCATCCAGAGGAAAAGAACCTGTCCACCGATGTTGGCGTCGGTAGCTGAGGCTCGAACTGACCTTGGCACGGCACCAGCGTTTTCTTTCGTCGTTACTGCGGTGGAGTTTAAAATACTTCTCGGTTAAACGAGTTTATTGTGAGTGAGACGGCGACGTCAGCCGTTGGGACTCACACCTGTTATTCTTACCCCCATTGCTCGAGGACGTCGTAATCTCGTGGACCGGATACGTTTAATGTGTGCATACAGTTTTAAGATTTCGAGTGTTTCCGTAGAAGTGTCTTGCAGCACAGGTGATCTCGCCCGTCTGTTAGATTTGGCTCGTGATACGTGAAACAAGTGGTCGTTCACCTTTTTGTCACCGGAATCATCTGGTAAACATTGCTTCTTTTCCTTTGGACTTAGTTATTTGATTTAGCGCAGTTGTAATTGCTTCTGATTCTCTACTGCAACCGAGAAAAGTAATCACTTTTACCATTTAAGTCCGAAATCTGCAGTGGCGTGGGTGTGGTTGGTCAGTAAAGACATCTGACTGAAGATTATTTGAATAGACGCTGGATTCCTTTTATTACGGCATATTGTGCGCATGCAGCATAATACATTTGGGTTGTTTCGTGGATAAAGTTTGTCGCTTTGTAGAGTGACACTGAAGGGGGGAAAAAAAAACACGAAGTGGCACTCGTAGGTAGAAGTTATTGTGTCCCAGTCGTCTTGCTTACAAACGGGAACACCACTTGTAATCACATGTGTTACAGGTGATCGTGCCGTGAATACTAGTTTTTATCAAATTATAATTTTTTAGGAATATTGCAGGGAGACTATCTCGATATGTGCAGTGTACTTCCGAAACACGCATTGTGAATCACAAGTTTTTTTAGCCAGCTTACTTTTTTAAGCAGGGATTGAGTAAAATTATAAATGGATTAATCATTTTGGTATCGGGCACAATGTTTCGTTTACCGGTTGTTGAATGTTTAATTCTTTAGACCGGAACGATTTTTGACTAAGATTTCAACATTTTTTTGACCCATTTAGTCGGCTTGATAGTGGTAGTAAATTAATATTGGTTTACATACACAAAGTCTTAGAATCCTGCTCGCGCATTCAATCAAAATAGTTTGTTATTGGAGGAGCACTTTAATAGAAGAGTGACTGTTAACAGCTATGAAGTGTTAATACATTTTTGCATCCGTCTGTCTTTGTGTTAATATTCATTTTCTGATGAATATTTTTTTAACATCCAATGTATTCCGATAATGCGACAATCTTTTAGTGCTGATTTCGAGCAGTGCCGAACCTCGAACACACCGCAATGTAATAATATTTGTCATCGCTCATTTCTGTTTATTACTCCTTCGTACAAGAAAGTAATTAGCGCGTACTGCCGAAACAAACTATTTTATCCGCTAAACTCTACGAGTGTACGGCTGCATTGTGCATGTTTCTTAGAAAAACATATGAAAATAACTGGGTGAGTTGTCAGTTTTGATGGAGATCTTTCGAAATAACTCCATACTTTGTGGTCTTTGTCAGGCATCCCTCCACTGGTATTATTTTTGTGGTTTTCAGTTCAAAACCGTTCACTTCTGGTTTTCATGATGATAAATACAAGCGCCGTCGAGTCTGTGTATTTTATTTTCTTGTTTTTCGTCCATTTGAACGATGCCTATATTTCGGACTGTCAAACTGTATTTTATGAACCGTACAACGTCAGGCCGGCCGCGGTGGTCTAGCGGTTCTAGGCGCGCAGTCCGGAACCACACGACTGCTACGGTCGCAGGTTCGAATCCTGCCTCGGGCATGGATGCGTGTGATGTCCTTAGGTTAGTTAGGTTTAAGTAGTTCTAAGTTCTAGGGGACTGATGACCACAGTAGTTAAGTTGTTTCGTCTCCAGATCATGAAGTAATTTTGTGCTGTGTCTATTATAGTAAGATAGTAAGAGTTTGGAGGCAGTAGTGTGAAGGTGGCGTTTGACTTACGCCGCAAGGAGAAAGATTGAGGTCTAATCGCAAATAACACATTTTCAAATTCGGACACCGGTTCATTTCAGCAAATGCGATGCTGGTGGCTGAAACATTTCTTTTGGAACGGATGCAGGCTAAGGATCTATTCATTGGCATTTATTTTCCAAATTCTCCTGAAGCGTGTCACTCATGTCACCAATAATTCGATGTACCGTGTTTCATTATGTGATTGACATGAGAACTTGCGCATTATACGGTGTAATTTCGTCGACTGTGCAATTCATTGTAGTTACGCTCTTAAAATCAATGCTAGGAGTAAAGAGCTGATTTGACGTGTTAATTGTCTGTGAGGCAGTGCAGCTTTATGATGTTTCGGTACGGGAGAAACAGAACGTGAGTGACCTCACCTGTGTCAGGAGGCGGAACTTGGGTAGAGATGAAAGCGGAACGGCAGCCAAAGGCGCGGATGAAATGCCGAGAAAGTACTTAGTGGAGCGCGAGCAGCGACCAGCTGCGCTCACAGCTTGCCACAGCTAGTATGTCGCTAAGTTAATCGGCTGCCGTCTCCGCCCTTAGCTAGCAGATAATGAGGTTCAGCCTGTGGTAGACAGTTACAAAGTACTTTACACTCCGTTAACAAACCAGCTGGGTTTGTAAATGTTGTAAACATATTTTGAATCGCATAACCGCTAGCAGTAACAAATCTGTTTTTTTTTTATAATTTAATAAATTACGCCGGCCGAAGTGGCCGTGCGGTTAAAGGCGCTGCAGTCTGGAACCGCAAGACCGCTACGGTCGCAGGTTCGAATCCTGCCTCGGGCATGGATGTTTGTGATGTCCTTAGGTTAGTTAGGTTTAACTAGTTCTAAGTTCTAGGGGACTAATGACCTCAGCTGTTGAGTCCCATAGTGCTCAGAGCCATTTGAACCTTTTTTTTTTTTACTAAATTACGATGCATTTAGGGTTGTGGAAGCTCATCTTAGCTCATCGTAAGGCATTGCGTAAGTGTAGAGTTTTAAACGGCTAGAGTAATAAGTTTAATTTGATCCATTGAAATGAATGAATCGTTGGGGATGCAGCGAATGCAGTGAAAACCGGTTGAGAAATACTGTAATGAATATGAAAAAAATGGAAACCTCCGCAGACTGGTCCCAACAGGCCATCCAGTACCGAACGGTCGCTGTGACACCCAACGAAATCATTTGTATGCGATATGGAGGCGTTTGGGGTTGACCACAGCGCTCTCCTAGCCGTTGCGGTTCGCACACCTTGCAGCCGGGTAGCTGTCACTCGAGCAACTCGTCAGTTGCCTTACCAAGGCTGAGTGCACACCCGTCCGTTCTTCCGCCCAATAATAATAATAAAAAGAATCACTGGCAGTACCGGGAGTCATTCGCATGGCAGTCAGACACTCTGACCACTAAGCTATGGAGGTAAATTTGTGCCAGACGGGAGCCCGGGTTTCTTGCTTCTTGCGAGCAATCACCTTGATTGTTAAGCGATCTGAGCAGACCTTATGGCCCCTGTCATTGTCACTGACATTTACACCTGACAATAAGTTTAATTACTCACGCAGTACTCATTACATTGCAGGCTCGACATTTCTGATCGGTTTTCGCTGATATGATTTAGATATCGATCAGATCGATCCATTCATCTCAGTGACTCTAATTCAGTGGATTATATATATGTCTCCCAATTCGTTCCCCCAGTAGTACTGTACTGTTACTACAAACTCCGTTGTAGAACTTATTGTTGTGTTCAGAAATCTTAGGTGGAAACATCAGTGACAGTGGCAGGCTTGGACCTGAACCCGGGTAGCCTAAAGGTGACTCCTAGCGATAAGTACGAAATCCTGTGTCGGATCCGGTCTGGCACTAATTTTCATTAGTTGCTGCATACTCATTAGCTTGAGTTGTGCTTAAACCAAATAGATAAAATACTTCTAATTGTTACTGTTCCGTACGGAATTAGGCGCTGCCATTGCAGTTACCTGGTAAATTGATACCACCATTGTGTAACGTGTGGAATATTTAGTATTTTCTCCTCATAGATGTCAGAAATTCGCAAGGCAATAGGACAGCAGTGTAATGGCGTCCTATATTATTAAAACTTTTGATGAACAGCGTTTTTCTACGTTGGTTAAGCATTACTCGACCTGCTAGAGCTTTGTATACAGGTAATGTCAAACGACGAGCTCCCAGACTTTAAAATGCATCGAATTAAGTCGTCCAAAACAAAACCAATTATAAAGCATAATATCTTCCTTTGCATCCTCACAGAGAGAGGTGACCCAGCGGTTGAGACATTAGACTTAACATTCGAGAAGAGCGGGATTGAAATCCCCGTCGGGCTGTCTAGATTTAGATTTTCTAACATTTCCCTAAATCGGATTACTCATATACTGGTACGACTCCTCTGAAAAGAACACAACCGATCTCATTCTTAAACCGTGTCCTATCGGAGCATGTGCTACGTTGATAGGGCATCAAATCCTAATCTTCATTTGTTTCTCGTCTACATGGTAGCGCACAGTGTATGTGGACTACCTGCGTGGGCGATCAATGCTGCGTAGTATATTATTATTTTCTTTTGAGCAGTTTGGATCGCCGGGATATTCCAAAACTTCTGTCAAACTTTCGTTCGTACAAAACGGTTTATACCGTTATTGATAGTAATTTCTTTTCACACTAGTGTCCAGTACCCACCGTTTTTCTTCCTACATCCTGAACCTTGTCGCTAATGAGGTGTACGTTACTTTTAGAATGTGGCAGTGACTTGCGGTGGCTGTGCCATTGCATTAGTTAACACATGCCAGGAAGAACGTTCGTATATACCATTTGTCCGAGTATCATGTAATCTATGCTGTGGTTTATCGAGGAGTTTTCTAAATCAGTGTACCAGACGGTCCAGTGTTAAGACAGAGCTAGATATCCTTCTTGATGTGGCTCACCACCTTGTTTCAGAATTAATCGTCAGAGTAAGATATATTTTCTACAATGATATATATTAATGTAGAAAACAGCACACTCATCATCGAAAACTTAGATTTCCCGAATTTCGACATCACAGTACAGTTAACCATATTTTGTTTGCCCTAAGTATATTTGGAGTTTTTATTTTCAGTTTGAGCGCTTTTATCTCACGTGTTTGAAGAGGTTTCGCATTCTTTCACGGAAAAATGTGTTCAATTAAAATGCTGCTTCAGATACATCGGAAGTGCGTCCAAGAAAAGAGTTGTCGAAAGCTTCAAGTGGTGTGTACATAAAGGGCCCTAAATTCACATTTACTTATGTGTCGAATTAACACAGTTTGTTCTCACAAGAAGAAACAAACTTTTCATCAGACATGACATGGCTAGTAATTTAATCGAATAAAATTTTTGCCCCGTAGAAACTAATAATGCTGATTAATATTTCACGAAAATGTAATTGCGTAGATTTCCCTTCGGTTGGTAGATGTGTGTACCGTGTAGGAGTGGAGCAGCTTTGTTGGCAAGAGTGCCTGACAGAGCATCGTATTCACGAACGTACTGGTTGGTTCTATTTTGATATATATTTCAGTACCGTATTTTCATATTTATCGTAAATAATAACCGCATTTCTGATTAGCTTCATATAAACACAGACACCCCTGGACATATGCAAGCCTTACCTGTTCTCCCAACAGCACTATCTTCCATGTTTGAGCTGGTAAACTAAGATTTTAATTAAGTTTCCAGAACAGAGAGTAACATCGTGACGACTAAACAATAAAACGGTACTATAATAAAGATTTATTTACGATTACGCGATTGGCAATGTTGCAGTACTATTGCCGTCTGGCAAATCCGAAGTTGAGTGGTTATTCTTTTCTGTGAGGAATCGTCTATTTTGGGACGAGTGAGTAAATATATCCTGCGGCCATTGACGCACTCCCCCCGCAGCCGTCGTTTCTTTCATTCAAATTTCGTTTTTAATATAGTGACTTGTGTTGTAGGGTCTCTTCCCTTTGCCAGTTTCAGTTCTTCATTCAGGACGTGCTTGTATAGTCTGCGTAGTACCTGGCGTACTTAAAGAGATCCACAGAATTAATCACGCAAATTTTTCATATATTTTCTGTATGTTTCCATAGATGTCATTTCCAACTCGAGTCTCGAATGTTCACTAGCTACCACGTTTTTGCAGCCATGTAAAAGTGGTGTTTGTCTCGCCCGCTTTCCTCGAAATGTGTTACAGCAGCATAGAAATGGGTTGATCGCAGTTTCACAAACAAAATTCTTTGTGGACATTCTGTGATGGGAGAGGGAATCCTTTCGAACAGTTACTTAATTACGCCGAACAGAGGATGCACTGTCATATCGAACATTTTGATACTGTTATTGCGCGCTTCCATTGCTTGAGCGTTGTTTCTCCGTCTCTTATTATCCATAAATACCATGCCTGTGAAATCATTTACAAATTTTCTGACTGAGCTGGTATCAGTCTCTAGTTGTCCATCCCGACTTTAGACATCCCGTGGTTTCCATAAAAAAAAACCTTCAAGAGAATGCCAGAATAGTTCTGTTAACTACATTATGGTCACGTCATTTCCAATGTCTTGCACAGCTGTGGTCTGTGGCCGCATTGTGCGCGGGACGTTAAACACGCAGATACCGTCCTTTTGTTGACAGAGTCTTCAGCAGCACGATTAGTGTTTTCTACCTACTGATTATATCCGATCTAAGAAATAGTGCGGCAGTGACTGTCGACTATCGGAAAAAACCACTTTGAATTTTTTCAAAACCTGTAGAGCAAGTGCCAGATCTATAGATCGAAAGACGTATTTACTAGATTCGGAATCAGTGTAGAATTTCAATAAATATTTTAGGAATGTGATTATCCATGTGCGGGTCACGTGTGACAATTTGCTACTGTGTCTCGGAACTGAGCTGGAATCCGGGCAGCCACATTTGGCATTCAGTGATCCACCAGTAGTGTCCTCCAAGTATCAGATTGCTCACTTAGTAGAATACTCAGCGGGAGGTAGATAGGTATCACCATTGTGAACTTATGAAATACGTTTTTGCGTTTTGTGATGCTTCTATGTGAAGGATATACTTCTATTTGTGTATCCTGTACGTACCATTTATGGTGCAAAAAAATATAGAGTGCTCAGTGCAATTCTTGACCTTCCTCACGATACGCGCGTATAAGACCTTTGACAGCTACTAAATAGATAACGTGTTGAAATACAGTGAGGTTACAAAGTCCATGAGATCCCTCCTAATATTTTCCCGGGTTCGATTCCCGGCGGGGTCAGGGATTTTCTCTGCCTCGTGACGGCTGGGTGTTGTGTGATGTCCTTAGGTTAGTTAGGTTTAAGTAGTTCTAAGTTCTAGGGGACTGATGACCATAGATGTTAAGTCCCATAGTGCTCAGAGCCATTTGAACCATTTTTTGAACCCTCCTAATATTGGTAGCATAAATGTTCGATGGGATTCATGTCGGGCAATCTGGGTGGCCAAATCATTCGCTCGAATTGTCCACAGTGTTCTTCAAACCTATTGCGAACAGTTGTGGCTCGGTGACGTGGCGCATCGTCATCCATAAAAATTCCATCGTTGTTTGGGCATATGAAGCCCATGAATGGCTGCAAATGGTCGTCAAGTAGCCGAACATAACCATTTCCAGTCAATGATCGGTTCAGCTGCACCAGAGGATCCAGTCCATTCCATGTAAAGACAGCCTACACCATTATGGAGCCACCACCAGCTTGCACAGTGGCTTGTTGACAACTTGGGTCTATGGCCACGTGGCTTTCCGCCACACTCGAACCCTACCATCAGCTCTTACCAACTGAAATCCGGTATTATCTGACCAGGCCACGGTTTTCCAGTCGTCTAGAGTCCAACCAGTATGTTCACGAGTCCAGGAGAGGCGCTGCTGGTAATGTCGTGCTGTTATCAAAGCACTCGCTTCGATCGTCTGCTGCCATAGCCCATTAACGCCAGATTCGCCGCTCTGTCCTAACGGTTACGTTTGTCTTACGTCCCACACTGATTAGGCGAGTATTTCACGCAGTGTTGCTTGTCTGTTAGCACTGACACCTCTACGGAAACGACCCTGCTCTCGGTCGTTAAGTGAAGGCTATCGGCTAGTGCGTTGTTCGTGATATCCTCGTAACACACTTGATATTGCGGATCTCGGAATATTGAATTCCCTAACGATTTCCGAAATGGAATGTCCCATGCGTCTAGCTTCTACTGTCTTTCCGCTTTCGAAGTCTGTTAATTACCGTCATGCGGCCATGATCACGTCGGAAACCTTTTCACATGAATTACCTGAGTACAAATGACAGCTCCGCCAATGCACTGCGTTTTATACCATGTGTACGCGATACTACCGTCATCTGTGTATGCAATCGCTATCCCATGACTTCTGTCACCTCAGTGTGTATACTTAACAACGCTGAGTCAGTAGTGTGGTAGCAGTATTGCACGTCTTGGTTAGATCAACTGAATGGTGTGATAAATTGAGCCACATGAAAAATACCATTTCAGAACAATTCGCCATTTTCGTAAACAGCCCAAGCATTATTTAAGCAGTTACATCATTGAGTTGGTTATGGGAAGTGTTTGGAGAGACAACGAGCACCTCTAATCACTTTCACGAGTAGTAGCGTCGGACAGAAGTAACAGGGCGTGAATTCAAGTTGGTGGCGCGTCAGTCGGGCTGAAGAGCAGTAGGCGTGGGTAGCCCGTACTGCGCAAGCGGAGGCGCTTCCGGTGTGGCCGATAAAAGGCAACCGCCCAGCCACAGCGATACAGTTATCACTGTCCGCCTGGTCGTCCCAAAACAACTACAGCGCTGCTTCGTGCGCATTTGTTAATCCTAACGACGCTGTTGAAACATTTTTGTTGTTTCTGCTCTGCTCTGCTCTTTCGATCCAAAACAATCGTTTCAACAGAAATAGACAATATCGGTACTCTAGCAGAAAAAACTGCAACACATTCAAGGATCGTTTTAGTTTAGTGAAGTTAGCGCGCGCGCGCGTGTGTGTGTGTGTGTGTGTGGGGGGGGGGGGGGGGACCCATGCAAATAACGGAGACATTCATTTCACAATGTGAGGTATCACTTCATTTCAGTGCACCACGTCTCGCGCCCAAATACGGACTTCTATTCACGCATGCCGACGAATGTGTAGCTGGCGAATGGTATCCTGCGGACAAATTGCCTGAAACCTATTTCGTCTTTTCTTTCAATTCAACACTGGTTCCGACGACTCGTGGCTACGAGTCAGTGGTTGTCACAAACGTGTTCGATGGCCAGAACATCGGAGAGATCTTACTGGCCAGGGCAGCTGTACGCCACGAAGAAGAATTTGCCTGGCAGCAGCCGTAAGAAGACGTGCATTGCCCTGCTGAAACAACTCAAACCACCTCTCGCAGGAATACGTACAGCACTGGACTAAAAGGATGATGAACCTAACGAGCACTTTTCTCGCGCCCAGTTACCTTGCCCCATTCCACGAACACTAAAGCAGTTTGCGCGTGTTAACTGATGATGCCCTCAACCCTCACAGGCACATAGATGTATGTTTGTATCGCTGGCTAATGCCCTGTGGATGATAATGTGCACCATGGATGCTCAAACTTTTCAGCCCTGAGATCTACTACATGCAGGACTACTTTTAGAGACCTACTAACTTAAAAATTCGTGAAGGCTTAAGCACAAAACAAGACCGAAGCCAAAATTAACCATTTTAATTAGACAATAAAGATAAAAGGTAATTTTCTCTCCATCAAAAGCTTTAGGCCTACTGCTCAGTTTTCAAGATATTACGCATGTGAAAAAATATACGGCTTCATAAATGTTGAAATTTTTTTTTTCATATACGAGGCTTTGCAGACCACCGTCAGGTTTATTATAATCTGGCGAAAAATTTGTCACAGTCGACCTTTCAGATTGTGTAAGATGAGGATCAGTCATTTTATTTTTACAGTTAGATTTCAGTATGTTCATCGGTGAAAACGCTGCTTCACGTAGATAAGTTGATCCAAAAAACGATAAAACATACGATGCTACTTTTACAATGTTTTGGTAGGTTATACACTCAATAATTTCCGAAAGTTATCTTCATTGTGTTTTGACTTTAAGGAAATGTAATTTTGAAATCGAATTATTTCCTTTTCAAGTTCGGTCTCCCTAAAAGAGCACTGATTTTACTTGAATATCTTCCACCTCCATTTCCTGAAAAAATTGAGCTATGAAAGCTAGAGCAAGTTCCATTGCCTTGAAATCTGAAAATCGATTTTCAAATTCTGTCTTCAGTGTTGTTGTCACGTTTGCCATATACGTCTTTGCAGCTCCTTGATCCAGTGATGCCTGTTGATCTGACAGTTCTGACTGTATTTAAGGAAAGTGTTTCACATTTAATTTCTGAAACTGTGCTATCCAGTGGTCAAGTTCCACAGCAAACCTTGAGTGAGAGAGAGATTGCTGGGTGCTAAACAGCGGGGGCCGGGGTTGTTTGGGGTAGGAGACCAAACAGCGAGGTCATCGGTCTCATCGGATTAGGGAAGGAAGTCGGCCGTGCCCTTTCAGAGGAACCATTCCGGCATTTGCCTGGAGCGATTTATAGAAATCACGGAAAACCTAAATCAGGATGGCCGGACGCGGTATTGAACCGGCGTCCTCCCGAATGCGAGTCCAATGTGCTAACCACTGCGCCACTTCGCTCGGTAAAACCCTGAGTGATCTGCCCGTTCACCGTAGTCCCCACTCACAAAGCACCAAGTTACAATTCGCGACTAGTAACATCACAACACAGGAGGAATGATTGTTGCTTGGCGACAGCACTAAAAGCGGTGGAATGCAGATACAGACGAAATAGATGGAGACAGAGTTGACAGACTTACTGCCTATAAATACCCTTTGAAACACTCATTGTCCACAAACTGTTATTTTACAAAAGCAGCTTATGGAAACAGACAAAGGTTTTGAAATATCGACTTCTATAGTGATGGCGATCGATCTGTCGATCGGGATCGACGGGTTTGAGCACCACTGGCGTACATCAAAAACGTTGCAGAATCTAGGCGGACACGACCACATAGGCAGAAGCCGCAGAAATTAAAGACAATAGAGCGCTATTCCCTTATCCTCTCTGACGATTACCCGTCACCTCATGCTCGGTGATGGTTAGTTGTGAGAGACAAGGTGGCAGTATTACTACCGAAGCAGTTGCTTCCCAGTGCCTATATCGTATGTTAGAATGCTGCTCGGGCGGCAATTGATGCTCACACAATGCGTGTCTCTGTATAGTACAACATAGCCGTTCTGAATCATATCTGTAGGCGTGAAGATGTTCCACACACTACCCCTGAAAGCTCCATTGCGTTGCGACTAACATGTTCAACAATCGGTCGATAGGGCCATCCATTTTGTCGCTGGCCTCCAGTGTGACCGAATTAAAGGGCAACACACACGTTAGTTGGTCGGCACAGTCATTCACCCGTAACGGCTCCTCAGTGACGGCCTACACAGTGGTGGGACGGTTGCGTGCCATGAACACAACACACTAATCGCTAAACTCCCCCATATCATTGAGCACGGGGAGAAAAACCTTAAGCTTTTTTTCAGTTGCATAAATACGTAATATTATTCGAGGCGCTTAATTGGAGTAGAATGCTGCTTGCCGTAATGTAGTTTCTGCACGATGCCCTATAGTACCATTGGGGCTACCGTGTGCTGGGAAAGGAAGAGCTAGTCAACAGTCATATCCACGTACAGCTTTCCAGTCGCCCGTGCGTGATAGTGGTAAAAATATATTTTTCCAACTTACCTACCGGCAAAAAGAATATACGTTCGTAATAGCAGGTTGTAAACACAGTTTTTCTTACTGAAGGAATTTTTACCACTGGAGTAGCTTAAATTTCGTAGTACTAACGTCACAATTCATTGTTCGATAGCTAAGACACTGCATTGGCGTTGTGGCCGAGCGAGTGGCCTAATAATTAAGACACTGGATCTGTATTGTAGAGGAGTGGCCATCCAGATTTATTTCCTGCAGCCGAAGGCGGGATGGTTGCGTAAAAGTGACCGCGTCTCATTTGCTGCCTAGCGTTATTCAGTTAAGCTAATTCTCAGTCTCTAATGACATCGACCCCGACGAAACATTAACGCTAACTTCCCGTTCATTTGTACAGAGTGCAGCAGTTGAGTGGTTGTATTTTAAATCAGTGTGTGTGAGACTCACTGGCATCAAAGTCTACGCTGTTCCATTGTTCATTAATTACTTATTTCACAGTGCTGTTAGGAACCAGTCAACAAATGCTGTATTCCTTCTGGCTATAAACATTGTTAATCAGTTTTGCTTACTGTCAATTCTGCTTTCATGTTCGTTTAAAAGCTATGTATGTTGAAATGCAGTAGACAGTAACTGATTGTCAAAGCACCTCCACAGCATTGCAGTTCAGTCAGATCAGTGAAATAGTGGATTGATATCCAGCTCACGCGTCGTTGCCTAGTGGAAGTTAATGCGTCACGAGAGAGAGAAGGCGCAACTAAAGGTTAGCTATAGGTTTTTTATGCCATTATTGCTTTGCAATTCCTTAGCTACTTGAACATAGAATGAAGACAAAATGCAGTAAACAGTCATAATTTCTTTGGCATAACGATTTATTTCGTGATAACCAGTTTCAAGCCTTAGATCTTCAGGTTGCAGCATAAATCTCATGTTGCATTACATTGTTAGATCTCATATAGTTTGCTGAAAGAAAAGAGCAGCAGCAAGATGAAATTTTACGCAATTGAGAATCAGAGAACACAGAACTGGTATATGGGTGACATATAGAGAAAGGATTATTTCCGTACTGGTAATTAACATCGATCATAGTTCGCAGCGTGGGGTATACACGCACTGTCTCTTGAAGAGCTAAATGAGGCCAGTTGGTGGATAGTAGAGTTTTAAGCAACACCACTTGCCGTACTGTCTAAGAAATAGTGTACAAGGATCTGTAAAGTCCGTGTGAAGGGACAGGGGTGACATGTAATCGAACCATGAATATCTTTTCGATCAACACTGCCTTCTCAGTTTTTTTTCTGATCGTAGTGCACAGGAATCTTATTGAAAATATTCCGATCAGCTGACCGAGTATAACTATGGCACAAATAGCACTACACCATATGTGGAACGCAAAACAAATGTATTTGGTGGAAGCATGGCTTCAGAAGTCAAATACGTAGAGGGAGGCAGATAACAGAGTGCAAATCACGTATTTCGTCTGAATTACGAAGAGAGAATTGTAAGGTCTATTGTGTCACTCGCTCAGGCACCAGAGTTAAACGAAGACGCTAGACTCGTATTCTTGCTTCTGACATAGGTATTGTGTGGTTTTCCTAAAGCGCTTGAGACAAATAGGAGATGGCGCTTTAAAAAAAACAGCACTTGACGGCCACCACATTTTTTTAACTGAATTGGTGCACAATCTGCATTGACCTCAACGTCTAAGGGATGATAAATTTTAGCCTTCCTACATTTTCATGTATGATGACTGATAAGGTTGATAACAGGCGAAATCGTGAATCAAACGTGTATCGTTCTATGTCATGATCTTCAAACTACTGTAGTAAAACGCTGACCTTAGGTGGTAGACTTTGAAACGTCATGTGAAGCAGGGAACACATGTTTGTGCTTCTGTCCACGTTAACTCACTCCATGGTTCACGGTCCACTCAAGATATGCTGCTATCCTAACTGTAACTGTCTTTGGGTTACGGACTAAACTATTAACGATTGTGTGCTAGGAGCCAAATTTTAAAGAGTGTGTGTTGAACAGTTACCTTTCGCCTTTCTCGACATTCTACGCTATTGTCATTTGCATCCCAGAGTACACGCTTCTCTGCTCTAAGTTTTACCAAACCGAATGCCCGACGTCCATGCCACTGGCAATGGCACTGTCATATCCAGCACCTTATCCCAATGGTTTCACCCGCAATTCATCTGCTTTCGATAGATAGTGCGAGGTAAGCACATTAACATGTGACGAGTCTCTACGTATACATATCAGTTGTCCGCAACCGATTGACCGAGCGAGGCACTGGACGCCTATTCCGAAGGATTTGGGTTCAGATCCCGTCTGCTCCTCAGGGTTTTTGTGTGTTCTCTGATTTCCTTAAATTCCTTAAGGCAGACACCAGGATGGATTCTTAAAAGAGTCAAATTCCTACTCGGTGTTTCGGTACTCGAGCTTGTGCCTTTGCTCTAAGGAGCTCACTGTTGAGAGGTTAAACCGTGACGTCTCTTCTTTTCGTTTATATTACCAGTCGCCAGACTATTAAACCTTTGCTTTTTAATAAACAGTGGCAACGTCGACTAAATGATATCTGTCGCTGGGACCCATTATAATACATTGACTGGAGTTGGTGAATTTTAAGCTCATCTGAAGTCTGACACCTGCGACTGATTAGAATAAGAAATAATCTTACGCCTACGATGCTTATTCGATCTGCACTACGAGAAACAACGCGTATGCATACCAGTAACATAACACCTACTTTTTAGTTACGTTGAAAGTTTGAGGCCTCAGACGCAATTGAAGTCTGCGTCACACTCTTTTGGAAAGACCCTTGTATTTTGTTATTGCCTTTCCCAAATTAACTTTATCATAATCACTGAATATCAACTACCATGGCAGAAATTAAAGCCAATGTAAAAATGGATAGGGTCATAATTGATCAGGTGAAACAATTTTATCACCTCTGTAGACAATCACAGAGGACAATAGATGCTTAATGGAAGTGAAGAGGATTTCATTGGCAAAGCGTTTTAACCAGCAAACATATTAACATAGATGTTCAAAAGTCCTTCCAAAATCATTTCTATGGAATACACTGCTTTTTGGAAGTGAAAGTTGGACTCTTAGTAAATTGGAAAGGAATCGAGTTGAAGGTGCCGATGTGGCGGAAAGTGACAACAAAGAGCTGGACGGGAAGAAATAACCAACCTGGAGGGTTCAAGGGATATCAGCAAGGAGACAAGATTAAGAATCTTGTCAACGAAGACCAAAAAAGGTCGATTAGGGGATAAAAGCGTGTAGTTGCAAATTTCTGCACGGTGCTAGAAGGGAGTGGCCTAAACAGCATATTAAAAATCATGACAGGTGGTGAGTGAGCATATTTTTTATGTGTTGTCTTGAATCACTCGAAAACAGTAGCTTCTAGCGAAAATGTTTCTCAGTATGTAATTAAACTGCATTAAATTTCCTCCAAAAAGAAGTTATATTAATTTTTTCTCAATGAGTAACAGTTTGCGTGTTGCAGGCTTTTTTAAAAAATCTCATATTAGTGAAAATAAGGTTTTAACGATATAAAATTAATGTTTGTCTTCAAATAAAGTTGGATAACAACAAATATTAACTGCGTGTACCACGTCTATTTGCAGTAGAGCAGTATTAAGGGATGCATTGTGCTCCAGGGATGCAACAGGGGGGAAGGGGAGCGATGTGTGGGATAGATAGGTAGCTGGATTGTGTTCATGCACTTCCCCCCTTCATAGGTCTGCAAAATGAATAGCGAGCAGAAGGTTCTCCACTCCATCAACCCCAGTACCTCACAAGAAGCAACTATGGGGTGTCTCACAAAGTTTTACTGGCCCACCACAGCGCGCCTTACGAACCACCGGCAACACAGTAAACAACATGCCCGGAGGATGGTATTTCCACAAAATACGTTAACGCTACATGGAATGCAACTATGAGTTAAAATAATAATACTAACACAAGAATGCATATGGAGAAAGCCTACGTAAATATCTGCACACTGTTCTACACTGCTAGAGGGGAAACTGATTCTTAGTTATCCTGTACGACAACTGTAGTGTTCTTCCGGGAAAGGCAACTTCCCCCACTGTGAGCGCTGTTCGATTTTCAGTTAACAGACTACACCTCCCCACTATTTCCTGAATATGTGAATAGACAAGATAACTTAGCCGAGCTCGTGTTATATAGTAGAGTTATTTTCAATTTATTGAATGAGTACTTATTTGCGGTTGTTAAGTGAGCTATTCTGGAAAAAAAAAAAAAAACGCAACAGGCAGAGCTGTCAACTGTCTACCACACTGATGAGTCTGTCGTGAGTGTGACGTTCTGTCAGTATGTATTCAACATTGTTGATTTCATTCTCTCCACTACCACTGTCCGGAATACTTTTCACAGCAGAGGGTATCCAAAGCATCACCCCAGCCTCACCTCTCTTTACACTTCAAGACACCCAGAGGCTTAAACTGCATTCCTCTGCAACAGAAGTAGATTACTTTGGTGTTACAGAACTTCAGATGCTTCAACATAAGTCAAGCAATGCATTACAGCAGATTATTGTTCTAGACGTGAACATGGTCAATCTCATTCCATCAGATTTATTCACATACATCTTGGAGGATATACTGTGGATGTGTGGTAAATGGCTCCACGCAGTGCAGCCAACTCTGAGTGCCACCAATTCTTGAACTGAAAAAAAAAATTATGCTACGTACCATTACCGCAATTAATGGCGAGAGAAGTGCAATAAATTTCTGATCATTTACTAATTCACCACCAAGTGACTGCAACACATTTAAATGGCTTTCCAATGTGCCGTCAACGATAGACAGCAGAAAGGTGTCATATTTACAAATCCGCTCCCTTTCCCTGCAACAGTACATAGGTCCCTGGCAACATCACACTTACAAATCAAACACACCTCAGCCATTGTTTACAGGAACGTATTTACATAAAATTTCGCTTAATGCTGGGGAATTATAGTCTGTAAACTGAAAATCGAATAGCACTGGTGGTGGGGGAAGTCAACTTTTCAGGGAGAATATGACTGTGAATCAATTTCCCCCCTGGCAATGTAGAAGAGTGTGCAGAGATTTACGCAGATTATGTCCGTATGCGTTACTTACTTTAGTATTGTTAATAACTCATATCTGCATTCCATGTAGTGTTAACGCATTTTGTGGGAAATAAACACCCCACGTCCATGTACTGTGTCGCCAGTGCCAATAAGGCGCTGTGAAGGGGTGTTATAACTTCGTGAAACATCCTGTAGTTGCTTATTGTGACGTAGTCGGGTAGATAAGAGTCTGAACTCACCTGATTCATCTTCAATTTGCAGACCAATGAAGGAGGAGAAATAAGTGAACACAATCCGGCGACCTACCTCCCCCTCACACTCTGCCCAACATACACCCTCATTCACCCTGTTACTTAATATCTGTTGTTGTTGTTGTTGTTGTTGTTGTTGTTGTTGTTGTTGTGGTCTTCAGTCCAGAGACTGGTTTGATGCAGCTCTCCATGCTACTCTATCCTGTGCAAGCTTCTTCATCTCCCAGTACCTACTGCAACCTACACCCTTCTGAATCTGTTTAGTGTATTCATCTCTTGGTCTCCCTCCACTCTGCGCTCCAGTACTAAATTGGTGATCCATTGATGCCTCAGAATATGTCCTACCAACCGATCCCTCCTTGTAGTCAAGTTGTGCCACAAATTTCTCTTCTCCCCAATTGTATTCAACACCTCCTCATTATTTATGTGATCTACCCATCTAACCTTCAGCATTCTTCTGTAGCACCACATTTCGAAAGCTTCTATTCTTTTTTTGTCTAAACCATTTATCGTCCACGTTTCAATTCCATGCATGGCTACACTCCATACAAATACTTTCAGAAACGACTTCCTGACACTTAAATCTATACTCGATGTTAACAAGTTTCTCTTCTTCAGAAACGCTTTCCTTGCCATTGCCAGTCTACATTTTATATCCAGAAAAAATGAATAGGACCTTTTTTGTTGGAAATTTTATGCAGTTTAATTTTCTACTGGGCAACATTATCGCTAGGAGCCATAGTTTTCCAGTTGTTAGAGTTATTCGCTACATGCATTCCACTGAATGGGTCTTGAAACCAAGTGATCGTAGCGATTTGACGTACAGGACACAACTGAGTGAAAGTTATTCCAGGACTCGCCGCGTAAGGAGCGCAGAATAGACTGGCTTTTAATTCTTATATTTCTCAAAGATTGTCTTTTGTCTCTCTGTAAGTACGAATTAGTTCTTATTTGGGTATATATAGCTTTGAAATGACGAATTAAAGGGAACACACAATCGTCAATTTTAACTGCGTATTGGGTTGTTTGAAAGGGGTTCCATATAGATGAGTGTGCGGGCGTTATCTTTATTAGCGGTTGACGTCCCGTGGACGGCGAGGTCGTTACACTGTTAAAACTGGGCGTCGTGTCGTGTGTGACCGGTGAGGGTTACGGTTGCCAACGACGTGTCCGTTGGCGCGCCCACGCGCATCGTCTGCCGCTTCCACCTTAGGTATTGGCCACAGCCTAGCCAGAAACTGCCAGGGGAAGGCCTACTAATCTTTCACTAAGTTCTACGTTTTGCTTTGTACGCAGAAGGAAATGTAATTGGTTCACTAATCGTACCATTTTGCATTCTGATCGTTGTAAAAGGCATAAAAAATGTCTACATATTTACTGCTCTTTGCCGCGAGAGGGCTCCGAATTGTAGCGTGTAACAGGGCGGTGTGTAACGTAGCTACGTCGGTGCGTGAGAAATTGCGTGGTGTAATGGAGTTTCGACTTCTACGAGTTCGTCCACAAATGGAACACCATTTCCTTAAGCATGACAATGCCAGACCACACACGAACGCTGCGACGTCTGCAACAATCTGACGCCTTCGGTTCACTGTCATCGATCATCCTCCATATAGTCCATCACATTTTCATCTGTTTCCAGAACTTATAGATCAGCTTCGAGGATTTCATTTTGCTAATAATGAGGCGGTGCAAGCAGAGGCGAAGTGGTGGCTCCGTCAACAAAGTCAAACATTCTATAGTGACGGTATCTACAAACTGGTCTCTCGTTGGAAGAAATTTGTTCGTTGCCTGTATGACTATGTTGAAAGATACTGCACGTAGACATGAAGAATAAAGATGTAGAATTTAATAACGTTTGTTTTATGTGAAAAGCTTTCAGAGTTTTCACATAAAAAATCGGAGACATTACTTTCAGCATGCCGTCGTGCCACTGTTTCAATAGACTTTCCGCCCTATGTCATCTGCCACATCGAGCTATCCCGTGCACTATAATGAGCCCAGTAGCCGTCCGACTGCTGTCCTTGTATACGTTCTGTTCTCGTCACCGCAGCCCAAGTAGCTTTGCACTGTGGTCAGGTTCATGACATTAAATAAAAATGGAAAGTCGTTTAGACAGGCTGATTTTTGAAGGTGCCACATATTCGTATTTGTGATGGCACTTAAGGTTAGCACTTGATTTGGCTCTTGTGCAGAGTAACACTTCACGAGGGAGTTCACGGCGTGGCGAGAACATCAGATTAGTCTTCATATGGGGAACATGGATGTGCATCACGTTATAGAGAAATTGTGTGGCTATCTGTGTCAGTGTATATAAACTCTCGAGAAATATTTCTCCCCCACCAGGAATTTACGGTCCGTGTTGTACATGAATCTATGTTAGATAGGTAACTGAGATTGGATTAGGTCGCATAGAAAGTTCCAGCTGCGCGTTAAGTGAGTAAAACTTGTAGATAATGGCTTAAATATATTTCCTTGTGAAACCAAAGGTTATAGTATAATGCAGTCTGCCTACATATATTGTTAACAACGATTTTAGTCGCGAAAATATCGGCGTAGAATGAGGAACTGTACAAAATTCTTACCATTAGTGGATAACCAAATGCAAAAAAACCTCGCGCTCCTTTTTTCCCATGTACAAGTATTGGTCCTGCCAGCAGTATCTTAGAGTTGCCGCGGTACGGACAAGAAACCGTGTAAATGAAGTAAAATTGAAATCGAGTGACTTGTTGTTGTTCGTTCTATTTCGTGCTTTAAATTTACAATTTTCGTACTAAATGTCTCGGCTGTTTGCCTTCCACGTCTTATCTTTGGGTGTTGTCGACTATAGTTGCGCCTTTTTCTGAGACAACATCGGCTGGAAGATTAAAACTATCAATATACTCTTACTACAGTTATTATTAAAACCTGCTTTCCTCTAAAAACATGGTTCGTGGTACTTGGTACGTCTTCAGCTGCTTCGAAATTACGTATGGCATGATCTGTTGTGCCCATTTTGCCTTAGTTACTTCCCCTTCTACAAGTTCTGTTGAAGTGTTTATGATATGCCCCGTTTACGGAGAGGTGTTGTGGACTAGTCCATATTTATCTAGAAGTGTGTTAACTGAAGCACCCCGTTCGCGCGAGGAGGAATGTGAAAAGTTTTCTTTCATGTATGAGAGGAAGTCCGCCTCTGATACCATTGCACAAATGTTAATTTTCTTATTTCTATTAGATTCATTGGTGGTTCTCCGAGAGGTGGTGGTGATGATTGGTTTGTGGGGCGCTCAACTGCGCGGTCATCAGCGCCCGTACAAAGTCCCAATTTTTTCACAGTCCAATTTTTTACACAGTCTAATCTAGCCACTGTCACGAATGATGATGATGATGATGATGATGATGATGATGATGATGATGATGACGATGACAACACAAGCACCCAGTCCCCGGGCAAAGAAAATCCCCAACCCGGCCGAGAATCGAAGCTGGAACCCCATGATCCAGAGGCAGCAACGCTAGCCACTAGACCACTAGCTGCGCACCTTCTCCGAGGGTCAAATTTATATGATTTGCGATCAAATTTATGCTTACCTTCGCGTCGTGTCTTTTGTGGATGGTAGTACTTACGCCTGATGTAAAAGTTCCTCGACAGACTGAAACAGTGCTCATGTGTTCCCATTATTCCCGTACCGGCGTACTTACTGCGGAGCATTGGCAACGAAGTGGAACTGTGGTACGGCACAAAAAACCTCACTGCTCTATAACAGAGATAGTACTCCAAACAAATTATTTATTAATTTCATTCGCGGATTTTCATTAGCGTATACAGTCATTTAGAGGACGAATCGTGTCATGGTTTCCTTACGAAATACATTCATTTTCTTTTGAAGTATATGCTACTCAGTTATATTATCGCGTAACCGTAGATACTGTGAATAAAAAGAGTTAAAATGTGCTCCAAAGACTGAGCCGGATGCTGGGTCGTTCTGTCCACTTGGCAGTCGAACTCTCCCTTGACCTTAGCTATGACTTATTTATTCGAGCATCGTATTCTGAGGCTAGCGTAGAAGTTACGACGCGGGATGACTGCAGTATTTGAAACTTTGACGGGCAGTGGGGGGTTGATGTTCCACGTGGGGACGCCAGCCCCGAGGAGCGCTGCTGCGCTCCGATGTCCCCAGCCACTGGCCTGTGCGGTTACCGGGCTAAAAAGATAAAGTGTTTCCTTCAAGGGTATTGTACTACTTCAGTTTTTAGAGCACACGGGTCAAACCGCGTTTGCGGCATCTTCACTACTTGCTTATGGAAGACAAACTGGAGAGTGACAAAACACCACTGAGTACAGTATATGGACATGTCGAATAACTGGGAGTGATCGAAAAAATTCAGTAGGCTGCTGTTATCGACAGCCAGGAAAGTCCTATAGCTAGTGCTATATTGCCCCCATTTTAACAATTGAAAAGAGATGTCCAGTTTACAAAGTACAGTATGTCATCGATTGCGTTTACCAAATCGTAAACTCAGGTGAGCGGCTAGACGGTTTCATCCGAAATTTCCGAAAGACTGTATGTAGACTGCTGTGCAAATTTCGAGGACGAGCAGGTTGAAGTAATATAATTTGTTAAATACTCGGTGGAAGTGAATCGGAGTGCGGGAGCATGTCGCACAGATATCTCCAATTCATGAGCAGAAAGTTGGACGTCACATGGCGTCTGGTCAGCGTAACTGGCCCTGCGATACGAGGCAGTTGAAGGAACGGGGTAGACAATGGCAAGGTGAAGTCAACACGTGCACTGTGCGATAACATTGGTGATATTATCACGAAAGAAGACGAAGTAAATATTCCAAAATTCGAATCAACAACTACTGCCAACGTGAGTAACTTAGAAGTAGATATCATTGGTGTAGCGAAGCAGCTTAAAACACTTAACGAAGGGCAAGGCTTCCGGTCCAGATTGCATACCAGTCATGTTCCTTTTCAGAGTATGCTGATACGATAGCTACATACCTAGCAATCACACAACCGTTCGCTCGTAGAATGATCCGTAACCAGGATTGGAAATTTGCACAAGTCAGACCAATATCTAAGAAAAGAAACAGGAGTAATCCGCTGAATTACAGACCCATTCGCTAACGTCGATTTACAGTAGGATTTTGGAACATGTTCTGTGTCCGAACATTATGAATTACTTCGAAGAAAACGATTTATTGACAAATAGTCAGCACGGATTCAGACAATATCGTTCTTGTGAAACACAACTAGCTCTTTATTCTCACGAAGTAATGAGTGTTGTAGACAGGGGATCTCAGTGTTTCCATAGTTTTAGATTTCCAGAAGGATTTCTTTCCAAGCGTCTTCTATTTAAATTGTTTGCATATGAAATATCGTCTCAGTTGTGTGACTGGATTCGTGTTTTCCTGTCAGAAAGGACACAGCTCGTAATAAATGACAAAGTCATCGAGTAAAACAGAAGTAATATCTGGCGTTCGACAAGGAAGTGTTACAGGCCGTCTGTCGTTCCTGATCTACATAAATTACTTAGAAGACAGTTTCAGCAGTCCTCTTAGATTATTTGCGGGTGATGCTGTCATTTGCCGTCATACCATCAGACGATTAAAACGAATTGCAAAATGATTTAGACAAGGTATCTGTATGGCAAAAAGTAACAATTGACTCTAAATCGTGAAAGGTGTGAAGTCATCCATATGACACTGAAAATAATCCGCTGTATTTTAGTTACACAATAAATCACACAAATCTAATGGCTGTAAACTCGAGTAAAATCTAAGGGATTACAATTACGAACAACTTAAATTGGAACGATGACGTAGATAATGTTGTGGGGAAAGCAAACTAAATTTTTATTTATTTAGCACATGGCTAATACAGACATGTCATGGAATTAAATTACATATACATATGTACATATTGACACACAAGAAAATTAAGTTTTTCTTTACGACTGAATATCCAGTCCTTCAATCCAGCGCACTGCATATGGAGTTGCTAGCAGGAAGTCCTCTTCGGCGCCATGATAGGCTCGAATCCTGCATTCACTGACAATGTGGTGAACAGTCTGGTATGGAGCCCCGCAGTCACAGGCTGGATCAGGCAGCTTCTTCCACTTAAAGAGAGCATCCCTGCATCGGCCATGGCCGGTACGGATTCTGTTGAGAGTAGTCCAGGTCTTGTGTGGTAGGTCGAATCCACTTGGAAGTTTAGCTCCTGAGAAGATGGTATGCAGGTGCAAGTCTGTCACTGCTTCCCACCGACCTTTCCATTCTTCAAGAGGTTTGAAATCCTTAGCAACCATGTCAGCAGCATCGCACAGAGTTGGATTGCGTGATTTCAGTCTCTTACGATTTAAAAGTGGCAGGTCGCTATGCACGGGTAGGTTAGAATTCCTGGAGATCTTGTGGAATTCTCTCATAAGGGCAGTACATCTGCGTAGGTCAGGAGGCATTATACCGGTTAACAGTGGAAGCCAATAAACTGGAGTAGATCTGATTGCACCAGGCAGAATTCTTCGTCATAATTGGAACCCAAAATATCTTGATGTCATCCGGGATCGTACACTATGCTTCAAACAACACCTTCTTAACTTAGCTCAAAAGTTGAGGAATCGAAACAACATCCTCCATAAGCTATGTGGAACTACCTGGGGTTCTTCAGCAACCACCCTGCGATCTTCAGCTCTGGGCTTGGTGTACTCAAGTGCTGAGTATTGTGCACCTGTTTGGGACGAACAGTCATCATACAAGGCTTGTTGATACCCAGCTGAACAAGACAATGCGCATAATAATAGCAAACTGAAAACTATGATTTACTGGTAGAACACTTAGAAAATGTAACAGGTCTACAAAAGAGAGTGCTTACACTACGCTTGTCCACCGTCTTCTGGAGTATTGCTTGCGATGTGGGATCCGCTCCAGATGGGACTGATGGATGACTTTGAAAAAGTTCAAAGAAGGGGAACTCGTTTTGTATTATCGCGAAATAAGGGAGTGTGTGCTACGGATATGATACACTAATTGGGGTGGCAGTCATTAAAACAAAGGCATTTTTCGTCGCGGCTGGATCTTCTCACGAAATTTCCACTACGAACTTTCTCCTCCGTTTGTGAAATATTTTGTTGGCGTCCACCTACAGAGGGATAAGTAATCATCATAATAAAATAAGAGAAATCAGAGTTCGCTCGGAAAGATTTAAGTGTTCGTCTTTTCCCGCTGTAACGGTAGAGTAGTTGCTTAAGGGTGGTTCGATGAATCCTCTGCCACACACTTAATTGTGGATTGCAGAGTAATGATATAGATGCCAATTGAGTAATGATATAGACGCTGCCGCGTGGGATTAGCCGAGCGGTTTAAGGCGCTGCAGTCATAGACTGTGCGGCTGGTCCCGGCGGAGGTTCGAGTCCTCCCTCGGGCATGGGTGTGTGTGTGTGTGTGTTTGTCCTTAGGATAATTTAGGTTAAGTAGTGTGTAAGCTTAGGGACTGATGACCTTAGCGGTTAAGTCCCATAAGATTTCACACAGATTTGATTTGATATAGATGCCAATCAGCGAGCAGTTGCGGTGCATTGTGGTGGTGTTCTTCATTACAAAATAGTCTAGAGACAATATCTGTAGGACTTCATGAGCGCAAGAACCGTCTGGAAAATCGGAGGACGAAATGCGACGAGTGTAACTCAGGAGTTTTGGTACTGCACATAGCATTGTTCCGCGTTCGTCTGGAGCGTTCCGAACGAAACACAGGCAGGACTGCCCGAAGAAGAGGTGGTCGACCACGGCCAGCTACGGCAGCAGAAGACTGCTACATTGTGCAAAAGCCAAGAACGAAAAACAGCGGGTGCAGTTTAACAGCACTGCAAGGGACGTACGTAATCCCGGCGGCCTCGTTGTGGTGGTCTCTTTGGCTGACGACCAGCACGTTGTGTTGACACTCGGTCATCGGCGGCACCGTTTGCTCAGGTGCTGCTTGGGACTGGACCAACGAGGAGTGGGGTCGCGTGCTCTTCTCGGATCATAACAGGTTCACTCTTTTTAATGACGATTCTGGACGAACTGTCATACGGCGAGAGATAAGAACACGCATGGCACCCAGGAACATTGTCACCGATCGAGGTGGCTAGCACACTGGATTCGCGTTCGGGAGGACAATGGTACAAACCCCGCGTCCGGCCGTCCTGATTTAGGTTTTCCGTGATTTCCGTAAGTCGCTTCAGGCAAATGCCGGGATGGTTCCTTTGAAAGTGCACGGCTGATTTCCTTCCCTGTCCTTTTCTTCACCGATGGGACCGATGACCTCGCTGTTTGCTCCCCTCCCACAAACCAACCAACCAACCAACCAGGAACATTGTCATTGATCCTTTTGGTGGCCCGGGTGTTCCGGTATGGGAAGACATAATGTTACGCGGGCTACTGACCTCCAAAACTTTGAACACGGTACACTTGCCAATAAACCTTTACGCTGTACTCCTTCACCATGTACGTCATTTCAGGGGAGAATTCGTCCCTGATTCCATTTTTTTTGGATGACGATGCGCGACTGCATCTAAGAGACCAGTTGGAGGAGTTCGTGGAACGAGACGATATTCGGCGAATGGGCTGGCTTTCCCATTCCTCCGACTTAAATCCCATCGAACACGTGTGGCGTGTATGGGGAGACGTATTGCAACAACGACCACCCAGCACTCTTCAGCCGCGCTGTTGGAGGAATGGATAGCCCTACCACAAGAACTCTTTTTGAACCTTTTGACCAGTTTGGGAGCATGTTGCATTCCATACAGTGCTGTCCCTGGTGATCACACACCCTATTAAGAACCAATGTGCAGCGGACCACCACAAATCGCGGTGATTTCATTGTCATTATTGACGAATGAAAATGTCATGTATGTTCGTCTCATTGCCTGTTCCTTTCAGTTACCGTGTATTCTATAATGTAGCATTTCTCTCTCTGTGTGGTCCAAGTTTCATCGAGTTACGTTACAGGGCAGTGACACATAGGGTGGAAGCTATTTTCGTCCTCAAGCTTTGCGCATTAATGTCTTCCTTCACTTTTCGTCTTATGACGAAAGATTGATAATATTAAGTATCATTTCAGGTATTATCCCATCTGGAGGAATCTTGATCAAATGAATGAATGTGTTGCCGTTATCCATGAATTATCACGAATAATTGTAGTAGTAGTGAGTGAAAGTAATAAACCACATATGATATCTTCGTTGCTTTTGTGTTAAGACATAAAACACAAGTAAGTGTGCGAAATATAATATGGATATGAATGAGAGTCAGCTTTATCCTCATCTGACTGCTCGTTTTTCATCGTTTGTGACGCATTAAAGCTGTGTTTCGACTTTTCTTGAAAGGATCATCAGATGCTGCAGTCTCGCTATGGAGACACGGGTTTATGCGATTGATTCGCGAGGTGTGCCATACGCTTGCACCTATATTCCAACGGTACTCAAACGGCATAAAACTAAACCCTCTCACATCACTTTCTAAATTCATTTTGGCCACAGGAAATAGCGACGTACAGCCATCTGAGTAATGGAGGTAAGTCTATACTGTTGGTGCACAGTGCAGTTCAATAGAGCGCGTGCTCTCTCCAATCGTGAACGGAATAGTGCGGCTGGTGTACACTGTTCGATGTGACAGCGTGCTAGGAATTGCGGTTGTCGCTGAAACAACGCGTTTTCGCTTATACCGTTTTTTTTTTTTTCACGTCGGTTAAACCTGACTTAAAACCGCTCAAAATAACCAGTTTCTGATACAACTTAATTTCGATTCTTCATTCCCATTATTTCCTGTAATAAACATAGAAGTCGAACAAAGACGGAAAAGCTTTGACTCAGTGTAGAGATACGCAGACTCAAAATATTAAATAGGCAAATAAAAGAAAACTTAGTCCATCCACTGTTCGCTGCTTGTCTCGAAAAGTGGTAAGTGATTGGATATTTAAAAAAAATCATCAGTATTCTCGTATTGATTCTAATTTTTTGAAACTCCGTTAAAAAAATTGTTGTTGTTAGGGATCACAACACTGTTTGCGCATTACAAGTAATCAGTGCTAAAGGGTTTAAACTGAGGTTGAAGAACTCTGTTTTTCATGTTAATTTGCCCATTTCCAAGTGCTACAAGCGGATAAAGGCATATAATGTGGATATAAATAGCAGATTAGCTACTTCTGTGTATATTGTATACTATGAATTACTTGTTTTTAAGTTTATAATTTTTTATTGTTACCACGGTTTCCTTCGTCTTTTATTATTTCATAAAAATGGCAGACAAATCTTTAATATTTTAATGCAAGCCGGCCGGAGTGGCCGAGCGGTTCTAGGCGCTTCAGTTTGGAACCGCGCGACCGCTACGGTCGCAGGTTCGATTCCTGCCTCGGGCATGGATGTGTGTGATGTCCTTAGGTTAGTTAGGTTTAAGTAGTTCTAAGTTCTAGGGGACTAATGACCTCCGATGTTAAGTCCCATAGTGCTCAGAGCCATTTGAACCATTTTTAATGCAAATGAAGCATTCTACCCCATTGCTACGTCATTTCCTAAACATATTTCCAAACTAGGGTTGAGGCCATTCTGCAGTACAACGAATGTCCGACAACGACAGCGAAGGTACCTTATAAGTTATTGAAAAACGAGTGATTTTAGCACTCCTGCTACAGCTAATTGGTATTTTGTTTTTTTACTCATTTAGTAAAAAATAAAAAAAAACACTTGTTATAACAGAGACCAAACAAATACCGAAAAATACCGGTTATTCGACACTAAAATACCGGTATCTGTTTTAACCGATTGGTTTTTCCCATCCCTACAACATGCATACTCTCAAAGTATAAATGAGAGAAGAACCTAGAAAACGCAGAAGTTATTCAGCAGTGCTGTGTGGCGTCAAATGTACTACTCTGATGTATGTGGGCATATGCCGCAAAATGGTGCAATGGACAGAAAGAAATAAGTAGAATCAAAATTGTGGGGAATATTTTTAATTTGATATCGAATACTGTAACTCGAGAAATGCATAATTTTCAAATTATGAGCTAAAATCTAGTTTTTAACATTTTTTAAACTTTCTGTATTTATAGGGAAAAATTTAGAAGCCGAAGATGAAATCTTAATTAGCATCACAAAAACAAGTTTTTCGGTGCTTCGAATTCAGTGCTTCTCTTTTGTCACAACAAATAGCACACAGTATTGACTCAGTGGGTACAATACCTTACATATTCAGCATGCTTCCTGCTTTTATGTTTAAATGCCAAATTTTTGTGTGTCCATTTTGCCAGTTTGTGTTCGCCCAGAAAGACTACTAAAAGTTATAATTTTAGAAGCTATGATAATTAGCTCAGTGTAATAGTTATATCGTTTGGTTATTGTGAAATAATGTGTACCGATTTCTCTTTGATCCCTGTCTTGTCAGTGACGGGTTGGACGTTTGAGGCATCTCTTTTGCGCGGTTTGACCTTGACTGCTTACAGGAGGCTGATAGGAGTCTCATAATGTGCCGGTGTGCACCATCTGTCTTAGTTAGATAAGAACTGTTTTCTGTGTTACATCTTACGTTTGCAAGACGGTCGTGGGGTAGTTGCCTTGCGTTCATTAAAATGGATTTAAAACGACATACTAGTAACTGACAGACCATCGGCGATTTATCCAGAGAGCGTATTAATTTTTGTCGGTAAGTGCTCAACGTTATTTCTAAAAGTCGTGATCATACATCTTGAGGGACAGATTTGGGATTCAACTAAGAAACTAACTCTTAATTTGGCAATTGGCTGCTTGCGCATTTCTGAATGCGGAGGCAGTTGTTTCTCTTGTAAGTTATGTCGTTTGTCCAGTAAAAATCTGTACCTTTGAAACGTTATTTAAAAACTGGAAGGAGGCGTCTGAACGAGAGTGAAGGGGAATAAATTAAGAGACTATAAGTCCCATGAATATATCGTGGCAATTGAACATTTTTGCTTCGTCAGGTCTCGAATACGGACTTCTTAAATCATAGTTGGGAAAATCAGTATGAATCAAGCCTGGAGGCGTGCTCAGATACCCTAAAGGTTAAGGCGACTTTCTGAGTGTCCCACTCTGGCACATCATACTCATTACTTTACACTGACAATTCATGTCTTCACTCCTTCATTGATTTCATCTTCATCGATCGATTCATTTTGTTTCAGTGCATTTAATTCCTATCACAGTATAACTTCACTTTGCAGAGGGCGAAGACCCAAGAATCTGAAGATTAATGTATACGGGGGCGATTTATAAACTTGTCGGATAAATAACTGTATCTGTTGTGTGGTGAGCTGCAAGTTATCTGTAAAATTAACTGACAGTTTTCAACTCAAAATTCTGTGTATTTCTGCCTGGATCAATTTTGCCGTGTTGTAGCTGTCGGTAATAAAAAGTATATGCCAATTACCTTGTATTGGTAATCTTGCCAGTTGCATGTTACATATCATGTAGAGCGCTGCTTTCTTAGAATCAAAGCCAACGATTTGTTTAGAGTATCTCTGTAACAACCATTCGAACGTATTTTCCTCACGTTTTGCCATGATATCCATATCGCTTAGCTGTTTCCATTTTCACTGCTACTGTGTTACGGCCGGCCGGGGTGGGCGAGCGGTTCTAGGCGCTACAGTCTGGAACCGCGCTACCGCTACGGTCGTAGGTTCGAATCCTGCCTCGGGCATGTATGTGTGTGATGTCCTTAGGTTAGTTAGGTTTAAGTAGTTCTAAGTTCTAGGGAACTGATGACCTCAGAAGTTAAGTCCCATAGTGCTCAGAGCCATTCGAACCATTTTTTGCTGTTTTACTTATCATTGACGCTACACCCAGTTACACAACTTCGACCTGTGACACCAGTAATATCTTCGTATCGTACCTAAACTCCAATCTGAAACCGAACTAGATGGCCCAGTGGTAAATGAATGTGTGACATTGTCGGTTGGGATATCGCATCGGGTGTCAGCCACCTAAGACGCAAAGTCTTACTGTATTCGCACCTGTTGGCCAGCTTTCGTTTGCGAATCATGAGTGTTAAGTCTTGTGTGTTTATTACAGTTACAGGTGATTGTAATGAGTCCGGGTGGAAGTAGTAGTAGTTGTTGTTGTTGTTGTTGCTGCTGCTGCTGCTGCTGCTGTTAGTGTTGACGACGAAGACGAAGATCATTATGATTACGTTGAAAGAAAAGGAAGAGAATGAAACTTGGTTGCGGCACATACCCTACGCCTGTTGAATAGCGCCAAAAGGACCGCTGAGCGTAACTTAACAGTCTGACGAAAGGATCATCGTTATGAGTGTCAGACCCCTCACTCCTTGACGCCTCGCGCAAAGGTTTGGAATTTAACCAAGACCATTGCCGTATAGTTTTGTGATCAGGATCGTTTAGCCACCACACCTCCCGTAGCCGGCCAAATGTTGACGGTGTAAATTTCTGCTACCACGAATGTGAGCTGAGCTCATGTGGCAGGTGTTGGCTGTGATTAAAATATTGGACTAGTCGTAGGCAGGAGCAGTGTTCCACGTGCCGGCCGGTGTGGCCGTGCGGTTCTAGGCGCTTCAGTCTGGAACCGCGTGACCGCTACGGTCGCAGGCTCGAATCCTGCCTCGGTCATGTGTGTGATGTCCTTAGGTTAGTTAGGTTTAAGTAGTTCTAAGTTCTAGGGGACTGATGACCTCAGATGTTCAGTCCCATAGTGCTCAGAGCCATTTGAACCATTTTTGAGTGTTCCACGTGCCGTCATGCCATGCTGATTTAGGTTTCCCTAAATCAAATCGGTGGAATGCCACAATGGTTCCTTAAGTAAAATGGCGATCAGTTTTCTTCCCAGTCCTCGTGCGGTTTAACTCTTCCTAGTGACTTCTACCGGTTTATCTAAAGCTGTGTTCCACGAATCACTATAAAATATATGGCTGGTGGGACGTTTAATTGTACCATATATTACTGTTTCTTCCCATTTCTTTGTCAGATTCGATAAACTAGAGCCAAATTAAAGTTTATACCCCTCTGTGAGGGCTGTTCTGTGCCTAATTTCATCTCTATGCTTTCTCCAGAGTGACGCATTCGAGATTGCGTCCAGATAATTGGTTCTTTGAAATTCATTGTTAGTTTCTGGGATTCTTTGTTAGTGTGTCTACAGATTGTTCAGAAATTCTTGGACAGTTGCTTCCCAATCAAACAAGCACTGCTCTTCTTCATATTCGATTGTCTCTTGTTAATCCGGCTTGATACGAATCTCACGCACTGGAGCAGTAAAATTGAGAAAGAGTAGGGATTTGCGTCTCGTCGACATGACGAGCTCCGATTGGACAATAGAGAGAGAAATCGATCTTGTCTTTTCATTAAAGCCCCTGTAATTTTCTAAATCGATCTGGGCAAACCAACGGGAAACCTAAATCTCGATCACTGGACTGGAATTTGAACCTTCGTCCTCCTGAATGGGAGTTAAAATTCACCAGCAAATTCTCTTGAACATTTTTCCAGTATAAACTGTAATTGCTTTGTAAGGTACATCTGTTTACGAGACCAAGCGAGATGGCGCAGTGTTTAGCACTCGCACTCGCATTCGGGACGACAGTTCAAATCCCCGGCCGGCAATCCACATTTAGGTTCTCCGTGATTTCCATAAATCACTCCAGGCAAATGCCGAGATGGTTCCTTTGAAAGGGCACGGCCGATGTCCTTTCCCATCCGTGAAACAATCCGAGCTTGTGCTCTGGCTCATGACCTCGTTGTCGATTCCTTCCTTTCTTAGAGAAGCTGTAGTTTCCTGGCGTCATACCTACATGCTAACGGTATCGTTAAACTGTCGAAACGAGACATGAAATGCAAGCACATGTCTCAGCAACCATAGCAGTGATCTGAGAAGGGCGTCGTAACAGAACGTCCGCTGTGGCACTACAAAATTTTATAGAAAACTGCTACATTCACTGGACTTGGATGTAAATCGATGTTCTTTTGCTGAAGTTTGGCAACGGTTTTCATGATGATGTGGAGACAAAAAAAAAAAGCATCGGAAGGGAGGTGTGGTGTATGCAGAAGAAAGCGTCAGGGCAATGTGCATAAGACTACTTGTGTTGCAGAATAAAAGAAATCTTCCTCGCGAATAAAAGCTGAGTGCAGGCTGTTTTGTGGGATGTGAGCTGCGTATCTGCTGCAGCGGGCTGGAAGCGCTTTGTGCACAGCTCAGGCCGCCTCTTTTTGTCGCGCAGCGCTGTTTATTTGAATGTGTAGCTCTTATCCCAACAGTGAGGAATCGTAAATATTTGCCTAGATATTTTCCGAGAAGCTGGCTCCGCGGAGAGCTCGCGCTGTTTTTAGACCATAAATGCGTCCTAGTGAATTATTGTCAGAATGATTTTAGGAAATTAAAAGACGTGATCCGCGTCGTGCCACATCTTCACGTCGCATTTCGCTTGGCAGACAGGTTATCTTGCACACTCGAGCTTTCGAGTGGTGTAGAAATCACTGAACATGGCAACACTGTAAATTACGGGGATAGTGCGCATTTCGTTCTACGGTATTTTCATCTATTCCCCAGACTTACTTACTGCAAAAAAACGTAATGCTGAAGAGGGTACCGTGTATTTCATTTTCAGTAGCTCATCAAAATTACTGATAATATTCGCAAGTCACAAAAAATACATCACACTTATCTGTATTAAGATTTGTATGCGGACTGAAACGACGAATGAAAATACGTACCGAGGCCAGGATTCGAACCTGAGTTTCCTGCTCACTAGGCAGTTACGACTAGATTCATTTGATTAAAGCACTTATACCTGGGTTTCAGGCAGGACCCCCGTTTAGTTCGATGCTGAGGTGCTATTCCAATACAACTGGGGAGGCTCTACAAAGCTTTTAGAGTTAGGGTGAATACCAAGTGAAGCGTGAACAGGAATTTGGATTGAGGAGAGAGGGGTGCTAGTGCAGTCCGTGAAGTTGTGCAAAGCCACTGAGCCAGGATAGCATGTACATATCGTAGATGTTTAAGACTAGAAAATATCTCTGAAACCATTTGTATTAAGATGCTTGTGAAGTAAATAGCCAGAGTGGCGAAACGCAGCAGCTTTTTATGAGCGTGGAAAACAAGAGGTCGAAAAACAGGGAGTACATAAAGTCCGGGAACACTAGTAATTATTTATTGTACAAGAACTAAACATTGTACAGATGTCATACAGATTGCATTTTGAAGAGACAGTGTGGAAGTTTTTTTACAAACATTCGATATGCGAACCTGACAGACGTCAATACGGTAATCGAATTCTTGCCGTACCCGTCCCAGCTTGGCATCATCGACTGTGGCAATCGCTTCCCATATTCTCTCCCGGAGCTCTGTTACATCACGTGGTAGAGGCGGTACATACACCAGATATTTAATGTGCCCCACAAAAAAAAGTCACACGGAGTGAGATCTGGTGTTTTTGTCGCACTTCAACACACGGGAAGCTCGCTTCGCACCTGAACTCGCCATGTTTGCGACTAGCACTGACTATCGGCAAATTACCAAACTACGCTGTGGCGGTATACATAAAAAAAAACTTCCAGGGTTTCTCTTCAAAACGACATGTGTATGATATCTGTACAATGTCTGGTTCTTGTGCAATAAATAATAGAAAGTGTTCCCGGACTTTATGTACACCCTGTATTGTACAAGACCTCTGTACTCAAGAGTGTGATGATTACATGCTCAGTTCATTCTCGGAACGACTGATTTCATTTTACACTTAATCTGATATACTTCAACCTTTCATACTCTATATACACAAATCCATGTCCAGATGAACTCTCGATATTCTTCAGCAGCTGTCAGTCGAGGCAAGATTTACCGTTCCCTTCGTGACACCCAACTCGCTTCAAGGTTAATATTTAGTTTATTAAACAAGTGTTTGAATTTGTAAGTGTCAGGCTATGAAATTTTTAGTCTAGTGTGGAAACAGATAAACAAATGGTTAGCGCGGAAGCGTTGGCAAAGCTATACACATGTCATTTACATATCACCTACGAATGCAAATTAGGAATGCTTGTAATCTTTCCCCAAAGAAATCTATGCTGATAAGCGTGTTTTATTTCTGCTGTCCCTGATTACTCAATAAATCCGCCAACCTGATCCCTGTTTTTCAAGGACAGGCTGTGGTGGCTGCAAGCCAGGACAAACGAGGGGTGATGAGGAATAGAACCTCGTAAAAATAGCTTTGGTGCGACTGAAAATACGTTGCCAGGACATCTTGCCATATTTACGGTGAGGACAACAACTGCCTTTGAGGCCAGTGGGACTAAGCGATCACCGACAATGTATAATGTAAGGGTTATCTGCAACGAAGAGAACAGTAATGATGAAAATGAATAGGATCGAGCACATCTTATATCCATGAAGACATGCCAACCAAATATTAGTGAAACAGAAGCCATATATGGTAACATTTATGAACTCTTAAAATATGTTCAGAGGAATAAGAATTTAACCATAATGGAAGAATGGAATGAAGTCGTCTGTGAAGGTAGGGTACATAAAATAAAGGGAAGGTTGGGCTTTGGTAAGGGAAATGAGGGGGGAGGAAGGTCAATAGAATTTTATGCTGGACATGAGTTAGTCGTTGCGAATATGCTTTTCGAAAAAACCCTGAAGGGGACGTATACATGGAGAATACCAAAGGAGCGAAGAAGATATCAGATTGACTGTATTTAGGTAAACTAAACTACAGGATTAAAGTTAAGTACTAAAAGAGTTACGCAGATGCTGACATCTGTAGTGACTATAACCTAGTACTAATGGCAAAGCGAAAGAACCTAGAAAAGTTAGGACATCGACGATTTCAAGAAACCACAAATTGGGATGTCAGTCATAAACCAATACTTTTCCCGCATTCCATTATCACCGTAATAAAATGAGAGAAATCAGAGCTCGCAAGAAAGATTTAGTTGTTCGTTTTTTCCACGTTCTATTAAAGACTAGAACGCTGTAGAAATAGTCGGAAACTGGTTCTATGAAAACTGCAAAACACTGAAGTGTGGATTGCAGAGTCATCATGTAGATGTAGAGGTAGACGTAGGGCAACATACTTACTGGACACAAAATAATAAACGATCAGTCAAAAGAGCACAACTCAGTTAGCACAGTATTTAGAGATGCAATGAGTAATTGAGTAATGGTAGCACAAAATAAGGTGGAAATATGGAAACTGTACTTGGGGGAGCAACTTTATAGTGTGCCATAAGAAATAAGGCCAAATGATAAATGGGAATATGGGCCAAGAAGGTGATAAGGGAGAAGTACTACTTACTTTTGAAGAAAATTTCGAAAAAAGTTGTATGAGCTCAGAAGGAATAAATGCCAAGATATTGATTACATACCAGCACAACTCTTCCGGGAATAAGGCCAAAGAGTAGGGTAAGAACTATTCACGCTCGTGAATGAAATTAGTGTAACTGGGGAAGTCCCATCAGATTTTGAAAAGAAAAAACACCGACGGGTTGTTCAGCTACCTAATCGGAAAGGATGTCTTTCCCCGTGCATACTGGTCCCTTTCCACAAAGTGTGTGGGAGTTTTAAGTGCGCCTATTGAGTGTAGGTGACATTCATAGGTGTGATGGCATGTTTGTGTTTGATGATGATGACAGAAAAGAGATGATGAAACATGGTGTAGGCACATGGTCTGCTCTTTTCAAATAGTAGCACCAGTGGCACCACCGTACTTAACGACCCCATTCGTCAGACCGATCACCATCGACAGTGTCACATGCCCTCACTTCAGTAGACGCTGCATAGAGTTCTAGAATTTAATCTAGCACATGAACGCAAAGTCTAGCGATTAAGAACGCACTCCCACCGGCTGTCTTTTCCTTGGCGGCCAAATAAAGCTGGTAAAAATTACTCCCACCACCAGGATTCGAACTTCCGAGTCGAGCGCCATCACACAGCCGTGCGTTAGTGACCTCTGCTACGGAGCGTGTTTTTGAAAATAGCGTGTTTATCCGAAGAAAACGAGTGGCTGGATGTGAAAATTGTTATATAGTTAGTCTAGCAACAAAGAATACTCGCAAGAGCAATTTATCGAAAAAAGAAAGATAAAAATTGAAAGTAATTTCAGCGAGGATTAGTTTAGCTTTAGAAGAAGCAGTGGCAAATAGAAACATACTTAGCATTTGTATTTTTGGAGAAAATAATGTTGAATGGCACGAAATGTTTTATATGCTTCGGTAGTGTGGCACAAACTACATGCATATAAGGATAATCAAGTGTCTTTATGCGAAGCAGACTGCTGTAACCACGTCTGACTGAACGATAAGAGGGACGAAATCAGGAAATGATGTAACAGAGAATTGCTCATTTTCGTATATTGAAGAGGTAATTAGGGAAGTAAAAGCCTATCTCCATATGGAAGCTGTCGCGGACAGGATGATGTAGTTCAATGATGACAAAGTAGTACATGCCGAAAGAGAGTAGGAATTCAGTCCAATGCAGAACGAAGTGGAACGTGTGCTAGATGTTAGCCAAAACAAAGATCAGAAAAATAATGGTGTTATATGGGATGCAGAAATCAATAGGATAACTGGCACCTACCCCCATGAACTTTGCCGACGTGGAGTGGCGTGTTTATCTTAACGAAACAGGTAGCCGTAGTGAAGGTGTTGACTGCGTTTGGTTCCTGAAGAGGGGAAGCATAGCCTTTTCAGCAGTTGCAGGGGCAGCAGTCTGGATGATTGACTGATCTGGCCTTGTAACATTAACCTGCATGACTTTGCTGTGTTGGTACTGCGAGCGGCTGAAAGCAAGGAGAAACTACAGCCTTTATTTTTTTCTGAGGGTATGCGGCTATACTGTATGGCATCGTCTTCGGTATAATATTTCGGAGGTAAAATAGTCCCACATTCGGATCTTCGAACGGTTACTACACGGGAACTGTCGTCATCAGGAAAGACAAAACTGGCGTTCTGTGCGTCGGAGCGTGGAATGTTAGGTCCATTAATCGGGTAAATAGATTAAAGAATTCAAAATGGGAAATGGATACGTGGAAGTCAGATGATGTATGATTTAGAAGATTCCTTCTGGTTAGACCACTACAGGGTTGTCAGCACAAAATCAAATACACTATCTGATCAGAAGTATCCTAGCATGTTAGTGGGCATTACTATGAGGTGTGTCCTATCTTCGCCTTTACGACGGAATTCCGCATTAAACAGGTGTGTCAAGATACTTTTCATCAGATAGCGTTAGGGTCATACAGAAGTAGGCCTAGTAATGAATAAGAAAATAATTTTGCGGGTAAGCTAGTACGAGCAGCGTAGTGAAAGAATTATCGTAGCCGAAGTCGACACGAAGCGAACACCAGCCACAGAAGTACAAGTTTATATGCCAATTAACTCCGCGTATGATGAGAGTGGAAGAATGTATGGTGACATAAAGAAAATTGTTCAGGTAGTTAGATGAAAATGTCATTGTGATAGGTGACTGGATTTCGATAGTAGGGGAAAAAAAAGATAAGGAAAACGTGGAGAGCATGGACGGGGGGAAAGTAATGAAAGAAGAAACAGCATGGAAGAATTTTGCATAGACCCTAATTTAATCATTGCTGATATTTGGTTTAAGAAGCTTGTATAAGTGAGAAAGACCTGGGGACACGGGAAGGTTCCAAATTGATTTATAATGATAAGACAGAAATTTCGAAACGAGATTTTTAAACTGTATGACATTTCCAGGAGGAGATGTGGACTCTGACCATAATTTATTAGTTTTGAACTATGGGTTAGAACAGAAGAAACTGCGAAAAGATATGAATGTAAGGAAATGGCCCCTAGATAAATCGAAAAAAAACAGAGGTTTTTGAAAGTTCCAGATTGAGCATTAGGCAACGGTGGACTGAAATAGGGAACGGAATACCACAGAAACCGCATGAGTAGCTTTAGATACGAAGTAGTGATTAGATAGGTAAAAAGACAAGGCCAGTAGAAATCCTTGGGGAACAGAGTAGGCATTGATTTGAATTGACGAAAGGACCCAATATAAAAGTGCAGCATGTGAAGTAGTGAAAGGGAATACAGATGTCTTAAAAATGAGATTGACGGGAAATGTAAACTAGCTAAGCAGGAAAGCCTAAAGGACAGATACAAAGCTGTAAACACATACGTGACTAGGTAAGGATAGATGATGCCTATAGGAAAATTAGAGATACCTTTAGAGAGAAGAGAAGCAGCTGTATGGATATCAGCACATCAGATGGCAAACCAGTGCTAAACAGAGGACGAAAAGTTGAAAGACGGAAGGAATAGAGGGCGAAGAAAACTTACCACACTTGGAGGTCGGCATGCGATTCCTCATCGCGATTCAAGACAAATCTAACCAAATCAGATCGGCTGCATTTTGAAAACACATGTATTAAATCGAGGAGTTGGCAACACTGTTACATCGTGCAGCGCATCAGAATGTGCAGAGGAATTTGTACCACCCTGCACGACCATACCAGCCGTCGTAGCTCACTGAGTAGACTGCTTGGACATCAAACTCACATCCCCCTTGGAATTATGGTTCGAATCCCTCTCAGGTTCCTTTTTTTATTTTTTAGACGCTCGGTCCCTAGTTCTAGTCGTTTATAAGCAGGACAGCATTTCGTCACATGACAGTAGCCTATCACATGACAGTTTCATCAATTAAACTGCATGCACGTGTCTACTACCCGCGCAGTGCACAACAATAACTGATCCTGTCACGTTCATGTAGGGATCTTCCTGATGGATTACACAAACGATGAATACGTCGAAATGCATTTGGTGCTGGGTACATCCGATAACCAAGCTGCTACTGCTACTGCTCGTACGTATGCTGCACGATACCCTCAGACGCGCCATCCCGATAAGATTGCATCGGAGACCGTATAATAAACATTGAGGCACTGAATCAAATTGGAGAGAAAAAAATTTATGACGCAACTTGATTGAAAGGAGTGATCAGTTGATATTACGTATCGTGGAGCAACAAGGATCCGTCAGTTTGCTGATGGAAGGAAGAGTGTGAGTGGATAGGGTGCGGGTGTTGTGAGTGGATAGAGTGCGGGGGTAAATTGTAGAAGTGAGCGTAGGCAAGAATACATTAAGTAGGTTCATATGGATATAGGCTGCAGTATTTATTCAGAGATAAAGAGTGTTGCATTGTATAGGCTAGCATAGAGACCTCCCTCAAACCAGACTTTGGACTGAAGACCAAGAACAAAAACAACTACTGCTAAATGACAGTAATGGAGAATTGCATCAAACAGACCTTATTGTTGATTACTAATACTACTAACAAATGTTATTTAACCTCTCTGCATAATTCTTGTTCCCGTTTTGCTTTGTGTCAAGAAAATTGCCTTGTTGTTACAGTTTTGGCGAAACTGAGACCCCTTTAGTTTTCGTGTGCAAACACACTCGCCAATTCCGTAATTAGCATGAAGATTAATAGTGCTTGCCATCCGTATTATTTGCTCTCAGTAGACCGGCCGACGTCGGAGGAGGAATAGCAACGTAACATTTGCAATCATTGTGATTCATTTCCTCTTTCGACACGGCTTTTTCACCTGCGGCGATACAGCTAGACAGCTGCAGTTTGCTGCGTCATACTGGTCTTTTCAAGGCTGCGTAGAACAGAAGTCACTCCTGTCTTGGATAAGAGCGTTTATGCAGAACATTCGAGACAGATATGCAGTATCGATGAAAGAAACAAGCAGTGTCGACTGCTGACAAAAAAACGTAGTCTCTCTCTCTCTCTCTCTCTCTCTCTCTCTCTCTCTCTCTCTGTGTGTGTGTGTGTGTGTGTGTGTGTGTGTGTGTGTGTGTGTGTGTGTGTGTAGCATTAAACGAAGCAATATGGTTTTTCGTAGATTGTAGATAACTATATTACCGGTCGATTTAATTTTATGAACATCAGAGGCTGTGTTCTCGCTATAAGTGTTTGAGTATTTAAATCTGGCTCTGTTTTGTGACGCGTTTCAGATTGTTTCTGAAGATAATAAAGTCTGTGATTTTGACGTTCTGTCGACCTAGTTGATTTTGTATATTTGAGTCAATTATTGAAAATGCCCCTGGAATTTGCCTGAGTTGGTGTATAAAACCGTCTGTAACAGGCGCTCTCGTGTTCAAATGGCTCTGAGCACTATGGGTCTTAACATCTGAGGTCATCAGTTCCCTAGAACTTAGAACTACTTAAACCTAACTAACCTAAGGACATCACACACATCCATGCCCGAGGCAGGATTCGAACTTGCGACCGTAGTGGACACGCGGTTCCAGACTGTAGCGCCTAGAACCGCTCGGCCACTCCGGCCGGCTCGCTCTGGTGTTGAACGAATGTAATTGCATATTCATCAGACAGATGGCAAACTCATCATGGCCCAAAACAACTTGTGAAAAGACGAAGCGATCTGACACACTGGGAAATCTAGTGCAAGCTGCACAACGTAATGCGGTAAATTTACGTCTCGTTTCCATGCAGTGACAGCACACAGAATATTTCTGTCTGTTGGTATTTTTTTTTTTTTACGGCAGTTGTTTTCTGTTGCTTGCTCTAGCTTTCTTCGTCGTGTACTAATGTTTGTCAGTGGATAAGAAGGACAAGAAAAGGAGACTTAAATGGATCTTTCGAAAGTATTTTCGAACGAAAGGGCTTATGTCGCTTCCATATCGGAGTCCTCATACTTGTTTGGTTGAAATGAATTCTATTGTTCATGTGGTACTATCTCGTTTCAAATTGTAACGTGTTCAGTTATAATGTGATATTGAACATTTTCGCGAAGTGTACTTCGCCTGATTGAATTCTAAATACAATGATCTACTGTTTCGCAATAATCCTACAGCGATTTGCGTCTGAGCCACATGTGTGATTAGGCCGGACATACTTTTCTTCTAATGACCAGAGTAACAATCATTTGAGCAAACACAGTAACTAAACGTGCTACCTAGTCACCACACTATCATTGACATATCAATCACAACGATCGAGATGTTTCAACCATATAAAATAGCTTAAGATCTGGGCTGCTCTATTTTGTTAAAAGATGCCACTTTCTACAGACAGGAAAAATTATCTACGGATGAACGACATCCCTAAGGGTAGAGTCTTAACCAAATGGACAAAGAATGCCTTTCCCATGATTTCTGTGACTTCATAGTTGTTAGTACGCATGCAGGTACAGCCCGTACACCCTGTAGTCCTATACTCTGCAGAGTTCGCTGTACTATTGTGACAAACACAAGCCTGGTTGCTCCATTCACTTCGGGCATAAATTGGGCGTAACGTTTCGGAACTATCACAACGGTAGATTGCAGTGGTGCCTTTAAGACTCACCAGCGAAATACTGCTCCCTTGTTACCAAAAGTCGTCGATTATCCCTTTTTGGAACACTGACCATGTGAAGTGGTGCAGTACTAATACAGTGGACTCGTATTAGGGTCAAATCCCCATCCGGTCATCCAGAGTTAGGTTTTCCGTGAATTCCGTAAATCGATTAAGACAAATGGTGGGATAGTTCCTGCGAAAGCGTACGCCCAACTACCTTCCGGACTGTTCCTTCGTTCAGAGTTTTTGCTCCATCTCTAATGGGCTAACCGTTGTCGAAACGTTAAGTCTTAATCCTCCTCCCTTTCGGTAAATCGTTTCATTTGACAAAGGCAGCAGTTAACGAAAAGTGTGGAGAAAGCACATCAGTCGCCACACACTTACAATTCAGTCTGAGACTCAGTGTAGTAGCGTGTATCATGTTCTTTGGCCGTGATGTCGGAGGAGAAGTGTCGTTACATGAATCGGACAAGACGTAAAAGCGTCGGGGAGAAATGCTGATCCAACAAGTCGCAGAGATAGGGATACACATTGTCTCGTTGAAGGTATAGGTTGTTCACCGATTACTGTGGTCGAACAAACGCGTACACGTGCTCGACAGCAGTTTGCTACATCTTTCGTGGCTGGTTACGGTAGTAGACACATTCGCGACTCCATCCCATGTGATTTTTTCCACGCATTGGGGGTCTGATGGCGTTGCTCCGACACCCACGCTAATCTCTGTTCTGTGTGAAGTGTGGTGAACAGAACTGCACAGGGGGGCGCTGTGACTCGAGGATGGTGTGGCTGATCACTTGCTGCTGTTGTGTAGTACTGAACTGATGGGGATATCAACTGCTCTGTGCGTTTTCCATCTTGTGTTAACAGCCTGTGATAACTGACGGTGACACTGGTTAGGAACACGTTGCTGCCCTCAACTGACTGGCGGAGGATTTCCCTGAATCGAGCTACTCATAGTACACCCTTTACAAGTTGACGCTTGGAAAGCAGATGGCACGCATAGTGTCCCATGTGTCGGACAGCCATTGAACACGTCTGCAAGCGAGGCATCAGTTCGCATCTTGGATTTTCCTCCGACCGAGCACCACAAGTTTTGAATTGTGGGTGGTTGTTACGTGATTGTGTTTACACATGCGTTGGTATCATTAAGCGTAAACACCACAACGCCTCGCCGTTTCGTCTCTGCAAATTGGACTGGTAGTAACTGCAACTCCTCTCCTCGAAAGCGAAGTTGATTTTTGTTCAGAAACCCTACTGCAAGAACGTCTCTAGACATTTCATTTGTGTAACTGTTCAACGGGGTGTGTCTTTGACACCAGTCTCCTTACTGTTGTTAAAATGTCTTCGATTTTATTCCTAGTATTGAACGCCTCGCTGGCACATAAATAACCAGAGACAAATTACACCTATAGTGGCCGGCCGGTGTGGCCGAGCGGTTCTAGGTGCTTCAGTCTGGAACCGCGCGACCGCTACGGTCGCAGGTTCGAATCCTGCCTCGGGCATGAATGTGTGTGATGTCCTTAGGTTAGGTAGGTTTGAGTAGTGCTAAGTTCAAGGGGACTGATGACCTCAGAAGTTAAGTCCCATAGTGCTCAGAGCCATTTGAACCATTTTTGAACACCTATAGTCGCCAGCGTGAGCTTCAAAGTGATAGTCGAGGCTCTGTCTGGTACCTACGCTGCAACCAGCGAACAAATCTAATGCGCCGCTCGATGACATCCCAGAATGTGGAACAACGGTTTTTCCTTGTTCCTCACCTTACTGCTGACTCGCGGACCTATCTGCGTTCGGCTCTCCAACTGCTTTAGTGCAACAAATACCGTAAATCATCGACATTTGCAGTAGAACATTACACACTCTTAATTACCCCCTGGGGAACGAAATGAATTTTTCTGAGGAATAAAAAGAAAGTGTTATATTAAGATTTAATAACAACTCGTAAGTAGTCTGTAAAAATAAATCTCTATTACAACTATTTTGTTAGAATCAAGTCCACTACTGACCATTAAAATTGCACCACCATGCAACAAACGTCGAATTGCAAGAAGGGTGTGTAATATATGGTTGGATACGCAAATGATTAGCGTTTTAGCGCAATCGGACAAAGTATGTAGACGTAACGCCATCTACATTTTGTATACAGGATAGTTTTAAAAGTATGAAAAACTTGCAAGGGTGTTTCAGGGTGAGGAGTGCTGAGAAATAATTGTTGAAAAAATTCGATACGTTGCGCCGTTTCCTAGTTATTGGCGTTGAAGTTAGCCAATCAGGCGGCCGTTGCGCGCGCAAATTCAAGCGGCCTGCCAGATAAATTTGAATGAGAATATTGAGAAACCCCTCGTGTCCATTTTTTTCTGTTGACAAAATTGAGTTACCTATGATTTTGTACTTCAAAGAAATGGGCCGATGATGACTTTTATGAAAGCTGAAGATACCACTCCGCCTCATCTGTGAATAGGATGGATGACTCAAATCCCGGAATCGTGGTTGCTTGGTGAAGAAACCAGTGACAAAACCGCTCCCGATATGGAAAGTCCGTCGCTGGTAAGCCTTGCACACGCTGTAAGTGATAAGCGTAGCAACAATTGTCATGGAGAATGTTCCACACGGCCGTCTGGCTTACACTGTACTGACACGGCGGTCGCCTTCGACAGTGTTTAGTGACATTTGCGTTCAAGTGTGGTGTCCGAACATTTCGGATACGTCCTCCATGATTTCCTGCTTCCTGAATTGACCCTGTCTCAGACATGGTGTTTACTTTCGGATGTGTCTGCAACCTCTCGGCTCGAATACGGAACCATTGTGTACAGCGCTGTATCACATCCTCTGCAAGGTGAGTCAGCAAGATGACGATGACGATGACGATGACGACGACGACGACATTAACACCCAGTCCCCGGGCAGAGAAAATCCCCAACCCGCCCGGGAATCGAACCCGGGACTCTGTGATCCGGAGGCAGCAACGCTGGCCAGTAGACCACGAGCTGCTAACTTACTGTCATAATACTAATCAACAGTTATTTCTTGTTTTGGAATTTACGTTCCGGAAAATGGGTTACAAATGGTGTTTAGTACCATACTGTACAAATATCTCCACAAAAACTCTTGAAACTTGGTTTTGAGTGTACCAGAGAATGAGAAGATGTGTAAAATGTGGTTACACTTTAGCGGCAAATTGCCACCACGTCGACCCACAAGTTCACTAACTTAATTAAAAGTGTGTTACACTGTGTAGCTAACATATCTTCGAGATATGCTCTCCCACTGTTATAACGAAGGATAGCGTAATTCAACGAAATTAAACACCTAGTGAAAATTGTCGTTTTCCTAACTACAGCTTAAGTATTCGGGTGTGGTAGACCGTCGAATTTTGTAAGACGATGTCCATAGATCGCTGGTTCGAATCCAACCTGGGAGAACATTTTCACTTATTTGTAAAACGACAGTTCTCTCACACGAAAACCAAATCGACATTACAAAACTTCACCACACCGATCATAAACAGAATATTATTGTGTTTTCTAGCTGTTTACATGCGCTTACATTTGCAATCACTGTTCACACTCGTCACGTTCAAAAATATATTTTCTAGTTATGTGACCCCACACTTTTTACTTTATTAAAACCCATGTTTTTGTCTTTGTACTGTATAGCTGGGATCCTTATTGTTTAAATTTTTGCAGTTTCATCATCTTATATAAAAGTGAAATAATTCTTCATCAGACGCTAACGTTAGTTTACACTCACAAACATGACAGCCCTTACGTTTGTGTCACCTGCATGTAGTACACACTTTATATCTCCTCGTATAACCTCATCGTCCTTTATCTTGTTGTACTGTGGAGGTGTGGCTATAGCTTCACTACTAGCAATGCTTTCCAAAAAATTGAATTCTTTGTTCGCAGAGTAAATGCATTTATCCTCTGTTGTCCGTTTCTCAGACTAAAACTAATGTGAAGCTATATATAATACATCCCACAATGGAAACAACTGCTACAATCAGTTCTTGCTAACGCTATTTCGCATTTCGTGTAAAACTTTTAAAAAATATATGACCCTTCCAGGATTCGAACACATGACCTCTAGCGCTACTGTTGTATGCGCCGCGGAACGCCTGACAAATGCACTGTCTCTGCTGAGTGTCTTGTACACACGAAATTAGCATTCAGGAATAACTTTTTGTTCTTTGGATCGTGGCTCATGATTAATAGTTGACAATCTACTCGTAATATACGAATCCATTTGCAAAAGTCCTACAATTCCTTATTTTTGAGCGAATTTAATGATGTTGCAGGGAAAGAATGTCCCTCGTTGCACATATCGCCGCTCTAAATAAGTGGAACATAAACGATCAACTTTCGCAAAGCTTCCATTATTAGCGTTCACAAAATTCCTTTCTATTGTTACTTAAAAGTTTAATTGCGTTTTCCATCTTCCTTTCATTAAGACAACATAGCAGCGCATCTTGCCAATAGTGTATGTATCTTCATACAAAGAATGTTGGACTGTTGCCCTGGACGGCACGTTCTGTATCTCTCTTATCCACTGAAAACATTTGGTCGTGGCTCTGTGAGAGAGTCGCACGCCACTACGATTGATGGAAACTCTGACACAGAGCAGAAGCAGCAAGGAATGGCGTACCCGTAGCTGTCATCTATGTTCAAATCGTCTCGATAACCAGCTTGTTAGTGCAGTTGTTGGTGCCACAGATGACAGCTCTGTGCTCTAAACTTCGCACCATCCATATCCCCAACTTACCTACAAATTTAGCAATGTGTTGTTCATAGTATACTGTATACTCAGAATGAAATTTAGTTAAATTACTTGCTATCCTTCTTGGTGGTGCGGTTTCAGTGGCCAGCTGTGTACTTATCAATAACCTACCGTCCTTCCATTAGGTCTTCATCACGGTTGCCTCTTATATCTCGGAATCAAGCAAAAAACTTCCTCGGTTCAACTTTTTTCCATTCGCCCGCCTGTTTATCCTACCCAAGTTCATGTCGTTTTCATTATGATCATAATGATTTCTTCTCCAGTTTATTCCCCGTGTCTCCTAGTAATGCACCTTCCCACTGATCACTAAACAACTCTCAGATTTCGAATAATCCCCATTACAATTCTCGTCTCACTCGTATTAGTAAAACCTCTTAATATACATGGACTGTCAATTTTCAGTTTCAGATACATTGGAAACTTCATTTTGCAAAACAAAGTTTAGTTTACTAAAAGCACTCCAGGAAAATTTTATGTTTACTTTAATTTCTTTTGCTGAAAATCCAGTCGAAGTTTTCATTACTTGTCATCAGTAGTAAACTAAGCTGTTTTACTGATTTTTGTAAATCGATAAGTAAATGTCTGGAGTCGAAGACCATATTAAATGAAGAAAGGAATATTTTTAGATAATGATATTCCAACTAAAGTGCAGGTCTTGGACCCCTCGAAGACAACACACTAAAACAGATTTTGATGAAACAGAACTGTCATGGCGAATGGTGGACGGCTAGTATCCATTACCACCGGAAAAAGTCTTAAGAGTAACTCTTTCTTTAATTTATATCTACTTACAGGTGTGAAAGTAGACACTGAGCTACAGTGGCAATGATAAGGAAGAATCTGATAAAATTTCAGCATGAAATTTACATTATTGGATGCCAAGCCAAAGATAATGGGGATTGTTAGAAATGAGAGTACCAACTGTTTCATTGATTCATTTTCTTTCGTTTAATAAAAACCACATATGAGTTTCATTTGTTTGGACATTAAGTATTACTTATCATTTGTCACTGTAATTATATAGGTCTCAGTTTCGTTTTCAATACACAGTTCACTTATGTGTCCAACTGTTTTGGAGGTATCTACTCTCGTGCAGGGGTAATTGTTTCTCAGAAACTTAGGGAACTTCTGCTCTCGTCTGTGACTGTCACTGGTGCGTGAAACAAGTCTTAATAACTACGTACGAAGCTTTACGGTTCAAGCTAATGTTTAGTTGCTGTAACTAAATGCAGCGAAGAACACATACATAAAGTACACAATAAATATTGTCCTAAAGTTTTGTTTTTGCGCTACTGGGCCTAACAATAAAATCGTGTCGCAGACGGTATTCTGTCGAATTGTGAGTCCTAAGAAACTACCCAGGAGACCGACAGAATTGACTCGGTGATTAACACACTGGACTCGTTTTCGGGAGAATAAGATTCCAAATCTCCATGCAGTCAGCCAGATTTACGTTTCTTGTTGTCTCACTAAATCATACCAGGCCGAGATGATGCCTTTGAGTAGGGCACGGTCAGTTTCCTCGCATTATTTTCCAGCCGAGCAGGAGTAAATAATAATAATAATAATAATAATAATAATAAAAATAAATGTAATAGAATATGTATCAGTAATGTTTCTTCCTAGTTGCGATGGATGGTTGCACAGCAATAACCAAATTCAAGAGGAAAAAAGAAACAGATTATTGACAGAAGGAAACGTTGTGTTTCGTTGAATCGATGGTGTTGCATATTACATTCTTTTGTACGATGCCGTCTTTTGCACAGTGATTGTCATACTTGTCGCAGGCTCAGATGTTAATGCTTGATCGATGAGAGGATACGCAATAAAAAAGATCTAATGACTTTACGTCCGGAAATGCATGGTTCCCATGCTACAGACCATTCATTCAATCATACGTTATTACAGGGACCGCGGTCTAATACGCGCTGTACCACGCAGCCACAGTTACAGTATATGTTGAAAATGATTTCCATGTGACTCAACGCATGCGTCTACGCGTCCCACACGTTCACATCGTCCAGGCTGTATCCGAACAGTGTCAGAGGCAGAATGAATACGCTGCTCCATTGTCTCCACATCTTTTGACCAGAAATCCCATGGGTTCACATCCGATGAACGAGCAGGCCATGACTGTAGACCCTCTCGTCCGATCCATCGACCTGGAGAGACACGATTGAGATGCGTCCGGACGTTAACGGCTAAGTGGGCTGGAGCAGCAGCCACATAACCTTTCGAATTATCAATGACACTACTTCTAGCAGGCGAGGCAAAGTCATTCGCAAGAAACGCCGATAGTTCCGGCCTGTTAGGCGACGTGGAAGGAAGACTGGTCCCAAATACGGTCGCCAATTATCCCGGCCCGCACATTCCGGCTGCACCGATGCTGATGATTCACTGTCACATACCATGAGGATTCCGCATACTATCCCGCAGATGACTTTTATGAAAGCTGAAGATACCACTCCGCGTAAAGGTGGCCTCATCTGTGAATAGGAAGGATGACACAAATCCCGGAATCGTGGTTGCTTGGTGAAGAAACCAGTGACAAAACCGCTCCCGATGTGGAAAGTCCGTCGCTAGTAAGCCTTGTACACGCTGTAATTGATAAGCGTAGCAACAATTGTCATGGAGAATGTTCCACACGGCCGTCTGGCTTACACTGTACTGACACGGCGGTCGCCTTCGACAGTGTTTAATGACATTTGCGTTCAAGTGTGGTGTCCGAACATTTCGAATGCGTCCTCCATGATTTCCTGCTTCCTGAATCGACTCTGTCTCAGACAAACGGCAAAACACTGTTGCAGCCATTTAATGCTGTGGTTGTTGTTGGTGGGGATAGGTCTCCTGATACAACCTTGCTGCCATTTGCCTTTCCGTAAGTAAACACCATGTTGACAAGCTCTCGGCTCGAATACGGAAACATTGTGTACAGCGCTGTATCACATTCTCTAAAAGGTGAGTCAGCTAGAGAACTGACTCTTACACAACATTAACAAATATTATGACAGGAGAGGGCGCTATGGCATGACGTACGAGGAACAGTACCATTCTCTAGGAGGAAACCATGTAAAATGTAAATGTGGCTGCATGATACGGGGCATATTCCACCGCAGTCTCTCTAACAAAGTATGACTGAATAAATGGTCTCTAGCATGGAAACCATGCATTTCCGGACATTAATTCATTAGACCTTTTTTGTTCAGTATCTTCTCAGCGATCAATCCCTAGATTTCGTACACGGTAAAAAAAATCACCGCAATTTGTAAAGGTAACTATTGGAAGGTATAAGAGCGCTGTTTTTTGTTTATCTAAAGTGTTCAGCTATTTCCTAAAGAGGCACTTCAGACTTTCCTCTACCTCACGACCACTTCTGCAATACGTTGCGTTGGCGGAACGAACTGCACGAATACGCTGTCAGAATATTACATCTCGGCAACTAGTATTAAAGACCTAACCAAAAATATGCTTACAGTTTTATAGTTGACCAGATTATCCACTCCGTGTGATAGGTACTGCGACTGCTTGTATCACAGGAGAAATAACGTTTTGTGAGCTGTATTTCAAACGCGAGTCCAAGTAGTTGTTGCTAAGAAAAAAGGCGTCGTCAGTAGATGCGGTAGCATGCCTGATATAACTATACCGCCCATTTACATTAATGTGACCTCCTGTCAATAACCACCTATTGCAGCGTTGACCGTTGCAAGACGTACCGGAAGATGGTGAGAGAGGTTCTGGAAAGTATCGAGAGGGATATGGAGCCATACGGACTTCACTGCCCTGGCCAGCTGCGGTACATTTGTCGGCTGAGCACTGAGGACGCGAACAGCCTTCTCGATTGGGTATAAATTCGTGGTTTTGTGTGGCCAGGGTAGTACGGTCAACTCTTCGAACCACGTATGTACACTGCAATCTACACTCCTGGAAATGGAAAAAAGAACACATTGACACCGGTGTGTCAGACCCACCATACTTGCTCCGGACACTGCGAGAGGGCTGTACAAGCAATGATCACACGCACGGCACAGCGGACACACCAGGAACCGCGGTGTTGGCCGTCGAATGGCGCTAGCTGCGCAGCATTTGTGCACCGCCGCCGTCAGTGTCAGCCAGTTTGCCGTGGCATACGGAGCTCCATCGCAGTCTTTAACACTGGTAGCATGACGCGACAGCGTGGACGTGAACCGTATGTGCAGTTGACGGACTTTGAGCGAGGGCGTATAGTGGGCATGCGGGAGGCCGGGTGGACGTACCGCCGAATTGCTCAACACGTGGGGCGTGAGGTCTCCACAGTACATCGATGTTGTCGCCAGTGGTCGGCGGAAGGTGCACGTGCCCGTCGACCTGGGACCGGACCGCAGCGACGCACGGATGCACGCCAAGACCGTAGGATCCTACGCAGTGCCGTAGGGGACCGCACCGCCACTTCCCAGCAAATTAGGGACACTGTTGCTCCTGGGGTATCGGCGAGGACCATTCGCAACCGTCTCCATGAAGCTGGGCTACGGTCCCGCACACCGTTAGGCCGTCTTCCGCTCACGCCCCAACATCGTGCAGCCCGCCTCCAGTGGTGTCGCGACAGGCGTGAATGGAGGGACGAATGGAGACGTGTCGTCTTCAGCGATGAGAGTCGCTTCTGCCTTGGTGCCAATGATGGTCGTATGCGTGTTTGGCGCCGTGCAGGTGAGCGCCACAATCAGGACTGCATACGACCGAGGCACACAGGGCCAACACCCGGCATCATGGTGTGGGGAGCGATCTCCTACACTGGCCGTACACCACTGGTGATCGTCGAGGGGACACTGAATAGTGCACGGTACATCCAAACCGTCATCGAACCCATCGTTCTACCATTCCTAGACCGGCAAGGGAACTTGCTGTTCCAACAGGACAATGCACGTCCGCATGTATCCCGTGCCACCCAACGTGCTCTAGAAGGTGTAAGTCAACTACCCTGGCCAGCAAGATCTCCGGATCTGTCCCCCATTGAGCAAGTTTGGGACTGGATGAAGCGTCGTCTCACGCGGTCTGCACGTCAAGCACGAACGCTGGTCCAACTGAGGCGCCAGGTGGAAATGGCATGGTAAGCCGTTCCACAGGACTACATCCAGCATCTCTACGATCGTCTCCATGGGAGAATAGCAGCCTGCATTGCTGCGAAAGGTGGATATACACTGTACTAGTGCCGACATTGTGCATGCTCTGTTGCCTGTGTCTATGTGCCTGTGGTTCTGTCAGTGTGATCATGTGATGTATCTGACCCCAGGAATGTGTCAATAAAGTTTCCCATTCCTGGGACAATGAATTCACGGTGTTCTTATTTCAATTTCCAGGAGTGTATATGACACGTTGCATTGTCCTGGTGGTAAATGCCGTCTATGGGCCTTAGTGCACCACAATTGCCTCGGGGCCGGGTAGTGCCATTTTGCCTTCCACGGAATACTTCAATCACGGCGGCGCACGAACAGTTTAAAAACTTAGCCGTTTCGGAAATGCTTCCGCCCTTGGCCCGAAAGCTTATGATAGTGCCCTTTTGAACGTTAGATAAATCGCTCCGTTTCCGAATTACGACAATGACTGCACAGTTTTCATACCCTCCACTGCTACTGCTGCCACCTGTCGTCTGTTAGGGGTTATTGCACCTTGACGTCGAACATAGGCAGTGGTAACATTAATGTGACTGGACCGTGTATAACGGTGGCAGCAGCGCTGCGCCAGAAAGCGTGAGACTGCGCGCCCGCGCCTTTTGACCTTGTTGCTAGTTTCCGCCGGATCCGTTTCCTGCTGCCGATTTCTCCGCCGACTTAGCTCGCTGCACTTGCAGTGCGTCGGTGTACGCTTTTCTTTCCTCGTTATTGCAGGACATGGAATCTTGGCGTAAAAACGTATACAAGTGCCGAACTGTTGGTAATGGTTAAAAAGAAAAAAGACCAGTAACTGCGCGTACCTCTTATTTAACATGCGACCGAAGATTTTCTGAGAGTGGTTTCCCGGGAAAAAAAAAGTGTTGCAGCCTTATTCAGTCGGACGTGCAAGCGACCAGTGCATTGAGTTCGGAATTAGGAGATATTGGATTTTTAATTCAGACCTGACAGCAGTGACTCAAATATTTTTCTCGAATGACTTCAAATGACGGTAGAAGACCACGTTCGAGCCCTTCCTCCATTCATGTCTGATCGCACTTGAGCTTTATTTCTAGTGATCTTGGCGCCGACTATCCGGTCAACTCTAATCTTTCTTTATGCCTAGTGTGAGGGAACCAAACCTATACCGTATAAAATTACAATTAAATCAATACCATTAGCTACTGACGGGCGTTGATATACAGCAACGGGGACAGTTGAAAATGTGTGACCCGACCGGGACTCGAACCCGGGATCTCCTGCTTACATGGCAGACGCACTATCCGTCTTTTTTTTTTTGTCTGGTATTGTTCGTTGCGTTTGGTCTGCGCGGACGTCACGAGACATCCATTCACGTTGATCGTTGATTCCTTTACTCAGTTTTTTATTACAAAGGGCGAGCAGCCCTCCGACCGAAAACGCTGAGCTACCGTGCCAGCGTATGATTCATTTAACTCAATTAACTCATTCTAAACATGTATCAGAAGTACAAATTATTGATGGGCAAGGCCAGAATGGCTAATATATACCCACTGAAACTTCCTGGCAGATTAAAACTGTGTGCCCGACCGAGACTCGAACTCGGGACCTTTGCCTTTCGCGGGCTAGTGCTCTACCATCTGAGCTACAGAAGCACGACTCACGCCCGGTCCTCACAGCTTTACTTCTGCCAGTATCTCGTCTCCTACCTTCCAAACTTAAAGCAGCGAAATTCCCCATTCTACCACTCTTCACCACAAAAAGCGACTATGGGGTGTTTCACAAATACTTCCACAGCTTGCTTTATGAATTACAGGTTGTGTGGTGTGCGGGCACAGCTGGGAGTGTTTATTTTCCACAAAGTGTGTTACCACTATATACCCACTGCCCTTAATGTTAAAAAAGGAAAGAAAAAAGTTAAAATTAGGACAGCTTCAGGCAATGAGAAGCGCCATCGTGATACATTGTATTCGATGGAGAACTTCACTTTGTTTGTGTGTACAAGAACCACGCTCTAACGCAGGAAATGTCCGAAGTATGCCCAAGGCCAAGGTCCAGTGACATCAGTAGCATTATTTACTAAAGCTATTACCGTGATAACAGTATCAGAGCATTGTAATCTGTGTGGAACTGACACTCAGAAATGAGAGTTGCATTCCGACTTCCCTGTTCTTTCAATTCAGCAATGATATTGAATAGTATTTAAACAAGGTTGAGGGTGCTAATCACCTACGACAAATTAAGCCTCATGTGTGCCATATATGCAGACAGGAAATCTATGCTGTAGTGGCGCCACCTTACTGATGAATGCTGAACGGATGATCAGATCATATATACGATGCCGTCGGTGACAAGGAAACGTGAAAACACGACAGAAAACGTTTGCACAAAGGAAAAATAAAACTTATAGAAGGTTACTGACATGAAATGAAATTAATGTTTCATGTGCGGAAAGTCTATCGCTCCCCTACAGTGTAGGTTTCAAAGTGTACGAATATACAGAGGATATACATAGAATGATAGAAGCATCGATACCCATTTTGAGAAGCGCTGCTGAGCCGAAGCACTGCAAAAATTAAAATTTTAAACAGAGAGCCGGAAAACTTCGCCATATTACCGTGACGTAAGAAGAAAGTTCAAATGGTTCAAATGGCTCTGAGCACTATGGGACTCAACTGCTGAGGTCATTAGTCCCCTAGACCTTAGTACTAGTTAAACCTAACTAACCTAATGACATCACAAACATCCATGCCCGAGGCAGGATTCGAACCTGCGACCGTAGCGGTCTCGCGGTTCCAGACTGCAGCGCCTTTAACCGCACTGCCACTTCGGCCGGCCTAAGAAGAAAGAATCCGAAAGCTACATACACTATGTGATCAAAAGTATCCGGACACCTGGCTGAAATGACATAAGTTTGTTGCGCCCTCCATCGGTAATGCTGGAATTCAATATGGTGTTGACCCACCTTTAGCCTTGATGATGGCTTCCATTTTCGCAGACATACGTTCAATCAGGTGCTGGAAGGTTTCGTGGGGAGTGGCAGCCCATTCTTCACGGAGTGCTGCATTGAGGAGAGGTATCGATGTCGGTCGGTGAGGCCTGGCACAAAGTCGGCGTTCCAAAACATCCCAAAGGTGTTCTGTAGGATTCAGGCCAGGACATTGTGCAGGCCAGTCCATTACAGTAATGTTATTGTCTTGTAACCAGTCTGCCACAGACCGTGCGTTATGAACAGGTGCTCGATCGTGTTGAAAGATGCAATCGCCATCCCCAAATTGCTCTTCAAAAGTGGGAAGGAAGAAGGTGCTTAAAACATCAATGTAGGCCTGTGCTGTGACAGTGCCACGCAAAACAACAAGAGGTACAAGCCCCCTCCATAAAAACACGACCACACCACACCATAACACCACCGCCTCCGAATTTTGCTGTTGACACTACACATGGTGGCAGATGACGTTCTCCGGGCATTCGCCATACCCACACCCAGCCGTCGGATCGCCACATTGTGTACTGTGATTCTTCACTCACACAACGTTTTTGCACTGTTCAATCGTCCAATGTTTACGCTCCTTACACCAAGCGAGGCGACGTTTGGCATTTACCGGTGTGATGTGTGGCTTATGAGCAGCCGCTCGACCATGAAATCCAAGTTTTCTCGCCTCCCGCATAACTGTCATAGTACTTGCATTGGATCCTGTGTGACGGTCTGGATAGATGTCTGCCTATTACACATTACGACCCTCTTCAACTGTCGGCGGTCTCTGTCAGTCAACAGACTAGGTCGACCTGTACACTTTTCTGCTATACGTGTCCCTTCACGTTTGCACTTCACTATCACAGCGGAAACAGTGGACCTAGGGATGTTCAGGAGTGTGGAAATCTCGCGTACAGACATATGATGCAAGTGACACCCAATCACTTGCCCACGTTCGAAGTCTGTGAGTTCCGCGGAAGCGCTCCATTCTGCTCTTGCACGATGTCTAATGACTACTGAGGTCGCTGATATGGAGTACCTGGCAGTAGGTGGTAGCACATTACACCTAATATGAAAAACATGAGAAACGTATGTTTTTGGGAGTGTCCGGATACTTTTGATCACATACGCTGAGCAACACTTTTCAGAAGAGGTACGGAGAACAAAAATCGAAAGTTGGAGACCGTTCTGTCTACGCTCAAACGAAATGAGGATGCAGTAACAGAAATCTGGGAACAGTCGGCTACACTGTTGGTGGGAACACTGTTGCCTGGCGATTCAAAAGAAGGGGCGTGTGCAGCGACTTTAGGAATAATAAACTTCTTTCGCAAAACAACGTTGACAGACTGATGGGTTAAAGCGTTAAAAAGAAAATATTTTGCACCATGTGGGGTTCCTGCAAATGTAATACTAGCCTTAATTCAACAGTGATGTTTGTCATGTAGACAAGCCGGCCGCTGTGGCCGAGCGCTTCTAGGTGCTTCAGTCCGGAACCGCGCTGCTGCCACGGTCACAGGTTCGAATCCTGCCTCGGGCATGAATGTGTGTGATGTCCTTAGGTTGGTTAGGTTTAAGTAGTTCTAAGTCTAGGGGACTGATGACCTCAGATGTTAAAGTCCCATAGTGCTTGGAGCCATTTGAGGCATTTTGAACCACGTAGACAAGAGTGAAATATTTTATTTATCTATTCTAAATATAAATACAAGTTGTTGTTTAACGTTGTTACCAAAAATTTTGGAAAGTTCTTGACTAATTTACTTCAAAATTTTACACAGTAACATGAACAAATTTTCTGTTAAAACCGATTGCGAGAAAGTAAGTGCTGTGCTGTGAAAATGTGCGGTTTTGTTTTCTTTCTCGCAATCCGTTTTATTTACGACAGCAGAGTATGTAAACCATTAGCCAAATTGTTTTTCCCATACGTATTCTTTCTCATTATGTATATTTTTAAACAAGAATTGTTTACACAACTATGTACTGTTTTATTTTCTTCGTCGCAGTCGATTTTCACATAAAACAGGAAAGTTTTGCCGCGTTGGTTAGCCCTGAGGTCTTGGGCGCCTTGTCACGGTTCGCGCGGCTCCCCCCATCGGAGGTTAGAGTCCTCCCTCGGGCACGGGTGGTGTGTTGTCCTTGGCGTAAGTTAGTTGAAGTTAGGTTAGGTACTGTGTAAGCCCAGGGACCGATGCTCTCAGCAGTTTGGTCCCATAGGAACTTTCCACCACCACCACCACCACCACCACCACCACCACGAAAGTTGTGTTTATGGCTTATTGGCTTCAGATTTGAATGCATCTACGGAATCTGAATTTGTAGTAAGAGGGGAGAGAAGGGGGGAGGGGAAGGGGAGATAAACAGTGAGATCAGGGGAGGAAATTGACGTACAGGGAGGAAGATGAAGATTAGATGATGATGATGGATGATTTATGGTGCAGGGTGCTAAACAGCTTGGTCATCCGCAAAGAAGGAGATTACGACGTATATTCAATTCTCATACATTTGAGCGATTGCGAAGCATTGCCAGGCTCGCTAGCACACACAATCAATGTAACCGAAGTGGCAACTTATAAAGAATGACTGCAGATATTATCATTGTAATGTAACTGATAAAAATGGAATGAACCTGAGTGAACAGTAAAACGAGTCTCCAGCAGGCGAAGGTGCCTATATCTAAAAATACACATTGAAATTCGAATTATCGACGGTCATTTTGAGTAAGTAATTCTGTTACGCAAAAGATTATGAGACTATGGAGTAGCCGCTTACCGCACGGCACGACCCCTCACCAGCACGAGACAATTTAACGGAATGTGTAATAAATAAAACACTGGGCATCCAATCAGCACAAATTCTAGCGACGATGATAATCCCGAGGGGGTGTCAAAGCGTTAAACTGAGCATCTCTAAAGCCCTTGGTGCTTTTTTCCTCCTACCGAAAGGTAACCTATCAAGATATAAGAGAAAATTAAAAGTTGTAACGATTAGATGAATCGTAGTAGGGAAACGTCTAGCCGTATACCTAGATGGACGCCGCAGCGTCACGGACATTAAGGAGGTATGCAGAAAATGAACGTAAATAATTCGCAGTCATCAATACGGTTATTGACAGGGGTTGTTTGAGAGTTGACTCATGGGCGACAAAAAACGCTGACTAGTTCAAAAAATGGTTCAAATGGCTCTGAGCACTATGGGACTTAACTGCTGAGGTCATCAGCCCCTAGAACTTAGAACTACTTAAACCTAACTAACCTAAGGACACCACACACATCCATGCACAAGGCAGGATTCGAACCTGCGACCGTAGCGGTCGCGCGGTTCCAGACTGTAGCGCCTAGAACCGATCGGCCACACACGCCGGCCGCTGACTAGTTTAAATATATTAGTTCCACATGAAAACAATGTTTGTAATGACATCTAAAGAGAGATGTGGTGTAGATGTGTAGTAGTCATAGTAGTATTAGTAGTACATGTAGTTGCGTATTGGATTAAATCGGGGGTGTATAGACTTGTCAGTGCCGTTGGGCGCAAACCCCTTAATGTGTCTACGTAATGTCCGCAAGCTCAAAACTATCGAGCCGAATTGGAATCCACCTGCCCCAACGCCAGCTAGACTGGGCTCAAAACAACTACGTTCTACAAGGACCCGCTCTCCCCATTTCGGGAGGGATTGAAAGAGGTGCGGGCCGCCATCAGATCAGTGGTTGGCAGCAGTCTGTGTATCGCAGGATTAAGTGGTCCATAACAGTATTGTAGCAGGAGACATTTGTTTTTTGTTTTAATGTTTCGCAGTATTAGTATGTAGCAAGTAGTAACAATTACTACACACACAATTGTTATGGAAATGTGTGGGATTGTATGGTCCTTTATAATTATCAAGGTAAGATGCGGTAATTGCGAGAGCATAAATAAATAAGTGTTCATAGTTGGTGATAACTTCCACTCGTATTGGATCGTGACTTGTGCTGGAGTGGAGAACAACATAAACGCCTCTCTTGCGTGTTGGAGTACATTTGCATGTCAGATTATAGATCTCACAGGTTGCCTTTTAGTAGTGAAGAAAATAGAAAAATAAAGAGCGGTCGTTGTGCAAAGGTAAATAAGATATACAATTCTTCTATTTTGAAAGGGGAATGATGTAACAAACAAATATTATATCTTTTAAAGGAACTCTAAATATTTATGTGTTTGATTTAGAGCGCATGGAAACGGCTAAGGGCGTGGGAGGCTAAAACATCTTGTGTACTTTCTGTAAGTGGCATTATTTCAGAAAAAGGTTGAGAAAAAGAGTAGCGTAGGAACATTGACTGGTTCATAAAAGAAACGTGTTTAGCATGTACACTACCTGTCAAAGAAAGTGAAGCACCCAGAGGACGTGGTGGGATGTCACTGTTACGTCTTAAACACCATTGGCAGGTAGAACGGTCACAGGAGTGCATTAGCGTTGTTCGTGTTTGGTAGTGTCCTCAGACCTCGTAGAGTTTATAAGGGGCGTGAACAGTATCACATACTAAATGATTACTATGAAGGACACGGAGATGCCGCATACTCGGTTGAAACAGCGTTATCAGCACATGGAAGAGTTTGAAAGGGGCCTCATTTTGGGGCTCCATGTGGCCGGCTGTTCGAATCGCGCAATAACCAGATTTTTGGGGAATTCGCATGTGATAGTGGTCCGATGTTGGACTGCATGGGATCTTAAGGACCGGCATATTCGTCCTCAAGGTTCCCGTGGAGGTCCGATCACTACAAGTAAGGATGGCCATATTGTGCACCAAGGACATCGTAACGCCTTCGCGTTAGTGTCGGCCATCCGGGAACAAGTAATCGACTCTGCAACATATTGGTCGGACACTATGTAGCAAGTGGTTCAAATGGCTCTGAGCACTATGGGACTTAACATCTTAGGTCATCAGTCCCCTGGAACTTAGAACTACTTAAACCTAAGGACATCACACACATCCATGCCCGAGGTAGGATTCGAACCTGCGACCGTAGCAGGCCCGCGGTTCCGGACTGCAGCGCCTAGAACCGCACGGCCACCGCGGCCGGCACACTATATAGCAGCAGCCAGACTAAGGGATAACAGCCCCATGCACGGGCCGCCGTTAACACTACACAAACCTGGTCATCGTGACGGGGAAACATGGACTGCTTTGTGTTCAGAGATGATTCGTGGTTCTGCATTACATCGGATGGGCGTCGCCGGCGAGTATGGCGGTGGCATGGAGGGAGGCCCCATTCTTCGAATGTTTTTGGGAGGAACAGCGGTGTTACACCTGCCATCAGGTGTAACTTCAAGTCACGGCTAGTACTGATTGGGAGAAATCAGACGGAACAACGGTACGTCACGGACATCATGCGTCCTCATGTGTTACTTCTTGTCGACAGTATCGTACTAAACGTGGTGGGGTATTGGTTAGCACACCCGACTCGCAATCGGGAGGGCGACGGTTCAAACCGGCGTCCGGCCATCCTGATGTAGATTTTCTGCAATTCTCCTAAATCGCTTCAGGCAAATGCCGGGATGGTTCCTTTGAAAGGGCACAACCGAATTCCTTCCACATCTTCCCTAATCCGATGGAACCGATGACCTCGCTGTTTGGTCGCCTCCCCCAACCAACCAACCAACCAACTAGTATCGTAGTGCATTTTTCAACAGGGCAATGCTATGCTCGTCCACGTGTGGCATTTGTTGCTATTAACTGTCTGCGTGATACTGATGTACTCCCGTACCCAGGAAGATCCCCAGAACTGTCTCCTATATAACGTGTGGGGCCAGATCGGACGGCAGCTCCCTCCTGGTGACAGTACCCAGGGTGTGAGACACCAGTTACAGCATTTGTGGGACAGCTTGCCTCAGGAGGTAATGTAACTGCTTTTTGACACCCATCCGAGCCGAATCAGTGCGTGCACCCATGCCAGAGGTGGTGCAACGTCGTTCTGGTAAATGGGCTTATACTGACAAGTTCTTTTAGATTTGATTTTGTGATCACTGGAATAACATCTCGCACTTATTTTGTAAGGGGGTGTAAAACAAAGAAAAAGAGGATTGGGTATGCCCCAAGGTAAATCCGGATGTGAATTTAAACGATTGTTTATGGAAGACGACAGCAGTATAAAACCGTGCTGTGTAAAGACTGGGAGGCCAAGATAAAATGATAATGCGTGCTATTGATTTAAATGTAAAAGACAATGTGGTTAGGCGGGAACTATATTATTGGTTGTTGTGTTTTGAATGGTGAAAAAGCAAGTTTTTTCGAATAGGAGAGCAGAAGTGATACTGAAGAAGAAACGTGTCGGAGGTCGAGCATTGTGCACTGTAGACATTTGCTCTTCAGCAAGGTCTCTAAAATTGTTAATCCTTTTGATAATGAGTCGAATAATCTCTTCACTTGAAAACAGGTAGTACTGCTAGCAAAACAGAGAGCTGAAGCATCTTTCCAATATTACGATGTTTTCAGATTTTATTCGTCGACTGCTTGCTCTTAAAGCAGTTACAACAGTCTTTGGTGCAGCATCTCAGCAATATTCGATAGTTAACCAGACTTTTTTGTTTTTATAGTACACACCGAGGCTTGTAAATGTTGCGAAAAGTAACTCGCAACTTTTCATACCATCCGTTGTCACCTAGCTGTTAATCTGCCGACGTAAACTGTAATGTGTCCGTTCCTCTTTTGTTAGTCTCTGGGGACGAATTTATTGACGCACTCGAAGGCCAATCTGTTGATGATGTGTACTGTTAATAGCTCAGACAGAACAGTCACCGATGGGCGGGAGTGATTGCGAGCGTTATGACGAGTTTTTTACGCCCCAGCTACGACCGTATCGACTTGGGGCGGGGCTAGCGGCCAGTAAAGCCAGTGCTGTGACCTGTGAAGCTTCGCGTGCGCATTCACGTCTCATCGGAAGTGCCGCTTATTCCTCACGCATCACCAACTGTCCACGCTGCTGCCCATCCCTCCGTATTTCTGGAGGTTTGTTGGCAATGCATATACAGTCTTTGACACACGCCAAAACTGGGCATTGGGTGGCCGATGCAGTAACTAAGTCCGACCTACCTGCTAGTCGAGACTACATGAACGATAGACATCAGAAATTTCAGTCCACCAATCTGCACAAGCTGTCAACACCGTAGGCTGCGGAATTTTCTTGGGAAAGTACTGTCTTCCGGTTGACATTTCCTTTATCGCATGTAAACGTGCTCTTGTAGCAAATGGCTTGGCTTTAAACCGGAAATTTCAGTATTCGAAGCCACTCGTTGCGTAAATGTTATATACCGCATTCCGTCTGCACGCCAAAAATGTGCACCGAATGAAAACACAATGACATTATATTTGACTTTCTGGCACGCCCCTATTAACAAACTCGTCTAAAAATGTTACCGTTGTTGGTTAGCTACCTTCCTCGGAACAATTCATCCTGGTCAATTTGCCCTTGGCGCTTCGAGTCTGGCAGACACCTAAAATGTCTATCGCCTAAAAACGCCTACTACCTGATAGCGGCCTACCCTACTAGAGTATGTAGGAAAAGCAGATGGCAGATTAGGATTCATAGGGAGAATCTTAAGTAAACGTAATTTACCCACGAAGACAGTGACTTACATAACACTCGTTCGATTGATTCTTGGGTATTGTCCATCAGTCTTGGATCCTTACCAAGTGGGATTAATAGGATAGAGAGAGAGAGAGAGAGAGAGAGAGAGAGAGAGAGAGGTACTCCACAAACTCAAGTAGCAGACTCAACGAGAGGGGCGTTGTGCATCACTGAGAGGTTTGTTGTTGAAATTTCAAGAACTTATATTCCAAGAGAAGTCAAGTAACATTACATTCTCCCGCATAACTCTCGCAATATGATCACGACGAGAAGAATATTTGAGAAATTAGATGTCAGAATGTTCAAATGTGTGTGAATTCCTAAACGACCAAACTGCTGAAGTCATCGGTCCCTAGACTTACACACTACTTAAACTAACTTACGCTAAGAACAACACACCTCACTCGTACCCGAGGGAGGACTCGAAACTCCGGCGGGAGGGGCCGTGCAGTCCGTGACATGGCGCCTCAAACCGAGCGGCCACCCCGGGCGGCAATTAGATGTCAAACTGGGCTTGACCGGTGATCATTTTTTCGCAGTAGATAGTTTATTTGACGGAGCTAGGGGTAGAGTTTCTACACAGTATCTTGCAGTAGGTTAAGTTTGCTCCTAATGAAGTTCCTTAGAGCTTCACACTAACGACGCGTTTTATCGAGATGCAATTGCTTTAACACACTACTTCTTTAAGAAGTGTTCCATTTGCGACTGAATATGACTCGGGCCTCGTGAATTTGTCGTGTCGTCTGGTACTCGTAACAGAATGCGCCGACGTGCAAAACTGTTCACTGTTGTTGTGAAGAGGCTCTGCATCTTTATTGATATTCTGATTAGTCATATAATTGAAACTCTGATACCAGAAAAACAAAAAGAAAGATTGTGTGCAGTAAGAATGCATGCATGGAAAAATGTTTCCCGGAAACATGGAAAATTCCCTGCTTAATACAAAGTTTCAGACAGAACCTGTTATAAGTGTCGATCGTACAATCCTAAAAATGGCTCTTCTCTCACTTCCTCACGAAACAAATTTAGTGTCAGTGTAGGGAGACCCCATTTCTCCTATAAATGATTGTCTAGTTAGTTCCTAATATATTTTTCTCTTTTTCGTGTATGTTTTTAGTATCTCGTATTACTTTGTGAAAAAGTCACTTGTTTCTTGGGACAGAAATTCGAGTCGACAATCTGGCTCATCCGCAAATACTTTGGCGACGTACAAGATAACACTGGCTTATACCAATAAAGACTTACTCTCCTCGTTTTTGAAAAACACCACTGGAATTCTTCAGTGAAATAGGCGACAGATCGAGAAGGAATGCCAGTGTGTTTGCCTATAGGTTTCACTTAAGATGTGAAGGAAGTTCTGCCGACACTATTGAACGCATTGGGTGCAACGGGCTGCAAATCTTAATTTCGTCACGAATGATGCCAACCGCCTGGGTTCAGAGGCTATTGCTTTAGACCGCTAGGTGAATAGGTGTTGACAGCTAGCACCTCAAGCGGGGTGGAAGTGCTGTTTGCGATTTGCAATATTGCACCGAGAACTAATCACGGTCCGAGCCAAGTAGAAAACTTCAAGACGCTCAGATTATTCTGGACGTTATCGCATGCAGAGTTCTTGACGTCCGTTTTTGGGCGGAGGATTTAGGGTGGTCCTAGATAGATCAGGGGCGTACTACATAAGTGAAGCGGCTGCTCTGGTAGAAATGTTTTATGTACTTTGGGGTTTTCCAGATTAGAGCAAAAGTGTCGAAGTTGAGGGCCCCATGCGGCCTTCGTCTATCTCTTTTGCAATCCGTGATCGTTTTTGGGCACGTAAAAAGTAATAAAGGAAATTTTTCGTGCAATCCAAAACTGCATCTAACCCAAGTGTTTGGGAACTTTAAATTGTGAAGGAAGAAAATGTAGCCAACACTGATGTTCTACATCATAGACATGTACAACTACTGTAGCTGGGTCTTTAATATTTCAGTTCGTTGTTGAATGCTCGGTAGCCTGCGAACGCAAAAGTAGTGTGTGTTCTCACTCTAATGTAACTTTAGATTCTACAATTGGTGGATGATACCACGGTGTTAATTGGGTTAAGGGACGGATAGTTTGATTGGTGATATTTCTTTTCTAGACATTAGGCATAATTCTCTGGGTAAAGTTTCGTCTTCCAATGCTGGGGGCATCAAAAGCTTCAACTACTCAGAAAGCTCTTACAGTATTAAACAAACACAGCAAGCTGGACTGTTATCCACGCAACAATAGGTTCGTGACGTCATCAGACCGGTGCCTAAGATTGTGGAGTTGGGCCGACGTACATTGAAGCACCAAAGAAATTGGTATAGGCATGCGTATTCGAATACAGAGAGATGTAAACAGCAGAATTCGGCGCTGTGGTCGGCAACGCCTATATAAGACAAAAAGTGCCGGGTGCAGTTAATAGGTCGGTTATTGCTGCTACAATGGCAGGTTATCAAAATTATAGTGAGTTTGAACGTGGTCTTACAGTCGGCGCACGAGTGATGGGATACAGCATCTGCAAGGTAGTGGTGAAGTAGGGATTTTCCCGTACGATCATTTCTCGAGTGTACCTTCAATGTCAGGAATCCGACAAAACACCAAATCTTCGACTCACTGCGTCCAGAAAAGATCCTACAAGAAGGTGATCAACGACGACTGGAGTGCAACCCTTCCGCAAATTGCTGCAGATTTTAATGCTGCGCCATCAGCAAGTGTCAGCGTGCGGACCGTTCAACGGAACATCATCGATATGGCCTTTCGGAGCCGAAGACCCACTTGATGATTGCACGACACACAGCTTTACGCCTCGTCTGGGCCCGTCAGCGCCGACACTGGACTGTTGGATGACCAGAAACATGTTGCCTTGTCGGACGAGTCTCGTTTCAAGTTGTATCAAACGGATGGACGTGTACGGGTATGGAGACAACGTCATAAATCCATGTACCCTGCAGGTCAGCAGGGGACTGTTCAAGGTGGTAAGGCTCTGTAATGGTGTGGGGCGTGTGCAGTTGGAGTGATATGGGCCCCCTGATACGTCTAGATATGATTCTGACAGGTGGCACAAACGTAAGCATCCTGTCTGATGACCTGCATCCATTCATGTCCGTTGTGCATTCCGCCGGACCTGAGCAATTTCAGCAGGACAATGCGACATCCCACAAGTCCAGAATTGCTACAGAGTGGCTCCAGGAACACTCTTCTTAGTTTAAAAAACTTCCGCGTGCCACCAAACTCCGCAGACATGAACATTATTGAGCATATGTGGGCTGCCTTGCAACGTACTGCGCAGAAGAGTTCTCCACCACCACGTACTCTTACGGATTTATAGACAGCCCTGCAGGATTCGTGGTGTCAATTCCATCCAGCACTAATTCAGACATTAGTCGAATCCATGCCACGTCGCGGGGGCCCTATACGATATTAGGCAGGTGTACCAGTTTCGTTGGCTCTTCAGTGTACATCGTATTGTGCGGCAATGTGTTGTGTTCTCAGTGTCCCCATATTTTTGTCCAATCCTACGGATTGTGTGATTTTGCTTTTTAAGTAGATTCAACAGTTCACTTGAACGAACTAAACGTAGGTCTCCAATAGAAAAATAGATTAATAAATACTATGTAGAATTAAGTGATTGCATTTGGAACGAAATTACGTATGTGGGGACCACGAATTAAAAAAATAAAATAAAAAATAGCATTTTTCTTCCCTGCAGAAATGTGATAAAAAATTCCAACATATATTTACCAATAATATCTGACCTAAAAGACACATTCAAGAGTTCAGTCAGCAAGCTCAAAGTGGAAATGCCATGTGGCTAGGGCCTCTTGTCGGGTAGACCGTTCGCCTGGTGCAAGTCTTTCGAGTTGACGCCACTTTGGCGACTTGCGTGTCGATGAGGATGAAATGACGATGATAAGGACAACACAACACCCAGTCCCTGATCGGAGAAAATCTCCGACCTAGCCGGGAATCGCACCCGGGCCGTTAGATATGACATTCCGTCGCGCTGACCACTCAGCTACCAGGGGCGGACAGCAAGCTTCAGACTCATTTCTATCCCTCTCTCCATAAACATAGCCGAAAACCCCGAGCATTTTAAGATATGCCGTGTCGATTTTCAGTGCGAATCAGAGTTTAAGAGCAAGTAATAGTGTACCTCTATTGGAATTCTATCGCAAATACGTCCCCAGGGGAAAGTATCACAGCATTAATAGGCATGCTGTTTGTTTCGCATCACTTATTGACGTCACGTAAATGTGCGAGAAAGTGCTTGCTAGATAGTGAAAACATGTTAAGTGCGTAACGAGGTTGAGAATCACTGACATTCATCCGAAGGGCTCACCTAGATAACAGCGCCCACGTAGTTGTGGGAACAGTAAGATGGCAGAAATTGGAAATGAATAACAACTATCTTAAATTTAGATTGAAATGTGTGTTGCAGAGGTAGGTCGCATAGCAGTGACAGACATTGCCGTAAGGAACTCGCTATCATCTGTTGAGATTATCACAGGTTCTAAATGTAATATGATCCCAGTGAATATGAGCGTCAAAAGATTTATTAAATATGGTATTGGACACTTTTGTAGACGGCATGTGTCAGCTGCTTTGGCAGAACGCATCAGAAAAACTTCGAAAACATCTGAGGATTCATTTCGTGGTAATGCTACAGTAATAAGGGAAGGATTCAGCTACAGAATGGAACAGTGCCTCGACTGAAACAGTTGTCAGGGGCAGAGATTCATGGTAGGTAGTTCTGAATGTCTTTAAAAAATTTTGGAGCGTTTAGAGAACCAGTTTGTGAGAACATCTTACGAGGAGCCAACAACACCAACTTTACGTTTCAGTTTCCGTAGAGGGGGAAAATCAGTCGCCATACGACTGCTACGATAATAACATTAATGATTACGGGTGTTAATAGAAATTAAGGAAGGCAGAAAAATATTTTCTTAGCAGTTGTGACAGGAAACAGATTACAAATTATCTGAGCTGTCAGCATCAAATAGTAATCGCTGGGGCGAAGACGGAGAGTATCAATGGATAAAATTTGGAATACAATACGCTTTACACATGTTAGGCGACGTGCGATGCTTTGAGCAATTGTAAAGACCCGCTGTGGTTCAGTAGCTGATTTTTAATGAAATGAAAAATATTTTTACGAGCAAAAGCTGAACAAATCTTGAACGAGCGTAATTAAAGCGTACAATAATAAAAAGGAGACAAATAAAGGTAGAGGCAATAGGCTCGATTATTTACAAGTAATGCAAAGGAACCTGTTCCCTTTCTAACACTGGTGTATCGTAAGTCGGTGGAGAAACGAAGCGTTCCAAATTATTGAAAAAAGTCGTAGGTTATTACATGTCAAGTGGTCGTCTGAAACTATTATAGGCCCGTATCGCTTAGGTCAATCTATTGTAGAATTACAGAACCCTTTTTACGCTCAAGTATTGTGACCTCCTTCGAGAATGAATTATTTTCTGTGGGTATTTTACAAATAGTGGTGATGTGGAACTTCTCTCGTTCTGTTCGTCCATGTCATACAGGGACAGTAGGCAACGGTGCACAGGATGACCCTGTTCTTTGACTTTACGAAATTATCCGGCACAGTTCTACAACGTTGGATAGTGAACTTTACAACTTTGCGGAATATCGAATCAGTTCTGTGACTGTATAGAGGACTACCTAGCAAAAAGAATTCAACATGTCTTGCTTACGTGGCCAAATCGTCGGATGTGAAAGTAATTTCTGAAGCACTCCAACGGAATGTTCTAGAGCCATTACTGTTCACGGTACATATAAATGGTGTGGTGGATAATGTCGGAGCCGGCCGGGGTGACCGAGCGGTTCTAGGCGCTACAGTCTGGAACCACGCGACCGCTACGGTCGCAGGTTCGAATCCTGCCTCGGGCATGGATGTGTGTGATGTCCTTAGGTTAGTTAGGTTTAAGTAGTTCTAAGTTCTAGGGGACTGATGCCCTCAGAAGTTAAGTCCCATAGTGCTTAGAGCCATTTGAACCATTTTGATAATGTCGGAAGCTCCATGCAGCTGTTCGTAAATGGTGCTGCTATACAGGAAAACGCCAGTTGTATAATATATTATGTGTTTTGTATGCGTGTGTGTGTGTGGGGGGGGGGGGGGGTAGGCCGTTATGTCTAGGGCAAGGTTTGATCGGAACCTAGAGTGCTTTAGGAGGCACTTTTCTAGATTTGTGTTGTGGCTAATCAGTCAGTACTAGTATGCCGCATTGTGCTAGTTCAAGTGGACAGGAGAAAGAAATAGAGGGAGAGAGGGGTGGTCAGGGTTTAATGTTCCGTGAATGACGAGGTCATTCGATTCAGGGCACTAACTCTGGTTGCGAAAGGCAAACAGTCGTATCCTTGTGTAACAAACAAGCCAATCATTTGCCTTAAGCGATTTAGGAAAACCATGGAAACTTCAATGTTGATAATCGAACGGGCTTTGCACCGCGATGTCAGTGTCTTTCCACTGCACCACCTCGTTCAGTGAGGTAGACAGCGAACCACCAGTGAAATGCATCTGACCACAGTTGTAGAATCTAAATTGTTTTCGCGTTTCCATTGTATTTTTAAGCCGAGAAGCGTTAAGACAAATTGAGAGCAACAACAGCAGGTCAGCACAGGACCATATGTACAGCAGCTTTGTTGTAGTGTTTTGCAGATACAACAGGAAAGGAATCCGTCTCTGTCTTGTAATGTCACAGAAATGCTGAACGAACTTCGGTGGAATAGGTTACAAGAAAAACGTTGTGCTTCCTGGAGAGTCTTGCTTACTAAATTCCGAGAGCCCACGTTCCTAAATCAGCAAAGAAATATAATATTGCTTCACGCAACAGATATCTAGCGAAATAATTACTGCGCTGAAATTAGAGAAATTCGGGCTCATGCATAATTGTACCGACAATCGTTCTTCACGCGTTCAATGCGCGAGTTGAATCGGAAGAAGGGGAAAATGATAATGATGTCGTATTTACCCTCCGCCACACACCATATGATGTGCACAGTGTAAGCGTAGATGTAGATGCAATGGATAGGACGTTGAACTTAACTTTCCTTCTTCCCATTTGCATTTTCTATACAGTGCATATCTTGGCACAGTGCTGGAATAGTCGTTCCTAACGTCAAAAGTGTAGAAGTCGCCGCGTATACGTTGGAACGTGTATCGAGTCAGCTGTCGTCTTGGAGGCTCGGACGGCACGCGACCGAGGTGCTTGTTTTCCAGTGACTGGCGAGGACCGTGGGCGCTGGCCGCCTCCGTGTGGCCGCTCACCTGTTGCGTCACCGCCCCCGCTTCCTGCCCGCCCGCGTGACTGATGCAAGTGCTATTCTGTTTCGCCAGCGCGCTTAACGGTGTACCGCTGTCTGGTTAAGCTCACAAGCCTATCTTTATGGGAGGTTATTGCTCCAGGTTATGTCTCCTGGAGGAAGAACTGTTCAGAATCGTACAACCTATTAGGACAAAAGCCTTTGTTATTAGAGTACTGTGTATTTCGGCAGTCAATACGATAGTTGAGGCATAAAAAAAGCACTCAAAATCGGTTTCGTTTCATACAACAGACATCAAACTTAGATTAAAATTTATATAAATTAAAATCATTTTAAAATAAAAATCAAATGGTTCAAATGGCTCTGAGCACTATGCGACTTCTGAGGTCATCAGTCGCCTAGAACTTAGAACTAATTAAACCTAACTAACCTAAGGACATCACACACATCCATGCTCGAGGCAGGATTAGAACCTGCGACCGTAGCGGTCGCTCGGCTCCAGACTGTAGCGCCTAGAACCGCACGGCCACTCCGACCGACAAAAATAAATAAATAAATAAATAAAAAATATAAAAAATAAAATAAATAAAAATCACTCAGCAATGAATTTAAAACGCTACAAAATCCTTACAGTCATCATCTAAGGAAGCAGCTCTTCAAGTACATCCTCATTTTCGATCTGTCACGAGGTTCCGATGGAAGAGCCGTCTAGTGGCTACAACACATCATACAAATGTTATCTTTGTAATAATACCTGTCAGTTGTACCTATATACGCCGTTCTTAAAGTGGATTTGCAGTGTTTAGACCGTGCGACGTGGCGCAGTGGTTAGCACACTGGACTCGCATTCGGGGGACGACGGTTCAAACCCGCGTCCGGCCATCCTGATTTAGTTTTTGCGTGATTTCCCTAAATCGTTTCAGGAAATGCCGGGATGGTTCCTTTGAAAGGGCGCAGTCTAAATAAAGCAATATTTTATTGCGATCTTGGCTGTTGGATGGTTTTTAGCGATTACAAGAGATCGGCCTTCAGTAATCTCAAAATTATAAAATTCTCATGTAGTGAAACTTCTTGGTATGTAATAGGTGCTTTAGATTATGTACATACATATACATAAAAAGTGCATCATACGGTTTGCGCTGCTGCAAGCTTATAAGCAGTATGCAGTGGAACGTAATATCGCGGATTTTTCATCGGCACCTCCACCCGAGGGAAGTTTCATCAGTTAGGAAAACAAAAAGCGAAAGCTAATGTAAAATGTATCTCAATGTGAACTAGCCGTCTGAAGATGAACCTGTCGGTTCGAAACCGGTAACGGTGCTATTTAAATAAATAAATAGCATTGTAAAAAATGGCTGGTTGCTGTTATCTTCCATGTAAGAGTCAACCTGTATAGTAACTTTATGCCAAGATCTTACGGTAACTTCTGCGCAATTTTTGTTTCCTGTCGTATTATCAGATTCTTTGTGTTCTTGAAAGGATTGCACCAACGTACTTTTTAAATTCTTTGCCATGCTCGTGCCCACTTAAGTGCGTAAGCCTTAATCATATTTCTTGTAACAACATAACAATTCTGCCTCTGTTCTTGTACCCATTCTCCAACGGTATTTTCTAAATCTGGCCAGCAGGCTATTCCTCTCCTCATAGAATACTTTTTCATTGGCATTTTTGAAATAGCAACTTTATTCTTTCGCCAATCTCTTACTATTTTATCTGTTATATCGAAATCCCTTGCTGCAGCACAGTTGCTCGATTACTTAGCCTGTTTTATGACCTTTTACTTGAATGTTGCTTCTTCTTCCCCTCTTGGTGTTGCTTCTATCCTTAGGCATACACTATACAAATTTTACGCCGATTGTACTTACATTACAAACTGTTTGAACACGCGACACAACCTACAACAATAGTTGTTAGCTGTACATATGAGTTCGTTATTCGTGACGTGCTTCTACAGGCAAAACCATGCTGAAGGAGGTCTTTGCTTTATGGCGTGTGCAACCGTCCCATTTGCTTAGTTGTACAGAGTGGGTATGTCCGCAAAATTGAGTAGCCAATACGACGCTTTTATAAGTACTAAAGGTCATTACTCGAACCAGTGCGCGTATTATTACCCAGATGATCACTGTTCTAAAATAAATTTACAGGCCGTTCATAGTTTGGAGATCGTCTTGTAGGATGGGCATACGGTAAAACTATATATCTTTGACGAAAATTTGTACCTCGTCTTATCCGAAGGTCGCCTTATCTGTCGAAATATATGGATTTTTTTCCTAATTTCTTCACACGTTTGTTTCATTAAAAAGAAGTTGACTGTCATTACCATGTTTCTGTACCTGTATGAGATACTCCTTTGTGTTTGCATGTCACTTCGGTTGCATTTCTGTGTTGTTTCTAAGAAGCGTTTATTCGTAAGGAGTTTCACGTGTGTTTCTGTTGCCTAGTGTCAGTTTGACACAGTATCATTTGTCGTAATTATTGGCTGAAGTCATTTCTTGTTCTCCTCCTCCTCCTCCTCCTCCCACTCGTCTGTAGCATTTATCCTGACTAGTAAGGGGTCCGCTTTTTGAGGATTTGGTAAATTTTATTTTATTCTTTAACTGCGTGGCTTGATGCTCTTCCTAGCGCCATAGTCGTCAAGGTAACCAGAGGGACTCATGTAAACTTTATTCTGTGTGGTACCGTATTTAATTATTTTACAAGGTATTCTCTGAGAGTGACTGTGGGGACCAGTCCAGTACTCACCTGAACCAGTGTGGAAAACCGCCTAAAACGCACACTTAGGCAGGCTGGTGTTCAATTCCACGGCGCGCTGGTTCACCTCCCTCTCTCGAAGTGTGTGTGTGTGTGGGGGGGGGGGGGGGGAGGGGAGGGGGGCTGTGGTCTACTCTGTATAGTTCCATTTTCGGACGATATACGTTATGTCAATGGTGGATGGGGAGAATCCAGTGATAATCTGGTGGAACGGATGTGGTGAATAATATAGAAACCACTCCGAAACTCATATGTGTACAACATCCGACACAGCTGTCCATTTCTGTCTTACCTTTGTGTCTGTACAAGCAGATCGGGTATTGCCATTTTTAAAATCAAATCTGGCCATATATCAACGTAAAACACGGCTAAATACGATCGTTTCAGCTAAAAACCGAGTCTCACATATTTTCTCGAGCACTGGTGTCCAAAACTGAAGCAAAAAAGCCATTATTTCCACGTCCTGTGTCGAATTCACGATATAATCGTACAAACTGTCAACATATGTCCGTACGATCGTGCCCTTCACGGAAGATGGCATTGTGATCAACGGACAACCACGCCAACGATGACGTCAGGGCACCTATCAACCGGGATAGTGTTTGCCTGGTAGTTCCACATCCACAATCGCTGTGTGCACAGTTACAGACGGTGCAGTTTGACACAGAGGAGACGCCTACCAGGCTCTCTGCGGTGGAGGGCCATGGGAAGAATGAGAGCAGGACAGACGTAAGCTGATGTGGCCCATTGGCTTAATGTGAATCGTTCTGTCGTTGTTATGATGTAGCGACAGGTCATAGAGATCGAAACTGTATCCCAAAAACCAGGGCAGGACCGACCACGTGAAACATCAGAAAGAGAGAACCGTTATTTGGCTGTAAGGGCACGACAGTACCGCCTTCATACTGCGCGGCAACTGGCATCTGACCTCGCAGCATCTACTGGACGTGTTGTTGCGAGGCAAAAGGTGTACAAACCATAACTCCAGGTGTAGGTCGATTGGCTAGCACGCAAACACGTTGGTCGCAGGCGCATGACTGACCTTCTAACACGAGGCCATAACTACCACCGAGGTGGAACTAGCTTTCATGAAAAACTACAAAAAACGGTGATCTAGGGTCAGCAGAATGCACGTTACAGGGCCTGTAGCTCGGAGGTGTCCTTGAAGTAACCGATTTGTAACAGTTCGTTGTGTCACTGTGGTGCAAACTGATGCTCAGATCGCTGCTGCAGATGCACTACAATACGCCAGTGCCATACGCCAAACACGGTGGTCTTCCCTTTCGGTAGTACCACGCGGTCGTCTGGAGCCCGGTCTTCTTGCGACTGTACAATCTCTTGACCACCGCTGCCAGCAGTCATGTACAGTGGCTACATTCTTGCAAAGTCTTTCTGCAGTATCGCAGAAGGAACATCCAGCTTCTCCTAGCACTATTACACGACCTCGTTCAAATTCAATGAGGTGTTCATAATGGCATCTTTGTTGCCTTAAAGGCATTCTTGACTAACATAAACTCACGACGTCCAGTCTCAAGGGTAAGTAACGCTCACGACAGATATAGCGTGTATTTAAAGCAAACCTGATTAGCGTCCTCATTGTGGCGCTACTAGCTCCACTCTTATGCGACTTGCTTGAAGTCTGAATAGAGATCATCTTTCAAATGTAGAATCACGCCTACCAACTTTCGCTTATGACACACAACTCCTACTTGATGTCCTGATTTTTTTTCCGTCAGTGTGTTTCCGTTCCGTGCTTTTCGTATATTGTGATACACCTACCTTGTAACCACAAACTTCGCTCAGATAGTTGCTACTGTTTTGACTTTTAGTTGGATAAAATGTTCATATTTTGGCTTGTAGAAGACAAGGCCAGAACGGCAGTTTGGATGTTGCATTCCAGAATATATATCCACAAATTTTCTCTTTCCTAAACACTTATAGATGGAAAAACAAATGAGATGACGCAAATGAGAGGTTACTGAATCCTAACACTGTGATAAACAAGTATGATTTTATCAGACATTAAGAAAAGAACAGTCTATAAGGGATTTGGGGAGTGCAAGATTGAATTAACTAAAAATCACAGTACGTTTGTGAAATGGTAACACTGGTCGTTCCTGCGCAGCCATTGTAGTTTGTTATAGCAGTGAAAAAATTTGTCCGCAATGTGGTAGGTCATATCCTCGTCTCGTTATCAATTCATTTAAATATACGCGCTATGCTTGAGCGATGAATAGTTAGGTTCGTCTGGGATGTCGTCAGAAGTAGTACTGACTATCGGCGTGTCATTCGAGCGCAGGACGCTCAACATAAGCATCTTTGGAACAGGGGTGCCCGACGCATGGGTGCTTCATCTCTGGGGTCGCACAGGCACTGGGCTTTCTGCGATCCACTGTGTCGGTGGTGTACCATGGTTATCTCGATCCGGTGAAACTGCCGCCGCCTGAGTGTTAGACAAGCCAACGCCCAACTCGCATGACGTGTCCGTCTACTTAACGCACGTCACAAACTACATAGATTATTAATATGGGTGCAGGAGCCCCACCGTTGGGCGTTCGAAGCGTGGAGAAAGATAATCCTGGCTGATTTATAGTGCACGTTGGTACACACCACTGCCGGATATAGAGAACTTCGAAAAGCGACGTAAACCACTGAACAGGACAGCGTTCAGGAGGGTAGTGGAGTCGTCTCCGTCTCTCTCTCTCTCTCTCTCTCTCTCTCTCTCTCTCTCTCTCTCTCTCTCTCTCTCCAGTGTGTGTGTGTGTGTGTGTGTGTGTGTGTGTGTGTGTGTGTGTTCTTCTGCACCCATTTGCTCGTCTACAGTATCTCACAGAAAACCTTAAACTTCAGCAACACTATGCACAAATCAGTCTTTTTTTCGAATTGCGTCCGAATGGATTGAAGAACCCTCAACACCATGAGGGTGCTTGTGAGACCTCCACAGGTCACTTGCCTTCGTACCCGTGAGTACATCTGCGACACTTTCGAGTGGGATGCAGGCGCCATGGCTCCATCTGCAACCATTCTTCGTGACCTGCAGGCTGCCGTTGAGCGAGCGCAGGTCAGAATGACCTCCCCAGCGCATTCGTTATCGCTTGGAGGCCATTCCAAGACGCGTCGTGACGAGGACGAAGGGGGCTGTTAGAGACGATTATCTGGCATCTCAAATTCAGCTGCTCATGAGTGTATGCCCTCTGACTATGTCCTTATCGTATACGAAGAAAAAAAAGCGACCACCTTGACTTGACACTAGGAAAGCTTCATGTAGCACGTTAAGCTACAGGAGGGATATGGAAGGTGTCCAGTACGTCAGCAGTTTCGAGAGAAATATTGTTCTCGATGCTGCACCTTTTAGCGACTCTTGGGTTGACGTCGTCAACGACGAACAGTAATGAAGAATTACAATCTCTTGTGATCGCGGTCACTGAGCATGAAAGAAAATTTCCACAAGAAGTCGCACAGTTAGTACGATAGGTGTAGTATCATAACTTTGTCAGCAACTGAGTCAATTTCAAATACAAGAGTCTGACGCGAACTGAACAAACTCATTATATGCAGCTGGGTGGTAAATTACAAATTTCTGCTAACACCAAGAAATCCTTAGTACAACTCAAATGGCACAGAGACCATGCAGTATGGGTCTTAAGATTATAACTGACAAATACGATGTGGTGAGACGTCCTGCTGGCCGGAGTGGCCGAGCGATTCTAGGCGCTACAATCTGGAACCGCGCGACCGCTTCGGTCGCAGGTTCGAATCCTGCCTCGGGCATGGATTTGTGTGATGTCCTTAGGTTAGTTAGGTTTAAGTAGTTCTAAGTTCTAGGAGACTGATGACCTCAGAAGTTAAGTCCCATAGTGCTCAGAGCCATTTGAACCATTTGAGACGTCCTTCATCTTGGTTTCTGCAACAGGTCTTGTTTGTTTATGGCACACACACAGAAATTGCTTGAATCCATCTGTTAACGTTGTTCTGGTCATTTTCGTTTAGGTGTTACCATCTCTAGTATCGCCAACCTGCCTACATTTGTACTGCGTTTCTTGAAACTAGTTTTTGTAACCATAACTACACAAACAGAACTGGATGCGCAGTCGTTAAGGTATCCGTCCCTCCATCAATATTTTGGTTTTCCATGATGTCCAAAAATCAGTTTCGGCAAGTGTCGATATTGTTCCTTTAAAAAGGGCGCTGCCTGTCTTTGTCCAGCCCGAGTGTGCGATCCTTCTATAATGGCATTGCCTACATAAAGTTTTCTTTCTAGTTTTTGTCTTTCGGGCCATGCCCGTTCAACTATCTCAATAGTAATGTCAACGGTGACGATACTAAAGTAAGGACAACACAACACCCAGTCCCCGAGCGGAGAAAACCTGCGACCCGGCCGGGAATCGAACCCGGGCACCTTCGCTTAGCAATCCGCCGCGCAGCTACCGAGGCGGGCGACGTCAAGTTAAACCTCTTAATCTTCCTTCCGATTAACCGGTTGAACACTACTTCACAAATCACTCAGTGTAGCCTTCTACTGCCCGACGCAGTGCGCTACATATAATCCCTCGTTGTTGGCAAACGAGGCGACTCGGGAGTTTGAAGCTCTGGATTCGTACTCGGGCCGGCCGCGGTGGTCTCGCGGTTCTAGGCGCTCAGTCCGGAACCGCGCGACTGCTGCGGTCGCAGGTTCGAATCCTGCTTCGGGCATGGATGTGTGTGATGTCCTTAGGTTAGTTAGGTTTAAGTAGTTCTAAGTTCTAGGGGACTGATGACCACAGATGTTAAGTCCCATAGTGCTCAGAGCCATTTTTTCGTACTCGGGATGGACTAATAGCAACTTTCTGTGTAGATATTTTCAAATAAATTCTTCGTGTTTTGCACACATTACATCATGAGATTATCGTGATTATTCCTGTAGCTAGGCCACTACGGTTCATTCGCGTTCATCCAACGTAAGAAGTAATTCTCCTTCTCTAGTGACCACTGTGCGTATGAAAAAAGTTCCTATCTAATATAAAGTTCTTGACTTCACATCCGAGCTGAGGTGATTGAAAAGGCACGACGTTTCAATGAGATTCTCTCCTATTATCTTCTGTCGAATTTGGTAATAGGGAATGTCATCGAAATGTCGCGTCTCTTGTGCCAACTCAGTCGGCAGGAAACCTGACAACTTTGGCTAGTATAGACTGTCTATGGGAAAGCCGGAATGAACAAACTTTAACCGCCCTGTCCTCTTCCTGTGTCCTCGAGTGTCACTATCGATTCAGTTACAGTAATGCAGACATGTGGACATATAACTGCACGTTTTCGCCATTCGGTAGATCAATATTGTTAGTCGTATCTTTATAACTGATTTTCGCATAAGACCGAATCGGTTTCGGTAACAAGAAACTGAACTGCTTCAGTTGTGGTCTGGAAGAAAATAAACGGTCTTTCGCCCTTCTTTCAACGGTTGAGCAACAAGGAGGAGGCGCCGCCGGAAACGGCTGCGGCTGTTTGCCGTCTCCCAGCGCTGCGCGGGGTAACGGTGTCGCTAGTTTCCGCAAAGCAGGGGGCTTGCTGTTCATCAGTTTTTGCGCGCCTATTCTCTGGCCTTTGCAAGTAGGTCGGTTGCTATTTCTGTTACAGGAATCTTCAGTTTATCATGTTAACTAAAGCAACAGGAAGCGCCCTTCACCATCTTATTTGGCTTATTTCCGTCTCCTTCGGCGCTTATTCACTACCGCTCATACAATTTGTTATATGTTTCCGTATGTCTTTTGGGGAAGGATGATGGTCAGATACTGATTGTGTGATTTTTATCTTGGACAGAAAACTACTTTAAGTAGCAGCTCCGAACGCCTTGCTTTTGTCCTAACCGTTTTCGAGAAGCTTCGCGATCTGTTAATCCCTTTCGCAAAGTTTTAGTTGGAAGAAGCGGAAATACCTTATTGATACCTGTAATGGAAAAAAGATGCGGTTCAATCCAGCTTCATTTTTCTAAATCTGAGTCAACAGCCTGTATTTTCGCGTGCCGTTTAATATTTTCCACTTACGAAATAAGTCACTATCCTGAGACGTTTAAAGCGTGGATGTTATTCAGTCATCTTGCGAGCATTTAGGTATTACAGCTTGCTTACTTCGGCCGATGCCTTCTGTAGACATCAATCACGACATTTTTCACCAAATACCAAAGGTGGACACTGAAAATGGCTACACCCATCTTCTAAACAGCAATTAAGCACAACAGCTCAGTCCTTCAGTATAGACCGTCTGAGACTGTCGTACACAAAAGGTCACTGATGACCTCAGATGTAAAGTCCCATAGTGCTTAGAGCCATTTGAACCATTTTTCTAGTCTCCGAAGTCGTTTTGGTCTCTGATTAAAAAGGAAGGGAGTATTTCAGGTCTACGCAATATGGCCTACAGTATATGGACACACGTAGCTGTTTGTTCCATCAAGCCGTGTAACAAAGATTGTAGGCCTTCATTTTGCCACAGTTACACTGTTCAATCAAAAATGGCTCTGAGCACTTTGGGACTTAACATCTGTGGTCATCAGTCCCCTAGAACTTAGAACTACTTAAACCTAACTAACCTAAGGACATCACACACATCCATGCCCGAGGCAGGATTCGAACCTGCGACCGTAGCAGTCGCGCGGCTCCGGACTGAGCGCCTAGAACCGCGAGACCACCGCGGCCGGCACTGTTCAATCGTGGGGCAAAATTTTCTGCTGCGATATGAAGGTGATTCATTCCGCTGATTTCATACTACACTCATGCTCATACATTAAGGATAATTGCAGAATGTGGTGCCACACAACAGGCGCCAATAGCATAGGTACATAGGGAACACACACGACACAGATTTGTTAGTGCACGGTATTGGTGATAAGTTGAGAAAACGCCACTGTTTCCTGCGCATGTAACCCGATATCAATATGGGATATGATCACCGTGCACACGTACGCAGGCCGCACAGCGTTATTCCTAAATAACGGTTTATAGTGCTTTACACATGTTTCGTGTGAAAAAAATGGTACAGTGTTCGTTGACAGTAGTCTTTTCTAACTGTGATAACTGTGTGATCTGACGTCAGACATCGTGTTTAAAACAATGCCGCAAGGCCTTTCCAGGGAGCTGTCTGATTCAACGGTATACAGTCATACGTTCCGGCACAGCTGCATATCGTGAGCCGTGTTAATACGTCACGCAACGAGGATAGATAATATTAAAAAGGAAGTCTGTGGGAAACCATGTAATCCTTTCTTTGGTTTTCAGAGGCTAAATCTCCACATGGTAAATTGTCCTGAGAGACTATATCCACATTAGACGAAAAAATATCCAGATTACTCCGACAGAACAAACTTGCTAGCACCATCTTATTAGGCTGTTTATACAGCACTGTGGCGACTCTATTGTCAAAAGGCAACATAACACGGCACCCTCCTGTCGGTTTTCTGTTTGAATTGTCGCCATTGTCAGTGACTATCTTTCGCACAGCAATGTCGGTATTTCAGAGAAGAGGCAAAATTGCCTGAATGTGCTTTAACGATAAGAGAACTAGAGTAACCAAGTAAATATTAGCAAAAACTAGGAGCGAAAATATATCACATGTGTAATGAATATAAAATTATCCACGTCTTGTTTCTTAGTTTTATTTTCCTTTTCAAGACTTCAAGTCTCCTGTATGTTATACTTTAGCCTACCACCTAGTACTGTGGAGAATTTCGTGACGTACAAAGCTTGTCAGCAAAAGGAAAATCTCCAATGGAAACGGCATCAAGTTTTCGAAAGTTGTCAGTTATGTAGCCATCACACACCAATAAAAGTAGGAAATTTGATGAATCGTCTCTCACCCCTTTCTCCGGGCACAAGCCGTATTTATCGCGAGTTCTGACGCCCTATGAGCAACTCGTAGAGCAACCTGCAATAAATTATCTGCAAACCATCAATCTTATTCGCCAATATTGCTGTTACTGGTTGAGGGTATTGGCTAACAGCACGCAAACTTACGATCTGAGTTACTGAGTCCTTACGCGATTAAATGAACAGTTCTCTTCATGCTGTGACATCGCTTTATCCGTCTCTCTCTCTCTCTCTCTCTCTCTCTCTCTCTCTCTCTCTCTCTCTCTCTCTCCCTCTCCCCCCCCCCCTCTCCCCCCTCTCTCCCTCCCTCCCCCCCTTTCCTTCCACCTTTTTTTCGCAAGTGAAAGTACCTATTGATGCAGAATGCATACACGGTTCCGTCACATTTGTGTGACACCGCCTATATTTGACGCCAGCGTGCAATAACCGATCACATACGGTGGGTGGTTGCAGTAGCAGTGCAGGGTACATAAAGCGCGCCAGGGGAACGCAGAAAACAGTGCAGTTGTCGTAATGCAGAAACGGAGCGATTTATCTGACGTCCAAAAGAGCATGGACATCTTTTTTCTTTTTTAATTTATAGGTTTTCGGGACGTGCTCACACTGCCATCTGAATAATGGAATGTCAGTTATGACGATACAAACTGAGGACAACATAACACCCAGTCCCCGAGCGCAGAAAATCTCCTACCCGGGCAGGCATTGAAACCGGGCCCCGGGTCCAGGCCGGAGGAGGGAGCGTTATGGTTTGGGGAATGTTTCCGTGCCATTTCCTGGGTTATCTCGCCATTCTGGAAGGCACAGTGATCAACAAAAGTATGCATCCGTCCTTGGGGACTATGTCCACCCCTCCATGCAGTTTGTTTTTCCTCGGCGATGTGGCTTCTACCGCCAGAACAATGCAACGTGTCGGACAGCTCGCAGTGTATATGCGTGTTTCGAAAAGCGACAGAATGAGTTTCGCGTACTCCTTTGACTACCCACCTCCCCGGATTTAGACCCAATCGAGAATCTGTGGGACAACTTCGATCAGGCTGTTCGCGCTAAGGCTCCTCAACCGAGAAATCTAGCGCAGCTGGTCACGGCACTGGAGTCGATATCGCTCCACATCCCTGTCGGTACTTCAGTGTACTACTTGCATTGGCTCTAGCTTATTAAAGGTAAGAATACTTTGCTCTATGCCAAAGGAATGGTTAAAATTGAGAGACTGCTAAACCAGTGAAAATTTTCAGAAGGAACTATTCCGCGCAGTGCCTTGTGATTGCCAGCATATTAAGATTCTGTGGATGGACAAACTAACTTTTATTAACTTGTTGGAATTATTTTGCACACGTATTGAGTAAAAAGATACATTTATACGATAATATATTCCTTTTCCACGCCACACCGTCGCGTAGGCATCTGTATAACGATCAGAAAGTACTGACTTCTTGATTTTTCATGTTCTCTCTCTCTTAAGTTGTGCGTAGATTATTAATTTTTCACCTGCTTGTTAGAGGAATTTACTGCTTATCATTTTACTTAACGTTTTAAAAATTGCCTTTTATATTGCAGGAAGGTTCACCTGCGTCACACATTGGTAACTTACCGTCTGACTACGGACAATGGCCAGATAAAATAACTGACATACGAATACATTTTGTATGAAGAGGCATTTTCCAGATACCTCATGTTAACTTTCCTCCCGATAAGAGAGGTAGAAGATTTACTCCAGCAAACTAAGAAAGAAAATTGACTAACGTTAGATAAATCCGCAATGTGTCGCTCATTTATTCTGTGTTTTTCTTCTTTCTTCAATACATTTGATTGCTGAAACACTCTCGCTTGCAGATACCCCAGCATTTTCAGACTATCCGAAAAAAGCACTATCCGAAGTTCTGGACCAACACACAAAACCCCCAGCCCATATAAATGCGTACTAATCATGGCGAATATTACACTAACGTTTGCGTCTAGGCAAATGTTTGATGAAGAAAATCAGAGACTCATTTAGGCTGAGATTGAACCTTGGATGAAAAATTAAAAACGATTGCTTTGCTTAACCCAGTTCGTAGGAACACAAGGAGCTGGCGTTTGGAGGGACAACAGGTATTTTATGTGAAGAAAGTGGGAAATCCGGTTCACGTCACGGTCCGGCACAGAGTAAGCCAAAATGGATTCATCGCTGTTATGATACGTCGCTTGTGTGGAAAAATATTCTCGAACCCTCGAACTGGCACATGTCGTCGAACCGTAAGCAACCATATCTTACCATCCGCAGATTCTTCGATTTTGTAAACACGACTGTTGTCGGTTGACTTTCCTCTTCGGAAGTACATCCGAATCTCGGCATGCGTGGAGATGATTTGGCTGCACGCTCGCGTGAAGCTAGCCATTGAAGCTCATGTGTGTGTGCGTGGGGGTCGTGTAGGCAGCTTCCCGGCAAGACGCGACCGCGTGTGGCTTAGCGTCCTAAGTCGACTCCCAAGGTCAGCGCCTGCCGCTGCAAGGACCTGAGGTCGAAGTCCTCGCCGCTCGGACGAAACAAATGGTAAAGGCCGCTTCAGGCTGCATCGTCGCTTTCACGTAGCTACAAAGGTCATAGGTTGTTTATAATTTGAGGGTACAGTCTATAAGCCGAACTATTTAATATTTAAATCGCCTTCTGTACTTCGCAGGCCACCATGCGGTGCGTGCGGACATACTGTGCAAGATTCATTTCGCCTTCTTGCGATTCCGTTTGCACATGGTGCATGGGGGAAGAAGATGGTTAGCACCCCTGTCTTTTATATAAGCCTGAATTTCATTAAGTTTATAGTCGTGATCATTATGCGAGATACGTTTTGGAGGAAGTAATGTCTTTCTTGACTCGCAATTTTGTGAGTAATTGCAATTTGTTCGCAAGTCCTGTGACACTCCTTCGCTGACTAAACAAACTCGTGACGAAGAACGAATATCTCGTTTGTTTCTTCTGTATCTCTTCGATTAAAATCAACTTCGAAGGTTCCCAAAGTGTCAAACACCCCTCAAGAACTTACCGAACGAGAGTTTTGTGAGCAATCTCTTTCGTGTGTTAATTACATGTCCTCGGGAGGTGTTAACTAAAGGTATTTATTTACCTGTAGTCTAGCCTTTCCTTAATCTTTCTTCTAAGATTGGGTTGGGAAGGGAGTAAGACAGGGTTGTAGCCTCTCCCCGATTTTGTTCAATCTGTATATTGAGCAAGCAGTAAAGGAAACAAAAGAAAAATTCGGAGTAGGTATTGAAATTCATGGAGAAGAAATAAAAACTTTGAGGTTCGCTGATGACATTGTAATTCTGTCAGAAACAGCAAAGAACTTGGAAGAGCAGTTGAATGGAATGGACAGTGTCTTGAAAGGAGGATATAAGATGAACATCAACAAAAGCAAAACAAGGATAATGGAATGTAGTCTAATTAAGTCGGGTGATGCTGAGGGAATTAGATTAGGAAATGAGGCACTTAAAGTAGTAAAGGAGTTTTGCTATTTAGGGAGCAAAATAACTGATGATGGTCGAAGTAGAGAGGATACAAAATGTAGGCTGGCAATGGCAAGGAAAGCGTTTCTGAAGAAGAGAAATTTGTTAACATCCTGTATTGATTTAAGTGTCAGGAAGTCATTTCTGAAAGTATTTGTATGGAGTGTAGCCATGTATGGAAGTGAAACATGGACGATAAATAGTTTGGACAAGAAGAGAATAGAAGCTTTCGAAATGTGGTGCTACAGAAGAATGCTGAAGATTAAATGGGTAGATCACATAACTAACGAGGAAGTATTGAATAGGATTGGGGAGAAGAGAAGTTTGTGGCACAACTTGACCAGAAGAAGGGATCGGTTGGTAGGACATGTTCTGAGGCATCAAGGGATCACCAATTTAGTATTGGAGGGCAGCGTGGAGGGTAAAAATCGTAGAGAGAGACCAAGAGAGGAATACACTAAGCAGATTCAGAAGGATGTAGGTTGCAGTAGGTACTGGGAGATGAAAAAGCTTGCACAGGATAGAGTGGCATGGAGAGCTGCATCAAACCAGTCTCAGGACTGAAGACAACAACAACAACAACAACAGTCTAGCCTTGTAGATGTTGTGATCTTCAGTCCAAACACTGGTTTGATGCAACTCTCCATGCCATTCTATCCTGTGCATGCCTCTTCATCTCCGAATAATTACTGTAACCTACACCCTTCTGAATCAGCTTACTGTATTCATCTCTTGTTCTCTCTCTACGATTCTTACCCCCCAAACCTCCCTCCAGCACTAAATTCGTGATCTCTTAATGTTCTCAGAATGTGTCCTATAAATGAGTCCCTTCTTCTAGTCAGGTTGTACCACAAATTTGTTGTCTCCCTAATTCTATTCAGTATTTCTTCAGTAGTTACGTAATCGATCCATCTAATCTTCAGCATTCTTCTTTAGCACCACATTATGAAAGCTTCTATTCTTTTTTTTTTATCTAAACTGTTCATCGTCAGTGTTTGTCTTCCATAGACAGCTACACTCCAGACAAGTACCTTCAGGAAAGACTTATTAACACTTAAATCCATATTGTGTGTTAACAAATTTCTCTTCTTCACAAACGCTTTTCTTACCATTGCAGGTCTACATTTTATATCCTCTCTATTTCAGGCATCATCAGTTATTTTGCTACCCAAATAGCAAATCTCATCTACTACAATTCGGAGTCTCGTTCACTAATTTAATTCCCTCAACATCACCTGACATAATTGGACTATATTCCATTATCCTTGGTTTGATTTTGTCGGTGTTCGTCTTATATCCTCCTTTCAAGACACTGTCCATTCCATTCAACTGCTCTTCCAAGTCCTTTGATGTCTCGGACAGAATTACAATGTAATCGACAAACCTCAAAGTTTTTATTTCTACTCCCCGAATTTTAATCCCTACTACATTTTTTTTTTTTTTGTTTCCTTTAGTGTTTGCTCAATGTACAGCCTTATACGGAAGCGAAACATGGACGATAAACAGTTCAGGCAAAAAGAAAATAGAAGCTTCTGGAATAAGATGTTGCATGAGAATGCCGTAGATGGCATTGGTAGATCGATAAATAATGAAGTACTGAATAGGATTGGGGAGAAAAAATATTTATGGCACAAAGTGACTTATAGAATGGATCGGTTGATAATACACAACTTAAGCCATCAAGGAATCGTAAATTTGCCAGTTTAGGGAAGTGTGTGTGTGGGGGGGGGGGGGGGGGGAGACAAAGCCTTGCTTAAAGTAAGCAGGATCAAATGGCTACAGGTACAGAAATGAAGAGACTTGTACAGGATAGACTAACGTGGAGAGATGCAAAAAATTGGGTCTCTGTGCCGGTCGCTGTGGCCGAGCGTTTCTAGGCGCTTCAGTCTGGAACCGTGTGACCTCTACGGTCACAGGTTCGAATTCTGCCTCGGGCTTGGATGTGTGTGATGTCCTTACGTTAGTTAGTTTTAAGTAGTTCTAAGTTCTAGGGGACTGGTGACCTCAGATGTTCAGTCCCATAGTGCTCAGAGCCATTGGAACTATTTTTGGGTCTCCGGACTGAAGACTACAATATTATCATCTATTACTATTACAACGATATTCTTCTTATAAATATCTGCCTGGCACTGTATTTCTATCGACTACATTTGCATTATCTGATGAAAAGTATCTAGGGATGACTCTGTAATGCGGTGGAAACGCGAAGGAACAACCACAGCTAAACCAAGACAAGGTAGACCTCATGCACTGAAGGACAGGGGTCGTAGATCGTTGACGAGCGTGGTTGTAAACAATTGTATCACATCAGCGGAAGTAAGTACTCGTGAGTTGTAAAATACAGCAGTCCAGCTAGCAAAATGAATGTGCATAGGGAGTTAAAAAGAGTGGTTTAGAATGGCCGAGCAGCTCCTCATAAACATCACATTTCTGTATGCGTTACTAAGCTCGTTTGGGATAGAGTGAAGAACGACGCCAGTGGCTGACTGGAAACGAGTGATATGATGAATCTCGTTATTCCCCGTGGCAGTCAGATGGAAGGTTTTGGGTTTGGCGAATGCCCGGAGAACGTTACCTGCCATCACGTGTAGTGCCAACAGGGAAGTACGGAGGAGGCGGTTTTACGTTATGGGGATGTTTGTCGTGGGTAGGCCGTGTTCCCCTTATTGTGATTAAGAAAACGCTAATGCTGAAGGATTTTTTACAGCATTGTGTACTGCGAACAGTAGAGGAACAGTTCGGAGACGATGATCTTTCAGCATGACAGTGCACCCTGTCATACAGTAGGATTTGTGAGGCAATGTTTTGTGGGCGATAACATTCCTGAAATGGCCTGGATGAGCATAGTCCCGACCTGAATCCAATGGAACCACTTTGGGGTGAGTTAGAACTTCGACTTCGCTCCAGACCCCAGCATCTAACATCACTACCTTCGCCGGCTTTGGCTCTTGAGAAAAAATGGGCTGCCTTTCCTCCACAGACATCCAGACATGTCATTGAAAGTTCAGGCAAAATAAACACAACTTGTATTAATGTTCGGATACTTTTTGATCTGATAGTGGATGTATTCGTTCCAATTTGGAAGTCATCCCGAATAGACACTTCTAGATACATTACTCGTGTGAATAATTCCAGTGACTGATTTTCGGTCGCGTAGTGTAACGATGTACGGACATTTTGTCTATTTACAGGTATTTTACCACATTACATTTATTAATGCTGAAGGTCAGCTATCAATTTTTCACCACATGCTGATTATCTTCAAGCCTCTCTGCGTTTCGTAACAGTTTCCTAATGCTGTCGACTCGCTGTACATAACTGCGTCGTCTACGAACAGCCTCTGGGAGCTGCAGGGGTTATCTTCCAAGTTATTTATACATGTTGTGAACAGTAGCGGTTCTGTCGCCGTACGCCGGATGCTACTTTCGCCTTTGACAACATTTCCCCACTAAGAACAACGTGCTGAACCCTGACAGTCACATAGCTGTTCGGATATTCCGTGTGCTCGTATTTTCTTTAGTGACCGACTGCGCGGAAATGTGTCGCAGGCTTTCTGGAAGTCTACATCTGTCTACGAACATACTCCAAAAGCCACCGTAGGGTACGTGGTGGAGGGTACCCTGTACCGCCACTAGTCATCTCCTTTCCTGTTCCACTTGCTAATAGAGCGAGGGAAAACGACTGTCCGTATGCCTCCGTACGTTCCCTAATTTCTCCTCTCTTATGTTCGTGGTCCTTACGCGAAATTTATGTTGACAGCAGTGAATTGCTCTGCAGTCAGCTTCAAAGCCCGGTTCCCTAAATTTTCTCAGTAGTGCCCCTCCAGGCAGTTCCATTGGAGTTCCGGAAGCGTCTCCGTAACACTTGCGTTTTGTTCGTCTGTACTAGTAACAAATCTAGCGGCCTGTCTCTTGAATTACATCGATGTTTTCCTTTAATCCGACCTTGTGCCGATCCCAAATACTTGAGCAGTACTCAAGAACAGGTCCCAGTAGCGTCCTGTATGCTGTCTCCTTTATAGATGAACCACACTTTTCCAAAATTCTCCCAGTAACCAGAGGTTTGCCATCCCTACCACAATTCTCACATTTTCGTTCAATCTCATATAGCTTTACAAAGTAACGCCCAGATATTCCAACGACGTGACTGTGTCAAGCAGGACGTTACTAATGATATATCCGAACATTACGGGTTTGTTTTTCCTACTTATCCGCATTAACTTACATTTTTCTACGTTTAGAGCTAGCTGCCATTCATCTCACCAACTATGAATTTTGTCTAAGTCATCTTGTATCCCCTTACAGTCACTTTACTATTACACCCTCCCGTACATCACTGCATCATCAGCAAACAATCGCTCACCCTGTCGGCGGGCCCTTTATGTATATAGAAAATAATAGCGCTCCTATCACACGCCCGTGGTGCACTCCTGGCGATACCCTTGTCTCTGATGAACACTCGCCGTCGAGGACAACATGCTGGGTTCTATTATTTAAGAACTGAGAAACCGTAACCTTTTCAGAGGAACCATACGGGCATTTTCCTTAATCGACTTAGGAACATCTCGTGAAATGTAAATATGAACGGCCGAACATGTATTTGAACCACCGTTGTCCTGAATGAGAGCCGAATGACTTAACACATCCCCACCTCGCTCGGGTGTAATATTTCAGTCTTCGTTTTATCCTCTTCACCTGGACACTTGACTTGCTTCCATTGTTTAAGGTTACGTAGGACCAGAACACTTTTCGATTCTTGGACAACTCTGTAGACAAGATTAAACTTTCACATTCAAAAAAATGCCTCTTGCTTAGCTATCATTACGCTTGTTATCATTATCTTTGATTTGATTTCGTTCCGCGTCTAATCGACAGGGATTAGGGTCCGTTTCATATGCCATTCAGCTCTATCTGGTGTACATCAATAATGGGATCTTCCCGTCCCCCACTGTATTCCACTGCACAATGGCCTCCGGTAGCCTGAATTTGCGCCAGAGATCTTCTACGCTCTCCTAACCATGACTGGACGTTTGATGCTGACTTCTCAGACAGTTTCTAAACATTTTACTATCGAACTAGTGAAGCAGAAATGTTTCTGCCTTCCTTTTCATTTAACGTAAGTGATCAGTTATGGTGTAATATCCTTTTGCTCTTTAATCTATTTCTCTGAGTTCATTCAATCGAAAAGTATGGGCATGTTTGCTGGTAGCAGATCGTACACGTTTCCCTCGTAGAATGGTTTTCTAACCAACAGCTCAAAGTATTTTTCGGAAAAACGTTTAGTAAAAAGTCGCAAGATTAATAGCGCGTCTCTTCCGTTCTAAGTGCAGATAGCAGAGGAGTATTTATGTGCAGTGTTACTCAAGTTTTGTGTGAGATGTTTCACCAATCTCATATATGATGTGGGTGGACTATAGAAACAACCGATTACTGTTTCGGGCCCACCTTTAACGCTTATAGTCACCTAATTTTCTCCCATTCTGACTCAATATTTCTCTCGCCAGTCGTTACGAAGCTTTATACGGGATTTAACATGGTGACACCATTAGTGTACAGCCCCATCCTCGCGGTGTGTGTTCAAGTCAGCATTCAGTATTGCATTGTTGTTTGTATCTAGCTTCAGGGCCGGCCGCGGTGGCCGTGCGGTTCTAGGCGCTCCAGTCCGGAGCCGCGCTGCTGCTACGGTCGCAGGTTCGAATCCTGCCTCGGGCATGGGTGTGTGTGATGTCCTTAGGTTAGTTAGGTTTAAGTAGTTCTAAGTTCTAGGGGACTGATGACCACAGCAGTTGAGTCCCATAGTGCTCAGAGCCATTTGCACCATTTTTCTAGGTTCAGGCAACTTTCTGCTTCAGTTAGTACTTGGGCGTTGTCGTCGTTAAAGAAGGAAAAGTCAAGCTGCGACCTTATCCTGAACACTTCTGCAATTGACTTTTGATGGATATGGACAGGTCGTCCGCTACTGATCCCATGGCGAGCTACATCTCCTCAAGCGATACGCAGAGGGGTTTCTCTAAACTAAACTAAAATGAATAAAACTAAAATAAATTCCTCATGTGTGGTTGCTGAATAGCCGCATCCGGAGTGTTGTACACGCCTGACCAAATACAGTTCTCCACCCGATACCAAGGTCAAGGAATCTGCACCCGAGACCATCGCAGAATCGACGGAGCCTCTGATTTAAGCCTTGTACCCAGCTCGAAACCAACGGATCACAATCGGTCGTGGGAACGAAGCTACAAATCGAGAGCTATGCTTTCACACCGAGAGCATGGTTAGCGGCCTTCGCCACTTCAGCTATTTCCAAAACGGTCGGTGAATGGCCTGTGAACCCAGGCGATAGGCGACGTTGGTGCTGACATGAGCCACGGTATACAGCCGTTAAGTTGTTTCTTGTAGAGCCTCCTCCACATGTCGACTGAACTCCATGGCAAGTAACGAGTCAACACTGAAATTCCTTCGCGATCTGGCAGTTATTTTCCTGAAAGGCTTATCACCAACCTAGCATTTTAAAACCTGATAACGATCAACCCTTTCAGCTTTGAAAGCTTGAACTTAGCTGGAAGAACGCCCACCAGTAAAAACAGAAGGTATGGTCTGTTGCAGCATCAGTTGTACCTGCAGCAACGGGCAAAGCCTCATTTCTGTTTTTAAGACGGACACCAGCATACGTAAGACTGGTACAGCAATCAACCCTCGCCCACCATCCGCCATACATGGCCGGACGAGCACTAATTACCCAGGAAAAATGTATCGGAAGGCGCAGGGACGTTAGGGGCACAGCCGACACCAACGCCACGAGAGATGCCACAGCGGCAGCTCCTTAAGCTCATAGTGCAAGGCAGCAGCCTGAAGCCAAAGCAGCTTTCAGTAGTTTTTTCTGACTTTGGCCAATTCCTTTTTCATGCGCACACAGAAGGCACAATCCCTAAGAATCTTTCACTTTTAGTAGACATAATTAACCAAGTACGTATCTTAAAAAGATCTAAAGCAGTCTGATCTGATGGTATAGATACGCGTGGCACCAACTGTGGGCCGGCCGGAGTGGCCGAGCGGTTCTAGGCGCTACAGTCTGGAACCACGTGACCGCTACGGTCGCGGGTTCGAATCCTGCCTCGGGCATGGATGTGTGTGATGTCCTTAGGTTAGTTAGGTTTAAGTACACTCCTGGAAATGGAAAAAAGAACACATTGGCACCGGTGTGTCAGACCCACCATACTTGCTCCGGACACTGCGAGAGGGCTGTACAAGCAATGATCACACGCACGGCACAGCGGACACATCAGGAACCGCGGTGTTGGCCGTCGAATGGCGTTAGCTGCGAGCATTTGTGCACCGCCGCCGTCAGTGTCAGCCAGTTTGCCGTGGCATACGGAGCTCCATCGCAGTCTTTAACACTGGTAGCATGCCGCGACAGCGTGGACGTGAACCGTATGTGCAGTTGACGGACTTTGAGCGAGGGCGTATAGTGGGCATGCGGGAGGCCGGGTGGACGTACCGCCGAATTGCTCAACACGTGGGGCGTGAGGTCTCCACAGTACATCGATGTTGTCGCCAGTGGTCGGCGGAAGGTGCACGTGCCCGTCGACCTGGGACCGGACCGCAGCGACGCACGGATGCACGCCAAGACCGTAGGATCCTACGCAGTGCCGTAGGGGACCGCACCGCCACTTCCCAGCAAATTAGGGACACTGTTGCTCCTGGGGTATCGGCGAGGACCATTCGCAACCGTCTCCATGAAGCTGGGCTACGGTCCCGCACACCGTTAGGCCGTCTTCCGCTCACGCCCCAACATCGTGCAGCCCGCCTCCAGTGGTGTCGCGACAGGCGTGAATGGAGGGACGAATGGAGACGTGTCGTCTTCAGCGATGAGAGTCGCTTCTGCCTTGGTGCCAATGATGGTCGTATGCGTGTTTGGCGCCGTGCAGGTGAGCGCCACAATCAGGACTGCATACGACCGAGGCACACAGGGCCAACACCCGGCATCATGGTGTGGGGAGCGATCTCTTACACTGGCCGTACACCACTGGTGATCGTCGAGGGGACACTGAATAGTGCACGGTACATCCAAACCGTTATCGAACCCATCATTCTACCATTCCTAGACCGGCAAGGGAACTTGCTGTTCCAACAGGACAATGCACGTCCGCATGTATCCCGTGCCACCCAACGTGCTCTAGAAGGTGTAAGTCAACTACCCTGGCCAGCAAGATCTCCGGATCTGTCCCCCATTGAGCAAGTTTGGGACTGGATGAAGCGTCGTCTCACGCGGTCTGCACGTCAAGCACGAACGCTGGTCCAACTGAGGCGCCAGGTGGAAATGGCATGGTAAGCCGTTCCACAGGACTACAGCCAGCATCTCTACGATCGTCTCCATGGGAGAATAGCAGCCTGCATTGCTGCGAAAGGTGGATATACACTGTACTAGTGCCGACATTGTGCATGCTCTGTTGCCTGTGTCTATGTGCCTGTGGTTCTGTCAGTGTGATCATGTGACGTATCTGACCCCAGGAATGTGTCAATAAAGTTTCCCCTTCCTGGGACAATGAATTCACGGTGTTCTTATTTCAGTTTCCAGGAGTGTAGTTCTAAGTTCTAGGGGACTGATGACCTCAGAAGTTAAGTCCCATAGTGCTCAGAGCCATTTGAACCATTCGAACCAACTGTGGCTAAAGCTGGCTGAGCTACTGCGCACTACGAACATCTACGTCTACATTCCACATATGGTATGTGACGGAGCGTCGTCCCAAAGCGATCAGACGCGCGACGTTGTTGCTCCAGAAACTACGTGTTATGAAATTAAAAAGTACTGCTACGCCCAGACAGAAAAAGTTGTATTTTTAACCTAAAAGAAAATCACACACAAAACCAAGCTAAATGGAGTGCACTAATTTTCAGCAGTGGGTGCTGCAAATGATGCCGCGGGTAAGTACTTCTGATACAAGTGTGTCTGGCGCTGGGGTTTGTATGGGGAAATGATGTTTAGGAATGCTGAGTGGAGAGAAAATACTAACACTAATTGGCAGATATCCGATTCCAGACGCCAAAATCTGTCCAAATTACACTGACGGAAAAAGTAGCAACTCCAAAAAATAATTAATGCAGAGTAATGAAATTTCGGAATACATTTGTCTAGGTAACACATTTAAGTGATAAACATTGCAAGATCACAGGTTAATGTAAGCGCTGGATAAGTCATTGGAAATGTGAAAGGGTGTTACATTAATAACCGGTGTAATCGCCAGAATATTGAATTCAAGCATGCAAACGTGCATGCATTGTGTTGGACAGGTGCCGGACGTCAGTTAGTGGGACGGAGTTCCGTGCCTGTTGCACGTGGTCGGTCATTACAGGGACTAAAAACTGTTTGAGGATGACGCTTGTGTTGTCGTCCGATGGTGTCCAGTCGGATTGCTCGATTGGAGACAGATCAGGTGATCGAGCAGGCCAAAGCAACATGTCGATTCTCCGTAGAGCATCATAGGTTACAACAACGGTATGTGGGCGAGCATTATCCTGTTGGAAAACACCGCCTGGAATGCTCTTCATGAATGGCAGCACAACAGGCCGAATCACCTGGTTGACGTTCAGATTTGCAGTCATGGTGCGTGGCATAACCACGAGAGTGCTCCTGCTCTCTTACGAAATCACATCCCAGACCATAACTCCAAGTGTACTTCCAGTGTGTCTAGCACAAACACAGGTTGGTTGCAGTCCCTCAACTGGCCTCCATCTAGCCAACACACGGCCATCCCTGGCACCGAGGCAGAATCCACTTTCATCATAAAACACAACAGACCTCCACCCTGCCCTCCAATGAGCTCTCGTTCTACACAAATAAAGTCGCAAATGGCTGTCGTTTGGGGTCAGTGGAGTGCATGTAACAGAGCGTCTGGCTCGGAGCTGTCCTATGTGTAACAGTTCAGTGTGGCACTGTGGAGCCAACTACTGCTCACGTTACTGCTGGAGATGCTGTACGATGCGCCAGAGTCATACGCCAAACACAATGGTCTTCCCTCTTGGTAGTGCCACATGGCCGTCCGGAGACGGGCCTTCTTGCTACCGTACATTCTCATGACCACCACTGCCAACAATCATATACAGTGACTACATTCGTGCTAAGTCTTTCTGCAGTAACACGGGAGTAACATCACCTTCTCGTTGCCCTATTAAACGACCTCGTTCACAGTCAGTGCGGTGTTGATAATGGTGTCTTAGTCGCCTTAAAGGCATTCTTGACGAACATCAACTCATTACGTCCTATCTCAAAAGAGACTAACGCGCAGTACCGTTGTAGCGTACATTTAAAGCAAACCTTATTTGCATCCTCATAGTGGCGGCATTAGCGCCAACTCCTATACGACTAGCTGGAACCTTGAAGACATCATCTTTCAGCTGTAGGAACACGCCTACCAACTTTCGTTTATGTCGCACAATTCCCTCCTAGTGTTGCGATTTTTTTTCCGTCAGTGTATGACCGAGATACTCTGCCCATGGAGGTCTCTTGTTTGAACACACTGGCCTTTCAGGCCTCCATTTGATCTCAAGGGACAGAAATGTCTCAGTGCCTTTTATGCTTTAAACTTACTTTACTTTTTCGTGTCCGGAAACTACAATTTGTTTGCCCAGTATTGGGCAATGTTCAATGCTTCTTCTTCAGCCAGCCATAGATTGTCGAGGGTGCATCTGTGGGGGCAGGCATGGCATTGTAGGAGATGTCCCATGTCCTGTCGAGTGCCGCAGTCGCATTTGTCGTCATTTTCGTCCAACAAACCCCATTTGATCAGATCAGATTAGATTTCACACTAGCCACCCCAGTTCTGATGCTGTTAAGCATTCTCCAGGTTTTCCAATAACCAGAAACGCCGCTTGGTGGGTCCTCTCTTAGTGGATAGTAGATGGGAGGCTCATCTAAGGCGCAACTTAGGAAACGGCGTCTGGATTTGAGTCTGCTAGGGCCACACTCTTAGGCCAAATATTGAGTGACGGGCATCAAAGGTTTGTTTTAGCTTCTCGGTATGTTCGTGGGCTTTCCTACGTGAGTCAGGGTTTGTGGAACCTGCGGCCCTGTGAAGATTTTCTATGGGGGTTGGTTTCATGCAGCCTGTCACTATCCTGCATGTTTCATTCAAGCTAATATCTACCTTTTTTGCGTGGGCGGATCTGCACCATACCGGGCAGGCATATTCGGCAGTTGAGAAGCACAAAGCTTGGGCTGAAGTTCTGACCACGGTAGGTTTGGCACCCCATTTGCTATTGGACAGCTTTCTTATTACGGAATTTCGTGCTTCTACATTTTGGGAGTTTTTTCGCAATGATATTTGTATGTCAATATTCTGTCCAGCACGACGCCAAGGTAGGTGGGAGTATCTGTGTGTTCTGATAGTGTCCCATCCCAGGTAACATTGAGCCTGATGTACTCTGCCTGCCTCGAGTTCAGATGGAATGCACTCACTTGAGTTTTGGAGGGATTGGGTTTTAGAGAATTCTTTTTGTAGTAGGTTGACATTGTAGAAAGGGCGGTTTCTAGTTTCTCCTCGATGGCTTCAAAGCTGTTGCCTTGAACTGTTATTGCCAGGTCGTCTGCATACACAAAAGTTTTGGTTTTGTCTGGAGTTGGTTGGTCATTTGTATATATGTTGAATAGGATTGGCGCCAACACGCTCCCTTGGGCGAACCCATTTTTCTGATTCCGCCATCGACTCTTTTTCCCCTCAAGCATTACGAAGAACTGTCTATTTTGGAGCAGGAATTCGATTATCTTGACTAGGTGGTAGTCTTTCAGGGTCTCGTAGGTTTTATGCAGTAGTGTCCGGTGATCTACTGTATCATAGGCGGAACTTAGGTCGACTAGTGCCAGCCCGGTGATTATGCTTTAAAAAGGACACAAACATATATGCAGAAAAGACTTGTTTTTTACTGGTGTCGTGGAGGCCAATTCGTGGAGCTCTAGCGGTATTGTAAAGCAGACAGTCCCGTGGTTAGGCTCTTGTACCCGCTGATAAATATACACTGGTGTGTAAAATTTGATGACTACAGTAATTTCCGCCTTGTGTGTCACTGCCAGGTAACATAGCTTGATGAAACTTGCCCACACATAAAAATAACTGTTACTGTATGGTACGGCAGAAATAAGCAATGAGACGAACTGTTACGACTCATTCAAAGGCATTAATTACACTGAAATCACAACGATTTATGATGGTCCAGTGGACATTACAGAAGGCAGGACATGGTTCTTAATAGCGTTTGTGATCACCACGGATGGTAACGCATTCGTTGCAACGTGCTCTCATACTGGCCGCAAGGTTGGTACGGAGTTCTTGGGTTAGGGCGTTCCATTCCTCCACCAGCGCGCTTGATAACTGTTGGATTGTTGTTGGTGCATGTGGACGGGCTCCAGTACTTCCCCCCAAAACACCTCACACGTGCTCGATGGGATTTAAGTCGGAGGAAAGGGCAGGCTAGTCCATCCCCAAATATCCTCTCTTTCCAAGACAACATCCACCTGCGCTGTTCGATGCGGTCCCAAAAATTTATCCATAAAAATGTAGGGCACCTCTGAAAATACGAAATTTCTCGTAATGCAAATTAAACAGTGTCAGGGTGAAGTAAGTGGCCGAGTCTGCTCCGTAGCGGTCGCCGGGGGTGCGGGCTAAGCGCTGCATCCTATATCGATCTGAAGCTGCGGACTGGCTTCTTACCTTCCCACTGAGTGAGCCACAGATTCGATTCCAACTGCAGCATCGCCTCAACATCCCAGTCTTACAGTATCTGCAGTTATGCGTATTTACTATTGCGGGCGAGTGTCAGATGATTAATTTTTCCATTTAGGTTACTGAATGATGTCTGCAGCACGTACTTTGTGACTGCTTCTTGTCACGTATGCGTTTGCCGATGCAGCCATCTGGTACAATGAAGAATTTTTAATGAAGGCACGTATGCGCCGTATGTTTGAGTGTCTGCACAGTAACGTAGAAGCAAATATCCTCGGAGCAGTGAAGCAACTTAAATCACTTAATAAAAGCAAGTCTTCTGGTCCAGACTGTATACCAATTAGATTCCTTACGGGGTATGCTGATGCATTAGCACCATACTTAACAATCGTATGCAACCGTTCTCTCGACGAAAGATCCGTACCCAATGACAGGAAGGTTGCACAGGTCACACCAATATTCAAGAAAGGTAGTAGGAGTAATCCACTAAATTACAGGCCCGTATAGTTAAGGTCGATATGCAGCAGGATTTTGTAACATATATTGTGTTCGAACATTACGAATTACCTCGAACAAAACGGTCTATTGACACACAGTCAACATGGGTTTAGAAAACATAGTTCGTGTGAAACACAACTAGCTCTTTACTCACATGAAGTGTTGAGTGCTATTGACAAGGGATTTCAGATCGATTCCGTATTTCTGGAATTCCGGAAGGCTTTTGACTCTGTACCACACAAGCGACTCGTAGTGAAATTGTGCGCTTATGGAATATCGTCTCAGTTATGTGACTGGATTCGTGATTTCCTGTCAGAGAGGTCACAGTTCGTAGTAATTGACGGAAAGTCATCGAGTAAAACAGAAGTGATTTCTGACGTTCCTCAAGGTAGTGTTATAGGCCCTTTGCTGTTACTTATCTATATAAACGATTTGGAAGACAATCTGAGCAGCCGTCTTCGGTTGTTTGCAGGTGATGCTGTCGTTTATCGACTAATAAAGTCATCAGAAGATCAAAACAAACTGCAAAACGATTTAGAAAAGATATCTGAATGGTGCGAAGAGTGGCAGTTGACCCTAAATAACGAAAAGTGTGAGGTCATCCACATGAATGCTAAAAGGAATCAATTAAACTTCGGTTACACGATAAATCAGTCTAATCTAACAGCCGTAAATTCAACTAAATACCTAGGTATTACAATAACGAACAACTTAAATTGGAAGGAAAATATAGAAAATGTTGTGGGGAGGGCTAAATAAAGACTGCGTTTTATTGGCAGGACACTTAGAAAATGTAACAGACCTACAGGATTTGGGCTGCACATCATTAAAAGAAAGGCGTTTTTCGTTGCGACGGAATCTTCTCACGAAATTCCAGTCACCAACTTTCTCCTCCGAATGCGAAAATATTTTGTTGACACCGACTTACATAGGGAGGAACGATCACTACGATAAAATAAGGGAAATCAGAGCTCGTACGGAAAGATATAGGTGCTCATTCTTTCCGCGCGCTACACGAGATTGGAATAATAGAGAATTGTGAAGGTGGTTCGATGAACCCTCTGCCAGGAACTTAAATGAAATTTGCAGGGTGTCCATGTAGATGTAGATAAAACAGACTGGATGAAGCAGTTGCATGCAGTAGGTATCTTGTATTTTGATTAAACATATTTTTAACTAGCGTACGTTTTCCGTAAACAAACTACGTAGCCACATGTGTCTACAAATGTATGTCTTAAGTTTTTCTTCCGTGTCTTCATACAGTGTAGTTATCTATTTCTGCATGTACACGGTTACTCTGCAACTACCGAGCGAGGTGGCGCAGTGGTTAGCACACTGGACTCATTCGGAAGGACGACGGTTCAATCCCCCGTCCGGCCATCCTGATTTAGGTTTTTCGTGATTTCCCTAAATCGCTCCGGGCAAATGCCGGAATGATTCTTATGAAAGGGCACGGCCGACTTCCTTCCCCATCCTTCCGTAATCCGATGAGACCGATGACCTCGCTGTGTGGTCTCCTCCCCCGAACAACCAAACCCCAACTCTGCAACTCACGCTTACATGTTTGACAGAGGGTTCATAGCAACACCTTTAGACTGTTTCCCTAGCATTCAGCCCTCTAATAACATGTGGAAAAAATAAACTTCTAAATCTTTCAATGTGAGTTCTGAGCTCTTATTTTATCACGATTGTTATTGCTCACTTAATAATGTTTTGGGATTTGGAGGAAAAAGTTGGTGATTGTAATTTCGTAACAAGATCTCGCCGCAGCGAAGGACACCTTTTGTCAGTGATTGCTACTCTAACTGTGATATCCACTATTTCTGATAATATAAATCAAGCTGTCCTTATTTGAACTTTTTCTATGCTCTCCGTCAATCTTATCTGTTAAGGTTCCCATACCCTGCAGCTACTCCAGAAGAGGATGGACTAGCGTAGTGTAGGCAGTCTCGCGTGAGTAATCCGCACATCCTGTTGAAGCGTCCTAAATTTCGCGTTCATCGCAATTAATCTTTGCATATGAGTAGTGTTTTTCCTTTACATACGGTTTCGGTTTTGGCTTATTCGCGTCAACCGACTAAACGACTTTGCACCTCGTCGCATCTCGAGCCAAATGTACAGCTTCCTAAGGGAAATTTTTGCATTCAAATTACCTAACATATTCCTCAACCTATGTTATTTCTAATGTCATGTGCAATACGTTATTAACTCGTTTGTTACCGTACTATGTTAAAAACCATAGACTTCTTTGCCTACAGTTTTACTGATTGCACGTCTAATTCATATGTAATTTGTGCTTATACTAGTATTTAACCCTTTCCTTGATCATTCTGCTGTGTAATTGTTTGTGGGCCAAATTAAAAGCAGGAGAAGCAGAAGAAAAAGGAAGATTACTTTTGAAAGAGGTACTGGCGACAGGAAATCCGCTAAGGTACGGAAAGTGCTGTGCTCCTGGCGCCACCTAGAGTGCCATGCAATTAAAACTGAAACCTAATTGAGTAATAGAGTTAAGAAATTTATAGTGCGTATCAGTCAATTGTAATTAAGTTTATTATCAGCGTAAAATGTGGGCGGTGTGTATTGCGAAAATATGTGACTGTTGGTGGGAAGAAACAATACTCGTTCAGGTCTCGTTCAGCGGAATACATCTTACGAAACAAGCAAAGTGATTACATTGAGTCGTGTGTTGTTCGAGAAAGAACCTTAGAAGCATTTGGACAACTCTGGCACCATCTTATTCCTTGCTGGAATATCGCTAACGATAAATTGCAAGAAAGGTACTACATTTGTTTGTAACGCCTCTCAGTTGTATTGTTGGTTAGTTGCGATCATTATGGAAACTGACACTTATTACGAGGGCCCTCGCCATAAAAGGCAGCCGCCTGTGATTTCCGCCAGTCTCCTACGCTACTGCGCAGCTCGTTGTCTGCGCCAAAATGGTGTCCTCATAGCCAGCGATTCTTGTAAGCGAAGAGATGAAAATAAGGGAACCGATCGAGGCTGTATGCCTGGTGTCTCATGAAACACATCCCACAGAAAACACTGCAGGAGCATCCTCTTCGCATCTGCAGTATGCGGCCGACAATTGTCATGAAGGAAATGCATGACAGTTACGTTATTTGGGCTGATGAAATCAGGCGAAACCTCTAAGCAGGACTTGATACTTGGCGGGAGACACTATTTTCTAGGCATCTTGACAGGCTCACTGTACGTATGGAACTGAAAAGTGCCGCGTGATGAAATAGACAGACTTACTAAGAGACACTAAGCAACACATCTGCTCAAGGTTTCATCGGATTTTTACTTTGTTTTTAATTTCGCGAGCTGTCGGATGTTGAAAAAAGCTCTCGTATGTGACACATGAGATTAGGTCGCTATCAGGATGGTGTGATGCTCGTCGTGAAAGAAGACCTATGCTCGTATATGACTGCAGATGTTTCTATTCCAAACACGGTTGGTGTTGCAAGTGTCCTTGGATGAGCTCGAATACTAGTCACGGCGATTCAGTAAGAGTATGCAATCCTTTAAGACGGCTTTTACTGCTGGAGGTTATTAGAGATAGAGCTTTGTAGCTACGTTAAAGGAATCGTAATGGAATTCGCCGTGATTGATTTTGGAATGCAGCGTAAAACCAAAATCAGAATGGTCTGACTAAATTATTTTAACCAGTACGTACCAACCGACTAACAAATTCCAGTACTACATTCATACTGAGCCAATAAAAGAACTGCACTGTCGTCCAAACAAACTAGATGTGTGACGCCTAATGTCCACGCGGCAGATGTTTTTCTTACCTGCCGAGTATTGGTATGCTTTCATTCTGTCGCTGCGTACTAGTCAGCTGACCTCTGACATCCCAAGCTTACACGCGAAGGAGCATTGCCCGCGTGAATCCCTTTTAAACAACAGATTTAATCTGTCTCTTGTTTCATAGAAGCAGCAAAATGTACTATAGAGTGAAAGATATATTCCAGTATTTTAATATTGTTGAATTTACTGCAATTGGAAATGGCAAGCAATAAATTATATGAACGTGTTTTACTAAATAAAAATTTACAGAATTATTCTCAAGTGAGTAATTTGCGGTAGGTACCACATCGCAGTTTCTTCTACACTCCTGGAAATTGAAATAAGAACACCGTGAATTCATTGTCCCAGGAAGGGGAAACTTTATTGACACATTCCTGGGGTCAGATACATCACATGATCACATTGACAGAACCACAGGCACATAGACACAGGCAACAGAGCATGCACAATGTCGGCACTAGTACAGTGTATATCCACCTTTCGCAGCAATGCAGGCTGCTATTCTCCCATGGAGACGATCGTAGAGATGCTGGATGTAGTCCTGTGGAACGGCTTGCCATGCCATTTCCACCTGGCGCCTCAGTTGGACCAGCGTTCATGCTGGACGTGCAGACCGCGTGAGACGACGCTTCATCCAGTCCCAAACATGCTCAATGGGGGACAGATCCGGAGATCTTTCTGGCCAGGGTAGTTGACTTACACCTTCTAGAGCACGTTGGGTGGCACGGGATACATGCGGACGTGCATTGTCCTGTTGGAACAGCAAGTTCCCTTGCCGGTCTAGGAATGGTAGAACGATGGGTTCGATGACGGTTTGGATGTACCGTGCACTATTCAGTGTCCCCTCGACGATCACCAGTGGTGTACGGCCAGTGTAGGAGATCGCTCCCCACACCATGATGCCGGGTGTTGGCCCTGTGTGCCTCGGTCGTATGCAGTCCTGATTGTGGCGCTCACCTGCACGGCGCCAAACACGCATACGACCATCATTGGCACCAAGGCAGAAGCGACTCTCATCGCTGAAGACGACACGTCTCCATTCGTCCCTCCATTCACGCCTGTCGCGACACCACTGGAGGCGGGCTGCACGATGTTGGGGCGTGAGCGGAAGACGGCCTAACGGTGTGCGGGACCGTAGCCCAGCTTCATGGAGACGGTTGCGAATGGTCCTCGCCGATACCCCAGGAGCAACAGTGTCCCTAATTTGCTGGGAAGTGGCGGTGCGGTCCCCTACGGCACTGCGTAGGATCCTACGGTCTTGGCGTGCATCCGTGCGTCGCTGCGGTCCGGTCCCAGGTCGACGGGCACGTGCACCTTCCGCCGACCACTGGCGACAACATCGATGTACTGTGGAGACCTCACGCCCCACGTGTTGAGCAATTCGGCGGTACGTCCACCCGGCCTCCCGCATGCCCACTATACGCCCTCGCTCAAAGTCCGTCAACTGCACATACGGTTCACGTCCACGCTGTCGCGGCATGCTACCAGTGTTAAAGACTGCGATGGAGCTCCGTATGCCACGGCAAACTGGCTGACACTGACGGCGGCGGTGCACAAATGCTGCGCAGCTAGCGCCATTCGACGGCCAACACCGCGGTTCCTGGTGTGTCCGCTGTGCCGTGCGTGTGATCATTGCTTGTACAGCCCTCTCGCAGTGACCGGAGCAAGTATGGTGGGTCTGACACACCGGTGTCAATGTGTTCTTTTTTCCATTTCCAGGAGTGTATAAATATGAAAGTAGTATGCCATAACGTAGCAAACATATATAGAAAATCACCAGGTTGTACAGTGTGAAGTGAGTTAACGAAATAGCCTCTTTTAGTGCTTCCGTTTAATTGCAGAACTGTCCTACACAAATACAGTATGTAAGCCGTCATTATCCCATTTTTATCGCACTTTGTTGTCTATGGGGCATAACAAGTAGATTCAAGTGAAACATTTCAGATTTTAACAGTTCTGGCTGCAAATAAAGTTGTTTTTTAATACTTGAGCAACCGTCTGTGTGAAGGTCACGATGAGCAACCGTCTGTGTGAAGGTCACGAATTGCAACCAGAGATGTCTGTGACAGTGGAGAATAGCTAGTGTCGGCGCTCAGTTTCTGTGTAAGAGCTTCAGTGCTGTGGGCCGAATTAGGTGCCACAGTGTGAGGATACTAATTTGCATTCGGGACGACGTTACACAGCCAATTTCCTTGTCAACCCTTTTCCAATCCTCGCTTGTGTTGCAGTTCTAATGATCTCGTAGTCGACGGGACTTTGATGTAAGTGATTAAAAATACTTGATTCACCTGTTTATTAGCTCGTCTTGTGAAAATACAACGTCGCATTTACGGGATTTCTGTGTCAAATTGTATGAACTGTGTTTGTTGCAGTTAAGCGTCAATCTGTAAGCCATAACCTTATTTTATTCAATTCCTTAATTTGACAAATCCTGTACATTACGTCTCATGTATTTCACACTGTTTCATCAGGAAATAGGGGAAAAAATTTAATCGTCTGCCATATTCACTAACAAGTGATTGATGTATGTAAAGAAAAATAGTGTACTTAAATCAGAATTCCAGCCGGAACCATCATTTTAGAGCGGACCTGACGAATTTAAACTGGTTGACACATAAGAACAGCCGTATGTTTTCTGTTTATTAGCTACGGAAGGTACACACATGACAAATCCGTACAATCTACTATGAATGTGTTAAGCGAGGCCAAACAGTCGTGATCATTCGAGTAAAAGCACAGTCTGATATCGAAGGTAATGAACGAACCCGTTGAACTCGATAAGGAGGCTAATTGCAAAGGATTATTACTGAGTATTGAACCACCGTTCATAGAATTTAATCTCAATATCAGGGACAGACCAGTGCTGTGTGTCAAGAAGAAATAATCTTTACATCTTTCTTCAGGGGTAAGCATTATGCGGATATCCAGCCTAAAGTACCAACACAACCATGGTTCGCTTCTTTTAATTGCCGTAGAAAGAGAATATCCACTATTAATGACCCGATGGGTGTCCAGGCGTGTTAACGCTATTGCTTCCGGAAGAGGGTGGTATGCCGGCCCTGGATCGAATCCGCCCGGTGGCTTAACGCGAGGGTCGGTGCGTCTGCTAGCCTGGATGCGGTTTTTAGGTGGTTTACCACATCCCACTAGGCGAATATCGGGATGGTTCCCATGTTCCGCCTCAGGCGATACGCAAACTTTTAGAATGCTTTCTCACATTTGCACACAGCCTTTCTCAATATGCAGAATTTACTGTATATGCAGACAGATTGGGTACACTAGTTTTTTTCTGCAGGGTGAACAGGAGATTGATGACCTTAGCTGCTTGGTCTCTTTAAACACTTTCAGCATCGCCAGCATTATTATTGGGATGAGATTTGATCATGTAGCTGCGCAGCCCATCTGCACAGAATTCATTTGTTAGATTCTCATAACTGAGATTGCGACAGTAATTCGCCGATATATATCGATCTTATTATTTTTGGTTGCAAGAAGTACTGTGTACACATACTCGTAGAAGCGTTTCTATATAGAAGCTGAAGAAGACGGACATCTGTCAACCAATTACCGCCAAGTCTGTCATATGTACCGACAATCCACAAATATAAGTTGTTCTGTTGTTCACAGCAATCATTCATTTGTGACTGTATAATATTAATGTGTATTATTCCCAAGTGTTTTGTTGGACTGTGAACATTTAGATGTAAGTATATCATAACATGTATAGTTCGATGAATTTTATGCATTAAGTGATATTTTCGCTCAGTTTGAATTATCTAGAAGTAGGGAAGAGAGAAGCACGGACGTGATACAGAATTTGGGGAGGAAATCACCGATCCACATAGGGGGAAACGACCATCGTAATAAAATACGGGAAATCGGAGCTCGCGCGGAAGGATATAGGTGTTCGGTTTTTTCCGCGCGCTGTTCGAGAGTGTAATAATTGAGAATTATTGTAAAAGTGGTTCCATGAACCCTCTGCTAGGCACTGAAGTGTGATTGGACGAGTAGCCGTGTAGATGTAGAAATCTAGAACAAAAAGAAAAACGTTCTTCCTCGATGATGTGCCTAGAGCGTACGGGTCAGTTAATAGGCGCATTTTTAAGCGTTGATGGTGAAAACGTTTGAGTTTTGAGCGTACGCGGAGCCCCGTGAGCAGGATAAGTAAATAAACAAGGAGGGCGCAAGTGCAGGCGTGGTGGGCGGCAGCGTCCGGTTTGGTCCGCAGGAGCAGCGGCAGCGGCGTCCCAAGTATGCAGCCGGCTTTCAAGGACACGCCTCACACCGACAACCGCATCTCGTTTCCCCCGCCATTTCTTTGCCGCTACTATACTATTTGCGCCTCTTGCGACGAGAAATGCTCTCTATGGCTACCGTAAAAGTAAAATTAACGTGTCGCAGTGGTTTTTCTTCCTACATAGCACAATCAAATGAACGGAAAATTAAATAAGTAAATCCATCGACATTTATAGCGGAAGGCGCTCAAAAGTAACCCGCGTAACAGTCACAGATCACGAGGCAGTATTTATTGGATTTTATGGAGGCTCAGTTGTTACAAAAACCGAAATTTGGAGTTCGATTCCCGGCTGCTTCTAGGATTTTTTTTCCTGTCACTTAGCTCTCCTTTCATCTCTGGCAGTGATTTGTAAATGTTAAAAATTCAAGCTGGACCGTGGTTCGGAGTCCGTGTTAAACTGTTTCCCCCAATGACTCTTTCGTTAAGTTATGGTCGGAAGAAGGCATGGGTGTACCACCTACAATAGGATCGTGCCTAGCATAGCACTATAGAGTTCTTGTCGACTGTGATCGGGGCGATGGTCTGGTGATCGTCGTGCGAGCCAACGAATTTCTTCAACTTGTGTGCTATTTTAGGTGCAGATTACATTATTTGTGTTTTTGTTTCGAAGTTTATCATCCTTTTACGGAACTTTTTGAACAGAATTCCTTTATTTGCTTATCCCCACAAGCCAGTTTTAGTAACCTTATGGTTTTATGAACTTTCATTGATCATTGATTGAACATTTCCCCGCAGAAGATCACCAGCAGAAAAAAGTACGTGGTTTCCACAGAGAATCGAAAGTGGTCGGCAGGTACACGTTGTTTACGTGTGCACAGTAACAATACACGACGACGCAACTCCCAATTGTACGCTCATTAGCAACTGAATTAGAGAGAGCTGCTGTGATTGATTTTGGAACAGATGGTAAAATATAATTTTTGGTGAATGATTCATAGGTTCACAACAAGTGAAAAAAGCCTACTGATAGTTGCCTCTGGTGACTATGAGAGTGCGTGCGAGGACGAAAATAAAAATCCTGTTGTCCTCTAATCAGTGTTTGCTTTATTACAGTCATATAATGTTTAGATAAAGATATTACTAGTCTTAGAAAGGTTTCACATCCATTCAGAAATGGAGACTGAAACTAAACCCCGCCAAGACAGAGACAGCCTGCTTCTATTTGAGCAATAGGGCGGCGAATAGGCAGCTCCAGGTCTACTTTGGTGACAAGCTACGTCACCACAATCACCACTCAAAATATCTGGGGATTACATTGAATCTGACACTGTCCTGCAAGAATCGTGTGGAAAACACCGCAACGAGGATACGAACTAGGAATAACATGCTAAATAAGCTTTGCGGAAGTACCTGGGCCTCCGATATTGAAACTGTGCACTTCAGCACTTGGACTAGTCTATTGCGGAATATGGCTCTCCTGTATAGTTCAGCAGCGCGTTGACACAAAAATGCTCGACGCACTGTTGAACGACACAATAGGAATTAAAACTTGGTACACAAAGATCAGCCCCCATTGAATGGCTGCCCATATTGAGCCACATTCCATCATCTGTCTTCGACGAAAAGCAGCTCTTTTCCGTGAGTTTGAACGCCTACAAGGTAACTTGCAACTCCCTATCCTCCAAGACGCTGTTATCCTAAAAAGAAACTGGCTTAGATCAAGAAAACCACCCATGAAAACAGCCATTGAACAGCATAAGTCTCAGTTCAAATTAATCGACTCCTGGGGACGGGACTGGACAGAGTCTTGTCCTCCGCGTTGTCAGAACATGCTTTGCATAAGAAAGAAACCTCCTGCCCTCGACAAATCGCGCAGAAGCTGGACAACGATTAACAGAAGTCGTACCAATCACGGCAATCTTTACATGTGGGGTTGGGTTCCATCTCCAAAATGTGATTGTCGAGCAGCCAGGGAAGCTGTTCGTCACACTGTTACAGAATGTTCTAGTTGGGCATATCGTGGAACTTTCTTCATTTCCCGATGGAAACGAACGGCGCAATTGATTATGTTTAAAAATTAAATATTTTGCCGCAAATTGCATGTGCTACTGTTTGTATTTTATTTAAGATTGTGATTTTAAAAAACTGTGCGATAAATAAAATAACTATGCAACCGAATAAAACCCAACGGATTATGGGCCCAGAGAAAAAAATAAACAAACGAAGTGCATGTGAACAACGTAAAATTATTGCGAAATAAACTGAGAAATGTAAAATTATCGCGAAATAAACTGAGAAATATCCTAGCACGTATGAAACGTTGAAAAGAAGAAAATACTTAAAAACATCTCAATAAAATTCAGAATTTCGTGGGCTTAAGCCACGTGGGACGCTATCACTGAAGGAAAAAAGAAAGGAGACAGCAAAGAAGACACTGCGTTTGTCGCATATGAACGGAACCAAAAAATTATTTCAGAAGAAGATAACAAGAAAGAAAAAAATTGCCATGCCTATTGATTTTGCATGTACAGGACATGTATAATGAAGTGGAAAAGTTAACAAACTTGGAAAGACTATGGTACTGTTATAAAAGTTGCCTGCCAATATGGATAGTGAAATTAATAGCAACAGGAAACTCTGTGGGTGAAAACTGTACTCTCAAGGACGTTGGATGTCTTCCTGAACAGAGTAGCAATCTAAATGCTATCACTGAGAGAGGTTACACAGTTGTGTGCAGTAAACATGTTGTTCAAATTTATAGAGATAAAATCCTCATTTTAGAATGACCAAAAATAAAAAATGGATTGTATGGAGTAAAAAAAAGGGGGTGTATGTGAAGTTTATGTGAAAGCTAAGGTAACAAGGAAACCATTTTCCACTGTGGGCAACAGGAGCACTTGAATTAATTCATACTGAACTCTGTGTGTGTGTGTGTGTGTGTGGAGAGAGAGAGAGAGAGAGAGAGAGAGAGAGAGAGAGAGCGAGAGCGCTAGCTTTCCCAAAATGTAGTAGGTACTGATACCACGTGATTGTTAAATGATTTCGCTCCGCTCTGTGTAACCTATATAGGTTACGATGTAAGTCAGAGGCTGCAAGCTTGGTAAGAAAATGTGTACTGGAAAGTAAAAGTCAGATTAATCACATAGTTAAACTGAATAAAAGTGGCTAGGGAGAACACAAGTTGTGCCAAGACTTCAAACTTTTGGATCATCAAAAATCAAGGCCAAACAAAGAAACTACAAGGAATGATCAACAAAGACCTCAGTCTTTTTTTTATTTTTTTTCACTGATGTTTATTAGTCCATTTCAGTGTTAACATGGCATTTTCAAAGGAGTCCCCTCCTACCTGAATGCACTTTTCATAGCGTCTCTGACAGTCCTCGAACACAGGGTGTAGGCCGTTCTATGTCAGGTCCTTGAGAATCACCTCACTTCTCTTGAGCAGTGCTTTGGAGTTCTCAAGTCGAATGTCCCAAAGCTTTGCCTTTAGTGATGGGAATAAAAAATAAAAAAAACACATGGTGCAAGATCGGGGCGGTACACAGGTAATGTTACATTGAGCCAGAAACTGGACGACTTGATTTGCGACGTGAGGTCGCCCATTGTCGTAATGTAGTCTCCACCCAGTCCGAAAAAGTTCTGGTCGTTTCCTTGCAATGTGCTTTCTGAGTTGAGCCAATATTGAGGTGTAGTATGCTGCTACAACAGTAATGTGAGGGGGAACTTCATGCTGGTAAATCATTCCCTGATAGTCAAAAAATGTGATCACCATGACTTTCCCAGCAGAGGGAACAACGTTCGCCTTTTCTCGTGTTGGAGAACCTGGTGTTTTCCACACTGTGCTGGCTCGTTTTCCTTCAGGATCACAATGATGCAGCCATGACTCATAACCGGTGATAATCGATTCCAGAAACGCATTCACTCCATCAACAAAGAAACGCGGCACCTCATGGCTTGTCTCCATTCGCACAGCCTTTTGTTCGGTAGTCAACAGTCGTGGCACCCAATATGTGCAAACACGGCTCACGTGGAGATGATCATGCATAATTGTAAAGACAGTGCCGTATGAAATTCTCAACACTTCAGTGAGGTGACGTAATGTTGTCCGCCGATCCTCACAGACAATCAGAGCAGCTGTGTTGATGTAGATTTCAGTTACAGCCGAAGTCGAAAACACCAGGCCCATTTTGCGTAACACAGACAAGCCGGCCTTCTTTGAAGTCTTTAGACCACCTCAACAAGTTGCGCGAGGTAGTGCATCTTCACCGTAAACTTTGTGTAGCTTTTTATAAGTGACATTGGCTGTGTGGTTTAAACGATCTCAGATTATTATTGCACCGTAGTATTCCTCTCGCGACACTTCCATTGTTTGGTATGCGAAATGCGAACAGCATCTATAAAATAGATCATTACTACCAACCTACCGATTTGAGAGTGCTGTCGCATATGGACATTATATATAAAAACCAGCACTTTTCAAACATTCATGGTACAGGTAGGAAATTACCACGGAAGCTTAAGGAAAAATCAATTTGTCTTTGTTGATCTGCCCTCGTAGATAAAAAAGTAATTCATACATTTTCCTTTGCTTGAACTGGCTACAGACCCTGATACAGCAATAAGAAATATTGTTGTGTCAAGACATGCTGAATTTGAACAGAGAATGAAAAAAGAAACGGCGAAGAAAAATCGTGTTTTTAATGAAGAAACAAATGACGCTAACAATCAAATAGATAAAATTCAAGGTCAAGGAAATAAAGAAGGAAGAGGTTGTAATGGAAAGAAAAGAAACTACAATTTTAGGGATAGAGGCAATCTAAAGAGTCCTTGAGATATGGAAATAACGAAACCGTAATACTTTCATAATATGAAGGACGAGTTAATGGTCCAGATACACAATAAAGTGCACGAAGGACACAGAAATCACTTGAACGGAATGACACATGGAAGTTGGTGAAAGAAAATGAGACAAAAGAGGAAGAGATATCGACAAGCGCACGGATATTTAAAGTCAACGAGGATGGTCGACATAAGGCAGGCTGGTTGTCAAAGGTTTTCAACGAGGAAAGGATATAGCCTAGATTTCAAGAATCATTCAGCCCAGTAATAGATGTCTGTTGACTAAGATTGTCGTTTGCATTGGCAACCGAGAAAATTTTCCATGCGAGAGAGTTTGATGTAAAAACAGCCTATCTCTATGAAAAACTTGATGAAAAGATTTTCATAAAGATACCTGAAGGAAACAAGAGGGCGGAAAACTTTGTGATTTGAAGGAAGCTGTGTATGGCCTTAGACAAGCCACATCCAAATGGAATAAAAGTATGACAGATTTCGTAAAAACAGGACTGCTAATTCTGTTGAAGTCAGGGTAGTGCATAATTAAAAATGAAACTGAAGAAATGTGTATGACAATGCACTTTGATGAAGGAATTATTCTAGGGAAAGACTTAGAGAAAATTGAAAACGTGCTGAAGAAATGTCGGAAGAATTTTGAAATATTTGCGGTGGAAAATCTAGGTATATACCTAAGGATACAGATATTGAGGACAGAGAAGAGAATATTTCTACATCAAGAACACTATGCAAAAAAAAAAAAAGTACTGGCAAAAGTCAATATGAATGATGCAATGTAAGGCCTCCTTTAGTTTCAGTGGGGAAGGCAAGTGAAGGAAGCGAAGAGAATGAATATATCTGATTTCCTTATCGTGTAGCCGCAAGAAGTCTCCTTTATTTGTTATGTGAAACCATACCAGATCTTTGATTCGCAGTCATTTGTTAGAGCCGCTTCGCAGAAAATCCAAAGAAAAGGGACCATCAAAATGTCGAAACAACTTACCGGTATCTTCAAGGTTCCAATAACTATAGTTTTTTCTGTAAGAAAATGAAGACGATGACACTATTCGTTTAAATGTGTATTGTGATGCCGATTATGCCCAAGACTTAAAAGTGGTATTCAAATGACCAAGTCAGAACAGTTAGTTAAACGAAATAAGCACATTTATCTGAAATTCCAATCTGTCAGCGATAGGTTTGTTTAAGATAAACTATTATAGTACAGAAGAACAATTGGCAGACATACTTACCAAAGCTCTGCATAGGTCAAAGTTTGAGAAATTTAGAAATGCTGTTTCGGTGAATTCTGTTTCAGAAATGTATTAAGTGATAACCGTTTTCATGTAATAGTTTAGTTGATGCTCTGCAAACTTAAGTGTAAAAACATTTAAATTTTGTATGATTCACCAAGAACGTAAAACCAATGCCACAGAGTTATTGAAAACAAAAATTGCATTTGAGGAGGGGGATGTTGGTATAATAAAATGTTTGGTGTATTGTTCAAAGATTGGCTACAAGAGGAGAAATCTGACAGAGAATTGTCCGTGTTAACTGTGAGTGTGTGCACGAGGAAGAAAGTTAAATAAAAATCATGTTGTTTTCTTACCAATTTATGTATTTTATTCATGTCATAAGCCGCAGCGCATGCGATGGTTCGACGTGTAAGTACGTGCGTGGTCTTGGCGATTAACTAGCAAGGAGACAAACTTCTTGACTCAAATATGTTTTACGTTGTGTGGGCTGAATTATTAGTTTCTTAAGAATAAATTCTTTTGACACTGTTTGCGGAAAACCGCACGGCGGGATAAAGACTGTTGTTTTCCTCGACTAGTATCCGGGTGGACTAGGACAGTATGTCGCTATATCGGTACCATGCACTGTACAGTGTCTTGTTGAGTATATGTAGAGGTATAAGTAAATACCGTAAGTAATGAGAAAACTAAATCAAATCAGAAGGCCGGCCGCGGTGGTCTCGCGGTTCTAGGCGCTCAGTCCGGAACCGCGTGACTGCTACGGTCGCAGGTTCGAATCCTGCCTCGGGCATGGATGTGTGTGATGTCCTTAGGTTGGTTAGGTTTAAGTAGTTCTAAGTTCTAGGGGACTGATGACCTCAGAAGTTAAGTCCCATAGTGCTCAGAGCCATTTGAACCAAATCAGAAGATGAATGATGATTTCAAAAATTAAAGAAATTAACAATAAAAGAAAAGGACACTCCGTGAAATACAAATGAAGATGAATGTAATGATACCATTTGTTCCATAAATATGTTGATTATGTTCCTACGACAGTGAAATTCATAACGAATAATCAGGTTGTCGAATGGTTGTTCCGCCAAGAATGCTTGCGGCGTCGTTCACGGCCACGTTTGGACTAATATCGCTTCTCTTTGATAAGACAACGAAGACCTACGCGGTGCGGGTAAGGAAACACCGAACTTCGGTTCGCGGGACGCAGTTGTCAGAACATACTATTCGGCTCCATACGCGAATGAATGAAGATCTAATGAGTTGCTACTTTAATTCGATTCCTAGAATGACTACTAGGATAGCGAGACTATGACAACAGAAACATCCATCGGTGCCTTCGAGAAAGCCCAAGTGTATCTATGAAAGGAGCAGAGCCATTTGTAAAATGTTAAAATAGATGTAAATAAGGACACGTCTTCATTGCGATGTGCAGGCATTGCGCCACCGTGTCGAGGGTTAGTGACTCGATTTGTGTGATACCACTGCCGGCAGAGTGTTACCATGTAGCTCTGCTTAGCGGACGCCACTGGCCACAGAAGTTAGTCCGGGCTGGTGAGTCACGGTAAACGCCGGTGGCAGTTTACGAATACGCCGGAAGCCACAGTAGGTGATGCATTCCGCCCTTCCAGCCGGCCGGTGGAGGTATGTACTGTCCAATGGTGGATTTTATACCGGACGATACATCTGCCATCGTCTTTCCTCGGCGCACGATTTCGGAACGAAGCTGCCCAAACTTGTGCATTCATTTTTTCACCTACAGCACTCATTTAGCCGGGCATCGGAGCACCGCATGGCTCCTAAATAGTGTCACGCTGGTCTGAGGGGCACTGCACAGGCACCTGAAGTCTGTTAACCACACCTGGTGCACTATCTTCGACGAGTGTCTCTGAGTTGTCAGTTATGATAGAGCTTTTGTGGAACAAGATGCCTCCCCAACGGCTTTGTTATTTCTTGGAATCAGAGACAGGATGCATTGTCACTGCTATCAGTACACGGTACTAGATGGCTGTATCTAGTTCAGTTGCGTAAGAGTAATTCAGAAAAACTGAAGTATATTGACTGAAACTCTTTTTCTGTAGCTACTTTTGAGTCGCTTCATGCCACGAAGCACGTCGAAGCTTGCCAAACCGTGGGATATAGGGTGCAACCTCGCCTTTTCCTGTAACACTTTGCCTGAGAACACGAACCAAGCAGCAAATCATTGATTGAAAAATTCTTAAAAATTGTGAAAACCTAAAGTTATTCGAAATTTTAGTTTATCTTTGCAACATGTGTATATAAAGCACATAGTATATTTACAGTGAGTAAAAGTGAGTAACATGATGTAATGTGATGTCATATACAAAATAACGTCACAGGTATATAGGGTGAACATTAATAAAACAGAAAAACTGCAGGGACAGACTCCTGACTCGAAATGGAGGAAAAAAGGTCCTATGAACATGTGTCCAGAAATGTACCGTTGCCACGGTAGATGGTGCTGACGAACAAAAGTCCTCTGACCGTGTGCCGTGTGTTAACTGTATGTTGCGGGCTGTGTGATTGATGCAAAGTAATGTAACCAGCAGAATAGCTGATATTCGTGTTGGGAACAAGCTGAGATTGTGTTTGTGTACAGCCAAGCTGATGAAAATGGTAAGAGGCAGAACCCAGTCCTCCGAAACTGGTGTACATGCAGTCTGCTGCCTCCCTGAACATTCATCTGTCTGGAAGGACCCACGATCACACAAACGCCCAAAATGGACGTGGAATGTTGTGTGAGAGCAGTTGGTGTCTGTGAGGGTAGTTGTTTTGGTATCGCCGTGCTGCCGCTCGACTGTTTCCGTCTGCTTAGTCGTACACAAATACCATCTTAACTTGTTCCCAACACCAATACAAGACCATTCTGCTGCTAACAGTGTGCTGCAACAATCGCACAGCATACAACACTCAAGGAACACATGGCATGTCGTCAGAGAAACTTCCATTCATCAGTGCCATCAACCATGGCAACAATGCACTTTCGGACATATGTTCATTGGACCTTTTTCCTCCATTTCCAGTCAGGAATCCGTCCCTGAAGTGTGTCAGTTTTATTCATATTTACCCTTTATATGACTTTAAAATATTCCCACTCCTCCAAGATTATTTTTACACATTTCTCCGTTTAATTTCACCATAGCTATCCACAGACAGAACCTCCAAGGCATTAATGTGGCTGTAAAGTTACCTGTACAGTTAGCGAGCCCCTAGCTGTGCTTCTAATGTGTGTATTTAAATAAAACACACTTTTTGTGGACAGTCAGTGGGTTTTGTCATGTAATTTTAGAGTTTCTAAAATATTTATGCCAGTTTTCATTAATTCCATGTTTTAAAGTTTTTTAGGTACTTAGCAATATGGGATTGTGACCTGAGTGTTTTACCATAAATTGAGCTAATGTACACATACATGCAGGTTGTATTTCATCTTCACAATGACAAAATAATGACAGTATTATGTATGTCACTTTCTTTGTATTTTTCATCAATTAATTTTCAAAGTTTGAGGGGAAAATTATTATTGGGAAACTGCATGATTTTGTTAATCAGTGGTACATGTTATGTTGGTCACTTGCTTCTCTTTCCTCACCTGCACATCCTTAATGATGTGTGTGTGTCATCAACATAAGAAGCAGACACTATTTAAGTCTGGATGACTGTAAAATAGAAGATTTCGCACAATAATCAGTTAAAAAGAATGTGTGTATTTCTCCAGCTTCCTCTTAAAGCAGCACTTTTCTGTTAATACTTGTTTCTGTTACCTAACAATGAAGAGCTATCAAGAGAATTTTTTTCATTTCACCACTTTCCTTATTACTACTGGATGCTGGTTTCTTTGTGGATATTCTGCTCTTCTTCATAGCCTTTTCCACTGTTTCTATAAAATTTCTTATTCATATAAGAAGAGACCATTGTGGAACAAAATTGATATTAATTATTTAGAAGTTTATGCCTGTTATTCAAAATTGAAAAGATACAAAGTTATCTCCCTTTGCCAGGTTCTGTTCTATGGGACTGAGCCTTCACATCCAGCATTGAGCCATAAGTTTCTTTAATTTCATGTCTCTGAAGAAGTTCTTATTAGCAGTAGTTGGAAGACTTAAAACAACTAATGTGTTTGTGCCTGTGATTAAACAGTACTATAAAGCAGTCAGCCCCCCATGAACCATGGACCTTGCCGTTGGTGGGGAGGCTTGCGTGCCTCAGCGATACAGATGGCCGTACCGTAGGTGCAACCACAACGGAGGGGTATCTGTTGAGAGGCCAGACAAACATGTGGTTCCTGGAGAGGGGCAGCAGCCTTTTCAGTAGTTGCAGGGGCAGCAGTCTGGATGATTGACTGATCTGGCCTTGTAACATTAACCAAAACGGCCTTGCTGTGCTGGTACTGCGAACGGCTGAAAGCAAGGGGAAACTACAGCCGTATTTTTTCCCGAGGACATGCAGCTTTACTGTATGATTAAATGATGATGGCGTCCGCTTGGGTAAAATATTCCGGAGGTAAAATAGTCCCCCATTCGGATCTCCGGGCGGGGACTACTCAAGAGGACGTCGTTATCAGGAGAAAGAAAACTGGCGTTCTACGGATCGGAGCGTGGAGTGTCAGATCCCTTAATCGGGCAGGTAGGTTAGAAAATTTAAAAAGGGAAATGGATAGGTTAAAGTTAGATATAGTGGGAATTAGTGAAGTTCGGTGGCAGGAGGAACAAGACTTCTGGTCAGGTGACTACAGGGTTATAAATACAAAATCAAATACGGGTAATGCAGGAGTAGGTTTAATGAATAAAAAAATAGGAGTGTGGATTAGCTACTACAAACAGCATAGTGAATGCATTATTGTGGCCAAGATAGACACAAAGCCCATGCCTACTACAGTAGTACAAGTTTATATGCCAAATAGCTCTGCAGATGATGAAGAAATAGATGAAATGTATGACGAGATAAAAGAAATTATTCAGGTAGTGAAGGGAGACGAAAATTTAATAGTCACTGGTGACTGGAATTCGTCAGTAGGAAAAGGGAGAGAAGGAAACATAGTAGGTGAATATGGATTGGCGGGAAGAAATGAAAGAGGAAGCCGCCTTGTAGAATTTTGCACAGAGCATAACTTAATCATAACTAACACTTGGTTCAAGAATCATAAAAGAAGGTTATATACCTGGAAGAATCCTGGAGATACTAAAAGGTATCAGATAGATTATATAATGGTAAGACAGAGATTTAGGAACCAGGTTTTAAATTTTAAGACATTTCCAGGGGCAGATGTGGATTCTGACCACAATCTATTGGTTATGAACTGCAGATTGAAACTGAAGAAACTGCAAAAAGGTGGGAATTTAAGGAGATGGGACCTGGATAAACTGAAAGAACCAGAGGTTGTACAGAGTTTCAGGGAGAGCATAAGGGAACAATTGACAGGAATGGGGGAAAGAAATACAGTAGAAGAAGAATGGGTAGCTCTGAGGGATCAAGTAGTGAAGGCAGCAGACGATCAAGTAGGTAAAAAGACGAGGGCTAATAGAAATCCTTGGGTAACAGAAGAAATATTGAATTTGATTTATGAAAGGAGAAAATATAAAAATGCAGTAAATGAAGCAGGCAAAAAGGAATACAAACGTCTCAACAATGAGATCGACAGGAAGTGCAAAATGGCTAAGCAGGGATGGTTAGAGGACAAATGTAAGGATGTAGAGGCTTGTCTCACTAGGGGTAAGATAGATACTGCCTACAGGAAAATTAAAGAGACCTTTGGAGAGAAGATAACCACTTGTATGAATATCAAGAGCTCAGATGGCAACCCAGTTCTAAGCAAAGAAGGGAAGGCAGAAAAGTGGAAGGAGTATATAGAGGGTTTATACAAGGCCAATGTACTTGAGGACAATATTATGGAAATGGAAGAGGATGTAGATGAAGACGAAATGCGAGATAAGATACTGCGTGAAGAGTTTGACAGAGCACTGAAAGACCTGAGTCGAAACAAGGCCCTGGGAGTAGACAACATTCCATTAGAACTACTGATGGCCTTGGGAGAGCCAGTCATGACAAAACTCTACCATCTGGTGAGCAAGATGTATGAGACAGGCGAAATACCCTCAGACTTCAAGAAGAATATAATAATTCCAATCCCAAAGAAAGCAGGTGTTGACAGATGTGAAAATTACCGAACTATCAGTTTATTAAGTCACAGCTGCAAAATACTAACGCGAATTCTTTACAGGCGAATGGAAAAACTGGTAGAAGCGGACCTCGGGGAAGATCAGTTTGGATTCCGTAGAAATGTTGGAACACGTGAGGCAATACTAACCTTACGACTTATCTTAGAAGAAAGATTAAAAAAAGGCAAACCTAAGTTTCTAGCATTTGTAGACTTAGAGAAAGCTTTTCACAATGTTAACTGGAATACTCTCTTTCAAATTCTGAAGGTGGCAGGGGTAAAATACAGGGAGCGAAAGGCTATTTACAATTTGTACAGAAACCAGATGGCAGTTATAAGAGTCGCGGGGCATGAAAGGGAAGCAGTGGTTGGGAAAGGAGTGAGACAGGGTTGTAGCCTCTCCCCGATGTTATTCAATCTGTATATTGAGCAAGCAGTAAAGGAAACAAAAGAAAAATTCGGAGTAGGTATTAAAATTCATGGAGAAGAAGTAAAAACTTTGAGGTTCGCCGATGACATTGTAATTCTGTCAGAGACAGCAAAGGACTTGGAAGAGCTGTTGAACGGAATGGACAGTGTCTTCAAAGGAGGATATAAGATGAATATAGACAAAAGCAAAATGCGGATAATGGAATGTAGTCAAATTAAATCGGGTGATGCTGAGGGAATTAGATTAGGAAATGAGACACTTAAAGTAGTAAAGGAGTTTTGCTATTTAGGGAGTAAAATAACTGATGATGGTCAAAGTAGAGAGGATATAAAATGTAGACTGGCAATGGCAAGGAAATCGTTTCTGAAGAAGAGAAATTTGTTAACATCAAGTATAGATTTAAGTGTCAAGAAGTCGTTTCTGAAAGTATTTGTACGGAGTGTAGCCATGTATGGAAGTGAAACATGGACGATAACTAGTTTGGACAAGAAGAGGATAGAAGCTTTCGAAATGTGGTGCTACAGAAGAATGCTGAAGATAAGGTGGGTAGATCATGTAACTAATGAGGAGGTATTGAATAGGATTGGGGAGAAGAGAAGTTTGTGGCACAACTTGACTAGAAGAAGGGATCGGTTGGTAGTACATGTTTTGAGGCATCAAGGAATCACAAATTTAGCGTTGGAGGGCAGCGTGGAGGGTAAAAATCGTAGAGGGAGACCAAGAGATGAATACAGTAAGCAGATTCAGAAGGATGTAGGTTGCAGTAAGTACTGGGAGATGAAGAAGCTTGCACAGGATAGAGTAGCATGGAGAGCTGCATCAAACCAGTCTCAGGACTGAAGACCACAACAACAACAACAACAACAACAACAACAACAACAAAAAAGCAGTCAGTCATAGCTCTATTAAAAATTACCACTTTTGGCCATGGACTACTAACAGTTCATATACAATGGCTTTACATGTAAGATACAGCTATCAAGTGAGGTCAATTACCCATGGAATTGTTGGTAAATTTTGAAGCAAATTTCAGGGAGCTGTGTTGTGTTTAGTTTGTAATAGTAATGTTGAGTGACCTCCAACAACTACATTATGTAGATCAAAGACAAATTGTGATGTACTGTCAGGTATTACTTTACTGTAAAAGATTCTTAATGAACTTGTAGAATTTATTACTCCCAGGTGTCATTTTTGTGAATGAGGCACATTAAATTCCATAGCAGAAATCATCTTGTCTCCAAAAAAATAAGCAGTAATCGACACAAAAGTTGATTTAAAAAGCAGTTCTTCACTAGATATGTTCCTGTTGCCAGTGGAATGTTGTATGCACTTTCTTTCTTTGAACCTGAGGATCAAGTCAACCAACTTTTTATAACTGAACCTACTGTTTATTGGGTGACCCAACCATAGAACAGTTTGCTTTTTACCACATTCAGAAAGCAATGTCAGAGATTAATTGTAGGAAACCTATAGAAAATGTAAGACCGATGAGGGATCATAATGTGGACCTTAGGATTTGTAATTCTTAAGTAACTGCACAGCCACCAAACTGTTGATGGGAAGTATGGCCTGTTAATGAAACTATTGCAGCTCAGTTATCTCAGTTATACTCTGCTGTGCTGACTGAGATAACTCCATTAAAATCATTGTCAACAGTAACCGTTGATCTGAGAAAAGTGACAGAGAAATCATTTTGAAAGTTGTCTACATTCCATAAATTGTCTTTCTGTACCTGAAGAGGTACATATAACTCACGCTACTTCACTTCCAAATATCTGGAAGTAATAGCCATTATAAAGTACTTGTATAAGACACCAATTAGCTGCAAGTATATGAAAGTAAGAAGCCTTATGAAGTGCTTGTCATATGCATATTATCCTAGGGTTTCCTCATTATCTATCCAGCATACCCATAACCCCATATGTCTGTCTTGCAATCATAAGATACAGGTTTGATGGTGCCCCATTCCGTTTCTAAATTACAGACTACGTCCATTTCAGTTCTTACTACTGCGCTAAATGACTTCAGCTTCTTAAACTGCCTTTGGTTCTCGTATAAACAGGAAGTTACAGTTAATGCAAAGTAATTAACAAAGGTGACATTCATATTGCAGCAAAATTACTTTTTAACTCTGTGTTGGAATGGCTTGAAAACCCTTAATATTTTCTTTCATTCTTTTTTTTATTTTTTTTATTTTTATTATTATTATTATTTTTTTAAATATGCGTTTCATCTACACTATTGGATCACAGAGAATCTTAGAGATATTATGGCTACATTACGTATGGTACTTCACCAAATTGGAGCAAGTGCTATTAGAATTTATTAGCATAATATGTGATCAGTAATGTTCACTTTCTGACACGTGTTTTGAATGACTTACAATGTTTTGTCTGCAAAGTATACCTATTGCTTCAAGTGAACTACAGAGAAGCAGTTGTCATTTTGCTTCTTAGCTTTAATTAATTCATCTATACTGCACTTTTTTGTACTCACTTAAGTCATGATGCATGTTGAGATATGTAGGTGATACCTCAATTTCTTGGTGTTTTGGTTCTTAGGATGTTCTGTTACTGCTTATAGTGTAAATTTGGATGTCACAATATTTATTATAATTGCTGTGTGTTTGTTACACATAATCTGTGTTTATTCTATACTTCAGTCAACAAACTTAACACTATTGCAAATGTTGAGTAGCTGTAAATGTTTTATTTTATGTAAAGGTTTTTATTTGCATTTAATTTCATTGTGTTTACTTTGTTTGGAATTTTATGAAAGGCATTTAATTTTACAATATCTTGTTTTCAGCATCTATAACTAAGGACCTCAGACAGTTCTTGAACACAAGATTCCAGAAGGGGTCAGTGGATCATGACCTCCAAAATACAATTAGAGATAACTTATACTTGCGCACTGTCCCAGTTACAACACGTGTACCAAGAGATGGAGAGGTTAATGGTGTGGACTACACATTTCTCAGTGCTGAGGAGTTCATGGAATTAGAGAGAAGTGGAAACCTCCTGGAAAGTGGAATTTATGAAGGTAAGGATGCAGAATTTTCTACATGTAAAAGACCATTGTATTTGCTTCCTGCAGAATCAATTGTAATGATGAACTGAGATCCCAATTTCTAATTTGTATAACAATAGTTTAACTATAAATGATGCCAAAGGAAAAAATAAGCAGTATGCACATGCCTTTTGTCTTTTGCTGAAAATTTTATTTTCAAAATTAGTTATTTTTATAACATTTTATGTGTAGGTAATCACTATGGGACTCCAAAACCATCAAAAGAAGCACCTGTTTCGCCTCCACAGAGCAGTGGCTCCAACTTGAACCTCAACAGTGTAGGAGTTTTTGGGACACTTTTTCCAGGCGCACATCCCAGTTCTGAAGGAAAACGCAAACGAAATCGTTCAAACGTGGAGGCAATGGCTGCCAAGAATAACATGGAACCTGAACCTGTTGCTGGAAATGTACTTGATGGTAATTTAAATAATATTTTATTACATACAGTGAAGGTGACCACACTCAAAAGTATGCAATACACAACATATCATGTTTTAGACAGTACTTCGTATCTCCAGGGGGGTCGGGGAGCCTAAAAAGTGTACCGTCCCAAGTATAAGGGCCAACCAAAAAGTTTCTAATTGAGGGTGGTGCTGCAATATATATGCTACGTAGCATGACTTGGATGCTGGTATATAACCACTGATATGTAGGCAAGGGATCAGTGTGGTATTTGTGTGTTTCCAATGCAGAAAAGTGAACTATAGCATCAATATTACTGGATGCCTCCAAATGGGACCAAAATGTTGTTATTCTTTTCTTGGTTGCCAAAGAACAAGTACCAGTAGAGATATGTTGCAGAATGAAGAATGTGTATGGTGCAGCATGTCTGTCGAAAACCAGCTGCGACAAGGGGTGCTGCTGCTTCATGTTAATGCAATTGCCCATATCGCAAATGTCATTGTGTAGAAGTTGTGCCAACTCAAGTGGGAGACTCTCGAGCACCCACCCTATAGTCTTGATCTCTCCCCATGTAATGACCATGCCTTCAGTCCCTTAAAAGGGGCCTTGAAGGGACAATGATTCCTGTCAGGAGATGTTTTGCAGTAGTTAATTACGGACTTCTTCACGCTTCAGGATATGATGTTTTACTAACAGGCATTATCAGCCTGGTATCTTGCTGGAATTCTTGCCTTATTGCACATGGTGATTTTGCCTGATCGGCATACTGATTCTGGACTGTACAACATTCAAACAAAATCTTTTTGATCGCCACTTATATTTACCAAGGGCATAACTTTGACAAAATCAAACTATTGCTAGTGCGCTGAACAGTAAGAACTTCATTTCTGTGCTAGGAGTATTGTGAAGTTAGCACAAATATCTGTAAGACACCTATAGAATACTATTTATGGATGGTAAAGGCATCCACTATCAGCCTGGGTGAAGAACGGTTATTGAATGAATGCACAGTGTGTGTAATTTGTTAACTAAAGATGATCAGACAACCAGTTACATGCCATGCCATTTCCTATTCATTAACAAAATGTATTTGTGTAGTGTAAAAAGAACTGAAGATTTTTTTGCAGTTACACAATGGTAAAAGAAATTAATAAATTAACACAAAACAGCAAATGATTATCTCCAATTTTTTTTAAATCTCTGGAATCATAAAGCTTATTTTTTTCTTTAAGTCACTACCAAATTTATTGCGAAAATAAAAACATTTACTTACAAATATCGAGAACATCCAGCAAAGAGGAAGGAGGATTTAGAAGCACATTGATGGATAATGAATAGTAAAATCGATGTTGAAACCTAAAAATAATCGATGACAGCATCGTTTAACTGTTTGTGGATTACCTCATTATTGTGGATTTATAAAATTCTCTGATTGATAGGAATCACCTCCAGCAGTAATATGTGAAACAGAACTGAGCTGCAGCCTCTTAAACATACTGAATTACTCTGCTGAAATTATTTTGTTTTGATTCAAGAGCATTATTTAATATTCAAAATAGTTCACAGTGCATTAGTAGACTTTCTCAGTACATGTGACTGAGAAGTGTTTTTTGTTTCATGTTCATACCATGCTGCTTATTCCATTTTTAATTATTTTTATTGTAGATTTAAGACATCCAGGGAAGGAATGTAGACAGTCATAGCAACTGTAAGTTGAGGGCATAGATAACTCCTTTTTATTCCAAATCTTTTGCATGGTGGGTAACAAAAATTTCATCTGTCAAGAAAACAGAATTTGAAAATGACTGTTCGGTTAAATAACTATAGAAAAAGAAGCCTGGTAACAGACAGATTTTGAATTTTCCTCTCATTCTATTATGTTGTTTCTCTATTGATGCTATGTGGTTTTTCCTGCCAATTCCTTTCATCGGTATATTGTTCCAAATCTTTCATTTCTCTGTCATCAAAAGAAGAACCCCCACATTCTGATAGCAAGTAAATATTTAACAAAAAATACTGCAACCTTACAGATTGACGGTGAAGTTTTATAAGTGAGCGAGAAAATTTTGAGAAACAGCATTTTTTTGTTACACTATTGTGGGCAGTAAAAAGCTAATTTCTTATACGCACAACACTTTTTGACAGACTTGTATTTAATTGTTACCAGGATACAACAGTAGTGGAGACCAGGTGCCAACTGACCCTCCAAGTTACTACCATTCTGGTGAAGGCCCTGAATCTCTTCACGCAGATCTAGGTCCTCTGCCACCTAACTGGGAGAAGGCCTACACTGACAGGGGTGAAGTGTATTTCATTGAGTAAGTTTAATTGAGTATTGTTTCATTTTAATTTCACATACTAATGAAACAGGGACAGAATGTGTTACCGATACAAATGTGCAGTTTGTTGTTACTTTGGATTGTTGTTTGATTTGTACTTTGAGTAATAAGTGACAGAAAATAGTAATAATAATAATTGTGCAGAATCTTTCATTTACTCACCAATGGAATTTGACAGTTGTGTGTTGTTATTTCTTCTTATTGACTTGTATGCCATAAATTTTATTTATGTTAATTGCTGATTTTGAAGGTTACAAGACTTGGGAAGCTAACTCATGAAGTAATACTCCAAAACTGAGCTAATGTTCACTGCTGGGAATTGCGTTAAATTTTATCAGTGGTACGCAGTTCTTAGCTATGCATAATTTAGATTTTTTTTATGTAACATATTTATTGCCTTGGGGCACTTTTTGAAGATACCATTCAATTGCTTTTCCACAGTGGCTACTGATATTTGAAATCTTAGATAGTGGCGCTGTGGATTGTGCTCATTTTCTCATAGATATTATTTGAGCCAAATAATGCTATTTCAAATTCAATAGTGTTATATAGCACATTCATATGAGACAGAGAATTACAGACGCTTCATTTACTTTTAGCTAATTTGATGTTGAACTGCACTTTGAATTATTGTTTATGATTTGTAAATATTATTGAACAGTGAAGATTAAAGATTGGGTGGATGTTTTATTCCTTGTTGGACACGTAAGCTTTTACACATATTAAGAGGCTACAGCAAACATGCGTGTGTGACTAAGTCAGGTTAGTTTACTTTTGAATTAAGATTCATTTGAACTTGAAGGGAACCAGCAAACAGCCCGTTTGTTTTAAATTTGTAATCAGTACATAAATTTTGTCTTCAAATGACTGAGCAGAGTGCTCTCCATTCATGTCTTTTAGAATCTAGAATAAATGTTTGGTACTGTAATGGAGGCATAATAACTTGTCCGTACAAACCATGAAGTAAATTCTAGTTTCATTTTGCATCTATGCATATATTTTTCTAATCATTTGTTTTGCATTAGGAATACATGTCTTGAGATGCATGTGTAACCTCTGATGTTACATATTGATTTCCATCAATTACTCTATTCATTTTAAGTATCTATAACGAACCTCATTGCACATGAGTTGTGCATTGCGTACTGTTGCAAGAAATTTCTGATTAAATGATTAAGAAATGTGGTTGCTGCTGCATTGCATTATATGCCAAACTCCTGTGTGGAATTGCTACAGTAACCATTAGTCAGTTATGGGGTTCGCAGGTAAATTCAGAGTGGACTGTACAAGGAGGTGGGAAGTAAAAAATTGATAGTATTACAGAGAAATAAATAGTGATTTGTAAAGTAAGCATAATAGTGAAAAAATGCAGAAAAATGTAGGTCATTAAAAAAGGAAGGTCTCACACCTGAATAGAAAGACATTGATGACTGCCAAGTATTTATTGAAACTAAGGGGAAAAAGAATAGATTTTACTGTCCAATTGTTGATGAGATCATTGGAGACTGAGGACAGGCATTGTTTGGACAACAATTGGGCAGTAAACCAGCCTGGCATTCATGTTAAGTGAACCTAAGTGTGAATATTCAGATGAGGATTTCAGTCCTGCTTCTCCAGAATTGATATAAAGTTCTTTTTTTAAAAGCTATTGCACCACCTTAATCAGGTTCTTGATTGTAGATAAACATTTGACTCTGGTTAGCTATGACAGTTCAAGAGACTTTCAAAAATTGTTCCGAATATTAGAACGGTTGGAGTTTTGTAACTTCTATTTATGCAGATGTTGCCCACTCTATTTTTTTAAATACATACTCTCTTTCAGTTTCTAAGTAATATTGTATCTACCTGAGGGACTCTCCTCTCCCCAATGTAGTACTTGTTTACCTTAAATGTGCAGACATATCACTGATTGCAAAAGTTTTCTCTTTCATGGGAGATGAGCCTTTAACATCATGTTTAGGAGTATAGAATCTTCAGTGTGCTTGTGATTTATACTGGCCACTCTGTTATTTTCATGGTGAACAACACACACAGCCATGTAGTAGCAGGAAAATTTGTCCACTTAACATATGGAGTACATCTGAAAATTGTACATTCCCTCTTAAATATCCCCTTGATAATTTCCGGTGGAACATTTGTATTAGTTAAAGATCTATACTGTAGTAGATTATTCACACAACATTTTATCAGTAAACTGCTTCATTGTTTTGTATTACATTTTCATATTTTAGGTACAAAAATGTGTAGAACATATATGCCAGCAGTGGAAATCATAAATGAGTTGATAATAGTGTATGATGAGGCTCACTGATTCAAAGCCTGCTATCCCAGAACCGTGTAACTTATAACAGGAGGATTAATATCAATATGATGATAGATCACATGTCATGGAGTACTGAAAAACTGGTTATCAGCAGTTTTGGAAGCCGTATCTGAGTGACCTCTCTCACACAGAAGTATTAGACTCCGTATATTTAATAATTTTTTAAGACCCTGTGTACATTGTATAGGTATTGTTTAGGTTACAATTGACTTGCTGTGGACAGTAAAAATACTGCAGAATTAATTATAGCATGTGTATTTACATTGGATATCAATTTTATTTATGGCAGGCTTAAGAAGTTCAAACCATTATCTAGAAATATGATTTTAGTTCTGATTAATACCACCTGGTTTTAATATACTTCCTTACCATATCCAAAAGCTGACAATTAAATGGCTACAAAATTATGTGCTCCACATTTTAATTTCTCAACAACTGTATTATAAACGGCAATCTTATTATGTGCAGTTAGCAAAATAAAAGTGGCTTTTTCTTAGTCTTCATATTTCCTTTTCAAACCTTCAGCTGTAAATCTTTACCTGCATATGTTTTTGAACAGTTTTCATATGCTAGATTTGACAGACAATAGAATTGATTGCTATATTAAACTATGTATCCCTGATGATGTATTTAATCATACGTTGTACACTGACTTCCAGAGAAAGCAAGCACCCACAAGACATGGTCAGATGTCAGTGTAACTGCATACACAGATATATAAAAGATTAGAGTTGCAATCCTCTGTGACAGATAGAACAGCCACCACAATGCATTGGTATTGCTCATGTTTGATGTTACCAAGCCTGGTAGGCTATATAAGGAGCATGAAGAACAGTATCAGGTGTTGCATGATAACTGTGAAGGACACGTAGATGCCATGTTTTCATATGGGTTCACATTGTGAGTCTCCATTTGGTCAGCTGGTCGAATAGTGCAATATCCTGTTGGACTGCATGGGAACGCGAGAGCAGTCATACTTGTGTCAAAGCTCTGTTGACCACGTCTGAACATCACAAGGGAGGGTTGCCATATGGTGCACCAAACACATTGTTAATCCACCTTGTCTGCACCTGCCATCTAAGAATAAAATCGACTGCTTGCAACATTCCATGTCAATCCGCACCATAGGTTGGACACTAGTAGTAGTCGGACTAGCGAATTACCATTTGTTAATGCTCCAACAAATCCCTTGGTGGACTGAGGCCTGCTGTGACGCATTTCACATGCAGGGACGTACTCCCTGCGTTTTTCACTGTCATCCTACAATGGACAACTACTTTTGTTGTAAACAGTTGCGTGCACAGTGTTGTCGCATTCCTTGGAATAGCAAAAAAGCTAGCTGGATTTCAGTTACTAGTTCCTTTAACAGTTCCACTCCCTATTCCATTATGTGGGTCAACCTCAGACGGCTCTCTGGGAACAAGGTCCATTTCCCAGTTTCTGGTCTGATCATAGAAAATGATGTCATAGTGGACCCCATTGCTGTCTCCAACATTTTGGCCACTATTTTGCGGAGATTTCGAACTCCACCCAGTGGCACTTTGCCTTCCTCCATCAGAAATGAGTGGAGGAGGCTTGTGCGATACCCTTCTCCTCTCAGAATCGTGAATCCTACAATGCCTCCTTTACTATGTGGGAGCTAGATCATGCTCTCAGTTCATCCCAATCTTCCACACCAAGTCCGGACAATGTTCATATTCAGATGTTGCAGTGCCTTTCTGTTGGGGCAAGCACTTCCTGCTTCATACGTACAATCACATATGTACAGATGGCACATTTCCCAGATGCTGGGGTGAAGCCACTGTCATCCCTGTAGTGAAGCCCGCTAAGTACAAACTGCTTCCTTCTAGCTACTGCCCCATTTCTCTCACCAGCTGTGTTTGCAAGGTGGTGGAATGTATGATTCGTGCCCAGCTGGTACAGTGGCTCAAGTCTCGCAATTTACTAAGCATTACATAATGTGGATTGTGGGTGCGCCGTTCTGCAGTTGACCATCTCGTCACTTTGTCAAACCATGTCATGAATGGTTTTTCTGCAGAAATACCAGACTGTGACCATGTTTTTTGATCTGGAGAAAGCCTACGGCACCTGCTGGAGGACTGGTATCCTCTGTACACTCTACACCTGGAGCCTTCCAGGCCGCCTGCCTGGTTTTCTTCAATAATTTTTAAAAGACAGAGTTTTCAAGGGCTGTGTGGTTTCTACTTTGTCAGATACTTTTATCCAGGAGATCGGGGTGCCCCAGGGCTCTGTCATGAGCGTCATCCTCGTTGCTATTGCCATTAACCCTGTTGTGCCCTGTCTCCTGCTGGGCATCTCCAGCTTCTTTTTTTGTAACAATTTTGCAATTTATTGTAGTTCTTCATCTACTTGTCTCCATGAGTGGCGTCTTCAGTGATGTTTCAATCGTCTTTACTTGTGGAGCATTGACAATGGCGTTCGCTTTACCACTGACAAAAGTGTTTGTATGAATTTCTGGTATCACAATGGGTTTCTTCCATTGTCTTTACATCTTGGGCCTGTTGCTCTTCTGTTTGGTGAAGCTACAAAATTCCTTGGGCTCATGCTTGATATGAAACTTACTTTGTGTTCCCACATGTCTTACCTGGCCACCCACTGTACCGGTCCCTCAGTGTCCTGCTTGTCCTAGGTGGTACTTCCTGGGAAGCAGATCGTACTACGCTCCTTCATTTGTACTGTTCTCTTGTCTGTTCGAAACTAGACTATGGGTGTTTCGTTTATGCATCTGCACATCCATACATCTTATGCTGACTAAATACAGGCTGCCATTGTAGCATCCATTTGACTACTGGTGCCTTTTACACTAGCCCGGTTGAGAGTCTGTATGCAGAAGCTGCCGAACTACTGCTGTCATACCGATGTGATGTTCTCCTCAACAGATACACATGCTGTTTGTCTGCTGTGCCCGTCCACCCATTCTATGCCTCCTTCTTCGATGACTCCTTTGACTGCCAGTATGGGCATGTCCCTCTTGCAACACAGGCTTTTCAATTGTGTCATTTGCTCTGATTCTCTCAGTGCCCTTCAGAGCCTCTGTGCACTGTACACAGTCCATCCCTTAGTGCAATACCGAGCGAGGTGGCGCAGTGGTTAGCACACTGGACTCGCATTCGGGAGGACGACGGTTCAATCCCGCGTCCGGTCATCCTGATTTAGGTTTTCCGTGATTTCCCTAAATCGCTCCAGGCAAATGCCGGGATGGTTCCTCTGAAAGGGCACGGCCGACTTCCTTCCCCGTCCTTCCCTAATCCGATGAGACTGATGACCTCGCTGTTTGGTCTCCTTCCCCCAACCAACCAACCAACCAACCTTAGTGCAATGGGTCCAAGAAAGCTTCTGGTTGCCCACTTTTAAGAGAGCCACTGTGATGTTTATGTGGGGCCCTGGTCACGTTGGTCTGGTAGGAAATGAGGCTGCTAACACTGCTGCAAAGGCCCACTAGTTCTTCCATTCCTTCTGCTGATATACAAGTTGCCATTTGTCAGCAGATGGTGTCACTTTGGCATCACCACAGGCCTTCCCTTCATGGAAACAAGCTCCAGGGAATTAAACCTCTCACAGCTGCTTGGCTGACCACCTCTCGCCACAAGGAGATCATTTTAGCTAAGCAGTATATTGGGCATTATCTTTTAAGCTGTCACCATTTGTTAAGTGCTGATCTGCCATGACTTTTTGCTCATTGTCATCAACCTTTGACGGTTCACCATGTCATGACTGAATGCCCTTTTTTAACCACCTACGTTCTACTGTATGTTTTACGTCTGCGTTGCCGGCTGTTTTGGTGAACAATGCATGGGCTGTTGACCATGTTTTACTTTTTATCTGTCATAGCGATATGGCAATGGATGTTTGCTCTTTAGTTCAGGACCTCTGTTGTCTCTACAGCATATTTTGTGGACCTTTCTCCAAGAGGAAGTCCTTGTTTTTAGTTGTCTTTTCTTCCATCAGTAGGGCTTAACATGTCACTTTTAACTCCTTTTTTATCTTAGTGTTCTGTTCTGACATGGACACGTATGACTTTAGTTGCTTTAGCACCCTAAAACAAAACAAAACGAAAGAAACGCCCCAACACAAACAGCTGTGTTTGGGAGGGTGCTGTGACAGGGAAGCATGGACTGTTGATGAATGGTGTCACACTGTGTTCAGCAGTGAATCACAGTTCTCCACTGCCCCAGATAACCTTAGTCAACGAGTATGGTGGTGACCTACAGAGAGAGGTCCCATTCTTTCAATATTTTAGGAAGGCACATTAGTGCTAATACTGGCATCATGGTATGGGAAGCCATTGGAGATGACTACAAATGACAGCTGGTAATGATTGAGGGAACTCTGAATGCACAGTGGTATGTCACAGGCATCCTGCATCCTCATCTGTTAGCTTTTACGTCACAGTATCTTGGTGCCATTTTTCAGCTGGACAGTGCTCATCAATACTTGGCACATGTCTCTTTGAGCTGTTTGTGTGATGTTGAGATACTCCTATGGGGAGAAAGATCTGTCCCCCAATAGAATGTATAGTACCTGCTTGGACATCAACTCCATCCTGGTTCCAGAATCCAGGATATCAAGGACAAGCTACAACAGTTGTGGCCAAAGGTGGTGCAACATCATATTGATAAGTGGGCTCATACTGCCAGTTCTTTGTAAATCTGACTGGATTTTTTAATCATGGAATAACGTCACATACCCTCTCAACCCATGAAGTTTCATTTTGTTTCCTGTTCCCTTTCGGGGTGCTTCACCTTTTTTGTGAGGCAGTGTATGTCAACCCAGGTTTGTAGTTCTAGAATACATTTAAAAATATTTTTATTGTGTTTTGCACTCCTCTGTTTTCTTGCATTTCATGAATTGATTAATAATTAAGCTAGGTATAAGGAAGGCCATAATTAAGCTTTTAGGGTAATGTTTGTCGCCATTAATAACATAAACGGTTGTCTGTCAACATCATTTGTCTCTGGCATGTCTAAAATTACTCCGCATATCCATAAAAAAGGCCTTTAAAATAATTTATAGAATCAGTAAGAGTGACTCACTGCATGAAATTTTTTGTTGTTTCTAGCCATAACTCTGGTACTTCACATTGGCTAGATCCTCGCCTGTCTAAATTTCAAAAGAAATCACTTGAAGAATGCCTCGATGATGAGCTGCCATATGGGTGGGAGAAAATTGATGATCCCCATTATGGTACCTACTACATAGATCATGTGAATAGGAGAACACAGTATGAGAATCCAGTCATACAAGCAAAAAGGGCAGCTCAAGACAGTGGAGGTAAGTGAAATAAAGAGTTCTGTTCAACATGGGGACTCCAGCTCTACAGATAATTCTCCTATTTATTAAGGGTGTTTCAGTGGTGGGAAATGAACACATCTAAAGATGTAAAGTTGAAACATTGTTGGCTGAGGTTGCCAGTAGAGTGAGTAGAGTGTAAGCAAGAGTGGACTTGTAACAATTGTATTTTACTTGATGAGATAATGGTCCATTTTTTTTTCTAAATTTTATTTTACTGAGTAACAGGATTGTAGGCATGATTTTTCAGGTTTTCTTGGTGTGAATAATTGATGATGTGTTTTGGGTGTTGAGCTGAATTGTTGTCCCCACTTTTTTGCATACAATTTTGGTGACTGATCTGGTTGTCTCCCTCAGGTATTGTGAGCTGGTTATTATGAGTGCTCATTATTTGGATGCCAACCAGGCTATTACGTATTGTTTTTGTCATGCTACTATTTACAGACGAGTTTGGCTCCTTGTGTTCCATATGTCCCTTGATGCACATCTGTTGCTCATTTGAACTTTCTCCATCTTACTGTTAAATTTATTATGTAACATGAAAAAGAGGGCAAATGACGTTTCTGTGATGTGTTAGTTAGTGGATGAATGGTTGAATCCTTGGGTCACAGTGTATATAGGAAACCTACACACACTGACCTCCATTTCCACGCCTCAAGCCATCGTCGTCTGTCACAAAGAAATTCCATGCTAAAGTGTCTGATTTATAGACCTTAGATGCTGTCGGACAAAGAGAAACTTGTTGAAGAATTAAAACACTTATGAATACTGTTCTGAAGCAACATGTACTCTAGTCGAAAAATTAAGCCAGCATTGCAGTCAAAATAAATGACACCTGAGGAAAAGGTTGAGACTGAGGAAGAAAAAGAGAAGCCCAGAATCTCTTATCTGTCTTATGCTGGCCCAGTCTCTGGAAAGATTGGTAGACTCTTCCAGAAAGATGGCATCCAGTATATTTCACTACCATCAACTAAGCCCGCCTGGTTAGCCATGCGGTCTAACACACTGCTTTCCGGGCGGGAAGGCATGCTGGACCCTGGCACGAATCCACCCGATGGATTAATGTCGAGGTCCGGTATGCCGGCCAGTCTGGGCGGTTTTCCATCTGCCTCAGTGAATGCAGGCTGGTTACCCTTATTCCGCCCAGTTACACTATGTCAGCGATGGCTGCGCAAACACTTCCTCCACATATGCATACACCATAATTACTCTACCTCGCAAACATTGGGGTTACACTCGTCTGGTGTGAGACGTTCCTGGGGGAGGGAGGTGGGGGGGGGGGGGGGGTCCACTGGAGGCCGAACCACACAATAACCCTGGGTTCGGTATTGGGCGGTGGTGGGGTGAGGGGACTGTTGTAGCCTGTTGTGGGGGTTGTGAACCTCTGAGGGTTACAGCGGGGATGAAGCCTCTCCATCATTTCTAGGTTCCCAGTTCCGTACAATACCGTCAACAAAAGTAAAATGTCTTCCTTGTAATGTTAAAGGTGATCTAAGTGTCCGAAAGCTGGGTGTGTACCGCATCCTGTGCAAATGTGGTGTGTCTTATATGAGGAAAACTATTAGAAAAGTTGAGGGAATTGCAAGGAACATCAGCAACACACATGACTTAAATAATCAGGCAAATCACTGGTGCGAAGCACTGCCTTAAGTTAATGATAAAACATGAGGAGGCCAGTATTGTGGCGCAACTGCTGAATCTCTAGGACAGTGTAATTAAGTATTTTGTCAAAATAAAGGTGATGGTAAAACTAATAAGCCAGTATGATGCTTTCAGTTTAAACAAGGTTTCACATCTGGCATTCAGTTTACTAAGAGCTTTCTAGCCATCTCATCAGGGCTAGAGATTGCTGAGAGAATGTCCATTCACAGAGTAACAGCATGGGCTCAAAAAAAAAAAATCGGCATCGAAGGACATAGCAGTCATCAGGAGTCAAACTCTGCTACAAATAGTGGCACATCACCAACATTCACAGTCTGGATGGCATCCAGGTGGCAACTGTGCATAATAATGCATCACGTGAAGTGGACAATTGGGTTGAATATTGAAATACTGTGCAGAAAAATGTAATCAACAAACTGGCTGAACAAGCAAAAACACACCATTGGACAATAGAACCTGAGAAATGACATCATATCACTTGACTCTATGGCGAGGAGATATAAAAGTGGGATAGTGCACTGATCTTCCAAACGAGGTGTCAAGATGAAAAGTTGTTCATACATTTGCCAAAACAAACATGATATTAACACACCAGTAGCTAATAGCATTGTGTGTCAAGCCTGGCACTGGTACAAGAGAGAGTTGATTCCCACTGGAAGCAGCAGAAGAGGCCTGCTGTTGAACCTGTGGGAAGCTTACCAAAGTGCCAGTGCTTAGATCCAACAGTGCCAGGGAATCAGTGATCATAAGGCTGTTGCAGCATCTCTTAATATGGAAGTAAATAGGAATATAAAAAAGGGGATGAAGGTTTATCTGTTTAGCAAGAGCAATAGAAGGCAGATTTCAGACTACCTAACAGATCAAAACGAAAATTTCTGTTCCGACACTGACAATGTTGAGTGTTTATGGAAAAAGTTCAAGGCAATCTTAAAATGCGTTTTAGACAGGTATGTGCCGAGTAAAACTGTGAGGGATGGGAAAAACCCACCATGGTTCAACAACAAAGTTAGGAAACTACTGCAAAAGCAGAGAGAGCTTCACTGCAAGTTTAAACGCAGCCAAAATCTCTCGGACAAACAAAAGCTAAACGATGTCAAAGTTACCGTAAGGAAGGCTATGCGAGAAGCGTTCAGTGAATACGAAAGTAAAATTCTATGTACCGACTTGACAGAAAATCCTAGGAAGTTCTTGTCTTACGTTAAATCAGTAAGTGACTCGAAACAGCATATCCAGACACTCTGGGATGATGATGGCATTGAAACAGAGGATGACACACACGCAAAGCTGAAATACTAAACACCTTTTTCCAAAGCTGTTTCACAGAGGAAGATCGCACTGCAGTTCCTTCTCTAAATCCTCGCACAAACGAAAAAATGGCTGACATCAAAATAAGTGTCCAAGGAATAGAAAAGCAACTGAAATCACTCAACAGAGGAAAGTCCACTGGACCTGACGGGATACCAATTCGATTCTACACAGAGTACGTGAAAGAACTTGCCCCCCTTCTAACAGCCATGTACTGCAAGTCTCTAGAGGAATGGAAGGTTCCAAATGATTGGAAAAGAGCACAGGTAGTCCCAGTCTTCAAGAAGGGTTGTCGAGCAGATGCGCAAAACTGTAGACCTATATGTCTGACATCGATCTGTTGTAGAATTTTAGAACATGTTTTTTGCTCGCGTATCATGTCATTTTTGGAAACCCAGAATCTACTCTGTAGGAATCAACACGGATTCCGGAAACAGCGATCGTGTGAGACCCAATTCGCTTTATTTGTTTATGAGACCCAGAAAATATTAGATACAGGCTCTCGGGTAGATGCCATTTTCCTTGACTTCCGGAAGGCGTTCGATACAGTTCTGCACTGTCACCTGATAAAGTAAGAGCCTACAGAATATCAGACCAGCTGTGTGGCTGGATTGAAGAGTTTTTAGCAAACAGAACTCAGCATGTTGTTCTCAAAGGGAGAGACGTCTACAGACGTTAAAGTAACCTCTGGCGTGCCACAGGGGAGTGTTATGGGACCATTGCTTTTCACAATATATATAAATGACCCAGTAGATAGTGTCGGAAGTTCCATGCAGCTTTTCGCGGATGATGCTGTAGTATACAGAGAAGTTGCAGCATTAGAAAATTGCAGCGAAATGCAGGAAGATCTGCAGCGGATAGGCACTTGGTGCAGGGAGTGGCAACTGACCCTTAACATAGTCAAATGTAATGTATTGTGAATACATAGAAAGAAGGATCCTTTATTGTATGGTTATAGTGGAACATACAACTGGTAGCAGTTACTTCTGTAAAATATCTGAGAGTATGCATGTGGAATGATTTGAAGTGGAATGATAATTATAAAATTAATTGTTGGTAAGGCGGGTGCCAGGTTGAGATTCATTGGGAGAGTCCTTAGAAAATGTAGTCCATCAACAAAGGAGGTGGCTTACAAAACACTCGTTCGATCTATACTTGAGTATTGCTCATCAGTGTGGGATCCGTACCAGGTAGGGTTGACAGAGGAGATGGAGAAGATCCAAAGAAGAGCGGCACGTTGCGTCACAAGGTTTTTTGGTAAGTGTGATAGAGTTATGGAGATGTTTAGCAGGCTCAAGTGGTGGACTCTGCAAGAGAGGCGCTCTGCTTAGTGGTGTAGCTTGCTGTCCAGGTTTTTAGAGGGTTCGTTTCTGGATGATGTATCAAATATATTGCTTCCCCCTACTTATACCTCCCGAGGAGATCACGAATGTAAAATTAGAGAGATTCGAGCGCGCATGGAGGCTTTCCGGCAGTCATTCTTCCCGTGAACCGTACGCGATTGGAACAGGAAAGGGAGGTAATGACAGTGGCACGTAAAGTGCCCTCCGCTATACACCACTGGGTGGCTTGAGGAGTATAAATGTAAATGTAGATGTAGATGCCAGGAAAAAATGAGTAGCATTTGAAAATCTGCAGGAAGAAAGTGAACATAATTTTGTTATCTGACAAGAACAACGCTGATGTTGATGTTGCTCATGGACTACAACAAAAAGATTTTCAGTCTTCTGAAAGAAATTACCTACATCAGGCTTGTCATGTAACATCATTAAGGGTGTTAGAACATGAACGACTATTCCACCACAACCTTTACAGGCTTCCTGAGATGCACAAGGAAGGCATTCTTTAAGACTTATAGTTAGTAATATTGGTGCATTAACATACTAGTTAGCATAACACCACACACACACTGTCAGCAAATATGCTGGGAAGTTTGAGCACGACATTCGCAACTCTGCCCACTTTGTACATCACCTCAGTCATTTGTTGCTGTGGTAAACGTATATAATGGAGAACTTTGATCTGCTCTCCTTCCATAGGAGAATTCCACATTCTGAATCCTTGGAAAAAAATTGAGGGAAATGTCAATGACTGTAGCACAGATCTCTTCAGGCACATTATCACAGTGCCAGGAGTTGAAATTGGCTATAAATAGTGGCACAACACCAACAATGCTTCATGGTCTGGTTGAAGTGCAGGCAGCTAGTAGGTGTAATAACATTGTTTGCAGTATATGTAGAAGATGGATGGGTCAGTCATCAAAATATCATGCAGTGAAATGGAGCCAACTACATGGCCGAGCACCAGAAAGCGCGCCGTTATTCATTGTAGACATGCTAAAGTTAATATAATATGTCATGTTTCTGGCCAACAGCGACATACATATTCACACCTGGACTGTTATGTTGCACGAGTGATCATTCTGATCACATGGTAGTTTCAGCAGACATTAAATTTGATGTTACAAGGGTGTGTCGAAAGGTAATGCCACAGAATTTTGTACATGAAAACTCTTCAAGCTTTTTAACTAAAACAAAGGTTATTAAGGTTCTATATCTTTATTCTTCATGTTTACATATTTATTTCTCAACACAGTCTCCCTGGTGATGAACACATTTCTCCCAACAAGAGACTAGTTTGTTGTTACCATCACTGTAGAATGTTTGACTTCGTTGACAGAGAAACCACCACACCTCTGCTTGCACTGCTTCATCATTATCAAAGTGAAGTTCTCGAAGGTGTTGTTTAAGTTTCAGAAATAGATGAAAATCAGATGGGGCCAAATCATGACTGTATAGAGGGTGATTGTTGACAGTGAATCCGAGGTGACAGATTGTTGCTGATGTCACAACGTTCACATATGATCTGGCATTATGCTGAAGGAGAAGGTGCTCCATCTGTGGATTAATTCTTCGAATTTGAAACTCTATTACAGCACGCTGTTTCTCAGCACCGCGTGTTACGCACTGCAATTGGAGCCCTGTAGCAGCAGAGGGCTGCAAATAGGTAGACATGAAGAATAAAGATGTGGAATGTTGGTAAATTTTTTTATTTAAAAAGTTTTAAGAGTCTTCACATAAAAAATTCGAGGGCATTACTTTTCAGCACACCCTTGTACATCCATAGTGTCAACAGGAACATTGGGAATCATTTCCTGGAAACTCAGGAGTGAGCATTGGTGCTCTTTGCCATGCTTTCTCTCGCACCTCATCACTGTGCATCCGACCTCAACTAGTTTAATAAAAATTGAGGCTACTTTTGGGTTTGCTGCTATCAAGTTGCAGAAAAGTAGACAAGCAATCTTACTGTCAGTGATTATACTGCATTGTACACTTTTGTTTTTTTGATACAGTGGATGCTTTGTCTGCTGGGGTCGTGGTCAATCTTCCTGCAAATTCTGAACAAGTACAGAGTTTGGAGATGTTGGTCATTGGGAAGTCCAGTGTTGAGTGGGTGATGGAGTACCTCAGGAAAATAGTTGGTGGGTCAGGATGAAAGGCTGTCTCAGTTTGTTTGCTGGGAGGTCTTGTGTTAGATGTTGACAAGGTTCTGCTGGTGGTCAACCCCGGATGCAGTTTTTTTTTTAACATTCACTATGGAGTGGACAATCTTAAAGCCCTTTAAATGGGTCTAGTGTACACTACTTACAGAAAGTGGCTGGCTGCTCAAGTAGTAAAGTAGTAGATTAGGTGTGTTTTGTCCATTGGGGAAAGTGGGGGGGGGGGGTGTAACTGGAGAGTGATGGCTTGTTGATGAACTAGGTGTTGTTATCAGACAAGGGAGTAGGTCATCCATATTGTAAACAGTGAACGTCCATCCTTCCATATCAGAAAACGTTAATGTAGTATTAGTTAACTGCAGCAATGTGGATGGTAAGGTCCCTGAAAATAGTATCACAAGAATAGGTTGGATGCCATTGTGGAGGAGTGTTTATTGCCATAAAGAATTTGATCATATGTAGTCAGATTATTAGATTCTGAGTTTGAAATAAACTGTGTATAGGTTAGTGGCAATTGTGGGTTAAGTATGCTAATCAGATGCTTTGTGGACTACCTACTTTACAGTGATAGAATGTGTCAGAGAAAACTGGAAGAACATGGCTAAAGTTCCTGATAATGCTACATTTATAGGGGAGATTTCAAGTTGCTAGTTGGAGAACTGCTTTTGGATGAGCAATGTCTTAGACATCATAGTAACTAACATACTTAAAGTATTCATTTCATTGACCATGGAGGAGGGCATTGGTGACTATAAATCTATTATAGCATGAATGACTACAGATGTAACAAGAAATGTTTAAGTACAACAATATTTTTGTGTGGCAAGTGACGAGAAACACATTGTAATTTATCTTAGCAGTTGAACATCAAACATTGATCTTGATTGATGAATATTTGAAGTATCACAGGATAAAGTTGAAAAGTATAGTACAGTACACTTTTTAATACATGTATTAGTAAGGTTGTTAGTGATAGAAAGACACATAGTTGCAGAAAATTTTTATGTAAGCAGAATGATTTGTTGCATATTTAAAACAAGTCACAATTGTCGACAATCAAAAGCAAGAGGCACCAGGATGGATGTAAGAAGAGCAATCCAAGAAGCATTCAGTAAATTAGAGTTCATAATTGTATTGACTGGTGTGACAAAAAAAAAAGTCCGTAGGAGTTTTGGCCGTACATAAAGTCAGTTCTTTATAAATTATGTGAAAGAACTTGACACCCTTCAAGCAGCAATTTGTAGTAGAGTACTGTAGCAGCAAAGCATTTCAAGTTATTAGAAAAAGGAACAGGTCATTCTTATTGCTAAGAATGGTCATAGGAATGATGTAGATCATTTTTGTAGAATTATGGAATATGTTTAATGTTCACATGTTATGACCTTTTCTGGAGAATGAAATTTCCCTCTGATAATATCACTGTTTGCAGAACCCATGTCGATTTCTACAAACTGTGCTTGCTCTGTTCATCCTTGAGATGCAGAGAGCAATAGATAATAGCACCCTGGTTGATATCATGCTCATTGGCTTTTCAAAGACTTGTGATTCACCTAGTTAAAAAGAAGCTTATAGAATAATGGACTAACTTTAAGACTGCATTATGACTTCCTAGCAAGTGGAATTCAGCATGTTCTTAACACTAATATTTGAAGTATTCCAAGGGGGTGTTACAGAGCTGTTACTGCTTACAATATTTAAACAACTAGGTGGGTACTGTTGGAATCCCTGTGAGACCATTGGCAGATGATGCTGTTGTAAACAGAAAGTGACAACATTAGAAGGTTGTTGCAAAATGTGAGAAGACTTGCGAAGGATCGACATTTGGTCCCGGGGCTGGCAGTGAACCTACAACATAAATAAATGTGTTATATTCTGGATAAATAAGCAAAATAAGTATTACTCTTCCATTATACTATGGCCAACAAAGCACTGGAAACGGTAAAAACCCTAAAATATTTGGGAGTAACCACCTGGAGTGACCGACAGAGTAATCACCGAATAAAACTAGTGGTAAGAAAAGTTGATGCAAGGTTGAGATTCATTGCAAAAATCTGAAGGGTGTCTTGTCAGCTCCCTTGCCAACATGGTCAGCAGGCCTGTCTCCCCATTTAACATGTTCTGGACATGATGGGGTGGCATCTGGTCTCTGCCAGCATCACTAATAATATCCAGTAACAAATTTTAAAATAGATGGAAGTAACATAGAACTGTTCCCCTCCTAACAACATCCAATACTCCTCTGATTGTGTTAAAACATGGTTCAATACTACATTGCAGCCAAAGGAAGCTATACAGAATATTGAAATGATTGAACGTTACAATCTGTTCATAGGTGCAGGAAGCTGTAATTTATGACACACCTAATGGTGATGTGGCTTCAGACACTAAACCAACCACATGAGACACAGAACCAAATCGTGTAGTTTGTTTACAAAAATGGATTGGTGTAAAATTCCTGTGTTAACCCTATTAAAATGCTCATTTCCTGTCTTGTCCATCAGCTACTTGTGTTGTTCTGACTGTAGTATACACAAATCCAAACTTCAATACCCATGAACATGTTATAAGGCAAAAAGGAAAGTTCTATGTCGAGTCAGTAAACATCAACTAACGAAAGTTCCATTTCAAGTAGCGCCATAAAATTTGAAATACTCTTCCACATAAGCAGAAATTATTTTTATCATTCTTGCTTTTTAATAAAACCCGATGGTCATTCTTACTTGATAACTGATTCTGTTCAGTAGCAGAATTTATAGAAGCTGCAAAATGGAAAGGCCTGAAACAACAAAGTGCAAAATATCCTGCTGCAAATAGTAGATAAAGCAAAAAACAAACAAAACATTATTTATTCACTGCAGCATTAACATTTTTGGATGAAAAAATAAATGCTGAATTGCAAGTGAATCGGGCAGTGATGAGAAAGCAATCTCGTGGTTTGTTGCTCCATGTTCGTTGGCATGTTCACAGAAGTGAATGACCTCCTGAGAGTAACTTCACATATATTTATGTAACATTGAATATTATACAGAACACACTTATATTAAATTAATACGAAAGTTCCAGAACCTTTTAGGAAATCTGAAGGTAAATAAAAAAAGTGTTGGACATAGCAAGCCACTACACATAACTTCGTAACTCCGTGGCTTTATCCATTTCACTATGCTTGAACTTCAGGAACACACAACCACATCTTTTATGTTATGATCTTTTGGAGGCTTTAATGTTATTAACTGTCATTTAATTATAATAAATCATGCCAAGAACAATGCATTATTGATGATTCTTCAATGCATCATTTCCTTGAAACAGTATACCTTCATAACACACAACTTATGATACAAGAATAACCAAATAAGAAAATTCTTTAACGGCCAGTACAATGTTTCCCCATCATTTTATTCAATAAATCATACTGAGACATTGTACGGGGGGCCAAAGTCACACAAGGGATGATCCCTGTGGTTAATGGGAGAAGGCAGACAGTTTTTTTAGGTTAAAGGCAAAGTCCAGACAGACAACAATCTAGAAGAATAGAATAAAAGAAGCTTCATGTACAGTAAATAGGGATAAAGCTAAGGATAGTATCAAATTAAAATTGTTGGATGTGAGCTCCGCCAGTTATGCAAAACACCGTTTTTCTCAGTACCCAAACATGTTTTGGCACCACTGTGCCATCATCAGTGAGTTTTCGTTTTTATTTATTCTGCAATGTGAACATGTTTGGGTACTGAGAAAAACTGTGTTTTTGCATAACTGGCGGACCTCACATCCAACAATTTTAACTGCAAACACGGCCAATACAAGGAGTTGCAAATCAAAATGATGGATAAGTATCAACTTACTTCAGCAAAATATCAGGGGAATAAAAAATAAAGTAGATAAGTTGTTAGTGTGTTTAGATGATCTCAAAAATAAGAATGAGATCGATATACTTTGTCTGTCTGAACACCAGATAACTGTGGGGATGGAAAGTGTCAGTATAAATGGGTATAATTTAGCATCTTACACTTGCAGATCTAGCATGGATAAAGGTGTAGTTTCCATCTATGCAAAACAAGGGTATAAATACAAAACTGTAGAAGCAAGCAAACTTTGTGTCAATCAGCACTTTGAATTTTGTGCATGTGAACTACATCTAGATAATGTAGTGTTGACGTTAGCAACAGTGTGCAGGTCCTCATTAGGAGATTGGGAGATATTCATAAAAAAGTTTGACTCCCTGTTATGCTGTCTGTCAGACAAAAAGAAGTTATTAACCTGTGGTGATTTCAGTGTAAACTTCCTAAGCAATTCTGATAGGAAAAGTGAACTAGAAGTGTTATTAATGACATATAACTTAGAATCAGTGATCAATTTCCCTACACGTATAGCTCAAGACTGTAGTACTCTAATAGATAATGTATTCGTACAGCAAGAGGATGTAAAACTAATACGTGCTTTCCTTGTGATAAATGGATTATCAGACCATGATGCACAATTGATTAACTTACAAAACCTAGCAGGGTGTACAGTTAAGAAACCATTAAGTAAAAGTGTAAGGTCGCTCAACCTGGTATCTACAGAGCACTTCAGAGAAAGTTTAAGAAATGTTAAGTGGGCAGATGTATATAGTGAGCCAAATGCTAATGATAAATGCAACATATTTCTTAATAAATTTATAAAAATTTACTAAATGCAACACAAAACCGTTTTCACAGAAACCTTGGGTTACAGCAGGTATTACAGTTTCTTCAGAAATAAAAAGAAAACTGTATGAGACAGCAAGAATTAACAAAGACCCATAAGTAATTTTACACTATAAAAATTATTGTAACCTACTGAGAAAAGTTGTTACAAAATCAATAAATATGTATGTTAGAGATGAAATTAACAACCCAAGCAATAAAATCAAATGTTGATAGAAGGGCGACAGGAAAAGTAACCAATGGGGTAGGTAGTGTTACTTTTAAAGGGAATGAGACCATCTTAACCAACAGTACACAAGTGGCTAATGTATTTAACAACAATTTCTTAAGTGTAGGTGAAAAAATTGATGAGAATAGTTCAAAAGAAAAAGCCAAGCAGTACATGGAAGAGTCAGTTTTGAGAAATCTTAAGTCAGATTAATTTTCACCTAACAGTCATTAAATGTTTGGAAAATAAATGTTCTATTGGGGTAGATGACATCTCTAACAAGATAATAAAACAAGGTGGAGCAGTTACAACTGATGTTGTGAGTCACATATGGAATGCATCAATAATTCAAGATATATTCCCAGATATGTTAAAATATGCATTGTCAAGCCTCTCCGCAAAAAAGGGGTGCCACAGATGCCGATAATTACCAGCCAGTATCCTTGCTTACAGCATTTTCAAAAATCGTCGAGAAAGTAATGTACCCAAGAGTGGTTAGCCATCTCAACAGTAATGGGATACTTACTAAATCACAGTTAGGATTTCAAAAATGCTGTTCCACTGAGACAGCAAATCCAATTCCACTGCCCACATAATAGAGTCTTTAAATAGTGAAATGTCACCAATAGGAATTTTCTGTGACTTATCCAAAGCATTTGATTGTGTGAACCATGACATTATATAACAGAAATTACATTTCTATGGTATAAATGGAACAGCAAATGAGTGGTTTAAGTCATATCTACAGAAAGGGAAGCAAAAAGTTCCTTTATGTGGTTTAAGTGATTTGAGGAAGTTTGCCACTTCATCTGACAGGGGTGAAATTACATTAGGTGCTCTACAGGGTTCCATCATGCGTCCCATTCTGTTCTTGATATACTTGAATGACTTCCCTTCTTATCTGAAATAAGAAGCTAAACTGACACTGTTTACTGATGATACAAGCATCATTATTAAGCCAATGAAAGAAACTCCAATAGAAAATGATACAAATAATGTCTTTGGAAAAGTTTTTAATTGGTTTTCTGGGAATGGGCTTTCTCTTAACTTTGAAAAGTCAACAGTACATCCAATTTTCTGCTACAATGAGTGCAGGTCCTTCAGTAAATATAACATATCAACAGAAGTCAGTAGCCATGGTAGAGCATACTAAGTTTTTGGGTATACAGATAGATGAGAATCTCAACACGTACACACATTCAGAGTACCAGGTAGGACTGGTGGGGCACATAAACACGTTCAGAGCATGCAGGGACAGGTACAAAGGCACGCATGTTAGCACGTCCAGAGCAGTTAAAGGGTTAATTGGAAAATTCATATTTTGGATCTTCTCAAGTGACTAGGTTCAGCAACTTTTGCAATCAGAATAATTGCCAATTTTGAGGATATAGAAATTAGTAAGTTAGCATTGTACTGTATTGTATTGTATTGTATTGTATTGAACTGGGGACCTAGAAATGATGGAGAGGCTTCGTCCCCACTACAGCCCACAGTGGTACACATCCCCACAACAGGCTACAGCAGTCCACTCACCCCACCACTGCCCCACACTGAACCCAGGGTTATTGGTGTGCGGTTCAGCCCCCAGTGGACCCCACACCCCCCAGGATTGTCTCACACCAGATGAGTGTAACCCTAATGTTTGTACGGTAGCGTAATTATGAATGCATACGCGGAGAAAGTGTTTGCGTAGAAATCGCTGGTATAGTGTAACTGAGGTGGAATAAGGGGAACCAGCCCGCATTCGCTGAGGCAGATGCAAGACCACCTCAAAAACCATCCACAGACTGGCCGGCGCACCGGACCTTCACACTAATCTGCCGGGCGGATTTTTGCTGGGGACAGGCATGCCTTCCCGTCCGTATAGCAGTGCGTTAGACTGCACGACTAACCGGGTGGGCAAGCTAGCATACTTTGCACTTTGCATACTTCCACTCTCTGATGTCAAATGGAATAATATTTTGGGGTAACTCAACACGTAGGCAAAAAGTATTCACTGCTCAAAAGAAAATGTTTAGAATAATGTGTGGGGCTCATAGTTGCACATCTTTTAGGCATCTGTTTAAAGGGTTTGGAATTCTTACAACAGCCTCACAGTATACTTACTATCCTCTACTTAACCTATCTTTTGAACAGAAAGGAATAAAATATGCTGTAGTAAAACTGTTTGATAAATTACCAGATGTAATAAAAAGTCTGTCAGATTCAATAATAGTTTCAAAAATAAATTGAAATCATATGTCCTTGACAACTCGTGCTGTACCATAGATGAATTCTTGAATAGGAATAAATAAATCTATAGGTATAATATATCCATTTTGTGCCATTTAAGGAAAAGGGTTATGTAATAAAAATTTTAAGCTTAAGAAAGAAAAAAGGAACCTTGATTCATGCAGGCATTTTGTATGCATTTGACATATTCTGCATCATAACGGTTACCATGAGATTGATCAATGGAACATGTAACTAACTAACAATAATGATGCATTTTGAAGAGTTCCTCAATGTGCTGGTGACAGAAAATGCCATATATTCATAGGACGTAAGTTATAACAGGAAACCCACCAAGTATGGGCTTCAGCTGGAAACAACAAAATCCAGTATGGTATGTCCCAAGCTGTTCATGATGTAGAGAGTGTTCTTGCCTCAAAGAAGCTAAGTGTAGGTCAGTATCAAAAGAGAGTAGGAAGAAGAGTCTTGCTGCTAGGTAGTAGCCTTGGGAGGGGTGTAGGGCCAGATGGTCCAGAACAAATTAGTAACAGGGTACCAGGTCAAGTGTTGCTGGCCTTAGGCAGGTGACAGAGGCCATAGGGAGTTTGTGCAAAGCTTTTGTCAAAGAGGATCGGGATATTGTAGTAGATGGAGCAAGGAACAGCCTGGCTAAGGGCAGTACCTAGGAGCAAGGAACAACCTGACTAAGGACAGTAATTACAGCACTGTGGGTGACTTGGCGAGTTGAGCAGATTGCTGCTAACTGAAATGATATCTTATATGAGTGCAATTCCTGTTGTAACAATTGGGAGGTGGGGATATACTAGGCATGGCTGGCACCTGAATAGGAGAATGAATGATAGATTGGCTGAGCTTCTTGCAGAAAATGTACAGGTGGTTGCCGTCACCCAAAGCAAGATCCTTGTGTTTATGTATGTCAGAGAGGTACCTTTTTTAGGCTAGAATCAGGGTTCAGGCACCCTGTTTTGAAAGAAATCAAATAACAGAAGAGCTCCGTGAAATGCTAAATAATTGACAGAAAATTGGAGTTTGCTTACTTCATCAAAATATTACAGGATTGAGTTATAAGGTAGAAGAGTTCCTTGTCTGTTTTGAAAATTCAGAGAGCTCTGAAAAGGTAGACATCCTTTGCCTGCCTGAGCACCACATAACCATGGGGTTAGATAAGCTACATGTAAAAGATTACGCTCTAACAGCTTACTCATCCAGTACTAATACAGAAAAAGGAAGAGCTGTTACATATATTAAGGCAATTCACTAGTTCAAAAATATTGAGACAAGTAGATTTTGTAGTGATCAGCACATAGTAATGTGTGATTTTGAATTAATACTGAAAAATAGTTCACTTTTAATTGTAACTATATATGGGTCCCTACTGGGAATTTTGAACTGTTTATGAATAATTTGGGTTTCGTTAATATGTTACTGCCAGACAGCAGCAAGCAGTTAAAAATCTGTGGTGACACTGTTGTAGATTTTCTTAAGGATTCTGATAGGAAAAATCATCTGGAAACCTTATTTGGATCCTACAATTTGATCTCGGTAATTAACTTTCCAATACAGGTGGATAAAACCAGTAGCACCCTAACTGATACTGTTTCCTTTAGTGAAGCTTAGACCAAGAAAATAACTGTTAATCCAGCAACAAATGATCTCTCTGATCATGATGCACACTTAGTTAGTATAAATAAGATAGAGCATTACAGTAGGGAGACTCCGCAGTAGGTATCAATTAGAATAATATTAATGACTCCAGGACAAATGTTTTTAAGAATAGTCTTCAAGAAACGACCTGGGACAATATTTATAAAGAACAAATGCTAACATAAAATTTAATCTATTCCATGATAAATTAGTGTCATCATTTGAACGTAGCTGTCTGCAGAAGCTAAACAGACAGTACATTAAACAGCCATATAAAAAACCAAAGATCACTAGAGGGATTAAAGTACCTCATGAAAGGAAAAAGGAAATGTACACGTTGGCAAGAACAAGTAGACACCCTGAAGTAGTTGCACACTACAAAACTATTCAAAGTTGCTTAGCAAAGTTATTAAAAGCCAAGGAACATACCCATAATGTCAGAAAGCATTAATTCCAACTACAGACTACAGCTGTATGGAATGTAGTGAAATGAGAGACTGGACAACCAGCTATGGAACAGGATAATATCACTACTGAACTGAATGGGAGAGGTATAAGTGATGATTCACTGGTAGCAAAGATATTTAATAATTGTTTCTTAAGTATAGTAGGAAGTATAGGGGCAAACAGTTCAAGAGGAAAATCACAGCAGTATGCCAAAAAAGCAGGTCTCATAACACTCAGACATATGAATGTACACCACTTTCTGCTTCTGAAATTAAGAAAATTATATATACTCTAAAAAATAAAAACTCATCTGGTATTGATGGTGTTTCCAATAGAGTACTAAAGATTTATTCTGATGCAATAAGTCCTGTCTCACCTGAAATATGAAATGTGTCGCTAATGCAAGGCATTTTTTCCAGAGACACTGAAACATGCTGTAGTCAAACGCCTCTTAAGAATGGTGATAGTACAGATGACAATAATTATATCAATCTGTTTTGCTGCTGACATCATTTTGCAAAGCTTGTTAGAAGGTGATACATTCTAGAATAGTATCTCACTTAAGCAGCAATAATATTCTCAGCAAATCACGGTTTGGACTTCAGAAGAACAGCTGTACTGAGAATGACATTACATGTTCACTCAACAAGTTTTACAACCATTAAATTATAAAATAGCACCAGTTGGTATTTCCCAGAACATGTCCAAAGGATTTGACTGTGTTAATCACAGTATTCTCCTAGATAAATTGATTTCTTGTGGGATTGATATCTACACATATAATTGAAACTCATTGTCGAGTGAAAGTTATAGGTTATGTGGCTCTACTGACAGTCCCTGATATCTGCCTGTTGTACTAGCTGGGCCAAACATTCCGAATGCAAAACACATTTTTGGATACATAGAGTTGTTTATACAAGGATGATTATTATTTCACACCATTTGGTTCATTTTTAAAAATGTTTTCTCTTCATTCCCATGGCTATCCTTATCCCAGCAACAACACTTGCTGCAAATGCTGTCATTATTGAAAACTATAAAACTTTGAAAGTTTTGCATGGGTCTCCTGATGGATGTAACAAGGGCTACATGTAAGTTAGTGCATACTGAAAGACATATGTCAAGCTAAGAAAGGTTAATGTTAATCATTTTGTTGGGCTGTTAGATATAGGCTGGATAATTGGCATGTCTCTTATTCCTTGCAGATAAATACATTTAAAAACTCATTGTCTCAGGAAAATGGAGTTTTATTTCTGATTAAATTCACAATGTCTGTAAACATGTTTGGTTTATGATACAATCAATAAAGATTAATCTTAAAAAAAAAATCACATACATATAATCAGTACTGCTATTAGTAAACCATATTATGCTAACTTTCTGTGCAACATGAGCATTAGAACCTGTAAATTGCTTAGTTCAGCATAGGGCTAAAAGTAGACTGCTTGCAGTAACCCTCTATGGTCCAAGTCACATCAGCTGATTGTTCTTCGTAATGTACACTACTGGCCATTATAATTGCTACACCACGAAGATGACATGCTACAAACGTGAAATTTAATTGACAGGAAGAAAAAGCTGTGATATGCAAATGATTAGCTTTTCAGAGCATTCACACAAGTTTGGCGCCAGTGGCGACACCTACAACATGCTGACATGAGGAAAGTTTCCAACCGATTTCTCATACACAAACAGCAGTTGACCGGTGTTGCCTAGTGAAACGTTGTTGTGATGCCTCGTGTAAGGAGAAATGCATACCATCATGTTTCAGACTTTCATAAAGGTCGGATTGTAGCCTATCGTGATTGCAGTTTCTCGTATCGCGACATTTCTGTTCGCATTGGTCGAGATCCAATGACTGTTAGCAGAATATGGAATCGCTGGGTTCAGGAGGGTAATACGGAATGCCGTGCTGGATCCCAACGGCCTCATATCACTAGCAGTTGAGATGACAGGCATCTTATGCGCATGGCTGTAATGGATCGTGCAGCCACGTCACAATCCCCGAGTCAACAGATGGGGACGTTTGCAAGACAACAACCACCTGCACGAACAGTTTGACGACGTTTGCAGAAGCATGGACTATCAGCTCGGAGACCATGGTTGAGGTTACCCTTCACGTTGCATCACAGACAGGAGTGCCTGCAATGGTGTACTCAATGACGAACTTGGGTGCACGAATGGCAAAATGTCATTTTTTTGGGTGAATCCAGGTTCTGTTTACAGCATCATGATGGTTGCATCCATGTTTGGCGACATCGCAGTGAATGCACATTGGAAGCGTGTATTCGTCATCGCCATACTGGTGTATCACCCGGCGTGATGGTATGGGGTGCCATTGGTTACATGTCTCGGTCACCTCTTGTTCGCATTGATAGCACTCTGAACAGTGGACGTTACATTTCAGATGTGCTGCGACCTGTGGCTCTACCCTTCATTCGATCCCTGCGAAACCCTACATTTCAGGAGGATAAGGCACGACCGCATGTTGCAAGTCCTGTACGGGCCTTTCTGGATACAAAAAATGTTCGGCTGCTGCCCTGGCCATCACATTCTCCAGATCTCTCACCAATTGAAAATGTCTGGTCAAGGTTGGCCGAGCAACTGGCTTGTCACAATATGCCAGTCACTACTCTTGCTGAACTGTGGTATCGTGTTGAAGCTGCATGGGCAGCTGTACCTGTACACGCCATCCAAGCTCTGTTTGACTCAATGCCCAGGCATATCAAGGCCGTTATTACGGCCAGAGGTGGTTTTTCTGGCTACTGATTTCTCAGGATCTATGCACCCAAATTGCGTGATAATGTAATCGCATGTCAGTTCTAGTATAATATATTTGTCCAATGAATAATTGTTTATCATCTGCATTTCTTCTTGGTGTAGCAGTTTTAATGGCCAGTAGTATAGTTTCTTGTTCTCTTTGTAGACATCAACATATTTTGTAGTCTGGAATTTCTGACCAGCTCTCAATCAAGTACAGGTACAAGTAGTCCTTACATAAGGATGCAGTTGGTGTATTGTGTCACAACTGGTGCTCCACCAGACAAGAGTGAGTAGTGAATTAGGTGTTGGCCTCATATTGAGGGGGGGAGGGGGGGTAGGCTTAATTCTTTGATTGACTATACAGGTTTAGAACTTCTGTATTTTCCCTAAGTCACTTCAGACAAATTCTGGGAATGTTCTTTCAGCAATGAGATGATCAGTTTTGTTCCCCATTTTTGTCCACTCGAGGTAATGCTTAATCATTAATGACCCCAATGTCATAAAGACATTACACTGTATACTTCCAACCTGTTTCTTCAAGCACCCCAACTTTGACACATCAGTGACTAATATATCAATTACTTAGTACATAGAGTAATAGTTTGATGCTACATGAAAGATGTTTCAAATGATGTTCTCTCACAAATGAATCACACAGGACTACAGCAACTATGAGTGAAGGGCCAGTCAGTCCAAATGTGTTCAGTGGAATACAACTGCCACGGGCATTCGATATGCATTTCTTGTTCATAATTATGTCTTAACATGTACTGTAGTTTGCTTTTCTCTTAAAGGTTTTAGTAGCTGTGCACATTTTTTTCTTGTTCATGATTCATGATTTAACTTGTGTTGTATAAGAAAACAGGAAAAGTGTGTAGTTTCCTCCTCCCAGTCAGTAATTTCTGAAGATATTCTTCGTCAAACACATCAACAGTTAGTCACTAGGTAGTTTTTTGCATGTTCCATACATCATAATTGCAATATCTTGCTATGATGTGGAATGAGTCAGTTTTAAAGTACACTTTCTCACTGAAAAATATGACTGTATGCTGACCAATTACATGATTGACCTAGGTTACTTTTATAACACGGTTTTAATTATAGAATCTGATACAATTTGCCTACGACTTTATTCTATTAAAAAGTTAAAGATGGTTATAAAAGATTTAAGTTACTTTTTAATTAATTCATACCATTTCTCATGTATATGGGAAATTTTTAAAAGTATTCTAGAGGAATGCTCTTATAACAAAGCTGTGAACTATGTGCATAGATCTTTATGAAAAATCTGTGTACACTCACTGTGTCAGTAACCCTCTATGATCCAGGTCACATGCACGCCAGCTGTGTGTTCTTGACAATACAGCTTGTTCAGTTTTCAGCCATCAGCATTTGCTGCTCAGTTTTGTTACGTATGGAGAACACTCCAGCAGTCCTAATGGAATCTCATCAGATACTGTGTGTTCCAAGAATAATTTAGTATTTAAACACACAGCATTTGATGTGAACAATCAATTTACCATCATTTAATTGTAGCATGTTTAGCTTCTACCTTTGATGATTAACATGATTTTATTGTTCTTTTCTAGTGACTGGATCAAGTGAGGTTGAAGATGGCAGTTACTCACAGTATAGGAAGCCGCAGAATTCACAGTCATCTAGAACAAGTGGAAATGGTCACAGTTCTACATCAAAAAGATCAAATAGTAAGTGAAATATTTTAATAAAATTGATGTATTAAAATAAAATCTCTCTCTCTGTCTCTCTCTCCCCCCCCCCCCTCCTCCCCCTTCCCCCCCCCCTCTCTCTTTCTCCAATTACTTTTATTTATGAAACATACAGTACCTGACATAACATACAGTCACCATCTACACTAATAATAAAACTGTAAAACTATCTTCTGTTTGGACACACAATCTTCAAAAGTACTAGACGAATTTCCATGAGAGTTTCACAGGTAACTTGAGCATGACGTGGGGCAACATGTAGGTTTTATTTCATGAAAATCAGATTATGGAGAAAATATAACATAACATAAAGTTTCACCCATATCCATACTAATATTATAAATGTGAAAGTAACTCTGTCTGTTGTATTTTCACGACTAAACCATTGAACCGATTTTGATGAAATTTGATATAGAGATAGATTGAACCCTGAAGAAGAACATCTACTTAAAAAAGATTGAAAAATGGATCCCTGAGAGGTTAATGTAAGGAATGGAACATCATTTTTACATCAGTGGACATAAACTATGTTAAAATAGTATTAAAATTGTTGCATAATGCATATGTTGTATAATGTATAGCTACTTTGATAGCACGATGCACGGATCAGCGATGCTGTGCATGCCGCCTCATCGTGTATTGGGATAGCTTGGGGGGGGGGGGGGGAGGGGGGGGGGGAGTGAGGAGCGTGATGCACATCATGAGCTGTGCTTACCTGAACAGGCAAATATGTGAGGGCAGCTAACGTTAATGTGATTGCATATACAACAGTTTACTTACCTGCCATCACTCATCATAACAAAACTACTGATGTGCCAGAGCAGCTGCAGGTACAGCTAGCCTACCATAAGAAAGCACAATATGGATGCTGTTTATTTACTGCAAATCTGTAACTGCACAATCATGGATGATGACCTATTCCATCATTTGTTGAACAGTAATTTCCATTTCAGTTAGTTATTACTTGATGAAACATTATAATAACTAAACTGAATCAATTTATTTGTTCCAATAACTTTCAACATCGAGTCTATTGGAAAACTCTGTGTACGATAGTAATAAAGCATTTTATGGAATTGATTACTAGTTTCAACTTTGGTTGCTCATCATCAGATGAAGTTCTAGTCAACTAGGAGAGGTTATTAAACAAGAGGAAACAGAAAAATTTTAGAATGGTGTACTTTAAACACAGAATCTAAAAGAAGCTGCAGATAATTGGGTACTAATTTTTCTGCTTCCTTAAATCGTGTCTGTACCTACTTCATTCACACCATATACAATGAGGTGTGTGTGTGGTTTCACTTGGTGCTATTGCTGTTTAAGTGTGATATTTTTCCGGAAGAGTGATGTGTCTGTGCTATTATCAGCTCTGATTATTACTTATATATTACTTGTTGGTGGATGATATATTTACATTAAAAGTTCCATTAGAGTCAAATGAACAGTTTTTTACACCCATGTCCTGGTGTGTTATTTGTATATTGTGTCAACAGTTCAGGTGATCAATGCATCTCTTACAATTCTGATAGCTTAATTGCTAGTTTCCTGATGTATTAGTATTCGTGCATGCTTCTGTCCTAGTTTTGTAATCTATGAGAGTACTTTACATTCCTTTCATCTTGTTTGTGGTTTCATTTCTACTGTGTAACTTTTGTGTTTAATATGCTGTCAGTGTATAGGCATAGTTGGTTTGTTTGTTGACTTCTGAGGGTTTGAAGGTTTGCTGACTTTTGAAGATTTGTTGCCTTTTGAAGGTGAGGTTATAAAATTCCAATTTTTCCTTCTTCCCCTCAGGACTGTGGAACATGGAGATAGGTCTCTGCCTTGTATGTGATGTTCCTGTATAATTCAGAACAATTACTTTTTTATTGTCTTTAATATCAACGTCAGGGCCAGCCTTCTTCATCCCCCAAATCCTCTCCACACCCTAATGATGCAACTGCCACATACCCTAAGGGAGAACCTCTGATTCTAGTGTTTGGAAGTAATAGAAGTAAACATCAATGACACTGAAAATTTTTTAATAAAGAGGAAGACTTATACCAATCCATATGTCATTATTTATTATATGGCCATCAGTTTTGGTGCTTCAGGGCACCATCTTCAGGCCTTAACTGACACTGAGGGGCTTAAATCATACACAATTCATCAGTGGCCAACATCTATGAACTGGTTTTCACAGACTATCTGTAACAACAATATTGTGTCTCCAACTATGGAAACCACTGATGAATTACGTCTACAGTTGGAGTTAAGCGCCCCGCCCCCCTCCCCCCATCAGCAGTTAAGGCTTGAAGATGGTGCACTAAAGCATTGAAACTGGTAGCCATACAATAAATAACATCATAAGGACAGCTGTAGGTGTTCTATTTTATTACATAAGTAAACGGCTGAAGTCCCTCAAACCTCCAGTGAGAAGGATGGACATACAAAAACATGAAAATTTTAGTAAGCTTGGAGGTGTGCTCAGATAGCTGACTACTCGAGACATGGGAGCAGATCTGGTTTTGAATCCCAGACAAGCATAGATTTTCATTTGACACATCATATTCAGCATTCCTTTAGTTAAATTTCCTCTGTTCCATATATTGGTGTAGTTTTGTTTATGGCAACATAAAAATATGTAAGTATATATATATATAATTTCTGTATCTCTTTGCAGATTTTGAACGAGCATTTTTTACTCGCAATCCTAATGAACTTCAAGGAGAAAGGATAACAACTACACTTATTAAATCTTCTCGCGGTCTGGGCTTCACAATAGTTGGTGGTGATGACACTGAAGAAGAATTTCTCCAGATTAAATCCGTTGTTCCAAAAGGACCAGCATGGCTTGATGGTAAATTACAAACAGGTAAGGAGTACTGCTTCTGTTAAGTTAAAAAAAAAAAGGCTCTGAGCACTATGGGACATAACTTCTGAGGTCATCAGTCCCCTAGAACTTAGAACTACTTAAACCTAACTAACCTAAGGACATCACACACATCCATGCCCGAGGCAGGATTCGAACCTGCGACCGTAGCGGTCGTGCGGCTCCAGACTGTAGCACCTAGAACCGCTCGGCCACTCCGGCCGGCTTCTGTTAAGTGAATATGTTAATTTTGTTAGATCAGTTTATGGAGCTTGGAGATCACAAAATAGTATGAAATAATGTTACATTTACATTAATATTTATTAATACCTTTGTAGTCTTTTTTTTTTATTATTTGTTGGGGCAACTTTGGCCATTTACTCATTTTAGACTATTTTATTGTCCCACAAGTGCTGGTACATATATAGAAGAAAGAATTGGAATTAGAATCTTGAGCTTTTAAAAATTTACTTAAGTTATGTTAATAATGGTTTCTTACAGGTGATGTGCTGGTCTATGTAAATGAAACCTGTGTACTAGGCTTCACACACCATGATATGGTTAGTGTTTTCCAGTCCATTGCTCCAAATGAGACAGTTACATTGGAAGTTTGTAGAGGGTACCCTCTGCCTTTTGATCCGAATGATCCTAACACAGAAGTTGTTACTACTGTTGCTGTAAATGCTCCAGGTAAGTTTGTTTATATTGGATATGTCATGCAATTTGGCTTTGGATCATATATCTTCATGTTACTCTTTTGATACTGGTACACATTTTGTGATAGACAAGTTCCAAACCTTCAATACTAATTCTAATAGTTTCCTCTGTTGTATCCTGTGTGCCCATTCTTACACAATATTTACTAGTGCCGGGGATCTTACCTAGAGTATCATCAAGTGGGTTGGCTATTTTAAGTAATTATTTTTTCTGAAATGATTTTACTTAAAAGTGTAATTAATTTCATACTAGAATGTGTCATGTAGTATCCTTATGAACTGTAACATATGACAGTTATTGCTGACCCATGTACTTTGAAGTCCCGTTACAGTATGCTTCAGAATCATTGTTGTGTAATTAAGGAAGTTTTTTTTATTTTTTATTTTATTTTTTTTATTTGTCAGTAGTCTATTTTGGAGGAATCCCTTTTACAAGCAGCTCATTGTATGTGGCAGTTGTTTTTGTATGCTGTGTGTTATATTGATAACTATATCTTTCAGTTGCTTCTTACGGCCTTTCCAAATTCACTTTTCACTTCTGAGCAATGTACAGTCCCTCGGCATGCAGTACCTCTTTAAAAATATCCACTTTTTCACAATTGTTTTGAGACATCTTTGAGACAATGGTCAATTCTGTAACTCTTAAACAGAGCTGGTCATCAAATAACGATAAAAAATGGCTATTCCCACATTCTTATATTTCAGTAAAAAATTATTTTGGTTGATATGCATCAGTCATTGACAGCAAATGATACAAAATCATTTTTTACCCAAATGTTTCTTAATATTATTTTTTAATATCATTTGCATCCAGTACTGATGTATAAAAATGTCGTATTTGTAGTATGCTATTTCACTCTTGTCTTATGCTTAGTGAGACAAGATTCTCCTCTAACTACAAGGGAGGATTGGAAAGTAATGCACAATAATTTTTTTTCTCCCCTGATATTGCAGCTTGAGTATTGAAATCTCATGACGATATAGTTTGAAGTTTACACTGTAGAGGTTATTTTGTTTTCATGTGCAGTTCTAGTGAGAAAAGCTGAACTACGACACAAACATGGTGTGCATCTTATTGTTGTTGTCTTGTGAAGATATTTGTGAGAAAAAGGGCATAAACAGAGTCAAATTCACAGGGACTGTATGGGACGAATCTGTGGACCATAGCAATGTCTCCCGGTGGTGCACATTCTTCCAAGAAAGCTGTATGACCTTTAGTTATTCACTACGCACCTGGCAGCCGGTAACAGCTGCAACCTCGCGGAATGCCGGAGCCACTGAGGAAGCAATTTTGAAAGATTACCATTTGCAACTGTGAACTTTATTGTACAGTTCAACATCTCGTATGGTCTGGTGTATGATATTGTTCATAACATGTTGAAATTTCATAAATTTAGTGCTCACTGGGTGTCTAAGAACTTGACAACCACAAAGGCCAGCAAATGACAAAAAGCTTGGATCACTTAACACGTTACGCCACAGAAGGTCATGACTTTCTGAAAGAAATCATCACTGGTGATGAGTTGTGGCCGTACCACTACACACCCAGAACCAAGCAGGCCTCTGCAGAGTGGAAACATGTTGGTTCCCCAAAACACACACACACACACACACACACACACACACACACACACACACACACACACACACAAAAAAAAAAAAAAAAAAAAAAAAAAAAAAAAAAAAACCTGTGTGACTCAATCTGCTAGGAAAGTGTTTGTGACAATGTTCTGGGATATACATGGTGTGTTATTGGTGGAGTTTGCAGAACACAGGACCACTGTAAATGCTGCAGCCTACATTAAAACTTTGGTTAAGCTGCATCGTGCTCTTCATGACAGACCCACAACATTAATGCTGAAGTGATGAAGTTCTTCATGGCAATCTCATCCCCATGTTCCTGTTCCTTTTTGTGAGGAAATTGCCGGATTTGTGTGGGAGGTGCTCCAACATCCACTATACAGTCCAGACCTTGCACCTTTGGACTTTCATATGTTGGGTCCCATGAAGAAATTTCTGGCTAGTCAGTGTTTTCTGACAAATGTGGAAATGAAATCGGCAGTCCACAGATGGCTGTGCTCCAACCAAATAGACTTCTACAAACAGAGCATGTAGAAACTGGTAACACAGTGGGAAGCATGTGTTGAGAACATTATTGACTATGTGGAAAAGTGGGTAAAAGATGTTAGTTTATTTGTGATTTTTTTTTTTGTGTGTTACCTATTAAACTTTTTGATGATAACATTATTGTGCATCATTTTCTGATCTCCCTCATATATTGAAATTCCTACTTTTTATGCTGAAGTTTTCAGAATATTTTGCATATCATTATTAGTTTCTTCTTACAGTATTAAGTTAGGCATGAACAGATTTCATGTCCTCTGTGTCAACTAATTGTTGTGGTTCCTTCACTTTGAAAGGACCAAGTTTATCTTGAAGCAGAATGTTCAAGTCATCTTTCATTCCTTTATCTATGGTTTTCTTCTGAAGGTATTGCAACAAGGTGCTTGTTTATATTTGTTTCATCAATTTTCTTGGCTATTGTCTTTTCCTTGGCAGTTGTATTGATTGCACTTTTAATAATTATGATAGATTTTTTTGTCTTTACATATAAAATTACCTATATCTTGTTTTGTTTCATAGTCAACTAGAATCATATAATTGTTTGCCTAGATTACTATTTAAATCAGAACTCTGAAAGGTACTCTGTTTATGATTTGTTATTTCTTTAGTCATTTGTCACAAAAAGTATACTTTATTGCTTTCTTACAGCCTGTCTGTTAGGGGATAGATGATAAACATTCACTGTATGCTCGAGGCTTGGGATCTACATCTACATGTTGTACATGATTACTCTGCAGTTCACAGTCAAGTGCCTGGCAAAGGGTTCATGAAATCACCTTCAAGCTATTTCTCTACTGTTCCACTTTCGAACAGCATGTGGGAAAAACAATCACCTAAATCTTTCCATCTGTGCTCTTCTCTGTTTTTTATTATCATTAACATTTCTCCCTGTGTAGGTGGTTACCAACAAAATATTTTCACATTCAGGGGAGAAAGTTGGTAATTGAAATTCTATGAGAAGATCCTGCCTGCCGCAACACAAAAAGACTCCGTTTTAATGATTACCACCCCAACCCCAATTCACATGTCATATCTGTGACACTCCCTTCTTTGTTTTACAATAATGAAACACAAGCTGCCCTTCTCTGAACTTTTTTGATGTCCTCCATCAATCATATCTGATGTGGATCCCACATCACAGAGCTACACTGCAGAAGACGTCAGACAAGGTTATTGTGCAGGACCTCACACTTCTCGTTATTCAGAGATAATTGCCACATTTTTCACTATGCAGAAATTTTGTCCAAATTATTTTACAGCTGGTTTTGGTTATCTGATGACATTACAAGACAGTAAATGACAGCATCATCTGCAGACAATCTAAGAGGAGTGCTCCGATTGTCTCCTAAATCGTTTATTTAAATCGGGAACGACAGAGGGCCTATAACACTTTCTTGTGGAATGCTAGATATTCCTTCTGTTTTACTTGATGACTATCCATCAGTTACAATGAACCGTGACCTTCCTGAAAGGGAATCACGAATCCAGTCACACAACTGATGGGAGGCACTGTAGGCACACAATGTGATTAGAAGTCACTTGTGAGCAATGGTGTCAAAAGTGTTCTGGAAATGTAAAAAATATGGAATCAGTTTGCATATTCAATAAACACTTAAAAATAATTTGAACATTGAAGCTCAGAATTTAAATTTAAGTTGTTTGCATTCTCTGAAGAATATTGTTTTGAAAGGTGAAGTACAGTGTTCACTAGTGGTGTATACCTTAAATACACTGAAGAGCCAAAGAGACAGGTACACCGATCTAATATTGTGTAGGGCCCCCATGAACACACAGAAGTGCCACAACATGACATGGCGTGGACTCAACTAATGTCTGAAGTAGTGCTAGAAGAAATTGACACCATGAATCCTGCAGGGCTGTCCATAAATCCATAAGAGTATGAGGAGGTGGAAATCTCTTCTGACCAGCATGTTGCAAGGCATCCCAGATATGCTCAATGATGTTTGTGTCTAGGGAGTTTGGTGGCCAGCAGAAGTGTTTTAACTCAAAAGAGTGTTCCTGTAGCCACTCTGTAGCTATTCTGGATGTGTGGTGTGTCGCATTGTCCTGCTGGAATTGCCTCAGTCTGTCGGAACGTGCAGTGGACACGACTGCATGCAGGTGATCAGACAGGATGCTGATGTACATGTCACCTGTCAGAGTCATAGCTAGACATATCAGGGGTCCCGTATCACTCGAGCTGCACACACCCCACGCCGTTACAGAGCCTCCACCAGCTTGAACAGTTCCCTACGGACATGCAGGATCCATGGATTCATGAGGTTGTCTCCATACCTGTACACGCCCATCTGCTCAATACAATTTGAAACAAGACTCGTCCGACCAGGCAACATGTTTCCTAGTCATCAACAGTTCATTGTCGGTGTTGACGGACACAGGCAAGGCATAAAGGTTTGTGTCGTGCAGTCGTCAAGGGTACACGAGTGGGCCTTCGGCTCCAAAAGCCCATATCAATGATGTTTCGTTGAATGGTTCGCACACTGACACTTGTTGATGGCCCAGCATTGAAATCTACAGCAGTTTGCAGAAGGGTTCCACTACTGTCACGTTGAACAGTTCTCTTTAGTCGTCATTGGTTCCATTCTTGCAAGAACTTTATCCAGCTGCAGCGATGTCGGAGATTTGATGTTTTGCCAGATTCCTGATATTTGTGGTACACTCATGAAATGGCCATTAAGGGAAAATCCCCACTTCATCACCACCTCAGAGATGCTGTGTTCCATCGCTCATGTGCCAACTATAACACCATGTTCAACTCATTTAAATCTTGATAACTTGCCATTGTAGCAGCAGTAACCGATCCAACAACTGTGCCGGACACTTGTTGTCTTACATAGGCTTTGCCGACTGCAGCTCTGTATTCTGCCTGTTTACATATCTCTGTACTTGACTATACATGCCTATACCAGTTTTTTTTGCCACTTCAGCGTGTATAGTGTTTGTATTCCACTAAAAAAAACCGGATCTGCCATAAATAGGATTAGACAGGACACGTGTTTTATTACAGTGGAACAGAAGAGAGACGAAATTAAACAGTAGGCTATATTGTAAACAAAAAAATGGGAAACGATATTACATTCACACATTCTTCTAAATGACACCAAAAATGAACTTGGAAAAGACCAAATTAACTAAAAATAAAATTAAGTACATTTCCTGACAAAAAAGTGAAGCACCTGGAAGACATGGTAGGATGTCAATGTAAACTTCCTGCATGTGAACAATGTCAGTGGATGTATAAATGATTAAGGTTGCAATTCTCTGTGATAGGTAGGTAGAATGACCACCAGAGTGCATTAGTGTTGTTCAATCTTAGTGTTGTTACCAGGCCTGGTGGAGTATATAAGGGGTGTGAGTAGAATCAGATGTTGAATGATCACAGTGAAGGACACGGAGTTGCCACACACTCGTGTTGAGATAACTCAGGACCTGACCGGGTTTAAAAGGGGCCTCATTATGGGTCTCTATTTGGCTGGCTGGTCGAATTGTGCAATATCTAGGTTTGTGGGGCATTCAGGTGGGGCAGTGGACTGCATGGGAACGTGAGGGGAGGTATACTCACCGTGAAGGCTGCAGTCAAGCCTGTCTGACCACCACTAGTGAGGATCTTTGTATTGTGCACCAATCACGTAGTAACTCTTCCACACCTGCACCTGGTGTCTGAGAAGAAGTAATGGACTCCTTGCAACAATCTGTGTCATCTTGTACCATTAGTCAGAGACTAGCAGCAGCCACACTAGGATATCACTGCCTTGTGTAGAATACCATTAACACCACAACGCAAGTGGCTACACTTCAAGTGGTGCTATGAGTGGAAATTGTGGACAGCCGATGAATGGCATCGCATTGTGTACAGCAACGAATAGTGGTACTCTTCTGTGCCAGATGACCGTCACCGGTGAGTGTGGTGGCATCTGGGTAGAGTTACCATCTTTTGGAGAGGCACAACAGTGTTACTCCCAGCATCATGGTATGGTTAGCTATCAGATATCACTCCATATCATGGATGGTAGTGATTGAGGGAACTGTGATGGGACAACATTGCATCACCGACATCCTGCATCCTCGTATGTTACCTCTCATGCGACAGCATTGTGGTGCCATTTTTCAGTAGGTCAATGTTTCTCCATACGTGGCACGTGTGTCTGTGAACTGTCTGCATGGGGTTGAGCTGTCACCAATAGAACGTGTGAGACCAGCTCAGATGTCAATTCCATCCCAGTGCCAATATCTGGGATGTCAAGGACCCAGTACAACAGTTGTGGGCCAGCTTGCCTTAGGAGAGTATACAATGACTTTACAACACAATTCCTAACCAGATCAGTGTATGAACTCATGCCAGAGGGGCACAATGTCATACTGATAAGTGGGCTCATCCTTCTAAGCTCTTTGTCAGTTTGACTCAATTTTATAGACACTGAAATAACATCTCATATCCTCTCAGCCCTTGATGTTTGATTTTGGTTACTCCTTCCCTTCTGTGTGCTTCACTTCTTTCATCAGGCAGTGTATATTTTATCAAACAATAATGAAATCATATGTAAAGTTAGAATTCTAAACCTCTTTCAAATGGCAAGTTATCATAGGCTCACAAGATGTGTAGTAAAAATAGGTAGAAACAACTGATCAGGCAGGAAGTCAAAATTGTGTATTATGAGAATTTTTTGAACAGTAGGGAGATACACCATATCAATCTATGAAAGAAATTCATCATTATTGGAAATGAAGATTATAAAAATGTAGACAGTTATTTAACAAAAGTTATTTCACAAATGGTAAGGATAGAAGTATGTCATTAAGATGAGTGCAGTCTCACTTTCACCCCAAGTCAGTGCAAGTTGGAAGTTTGTTCAGCTGGGCAATCTCTTTATGGTTTTCGGGTGGTTAATCCCAGTCATTTAGGCAATGGTGGACAGTGACATTTTATTCCAATGGGGGAGGGGGGAGGGAACATGATTTCAATAGAACACTAATATGTATATAGATTTAAGCATCTTTGTATCCATGCAAAGATGTAACCATAGTCATTCTGTTTAGATAAAACACCCTCAGGAGATTTGCACAAAAAGATGACTACATCAGACTCTGTGTCTCAGAAATTTGTATCATCAATCTCAACTCTCTCATAAGGAATTAGCTCTTCCTCATAAAATACCATATTCCACCACCACAAAAACAAATCTTATACTGAAATCAATGTCGAAAATTTAAACCAATATTAATCAAGTTATCATATAATTATTATATATCTAAGTGGAAAAAATAACCTGGACAACAGATCATTAACTTTGAAGCACACATGAAAATTCACATAAGTGTAAAATGTCCTGGTAGCTTGAAACTGTGTGCCAGACTAGGACCTGTACCTGAGATCTTTACCTTTTGTAGGCAAGTGCTCTACTGACTGTGCTACTCAAGCATGACTCACAACTCATCCTCACAGCTTTACTTCCACCAGTACCTCATCTACTACCTTCACATTGTTTTAATCTGCCAAGAAGTTTCATATCAGCATGCAACTGTGTTGCAGAGTGATAAAAAAAATTTGTTCTCTCCTCACTGTACTACATTAAAACACAGCAGACAAACCAGGAGCGACAATTTAAAATTAATGAACAAAACATAAAATAGGTTTGCAGAAACAGGACTACACAAGGGAGATTATCACTAACATTAATTCTAGGTGTGAGACTTTGGTAGTATAAGCAACCTATGTCAGTTGGTGCAAGAGTGTATCAACATATGATTTTTAGTTGAGTGTATTAATAATTTGCAGTAAACTATTTTTGTTAAAAATATCATGGTGTAAATTCATAAAATGTACCACAGACGAGGGTGGAACAGGACATGTAAATAAGCCTCTTGTTCCAATTTTTAATACATAAAATGTGATGTAGTAAAGTGGAATTATAACAAATGTAGTCTTAACAACTGTTCAAAAATACACACAATTTTGTGTGAGTGATCCATTATTTCCAGCACTTTAAAACTACTGCACAATCATATTACCAGAATAATAAACAGTTTTATAATTTGTAATTGAAAACTGTTAACAGTTAATTTTCTTACCAAAACCTAGGTAGTACAGTTGCAGGACAGCTGACAGCAGAGGGTCCATAGTATGCGCTACATGTGTATATGGAAAACTGCCTCTGCATGACTCGCTGCTTCATCTAACTGAAAACACACAACCTATTTGCTTGTCAAACACAACTTCTGGACCTCGTGGAGAGTCAGATAACACATCTGCTTTAAGAAATTTCACCCCCATACGAGTATGTATGGAACTTGTGCACTGCACATGTAATCATTAAATGGCTCCTGTTCAACAAGTTTGTTTGTGTGGCCATCCTCCGCAGCAAGCATATAAATACTTGTTTTGCAAATCAAACTGCCTTTTCCTGCTGCTAGTTATTTTATTAATCCCATAGCATTTCGTCTTCTCCTTTTCTAAGGCATCATCAGTGGGATCTATAATGATACAGTTTTGTTAGTTATAGATTATCAAACTGTTCACTTCGCGATTTTTTGTAAAAATGTAATTACTTACGATTTGCTGATCTGCGTTTCCTCACACCTGGTCTGGAGGTCGCACTACCATTTTTATCACTGTTCTATATTCACATCCTACTCACTTTAAGAGTAGTTAACTTGGACTGAGTTTGATTCTTCAGAATGGGATTCTCTGCTCCATTTTGGTCTTTATGTGACTGAACTGCACTAACGCCATGATTGAAAGCAACTATTGCAAAAACCAAGGGTTTCCCTGGGAAATATGTGCTGAGGCAATGATCTTAACAAAGCATCTGTTTTAGCCCTATGAAAGCTTTGTCACACACTGCAGACCACATGATTGCCACACCTTTCTCTCACAATGTGTTTAATGATTTTGAAATCTGGACAACACTCACAATGGGATGATTGTTATAATTAACGTTTCACACTTGGACTTATTTAAGATTTTGGGGGTGACATTTCATTGATTGCTTTGATATGCTACTGTGTGGGGAGTATTCTATTTTTGTTTATAACAAACCCTAGGTACGTGGGCTGATTCTTGAAAGAATTAGTACTTTTTGAGGTTGCAATTTGACCTTTTTCAGATTCTAAATATTGTGTTGAGTATTTTCACACCTAGTAGTAATGGAGTCAATATACTTACAACATAATTGAATAACACTGATTAATTGTTCTAGACACCAATGGAATGCAGGCTATACTGAAAAGTAGACATACATATTTGTAGAGACCAAGTCCAAATGAAGTGGTAAGCATTAGAAACTTTTGAGAGTCTTCTTCTAAATTTAACCATAGATAATAGTTTTTTGCTCCAACCAATGGAAAAGCCGCCTAAGAGTAAACAATTTTGTTAACGAGTCCCACAGATTTTCCTCAGCTTGGTAATGGATTTCTGATGATAGTGTGTTCAGTGATTCTCGTATGGTGAAGTCAAATGCCTTGAACGTTTACGCCCCAAATGTATTTTCTAGACTTGCTGCCTCAACAACCGGTAATATTATTTCTCAGAAACGTAATTTCTGAGCTGACCTGCTTCTGGAATTGTGTTACCACCATAGAACATAATTTCTCAGTTATTTGCTGGTAATGACTGTGATGCTAATGACAGATATGTATTCCAATTAAGCTATGATCCTGAGTTACCTATATCAACTTCATAAAACATCTTGCAATGACCTATTAGTTACCCACCACCACAGCCGAGGTCACTAACGCATGCCTGTGTAGTGTCACTCAACGCGGAGCCTGTGGGAATCGTGGTGGTGGATGAAACTTTCACTGTCAGTATTTGACGAACAAGGGGAGAAGAGGTGGTGGCATAAAGTTCCTGATCAACAATCTTTCCACCATTATCCTGGATTAAATTCCAGACCCCTTCAGTGTCTCATGAAGTGAGGATACATGACACTGCTGACAGTGATAAATCCATTGGATGGCGATGTTAAGCTCGATGGCCCCCTTAGTGCTATTCTACAGGAGTAAGCTATGTTCCATCAACAGGTTTCACTCTCTCCCTTCTATCATCACCATACAACACAAACGTAACACCTCACTAAACGTGCATCCACTACATTCACCTACACTCAGCAAATACACACGTGAAACAACTCTCATATATCCACAAGGAAAAGGGCCAATGTGCACGGGGGAAGAACACCCTTTCCGACAGACAGCAGAACCTATCCTGTGGGATATCCCAGCCAACATTGCCTTACGACATTCAATTTTTACCTGTCATTTGCTGTCATAACAGCTTTTGTGGAAAGCCTACAACTCAGTTCTACTAGGCTCTGACTCTGTTTACATGCTGACACTTCTGTGTCTTTACCTTTTTGTGTCTTTACCTTTTTATCTATGCAAAAAATTTTGACGTATTTGTGTACTTCACATTGAAAACAAATTGTATTTGTAAATGTGGATATTTGGCACAAATTGAGGACAGGAGCATAATCTTGCTGCGTTCCTTTGTGAAGTGGGCTGAGAAGGAAGAATCAGACAACTTTCCTTTTATTGAATGCTGCCAGTTTGTAAACACCAAGTTTTCTTGCTGCTCATCACTCTAGTCTTGTGAAAATAGCTGCCTCTTAATATGACGAAACTTTTCGGTATATTTGGCTTTGCTGTGCCCATTGGCAGTCAGGGTTTACCCACATGACATGACAGTGTGTGCAGTGTGGATACTTCCTGTTCGCCAGAAGCTTTTCTGCAAAACTATAAGCTATCCTTAACACATCTGCTTGTGAAGAATCATGTTGACATAGCACTTATGATCTAACCTCTTTTTCCAGCACTGATCTAATCATTACATCCAAGATTAGAAATTCTGCATAGGATTGCTGGCCCTGCAGATTTTCCCACTGAAATTAGCAATGACAATTTAGTTTGAAATATCAGTAATCTATTATTGATATGATTTCTTGCATCTCTTCCAATGATGGCCTACTTGTGTGTCTTCTGATGTTGGACAGTTTCTAAACTAGATGTTACTAAATAATTTTCTGACTTCAATTTTCAGCCAACACTTCACCCATATATGAAAATCACAGCTTATCCAGATTCTCTAGTGGGCACAAGTTTGTAAGCAATTTTTTGTGTTGTGGAAGAGAGAACTCTGCCAATTAATGTTCCCCAGCAAGAATAAATTAACTTCATTTACTCTCATAAACAGATGCAACAAAACAGTAATTTGGACATAACCAAGTACTACTGGGCTCCAGTCCACCAACAGTCACTGACATTGCACTGGTAGAGTTCTTACTTGAGTTGCTAGTCACAAAGCTGATGCCATAAGTAACCATAATGGCTGCAGGAGGTGCAGTTGACAACTCGGAGTGGTTATGTTTTTGTCGGGCTGTTTCCTGCATCTTTCGTGATGGTGTAACCAGTGCCAAGAGGCGGCAGCCCCCAGTACATACATGTATTGCTTGGAGGTAGAGCCCTGGTGAATGCAATACAATTGTATTGCTTTCTGGGTTGACCATGACAAAAATAATGCATGCTGCATGGAAGGACACTTTGCTTTGAAAGCTTGGAAGTATTGCTGCAGTCTCTGAAAATACAAGTTCGTAGAATCTTGTCACCAATTGTTGTGAAAGGCTTCTGTTCAGAAGAAACAGCAGTAACCATAAGAGAATTTATGAATAACAAGACAACCACAAGCACAAAAAGCAGTGCATACAATTAAGATTTGCAAAACTGCTGCAGTGTACTGGTTTAACACGGACTGAACCATGACATCCAATCAGGTTCACTTCAATAGTAGTAGCCATAATAAAAAATCTGCCAGGTAGCATAGACACGAAGTACGTGCCAGTAAATGCAAGTATGTGTTAGAGCTTTACAAAGTGGACAGGCTTATCCTAGGTGTTTGCTTATTGATTGGACCACATGATCCTGTCCAGCCAGAAGCACTGTGAGTGATAGGACCATAGATACCCCTGGTGATGTCTTTGTTGCTTTGACTTTGAGCCTGTCCCCTTTAGTGTTGACTGGTACAAAATGATTGGTGATGGTCAATATTTTCCAGTGTTACATTACTTCGTCTCGCTATTGTGAACAGGTATGAGATGTGGTTATATTTGTTTTATTGTAGTTCCACAGCTGTGGTGTCATGTGACTTATGAGAGTTATAAAAATTCTTGTTTCCTCTTTATTCTTATTTTATATTGCTTCATTTTTTGTTCATAGTGTTACATAAAGGATCATTTTATGTATTAATTTTATGTTCATTTTTTCTCCATATTAAGATTGTTTTTTATAGGCAATTCTTGTCATTACCAGCACAGATACACAAAAAAGATACCACATTTTAGGCTTCAAACAGTAGCAGTTCTGCAAGGGAGCTTGTTCTGTTCACTCCGTTCAGCCAATATGTCACTACTACTTTGCAGTAACAGTTCTTCGAACTAGTGTGTGAGAGAGTAGGTTATCGAATGTAGAATGTTCTTGTCCACAAGAACCACCTAATTTACTCAAAAGGTACTACTGACAGTCCTTGAGCTGCTATAACACATGAATATTATGACATCTGTTGTGACACTATTAATGAGAATTCTAATTTAAACATTGATGTATTGTTATATAATAAAAAAGTGAAGAAAATTTTCATGCTACCTCTTGTTCTGCTCTCTGGTTTTACTGTTATTATTCAGTTTTTATTTCTGTTGTATCTCTTTAACAATTATGAAGATTTCAGTGAAAGCTAACTGTGCCTGAAGTTGACAGATACAAGGAAAAAATTCATACATATGATGTTCAAAAACTAGTCATTATACTAAGAGAAAAAAAGTCTTTTGTTGTGACTTTATAGTTGGTTATACTGTGTACTTTTAGTTCATTTCTGTTTTAAGTAAACAGGGGTTTAAGAGAATGCTGAGGGGAAGGGAAAGTAAGAGAGATTTCATTCATGTTATGATCATGCAAGGAAGTTGCTGTTAAATGAATATGAGTGGTTTTTGTATTTTACAGATACATTTGCTGTTGACGCCAGTGTGTATATGGATCAAGATGGCAATTTGAAGAATGAAGGTTACAATTTTTTAGATGTTTCTTCAGATATAACTCATACCCATAATGGTTCTGAAGACCTTGTGAATAGTTCTGTGAAGTCTGTGCCAGATTTATGTTCCTCTGAAAAAATAAAAAATATCCAGAGACCAAGCAGTACAGATGTGCTCCTGAGTGATATGTCTGGTGATGGTGTTGCTGATTTTGATGAGAACTCTACAAAACCAGAATACATTACTATAATGATTGTAAAAGGTGCTATGGGATTTGGTTTTACAATTGCAGATAGTGCGTATGGTCAGAAAGTGAAAAAGATTCTCGATAGGCAAAGATGTAAAAATCTTATGGAAGGGGATATCTTAGTGGATATTAATGGTATTAATCTTCGCAACATGAGCCACGGAGAAGTGGTGCAGGTTCTTAAAGACTGTGCTCGTAATCAAGAGGCAACAGTGACTGTACAGAGAGGGGGACCTGGATCTCCAACAAAAAACAAGTCCAGGAAAAAAGATGATGCTGTAGGCAACAGGAAAAATGTATATAAAGACACGGTAGGAGGTATGTACCGTAGCAAGACTCCAACAGCTGAATTATACAGTACTCAGCAAAAAGAAGTTATTCCAAACAGACCAAAAACGCCTCTTGTTGACACAAGGAACCGTCCTAAGACTCCAACTGATAGAAGACCGTGGTCACCATCAGAGACTGACGGAAGTGCTGTGGACCCAAGTGCCAACAATGTAGACGATTCCAGGTTTACAAATGAAAGGAAGTGTGATGAAAATGGTGTGGACTTATCCAGTTCAGTGCAAAGCCCATCATCTCCTCTCACACCTTATCTCCAGGAGAACTATAAAACTGCTTTCCCATATCCTGAACATTATGACCCACGTCATGAAGCTGCTAGGAGTCCTTTAACAAACTTAAGTGATCACCTCATTTCAACAACACTACAGGAATCGGGATCAATTCGTCCTGGAGATTATTCTCGAAGTAGGAGTCCTGGGAATGAAATTGATGTTGATCAGATTCAGCAGAGAGAGGTGTGGGCTAAACTGCATGGACATTATGATTACAAAAACAGTGGGGATTCTTATTCAGAGAATTCACCTCACTCTCCAGGGGTATTTAGTTCTAGTGTCGGTGATGTACAGAACGACTGCTCGCCCTCTTCTGACTACTTGAGACATTATGTTTCACACCCATATTACAACGGGTACAGTGGAGGACAATACGATCAGGGATACAGTTATGGTTATGGGGAAGTGCAGACAACAAGTGCGTACCTTCAACACAAAGACTTTGCATATTCTCAGCAAATGTCTGGCTACAGTTCGCAGTCGCATCTGATACCTGGGACTTCCATACACCATCCAGCATTTTACACATCTGACCCTGCCAACAAGAGAAAGGAGAGCACCAGTTTCGAGCATGAACAGCCACATCCTAGCAATGTTACAAGGTAATTGACAATTAGTCTTTGTAATTAATGTTCTTGTTGTGTAAAGTTCATAATGTTCCCAACAAAATGTCTGCACGCAGAAGTGTTGTTTCATTGGTTTAAAAAGTAAAGTTAACTGCATACCATATAGGAAAGGCACTGAAAGCTGTATAGCCATGTAAATAAAAACTTGTAAATTGTATCTTATTTTTTACACTGTTGCTGTTGCTCTTACTGCTGTCGCTGGCACAAAGACTTTCAAGTTTTCAAATTCTGCTAATCCCTGTTCACTAACAAAGTCTCTCAGAAACAGATAATCGTAGCACAGAAGGTCTGTGGACCACCTCTGCTCAGCAAGGTACTGCCGTTGTTTATTCACAATGTCCTATCTGCGCAACCAACTTGACGTTGCTTTCCTTCCCTGGGTCCTTTCACATTGTGTCAATCTAACGGTGGATGAAAAACAGCTGTTTGCAGTCTCAGAACTGACATTTCTTCCTGCTGTAGTTCCCACAGTGCTGTAATGAAGCACAGTGACTTAACTGATTTTCTGGCAGCATGTATCTACCAGCTTCTTGGTACTTTGACCTACAAGACTTAGTGTCAGGACACTAAGCCCAACCTAAACCCTTTCACCAAAATAGACCTCGTCCCTCACGACATAATCTTACTTAATGTAAAATGTTGTGTGTGTGTTTAATTTCTTAGTTATTTTTTAGTTTTCTAAATGACGTAACATAATTACAAGTACTATTATGATTTCCATTACAGTGTATTTAATTTGTGGGCAGGGAATGTGCTTTTCTAGATATTGATAAATGTTAATTACAGCAGTATTCATTACTGAAAGGTGAATATTACCATGTGGGAGATCCAGACAGTTTTTCCCTGGCCTTGTGTCTGCATGTTAATTTATAGAGTATTCGTGGTTGGTTGCTTGGTTGTTTGGGGAAGCAGACCAGACAGCGAGGTCATCGGTCTCATCGGATTAGGGAAGGATGGGGAAGGAAGTCGGCCGTGTCCTTTCAGAGGAACCATCCCGGCATTTGCCTGGAGTGATTTAGGGAAATCACGGAAAACCTAAATCAGGATGGCCGGACGCGGGATTGAACCGTCGTACTCCCGAATGAGAGTCCAGTGTCTAACCACTGCGCCACCTCGCTCGGTAGTATTCGTGGACTTGTCTTAGCATCTACATTCACTTTACCCAGAACATAGATATAATTTACAGTAAAATGTTGACATCTCTTGCTTTTTTCACATCTTTACATGTAGCTGCTTTTGAATGTATTCCTCACAACAACATTTTCTTGAACTGTATCATTAGCAGATTTGTTTTCATGACAAGTGTGGAGGTGCTTGCACATAGGTCAATAGAATGGCTGTAGCCACCTGTGTGACTGAGATTTGAGTAACAGAATATGGAAAAGATGACCATTTCTCTAGCTTACACTGTTTATGTAGGTATTTAAAATTTATAGTGACACTATTTCTGATCTAAATTTTGTACATTTACTGGTTTTTTATTTTTCTATAAGTCTGAAGACGAATGTGCAGTGCCTATGTTATTCTGAATTATGATGCAAGGTGGTGACTATAGCCTTTATGAAAAATATTAAATGTATTCGCAATTGCGAATATGAAAAACCCTCAGCTGTAGAATGGAATGATGACATGTCCAAAGGAACTTTGTATCCTAATTGAGAATAACACAGGCACTGAAATATTGTATTTATCTGCTGCACAGGTTAAGTGACTTTCAAGTAAAATGTCTCACCTGTGTGGGAATATACACAATGAATGTAGGAGTACAGGTTGTAGATGCATGATTGACAACATACAGAAATTTGGATCTGGCCACGAGTCATGCATGGATAGCGAAATAGTAAGGCCACCAGTCACAATAAGCGGGAAATCCGGGTTCAAGTCCCGGTCCAGTATGAATTTTCATTGGCGTCATTCTATTCTACAGCTGACATTTGTTCATTTTGCAACTACGAATACATTTAATTTATTTGAAGAGGAAGATTATGAATGTTAAAATAATTATATTATTTATGTATCTTTGGTGTGTATACCTTGCCAAACTCAGTGTTGTGTTTTCAGAATTATTTTAAATTTTTAAAGAAAGCAAACACAGTTCCTGGACTTGTTTAAGTGTTTCATATGTTTTATACATTTTTCACTAAAATTTTGCAAAATTGCATTAGACAGTAAACATAAATGCATTGTTACATTCAAAGGCCACATGTGCTGTTATTAGGATAATTTTCTTTATTTTCTTCTTTAGATACCCAAGAGACTTAAGATGGGTAGGTTTAGGACAAGGAGTTCGAATCTATCCAGCTGGTCCAGATATGGAATGGGTGGAAACACTGGTGACTTTAGTTCGCCAAGAAACTGGTTTTGGATTCAGAATTGTTGGTGGTACAGAAGAAGGCTCTCAGGTATAAATATATAGTGTAATGTGCAACAGTTAAGCAAGTTGGCTGCTTTCCCATATTGCTAATATATGCTGGTGTGCAACTGAATTACCCATACCTTTGTAGTAACATGTAACACGCTATAGCACCCTATTAGTTATTTTCGTGTTGTATGGATAATTTTAACTACCTGATATGGAATGAATCAGTTTTACACTTATAGCACATGTTCTTAAAGGAGTATGTAGCAACTTACTGACCATTTCCCTGGTTTCTTAAGCGACTAAGTGACCATGAAGTCTTTTGTATCACTGCTAGGTGGTCAAAGATTTTTATGGCCAAGTACCTTACTCCTTCCTATGCCACACAAAGGCTGAGTGATTGATAGTGTAAATCATCTCTTCAACTAGAATTATATTTATGAATGCTACTGTTTTCAAACTGTGATTGATTGTTGACAGAAAACTTAATAAGGGAGTAAATATAAAGTGGATTTTATCCATAGTGGATGATGTCGAACTCTGTAGCTGTTCCTTTATAATGTGTGGAAAAATTTCCACTACCAGTCTAAATAAAAGATTATTTATTCGTCACATGACCGGTTTCGGGCTTGTGCCCATCCTCAGGTGTTTATACATTCATGTGCGTGTTTATATTGCTGGAGATCAATAAAGGTGAAACATTATTATTATAATTTCGACACTTTTTCCATTTAGTTGCAGATTTGTTATCATATTCACATCCATGTTCCAGTTTTATAAAATTTAGCAGCATATTTCACTGTTGCAATGTGCACTCATGATATACACTGTGTTTATATGCAGTGTATGTCATGAGTGCAGGTCGCAAGAGTGAAATATGCTGCAAAATTTTATAAAACTGGAACATGAATGTGAATATGATTACAAGTGTGCAACTAAATGGAAAAAATGCCACCACAGTGTAATTACAATAATAATGCTTCGTCTGTATTGATCTCCAGCAATATAAACGTGTACATGAATGTGTAAACGCCTGAGGATGGGCGCAAGCCCGAAACCGGTTGTGTGACAAATAAATAATCTTTTATTGTGACTGGTAGCAGAAATTTTTCGACCCTAGGGAGTAAATGTTCTGTGAGGCTATTGCCTGTATGCCCAACTGTCCAAAGAGCTATGTTCTAGAGGTTTTAGAGTGGACACTACACATTATTTTTATTGCATGCTTCTGTGCAAGAAATACTCTCTCCCCAATGACAAGCTACTCCAGAATATGATGCCGTAAGACATTAGTGAATGAAAATAGGAAAAGTAAATCAACTATTTTACATTTTCGTCTACAAAATCTGATACTGTCCGTAACACAAAACGTGCAGAGCTAAAACATTTACAATGATCTGTAACATGTGACTCTCAGTTCGGTTTTTATCAATATAAATCCACAATAATTCAGAATATTGTGTTTCATTTATTTATTTACCCTCATGCTTTATTTATAATGGTGTGGTCAGGCCTTGTTCAGTACTGAATTACATGTTCTATGTTTTAATTAAATTCCATGACAGTCAATTTGCAGTGAACCAGTTATTCATTTTTGAAACAATATTATTTAGATTTTCAAGGTTAGGTTAGGTTAGGTTAGGTTAGGTTAGGTTAGGTTAGTGTTTAACGTCCCGTCGACAATGAGGTCATTAGAGATGGAGCGCAAGCTCGGGGTAGGGAAGGATTGGGAAGGAAATCGGCCGTGCCCTTTCAAAGGAACCATTCTGGCATTTGCCTGAAACGATTTAGGGAAATCACGGAAAACCGAAATCAGGATGGCTGGAGACGGGATTGAACCGTCGTCCTCCCGAATGCGAGTCCAGTGTGCTATAGATTTTCAAGTGTTGAAACTACTGTTTTAGGCTTCATTATAATACTTACATTATCAGCAAAGAGAACTGTTTCTGCATCTTGGATACACAATGGTAGATGATTTATTATAATAAGAACCAGAGTTGACCCTAATCAATCCCTAGGCTAAACCGGTACTGCTTATTCCCCATTTGAAGATGATGTTTCATTGTGTGAAGTCTTTGAGCTTCTTAATGTAGCACTCTGCATCAGTTTAGTCAGACATGATTAAAACCTGTTACTAACAAGATCTTTTAAGAGCATCTGTAGGTGAATACTGTGAACTGCACGGTCTGGTACTTTTGACAAGTTTCAGAAGACACCAGTTGACAATATTTTTTCATTCAGATTTTGTGTAATCTGGTATGTGACTTGAAAAATAGCATGTTCTGTGAAGAGATGCTTTTGAAATCCAAAGTGAGACTGACTAAGCATTTTATTTTGAGAAAGGTTTGTTACAGTTCTTGCATACATAGTTTTTTCAGTACCTTTGAGAAGGAGATAAGTAGGGAAATTGGTCAGTAATTATTAACATCTGTCTTACTACCTTCTGTGTAAAGAGGTTTGACAATTGTATTGTTCAGTATGTCTGAAAATATCTGGCATGTTTATGGTGGACCCTACTGTGGCATCAACTTGAATAACATCAAAGGTGTTTTGGGAAGCTATGCTGATTCATGGTCACACCGTCACTGCATACAAGGCATGGAAATTGAAGGTGGGTCAAAAATTTTTGCATCCTTTTTGATATATTTCCAGAAATGCATCATAGCATTGTGGTCATGTGAAATAGAAGGCCAAGGAAATGTGGAGTTTTAACTGCTCTACTGTCACACAATTTGGAAGCAAGGTTGTGAGAGGAATATTGTCCTGCATTACATACAGATTTGTAACAGAATGTTACTGATCCATTGTAATACCACCAGTCTGGATTGTCTCCTTTTAACAAGAAGAAATATAGCCTTGTGTATCTGATCTTTGGTTTTGGTTTTTATTAACGTTTAATGTGATTTAACCCTCTTAGGCATCCTCTTGGTGTTTCATGATCATCCAGTGATGATGGTTATCTTGATATGGATTAGTAGACCTAGCATAAGGTTGTGGCTTCAGCATTCCATTATCATGTGTCTGTTGTGAGTAGTATGGCCTGTCATATGCTATCGTTGCCCACCATTGAATTTCTGAATGACTGCTGCACTTCTGTCTGTCTGATGTTACGGTCCACACATAGAAGGTATATTCTGATTAAAATTACTTTGTGATTGACAGATGGCAGCAGAGGTGGGGCACAGTTGCTGTCTTGTACACAACATGCCACATGCCCATGTGGTCAATAACTGAGTGCACACCAAAAAAGAAACAAGTTGCCGTCTTATCGACTGTTGCGTATGTCTTTCTACTGGATTGTTATAATTAAAGTGCAACAACTCACAGAGGTCCAGTGTCGGCTGTGATTAACGTATGGCAGGATAACTTGTTAGATATTGTAATGTGTTAATGTGTAAGTAATTTAAGCTCAAAAAAATTAGTTCCAATTTTGGCCACTAGATGCAAATCTGGTGCTGTGAATCCAAGAAATATATATATATATATATATATATATATATATATATATATATATATATATATAGGCAGAAATGGTCAAACAAGTGGGAAGGGCATAATGATTTTATTATAAACCACTGCTTACACAGTTTGTTCAATATGAACTCTGGAGATGTTGACGAGATGCTGTACAGCACCAGATTTGCACCTGGTGGCCAAAATTGGAACTTATTTTTTCCGGGGTGGTGGTAAGTTCCTATGGGACAAAACTGTTTTCCAGGGTAAATTGGTTTGCATTAATACATTAGCATATCTACCAAGTGTCGCTGCCATATGATAATTACAGTCCACCTCCGTGAGTAGCTGTACTTAACTTATAACCTCTCGGTGGATAGCAGGAAGGGCAGTAGTGGAGACCACTGCTTCTGTAGGAACAGCGATGCACTACGATACTGTAACCATAGTCGAGTTACAGCAATAAGATGAGTATTCAGCCACACACTTGTTGCAAAGCAACAAATTATCTAAAAAGCAGAGAAAATTTTAAGAGCTGAACACAATTGAATGTTTGGTAACATGCCATACTACTAACGGATGCACTCTAGTTATACCTGAATTGCTTTCACTATCTTCTGTGTAGTCATTACAGCTACTGTCAGAATTTAATGAAGTAATGAGTTGTTCTATGTTACTTTCCATGACGCATTCATTATCCCATGCTTTCATTATTACTTTTTTCGTCTCTCTCACAACATTAAGCCAATCTGATGACAAAGTTTGGTTTGTAACATCCTTTGTCAATCTTTCCACTTTTACCAGCACCCATTTTTTGTTGGTCCTTGCTACGTTACCCTTAAGTTGAGCCCATATGAGTTTAATGGAATTGAAATGGCAGTGATATGATGTAAAGGGGTTTATTCTGAGCCACAATGTTCATTAATTCACCCTTTCTACTGTCGTCTGGTATGGTAATGTTTTTGTTTGCCCTCCCCCAAGGATAGTTAAATGATGACTATTACTGAAGGTTTGCTCAAGTTGTTTTTTATGGTTTTTTGATGTCAAAAGGAAGTACAGAAAAATTTACAGATTCCAGTTCTGTATGTATTTAGTACGAGACAAATCTTCATGCATTCTAATGCATCGATCAACAACTAAAACTTAGGAATTATGATTTATGTAAATTCCCAACTTTTTGCATTCATGGGTGTAAAAATAAAATAACAAAACATTTTAGTACAATGATAAAAGTACTGTACTAACTAAAATAAGAGCTATTAATTTTATGACCACATAACAATGAGAATATTGTTTTCATAGCAAAAAATAACAGTAAGCTTAAAATAAGGTTGACTGTGTCTTTGAACTCAAAACATTTCCATTGATAGACCAGTCCTTTGCTTTTATACTAATGTGTCAAATAGACAATTTTGTTTCGTTTAATCTTGTTAAAGTACACTTAAGCTGTAATGTCAACTTAGATTTTGAATGTGACTGATGTTATAAATTGCATAAGAAATAGAAACACAAAACATGAATTCAGCGTAGTGTACAGGGACAACTCTGATGTGGTGTGCAGTGGTGTACAGTGAGTATAAAAACTGTATTTACCCCACAGTGCAGTGAGATATGGCTCTCCTTCCACTGTTGAAAACAATTTCGGTTTGATGACTGCATTACATATATAGTAATATATGACCTAAAAATATACTGAATGTAAAGCAACCACATTTCTTACTGCAACCTCTCTTACTTAAGTGCTGCAGGTTTCTTAATTTCAAAACACCATAACAACTATGTCCACTAAAGCTACAATGTCAGACTATAAGGTGCGAAAGACTCCAATGTTATAACCAAATAGTTTATGCATGTTCATGTAATAAAGTTTTGTTGACCTGACATCGTGCTTTTCAATGTTTTGTGCAGAAACTAAAACTTTACCAAAGACTAACCTCAGCAGCAGACATACTTCTGCCTTATCTGCATAAAAATATTTTTATAGTGGCACAACATGAATATCACTGCATACTGGGCACTGCTTCCCCACACCTCTCACCCTTGCTGCCAGCCATACTTTGCCTTCTCCCAAACTTGCAAGCACGTCCACATCACCTGGAAAGGCTTGTGCAGACAGAGGAGGCAAAACAGCAAGCACCTGGAACTTGAGAAACAGCTGTGATTGGCTGATGCCTTGCCCCAACCACTCAGCGCACCGAAATGTCACTCGCAAAGTAATTTTAGTTCCAAAACTGCCCAGGTTGACTATTGGTGACCTGATCATGAAATGGAAGTGTGAAGGAACAGCCACACCCAAACTAAGACCAATCAGACCTCATGTACTGACAGACAGAAGCTGTTAAGCATGTGGAGGATGGTTGTAAAAATTCACATGAAATCAGCTGCAGTAATCACTCATAAGTTCCAAAGTGCTACCAGGAGTCCAGCTAGCACATTGACTGTGCGTAGGATGTTAAAAAGAATGAGTTACAGTGGCCAAGCATTTCGTCATAAACCACACATTTCTGTATGCTAAGCGACATTTGAGGTGATGTAAAGAGCAACACCACTGGACAGTGGATGACTGGAAATGAGTAATTTGGAGTGATGAATCACTCTATACCCTCTGGCAATCCGATGGAAAGGTTAGGATTTTCCAGATGGCTACAGAATGTTACATGACATCATGTGTAGTGCCAACAGTGAAATAGGGGATGAAATATGGAAGGGGTGGTGTTACAGTAAGGGGATGTTTTTTGTGATTAGTGTGTGGTCCTCCTATTGAAATTAAGAGAACACTAAGTATGCAAGAATATAAACACATTTTACAGTGTTTTGTACTGTACACAGTAGAGGAACAGTTTGGAGATGATTATTGATTATATCAGTATGACAGTGCACCTGTCATAGCAGCAGCAGTTATGAGGCAATGCTCTGTGAGCAATAATGTTCCTGAAATATACTGACCTGCCCAGAGTAAAACAGACAGCAAAACAAAATTTGAAAAAAAAAAGTGAAAAATTTTCTCTTTGACAATTCCTTCTATTCTGTTGAAGAATTTCTATTATTATAATGTGTAAAAAGTGGTGGGCAGAAATTACTTATTCACATCTGTATAAATTTTTTAAAAATGAAAAAAATCCTTATAAATGTTCAGCATGTAGCCATGTTTACAATTTATGGGGAAGGCAGCTGCAAATGGCAGAGTTGTTTTGGGGATACGCAGGAGAATACCTTCACAAGGTGGGTAAAGCTTGTGATGTTATCGTGCAAATGATCAATGGAACATGAAACTATCAAACATCAAAGCAACGAGCACTGTTTTTATAACATGGGAAATATCTTGGTCAGATGCTCTTCAATGTATGTGCAAAAGTTTTTATATAGAGGAATTTTAGTTATACCCTCCCAGCAATTCATCATATTCTTAAATTTTAAGTTAAAGTTGCAGTTATCTCTATTTCTGAACTGATTGAATGTTAGTAACTCATGTGGCAGGCTGCATTCTTAATACTAGTAAGGCCTCTGAGGAGTTTGTTACTTCTTTATGTTTTTTTACTTTAAAAATAATACGAATGATAAAAAATAGTTCCTGAAGACTGAAAGTGAAAGGTATCATTACATCTTAATAACAGTTTGTCAATGAAAAATATTAGATTGAATTCTGATATTTGTGTTGATTAGAAATGTGTTAAATTCTGTATATTAATAATTGCAAGAGTTTTTGACAATTTTGCAGGTGTCTATAGGCCACATAGTTCCTGGTGGTGCAGCTGATCTTGACGGACGGCTGTGTACTGGAGATGAGATAGTGAGTGTCGATTCACAGTCTGTGTTGAGTACATCACATCATCATGTTGTACAGCTTATGGGGAAGGCAGCTGCAAATGGCAGAGTTGTTTTGGGGATACGCAGGAGAATACCTTCACAAGGTGGGTAAAGCTTGCAGTAAGGATGTTAAAACTGGTACCGAGTCAAAGGTTCAATTTTACTTAACTGCCCTGTTTGTGGGGAGGCAAACAGCATTGTCATTCATGCACAGTGTTGCCAGTCTGATCACTTTTCTAACATAGAACTCATAGTTTCGTTAAAGCAGACCTGTTCCAGAGGTGGCTAGATGAGTACAAGTGCTCATGCTCACTTACTGCTTGGGTAGTGAGCACTCGTGGTGTAATGCACTGGTCAACTGTCACTATGTAGTGCAGGGGAAGTGCAAACTGTGTACTGAATGAAATTTTCACTCTGCAGTGGAGTGTGTACTGATATGAAACTTCCTGGCAGATTAAAATTGAATGCCGGACCGAGACTCGAACTCAGGACTTTTGTCTTTTGTGGGCATGTGCTCTCCAAGAGCACTTGCCCACAAAAGGCAAAGGTCCCAAGTTTGAGTCTCAGTCTGGCACACAGTTTTAATGTGCCAGGAAGTTTCAAACTGTGCCCTGTTTTCACAGGAATGATCATATGTTATGTCCGCCATAGCCTTAGCTAAATCTGCATTGTGACTGGGTTAGGAACTTCGTGAAGGTCAATGCAGGATGGCTAGCTACAGTTATAACTTAAAGACCTACAATGTGACAGGAAGTTGCATGATAAATTCCATAATAAAACATGTCCTGTAGCCTTGTATAAATATTTTACTCTCATAAATTTCTATGACTTAGTCTGCAGCTACAGTTATGTCGATGTTTGGACATACATACTTGTGCGAGCAACTTTTTTTAACAATGAAGAGAACGAAATCTACCCACAGAAGCTTACTCATAGGCAACAACTTAAAAGCTCATCTTTGAATTAGCCGTACTCACAAAGTGGTACCAGATACTAATGCTTTAGTGCAAAGCAAAATAAGTAGAATTCATTGACATGCAGTGTTTTTATATTTAACATGCGAGTAAAATAGTCACACGAGTTGAAGTCAATTAAACTGTGTCTAAAAATTATGTTCATGCTAAGGCTGCATCAGTCGTACAAAGTATCATGTCTTTTACTTAGTTGCCCCATGTTCTTTGGCTCATCAATTAAAAGAAATGTAAGTTTCATTCCATTGTCATTTCTCATCAATGCAACAGTCTTAGGCAATCAATTTGCCACAAAGGTAATTAATTAGCCACAGTACAGCAATACATTTCTATTCAACCAACATTAGCAGTCCTAGAGTAGATATTTTGAAAAGAGTTTCTCATGTTGAGCTGCCTTGTTCCAATTCCTTTTCCCCTCCTCTCCCCTGCCCTTCCACTACCATTACTCACTGTGAGCCAGCCAGTTACTCTCTCCCAAAGTGTGAGCGTGAGCCAGCTTGCACGGTCACATGGTGAACAGGCCTACTTTAAAGTACCTGTTCAAATTGTTGATTGCCATAATCGCAACAAACTGTTGGGTGACACATCATGGGCTGACACAGGTACTCTAGTGTCTCAGTAGATTGGTGTACCACTTGTTGCAGTCCTAAAAACTACCTTCATGTGAGTGCTGACTTTAGGCCCACAACCTAAAATCTTAACATGGTCACAGAAGTAGCAATCCACTGGTATTGTATCAGGTGACTGAGCTGTCCATGGAACAGGACCATATCAACCAATCAGTTGTTACCCAAATTATACATCAAAGTAGTCTCTTACATCACATCCATAATTTTGAAGCCGCATTAAGATGCGAATAATCAATGTTTACATCACTGAGCTGTGTGTAAGGACTGCATTTACTGCCACTGGTGGCATCCTAAACCCTAATTACCCTTCATTCACAAACCATTGTTTGCTAAATGAAAGGTTTCCCCATGAATGTGCATTGTGTTCAATATTAAACCCAACAGGAGTTTTAACAGGAGTTTCATCGTGGACTACGTGTCTATTTCCACCTAGAAGTGTAAGTTGCTGTTGTCATCGTGTGTGTGTGTGTGTGTGTGTGTGTGTGTGTGTGTGTGTGTGTTGTCATCAAAAAAGTAACAAAAATGTGAACAGAAAGTCTTGATTTTTGAAGTAAAGTCTGCTTTTCAAAGTTTTTAATTTTTTCACCCCTTCAGTGTGACTGGAAGCTGTTACAATCTTCAAGCAAATCTCTTTTGACACATGCTTCAATAGAGTAGAATCTCCAAAAATTTTTCTACTTCTAAGAATGAATTACTAGAATGTCAATATTTTTAAACAGCTGACTGAATTATGTACTAAATTTAAATTAAAAAATATTTTGCTGTGAGCTGTGCTGTATGTAATGTTAGAGTAGCAGTTAATGTTGCTGGGTGCTGTACTGTGGGTACCCAGTTCAAATCCAATCACTAGCAAATATTTCTTATTTAATATTTATCATTTCTGGAAGGTTCTCAAACTTCTTGTGTTTGTAATATTTGCATATTCTGGAATATTCAGTATTCTTATAAATAGCAGGACCCTCCATCCAGGAGGGTACAGACATGTCTGTACATTGGTGTCCATAATAGAAATGCTGTCATTCCTAAGGTTTGTACTTCAGTGAAGACCCTGCTGTTGAATGTGAACTTGCTTGTGGTTATGATGGGAGAATATTTGTATACTACTGTACATATGCTATACACAAGTACATTTTTGAGAGTGGGAATATGCAGTGTAAGAAGCTTCAGAGTAGTCCATTGTTTTCCTTTTTGCACAAAAACTAAAAATATAAGTGTTAGAGGATTTCCAAAGTGTGTACTTTAATTGTTCTTTAATATTATATATTCATTTACTACATATTCAGTATTGATTAATGGAGTTTCACACACTAAAACAAACTGTAAATCATTGTAAATTTTAAAAACATGTTTCAAAGTTTTGTTATAAACAATTTATTTTACACATCAGTAATGTCTGATGGATAAGTCCATGACTATGTTAAACTCTTAAAGTGGCAATAGCATTCCAAAAACAGTCACCTCTTAGTGACTGGTTATGAGGTGTTTTTGTCATTTTACCAAGTGAGGTTGCGGCGGTGCGGTTTCTTCTGTTCCTTTACGACGAACCTGCACCTACCTGTGAACATTGTCTCAGCAGATCATCAGTAGGGAAGCCGAGTGAAACCTACTGTACTTTGACATGAACCAGGCTGCAATTAAAGTCACTAATCTACATTTCGGGAGAAAGTTTTCACACGAAATGAAAGGTTGGAAATTTTGTCCTTAATTAATATACTCTGAAACTTAGGTGAACAAGTATCACTGCCAAGCCCGTGCTAGTCTTAACACAGTCACTCACAATCCCTTTCACTCACGTTAGCAAGTTTATGGTGTTGCATTTCCCGAAAACGTAATAGCTACAAAAATACGGATTGTTTTTGATTGAGAATGCTCGCCAAATATTAAGTCTGTCAGTACCTAATGCAGTCACAGTTTTTAGTCACCGACCTGCTCTATACGTCATGCAGAATTTATGTCTTTTCTCATCACAAAATTCACTTAAAAATTCTTAAATTTCTATACACTCATTGGAATAATTATGCCGTCACTTTACAACACTTTTGATGTATGAAACACTGCTAGATCTGGCAGCTTATCATTTCCATTGGAACTACTACTACACACGTCCAAACTGTTTCATGGTTAGGCTCCGACTCTTCTCTAGAATACTTTAAGTCTTCTCTGCCAGCAGAGAAAGGCGCACGAAGAATATTGCTTTACCATTGGTCAGTTTACTCAACAGCCAATAGCAAAACAACATTCTCCCGCGTCAGTCCACGCTTTTCATCAATAAGCATTCGCAAAATAGTAAACCTAATGAATGCACTTTTTACCGACGTAATTACCTAATATGCTGAAGTTTTGTTTATCCATAAAGTTATTTACTGTTGTTATTTATACCTGAATTAACTTTCCCTTTACCATAAACTTACTTGACAAATCTGTTCTACAAAAATCCCCTTTGTCCACATCCATACTTCTTCAAAATGTTCCCACACTAAATCCCACTACATAACTCGTTAAACAATTATCTTCATATTAATCTTAAACCACACTCGCACATCATTCATACTGCTAAAACACATTTATAACATTTTACATACACAAAAAGACAAAATAACACTTTATGAAGATATTAGAATAGTTTATGAAAAACATTCTATTACTTTAGTGCACTCTAGTGGGCACAATTGAAACTAAATCACAGTCTCCTATCCAATTCTGTCCTCTATTGGCTGATACATAAACTACGTGCGCATCCAGTCTCGCGTCACTATCTGTCACTATCCATCTCTGAGACACATCTCCCACTTGACTGCCTCCAAGTCGCTACACCTCAAGGTGGCACAGTGGAATTGCATTCAGGAGGATGACAGTTCAAATCTGTGTCCAGCCATGTGGATTTATGTTTTCCGTTATTTAGGCAAGTTGCTCCAGGCAAATGCGGAGATGGTTCCTTTGAAAGGGCATGATCAATTTCCTTCCCCAGTCTTGACACAGTTTGAGTTTGTGCTTCTTCTTTAATGACCTCAATGTCAATGGGACATTAAACTCTAATCTTCTTTCCTCCTTTCTTTTTGTCATTTTAATTTAGTAAACAGTTAATCTCTGTCTGATGGATTACTTCTTCATAGTGTACTCATGATTCAGTTTATTTCCAATTTCAGATGTTGCTGCTCATTCCAGGCCGGAAGCTGGGTACCCATACGATGTCACTGTTACAAGACGAGAAAATGAAGGCTTTGGTTTTGTTATAATTTCATCAGTGAATAAAGCTGGTTCAACTATAGGTAAACCATTTGCAAATGATATAATAGTTATTTTGCTGCTTTCTGTCTTTTTCAGCTCATTAGTCCTCTAACTTCTGAGAGAAGCACCGTATGATATATTGCTCATATGGTGTAGTTGTTAATGACTCAGGGCAGGTCTTCTACAGTTGGAGAAGTCTATTGTCTTTTATTAAACTTCATTCCTTTTGTGTGTTTACAAGGAATGAATTCAGGAACTACTGTACATGTTTTCTAAGCTAGTTTTCATGAGATACAGATAGCAACATCAAACACTCAAAAACAGATAGCTGACTGGACACAAATAGCTGTTAACATTCCACATGCATTTTGTAAAGACCCTACTATGTGTGATCATACTCTTGGGGACAGGGGGAGTCCATGTATAAAACTGCTTTTCAGCCAGTCTTTGTGAATTATTTGGCATTTTACAGAGAAAGCACTGTTACTGGTCTGGGTATTCTGGATGGTTATTGCTCATTAGCACATTGTGAAATTGTTACTAAAAATTGCTCAGTCCCATCAGGCAGGTTGAGATATCAGTACAACTTGACTGTATTGTCAGCTTGTGAAATTAGGATGGCAGAAAGGCATCCAGAGAGATAAACTAAGAAATTCACTTCTGATAGTTTCAGATATAAATATTTATAGCAACCAGTCATCACTTGAGTTATGAAATTCAACTTTATTATCCTTTACCACTAAAGGGTATTTAACATCCATCTTCAGGAGGGTCAAAATGTGTTTAGATCAGCACTATACACTGTAAACAAGAGCCCTGGCAATTGCTGCCACTTCCTTGCACCACCTTAATTTTTTCCTGGTGTGCAGCCTTTGCTTATTTACCCTGGTAAAAATCATTTCCTGTGATTGTGGGACTCCCTGTGAAGATTCAATAGATATGATACAGGAAGTGAGCTGTTGCCTTTTCAAAGTTGGCATGCCAGCAGTCACTCATAATGACTTAGGGAAACCATGGAATAGCCAATATAACAGTTCAGACCAGATATGGGATACCACTATAAGGCAAAGGTGAAAGTACTGTACACCAATACGTTATGTATTCAAATAAATGACCTGTAACTATCTGTAGTAATAACTACTAATTATAATATTATTTTTACTTCTCTGAGACTTTGTTGTACCAATTTGCATCATGATCAGTTTTTTTAAGGAGGATATAGCAGTTCTTTCTGTCTAATGGATTACAAACTGTTACATGCATCTTCATTTTTAATTTTTGAGTACACCTTACAAATGACACATACTCATTTGCATCCTTCAGTTTCAGTCTTTATGCCCTCACCTTTACAGTGTTCCATTTTTCTCCACTGCACTCACTGATTTTCCCCTAAGACCAATCCATATTAATATATCATGTCATGGTGTACTACAGTAGGGTTATAGTAAAGCGAAAGTGACCACGGATGTCTTAACACTTTGACTTTCAAGAGGGATTAGTTGGATTTGGATTATATGAGGTCTGTTCAGAAAATTCCAGAACATTCGCTGTGTTTAATGTGTAACTGCCAGAAGTTTCATTGTTGCATGTCTATTAGTTATTGTTCAGTGCTGTGTTGAGTAGAAAGTTGTCTCACAGTTTGTGAATTTTGAGATGGCAGAGTTAGAGAAGCGACATGTCTGCATTAAATTTTACGTGAAACTCAATAAGAACTTTACAGAGACACAACAAATGATGCAGAAAGCCTACAGTGATGAGTGTTTAAGCCGACTCAGTGTTAGGAATGGTTAACACAGTTTAAAAATTGCTCTACGGACGTTAAAGATTACCCTCGTTCAGGACGCCCTTCGACGTGTACTGATGATGCTCATGTCAGGAACGTCAACGAAATTGTGTGTGCCAGTCAAAGACTGTCTGTCCAGGAGATTGCAGAAGAAAGTAACATTTCAGTTGGATCAGGTCATGAAAATCTGACATAGCATCTTGGAATGCATGTATTTGCTACCAAGTTCGTCCCACAGCTCATGATTCAAGACCAGAAATACTGTCTCCTCACAATTTGTGAAGAGCTTTTGGATCATGCAAATGAGAACGAAATGTTCCTTAAGAAAATCATAACTGTTGATGAGACTTGTGTCTACTGTTATGATGTTGAGACCAAGCTTCAGTCTTCACAGTGGGTCAGAAAAGGTTCTTCAAGAGCAAAAAAAGCTCATCAGGTCAGGTCAAATGTCAAAGCTATGTTGATAATTTTCTTTGGCTGAGAGGGATTAGTTCATTGTGAATTTGTGCCACAGGGACAAACTGTTAATCGATGGTATTATTGGGGATGTGTTGCGACGCCTGCGAGAAAACGTCAGAAGGAAATGGCTTGAAATGTGGCGAGACAGTTCATGGCTCTTGCATCATGATAATGCACCCGCACATTCATCCCTGTTGGTGCATGTCTATTGCACGAAAAACAAAATCACTGTGCTGCCTCAGTCTCTGTACTCTCCAGACCTAGCCCCTGCGGATTTTTTTTTATTTGCAAAAGTTGAAAAGCCCATTGAAAAGATGACAATTTGCAACAATAGTCTTGGTAAAAGAAAATTTTCAGCCAGTGAAATGAAAACGGTGTTGGGAGCAGTGTATAAATTGTGGAGAAGAGTATTTTAAGGAGACCATGCACAATAAGTAAAAGGAAGGCATAGAAAAATTATGTGGACAAAATTCCAGAATTTTTTGAACAGACCTTATGTGTTGGGTGTTCATTGCTCAGAATCTGTTGTGAAGGTCATCTTCTTGCAATTAGATGTATCTGTTGGAAGGAAAATCTCTAACTTGTGTCCCAACTTTGTGACACTACAGTCAGAATGCTGCCCTCCCACCTCTCCAGCCTTACAGGGTGCATAGCTGTATTTGTTAGTGATGGAAATCATAGCTTAGTGGTTCACCTCACCACAGATTTGCAAGCAGTTTGCTGCACTGGCCTCTGAAGAGGCCCAGAATAATTGTGAATCACTGAGTGACAGAAAGTTCTGTAATCAAAACTGCATTCTGAAATCAGTGCATTATTTATATATTAACTGAGGATTTGCTCCTTTTTAGTTTTTTTATTTTTATTAATGGGATAAACCATAGCTAAAGCATTCTTTAAAAAATCTGCATTTTATTATACTTTGTGTCATAATGTTTCACTTTTATTTGCTGTTGTCACAGACCTAAAATTTCACTTGTCAGTGTGTGCTCTTAAATCTCCTTTATGGGTATAACTATGGACTATATCTTAGTTGATCTAAACTAGAGGGGAAACTGCATTGTGAATATTGTTTCCAGGTTTGGAATGAATTGGTTGAAATTCATGCACAGTAGAAAGCTGCTTTGTTTTCCATTGAACAGCTGAAAGCTGCTACAAGTGTGTGTATCATAATGCCATTGCCTATGGAAGAATGTGTGGTCCCTATAGGAGCACTGACACTGAGACCCCAGACTCACTGTTAGATAGACATGGGTGTACACTAATTTGATAACAGAGTGAGCATGTGCACACGCCGACTGTCCTACGCACTCAGTAATGCTGGAAACAGAGAAGTTGAGTGTAGTGCATTTCCTTACAGCAAAATGTACAGGGAACAGAAATTCTATAAAGAATGGCACAAGCACACAGAGAGCACTGAATGTTTATTGCAGTTCCAACACTCAATCAGACCCCTGGGGAAATGGCTGCCACCGTAACTTGCTGCTCTTCAATAATGAGAACACCCATGTGCCAGACAGGGGTATCAGTAATGCTGTCTGGCATTGCAGATTGCGTCATTGGTCAGCGACAGCCGTCATTCCTTGAATCGCTTGTGCCGTGCCTTGACCTTTGAAATAGATGTGTTGCTTTGTGTATGCTTGTGTCATTCTTTGATGAAAATCCATTCCATGCACGCCTTCTGGTATCTCTTCTTTTGAAGCCTCCATTTCTCGTTTCCAACATGACTGAGCACAGCAGCATTCGACGTGTGCACCCACGTCCATCTAGGAGGTAGCTTGCGGCTTTAGCACTCTTATTGTGACCATATCTGCTTCCTCCGGATGCTGTTTCCTCTTAAGAAGAGACAAGTGTTCAGTTTGCCTGTCCCACTTGACTGTAAATGGCATGTCAGACTCTATATATAGGTGAAATGGTGCAATCAGAGACTCTGAGCTAAAATTCTCAACCCCCTTAACCAAAAAGCATGTGAAGTTCTGTCTGAAACTTTAATACATTTTTTATTATCAGAAAGCTATCTAGATCCTGTGCGTGAAATGCGTACAACGGTTTTTAAGAAAAGGCAACTCTGCATTCAGTGAAGGTAAACATTGTTGTAGAGGGGTCCAAAAACTTGTCTTGGACATTAAGAAATGCCCCAAATAATCTAAATATCAAGATGATAGTGGTAAGTTTTTGAAGTATTTGCAAAACTGCTGAAGCTTAAAGGGCTATTAACAACTAGTGTGGCTGGCATAATACTTGGCACTAAGAGTTAGTTAAAGGCTGAAACAGATAGTAGCAAAGTCTTCAAAAAGAAATTTGAACATTTACTGAAAGTGATGCGAGTTTATTCTTTTGTATCAGCAAACAAGAATCTTAAATCATCTGAGATATAAAATGCAAAGTTATTTGAACACGAACAATCACGAATGGGATAAAAATTGTACTTGGATCCTTCTATTGGCCATCTTACTGAGCTGCAAAAATAACAGAAACTTAAAGATGTTTCCAAGTCATGTTATAATAGTTAGAGAAGGTTTTAATCACTCCATTATTGATTTAGAAAATTAGTTCATAAATAACAGATAAGTGAGAACTTCCCATAACATAATTATAAAAGATTTCTGAGAAAATAATGTAGAACAAGTGGTCTGGCTTCTTACCTATGATAGAAATATTCTAAACTTTCTAGCTACAGAGAGATGCAATGTCTTTGAGGATGTTCAACTATTGACTCAGATCAGCCATCATACCAATATTCTCTGTGCCTTAGAGAGACAAAACCACGGTGATATTGTGTTCTTAGACTCCTGACAAGCGTCTGGTACAGTACTACATAATTTTCCCCCCAAAAAAAGACAAAATACGTTGCCATTGCATAGCTATGCAGATTTGTGACTAGACTGAAAATTTTGTAACATTCAGGACAGTACATTATCCTAAATGGTGAGTCATCAATAGACACTGAAGTTACATCTGTTGTGCTTCAGGGGAGTGTAATAGGAACTATAGCTGTTCACGTTACATGCTAATGCAGCAGATCATATTAGTTGCAGCCTCAGGGTTTTTACAGATGCTGCTGTTTATGAGAAAATTCTATTATGTAAAAACTGCAGTAAAATCAATTTAGAACCTGACAAAGTATCAGGCTGGTTCAAGGTCTACAAACTAGCTCTTAGTATAGGGATATGTAAAGTTGCACACTTCACAAAATGTAAAAGTGTGGTATCATTTGGCTACAGGATTAGTGAGTCACAACTAGTCATTCATGCCATAGAAATATTAGGGAGTAGCAATGTATAGATATATGTAGTGCAGTGGACACATAGGTACATTGTAGGTAAAGCAAATAGAAGACCATGACTCGTCGGTAGGTCACTGAGAAAATTCAGTTTGTCTACAAAAGAGGTTGCATGGAGAAAGTTGTACAGCCCATACTTAAATATGGTTCAAGTATATGGGTTCCATATCATGTTGTTCTGAAAAGGGGTCATCGAGCAAATGCAAAGGAGGGCGGTCTAAATGGTCACAAGTTTGTTTCACTGTTGAGAGAGAGAGAGAGAGAGAGAGAGAGAGAGAGAGAGAGAGTGTAAAACAGAAATGGTGAAAAATTTGAAATTTCTGACTCTCAAACAAAGAAATGGATATATTATAAGATCCTGCATAGAAAACTTCAAGAACTGTCTTTCAGGGCAGATGGTAATATTATGCTTCAGCTCCCTATGTATCTACCTCACAAAGCAAGCTGTTTAAGCTGGAGTTACTACTCACTGGCAACTGGGTACCCAAGAGAAAGATGGGGGCAGGGTTGGGGGAAAATGCTAATGTGTGAGCAATGAGAGAGAGACGAGCATCCATGCGCAAAGGTGGGCAAATGGCTTGCGTGCAGTTGGTCAATACCTTGCACATATCAGAGCCAGCTAGTCAGTTGACCACAACTTTTATTAAGTATGTGGTGTTTGACATTTCTGATCTCAGACCATGTATTGTCACAGGAGACAGAATACTTGTCAGTGCTGGACTGTGAAGTTAGGAGCAGTCTGCAGTTCTTACAATTTTCATGAGAGAAAAATCTATTAACAATAAAATGTTGACTCATAGACTTTGTGTCCAATACATTTCTGTGTAGCTTGAGAAATTCTTCTAAATCTACATCATGATACTGTCTCAAAAAATTCATGTTGTACTTTAGCAGGGTGCAGTGTTGTAGATAAATTACTTGTAATTACATTTCTCAGGGTAAAATATATGTCCTGTATGTTTTTCAGTCAAATCTTACGCCAGTCTTTGTGCAAAATAGTAGCAAGGTCAGGTAAAGGTAATGGAGATGGATACCTATCACACTCTCCCCTATCCAAAGTAGATCACAAAGACTCAATAATACTGAGATCTGGTGACTGTGGTGACTAGGGGAGATGTGACAATTCATCCCTGTGCTCACAAAACCAGTCCTGGACAATGTGAGCAGTGTGAACAAGGGCCATGTCATCTTGGAACACAGCATCACCACTGGGGAGCAAACACTGTACCATGGGATGGATCTGATCAGCCAAAGGTCCCATAATCCTTAGCAGCAACATGACCTTGTAAAGTAACCAAGGAATACCACATTACCGCTGCCCTGATCATCGCTGAACCACCGCTGTATTTCATTCTTGGGATGTAAACATGACCAGAAGTTTGAAATAATGTGAAACAAGACTCATCTGACCAAGTGACTTTCTTCCATTGCTCCATAGTCCAAGTTATGGCTTTGACATCAGGTTTTCTGTTTATGGGCATTTGCATCACTGATGAGTGGTTTTGGAATTCCAGCTCACTTGGCAGTTTTCTGATTCTGGAGTTCCTTTCGTGTTTTTGTTAATGACAGGGTTTGCAAGTGCGACATTCAGTTCTGCAGTGACTTTTGCAGCCATTGTACTCTTGTTTTTCATCACAATCCTTTTCAATGTCTGCCCACCACGATCTCTCAAAATACACTTTCATCTGCAATGTGATTTAGCGGATCATGTTTTTCAGCTTTCCATGTACTCGATATAAATCTTCAATACAATGCCTCTTTGAAACACATAACACTTCATCTCCCTTGGTTACGGAAGCACTCACCATAAGAGCGCCAACAGTTTACCCACTTTCATATGCTCTGAGTTCCAACATAATGCACTCACAACTACACAGAACACTCTTCTGACCATGACTGACACTTGCAACCTATTGAGGACATTGCACAGGTGCTGTTCGTGGTTAACTACAACGTTGGGACCAGCGGATGTGGCTATCATTGGCATGTATGTTCAAGCGCACATTTCTTGTGGTGTTTCCATATTTTTGTCTACCCCCTGTATAGAGAAACAGAAAACAGTGTGCTAAATAATTTCAATTAATTTTCTAAACTATGGAGATCCTAAATCTTTGTCTCTCAATTCTGACAAAGTTGCACCATGTCCTAATAAACCATGGAATGTGTGTCCTGAGGCAACTATAGCAACGAAAGAATTGTGAAAGAGTTGTGTTTCCTATATGTAGCTGCTGTCTAAATACACACATTTTGTCATACAATGCATTAGTTTATTGAACATGTTAATGAATGGTTGACCCTTCACTTGAAGTGTCCTGTTGAATTGTCATATTTAAGTTATTTGAATGTCTCATAATACCAATGGGAGAGGCTGTGTGCTTGTGACATAACAAGGTGTGTATGCTTTGCGGTAGGCCAACTTGACAGATACACAATCACCTGCACCACCTGCCATATGAGCGCTTCTCGAAAACAAATTACTTGACCGTGTTTAATAACTGCCCCTGCCCAATGGCTGATCTGTGAGCACCTGTGCTCCCATTTAACGGAGTTGGAACACCATGCTACAGAGTTCATGTAAATAAAATCAGGCAAATAACAGCTCACACAGAGGCACACAGGAGGTGTGAATGAAATGCTTACAAAGTGAACGCAGAGTTATATGGCATCCTGATCCGTGGAGCAGACAAGGCTAATTTAGTCTACGAAATCTCTCATTAATTTGGATTCTGTAAGTGTCCAAACTATCTAGGGCATCTACGCTGCAGATAATTTTATACCATGCAGTGCTCCATTTTCTGCCTGCAGAAACAAGAAAGTTTGTCATTCTGATGTACACTAGAGTATGTGGAAATTTAAGGGTGTGAGGCTGCAGATGGAACAGTTAATGATGTGTCCATGAGATCCACTGTCACACAGTTCACTGTCCTCAATGTTACCACCTCACTGTTGAGGCATAGGAAAATATGCGAGTGGGAAGAATAATTGGTTAAGATTGTGAGAAATAAACAGTGCTCACTTAGGCCAATGATGCAAGCATAGTATTTCGCCTTCTAACAGTTGAAATAATATAAAGTTTATCTCACATCTGCAGATAGGGTGTGGGTTCAGGACCCGCCAATGTAAATTGCTTGTAATATCTAGATGCTGTATTTTAACTGAGTGTCATTTTGTGACTAGAAGGCAGCAAACTGATTTCCAAAGGGAAATGTAGTATAAGTCATATGACCACCTCAGCTTATTAGTAACTGATCAATCGACCATATATTCCTCGTATGGTAAGTTTGTCAGTGTGGCCATTTTCTGCAGCAGTCGTATAAATATTAGTTTTATAAATTACATGTCTTTTCTTGCTGTATCAGTAATATACGGGGTGATTCCTATTAACATTTAAAAACCTTTAAAGTAATATAGATGACACTGAGACAATATAAGACACATGAGGCCACAGATGTAGGGGAAATATACCAAAAATTGATGAGAAATATCAAACATGTGATGTCACCAGATAATGTACCTCAGTGCACCAGCAAGTGTTGGATCCATCGGTATGTCGCACCTTATCATCTCGACACTAGTCGAGTATTAATGCCATTGTGGCTCCAGCCCCACATGCACAACTTCAGCGGATGGGGCTCAGGGTTTGAGTTTTGTATCTGACAGGCAGTATTTTTTTCCATTCAGCTAGATAGTTGTGTGTTTACATTGAGGTAAGATTTATTATTTTATTCACTGGTCTCACGGTCTTCACTGATTTATTGCAAAAACCTGCCATATTGCATCACAAGTAAATGAGTGTAAGCTTCCTAATTGCGTCTTTACTAGTAAATGACCTATGTTTTCTTTACAAAATAATGTCTATAAACAAAAAAAAGGGACAAAAGAAAAGACACATAAAATAATAACAGTTTTTCCTTGATTACAGTAAGGGCAATTATTTTGGAACTTTTGTGTTTACAACAGAAAACAATTGCAAAAGTGTTCAAAATTTGCACCATTTGCTCGAATGCAAGTATTGCTTCGCTGAATCATCCCTTCATGTCCAAGCCTAATCGCTCCGCTTGTGGCAAGGTATGTCGCTTGATGACATGTATTCAGCATTTCTCGTCCGCTTTTGGGGTATTTCTCAACATTTTCACTCCCATGTGTCTTGTATTAAATTACTTGTCTCAGTGTCATCTATGTCACTTTGGGGATTTTTAAATGTTAATAAGAATCACCCTGTATAACTATCAGACATGTTCTGCCTTTTATATTAAGGCCATTTTCAATGGATTTTTCTGGTATAGTATACAGTTTTGTTTACACATGTTGCTTTTACATTTAAAACAGTTCATTCAATAATTTTTATGTATATAAAATCTTTCTTACAGTTACTTTTGGATTGACATGAGAGTATCAGTATTTTCTCTCATGTGTTCATAAGATAACAGATGCATTTTCACTTCGGATAAAAAAATATTTACATGCTTGCGTCAACATTTTCCAATTTCTTGTTTTTCACCTTTGTTTTGCATGCATTATATGACGTGAAACTTTTACTGATGATCTGGCAGTACTTCCGACTGGTAACCCAAGAACCATTACAATTTCTTCTGAATGGACCTTTTCTTAACCTGTCTCGTTTGTTTACAGGTTTGTCACCAGCCTAACAATTTGTTTTTATTGATGTAAAAATTATCGGATGACTGTTTCAAATCTAGAAGTAACATGGGTAAAAACAAAAATGTCTGTTATTACAGAAAAGTCAAGATGTCTTTAACATGAAAAAACCACATCTTAAAATTAAATATTACTCTTGCAGCAAGAAAAAGGTGTTTGATGTAGAAAGCAAAATCCTCAAAATAGTGTTGAGCCTCTCTAAATTTTTTTCTTCATATTTTTATTTGTGACTGCATTAACAGTTTGAATCTGTGAGCTTTCAGTAAATGGCTTGGCACATTTTAATTACTTACATTGCTAACAAAAACTTAACATTAAATAAATTGCTCACATTATATGAAATGAATGATAATTCCTAACAGGAATCACATATGCATTTCTGCATTTGCAAGTTTAAACCATATTTATAACACCCAGATTGTGACTGCAGAAGCTAATTGCTAGTGATACGCACTCAGCTGCTAAAATTCCATCATTTTCTGGCACCTTTATAAATTTTTGTCAAGTTTGTTCTATTATTATGCTTACTGTTATGTTGTAACTGTCTTGTAGTCTAACATGTGGTAAAAGTGTTGTATTTACAGAAGTGTGTTTTCTTTAAAGGTCGAATCATTGAAGGCAGTCCAGCAGAGAGATGTGGACAACTACACGTTGGTGATCGTATTCTGGCTGTGAATCATATTGATATAATGAATATGCATCATGGAGACATTGTAAATCTGATAAAGGATTCTGGTTATACTGTCACCTTAACTATTGGACCACCAGTTGGTGAGCAACTTTTGTGTGTTACTGTTTTGCAAGTACTGACAGAAAAGTAGAATTTTATGATATCAAGTTTGTCTTGAATTTTTTAGGAAGAAATTAAATATTTGTGGGATGCTCATTAGGGCACATGTTGGTGACGTAGTTTCCTGAAACTTCATTTACTTGTTACACTGCCATTTAGTCTATTACTAAGCAAAACAGTTTTAGTGGTGTCCATTTGTGCTGTACACTGATTAAGATGAGACATATTTATAATTCAGCTCATGACATGATACCCAAAATATCTGAGAATTTCACTGTAAAAATCATAAAACTATACTTACGTCACAATGTTCTCTGTCTCTTTCAGAGTAGTCACTTGGGGCATGTACGATCCCAGTGTTTTTCCCATTTTTGGAAGCACTCCTGGGAATCTGCAGGGTGAAGGGTGTTCAGGACCCATTGCCATTCCACTTGTTGTCTTCATTTGAGTCAAAATGTCACCCTTACAAAACGATTTTCATCTTTGGGAACAGGTAGAAGTTGCACAGAGATGGGTTTTGTGAGTAGGGAGGGTGCGGGACTGTTGCCATGCTGTTTTCAGCCAGGAATTCCTTCACAATAAGTGAGGTGTGCACAGGTACCTTGTCATGGGCACCAACCAGTCTTCCTTCTTTCACAACTCTGGGCATTTGCTCAGAACATTTTCCCTCAGTCACATCAAAACCTCGCAGTAAAACTACTTGCTGACAGTCTGACCAGATGTAACAAACACCATATGCACTATTCCCCGAATGTGAAACAAAATTATCAGCATTGACTTCGTGCTGCAGCGAACTTGTCGAGCTTTTTTTGGCCCTAGAGAAGATGATGATTTCCATTGTAATGATTGCTGCTTCATTTCAGGGTCATAACCAAAAGATTTATCACTTGTTATTACTGTAGATAAGAATTTTTGACACTCTTGAACTCTTTGCTGTAGATCAGTGCACGTCTGAAGCTGAAGTGGCATTGGTCGATGCTGGGAAGGCAAGGGAGAAACTTCACTGCTATTCATCTCATGTTCAGTTCATCTGCTAGAATTCATTGACATGTACCGTACAATGGCCTGAGTTCGTACAAACATCATTAGTTGTCTGCCTTCAGTCTTTGTGAAGCATGTCACACACTTACGGTCAACGAGATTGATTGTCATCTTTCACAGATTTTTGGCCTTCCTTGAAGAGCTTGAACCACTCAGAAGTTCTTGCATAACTCAATGCACTTTCACCAAATGCCTCTGGCAGCATGTGGTGGGTTTCAGCTGCAGCTCTCTTCACCTTCAAATAGAATTTGATGCAAATGTGTTGCTCTTTCACATTATCAGTTTCACAAACCTGACTTGCACCATTACAACTCTTGACTGTGTGCACCAAAGATGACACAACTTTGTGCCACAGTAGCTTGGATGCGTATCTCGAGGCATCTAGCAGTGGAACATCATACTGCTACTAGTTTTACCGGTAGAATGAAATCCTCAGACATTTTGAGTAGCACCTCATGTATTTGCCACATGGTATCACCAGACTTGCTTTACAGGTAATATTTGTGCCAAAGACATTAAACCACATCAACAAATATGAACTTTACACTACATTTTCTCAGTGTTTGCTTCTTCGTGTGTTAGAGTGGGTGGGGGGGGGGGGGGGGCAATTTATTGCCCCATCTATTTTTCAAATTGTTAATCTTCATATGTGTATTGCAAATGCTTTCAATGCACAGTTGTAAATGATGTGAGGGTGCTATAGTGCATATGTCATTGTGCTGTAAAATTTCATACATTATACAATGCTTTAATGCCATCCAAGAAACATACCTGCCAGGTGGAGTGATTCATTATATCTACAACACTAAATCTGTGTTAAGAGGATCCAATAAACCGGAGTCAAAGCTGCAATCTTAATGATTGGACAGCCTAGAAATTGAGTAGAAAACATAATTTGCAACTTTGTGCTAATTTCTTCCATACAGTGGCAAATGTCACAATGGTTTCTCTGAAAATAAGATGGCTGATTTCCTGCCCTGTCCAAACTAGTGCTCTGTCTGCATACACTAACTGGACCAGAAAGACCATGTGTCAGTGGGAGAATAACAGGCTGAAGTTTGAGAGCATCCAGTTATACTTTCTAACTCCATCCATGCTGATATAAATTTGACACCATCACATACCTGTAGGCCATGCTTAAACTGTTGTAATTTGTATGTGACTGACGCATCACGGGGTGCTGTGTGCAACACTAAAATGTGTGTTAAACAGGACTCGGTGATCTTGATGATTACTTTCTTCTTTTCCTGTCCCTGTAGATGGATGCAGTGATCAAAGTATAAGGTGGAAGTAGGTTTTATTAAGGAACACACATTGTCCGGAGTGGCCATATACTTTTGTGTCCCGTAACAGTTAGTCCCTCCTCTCATGAACCATGGACCTTGCCATTGGTGGGATACAGATAGCCGTACCGTAGGTGCAACCACAATGGAGGGGTATCTGTTGAAAGGCCAGACACACGTGTGGTTCCTGAAGAGGGGCAGCAGCCTTTTCAGTAGTTGCAGGGGAAACAGCCTGGATGATTGACTGATCTGGCCTTGTAACATCAACCAAAATGGCCTTGCTGTGCTGGTATTGCAAATGGCTGAAAGCAATGGGAAACCGCAGCCGTAATTTTTCCCGAGGGCATGCAGCTTTACTGTATGGTTAAATGATCATGGTATCCTCTTGGACAAAATATTCTGGAGGTAAAGTAGCCCCCCCCCCCCCTGCCCAATCAGATCTCCAGGTGAGAACTGCTCAGGAGGACGTCGTTATCAGGAGAAAGCAAGCTGGTGTTCTAGGGATCGGAATGTGGAATGTCAGAGCCCTTCATCAGGCAGGTAGGTTAGAAAATTTAAAAAGGGATATGGATAGGTTAAAGCTAGATGCAGTGGGGATTAGTGAAGTTCAGTGGCAGGAGGAACAAGACTTTTGGTCAGGTGAATACAGGGTTATAAATACGAACTCAAATATGGGTAATGCAGGAGTAGGTTTAATAATGAACAAAAAAAAATAAGAGCATTGGTAAGCTACTATGTTCAACATAGTGAACGCATTATTGAAGCAAAGGTAGACATGGAGCCCACGCTTACCACAGTAGTACAAGTTTATATGCCAACTAGCTCTGCAGATGACGAAGAGATTGAAGAAATTTATGATGAAATAAAAGAAATTATTCAGATATTGAAGGGAGATGATAATTTAATAGTCATGCAGGACTGGAATTTGATAGTAGGAAAAGGAAGAGAAGGAAAATTAGTAGGTGAATAAGGAATGGAGGTAAGGAATGAAACAGGAAGCTGCCTGATAGAATTTTGCACAGAGCATAACTTAATCATAGCTAACACTTTGTTCAAGAATCATGGAAGAAGGTTATATATGTGGAAGAGGCCTGGAGACGCTGGAAGGTTTCAGGTAGATTATATAATGGTAAGACAAAGATTTAGGTACCAGGTTTTAAATTGTAAGATATTTCCAGGGGCAGATGTCGACTCTGACCACAATCTGTTGGTTATGAGCTGTAAATTAAAACTGAAGAAACTGCAAAAAGGAGGGAATTTAAGGAGATGGGACCTGGATAAACTGAAAGAACCAGAGGTTGTAGAGAGTTTAAAAGAGAGCATTAGGGAACAATTGACAATAATGGGGGAAAGAAATACAGTAGAAGAAGAATGGGTAGCTGTGAGAGATGAAATAATGGAGGCAGCAGAGGATGAAATAGGTAAAAAAAAATCCTTGGGTAAAAGAAGAGATATTGAATTTAATTGATGAAAGGAGAAAATATATAAATGCAGAAATGAAGCAGGCAAAAAGGAATACAAACATCTCAAAAATGAGATTGACTGGAAGTGCAAAATGGCTAAGCAGGGATGCATACATGACAAATGTAACAATGTAGAGGCGTATATCACTAGGGGTCAGATAGTTACTGTCTACAGGAAAATTAAGTAGACCTTTGGAGGAAAGAGAACCACTTGTATGAATATCAAGAGCTCAGATGGGAAACAAGTTCTAAGCAAAGAAGGGAAGGCAGAAAGGTGGAAGGAATATATAGAGGGTCTATACAAGGGTGATGTAGTTGAGGGCAATATTATGGAAATGGAAGAAGATGTAGATGAAGATGAAATGGGAGATATGATACTGCATGAAGATTTTGACAGAGCACTGAAAGTCCTAAGTCAAAACAAGGCCCCGGTAGTAGACAGTATTCCATTAGAACTACTGATATCCTTGGGAGAGCCAGCCCTGACAAAACTCTACCATCTGGTGAGCAATACGTATGAGACAGGCAAAATACCCTCCGACTTCAAGAAGAATACAATAATTCCAATCCCAAAGAAAGCAAGTGTTGACAGGTGTGAAAATGACCAAATGATCAGTTAATTAGTCATGGCTGCAAAATAGTAACACAAATTTTTATAGACAAATGGAAAAACTGGTAGAAGCCGATCTCGGGGAAGATCAGTTTGGATTTCGTAGAAATGTTGGAACACATGAGGCAATACTGACCCTACAACTTCTTTTAGAAGATGGATTAAGGAAAGACAAACCTTCGTTTCCGGCATTTGTAGACTTAGAGAAAGCTTTTGACAAATGTTGACTGGAATACTCTCTTTCAAATTCTGAAGGTGATAGGGGACAAATACAGGGAGCGAAAGGCTATTTACAATTTGTACAGAAACCAGATGGTGGTTATAAGAGTCGAGGGGCATGAAAGGGAGGCAGTGGTTGAGAAGGGAGTGAGACAGGGTTGTAGCCTGTCTCCGTTGTTATTCAATCTGTGTATTGAGCAAGCAGTAAAGGAAACAAAAGAAAAATATGGAGTAGGAATTAAAATCCATGGATAAGAAATAAAAACATTGAGGTTTGCCAGTGACATTGTAATTCTGTCAGAGACAGCAAAGGGCCTGGAAGAGCAGTTGAACAGAATGGACAGTGTCTTGAAAGGAGGATATAAGATGAACACCAACAAAAGCAAAACGAGTATAATTGAATGTAGTCGAATTAAATCAGATGATGCTGAGGGAATTAGATTGGGAAGCGACACTTAAAGTAGTAGATGAGTTTTGCTATTTGGGGAACAAAATAGCTGATGATGGTCGAAGTAGAGAGGATATAAAATGTAGACTGGAAATGGCAAGGAAAGTGTTTCTGAAGAAGAGGAATTTGTTAAGATCGAGTATAGATTTAAATGTCAGGAAGACTTATGTGAAAGTATTTGTATGGAGTATAGCCATGTATGGAAGTGAAACATGGGCGATAAATAGTTGAGACAAGAAGAGAACAGAAGCTTTCGAAATGTGGTGTGACAGAAGAATGCTGAAGATTAGATAGGTAGATCACGTGACTAATGAGGAGGTACTGAATAGAATTGCACAGGATAGAGTGGCATGGAGAGCTGCATCAAACCAGTCTCTGGACTGAAGACCACAACAACAGTGACAACAGTTTGTCATCACAGTTGCATGTCAGTTACAAGATAACTGGTTTAAGTCAATATGACCATCTTCAGATGTGTAATTGTCACTCAGTTTTACTGTAACAGATCACTTTGTAATGATAACAGATCTCTTGATAGTCAAATATACGGAGTCTAGTTATCTTATAATTAATGTGCAAATTAACTAGTTTTAGATAGGTGGCATTCTGATGGAGTGCAGGTATAGCTAACTATGGAATAAGTAATTTAGGATGTCGTATTATGTTGTTTATTTGAAGCAGCAAATTTCACTGGAACTGGTGGAAAAAATGATGAAATAAACAAATCACCCAAATATTTCCATATTATATACTTGAACAAAGAATTATCATTTCTGATCATACAGTTAGCTCTTATTGTTCTATTGTTCAACCTAAAAATGATTTTAGTGCCGACAGACTCTTGGGGGCACACTGAAAAATATTTAGTCTGTATTTGCACACACTTGGAAGCTGTTTCTTGGTATTGAGTTATGATATAATGGCAGTTGTTCAAAAAACAAGTTTACTGCAATTACATTGTAGTACAACATGAGTGATTGAATGTTATACTTTCCCTTTGTTCATTGTGAGTGATCATTATTATTTGTGCTTAATGTTTCATAACAACAGTCTAATATTTTGGCTATTAAACTTCAGATTCTCCGCATACTGTGTGCCTGTTTTCCCCCAGCGCACAGATGCCACTGTGTACTGCAACACCAGTGTCTGTCTCTGTAGGAAGAGTTGCCTAACTGAAGTCCTGTCCACAAACTCTTATTAAATTTATCTGCCTTATGAATTTAGTTCCAGTAAAATCAATAAGAAAATATAAGGGTGTTATTACAGAAAACTGCATAATTTTTCTGTAATACACAACATTTCCATGACATCTAATTACTACATAATTTTCAACCTCGAAAACAATGGTTCACCTAATACGTCATACTGAAATATTCAGACATCACAGTAAGTTATAAACAATTGTAATGAATTATTTAAACCTACAGAAGTTTTTTATCTGTATTAATGTACTATATCTTTATTTTATCACTGTATCAGCTACACCCATTTTACTATAATCATAAGCAAATTTTCATAAAAATTTAGTAGATTTTCTCCTCACACAAGCAATCAGTAATTCACTTCATATGACAGTTGTTCTCTGTGTAAGATATCTGACAGTGCTATATTTGCATCTGTTTAGCAAATCAGTATTTTAATATAATTATTTCCTTGTGCCATATTATTATTTTTCTGGTTCACCCCTTTGTATAATGCATTTTAACTTTCAACAGCTTTGCCGTGCTCTCTTCTAGCAGTTGCATTACAAAAAATATAAATAAATAAAATCATATATTTTTTTCAACTTCAATGCAGGGTATATTAGTTTCTTAGTACATGCAAAGAGGCAATTGGTTGATTTTATGATTTCCACTGTGGAGTCTGCTCTGCTGGCTTAACACATTTTCGGAGAGTATGACCTTTCCACAGATTCAAATGACCCTCAATAATGCTCTTGACTGCCTCAGTTCATCATGCATCCTCAATATATGTAAGAAATTTTCCTTTACATCCTTTACATGAGTTTTGGAAAACATATGAAGTATCTGCAAGAAGAATGTTCTCCATTTTCAGTACATTAATACTGAGAAACTATTTTTATCATCATTCATACTCCATAGACAATTGCCACATTCTGTGGTTTAAAAGTGCAGAAGTCACAAGTGTGTTTCATTGTCTGCTATATGGGCGTAAAATCAAAGATATGTTAAGTGACACCATGGAAAAGTCAACAGACTCCGGTAAAACTAATTGCCTTTCTTTGATATATTCGGTAACTGAATTTGCCCTATGTAAAACACTTAAGTGAAATGGTCTGAGGTGTCCGCCCAAATCAGTGTTCGCAAAGGCCTCCACTATTTTGTGAGTACTTGTACGGCGAACATGAGGATCTAAGCTATTGCAGTACGTCTTCCTTTCCTGTGATGCAGTTTTACTCTCCAACTGTATCTCTTTTCAGATTTGGTCTCTAGGACAGAATATCTATTGACAATCTAGCTTGCTCACTGGACATTGATAACACCATTTTCCACATTTTTATTTCAAACAATCTATCTCAGTTAACTCATGACATTGCAACAGCTATTCAGGGCTGTTGAAGGGCCATGCAGTGCCTCAACTGACATCCTTCACAGACCGCCCTCATCAATGTTATTGGCTCCTTGAAAAGGCTCACTACCTAAATAAATGCAAGGAAAGGAATAGTGGGAGTACTATGTGTCCTCTTTGAGAACATATACCTCTTCATCGTAGGTGTGAGGTAAGCTCCATAACCTACTGGGTTGCCAAAGATCAGTATCTCCTCCTTCATGCTGATATTTTTACCAGTACATTGGTTCTTGCTGAACACCTCATGATTGTTGGAACACACAAAAGCTAATTTCATCCCCCTATCCTCCAAACCATGAATTATATAATGACCCTTTCATTGACTGGGAACTGCTTCGGGCTCTTGACTTATCTCCCAGTATGGCCCCAAGAGCTGATTTGATTCATAATTACATGATCAAATGATCTGATAGCAGCTCGTAAACTCCATCTACTCAGGGTCTCCAAATGGACTTGGCTAGAAGGTGTTTTTCCTTTACATTGGAAAGGTAGTGTCATCATTCCAGTCCATAAACTGGGCAAAAACCCAACATTCGTCATCAGCTACCAACCAGTTAGACTCACTAACATGCTCTTCAAACTGCTTGAAAGGATAGTAATTCAGTGCTTATGCTTAGTTCTTAAATTATGGAACCTTTTGTCCCCCTATCATTGTGGTTTCTGGAAGGGAGGATCCACAGCTGACCATCTGTTCAGGTTGGAAATGGCAGTGTGCTTTTTCTAATGCCAACATTTCATTGCAGCCATTTTTTACCTACATACTGCATACAGTTTCATTTGGTGCCATCACATTTTAATTACCCTCCATGACTTGGTGCCTTTCAAGGCTCCATACCGATTTTTGTCAGTTTTTATTCCCCACCCCACCCCCACCCTCACCCCTCCCCTCCCCACTCCTCCCAATCATGTCGGCTTAGTTGGCAAGCTGCACAGCTCCCTGAAAATCCAATAGAACAGCATCTCTCAGGGCTCTGTGCTGAGTGTTATTGTATTCTTCACTACTATCAATGAGCTGGTGACCTCTGTCAGACCAGTGAATATGCCCATGTTATATGTTGACAACTTTTGCATGCAGTATAGCTCCTGATTTGTACCCTTGGCTGAACACCAGCTCCAAGGAGACAAACAGAGGGCCTCCAGTTGGGCCTCTTCTCTTGTTTTCCAATTTTTTCCTGCAAGAGTGCGACTTGTCCATTTCTGTCACTGTACCATTGTCCATCCTGACCCGGAACTCTAATCAGTTACCCAGTACTTAGATATTGTTGCACTGTCCTAATAGCTATTGGATCATGTTGCACAGTCACAATTTTTTGGGACAGTTCTGATAAAAAGTTGACATGGTTTTCCCATATATCTCAACTGAAGACTAGCTACATGCAAAAAATGCTCCCTGCTTCCCAACACCTCATGGGATGTGGGTCACGCTACTCTACTCCCTCTTTAGCGTGCCCTGATGTCATCCCGATTGGATTATGGTTGCCATGTTTATGGCTCATTGGCACCTTCAGTTTTGAAATTATTGGACCCAGTACATCATTGTGGAGTTAAGCAGGCCACTGACAACTTTCGGAATAGCCTCGTAGACAGTCTCCTCGCTGAAGTGGGGATCTTACCTCTTCAGTTCCAATAGTACCAACTCCTCCTCACTTGCACAATCTCCATACGATTCCTAGACATCCAACATACCAATTATTTTTTGAGAAATTGCTTCAGTTTTATCACTCCTACATACTATTGGAGTTCTGATCAATTTCTGGCTGATGTCACTAACTCCAGATGGATTACCCCTTGGATGATTGTAAGATACCATCGTGCCACTTACTTTAATTGTTTTAGTAAAATTATGCAGATGTCTGGACAGGAATTTGAATCTTATTCCTATTGAATGTGAATCCAATAATTTAACCACTTCACAGTGATATATCTACTTAGCTTTGCAAGAAGAATTGGGAGTAGATTTGTGAATACCATTTGTAACATCTTTAATGCAACCCCTTGTTCATCTATGACTGTGAAGTGTATATTTAACACTTGGTTTGTGGTTTTTGGCACAGTTTAAGTTATACCTGAGTGGCAAATCACTTCTTATATATAAATTATCTTTAAACCTTTAACTGTTTAACAAATTTTTAGATATTGAAAAAAGGTGGTACATTTTCTGTATCCAACAATATTGTTGGTACTTCTCATACTGTGTAATACTGTGACTTAAAATATGTATTGAATCTTTCTCTTTCTTAGAAATCTGTAATAAAAAGTTTCCCAAATTAGTCAGAAGACAGTACATTTTTATTCTATTTAGTCACAGAGTCAATTATAATGAGAACAGTATTCAGTTAATATCTTTTACTTTGGGAAAACCGAATTTATGTAGATATTTTGTTTGTTTCAGATGATACCTCAAGCACAGCCTCAGTTTCACAAAGAGTAAGTAAATATGTTCATTATTACATAATGGAAATGTTTTAACATTTAGCTACTTGAAAAAGCATTAAAGTGTGTTTGAAAGTAAAGTTATTTGCAGTTTAAATTGTGTCATTTTCTCTTTTTATGAAGTTAATATATTGTATAGGTGATATGACAATACTTTGTATCTAAGCTACAATAGCAAAATAGACCTTCCATACATCAACAATTACATTTGCACAGGTAACTTCAGGATAGTAATTTTAAACTACCTAAATCAGATACACTGCCTGACAGAGAACAGCAGAGCACCCAGAAGGGGAGGAGGAAACAAAATGAAACTTAATGTTTTGAGAGACAGTATGTGATCTTATTTCAGTGATTACAAAATGGAGTCAAAATTAAAAAGAACTTGGCAGTGTGAGCCCACTTATCGCTATGATGTTGTGCCCTCTCTGGCCACGATGCATGCAGCGATTCAGTTGAGAAGGTTTTCATAGAGCTGTTCTATCCTTTTCTGAGGCAAGCTGGCCTACAACTGTTGTAAATGGTCCATGATATCCTGGATGTAGGTACTGGGATGGATTTGCTGTCCAACTGCTGCCACACGTGTTCTATCAGGGGCCAATGGTGTGGGATGACACGATTGTTGCGTACTGTCCATTACTTGTTCTCGAATGGAAGTTACAGTCACGACCCAAAGTGACACCTGATGGCTTCACAAACTGTGACACTAGGAGTAACGCTTGCTGTGCCACTCCAAAACATTGGAAGAATGAGACCCCTCCCCAGGTTGCCACCGTATTTGCTGACGATAGTCATAAGGAGTAGAATAGAATCACGATTCGTTGCTGAAGACAATGATATGCCATTTGTCAGCAGTCCATGCTTCCTAGTCATGGCAGCACTCGAAATGCAGCTGTTTGTTTTGTATTAACGGCAGCCTACACATGGTGTGATAATTCCCTAGTCTGGCTGCTGATGGTCTCTGATGAATCGTGAGGGATAACAAAAAACATTGCAAGGAGTCTATTACTTTTTCTCGCATAGCAGGCACAGCTGTGATGGGGCTACATCGTACTCGATGCACAAGACAGTGGTCCTCCCGTGTGCCAGCCAGATGTAGTTGACCAGAACAACAAATATACCTGCCCTCATATTGAAACTTCCTGGCAGATTAAAACTGTGTGCCCGACCGAGACTCGAACTTGGGACCTTTGCCTTTCGCGGGCAAGTGCTCTACCATCTGAGCTACCGAAGCACGACTCACGCCCGGTACTCACAGCTTTACTTCTGCCCTCATATTGTCGTGCAGACCACCATCAGACCAGAGTTACACACACATCTGGATTTTGCATGATTCAACCAGCCAGCCAAATGGAGAATCACAATGGGGCCCCTTTCAATCTCTGCAAGTGGTGATAATGCTGTCACACACAATTACTCAGCATTTCTGTGTCCTTCACAGAGATTGCTCCGTTTGTGGCACTGTTCGTACTCCTTATATATCCTGCCAGGCTTTCTAACAAAACTAAACATGAACAAAAGTAATGCACTCTGGTGGCCGTTCTACTTGTCGCAGAGAAATGCAGCTCTGATGATTTACATACCAGCCCATAATCTTTATGTGTACAAAATTACACAGAGTTTCGACAGTGTCTTCTGGAAACTTCATTTTTTTCTTCAGGAAGTGTATTTTCATTACATGTGATAAAATGAGTTATAAGGAACTGATAAAATGAGTTATAAGGGATAGTGGGTGCTGTTGCTTTATTATCTGTCACAATGTTAAAGCTGTGAAAGTGGCCAAAACTACAGTCGGTAGCAATACACGATCATAGTGTGAATGTTATGGCAGTATATGATTTGGCAACATCAAATAGAGTGTGTATCTTTGTAGGAGCAATCCTGTCTGGTTGCTTTTCTATAAAGGATGTGCTAATTTTCTTATAGTGTGATTTCATTGCTATTTAGTATTGTAAGGTAGAAATATATATGGAAATGACTTATTCAGATGAGGAATAACTTCTTCCTGTATCAGCATTGTAAAATATGAGGAATAAAAGACAATTTCTGGTGCATGATATCAGAGACAACTTTAAGGCATAGCTTCATTGTGTGTTTAACAGGTGTCACATGAAGATAAATTTTTCAAGTGGCAAGGTGTGTAAACACAGGATTTTGAAGTTATACAGATGACTCATAAGGTGATGTGTAATGCCTTTGTTGTACAGCCTGTTACTGAAGTTTGTTGAGCCTCGTTATAGTGTTCTTTTTATGTACAGGTAAAACACCAGGAATCAATAGTTGTTCTTAAATGTTCTCAATTTTTTTCTATCATGATTTGGTAGGTCTTTGATTGATAACCTAGGACAAAGTGAAAACTTCTCATTATGGCAAAAAATGCACTTCCTTTTCAAATTAGTTTTGTCTTAGGTCAGTGTTTCTGGTCTAGACATAGCTGAAAAATAAGTTCTAAAATTTCCTTTTGTTCAGAATTTAACAAACACAGCACCCATTCATCCCAAAGCTTCCTCATAGTTAATTTTTTGTGTAATATGTACTGTACTTTATATTTTGATGTTCCTGTAGTGTTAGCTATTTCATACATCTTTAAGCCCTGATTACCCAATACCATGTTGTTCACTTTCTTGATGTTTTAACTGTACTTGCATGTTTGGGGCATCTCTTGCGGGGCTCATCTTACAGAGAGGTATAGTCACATTTGAATGCAGTTGTCCATTTCTTAATTGTTGATAATGAAGGGCAAGCACCATGTATATCTTCAGCAATGTTGGGCATTCTTTTGGTTGTTGTTAATCTGAAGAGGAAATATTGGTAGAAATATAGATAAAAATGTTCATATAAGCATAACTAGAAAGCTCTCTGATATAATGCAGATGGTGGAGAGCATGTCAGTGTAATGCCTTTGGAATTTTCACTTACACAAATGTGATCTATTTGGATGAAAGTGCTTTGATGCCAGGTTGCAGCATTTGGCTGTTTTGAGTGAGAACAGGCTTGTGACCCTGAAAATAGTAGCAATCAAAGAAATAAAAATTTTAGCTGTGGAACTGTTATTTCCATGGAAAAATTCTTGACCATTTACAGACCCACAAATTAAATTTTGCGTTTGGAAATACTGTGAGGAAATAATGCATAAAGGAACAGAATTTGTTAGTACCAGAGACATCACATGGTATCGTGTTCAGAAATGAACTGCTCAGTGACAGATTTGTTTAGGGAAACTGCAGAATCCAAGAATAAATGAAAGATACACCTATTCAAAAAAAACAGATAAAAATTCACTTGACGCCAACCTGATAGTCAATCTCCATCCTTCCAAATTAACAATGTAAGTGTGGACCAGCTGTTGCTTCAGTTCAAGAAATAGTATCACCAGCAATAGAGATATGTACACCAAATAAATTAACAAATGACTGAGCTGATCCCCCTTGGTACACAAAACGGGTCAGAACACTGTTGCAGAAACAACAGTAAAAGCATGCCAGATTTATATGAACACGAAATGTGAAAGGTTGGTGATCTTTTGCAGGAGCTCAAAATTTAATGCAGATTTCAATGTGAGATGCTTGTAGTAGTTTCCATAATGAAACTTTCAGTAAACCTGGCATAAAATCCAAAGAGATTCTGATCACATGTAAGGTATTCTAGCAGCAAGACACAATCAATGCTTTCTCTCTGCGATAGCAATGGAAATACTATTGATGACAGTGCCGCTAAAGCAGAATTACTAAACACAGCCTTCCAAAAATCCTTCACCAAATAAGACAAAGTAAATATTCCAGAATTTGAATCGAGAACAGCTGCCAATGTGAGTAACTTAGAAGTAGATATCCTCAGAGTAGTGAAGCAGCTTAAATCACTTAATAAAAGCAAGTCTTCTGGCCCACACTGTATACCAATTAGGTTCCTTGCAGAATATGCTGATGCAATAGCTCCCTACTTAACAATCACATATAACTGAATGAAAGATCCGTGCCCGAACACTGGGAAGTTGCACAGGTCACAACAGTATTCAAGAAAAGCAATAAGATTAAGCCACTAAATTACAGACCCATATTGTTAATGTCAATGTGCAGCAGGATTTTTTAATATATATTGTGAATTACCTCAAAGAGAACAGTATGTTGACAATTAGTCAACACAAATTTAGAAAACATAATTCTTGTGAAACACAACTAGCCCTTTACTTATACAAAATGTTGAGTGCTATTGACAAGAGATTTCAAATTGATTCCATATTTCTAGATTTCCAAAAAGCTTTTGACACTGTACCACTCAAGCAGCTTGTAGTGAAATTGCGTGCCTATGGAATATCATCTCAGTTATGTGACTGGATTCATGATTTCCTGTCAGAGAGGTCACAGTGTGTGGTAACTGACAGAAAGTCATCAAGTAAAACAGAAGTGATTTGTGGTGTTCCTCAAGGCAGTATTATAGTCCCTCTGCTGTTTCTTATCTATATAAATGATTTAGGAGACAATCTGAGAGCTGTCTTAGCTTGTTTGCAGATGATGCTATTGTTTATCATCTAGTAAAGTCATCTGAAGATCAGAAGAAATTGCAAAATGGTTTAGTTAAGATATCTGTTTGGTGTGAACATTGGCAATTGACACTAAATAATGAAAAGTGTGAGGTCATCCACATCAGTGTGCTGAAAGGAATCCATTAAACTTTGGTTACATGGTAAATCAGTCAAATCTAAAGGCCGTAAATTCAACTAAATATCTAGGAATTACAATTACGAACAAGTTAAATTGGAAAGAACACATTGAAGATGTAGCAAGGAAGGCAAACCCAAGATTGAATTTTATTGGCAGAACACTTTGAAAATGTAACAGATCTACTAAAGAGGCTGCCTACACTATGCTGGACACTCCTCTTTTGGACTTCTGCCACATTGTCTGGCATCCTTACCAGATAGGGGTACACTGAGAAAGTTCAAAGAAGAGCAGCATGTTTTGTATTATCCTGAAATAGGGGAGAGAATGTCATGGACATGATACAGTCTTTCAGGTGAACATCATTAAAAAACAGGCATTTTTCATTGTGGTGGAATCCTTTCACAAAATTTCGATCACGAACTTTCTCCTCCGAATGCAAAAATACACGGGGAGAAATGATCATCGTAATAAAATAAGGGAAATCAGAGCTCATGTGGAAAGATATAGGTGTTGGTTTTTTCTGTGTGCTGTTTGAGATTGGAATAACAGAGAATTATTATGAAGGTGCTTCGATGAAGCCTCTGCTAGGCACTTAAGTGTGATTTGCTGAGTATCCATGTAGATGTAAATGTAAATGTAGACATAGTTGCAGGTGTAGGTGTGCAGGGACTGGACTCTTTCATGATTAAAACAAAACTAGCTCAGTCCAGCTGAAACCTGCTACTGCCTTGGTGAAACACTTTGGTGCAACTACTTGGGCACACAACACTTTTTGTGAGCATGTAATTATTACACACAGCCCCCCCCTCTCCCCACAACTTTTGCAGTGCTATTATCCTATCCATTTTCCAAGTCTAACCTCTACCTGTGCTATATATTCCCCCTCCCCCTCCATACATGGGAGCCAAGCCATAGGTTTTGGAGTACAAGTTAACAGATCCAGAGGTTCTGAGCCATGGGCTGATCATGACCACCAATTTTCCTTTATTGAAACTCAGGGTGTATGCCAACAGCCATCCTCATTTGTGGCAGTGGAACATTGTGTGTTCTGGAGAGTGGTGATCTTGATTTAATTGCCCAGTGGGAACAAGGGAGAAAGGAAGGAAAATTGAGACTTAATGTCCTATTGACAATGAAGTCTTCAGAGATAGAAAACAAATGGGGAGTGATGGGGAAGTACATTGGTCAGAGAACAAATGGGGAGCGGTGAGGAAGGAAACTAGTCAGTTTGTTTTGGAAGGAATCATACCCAGATTGACATTTAGGGAAACAATGGCAAACCTAAGCCTACACAGATGGACAGGAATCTGAAACAGTGTCCTGAATAAATATCAAGTTTGCTGTCTTTTGTACCACCTTTCTTCATTTAACTGCCCAGACTGTGATATAGAAAATAATATAACCCTGAGCTTTAAGTTAGCTGTGTATTGGTGGCGTGGATGACTGTTGGGGAAAAAAAGACTCGAGTACGCAATCACTTGGGATCGTACCACACCCCACTTTTATTAGATTTATCCAGGTAAGGAGGGCTCTGTCTGGTTAGGCATTTTTGTACAAGTGCCTGATGTGAACAGAATGGTTCTAATTGCTCAAGTTCCCAGTGGAAAGGGTGGACCATCAGGGAGCAGAAACACCCAGTCAGCAAAGAGAGCTTGGGTGGATAGTCACTCTGATGAAGCACAGTGTAAGATTTATATTAAAGGGAATGATTGTACATAAGTTTGCCAAAATTCATTTTTGGTAATCAAAAGAGAGGAGAGATCTTGTAAGATAATTTCACCATTCTATTGTCACAAGGGTTTCGAACCAGTAGCTGGACCTCACAGAGGAGTAAATTGACTTTGAAACAATACTCTGCTGATAGAGATAACTATGTCACAACACCTGTCTGAGCTTTTGGGTCCAGGCAACCACCCTGTAGTAAATTAAATATATAACACCCATAATTTCAGCTAGGGACTAGTTATCTGCCATAATAAGATTGAAATTCCCCCTGAAGAACCAGAGGAAGAGTTGAAAAGTGTGAACATCACAGCTATAAAGAGTGTTATGAAGAACATAAATGGGTCAGTAGAAGAAACTGTGTCATTTATTTTAATATTTGACATATCACCAAAATACAACACAGATGGCTGCACTGACCCAAAAGTTAAACCCCATATACAAAACCCTAGAAGACATTTTTAATGCTACAAGTTTGGACATATGAGTATTGCTTGTAACGATGAAGCTGTGTGTGACAGATGTACATCAGAGACATATGAAGCAAATTAATCGCACACACCTCTGTGGACGTGCATAAATTACTGAAGTGGTCATTAGTTGTAGAGCAGGGATTGCCATGTTAATGCCATGAGGTGGATTCAGGAACTGGAGATGGTAAGAAAAATCCCATATATTGAGGCTAATTCACCTTCAGAGTGAAGCAGTTTCCAGCATTTGCTAAATCTTTTGCAAGAATACATAAAAATCATGTTGTCAAATACAGCTTCTCAATGTAAACTGGTTAGATGTGAGTACATGTACCTGCAGCTACAGGTGTACCTCCAAAAGAACAACTCCTCAGAACCCTTAAATATTCCAAAGCCAGTAGATCTTCAAATAAGGACATTCTTAAAATGTCGCCACCACCACCACCAAATTCAAGTAAAGCAGAGTCGACCACAACGTGCAGTGTGTGCCGTTATTTGCTAAGTTTTTGATTTCCTTGGTCATTTTCAGAAACACTCGGGCCAACATGACATTTCATTTAGCAATCTGATGTAGCTCTGTTTCTTCTGTCATTTGATGCTGCATTTTTCATTTGGAATGACTTTGTTTGGCAGAAACGTAGTGGCAGTGCTGTCTATCCTTTGCTATTTGCTCTTGGAATAAAGGAAGTTCACAGATCCAGTGACTGTCTAATGATCTATCATCCCAAGCCTTTAAAAATTAATGGGAACCACAGTTCTGTTTCGAAGATAAGGGTGAGAATTCTCAGAGTCTATTACGCAATTGAATAATCGATGATTGCTACAGATCTGCTATAGGCAAACATGATGCACAAAATATTTACAATGAAAGAGCAAAAAGTTGCAATGATCAACAAATGATTTGTGGAGGATTCCTTGTTCTCTACATTAAAATGCACATTGTGCTAAATTCGCAGGCATGGAGCATGATGAAATTGGTGATACAAATTTTCTGAAGTTGCACGCATTGCTGCTCTTTCAGTTTCTAGTTTTTGATGGAACTGCATGAAGAATATGGAATCATTATGTATTTCTGCAAAGTACGTTGGTTAACTGAAGAGGTTTGCCTGGAACTATTTTTTACTTTAAGACCCACTATTATTGAATTTTCAAAGGAAAAACAAAAGCTAGAACCAAAATTAGAAGATCTGGAAGGAATTGCTGACCTTTCATTTTAAGTGATCTTGACTGAACATTGCCCTCAGTAAGGTGTTGCAAGGTGATAACCAACTTTCTTCTGATTTGATAGGGAAAGTGGATGCATTTAAAGAGAAAATAACAATGTCGAAGGGACAATTTATGATGTACATAGAGCGTCATCCATTTTCCTAAGCTCATAGGAGTTAAAGACAAGGTGAACCTTGTAGTGTTCTGCGAGTGGATCAGGATAGGAGCTGATGCTATTTCCAGTTGTAAAGTGGCTCATCTAACTCATAGATGTGGTGCCTGAGAATACAATTTGAAAATATTTTCAGGAAAGGAAACTCACAGGGAAAAGAACAAGGAACTCTGATAAATAACTGAGACTCATTGAGTGTGTAGGGTAGGAAACTACTATTGAATCCTACAAGATTCTTACACACTGCCTATATTGTGCAATCCTGTATGTGACATGTGCAGCTAAGTGCCATGAGAAACTACATCCCATCCTAGGGTCTGAGTAATGTGGATCCAACATCTGAGGGAGACATGAGTTTGGGATCTCTAGAAGCACTGGCACTGCTGGTTAGAAAGGCTCATTTGGTGTGCCTCCCATGCAATCACAGACTGTCTTCCTGACCTCTGTTTCTTCCAGGAGCTTCTCTGCAACCAGTCACATAGTCTCCTGCTCCTTAGTGGCTCTGCTAACATTAAGTTGACCTTCTGTGCATGCACATTGTACATCATAACAATTCTGACTGCTCACTCTCAGTATCTCACATGACTCATTAGTGACAATCTTGAAAACTTCATTGTAGTGGTGAATAAACTATAAGAACAGTTTTCTAAATGTTTTCATGATATTGCCAGTCTCACATCTGTTTTTGAGGTGGTTTCGAGATCATTTGCTGTTTCATCATTAAGTGACTCTATGGATTTTCAGATGGAATTGATCACTGCATTGTAATTCCAGTGTAAACTCTCCAGGAGTTCTATAAAGTTTTCCTCAGGAAGAGTTTCCATGTCCCAGTAACAGCAAATGTGATATCAATATTTCGATCAACATATGTGTATGAAAGGCATTTCTTGATTACAAAACTAGATAAGTCTCATGATTATGTGCTAACTTCAGTGACAAAAATCTGCAAAACTGTCTGCATCTGTCCTTATGCCAACAGTTTGTACAAGGTATCAAGTTTATTATGTCTTCAGTGAGCCAAAAGTAATTAAATAGTGCTGAAAATCTGTTTTATTTGTGATCATTGTTGTTGAGAAATATGGAAACAACCCTTGTACAAGCTGTTCAGTGTTTTGTGTGTGACTGCATTGTCATCTTATGCAGTATGTTCATAGTTTCCCCATCTACCTGCCCAGGTATCACGGTGTGGTGTGATAGTGGTGGGAGGGGGGCAGGAAGTGTTGAGTCAGGCAAGAGAGATCGGCATGCATGTGAGAGCTCTACATACTTCTGGAGTTCTTGGCTGTCCCTGAAGAAGAGACAAATGTTCAGCCAAAAGTCACCAAATGAAGGAGGGGGAAATCAGATAAAGACCTTTGCTTTATTGAGCACTGTCACTGTCTGATGGTGAAGGCAATACTTTGTCCACCATTCTCCCCTCGGAAGAGTCAAGTAACCCAAATGCTGTTTTCCTCATCACTTGCTGCGCATCATGAATCCAGAAAGGAAGGGGAAAAAAGGAAACACTCACTGATCAATGGCTCCCACAGTTTAATGTAACATAAAAAGATTCAGATTTTACATGAAGGAGCTCAGGCTTCTTGCACAGAAAAAAGGCACTTTGCCAGTATCTGCAGTAAATACTTTTGAAAACTTCTAATGCCTGGTACACTAAGAACATACCAATGTGTTGTATGACATCAGCACAGTAAGCTAAAACCATCAGGAGATGTGATAGAATGGCAGAAAGTAACTATCAGTTTTGAATGTGCCATGACCACACTATGAATGAAATTACACAATTTTGTGGTGCATAATCACATACTATCCAGCATGTCTACAAGGAATGGTGTACTACTTGCAGTTATGTAACACAGCATAAGAACAGTGATTGTGAAAAGGTCTTAATTGGTATATTCTAGAGACACGTGTCGTGCCTTGTCAATGGGAAGCAGTTTCAAACCTAACTGAAATTGTTGCTGTCATTGAATTCAAGCCCCTTTCAACCAGTTTCTGAGTGAACGTAGGTTGCAAAATGCTGTTGCTTGCAACTGCACATAAAGCTGCACCTCTCCAGTGTGCCAAACAACACAGAAACTGGACATAGTTAGCTGGAGGCTTTTAATGTGGTCTGACGAGTAGAAATTGTGCCTCATTCCAAATCCTGCAATGCTCTGAGTGCACCACTGGTTTTATGAGGCAATGAACCTGCAGTTAATGAACGTGTACTTCAGGGTGGAGGTGATTCACTGATGTTTTGGGGGTGTATTTTTTACCATTACTTGGATCCACTCATTCAGGTCACTGTAATCATGAACCAAGATGTTTATTTCAGAATTCTCAGTGACTAAGTGTTGCCCTTTTTTCTATATCTTTATGATAAACATGCTCTCGGATACTCCAGGCTTTCAATGTTACATCAGTCATGTTTACAGGGCTGAATGTGAACATTTATAGTTTGATGAACACTCAGCTGCTATGTTGCACCTCAACTGGTCCACTGAATCACCTGATGTGAAGCTTGTAAAAAATGCCCGGATAGTTTGGAATAATTGGTGAAATGAAATGTAGCAATGAACATCTCCACAGTCTGGTAGCTGTACAGGATCTGGTCAACAACAACTGGCTTCAGCTGGGTATGGAAATTCAGGCCACTGTCAAGGCTAAAGGCAGTGGCAGCTGGTATTAGCCTCATGTCTTCTAAAGTGACTAATCTTCTCTTGTCTGGTGTGCTTATATTTCCATGTGACACCATACAGTAACATGGCTTCCAGTGAAAGAATTTGTTATTCAGTTCACAAAAAGCATACATTAATATTCAACAAGAGCACTGACCACAACCAATAGCACTAGCAACAACAACAACAACAACAACAACAATAGCAACAAAAATTTTTGAGCAGCTGTTTAATTCATTGAATTGGGTCCATAACGTTAGCAAATGATTGCCTGACAGTGCTCTCATTTTTAGAAAAGAATCATGCTAGATGATACGGAAATACAGAATAACTTTGACAAAGTTCCCCCTTTGTGTAATGTATGGTAACTCTTTGTAAAGGTATGCACTGGAGCACCAAAGAAACTGGTATAGGCATGCGTGTTCAAATACAGATATATGTAAACAAACAGAATACGGCACCACGGTCAGCAGTGCCTATATAAGACAACAAGTGTCTCACGGAGTGTTTAGATCAATTATTACTGCTACAATGGCAGGTTATCAAGATTTAGGTGAGTTTGAATGTGGTGTTATAGTCAGTGTACAAACAATGGGACACAACATCTCCGAGGTAGTGATGAAGTGGGGGTTTTCTTGTAAGACCATTTGACAAGTGTACCATGAATATCAGGAATCCTGCAAAACATCAGATCTCAGACAACACTGTGGCTAGTAAAAGATACTGCAAGAACGGGATCAACAACGAAAAGAGAATCGTTCAACATGACAGAAATGCCACCCATCCACAAATTGCTGCAGAGTTCAATGCTGGGCTTTCAACAAGTGTCAATGTGTGAACCATTCAACAAAACATCATCAATATGGGCTTTCAGAGCTGAAGGCCCACTCATGTACCCTTGATGACTGCACAACAAAATGCATTATGCCTTGCCTGGGACTGTCAACACTGATGTTGGACTGTTGATAGCTGGAAACATGTTGCCTAGTCAGATGAGTCTAGTTTCAAATTGTATCAAGTGGATGGACATTTGCGGGTATGGAGACAATCTCATGAATACATGGACCCTGTATGCCAGCGGGGGACGGTCCAAGCTGGTGGAGGCTCTGTAATGGTGTGGGAGGTGTGCAGTTGGAGTGATATGGGACCCCTGATACATCTAGATATGATTCTGACAGGTGACACAAACATAAGCATTCTGTCTGATCACCAGCATCCATTCATGTCCATTGTGCATTCCGACGAACTTGGGCAATTCCAGCAGGACAATGTGACACCCCACACGTCCAGAATTGCTACAGTGCGGCTCCAGGAACACTCTTCTGAGTTTAAACACTTCCATTGGTCACCAAACTCTCCAGACATGAACATTATTGAGCATGTCTGGATGCCTTGGAATTTGCTCTTCAGAAGAGATCTCCACCCCCTCGTACTCTTACGGATTTATGGACAACCCTGGGGGGATTCATGGTGTCAATTCCCTCCAGCACTACGTCAGAGATTATTCAAGTCCATGCCACATCATGTTGTGGCACTTCTGCATGCTCGCGGGTGCCTTACGAGATATTAGGCAAGTGAACCAGTTTCTTTGGTTCTTCAGTGGAGAAATGTAACACAAATACCATAAAACACAGAAATAAACCAGTAATATTCAGTACACTCGTAAATGGGAATCCTTAAAAGAAAGGTGCTGTCATTTTTATAGGTTTCTGCTTTGTAAATTCGAAGAACTGATGTTCATGGAAGTCTGGATGACAATTCTTTTGGCCCTATCGCATATCTCACATAGCAATAATGAGAATAATGGAAGAAATCAGGATGAATATTGTTACATATAAACAACAATCATAATTTTGGCCCTTTGTAGCTGATTTAAATAATACAAGATATTGTGAACATTGGTACAAAGTACCCTCTTTCATGGGTAGTAAAGTGGTGTGTACATACCTCAATCTACTGGAGTGAGAAGTAAGTGAAAGTTCCAATCTCCTCAGCCCTTTACCACGGGTGACGTTCGTATACTAGAGAGCTACAGACCTCTGCATGCCTTTGGATAATGGGTACAGTCAATATATGATACATGGACATTGTAAGGACCAGGAAAAATGGTCAGCTGTTTATAGAAATATTCACAGTTCTCATTTTCTCATTTCTGTTTGGTTTATTCCTGTGTAATGCAAAACTGCCAGAATATTTAAAGGATAACTTAGTTTTTATTGTTCTATTACTGCTGCAGGATGATGATGTACTAGGAGGCGAAGATGAACAATATCATGCTGTGGAGCTCAGCCGAGGAACTAGAGGGTTTGGCTTTAGTATCAGAGGTGGCCGTGAATTCCAGAATATGCCATTGTTTGTACTACAGATTGCTGAAAATGGGCCTGCAGCATTGGACAATAGACTAAAAGTAAGTAGTGAGTGTTATAGTGAATGGTACAGTGTTCATGATATCTACCATTGCATTATTTTTATCATAATATTGAGTTATGAAAATGTGACCATATTTATGTAATGTCCTGCATTTCCTGTCACAGTACTAATTTCAGGAAAGTGATGTAGTATTTTAAAATCTCTGTCGTTAGCTGGATTTCTTGTTAGATACTTTTTTCCACTGCATGCAAAATTAGAAGTGAGTGCTGATTATCTTAAGATTTCTGTCATTTATGCATGTTAGAAACCCCCTTCCCTTATCCCCCACCTCCCAAAGGGATCTAGTAAGGCATGGAGGATGGTTTTGTAAATAAAGTAATAATGTTACTTTTAACTTTGGCAGTTTAAAACACAGTTTAAAAAATGAAGAATGGGTGTTACTACTTTGGCTTCTCCATGCAAATTACAAGTTCTCGGGAAAGATTTAATAGTTTCATACAACATAAAGTATTCAGCTTTATCAGCTTCTTGCAAAATATGTGAGATTAAATGCTTCATTTACTGGCGTTTTGGCAGAAACTCTGCTTTATGTGAGGGCAAAGAAAATGATCCAGATAAATCAAGCTGTCCCCTCATCAAACATCAGCTATAATCCAAAAGCTCTGTTTCAGTCCTTCCTGGAATTAGTACTGGCTATGGTGTTATTTACAGTGGTTTCACACATGATTCAGTGTTTTGTTATCAAGTACCAGTTCAGTGAGTATCTTGAGAACTGGTTGCTTGTTTACAGAATCATAGCTGTTCTGGAAGCCTATGAAAATTACAATGTAGAGTGAAATGTTAAGGTTACCTTCATAAGAATGCTTCTGAGCATTGCCGTTTGTTATGCGTACGACCCTGACTTCGTAAATCCAGTTTGCTATTCTCCTGTGCATTGGTCCTATTATGCTTCTACTCTCTTGAGTAATCCCTTAGAAAACATGTGTCTTATCAATAGCAGGGAGATCTTTTTAGGTGTTAAGGGCTGATTTTTCTTCTTTGTTGTGTAGTGTGTTAACGATAGCTCATGCTAATCATGTTATAGTGTTTCTGCAACCTGCTGTTTGATATTATCTTGCAGATTAACTCTTTTTACAAGGGGCGTTTGAAAAGTCCGTGCAAAGTCCGAGAGATGGCACCACCAGCACGTATAGAGGTCATGTTTAGTTAGTAGCATCTTTGGAAAGAACGCACACCAAGTTTCAGCCATATTTGTCTATTTCTTTGTGTTTGGCATTCGTGTATATCAAGGAAGGTGAGTGATTGTCAAAAAATGGACGAAAAAGAATTTCGTGTTGTGATTAAACAGCACTTTATGAAAGGCAAAATGCCTCAGGAGATTAAAGAGAAGCTTGATAAACATTACGGTGACTCTACACCTTTGATTAGAACAGTTTATAAGTGGTTTCAAAATTTTCGGAGAAGCCATATGGGCGCAAGTGATGCTGAACGTTCTGGACACGCTGTAGAGGTTACGACTCCAGAAATCATTGGTAAAATCCATGGTATAGTTATGGATGACTGCTAATGCTGTGGGCATCTTAAATGAATGTATAAATAATATGTATAAACATTGGGACATATGGAAGCTATCCACAAGATGGGTTCCGCGATTGCTCACGCTTGACCAAAAATGGAATCGTGTGAAGTATTGCAAGGATGGTTTGCAGCTATTCAGGAAGAATCCGCAGGACTTTAAGCATCGTTTCGTCACTGTGGATGAAACATGGATACATTGCTATACTCTTGAGACCAAACAACAAGCTAAACAATGAGTTACCAAGGGAGAATCTGCACCAAAATAGGCGAAGACCATTCCTTTGGTCGGAAAGGTTATGGCAACTGTCTTTTGGGATTCTGAAGGTATAATCCTCATCGACTATCTGGAAAAGGGTAAAACTATTATGGATGAATATTATTCATCGTTATTGGACCATTTGAAAACCGAGCTGCAAGAAAAATGCCGGCGACTGGACAGTAAAAAAGTCCTTTTCCATCACGACAGTGCACCAGCACACACCTCAGCACTTGTGGTCGCAAAATTAATGGAAATAGGATTCCAACTTGTTTCACATCCCCCCTATTCTCCAGACTTGGCCCCCTCAGACTACTATTTGTTCCCCAATTTGAAGAAATGGCTGGCGGGACAAAGATTTTATTCAAATGAGGAGGTGATTGCAGCAACTAATAGCTATTTTGCAGACTTTGACAATTCCTATTATTCAGAATGGATCAACAAATTAGAACAGCGTTGGGCAAAGTGTATAAGTCTAAAAGGAGAGTATGTCAAAAAATAAAAAAGGTTTACCCCAAACACGTAAGTAGTTTTTATTTTTGCACGGACTTTTCAAACGCCCCTCGTATGTATATTCCACAATTCTGTGTTGCTGACTTGACCTGGAGAAGATTTGCTTGATATTGCACTAGACACATGGGATAGAGTCAAAGTTAGTGACATTGTTGGAGTGGAAATGAAATTTTTCCTGTGCTCCTTCTACCTCGTGTGTTGAAGTACTTTGCAAAGGTTGTTGTGCAATCTTCACTTCACTGTCACATTTTCCCATCCCCTCCTCTAATGTAAAGAGTCAAGTCTGAGTAGAAACTTATCAAAAATTTAAGAATTTTATTCCATAGGAATCCTTTCCCCATCTCAACAATTATATCTCTGTTATATTACCTCTTAAATTTGTGATGGTCCTGATAGATTTTTGCAGATTGTAGCTAGCACTTGCCAATGTCTGTGGGACTGGTTTGCATTGCCAACTTTGGTTGGCACTGTGAACTCCGGATGATACCTTACTTAAGATCATGTTAAAGCTGTTGTCTTTCAGCTATGCTTCTTTGTGTTGTGGGAATCTAGACTTGGTGTAATTGTCACCTCTACACTTTTTGAGTAGAGAGTAGAGTGAAATTATCTTTTATCAGAGGCAGTAATACTGTGACATTTAGTGTTTATTTGATATTCCTTCTGTTGATGACTTATGTGGTCCTTCTAGATGTTTTGTAGAAAGTGTTTGGAATATCTCCACATCTTAGCTTTCTATGGAAGTTACCAAACCATAAACTGGATTCCACAAATAAATAGGGTCACGTCTTGTAGGTAACATACTGGAGTTGGGCAATAGAGGCTCACTGGATTCTCTTGGTGTCTGTCATGTGGAAATACAGTTTGTTCAACACAAAATATAATAGTTAATTACATTGCATAATCGTAAACTGCAAAGAACATCTATATAGCATTAGTTTGTTCTGAGTCCAGAGACAACATAAAAACTCAGACTCTACACTGTACATAAAATGTAACAGAATGAATGATGACTAGAACTTCACTCAGAGGCACAGGCTGTTGCAGTAGAAGAGTGGGGTAATCCAGTGACCTCTTGAAATCACATGTAGGTAGCATCTTGGTGTTAGCTGCTGACTTTGAACTGCTGCAAGTCTCATCTAGGGTAAAGACTGGCTTAAATCTGTTGATGGATATTGTGATGGAAGAGCCACTGATGACAGCATCAACTGTTCTGTCACAGTATGCCAGTAGCATATATAGACTGTCATACACTGGTTGGAGAGGTTTTAGAGTGGCATTGTTTCAGATAAAAATCTGTTTGCAGGAATGCAGTTTGTAGAAAATGAATAGCCACAGCATATTACATTACTTTGTAATAGCCATGTGAAGCCTACAGATTTGTGAGTGCAGATTTAGTGCAAATTCTGAGGCTTCAGTAATATTATTTGATGTATCAGTGAAGAATTCTCCAAACATAGTCTTTGTTGATACACTAATTGAGCCATTGTCACATTGAGATCTTCTTTCAAACCCATTTAGAGGCCTAGTAGGACATAGGAAAGCTCAGTCCAGTGTTCTATGGCATGACATCTGAGAGAGGTATTAAATTGTCGACGGAGACGTTCTACGAGGCTATTGGGGGCAGGTTAGTAGTCGCAGTATGAATTTGGTGTGTCAAGCAATGTTGAAAGTACCTGAAAGAAGTATGACTTGAACTGTTTGCCCTGGTCAGCAGCAATGCATAGGGGTATGCTGAAGCAGGGAATCCACTCACGAAAGAGGGTTGTTGCTACAGTTGCTGCTGTGGTAGCATTGGTCATAAAGGTTGAAATCCTTTATTTTACAGATCGATGTCAGTCACTGTGTGACCATCTCCAGTGCAAACTATTCAAACTTTGTTGGCCCATATCTGTTGCATCCTTCATTAGGTTGGCTACAGGTCAATGAGAGAAATGGTCAGTTGCTGTCTGGCAATATTGGTATTATTTTGGCAGTAGTAAAAGTCCATTGATGTTAATCTAGACATGCTTGAATCATTCATTAAGCTCTGAAGCATGCTTCAGAGACCACCATATGGTGCAGCAGGGACTTTTGTGTGTCACAGGGGCTGGGGATCTTGGCTTATCTTCCTGGATCTTGAAGATGATCAGAATCTCTGTTTGTGCCAGTTGGACAGATGGCTGTTGAGGTGGAACAGTCATTAGCGGGCAACCTCTGAAAAACCTACAGCACTTCACTTGCATAAGGCTCACTAAGGCAAACGGGGCTCTCTCTGAGTGGACCCTTATTTTCCTAGCTGCTTGTGGGACCAAAATGGAACCCTCTAAATTAAACTTCGTAACTTCCAGAGGAATGAGTGTACCACTGGTGGGTGTCAGTACTCAATTTGACCAGTGATCTCGTGTAGCCAGTCTTCCTGACTCAAGGATTATTCAGAGTTCTTCAGTTTATTATAACAGAATGCATGCTTCTGGTCAGAATGTGTTTTCGATTGTTAAAAGGAAAGAAAGGCAGCGTTGTGAAAGTTTAACATTTCTATATTCATAAAGATTTAGAGGGCATTGCTGGCAATTTAAAATCAGTCAAGTGATTGTGAAATGGAACACTGGTGGTTGAAACTTCTAGTTCCCAACAAGTGCCGAACCTCTGGAAAGCTAAATGTCTCGTGGAATATGCTATCAAAATGGACCTCCACAATACCATGAACTACAGCAAAGGTATTGTGTCATGTAGATAGCTTGATGATATTCTCAAAGAAGAACTGAAAGATGAAGGGCTCAAGAAGGTACTGTCAACATGAAGAATATTGTGAAAAGTGTAAATGGGGATCTGATAAAATTCAACTCCTTTACCCTTACCTTTAATAGCACAAAACTCCCAGAGCATATCAAGGCAGGTTTGCTTTGCGTAAGTATGCGGCCCTGTGTTCCCAACCTAATGCTCTGTTTTAAATGCCAGCACTTTGAGGACACCATTCTAGGATGTAAGGGAGAAACCACTTGTGGCAAATGTGGTAAGGCTGCCAACGAAGATGTCATTTGTTCATCTACTCCCAAGTCTGTATATTGCTCTGGGCATCACCCTGCCTGGAGTTGAGACTGCAGCATCTACCTTAAAGAGAGGAAGATACAGGAGCTTAAAGTGAGAAAGCACACCCATATGGTGATGCCAAAAACTTGTATAAGGCCATGCAGCCTCCCATATTCACTACATATTTCACTTCAGCTCTTCAGAAGCCTCTTCCAACAGCTGATACCTCTACACAAATGAAAGTTGCTAGTGTCAGCACTACTCCCTGCATTTGTCAATGCACTTGTAAAGCTGTAGTAATTTCAGAGCCAGGGCAGAGTCCAGTAAACTGTCCAGCACTGCCTCTACTGCTGCTGTGGAAGTTTCTACAAAGCCTTCCCTACCAAAAAAAGCAAACAAGAAGCTTCAAACTCGGGCAAAAAGAGGTAACAAACTGTCAGATAACGTTGACATCATTTGGCCTGATGGTTATCGTGAGTCTGCTTCAGAGCCAGTGGAATGCTAAGTCTGCCAGGGTCAATTATATCGCCCCAAGACTTAACTGCCACCCATTTCAGGCTCCGCACCCAGTGGAGAGACAGGGCGAAAGTGCAACATCCCACAGTAAATAGCGACCATACTACAGTGGATCATGAATGGGTTTAGGTCTCTTGTTGAGGAACTGAAACTCCTAGCATAGGTGCACCCCTTGTCCTTTTGTTTACAAGAAACACATTTTAAGGCCACTGATATCCCTGTGCTGTGGGGCTATACCCTCCACCACAAGGATGACCTGACTGGGAAAAGAGCCAATGGAAAGATTGCAGTATTTGTCAGTGATACACACCACTCCTCTGCTCTCTCCTTGGTTACTGATCTACAGGCAGTAGCCATTGAAGTTCATATGGGTCAGAAGATCACTGTCTGCTCACTGTATTTGCCTCCACAGGATGCGATAGCCTCTGAGGCTCTTACAGGCCTTATAGAACAACTCTTCCACCCATTTCTCCTATTTAGTGACTTCAGTCTCGTAATTTATTATGGGGCTCAAACTCTAGGGGTCAAGTTTTGGAGAGCCTTGTGATGTCTCGAGAGATGTGTACCTTCAACAGAGGCAATCCCCCTCATTACTTGACTGTTAACGGGTTGTGTCCTCAGCCATCAACTTCTGTTTCTGCTCTCCAGCCATTGCAGACTCAGCTCAGAGGGAAGCGACCAATGATCTTCATTCTAGTGACCAATTCTCACTGTGGAGCATTACTAGATAGGAAGCCACTGAAATGGATGGTTAGCAGAGCGAACTGCATGAACCATCTGGCTGTGTTTGATCACTGAGGCAGTGTTCAGGAATGGGTGGACCATTTCACATGAGTGATCCACCTTGTTGCTGACATATCCATCCCAAAGTCCTCTGGTCATCTTAGGAGACATTGTGTACCTTGGTGGACCAATAAGTGCAGCTCAGCAATCCGTACAGGTGCGCAGCTCTACGATGGCCAACAGCAGATAAACTGGCAGCCTTTTGAGTCATGAGAGCCAAAGGTCAATGATTAAGTAAGGAGAAAAAGAAAAGGTCAAGGCAAGCATTCTTGGACTCAATCAACCATTCCACTTGTTCTGCAAAAGTATGGGAAACTGTCAGGATGATTTCTGGTAAATACTGTCATTCACCAATAGCAGCAGTGCTAAAATAGGGACATGTTTAAACAAAACCTGGGGACATCGCCCATGTGATGGCAGAGCATTTTGCAGTTTCTAGTGCCAATGCAAGTCAGAATCTGGATTTCTGCCACTACCATGAGACTGCAGAGAAGGACCAGCTGGGTTTCAGATACAAAAATTCCTGCCAATTTTCTACGTGGGAGCTAGATTCTGTGCTTTCTGAACCTCGTGATACTGCACCCAGTCATGACCAAATCCAGCACAATATGCTTCAGCATTTACAAGCAGCTGTCTAAGGAAGTCCTCCTCAAATGTCTTAATTTGATATAGCTGACAGGTTACTTTCCCAATTTGTGGTGAGTGACAATTCAAACCGGGAAAGGACCAAACATGTCCCAGTAGTTATTGGAGTGTTACCTTAACAAGTTGTGTAGAAAAGACTGAAATGAAGCCTGCCGAAGTGGCCGTGCTGTTCTAGGTGCTGCAGTCTGGAACCGCAAGACCGCTACGGTCGCAGGTTCAAATCCTGCCTCGGGCATGGATGTGTGCGATGTCCTTAGGTTAGTTACGTTTAACTAGTTCTAAGTTCTAGGGGACTAATGACCTCAGAAGTTGAGTCCCATAGTGCTCAGAGCCATTTGAACTGAAATGAATGGTGACTCCTAAGTTGCTCTCAGTGTGGATTCAGGACAGTTCGATCCACTGTCAACAACTTGACCCTGCTGGAGGCGGGTATTAAGCAGGATTTCCTATGTAAGCATCACTGTATCAGAATTTTCTTTGACATGAGTAAGACATATTACACTACATGGAGACTACAGTATTTTAGAGCTGTTCAACCAATGGGGCTTTCATAGCCTCCTCCTAATCATCATACAGACCTTCCTGCCCAAGCACTTTTTTTTATCCCGAGTTGATGATGTGCTGTTGGATCATTTTGAGCAGCAGTGTTTTAAGTGTTAATGTCTTTGCCATAGCCATAAACAATATTAAGTCTGTTGTAAGAAGTCCCATACAGTGCTTCTTATTTGTCGTATTTTCAATTTACCTGACTTGCATATGAGGGACACCATTCAACATTTTAAAGACTTTGTGGTTTCTGGGCCTCATTTTGTTTTCCAAACTATTGTGCTTACCACACCTGAGAGATCTGAATGCCAGAAGGCATTGAATCATCCTAAAGTGTATTAGCCACAGGTCTTGGAAAGCAGACAGGGCACGTCTGCTTCAGTTTTATAGGGATTTTGTGGGACCGCGGCTAGACTATGGGTGCACAGTGCATGCATCAATGAGAACTTCTCATCTGAAGATGATTGACACTATCTACCACGAGGGGTTAGGCTGGCCACTGGTGCATATAGGACCAGCCCCATACCTAGTCTCTGTGCTGAGGGTGAGGAACCGCCACTCACCATCTGGCAGCAGTTCCTCATGGTGCATCAGGTGTGTAAGTTCCTCGCTGCTCAAAATTTATCAGCACGCCATACTGTTGCTTGTCTGTCTCTGGAATGCCTTTTCTCCAATCGTCCCTGAGCAACAAGGCTGTTCGGGATCTGTGTGCTGCATGTGCTAGAGTCACTTGCCATGGAGCAAGTGCAATTCCAAATCCACAGTTTTAACTGCCTGCCACCTTGGTTACTCCAGTAATTTTAGAACTAGTGCAGTGTAGGAGAGATTGCACTCCTGCATATACTTATATTTTTAATATATTATTTTATGACATTTTAACTAAGCACCACAACTCTAGCTGTATTTATAGGTAAACAGGGGAACACTGTTTACTCTGTTGTGCTCCCTGATTGTGTCCTCAAGATCTGCCTGCCTCAAGACTTTACCATCTTTGACGCAGAATTATATGCAATCTAGTGGACATTGGAGCAGATGAGACATGTTTAAAATGCGAAATTCCTTGTATTCCCCAATTCCCTGAGTGCTCTTGACTCCGTACAATGCCTGTACCCAGTAGATAAAGTTGTCCAGGATGCCCACCTCCACCTACAAAGGCTGGGGAAGGAGGTGTCATTGTGCTGAATGCCAGGGGACATGAGTATTGTGAGGAATGAAAGGGTGGATGTAAGAGCCAAGGAGACATGTTACGATCCTCAGTTCGTTCACTGTGCCATCCCCCTGCCTGCTATCGCATCACAGTTGAGGTATGAAGTCATGCACGGATGGGTAGAAAAGTGACTGGAAGTGACAGACAATAAGCTATGTCTAGTAAAGTCTAAAACACAGCTGTGACATACCTTCGCCCAGCCACACGGATAGGACGAGGTCCTCCTCATTTGTCTTTGTATAGGCCACAGTGCTATGATGCATGACTTCTTGCTCTTGCAGGAGGACCCTGCAGTTTGTGGTGCTTGTGGCATACAGATCACATTGCGCCACATTTTACTAGACTATGTTTTATTTTCAGACCAAAGGGCAGCAGCTCGTCTGTTGAAAGATTTGTCTTCAATTTTAATTGACTATCAAATGAATTGGGTATGACTTTTAAAATTTAGTGATGTGTCCAACTTGTTCCCTAAAATTTTAGGGTTACGTTTTTAATGTCTTATCAGGGGGTTTTTGGCAACTGATCAGCCAGTCACACATTGCTATGAATTTATTTTCATTCCCCTCTTGTCTTACTTAGTTTTACTTAATAGTTTCACAACATCTGAACAATTTTAACGCTTTTTTCTGTGGTATGGGCTAGTGTGATTGTGCATGTGATCATGGGTGACACTGGCTGAGAGTGAGTGTGATTTTATCTCAGATTGCTTTTTATCTCTTGTCTCACATTAACAAACACTAGCACTTGTGATGTTGATATGTTGCAGTATAGGACTGACAAGTGTTATGGAATCAAGTTCCTTCACAATGGCATCAGTGCAGAGAGAGAGCATCTGTTGATCCTTTCTGCTAACCACCAAAATGTTGAATACCCATAGTAAATTGTCCTACAATGCCAAAATATTCCAACTGGTGTGTTAGTGCATTGTGTGACTTCTTTCAGAAAGTGACTGCAGGTGGTTCATGGTTTACCTTCAAGCTTGTGCGTAAACTTTTTGATTGATGTGGAGGGTACAGATGTAAGTTAATCAGTTTGCTTGTAGTGGTGGTAATTTGGTGTTGAAGGAAGCTAGAAGTTGCCACTCATGTTGTAATACACCTCCAGTGATAGTTGTTGATGCATCACTATAGCAGCGAAAGGCACATCAGGCTGAGGATGAGCTAATACAGTTTACACTTTGGTAATGGATGCTTTCTTTTCATCAGTGTACTGCAGTATGTCGCGAGGTTTCAATGAATATTTTAGAAATTCCTAGAGAGGAGCTGCCGACAATGCATCATTGTGTACAAAATGTTAATAAAAATTGGTCCAGTCCAAGAAACAGTGTAATTCACGTGTTGTCGTGATCTGTGCAAACTGAGAAGTAGCTTCCATTTTGATTTGAGGTGGCAGATTCCTTGTGCATTGATAAGATGCCCTAAGAATTTTACTGTGTTGCTCCAAAAATGACACATTTTGAGGGGTTAATCACTGAGCTGTGTTTTTGTGATCTAGTGGTAATGGTTGTAGATGGGCTAGATGGTTTGCCTTGCCGAACGACAAGCATTTCATCAGTGTAGATGTAACAGAACTCTTAAGTCTCTACTTATTTCGTCCTTGAAGTGCTGGCAAGCCTGGCCAGCATTACACAATCCAAATGGCATTTGCTGTAATTCTGAGAGTCCGTAAGGCATGTAATCAGTGGTTTTGGGTATATCTTCTAGTGCAATGGGTATCTGACTGAAAGCACAGATGACATGTTGATCGTGGAGAAAACTGTCTTGCCATGAATGTGTGTAGCAAACTTTGATTTGTGGCAAAGGCTAGTGACTGGGTATTGTTCTGGTGTTAACCTGATGATTTTTGCCACAAGGATGCCACCTGTTGATCTCATAAGGGACAATACGGAGTTACGAGGCCTAGCTACCATCCGAAGCACAACAGATCCACTGTGCTAACATGAAAGGTAACTCGTGCTTTGCAATCTTGAGTTTGTATGGAGGTAGACGATGCGGCCTTGCATGGGCAGGTGTTTCTGGTTTGCTGACAGTGTGATATACTGTTGAGATTTTTACTACTGCTAGAGTAGGTGATGAATGTTTGACTTCAGGGAACCAGCAAAGTAAGCCATAATATAGTGAATCACCTGGAGTCCCTGTGATGTCAGCATGGTTGGCATGGCTTAGGTGTCCACAAATAGAAAAAGATGTTGTAGAGTCAAGCAGACAGTGATGATTGATGAAGATCTGGGAAGAGGCAAGAGGCGGTAAAATGTTAACATATCTGCCCCCCAATTGGGTATAACATGTCAGCTACAGTGAACCTCCACATGAATTCATGTTGAAGATTGAAGTTGAGATGAAAATTTATGTGTTTGTTGGATTTTATGAAATATCCATTTGCAGTGTACAGGTAACTACCATCAGCGTTTCATGGAGAAGATGAGAATAAGGGTAAATTGAGACTTCAGCACCTGTACCAATAGGGAATTATAGCTTGGTAGAGTGCTCCCTTATGAACAGTCGGTAACTGCCCAGTTTAAAATTGGTCACCACCACCACTTGATTTCTGGCAGCATTTTTCTTGATGCAAAGTGGTTAATACTGATCGGCTGCAGCTCAAAGTTTTCTTTGATACCAGCAGATACTCTCCCTGTTGGACAGACATTTGATTTTGCTGGAAAAGCATTCATGTTGTGACACACAGGTGGAGCGCCATATTTTTAAGGCCATAAATTGCTTAGACAGTTTAGCTACTTATCTGCAGCACTTCCAGAGGATTCTCTGTCCTGATGGAAATGGTTGTGGTACCCTTATGTGGATACATCTTGTCTATTTGGTCAGCAGTTTGAGTGAGAGCTTTGAGGTCACCAGTGCAAAATGTATTTTCTGTGCATCCTCAGGAAACCATATCAGCCATATATTGCATGAAATATAGCCATTAATTTCATAACCTGCCATTGTGCAAAGATAAAGTAATGGAGATAGTTTGTGGTCACAAATTCTTCATTGTGAAGCAATTTTTGGAGTCTTTTGACTTCTGACTGCAACAAGTGCGTTACAACCTCATACTTCACAGAGATATATCTCTCAGTATTTGGTTGTGAAACTAGGATGTCTTTCACTTCCATAGCCATTGTTCATTAAGTGCAGTCACCATATAACTATTTAATTTTGTCCAGTATATTAATATATCGGATCTTTTCAGATTGATTGATAAGACACATAAGAAACAATTCCATATTTTTTCTTCAACCTAAAAATGGTATAATATCAGGCCCACTATACATCATGTGTGTCAACTTCCGTGCTTTGTTGTACAGTCGAAAATCATTCTTCTAGTCAGGTTATGCCACAAATTTCTTTTCTTCTGAATTCTATTAAGTACCTCTTCATTAGTTACACGATATACCCATCTAATCTTCAGCATTCTTCTGTAGCACCACATTTCAGAATCTTCCGTTCTCTTCTTGTGTAAACTGTTTATAGTCCATGTTTCACTTCCATACATAGCTACACTCCATTCAAATACTTTCAGAAAAGACTTTCTGATGCTTAAATCTGCACTACTGTTAACAAATTTCGCTTCTTTAGTAATGCTTTTCTTGCCATTGTCAGTCTACATTTTATATCCTCTCTATTTAAACCATAATCAGTTATTTTGCTGCCCAAATAGCAAAACTCATCTAGTACTTTAAGTGTCTCATTACCTAATCTGATTCCCTCAACATCACCTGATATAATTCAACTACATTCAATTATCTTCATTTTGCTGTTGTTGATGTTCATCTCATATGTATATGCAATGTATTGCACATAAATAGAGAACGAGATCCACTACTTTTCGGTAATACTATTGATGATAATTTGCTGAAAGCACTAACAACCGTGAAGTATCTATAAATAATGATCTGGAGTTATCTAAGTGCAATCACCACATAAAACTAATCACAGGAAAATCATATGCTAGGTGGAGATTCATTGGAGGAATCGTAAGGGGATGTAATTAATCCATAAAAGAAGTGGCTTACAAGACACTTGCAACACCAATTCTTGAGTATTGCTCCTCAGTCTGGAATCTTTACCAGGTTTCTTTAATAGAAGATGTAGAGGAGATGCAGTGAAGAGTGGTACATTTCATATTGGTACTGTTTCATAAGGAGGGGAGCATTACAGAGGTTCTCGACAAACCCCAATGGCAAATGCTGTAATAGAAGCTTTGTGCATCATGTAGAAGTTTACGGCTGAAGTTCTGAGAGTGGTTATCCTGGGAAGAGTCAGGCTACATGTTACTTCCTCTTACATATGTCTTGTGAAATGTCTACAAGAAAATCAGAGAATTCAAAGAAATTAGAGCTCATATGGCAGTTTATTAACAGTTATTCTTCCGGTCCAGACCAACGTTTATAAATATTAGTGGATACAGTAATGTGATGGAAAATATACGATTGGTGTGTGGAAAGGCAACTGTTCACCACATACAGATGACGTTGAGCACTCCTAGCTTTTGGAACAATAGCTACCTACTTTGTTTGTATTAAAATCATTTATATTTGCTGCAGGGCTGTGTGCATCCTCGAGGGGACTAAATCTATCAGATTTATACATATTGTGAAATTTTTATCTGCTCAGACCCGCTGAGTATTCCTCATTTAATATAGAAAGTGTACCCATAGTTAAGTCCTCTGTCTGCATTGCACGAGGCCGTATGAGTATTCAGTAAAGTGAATGTGTGTGTGTGTGTGTGTGTGTGTGTGTGTGTGTGTGTGTGTGTGTGTGTGTGTGTGTGAGAGAGAGAGAGAGAGAGAGAGAGAGAGAGAGAGAGCGGGGGGGGGGGGGGGGATGGAGAGGAGAAGTGAAATGAAATTTCATATTTGTTTTGTTCTGTTTCAGATTGGAGATCAAATAATAGAAATCAATGGAATCAACACAAAGAATATGACACATGCTGAGGCTATAGAAATTATTCGAAATGGAGGACCTTCAGTGAGACTGCTGGTGAGGCGTGGTGGCAAGGTGCCACCGCCACCACCTGTTGGAGGTAAATTGCTATCCTATTAAAACATTGACCTGAAACACTTGGGACAGATACACCTGGGCTGCTGATTTTATCATATTTTTTGAAAATGATAGCTTTGTGACAGTGAATTCAGTAAATTTGTATGTGATATCCTGTGAAAGATGCAAATATTGTCTACTTGTTCATCAGGGTATTGTAATAATAAGTTAAAATAGCAGGCATACAAAGATATGTTTTACCAAGTCATGTTTTAATTCGAAAGGAAGTCTTGTGCAATTTATTTTTGTACATAATTTGCTTTAGTGTGGTATGTACTGAAACAATCAAGCATACAAAAACAGCTTCACAATTTAGACACTGCCAAGATGTGTATTTTTTAATACTTTTCCTTTCAGACTCTTACATATGAGGATAATCCCAAAAGTAAGGTCTCCTATTTTATTATAAGTACAGAACTCTGTGTGGCAGTTGGTCGCACTGTTGTGAAGAGTGCTTCACGCGATGTTTGTAAACATGCACACACTGCGCTGAGGTGCTCAGTCTTGGCTTGGCAGCCATTGAGAATGGAGCTCCTGTTGGATGTTACTGCCAAGTGCGAATTGCGTGCAGTTATTCGGTTCTTTAACGCAAAGGGCACTGCGCCGATTGAAATCCATTGCCAATTGACGGAAGTGTATTGTGAGTCATGCATGGATGTCAAAAATGTTTGTAAGTGGTGCAGAGAGTTTGCAGCTGGTTGGACCGAAATTCACAATGAACAAAGGAGTGGGAGACTGTCATGTTGAGCAAAGCATGTGTGAAGATCAGCGGATCACCCTGGATGATCTCTGCATGTTGGTTCCTGAGGTTTCCCGAACCACTGCTCACAGAATTTTAACGGAAACATTGAACTACCGGAAGGTGTGCGCAAGATGGTTGCCACGCATGTGGACTGAGGACCACATGCAGCAATGAGTTGATGCTTCCCGCGCATTTCTTCACCACCTTTCAGCAGAACAGGACAACTTTCTGGACTCAATTGTCACAGGTGTCGAAACCTGGGCATACCACTTTACACCTGAGACCATTCAACAATCACGCCAGTGGCGGCATCCTTATTTGCCAAAGCCACGGTAATTCAAACAAACACAGTCTGCCAGTAAAGTCATGACAGCTGTTTTTTGGGATCAGAAAGGGGTACTGTTGGTCGACTTTATGCCCACTGGGACCACAATTTACGCTGACAGGTACTATGAGACTCTGAAAAACTCAAACGGGCAATTCAGAACTGGAGAAGAGGAATGTTGAGCAAGGACGTACACATTCTCCATGAAAATGCTCGCCCACACATTGCTCGGCACACCGTTGCTCTCCTGCAACAGTTTCAGTGGAACATAATCACCCACCCGCCCTATAGTCCTGACTTGGCATACAGTAACTATCACCTGTTCCCTAGGTTAAAAGAACATTTGGTTGGAAAGCGATTCAGCTCCGACGGCGAGGTGAAAAAAGAGGTTCATAACTTTCTGAACAGCCTGGCGGTGAGCTGGTATGACATAGGCACACAAAAACTGACACATCGTCTACAAAAATGCATCAACGAAAATGGTGATTATGTCAAAAAATAGTTAAATGCTCAAGCTGTAAACTGATGTAAACCATTGTAGAAATAAACAGGTCTATGTACTTATAAAAAAAAATGGGAGGCCTTACTTCTGGGATTACCCTCATACATCAGCACACACTTTTTGGATGTATGACAAGTGCAATTTTTTCTCAGTAGGTAGTATCTTTCCATCAAAATTGCTGGTACTAAGTCTGTTAACAAGCCATGACATGGAGGAGAAATAATTTATTGATGTTCATACCTTTGTGTTACAAAAGAGTTCCCGTATTCTATAAGAAACCACATAGGGGGCATACTTGATTCTTCCATCAATATGTTTCCTTATGAGGTACAAATAGTAATAGGCATCACAAACATGGAAAGTAAAATTTGTTCCACTATTTGAATTGCTTTCTGTTGCAAGCAATCATTTGATCTCAAGTTATACACTTCTAGTTTTTGATTATTATAATCCAAAATACATATTTTGAGAGCATGTAGACCAGATATTCCCTTCTCTCAAAAATCATCTTTTCTTTTCTCATTCTCAGTTTGACAAATGTACGTTAAGGAAGATATTTTCTGTTAGCCATGCAAACACCTATTGTTGGTATTTTGCACTCCAATAAGTAGTCAAATACAAAATGTGATGCACGATGGTGATGCATGTATACCATGCAACATCTTTCAGAATAATTTTCTAGAAATCTGTTCAAAAATTTCGTAACATGTGGTTTTTGGGGCTATTGTCATGTACAAATTTTCTTCCTGGGTATATGCCAAATCACAGCATTACAAACAATAAACAGCTTTATTCCATACCGAATTGGGCTCGCTTTTCATATACATGCAAAAATGTGTGCATCTTTCGAAATCTTACATACCATCAGAAACCTTCAAATTCTCTGTAGAATAAGTTAAAAATAACACAGAAAATTAAAATGGTAAAAATGGGTGTATTTTGATTAAAATAAATTTGTGATAGGTATTTCAAATAGAGGAGTAGTAGGGGCCAGATGTCATCCAGCCACAGATATTTCCGAGGCTTCACATGTTTACTGTGTAGCCTGCTTTGTGGGTACCTTAAGAGTTGTCACTCACGAGATTAAACGACATGTAGTGAGGAGAGTACCCAGCAATGCGAACTGGTTTATTGTTTTTGACGATTGGCTTCTTTGCTCTTAAGGCTTGTTGTAGGTGGTGACTGCTGTAAGGAACATGGCCTCTAGATGCTGCGATTTGGCTGCTAGACTTCCATGTTATGAAATTTTGTGTTCTCTGTGGGTTAGTGTGCTTAGGACATCTTGTTGTGAATGGGTATGACAGCAGGAGGCATGCAGTAAGAAGCCGAAAACACAGCCTGCTGAGGATGAAGAGAAACCAGTTCTGACGGCAATCGTCCCATATGTCTGGAACGTATCAGCAAAATTCGGAAGGATACTCCGGGAAAGTAATGTCAAGTTCTTGTGCCGCCCACTACTCAAGATGAAAGCACTGTTGGGAACAGTCGAGGATGACCTAGGACTTCAGATATAAGGAGTCTGCCACATCCCTTCCAGTGCAGGAAAATTTATGTAGGCCCAAGTATCCAGACAGGACACGAGAGATGTACTTGAGCTTTAACACTGCATAGACAACAAACAACTGACAAAGTCTTCTGTAGTAGACACTGCATCTTCTATGGACTTGCCATGAATTACAATGGCACCAAGTTGGTACAGCAACTGAAAACCTTCAGGAAGTGTATTCTCGATGAGACTGTAGAGATCCAACTACATGACAAACTAATAAGTAAAGTAATGGCTTTTAAGTAAGCAAAGCCAGGGACTGAGGCTTGAACATGATCAAAGCACAGTGGCAAGCTATGTGGAAATCTGCTCCCTTCACGGTAACTGAAAAAGACAAGAATGTGTTTTGTCATGCCAACAGAGGCCAGTGTCTGGTGCTGGCCGTGAGGCAACTAGAAACCTGGGTCGAGTCCTGACGTCGCACCTCCTGCACCACCACACACAGTCTGCCACGTTCATGTGCAGAGGCTGCCGGCGAGAGGAGGTGGGGGACTGGTTATAGAGGTGGCACCAACAGAAAACAATCAAGACATCATTAATGCCTGAAGATGGCAAGTAGTCGGCTTGACAAAATATTGCAACTTCTGGATGACACCACCCAGCTGAATACCTGGGAAGTATTCAAAACATTGAGAACTTTCTTCTGGCTTTCCAGAAGTTAGAATGAAGTCTGCTGTTCTCAATTTTAAGGTGTCCGTGAGGTTTATGGGCCTCATTTTCAATCTTGAACATATGTGTTTGCCACATCTGAAAGACATAAAAGACATTTACTCAAAAGTATTCAGCATTTTAAAATTTGTCATCTGTGAATGATGATGAGCTGACTTCCAGCTGTAGTGTGCCTTTGTACCTGAGCACCTTCATTATAAATTGGCAGTGCACAAATCTAATAGACTGTCATATGTGAAGGTACTGGATGCATTCCAGCACGAGGTAACAAGGCTGACCATGACAGCTTTTAGGACTGGTACTATTTGTAAGCTTTGTACTGAGACAAGTTATCCACCATATTACATTAAACATTAGCTGGTCATGGTGTGACAAGCATGCAAAATGTATACTGTACCTCAGACACCAGAATACAATACTGCTGCCTGCATTCAAATGGAATGAATTCTCAACAACAGTCTGTTAGCAACAAGACCTTTTCATCCATTCATTCCAGGCAAAGAATGTCCATTATTAATGTAATTAACTAATTTAGTGAATAGTACACTTCTTAAATAAGTGTTTTATAAGTCATTTAGATCTGCATGTGTAACTTTGTATGTGCCAAGAGATCGAAAAAAAGTTAACTGCCTTTGACATTGTCTTCAGAATTCTTCTCTTAATGCATATACAGTTCTCAGTTCAAAGGTATATGCAGTTCTGAAGCCAGTGGAACAGATGAGGTGTAACTGAGAAGTTTCTTTTCTGCTATTCACAAAGCCCTTCAGGAAGTATACTTAGTAGTTAAAATGGTTTGAAACATACAGGAATTCTTTGTTTTGCACAAATGAAGGGGAAAGAGGTATCATGCTGCTGGATTAAGGGTATGTTGGAATTCAGGTAAAGAAGCAAATTGTTACAGCAGTTAAGAAGGCCTACTTAGGTTACAGATCCAAACAATTTGATATTCTCCTGCATAATGACGTGTCACTGTTTAGTAAGATAATGCCTCTGTGGAATTGAGGAAGGTTACTCAAACTGTTTTATGTATTTTAACCTTGTCTGTCACATTTCAATATCGTTATTAAAGACCCAGCTGTCCGACTCTGCCGAAAAATCCATTGTGATAAAATATTGATAACTGTTATTCTTAATTTAAATTTCTTTATTGATCAGAGCATCTCTTGTTGAGTAATCATCTCTCACTTCTGTAAAATGATATGCTACTTTTTACACTGTCTAATGTCACAGCATCAAAAACACCAAACATTATTATTTTCAGCAGTGAAATGGAAAGTATTAAGAGGTTTTGAACATTGAGTTTAATTCTGTGCAACATTTTAGATAAGTTATACAATGTCAAGAGGTGGCTCACAAGACATTAACTGACGTGCAACATTCCACTTTCTTGCAACATTTTATCTATTGAATATACAGGGGAAAGCAGATACTCATTACCTAATATCTAAAGTTCAGATTTCCATAACACTGTCACATAGTACATGTGAATACTGCCAAGTCAGCAGTGTGTTTCACATGTCCATGGAAATGGGGCAGTGAGATTTATTCTACTGCTCATACACATGTGGAGTACTATCAAAGAGGACTAATTGTTAAAGGGCATCTTCTATACACCAGAGCTTCAGTTAAAATGTTTACTAGCTAAACTGGCATTCAGGCATATAACCCATTGTCAGCAGCAACTGATACAAATGATAACAAACAGTTGTTTGTACACCGGTCTCTACAATGTAACAGTTGTACACATAACAGCTGAAACATAAGTCTATGTACATTATGAAACCATATATCAGTGATATTCATGTCAATTGTAAATTATTTGTGTAGTTCAGTTCAATGTTCACCTAGAAAGCAAACAACAACGTAGATACCTAGAATCCATTTACAACCATATCTGTGTTTTATGATAGAATATGAAATCTATACTACCTCACAGTGCACAAGTTGTGTGTGTTGCAGCTGTCAAATCTTAAATGGTACCATTTCTTGGTCACGTTGGACACAATTGTCATTTAACATATATATATGGAGCCAACAGAAGGGCCAAAGAGCCTGTACTACAAAAAATGCACCGTGAATAAATTATCCAACTGGGATGGGAATCGGTAGATTTGATGCTCATGTACAGACAAACAAATGATTACAATCTCAGACAAATATGATGAGTTATTCAAGAGATGGTTCAAATTGCTCTGAGCACTATGGGACTTAACATCTGAGGTCATCAGTCACCTAGACTTAGAACTACTTAAACCTAACTAACCTAAAGACATCACACACATCCATGCCCGAGGCAGGATTCAGACCTGCGACCGTAGCAGCAGTGTGGTTCCGGACTGAAATGCCTAGAACCGCTCGGCCACAACGGCTGGCTTATTCAAGAGAAAGAGCTTCACAAATTGAGCAATTCAGTGATATCTTGCTCCACCTCTGACCTTTATACAAGCACTTATTCAGCTTGGCACTGGTTGATAGTCATTAGATGTCCTCCTGAGGGATATCATGCCAAATTCTTTCCATTTCGCGCATTTGATCATCAAAATTGCAAGCTGGTTTTGAGGGCCTTTCCCATAAACGTTCCAGATATTCTCAATTGGGGAAAGATCTGGCAGCCTTGCTGGCCACAAGAAGGTTTGGCAAGCATTGAAGACAAGCTGTAGCAACTTGTGACATGTAGGGGCATTATTTTGCTGAAATGTAAGCCCCAGATGGCTTGTCATCAAAGGCAACAAAATGGGATGAAGAATACTGTCGACATACCACTGTGCTGTAAGGATGGCGTGAATGACAAAAGGGCTGCTGCTGTGAAATGAAATGGTACTCCAGAACATCACTTCTGGTTAGTTGGGCTGTATGGTGAGCTTCCGAATCCCACCACTGTCCAGTATGTCTCCAGACACATCTTCACCCTGGAATCTTATTGACCAGAGTAGAATTCTGTTCAGTGGTGAGTCCCTCTGTGAACTGAGCCTGACTGCAGATGGTGAGAGTTTCTACTGCTCGTCTTCAGGCTTGCCGAATCTTACCTCGGCCAGGAAGGCCACCCAATATCTCCCCAGTCGAGAATGTTTGGTACATTGTGGGCAGGGCTTTCCAATCAGATTGAGATTTTGATGATTGCTCTTGAATAAATCATCAATTTTTTCTGGAAATGTAATCATTTGTTCATCTGTACATAATGCATCACATCTACGGATTTCCATGCCATTTGGATAATTCATCCGTGGTGCACGTCATTATGTCTTAGAGTGCATTTTGCATTTTTATACTTACTGTCCAAACATGGTAATTTTACATGTATGAATGCGTGTCACAGTGCATATTTATATGATCTCAGAAGTAACAAGAGATGTGTAATACAGACTCTTTGGCCAATCTGTCAGTTCCGAATTTACATTTTATAACAGTTGTGTCCAGTGAGGCCAAGAAATGTCATTGTTTAATATTGGACAGCTGTAACGTAAGTGACAATTGTATACAGTGAGGTAGGACAGATTTCATACCTTATTATATTAACACAGACATGGTTATAATTGGATTCTAGGTATCCACGTGGTGTTTTGCTTTCTAGAAGAACATAGAGCTGTACATACAAATAATTTATAATTGACACAAATCTCATTAGTATAGAGATGCATAAAATTGTATACAGTGAGGTAGGACAGATTTCATACCTTATTATATTAACACAGACATGGTTATAATTGGATTCTAGGTATTCTAGGTATCCACCTGGTGTTTTGCTTTCTAGATTAACATAGAGCTGTACATACAAATAATTTATAATTGACACAAATCTCATTAGTATAGAGATGCATAATCTAAGTAGACTTACATTTCTACTGTTAGGAATACAACTGTTATGTTGTAGAGATTGACGTCATGCAGTTATTTGTTGTCCTTTGCATATGTGCCACTGATGATGGGCTGTACACCCAAATACCAGTTTAGACACTAAGCATTTTATGTGCAGCCCATGGTGTTTCAAAGTTGTCAGTTAACAAATAGTATTTGGAAACTGCAGAGCACCAGTTTCTCAAGATCTCTAGAAAGGTTTACAGTTCCAGATTATCATTCCTGAAATAACTTATGTCTATACATATTTGCTAAAATTTTAGTGTGTCTGTATGAAGTTTTGCTTTTGGAATTGTATATCAGTAACAAACATGAACCAATACCCATGTCATTATTGCCATACAGTGCAATTAAATGTTTGGTTGCCTTTTCTTCTAGCTGTCCTCCTTTGTGTTGAGAATAAATTTTATAATGTGATACCAAGCTGTTTCTCATATCCCATAAATTTTGTGGCTGTCATTATGCACTTTCTAATGGCCTCTTCATTTTGCACATAGACTTGAATTTTTCTGTCAAGAAACAGTTGAATGTGCATTCTGTATTTGATGCGATTCAGTTTCATACAAATTCATACTGATTTTGTGTGTTTGTTGTGAAAACAGCAGTTTATTTGAAGGGAACCTCACATTTCTAGAATTTCTGGATGTTTTCCCAGCAATGTTTCTGTGAACAATCAAATAAGTTGTGTCAGATCTAAAACTCTCATTGTTTACTTTAACAAAATGTAATTTATACTTCGATTTACTGTGTGGATGTGCTCATGTAATCATTTTCATCAGGTCCAGTATAGTATTGCCTATGCCTTTCAGTTGAAAGCTTTTTATATAGATTTTTTGACTTTTTCATCAGGTGCTACTGATATTGTTTACATCATAGTGTGAGAGAAACAGCTCACATGAGCTTGAATATCCTCCACTTTAAGGAGAAAGGTATCTTTATGTACAGATGGCTTATGTAAATCAACAATATCATTAATTTAATGAGGTGTGGCCAAAAATCTGTGCACATTGTAGAAACTAAGTAGTATATTTGATCTTAACAGTTTTCCTGTACATTGAGATAATTTAATCAGATACCAGATGGGTTATTTCTGGTAATATACACATGTAATTTTCATGTATAAACTAGAGCTGCATTTTAATTTCACATTGTGAAGTCATTTTACCTGTCTGAAAGCTGCAAAATATTTGTGGTCTTAGGACTCAAATTTGCCCTTTTATGTGTTGTGCAGAGCCTTCAGGTGGTCTGGGTAGTGGAGCTGCTGCGTCACCCCCATCTGGATGCCCACCCACCCATGGGCAGCCTGCCGGTCTGAGGCCAAGTAGTGTACTGGCGCAGCAACAACAACCAGCACAACCAGCATCTCAGCCACCTTCTCAGCAGCAGCAACAGCAACAGCAGCCACAACAACAGCAAAATGGGGGCCGCAATGGGGACCCAGTTTACTGGGACCACCGTTACAACCAGAGCTGACAGTAATTCGATCATGTCACTGCCAGCTGCTTTGCTTTGGTGCCTAATTCAGTTCATTTATGTTTCTCTTTGTCCTTGAAAGAGGGATCACCTACAGATGTGAATGTTTTCCTTAGCTGTGGATGCTTTTTTTTTTTGTCCACGTTGATCTCATGTATGCTAAGATGGGACACATTTTTATGCTGTCGAATCTCACATGTGACTGTGGAGAGAAGAAGATTCCTCTTAAAATAAACAGGAGCATACTCTGCCCGTAAAATGTTCGCAGACAGGATCTGCTGTTTGCCTTTGTAGCTGTAGTTTGTATAAACATGCTGCTGCTGCTTTCGGTGCTTTGCTACTCTCTCTCTCTCTGGCAGCGTCAAAAGAAACAGACTGTACTGTTTGTGCTGATATCACCAAGAGAGAAGCTGTAAAAAGGTTGTAAGACTACTACAGAAATGAGCAGAGCAGCCTGTGAAATATCAAATAATCTGCAGAGGATGTGTGTTAAAGGATGTACCTGAAGTTCAAAAGGAATTTCAGTTCTTTTTGTTTAGAGATCTGTGCCTTAGCTGTACACTCTAATTATACCGTAATAAAGAATAAGAAGTCCTGTAAGGCAAAGAACCAGGCTTTTCAAAGAGCACTTACAATAAATTTAAGTATATTTGTTCTGTGAACTTTGTTACAATTTTACTCAAGTTGTTGTTTGTAAGAAAAATGCTTTCTGTAGATTTTGTTTTTTTTTATTTTTTATTCAGAGTGTTTAAAAATTTAGTAGAGAATTCTGTGTATGTCAATTTCATTTCTCTGTGACTGTTATCTGTAAATATGTGTACATATTAAAACTGCTACTGTTAATGTATATCCAACATTCAAAATTTTAATTTAATATCTTTGTTGTACAATCATGTATAGAGTTACTAGCTGCAGTACAATGGGCAGAAAAGTTGCCTGCCTGCTTTTTGTACACAGAATGGTTGATGGGTGCCAGTGAAAGTTGTGTGGTTTTTATTATTATGAATTTATACTGAATGATGCTGAAAATATTGTGTGATTTGTGTCTGTTGTAATCCATTAAATGTAAGTTGTACTTAGTTAATGTTCAGGTTACTTCTTATACAGTGAAATCTTTGCATTATGTTCTTCAGATTTTTTGTTTGGTGCATAGTGACATTGTTATTATTGAGTTTTATAGCATTTTAAATGATGGTAAATGCGAGTAATTAGTTTGCTGACTGCCATAACTGAGAGAATATTCTAGTCTTTTATCATTCACATTTGTTAAAGCAATTCATTGTATTTTTAGTTTTTTGCTGTGGGAAGACATACTGTTGAAATGTCATTACAAAAAATCTTAGTTTTTCCTTCATGTATCCTTAGTTATTTAAAAAAATATTGTATTTTTTGACACAGATCAGTCAAAGTCTGCGCAGGACTTTGAGATTGTCATTCATGGACCATGATATTTAATGACACTTGCACACAGTGGCCCTTGACAGTTCCAAAAAATTTTTGAATTCAGCACTATGAGAAAATATTATTACAGTTGTTTTTAGAGTATTTTCCCTCCTCTTTCATATAAATATTTTCCAAAGATTTGCTGTTAGTATCTACATTTCCTTTCCAGTTTGTGAAAATAATTTTATTTGATTGCAGTTAAAAACCTCTAGACTGCTTCATCTGATTCTGCAAAATCCAAATAATGTAGGTGCTAACTGCTGTATACTGAATTTTCTAAATTAAACATTGTGGGATAGTACTTTATTTGCATTTTATAGACTCTGTTGTAATCAAGTGGGTCATGTGAAAGACTGAGAGAACATTGCATTTCTATGTTATTTTCCAATCTTAGATCTTTAATCATTGTGGGGAACCATTTGGAGAATCATTTTATGTTCAGGCATCACATTAGTGGTAACATCAAATTATGTTTGTGACACACAGTTTTCAATGATGGATTAAAATGGTATTTTGTGTAGACGTGTTACAATTTTTTAAATGCAGAAAAACATTGCAATAATCATTCCCATGACTTGGAACAAATAACTGCATATTTGCGTTATGCTCTTGCATTCTACATCTATAAGTACATTTTATGAAAGTTTGAGGAGTGGATCTGTCTGTATGATTTGGAGCAGAAACACTGAAGTGAATGGGAAGCTTGAGGTGTTACCCCTGCACCCTCCCACTACTATTCATTTTGTAGGCGAGCACATGTGCTACCACAGCTACTGTAACAATCATTGTATTGTAGCCTTTACTGATGATAAAGATAATTTGAGCTCCAGATTGTTTGTTAAATTCACAGGTGGAGTGAATATTGCATAACTGAGTATGATGTTATGGCTATGTTTGCCGGACTCACTTTGAGGCTGTTAATCAAGCATCAGGTATTAATAAATAAAACATGAAGTGTACTTTTTGTTTCTACTTGTACTGTGTCTGTGAATATTTATACGCTTTAAATGTTATAAGGAAAGTTATGGCAGAATATAAATAATTTAGGACTAAAGGAAACCTCTTGAAGAATAGCAGAAATGTTGATTCATTGACAGGCACACACAAAAGAGAAAGAAAACATGCTAGCTTTTGGAATAAAATATGGGGATTTGTTCTGAAAGCTAGTGAGTTTTTTTTTCCTCCCCATCCTCCTCCTCTGCGTGTGCCTGTTGACAACTCAGCGTTCTGCTATTTGGTGAAGTGTCTCTTTTAATCCTAAAATATTTCTGTGCTTTAACATTCATTGGAGATACTTGCATAAAGAATTATTTCATAACTTTTTTTGCACTGCATAAGAGTTTGTCTCTTTATGAAAGTTCTGATTATGAAAATGAATGTTTCACCTATCATATTTAAAACACCATATTTTGCTCCTTGAGCAAAATTCAAAACATTGTTTACTTCTTTAAAGCCCATCTTCTATAAGAGTTAAAGTCCGTGGGGCATTAATTTCAAAGTACTTGACTTCCAGATGAGGAGGCTTTTATAAATATATTTGGGTGAATTGTGTGTAACATGGCACATGATTTTTTTCCCTAAAGGCTTTTAGTATTTCTATATACGGTTCTCATGAAATTTGAAAATCCTGCTATTCGATACACTAAGTTTTGACAGAATATACAAAACAAAACACCAAGTTTCTTGCACGAGTGCTTTATTTCAGAAAAGATGCTGTGACATTGCAGTACTGATGTTGCCTATGAAAATTTGAAAGTATAATTTATATTTGTTTTGTATCATATGTCTGGTACAATGCAGTTCTGAAATGTACTGATTTGATGATGTACTTGACATTGTTAGAGATTGTGTTGGTGTTGAGCTGTGAAGCTAAGTGTGTTTAAAAATGTCTTTTTCAGTCATTGAAATAAAATGAAAGAATTCATTAATTCTTGAGTAAGTTGAAGTGCCTTTAAAATTGTTAGAGATCCTCCAGTATTAAATGGAGAGCTATATTTTTAAAAAAAAATGTGAATTGTAGACATCCTTGAGTAAATGTGCCTTCTCTATTCAATAATATGGCATATGTAGTAGTTCCCTTTGGATTCCATATTATTACTCTTGAAAGTTTTCTTTTTTGCCAGATACATTTTAATGTCAGAAAAAGAAAGAAAAGGAAAAAAGTAAATTTTGCAGTCAGTTATGGTAATACATTATTATAAAAAAAATCTCCAATGAAGCTTATCTTTCCCTTCTAATTCTTGAAATTTTCACATAGTGAATGAAATCGAAAAAGTATATGTTTGGTTATCCCCGTCTGTAATACTATTTCAATGTAAGCTCCTGTAACATTGCGAGATAGGTATACTGTTAATTATGCTGTTAGAATTTTGTCCTTTCGTGATATTACAAGAATGACTGGACATTTTCAGGAAAATGCTGATGTGTTCTGTTGTGTGGTGTCATGGAGACTTCACATTGGCATTTCTTTCTTTAAACAACAGCCACACTCAGCTGTGCATCATGAAACTTAATGATTATCATCAAATTGTTTGTGTGTATCTTAATCATTTCATTTAGACAACAAATGAGAATTGCAGTTAAAAGTGTATATTACCATTCTACCATTTTTTAAATACAGTGAAGTACTGATTCACCTTACAATTTGTTTAGACAGTATCCTGCTATTGCCTGCAAAATGTAGGGACTATACAACGAGAAACACTAAAAAAATTGAATAAGCAGATTGGATAGTATAGGTATAGTAAACGAAGTATAACCTCACACACTATCATAAAGGAGTCATCTTAGTTGTGAAGACACATTAATTTCATCTTGTTACATGAGTAAAGACAATAAGTAAGTGCCACTGAATATTGTGTGTGTTAATGATAACTGTTTGTAGTGAGCCATTATTTTGTTTAAATTTGCTCCATTTATGTATTCTTTCAGGCAAAATAAAGTTTATTTCAGCATATAATCAGGAGTTATTGTAAGATTTTCAGATAATTATTTTATATTTTAGTAATTATCAGTTTGGCAAATGTCTTCAGTCATGCACTTACACAAAAACCAGATGACAAGAGAGAGTAAACATTGCAGAGAGAGAGAGAGAGAGAGAGAGAGAGAGAGAGAGAGAGAGAGAGAGAGAGAGAGAGTGTGTGTGTGTGTGTGTGTGTGTGTGTGTGTGTGTGTGTGACAACTATGAAAGACACACCAATGTTTTAATTTAGTCTGTTAAAAAGAAACTATCCAATATGTGACTTTAGGTTGCACAGAGAAAAAGCTCTACTGGTGTTTGTATATACAGGGTGAAAAGTATTTAAACTGACAAACTCTGGGAGGTTGTAGGTGACATCAAAATAAATATTTTTCCCTAATGTCATTTTTTCCTATGAGGATTATTTAAACCAGTGGAGGCCGTATTACGGTCTTCATTGTTAGAGGGCATATTACGCTCTTCAATTGTAGGCAACTGCTGTCCACCAGCGTAGAGGTGCATTGTCTCTGTTTATTAATGGAACGATACATCTGGAGTGAGTACACTGATATGGTTGGTGCGTACTACATAGCACACCACAACGGACGAGCTGCACAGCGGGTTTATTAACAACAATATCCTAATCGCCGTATCCCACATGATACGACCTTTGCTGCTGTGTACCAACGTCTGCGTGAGACCGGGTCATGTAGCAGATTATCTGGACAGGGACACCGTCGCATGGTAAGAACGCTGCAATTTGAGGAAGCTGTCTTGCAGCATGTGGAGCGGGATCCTTAAATCAGCACTCGTGCAATTGCACGTAACATGGGGATGAATCAGACAAATGTAAGAACAGTCCTTTGAGAGGAATTGTTATGTCCATTTCACTTAGAGTGTGTCCACGACCTGGAACCAGTTGATTATCCATCCAGAGCACAGTTTTCGCAGTGGTACCTGGAACAGTGTGGAATGCATCCTACATTTCCATCCTCTGTGTTGTTTATCGATGAAGCAACGTTCGGGTGTGATGGAGTTTTCAATAAGCACAATTCGCATGTTTGGAGTGAGGATAACCCATGCCACAGTTACTAGCGCTCAAGTGCAGTTCTTCATTAATGTGTGGGTCGGTGTTAGTGGGGACTGTTTAATTGGGCCATATCTGCTACCTAGGCCATTAAATGGCAGGCACTATTACAATTTTCTTGCCACAGCATTGCCAGAATTGCTGGAAGATGTCCTGCTCCCTACAAGACAACGCATGTGGTTCCAACACGACAGGACGCTGGCACATTTCAGTCGTCGTGTGCGTCGATTCCTGGACTGACAGTTCCCAGAAACATGGACTGGCAGAGGTTGTCCTGTACCATGGCTTGCTCGATCCCCAGAGGTGTCTCCTCTCGACTTTTTTATGTGGGGAGAGATGCGCAACCTTATTTCAGCAACTCCTGTTGCATCAGAAGAGGATCTGGTTGCCCGGATAGTAGCAGCAGCAGGAGCAATTCAGGATACTCCTGGGGTTTTCGCCCGTGTCAGACAGAACATGATCCGACGGTGTAACCTTTGTTTACGTGTCAATGGAGGCATTTTTGAAAATTGAAATTGGGTTGTGTTAATGTGTTGCCTATTGCTCATAAAAAATGGAAAAGTGTTTGTTGGTTTAATTAATTTGCTGCCAGAGAAATCTTCCTCTACCGGTTTAAATACTCCTCATAGGAAAAAATAACATTAGGGAAAAATATTTATTTTGATGTACCCTACAGCCTCCCAGAGTTTGTCAGTTTAAATACTTTTCATCCTGTATTAATGATGTGTGCCATATACATTATAGAACATTGCTAATGTATTCACTGTAGCGTGTGAACCATAATGGCAGGTCAGGGTGGCATCTTTCACAGTCTAGAAGAAAAAGTAGTTTACTACTACACATTCTTTTACAAATGTGTCTGGTAACTAGACTGTAACATTAATAACTAATTGTTTTCTCCATTACATACACTACCAGAAAAGAAATAAGTACATCATTGTAGAGGTTTCCAATTCACTCAAGATTTATTGTTGCAACAGTGCAGATGGAGTATGTGAAATGATTACATATACAGATCAATAGCACAAGCAGTCTGGTACCGGGTGTCGACCGATTCTGAAAAACCCATATTAGTTTAGCATGTGTTGTAGCCTTCATGGGCAGCAATTCAAGTGCTGCCTCTGGTGTCCAGTCAACTATACAGATGGGGATACATTATGCCACACCTGCTCGACCTGATCACGTAGTTCTGTAAGAGTTGTCGGTTGACAAGTTGCACGAGTGATTTCTCGTCCCGTCACGTCCGCAGCTCGTGGTTGCATTCTCGCTTCCTGAGCACGGGCTCCTGGGTTCAATTTCTGGTGGGGTTGGGGATTTTCACCTGCCTTGAGATGACTGGGTATTGTCCTCATCATTTCATCATCATTCATGAAAGATTGGACTGAGCAAAGGTTGGGAATTTGTACGGGCACTGATAACCGCGCAGTTGAGCACCCCACAAACCAAACATCTTCATCATCGTCCTATCATATCCCACACATGCTCAATTAGAGACAAGTCTGCAGATTGCGCTGCCCAGGGAAGTTGCTGCACATCTTGCAGAACATGTTGAGTTTCATGGGCAGTGTGTCGGTGAGCAATATCGTGTTGAAACAACACATCCCCTTCCTGTTGCAAGAATCACAAAAGAACAGGTGTAACAACATACTGCACGTACTGAGTGCTGGTTAGTATCCCCTCACCCTCCCTCCACCCCCAGAAACACACAAAGGTGAATGAGAGTGGTTACCTGAGGTGTGGCCAGTGTGTCTTGGCCGAATGCACTCTACGAGACAGTGCTCACCAGGTATATGTCGTTTCATCACTGAAAACTGCAGTGCACCATTCCATCTTCCAGGTGAGCCTCTTTCGGCACTGTGCATTTTGATGCTGTGGCGTGACTGGAAGAGGGGCTAGAGATGTGCATGCCTTTAGTCCCATGGCTAATAACCAGCTTGCAACAGTTTGTGTTGATGTGTCTGGGCTTACAAGCCTTCTTATCTGTGCTGTGTTAGCTGTACAATCCGCTACTGCTGCCCTTACAATATGCCAATCTGGGCGGGCATCTGTGATGTATCGACAGCCAGAAGTTCGTCGGCAGGTGTGAGAATGTTCACGTGACCACAAGTGCATCTCCATAGCATGTTTGTGTGCTTGCTTCACACGTTTGCGCCACACTGAGCCTTCTGGTTATGAGCATTCCCTATCAATGGGTAGACACGGATGACACTCTGGTAGTTATGCCACTACGCTATAGGCCATCAACGTATCAAAATTGCCCTTGTCTTTTCAGATGTACTACTATTCCTCTGTCCTCCCGGCAATGTATGAATACATTGTGTTAAGTTTCTTGATGAAGAGATCCGATATTTTGTGTTCCTCATTTTGAATAATCAACATTAATTTTTTATGCTTCTCATTACTAAATGATTATTTCACTCATTTGCAATTTTACAAACCCCATTCTACAACAGTGTGCAGTAAGTCAAATGCACCATGTGTTCCGTATTTCCAAACTTGTTTTACAATTTTTTTTGTCTGCATGCACAAAGAATTCAGTGGTTGTCTGTTACTGAGTCACAGACTTCTCTCATCTAGCTAACAGTATTTCCTGTTGTGTTAATACTTGAAGTGCTATATTATGGACTTGCAGAATAAAGTTTAGAAACATTGGTGCTGTTATTTGTCCATGTCATCTGAATGTTTTCAGCTACAGAATATCAGTGGTGAATACCACCAATGTGTCTTAAAATTCTGGTCTGGCCACATACCAAAATCAGTTTCAAATAGGTTCTGCTGATGATGTGGGAAGATTTGGAAGTCACGCATTTTGTGAGTACATATGAGACATAACTCTTGTTATGTCGAAGGTGGAAAGAGAACAGTGCTGGAGAATCTCCTAATAAAATGTAGTTCGCATAGACTTTCATTCAGAACAATAGGTTCAGTGTTTGGTTATTTATGAAACTACATCGTATTCTGTGTCGGTAGAAGTTGTACTTGCACTTTCATAACATGAACAGGGTTGCCACAGGTTCTGGAAATCAGGGAATTTCAAACACATCAGGGAAATTTGGAAAAAAAAATGCAGCTGAGTACATGGACTGCTTCCTTACTCACTCATTACTTCTGCTTCTCTCCTTCCTACCACTCTCCTCAGCTTGCAGTCAGTGCTGCCACCACTTTTTGCCACTAGCCTAGCAGGCACTAAAGTGCAGGCCTTGCCCATCGGATCTAGTTTCATCGACCTGCCTGCAGGTGGGTCTGTCTGTGTGTAGCGTAATGCAGTGGATTTTCATGGTTTATCCATGGACTCAGGACTGTGGTGCTCCTCAGCAGGCCAGAGGTGATGGGCGATGGATATCAGGAATTGCGACTGTCTCACCACAAGTACATTCTACAGTGTGTTGTTTTATAGACATTTTATTTGTTCTAGTACATTTTAGCACTTCAAAATTAGTTTATATGTAAAAAAGTATGGACGACAAGAGGAAGAAAATTGTTTCAGTCAATGGCAGTTTGTATGCTATGTACTCATATTTCTCGAAAGAAAAATCACAAAATACATGTAAAATAATAGATATACCACAGAAGGCAATAACGAACATAATAGAAACAACATTTTTTTGGCAGTCACGTACAGTGTTGGTTTCTAGAATTCTTCCCTGCTTTATACATTTCTTTCAAAAGGCCTACTCTTTTTTCCTTGATGACAATATTTCAGACTTACGTATTAAGTGTGCCATCCTTCTGGCTGTTAATGTCGGCTTTTGACACAAGAAATGCTGTTTCTGTTTCAGATAGTTCCTCAATTGTTTTTGTGAGTAAATTGTGTTCCACTCCTCCTAGTGAGGAAAATTACTTAGTAATAGTAGGAACAGAATACAGATACTCCGTATGGTTTTAGACATGCTGACTTATTAGCTGCAATAACGGACTGTCTGGAAACACACACACAGGGGCATGGTGTTGACTTGGATTTTGTATTATTTCAGAAATTACAGGATTTTTTTTATTCTAAGTATACCTGCATTTAAAAAATAATGTAGATCCACAGAAATATGTGTAGGTATAAATTTAATGTGTGGATGTAAGTAATGTTTTATGCAAAATTTTAAAGTACTTAAAAATAAAATCATTTGTAGGATGTGTGACGAGAATTCTTCCACAAGACTGTTTATACGCACACCACTACTGAGATTCAGTTGTATTTGTACTTTGGGAATGCAGCCTTAAGAGGAAAAAAAAGTTTGAAACAGATTGAAGTCATTTTTCCTTGACAACAGAATGTACCTTTTACAACTTCATAGAAGGAAGTTTGTAGAGTATATATAATATTTACTGTTCATCATTTGTATATTTATGAATGTCAGCCATAAGACAGTCTATAAACTTAACCAACATGTAATTATATTGTGACTGTCATTAACATCATCCATGAAATATACATCTAATTTCAACGAATTTCTTAAAGGACATTGTTGGAATTTTTACTCCTGTGTATCATTTTCTCTTATTATAGGAGAGGTTGTAGTAATGTTTGTGTTGTGAGCAAATGAAAGGTTAATTCCTCTGTACATATAAATGAACTACGTAAATCTACATTTTTCAGATGAATAAAAATATCATTATTTAAGCAAGCATGTGTAGTAGGGCAACAGTCCTTTTAATATTGATCTGTATTTAAACTTGTGGCTATTAATGTTGAACAGTTCATAGTTCATTGAGTGGTGAACTTATTAAATAACTCCATAATAAGTATTCTTACACACAAATTATGATAGTCAATAGCAACGTCAATGTGAAATGATTGAAGCAGCATTTCAGTTTAGTGTATGATTTGGGAGTGATATTTAATCTATCCCGACAGTATTTTCCATGCCACCAATAAATATATCCCCCCCCCCCCCCCCCCTTTCACCACACACACACACACACACACACACACACACACACACACACAAGCAAATCACGATCAAAGTAGCATATTTATCACAGATATGGCTCAAAGGTATTGTTCAGTTTTTTTTTTTTTTTACGAGGATAAATTTAATGTTAAATCCTTGCAAACTTGAAACCATTTCCATTTGGCTTGCTACATGAGAATATCTTATTGTTCCTGATACAAATAACTGTTATCACTGGTCAGCTCCATATTTGATATAAACAATGTCAATGGTGTTTTAGCTAAGTTGTGGGGTCTCTGAAAATAACTGTTCTACAGTTATATTTTATTTATTTATGTAGTCTCAGCCAGTTTCAAGCTCATATCCCCATTATCAAGTGCTTATATTCATTATATCTGGACACAGTCTGTCATCATAATACCTGGAACACATATGATGAATATCACATCCAGCATGTGTCTTCTTACTAATGAGAATGGCTATGCAGGTGTAGTGCTGCACACATCACACATGTAATATGGAAGACTTTGCCAGCCAAACTGAGGCTCTGCATCTTGGAAAAAGTAATACGATGGTCACCTTTAATGTGGTCTTATTACTTACGTCTGTTCCCATCAGTGAATCACTCATCTCTTCTATCCCAACTCTTGGATAACACAGTGGTGGAGCTGTTCAATGAAACCCTAACATAGTCTCCACCATACAAATAAATAAGACAATTCTGATCAAACGAGTGATGTTGTGACAGGGTGCCCTTTATCGTCAACCATAGCTAATTTGTTCATGGAGAATTTTGAGAATATCACCATGCAATAGCTCCCACAAAGCTGGGTTGTTTTTCACAGGTGCAGAAGTGGAGCTTGATCTGCATGGAGGAGGATAAACATCAGGATGGAGTTTTTTGAAATGAGAGAAATAAAGCGCAGTATGAATATACTTTGGGTATTCGGGATACTTGTGGGCATGTCTAGGCTGGACTGTAAGGGTGTCAGCCAGTCTAGGTGGTTGTAGAATAGGGTAACAGGAAGAGGAAGAGAATGCTGTAAAGTTTTGAGTTAACTGTTGGCTGGCCAAGAGGAACAAAATCAGAGACAGGTGTCCTAAGCAATCCACTCAGTAGAAAAGCTAACGGAGAAGAGAGACAGAGGCAGATGGTATAAACCCACCTGCTCTGTATCATAGCTGAAGTACAAGAAATCGACCACCTTGTATTCCGCAGTTCAAAACGCAGCCAGAAATTGCCATGTGACTCCTTTTTCATGCCTCCTATTAACTAGCCATTGTGGTGCATGTAGCTGGTTTTGTCAGCAGAGTACCAGAGAAAGTGGTATGATACTAATGCCACAGTTCTACAAGGCATGTAGTAGGCACTGTGGGAACTTACGCTGATAGCTGGTCACAGCTTCAAATCTGAAAGAAAATTTTAGATCGTCAATAAATTATTAAAATAAGTAACCCAGAATAGCTAGTCATCCCGCACAAACCTTTCCCTTTTGTGAGTCCCATGTTCATTAGGGGTTACCCCTTTTGGAGACTTAAAAGTAGGAAGAGATGTTTTGTAATGTCAAATATATTGCAAGAATTATCAAAATGATGAGGGTAGTCTAATCTAAAATTTTATTCTGTTACAGTGCCAACATATCACATTGTAACTTGCCTAATTTTGTGAATGATTTTTTTGCTACAAAATGTAGGGAAGCAACCTACTCATGCCATATAAAATTCATATGCTTTCCATTGTGTGCTAGCCTAGTCCGCTGTAACTAGCTATGACATCACGAATGTTGTGCAATACCTTAAAAATAAAGTAAATAATCTGAAAAGTTAATAGCATGTCAGGAGTTATGCTAAAATGATGATGTGTTAAGTTTCAGTTTAGTAACTTCAACAGTTTTCAAAATTTGGACATTTTATGTAAAAATCATCGGCACAACAGAATGGAGCTAGAAACTTCAAAATTTATATTCAGATTCCTTTTTCATTGTAATTTAATGGGAACAGCATGCTGGATCTCACAAAGTAATATTTTGGTTGAAATTCATGATTATCTGTTTTTGTGTCCTAAAAGTTCAGAAGCAAGATAGATTAAGTAAGTGATTAGATAAAGCTAGGATGTTTAGATTTAGGTAGAATGGAGATACACTATAATAACAAAGATGTGAGAAGTTTCAAAAAGGCAGCTATAAAACTATAGCCGCAGCATCACTCCAAAGGGCAAGTTCAGAGCTCATCTATTGCATGCAGTGCAACTAAAATAATTCTCTCGCTAAAAGTATTTAACCCACCCACATTAGAATTTTATTACAAATACTTACCTGTGTGATTATTGCACAATTAAATTGAGAGCTTCACTGGCCTTCAGCAAATGAAGCAATTAATTATATAGTAAATTGAAGTGGTGCTTTGCTACCCCAGCGGCTTCGGTGGTCCGCACCGTGGCTATATACGAGGGCAGTTCAATAAGTAATGCAACACAGTTTTTTTCTGAAACAGGGGTTGTTTTATTCAGCATTGAAATACACCAGGTTATTCCCCAATCTTTTAGCTACACAACACTATTTTTCAACGTAATCTCCATTCAATGCTACGGCCTTACGCCACCTTGAAATGAGGGCCTGTATGCCTGCACGGTACCATTCCACTGGTCGATGTCGGAGCCAACGTCGTACTGCATCAATAACTTCTTCATCATCCGCGTAGTGCGTCCCACGGATTGCGTCCTTCATAGGGCCAAACATATGGAAATCCGACGGTGCGAGATCGAGGCTGTAGGGTGCATGAGGAAGAACAGTCCACTGAAGTTTTGTGAGCTCCTCTCGGGTGCGAAGACTTGTGTGAGGTCTTGCGTTGTCATGAAGAAGGAGAAGTTTGTTCTGATTTTTGTGCCTACGAACACGCTGAAGTCGTTTCTTCAATTTCTGAAGAGTAGCACAATACACTTCAGAGTTGATCGTTTGACCATGGGGAAGGACATCGAACAGAATAACCCCTTCAGCGTCCCAGAAGACTGTAACCATGACTTTACCGGCTGAGGGTATGGCTTTAAACTTTTTCTTGGTAGGGGAGTGGGTGTGGCGCCACTCCATTGATTGCCGTTTTGTTTCAGGTTCGAAGTGATGAACCCATGTTTCATCGCCTGTAACAATCTTTGACAAGAAATTGTCACCCTCAGCCACATGACGAGCAAGCAATTCCGCATAGATGGTTCTCCTTTGCTCTTTATGGTTAGACAACGAGGGACCCAGCGGGAACAAACCTTTGAATATCCCAACTGGTGAACAATTGTGACAGCACTACCAAGAGAGATGTCAAGTTGAGCACTGAGTTGTTTGATGGTGATCCGTCGATCATCTCGAACGAGTGTGTTCGCACGCTCCGCCATTGCAGGAGTCACAGCTGTGCACGGCCGGCCCGCACGCGGGAGATCAGACAGTCTTGCTTGACCTTGCGGCGATGATGACACACGCTTTGCCCAACGACTCACCGTGCTTTTGTCCACTGCCAGATCACCGTAGACATTCTGCAAGCGCCTATGAATATCTGAGATGCCCTGGTTTTCCGCCAAAAAAACTCGATCACTGCCCGTTGTTTGCAACGCACATCCGTTACAGACGCCATTTTAACAGCTCCGTACAGCACTGCCACCTGTCGGAAGTCAATGAAACTATACGAGACGAAGCGGGAATGTTTGAAAATATTCCACAAGAAATTTCAGGTTTTTTCAACCAAAATTGGCCGAGAAAAAAAATGTGTTGCATTACTTATTGAACTGCCCTCGTAAATAGAAGCGTGGGAGCTAGAGTAAGGCCCCAGTTCTCTTCTAGATTAATATCAGCGTGCACTCTGTGTCAGAAGCCACATCACGTTTAAGCAGTTGCCAGGAACAGCCTTGGATGCCATATTACGTAACTCGATATGCACTTAACAATGAGTTCGCATTGGGGTAAAGTGTTAATTATGGAACGACTCCAGTGATTTAGTCACAGTTTGCATATGTCGTATTTTCACATGTTGCTGCAGGACAGACTTTCTACCATTACTAGCATGCCGTTTGATGAGTATTAACATCAAATTTTGTCGAGCATTCACTTTGAACATTTACATCGATAATGATTATTGAACAGTTTCGTTATCTAGGGATAACAGGATCTGCCCAATAGACTCTGGACAGCTCTGATAGCACAGTAGCTGATATGGGTAATCATTTGTCTGGAATTTTATGCTTATAGTTTTTAGAATATAGCGAAAATTGTTATAGTAAACTGCATTTTCTATGAATCCCAGACATCATCCTAAATCCTGAGAGTAATGAACTTCAATAATCAGTAACTTTTATCCTCCATCAGAGTGGGCACAGTGAACTTTAATTGCAGGCTTCACAATTTTGCTAATCACTTTCTGGTTGCCAGCATTGTAGTTAGAGAGTCTGTGTTGAGAACAGAAATACAAAAGAAAATAATAATTATAATTTTCCACCCGCCACCCCACAATAAGACATTGATAAATCCTATGGTATTTGTGTGCCTGTGTGCACCTGGAGATCAGGAAAACACCGTTATGAGAAGAGAAAAATCTTCATTCCTTACTTTTACCATTAGTAGAGTCTTTCTTCTTACAATTACATCTACAACGGTTACAAAAAGTAGTTCTGGGCCTTGCCCACTACTGATAAATTAACAAATTAATATTAATTAAAATAGTGCATCCTGGGTGTAACCACCAAAACTCTTCTAATAATATGAAACACTGTAACTGCTATGGAAAACTGTATAAAACCCTTGAAACCTATGCATTTCTTACACACATACGTAAATTTGAGTTTTATTACAAAGAGTAAAACAGTACAAGTACGTGGACCCATGGAATCCCTGTAAGTAAGCGGAGGTAGCAAAGAATGTGTCACTTTCTATGACAATGAGATCTTAAATAATTACTTCATGGGATAGATGAATTTAATTTCTAGGGACTTTATTTCATAGGTTAATTGGTCAAGAATTAATGGCTTGCTTTAAAACGTCTTTTAGCACAATACTTATCAGGCCCATTTAAATTATACATCTTTTGTGTACACACATGCGTTTACACACAGGCGTTTGGAAGTTGGAGAGGCACAGCTTGAGACATAAAACCTAGCCACTGCAGAGGCTAAGCCAGAGTTGTTCAGTTAAAGTGCCAATAAAACTGGTCTCCCCAAAGAATTTTAAGTCTGGTCATCTCCTCGCCTCTTGCAATACTGTCGGATGCGTAAGTGTCTGGAGGAAGTATTGTCTTCTCCTCAAGGTGTTAGTGTTGTATCTGCTTGCAGGGGCAGCTGTTAGTATGAGTATAGTGTGTAGTTGCACCCAATCAAAAATTTCGTAATGAGTATTTTACCCACAATGGATTTGAGGGAATATGTTTGCACTGAGATGACCTTTGCGGAGCAGATGTGCTAACTACAGTTGCAATAATGTACTTGTGTCAAAGTGTGAGTTATCTCCTAGTTTTTGGCAATACTAACCTAACATACTGGTGTAGCCACTGCCATGCTTTTGGAAACACTGCAGTCCCAAATGGGACTATACTTGAGTATTGCTCATCAGTGTGGGATCCGTACCAGGTCGGGTTGACGGAGGAGATAGAGAAGATCCAAAGAAGAGCGGCGCGTTTCGTCACTGGGTTATTTGGTAACCGTGATAGCGTTACGGAGATGTTTAATAAACTCAAGTGGCAGACTCTGCGAGAGAGGCGCTCTGCATCGCGGTGTAGCTTGCTCGCCAGGTTTCGAGAGGGTGCGTTTCTGGATGAGGTATCGAATATATTGCTTCCCCCTACTTATACTTCCCGAGGAGATCACGAATGTAAAATTAGAGAGATTAGAGCGCGCACGGAGGCTTTCAGACAGTCGTTCTTCCCGCGAACCATACGCGACTGGAACAGGAAAGGGAGGTAATGACAGTGGCACGTAAAGTGCCCTCCGCCACACACCGTTGGGTGGCTTGCGGAGTATCAATGTAGATGTAGATGTAGAGAAGGGTACTGAAATGATTAGATTGCTTCTGAGCATCGTGAAGTACAGTGGTCGTTCTGATTTAGACAGTAGCTCCACCAATGTTCTCTTGGTGCACAAACTAATGTGTTTATAAAAATATATGGCAGAAATAAGTAACTTCAAAAGAGGAGCAATGAGAAATAGCGCAGGGAAGTGCTATACTTTGGTTTTGTGTTTATTTTTAATTTCGCGGATGTCAGATGCTTATTTTGAACGCTTACTGTAAATGGCTGTAAAAGCCATTTATCAGACTATTAAGCACTTATTGCATGACACAGATTTTTTTTTTTTTTTGAAAAATATAAAAGGAATTAGTGCATTTCTTTCATCAGATAGTATTTGTCTTTAGGCAGTGGTTCAAATGGCTCTGAGCACTATGGGACTTAACATCTGAGGTCATCAGTCCCCTAGAACTTAGAACTAACCTAAGGACATCACACACATCCATGCCCGAGGCAGGATTCGAACCTGCGACCATAGCGGTCGCGCGGTTCCAGACTGCAGCTCCTAGAACCGCTTGACCACCACGGCCGGCTAGGCAGTGGTCACAGTGGCACAGGTATCTGTGAATTCCACCAACAACCAACATCATCCAGTCTTTTCAAATTAGTACGCCACTACATGTGCAGTCACAATGTAGCTGATACCCCAACGGACAGATTTGGGATGACAGTCGGTGAAATTCAAATCAGTTTTTTTCAGTCATAGTGGCCGACACGGCAAGAAATATGGACTGTGGGAAACTGATAACTTTAGTCAAAGGAGTAGTTCGTGGCATCCTGAGGATGAAAAATATAATCAGGATATAGCTCGGAATCTGTGAACTGAAACCACTGGTTTATTGGAAACCACAAGTAGCAAAATCTTTATTGAAAATTTTAGGTGTAGATTATAGTCACACGATTAAAGTTACTGTAGTGGATCTTTTTGGGTTGTGGTAGGTGGACATTAGTTGTCTACAAATTTCTGTTACCGCTTACTAGCATTTTTATGCTATTAGGATGGTTATTCTGTTCCATGAAGCGGTTTGCAAATGTGGTGCATGTATGCTTTTCCACTTTACAGTACTTTCGCTGTCAGAGTATCCTATTCCAGACTAAGTGTTTGTCTTTCACACGAATGCTGAATGACAGTAATTGAAGGTTAACTGACATATGTCTGCATAACTTCAAATAAATTCAGCCAAACAGATTTCTGCTGCTTGTCTAGAGGCGTGGTTTGAGATCTGTTAAAAAATTGATACTGTACTCATTTAAAGATGCAATTCTGGCTCAAGTAAAATGAGAAGTGACACTTTGACATCTAGTGATGACATCTTTCCAATGATTAGGCCTATACCGTGTTCTGAAAATTACGGTTTAAAAGTTTATGTGTGATATGTTGGATTTTATTTACCATGCCCTAAATACTATTAAATGTGGACTCTGTATCATGGCAGTCGGCCGCAACCATAAACAAAACATAAACAAACTGCCTGAGGGTACAGGAGTGGTGCGAGGGAATAAGCTTTGCCTCCCTCTGGAAGGGCTGCCATCCTATGTCTGCATTCCGTGCTTCCACAGAAACAAAACTGACATAATGGTCAACAGGATCGTTGATTCCTTTTGATGTGATGAGAGTCGCATGCACAATGCAAATTGGAGAACACAAAGCATTTAGTATTGGCTACAGCGACACTGTTTACTGCAGTTAGCAGAAGTAGTTCACGCCCGACCTCTACCGGTAACTTACACAACCATAGTTCTAAACACTCCCCATGAAAAACTGCCACGATATAGTGTCAGCATAATTTAAAAGCTAATATTTTCACTCTTGCACCACAAGTTCTATGAAATTTTTAATTTATTCTATGTTGAATTTTGGAGCTATGCTTAGTGAAAGTGTCCTAAAATACACTGTAAAATAGTTGATTTTCTTTGTTAAGAGCTACACTGAATCTGAAATAGTACTGCCTCCAGAAATCTTGTTACATCCTTTCTCAAATCCACTTGGGGAAGTGTACAAAGAACAGTCAAGCTTTCAGTACTAGAATCTGATTATCTGAATATACCTATTGCCAGTATTGCATGCATATACACCATTTTTAGAATAAAGTGAGCTGTTGTGAAACCACAAATATATTTTTCATTAATTAAATAATACCTGCTTCCTCCACACAAATTTTATCCATTTATCACATAATAGAAACATCTACTTTCACCACATAAATTAACTGTTATGTGCTCATAACTACTTGCAAAACCTTTATACACCATAGTCACCAATGTAGTGTAATAAACCATACTCTGAACAATGTGTTTTGGAGAGATCCTTAGTGCAGTGTATCACTGAAGCTACATATTTTCATAATACATGGGTATTTTGTAAAACTTGTCTGATAATTCCAATAACTGAAGACAGTCTGTGCAGTATTTGATCAGTTCTTTTCGAGCTCATTTGGCATCTATTTCATAGCAAACGCTGCATTGCAGAACTTGTCTCCGAGCACAGAGGCATCATGGTATTATCCATCTCATGCATGGAGGTTAAAATCCAACCTACTTCAGACTACATTCTAACCTAACCTAACCTAACCTGGTCAGCTCCGTCAAAAGTTTGCTAATGAGATCAGACGCACTGTGACCAATCCATTGTCCAGTGTCATTGGGTGACCTGTAGCAATGGAATCTAACAAACATTGCCTATGCCATTGTTAACATAGCCTTAGCCCTAATTAAGGCCAATTCACAATGGCCATCATGTCACGTCATGCCCCATCCTGTCAAAACGTTCTGCAATGCATTTCAAGTGGCAACATCCACACTGGTCATCCCATCCCGTCACGCCACATCACATCACTTCAAGGTTTCTCTGGAGGAAAGTTCTGATGGCCGATGCCATCCATCCATTGCTGATCACATGACCCACAAGCTCATTTCCTCCCAATACACGGCCATGGGCAGATCTCCATATTTTGTTTCATCGTAGTTTTTGTGGTTGATATCAGCTGATTGTTGTTCATTATTTGCTATAAATTGTTTGTTTTTGTTACTTCTTTTGTTAAAATTTATAATAAATGATGACAGATTACCAATATTAGATGCATGGTGTGAAATCCGTAACTCTTTGAGGTGTAAGTATTTGAAGGTATTTGTTTCCTGTATTACTGAATAAAAAAAAGTGAGAACTTCTACTTTCATACAGGTTCCAACAGCTGAAGAGGAATGGTTTAGAACAGTAGCAACTTTTGATGAATTGCGTAACTGATATAAGCTTCAAATAATACCTACTGAAAATTGCAGATATTTCACACGTTAACTTTTGTGAGATGAACAACTTGTTGTATTGCGTTTCGCTGAGCAGGAGCAAGGTACACAGTTCATGTAGAAATTGATGATGTTTGTCAGGTGTGCTCCCCAATTGGTCGTCTGCATATGCATGAAGCGCCTACATACATGTGGGAATAAGATCATTCCTGTTCCACCATCCAGTGATCATACACGTGAATATTGTGCAAGTGGCCTCATCTACAAGGTATGCGCTGGCGGAAATGGTGCATCATCTTGCAAGCTCATACATCCCATGTAGAATGGGCTTAACAGTGGGAAAGTGTATCTTGGAGGTAAATTAATGTTAACTTCATAGTAGAACACATTTTTAATTAAGTGAGTAAGGGAACTTGGAAATCGATGTGGTGGCATTTTGCCAGTACAGTGCAGCCAATTTTTACGCACCTTCTCGGCAACACACAAAAACAATTTTTCAAGAGTTTTTAGTGGATGTATTTGTACAGTGTGGTACTACACACAATTTGTAATCCATTTTACGAGATGTAAGTTCCAAAACAAGACATCACTGTGAATTTGCCTTATGACAATAGGAGGAGTAATCTGGCCGTTGAGGTCACAGGCATCAAATGACTCGAATGGAGCATTTTAGCTGGCTTTCATATTACTTGAATTTCATTTCCGTTTTTATAAAAGAATACTGATGTTCAAGAACGAAGAAAGCATGTTACGAGCATAAAATGACGTAATTAACTATCTAAGATGATTTCTAGAGAAGAGTCAAATACCCTACTCTATGTAGTACATTAAACGTCATGATGTAATCCGATACCAGTCATATGGTCTCTGGGCACTTGTGTGACATGAAATTGGGAAAATGGAGCTCGCATCCTAGTCCAATAAGATTCAAGCTGCCCCTCTTCCTCCCCATTCTTTATAACTAAGTAACAGCATAGGGCTCCTCATTCAATGTCTGTGCATGCTAGGGAGAGAATCAGGTTTGTTTTAAACAAATTGTTACCAGCAATAATTTTTTCTGTGGTTCAATAGTGAAAGGATCAGGAAATAATAACAATGACATAACAAATTTATGTATGGTCTATTAATAACAATTTTTTGCAGTACAATTGTATTACAATAATTTCTTGTTGTCTATCAACAATTTTTATGGCTTTAATTACAAATGTAATGTACAATAAATTTTTTTCTAATGACCTATTTACAGTAAATTTCAAAGTCATTTTTATAAATATTCCCATTGTCATATACATACATTGGTTTTATTTACAATAAATTGCAAAGCTGTTTCTTTTTACATTTAAGTTTATTGCTAACGCTGCACAAATAGTTGTTCCTCTGAATTGGATGCACAAGAAAGGTAGGCCTATACCCTCTGTGTGGCCTTAAGAATGTCAGGAGGGATTTCAGGAGTTGAAGGACGCGTTGTCAACGTTGTCATTGTCTGATTCATTTTGATCCAGCTAAGCCTCTTGTGTTAGCTGTGGATGCATCTTCTTATGGGATTAGGGCTGCGTTCTCCAATAGAATTGGCTCATCCGATTGGGCGATTGCATTTCCACCGTAATCTTTCAACAACAGTGCAATTATAGCCAACTTGAAAAAGAGGCGCTTGCCATTGTCTATGGTGTTACCAGGTTCCACCAATACTTGTACACAGACATTTCTATATGATTACAGATCATCAGCCATTAATGGCTTTGTTCAATCCTTCGAAGCTGTCCCTCCATGGAAAGTGCAAAAATTGCAACATTGGGCTCTGTTAGTAGTTATCAGTACGAGATGTTGTACAGGCTCACCGTTTAACATTCAAACGCTGACTTGATGTTTTGGTAAGCAGACGGTACGGCCACAGCACTTGATCATCTGAGGAAGTTTTGTCTTTATTGCTCCAAGGTCACTGGGGGGTAGTTCGAACAAAGCAACTCACCCGACTCTGTCCGTCCAGACCGTCTCAACGCATACAAACTGATTTCGTGGCTCCATTCTGGAACACACAACGGTTGTTAGTGGTAGACGCATACAGTAAATTTCCATTTCTTGCCCCCATGACATCCACCACTACTACTAGTGCAATATCAGCTTTGTCCTTTATTTTTTGTGTCAAAGGTCTTCCTGAGGTCCTTGTCTCAGACGATGAACCACGGTTTACATCAGCCAATTTTCACCAGTTTTATGCTGATAATGGCATACACCATGTAACTACTGCTCCTTTTCATCCTCAATCTAACAGTGAAGCTGAACGGTTCGTTCGAAACGCACATGTAGAAAGGCCATTCTTCTCACACACGGGAGCAAGCCTTAAAGATTTTTCTTTTCTCCTACTCCTTGTTGCCACGTGACAGAAAGTCGCCAGCAGAATTATTACACGGTCTTTGTCACAGTGCCCTGATGCACAAAACAGATTCTGTGTTGCCAGAATACAAAGCCACCCTGGTGACCTGATCTCGGGACACCATAGCTTTGTCTGTAAAGTGCCTTGTACATTTACAATGTCATTACATTGCTAGTATACTCAGATTCTGTTCATAGGTGTCATGGATTTGGTATAGACACATCATAAACGTTTGCATTTGATATACCTCAAATAAACCGGACTCTTCATCTTTGAAGAGAAAATAAAGAATCAGTTTTCCTTCTTTACGGCAAGTCTCACAGCCAATAAGTACTAATTTTTTGATATCTGGGACAGCCACCGCTATCTTTGGATTTTATACGGAACTTTATCATTTTGCCAAGTCTATTGTGGAAAATTTTTCCTGTGACAGCATTTCAAAACGGCTTAGTAGAAAACCAGCACATTTGAAAGTGTCCCAAAAAATACTGAACTTGCCGCACGTTAGAGGTTATACCACTAGCTTCCTTGTTCTTTTTTTCCATCTTTTTTATGTTTATTTTCCTTGCAACAATATTTACATTTGTGCAACTTTGGCCAACATCTAGGGTATAATATATGTACCTCAAAGATATCAGGATGCAAATAAAAAAAGTAAAATACTCCTGTTGGCTAGGGAGCAGTTTTGCTTACTGGTTACACTTTGACGTATTTATTAAGTGCATTTCATGTAAATAATCCCACTACATTACAGTCTAAGTAGAACTAAAAAAAAAAAAAAAATCGGATCACTGGTTAAATGTGCTACAAAGCCATATGCATCCCAAATACTAACAATATATATCACACATTTCACTCTCCTCTCTTCCCCCTCTCTCAAACACACTGAAGGCTGCATGAACTTACAATACTGTTGCCTCCATAACATTTATTTTAGCTTCACAGTGTCATCTGTTGAGGCATAGACTGCGTAACAGCATGAAGGCAAGTGGACAATGACACATGACAGAGTTTGATGGCGTCTTAGATACTAATATTTTATGCCTGTTAATCAAGTGGTACACATAATAACATGAAGGTTATTCCAAAAAGGGCAGCTGAATGTGTGTGTGTGTGTGTGTGTGTGTGTGGTTTTCAGATTTTGTTCCCCATTATTATGGTTCACATTCAGTCTGATGATTTCTTATTGACCTGCTTGCAAAGCAGAATATACAACCCAAGTATGAGGATGCCAGTGCTGTGATAAACATAAATGAAGGAAGTGTTATGCACCAGACTTGTGCAGAAAATTTATTTAAGATAAATGCTGAAATTTCACTCAGTATAACATGTCATACACTGAAGAGCCAAAGAAACTGGTACACCTGCCTAATACTGTGTAAGGCCCCTATGAGCACGTAGAAGTGCTGCAACATGACGTGGCATGGACTCGACTAATGTCTGAAATAGTGCTGGAGGGAATTGACACCATGAATCCTGCAGGGCTGTCCGTAAATCCCCCAGAGTACGGCGGGGTGGATATCTTTTCTGAACAGCACATTGCAAGGCATCCTAGATGTGCTCAATAATGTTCATGTCTGGGGAGTTTGTTGGCCAGTGGAAGTGTTTAAACTCAGAAGAATGTTCCTGGAGCCACTCTGGAGCAGTTATAGTGAGGTGTTGCACTGTCCTACTGAAATTGCCTAAGTCCATCGTTATGCGCAATAGACATGAATGGATGCTGCTGACCAGACAGGATGCTTACATACGTGTCACTTGTCCAAATCTTATCTAGACGTATTAGGGGTCCCATATCACACCAACTGCACATGCCCCACACCATTACAGAGCCTCCACCAGCTTGAACAGCCCCTGCTGACGTGTAGGGTCCATGGATTCAGTATGTTGTCTCCTTACTCGTACACATCCATCCACTCGGTACAATCTGAAACGAGACTCGTCCGACCAGGCAACATGTTTCCAGCCATCAACAGTCCCATGTCTGTGTTGATGGTCCCAGGCGAGGCGTTAGGTTTTTTATTGTGCAGTCAGTTTTACCGGATTCCTGATATTCACGGTACACTCAAGAAATGGTCATACAGGAAACGCGGTTCCGGACTGAAGCACCTAGAACCGCTCGGCCACCCCGGCCAGCGAAAATACACTCCTGGAAATTGAAATAAGAACACCGTGAATTCATTGTCCCAGGAAGGGGAAACTTTATTGACACATTCCTGGGGTCAGATACATCACATGATCACACTGACAGAACCACAGGCACATAGACACAGGCAACAGAGCATGCACAATGTCGGCACTAGTACAGTGTATATCCACCTTTCGCAGCAATGCAGGCTGCTATTCTCCCATGGAGACGATCGTAGAGATGCTGGATGTAGTCCTGTGGAATGGCTTGCCATGCCATTTCCACCTGGCGCCTCAGTTGGACCAGCGTTCGTGCTGGACGTGCAGACCGCGTGAGACGACGCTTCATCCAGTCCCAAACATGCTCAATGGGGGACAGATCCGGAGATCTTGCTGGCCAGGGTAGTTGACTTACACCTTCTAGAGCACATTGGGTGGCACGGGATACATGCGGACGTGCATTGTCCTGTTGGAACAGCAAGTTCCCTTGCCGGTCTAGGAATGGTAGAACGATGGGTTCGATGATGGTTTGGATGTACCGTGCACTATTCAGTGTCCCCTCGACGATCACCAGTGGTGTACGGCCAGTGTAGGAGATCGCTCCCCACACCATGATGCCGGGTGTTGGCCCTGTGTGCCTCGGTCGTATGCAGTCCTGATTGTGGCGCTCACCTGCACGGCGCCAAACACGCATACGACCATCATTGGCACCAAGGCAGAAGCGACTCTCATCGCTGAAGACGACACGTCTCCATTCGTCCCTCCATTCACGCCTGTCGCAACACCACTGGAGGCGGGCTGCACGACATTGGGGCGTGAGCGGAAGACGGCCTAACGGTGTGCGGGACCGTAGCCCAGCTTCATGGAGACGGTTGCGAATGGTCCTCGCCGATACCCCAGGAGCAACAGTGTCCCTAATTTGCTGGGAAGTGGCGGTGCGGTCCCCTACGGCACTGCGTAGGATCCTACGGTCTTGGCGTGCATCCGTGCGTCGCTGTGGTCCGGTCCCAGGTCGACGGGCACGTGCACCTTCCGCCGACCACTGGCGACAACATCGATGTACTGTGGAGACCTCACGCCCCACGTGTTGAGCAATTCGGCGGTACGTCCACCCGGCCTCCCGCATGCCCACTATATGCCCTCGCTCAAAGTCCGTCAACTGCACATACGGCTCACGTCCACGCTGTCGCGGCATGCTACCAGTGTTAAAGACTGCGATGGAGCTCCGTATGCCACGGCAAACTGGCTGACACTGACAGCGGCGGTGCACAAATGCTGCGCAGCTAACGCCATTCGACGGCCAACACCGCGGTTCCTGGTGTGTCCGCTGTGCCGTGCGTGTGATCATTGCTTGTACAGCCCTCTTGCAGTGTCCGGAGCAAGTATGGTGGGTCCGACACACCGGTGTCAATGTGTTCTTTTTTCCATTTCCAGGAGTGTACATATTTGAGGCCGGTAATAGGTATAAAACATCATCAGTAATGGTACTAAATGCCTTCTCCACAAATTATTTTGAGCAATTAGATCAGGAGTCCACTCGAAGTGTAAGTGGTTGTGAAAAAATACTTGGCCTCTCAGCAACAAATAATACTTAGTAAATAAGGAGCATCATGATGGATACAGGGATTAGTGAGCACATTGTCGTTGTAGGGAGACTCGCCACTGCAACAATAGGTTAATAAAAGATGGCACTGACTCCCCATTGTACACAAAGCAGGCCAGAAAAGTATTGCAGAAGCAACGAAAAATGCACGCCAAATTTAAAAGAACACAAAATCTCCAAGACTGACAATGTTTTACTGAAGTTCGAAACCTAACACAAACTTGAATGCTAGGTGCCTTTAATAGCTTCCACAATAAAAATCTACCTCGAAATCTAACAGAGAATCCAAAGAGATTCTGATCATATGCAAAGTACACAAGCGGCAAGATGCAGTCAATAAAAATGGCTCTGAGCACTATGGGACTCAACTGCTGAGGTCATTAGTCCCCTAGAACTTAGAACTAGTTAAACCTAACTAACCTAAGGACATCACAAACATCCATGCCCGAGGCAGGATTCGAACCTGCGACCGTAGCTGTCTTGCGGTTCCAGACTGCAGCGCCTTTAACCGCACGGCCACTTCGGCCGGCTGCAGTCAATACTCTCACATTGTGATAGCAATGGCAATATTACTGATGACAGTCCCACTAAAGCAGAATTGCTAAACACATTTTGCCAAATCCTTTGACCAAAGAAGATGAAGTAAATATTTCAGAATTTTAATCAAGAACAACCGTCAGCGAGTAACTTAAACGTAGATATCCTCGATATAGCAAAGCAGCTGAAATCACCTACTAATGGCAAGGTCTCTGTTCCAGATTGCATACTAGTTAGGTTCGTTTCAGAGTATGCTGATACAATACTCAGCAATCATATACAACCATTCGCTTGTTGAAAGACCTGAACGTAAAGACCGGAAAGTCACACAACTCACACCAATATTTAAGAAAGAAAATATCAGTAATCCTCTGAATTACAGTCCCGCATCACTAACATCAATGTGCAGTAGGATTTTGGAAGGTATACTGTGTTAGAAAATTATGAATTACCTTGAAGGAAACGATTTATTGACAAATAGCCAACTACCCAACGTGGATTCAAAAAAATATCGTTCTTGTGAAACACGTCTAGGTCTTGATTCACAAGACGCCGACTTTCGGCGTTGTGCATACCTATGAAAGAACTTGTCCCCGAGATGAGGGAGTGGCGGTCGCTGTGTCTTCTGTCTCCATGTCCAGATGAGCCAGTTTAAGTCGTTTGATAGACACTGCCTGCTCTCTTCCGTTCCAGTGAATCTTAAATGAGTGTGACCTCCTTTACACCACTTCAAGTGGTCCTGTCTAAGGAAGCGACAGTGGGAGTCGAAGGCATGCTCAAATGTGTGTGTAAATTCCTAAGGGCCCAAACTGCTGAGGTCATGGGGCCCTAGAACTTACGCACTACTTAAACTAACTTATGCTAAGAATAAAACACACACACACACACACACACACACACACACACACATACATACCCGAGGGAGGACTCGAACCTCCGGCGGGAGGGGCAGCGCAGTCCATGACATGGCGCCTAAAACCACGCGACCACTCCGCGCGGCTGGAGGCATGATCCCTGGGAATGTAGATGCTGTGGGCGCACACAAGCAGTTATAAAGCACACTCTTTTAATGATCACAGACACATAAAATATGAATCCACCACACAGTACAAAAGGCGCAACAAAACAATACAAAGAAAACTATGTAAACATTCCACTGTTGCCGTCACCAGTGGCGGATTTAAAAATTTTGCCCCCTCCTCCTCCCCCCCCCCTCCACAAAAAAAGACATGTTTTAAATAATTACCACTTCGCAATTGCCGTTTTGGGTGGGAACGCTGTGAGCTGTTTGCGTACTCTGCTATTCGTCGTTCTGAACGACGCGTCAGCGGTCTAGTCGCTCTCAATCAAAGTGTAATATGGTTCCTGCACTGTACTTGGTGTACGGCAGCGTATAAAACAAACTTAAAACTGAATTGTGTTAACACATTCGTCTGTCGAAGGACAACAGAAACGAACACAAGGAAAATAACTTTTCTTTTACGGCCTAAAAAATCAGCAGAGCGTCTAGGAGGTAACGGATTTTTGTTATACATTCACTTTTAATATGTCCTTTTTACACGAAACCGTTGAAAATTAAAATAAAAAAGTTTTTTTACGATCTAAAAATTGAAGCGAACGTATCATACATTAGAAGTTAAGTTAATAGGCCTATGTACTTTACAGAGATGCGTTCAAAATTAAAATTAAACTGTCGGTTTTCCGATCTAATAACTTGAATGTGTAGCAGCTATAAAAACACATTCGGTATTGATACGTGAATCAATAGGAAAGCGTAAGAAATTAAATTGAAACAGAGATTTCGGTGCACGAACTAATAACTAAATACAGACGAACAAACACAGAACTGGATTTGCTATTACATCATTTTCCAGACTAGTGTGGAAAAATCAAATTTGTTTTATACTCTAATAGTTACGTGTAAATCATTAGAGTCTGTGTAGCTAGATGCTGCATAATAAGTTTACACAATACCTTTAATCCATGTAAGGGCTAAACGGTTTTGTAGTGCAGCTACTGCTCTCACTGTAGCTCTTTCTAGCTCTTTCTAACCGTATTCGAAAAGCTTTTACGTATTTATCGACAGAACTGAACTACGTTACTTATTAACACTTTTTCATCTGAGCATACTCTCCGACAACGTATATTTCCGCAGACGCCAAGAATAAGCATCAGTTGTAATATACTACAGTACCTAATACTCAGTTCCTAAATCCAATGAATGTGCTCTAATTTATAATGAAAATCACATTATAATCTTAAATTTTTAAAACTAGTATGAATAAATAAACAGACTCACCAGTGAGCAAAGTTTGCGTCTGGCTTTGACGGCAGAAAACTCGTTGATCATATCTTCATAGTTCAGACGGTTACCAGTTAGGTCAGCTTCGATGTGAAGAATGGACAAGGCGTTCAATCTCTCCTCAGACAACGTAGAACGTAGGTACGATTTCAGTCTTTTAAGAGCCTAAAACGAGCGTTCTGCTGAACAATTTGTAATTGCCATACATAGAAATATTCCAAGAGCAATGTCAACACTCGGAAACACGGACTGTAACCTCTCTTTTCGTAAAAATTCATTTCTACTGATATATCACTAATCCCAGAAGATTTCAAAAGTTCCACAAAATGTACATATTCACTAGGGGAGGTAGGCTCTTAATCTGTGTCATACGACTCTTGGAGTTTTGCTGCACGTTCAGAAATATCGTCAGGTGAACTGTTCTTAAGGTTACTGGAAACTGTGAAGGAGTCCAACAGTGTTCCATAGCTATCCTTCCTCCTCACTAATTCAGCGTACAAGTTGCCGAGTACTGCAACAAATGTTTCGACTCTAAATTTTTCCCTCCCAGTCAGAAAAACGTCTACAGAGTCCGCTTCTTCGTCATCATGATGTTTGCTTTTTCGTGATCTTTTATAAATGCATTCATAGTCTATATCAGCCGCAATCTCCATGAATTTATTTTCATAACAGTCGAGCATGCCACAAATAGATGCAATAAATCCTACAAGTGATTCATATAATTCATGTACTATCAATATTTACACTTTTCAATTTCAGATTTACACTATTAAATCTCTGGAGTATGTCCTTCCAAACCGTCATCATGAATACTGTTTCTACTCTGCTGAGTTGATTCAATAAACCTGAAGCCTCATTTCGCACAAGTGGTTTTTCAAGCGTATTATTGGTAGTATGTGTTAGGGAATTGATAACGCCCTCCCAGCACTTATACAGGCTTCCTCTCTTTCTGACCAACGTGTTTTTGATAAACTTTTTACCGTTTTGCTTCCTGGTTTCATGAAAGAAAGAAAGAAGTTTATCCCAGCGCTTTGTATAAACAGAGAAAAAACTATAAAGGTTTTGCACTACATTGAAAAATGAACATGCTTCCCGAGAACAGCTTGCAGCACTAGTGCCGACTAAATTCAAAGTATGTGCTGCACTAGGCACATAATGCGCTTTCGGATTTCGTCCTTCAATGCATGCCTGGAAACCAATGTAGGTTCCTGACATATTGCTTGCGTTCTCATATAACTGGCCTCTACAGTCAGTAATATCAATGGAATTTGTAGACATGACTTTAAGTACGGCCTCGGCTAAGTTTTCCGACTTGTTTCCCGGGCTTGGTAAAAACAGAAGGAAACGTTTATCAGGTTCACCAATCTCGTTAACATATCTTAATATGAAAGATAATTGATCAATATGTGAAATGTCCACAGTAGAATCTACTATTATGAAGAAATACTTGGCCTCTTTTATTTCACTTATGATAGTTCTTTTTATTCGTTCAGAAAGAAGCCCTATTATTCCATCACAGATTTTTGAGGAAAGATAACTTGTGTGTCTCTGCCATGGATTTCCATATCGTTCAATGTGCTCTGCGAGAAAAGGATCAAACTCGGCTATAAGTTCAAGAGACATCATAAATTGACCATTATGTAATGAAAGAAATCTTTCAACGTGTACACGTAGGGGAAGTCCACGACTTGTTAGCTTCTTCACTACTGCAAACACCCTTTTCAACAAACTGCGCCAGTACATTTTTTCTGTCTCAACATATGACTCGAAACGGCTACCTATTGTTCCAAGTGACTTTTTTCTTGGTAAGAGTGATAACTCAGAATTTTTGTGTTCAAGTGAATTCTCGTGATGATATTTTTCCAATCTGCAATACCGTTAGTAGCAATCGCGTCGTTAACTCCGAACAATTTAAACGATGCACAAAAAGCACCATCGGTGCTACAGGAGTATACTAGAAAATCACGCAAAGTTGATTCACCATTTAAAAGTTTACGGTAAAATACGTTTTTGTTCAAATATCTGGTTTCATCGCCTGTTGATCTTGAGTTAGAAAAATCATTTTGATTAATGCCACGTTGTAAGAGAATGTCGATTGTTGAATCACTGTCACACCATTCTGCAGGATCATCACTAACGAGGTTATTTCTGTTTGTAATGTCTGACTCGACACTTAGTTTTTTGTGAAACTCGAAATCAGGAATAATTTGCTTTTCATCGTTTTTCACTTTTGTTTCGTCTGTATTTACTTCTTTTACAACAGCTGCAGTGCCAGAAATATCATCCGTACTACTTGAACTCGAAGTCGAACCAGCAACATTTCTTGCGAGAAATTTATCTTCTCTGTCAAGCGTCTTTAAAACGTTGGCTTCTTGTTCTCGCCTTTCCTTCGATAATTTCCGAAATACCGCCCCACTTAATTTTGCATGTTTGTTTTTTTCACTGTTATTCATGTTAAGGCACTTGAAAAGGCGCGCGCGGTAGCCGCGTCGTCTCAGGCCCCTTGCACGGTCCGCGCGACACCACCCGTCACAGGAGTCCTCCCTCGGGCATGGATGTGTGTGTTGCCTTTAGCGTAAGTTAGATTAAGTAGTGCGTAAGGTTAGGGTCCGATGACCTCAGCAGTTTGGTCCCATAAGACCTTACCACAGATTTCAATTTTACTTACAAAATTGTCAACCAACAGTCAAAACAAAAGAAAAAATGTAAAAGGAAAGAAAGAAAGCTTGCATCCAGTTCCAGTCGTACTACACCGCACATGAGCACAAATCTTTTTACTTTAAACACGGCACACGAGCACAAAGATTTTTCCTTTAAACACTGAGCGATGAACTGACCAACTCGGATTACTCGACATAACTGTGCTACGAAAGAACGACAATTCAGAATAATTTAATTTGATTGTCGGTTTTATCTCTGTTGTCAGTGAACAGTAGAAGCACATCTGCCTGCCAGAATTCGTCTCGTAAAGAAAAGGACAGTCTGTTTTTTAGCTTTTGTTTCCCGTGTCGCCGGAATTTTAGCTGGGGCGCAAATATGTTCTGAATATTCTTGTCACTGTCTTTCTAATTTCAAAATCAAATAATTTTTGCAATTTCTTGCAGTGAGGTGTGCTGGATCGACTCTTATCCCACTTATTCTTATAACATTTTAGCGGTTTGTGTGGGCAGAGAAGACAGACTACAAGCCTAAGTAGTCTTGTTGGCAGTTAATGTGCTGTGTTGTTATTTGTGTGAACGCTGCTGTTATGTCTACACGCAAATCCACCTTTTGTTCCAACATAAAATAAAAATAAGCTTTCCTCGAAGAAAAAAAGCTTAGTTAAGAAGTTTAATATAAAATTTGCAGTGCCACGTACTAATCGACTGCACAGAGTGGGAAGTTTGATATCGTGCAGGCTGCAGCACAAATGAGACAAACGAAAGTTGGTTTCTTCTTCTTTTTACGTAAAAAAAAAAGTAACTAAGTAAATAAATAAATAAAATTTTTAGACTGTTGTGAAGTGTATTTAACATATTATTACATATTCTGCTTATGTTCTTTTCGTATATACATGTGTTTAAAAATGTAAAACATTCCCAGTATCAACACGTTTTGTTAAACAGGTGTCATTAAATCAAAGCTCAGATATTGAAGACCACAGAGCTTTCACATTAATTACTGTCATGTAGAGTTGACTTGATACTTCCCCATAATTTGTACAGGAAATTGAAGTAGAGTCGGGTTTTACATACTGAGGCCCACACATGTTACAGTATTTAAGAAACTGCTGATTAGTTTATCACAGCTTCTCAGGGGTCCCGGTATTTTCACGGGGAAAATACGGTAGGGTTAAGCAGAAACCGACAACATTCTCGCAATAATAATGTTTCACACATTGTGCTGTAGATTACTGTCCTGACAGTTTACTTCAAAATATTTTGAACTATCATGAAGATGATATCAGACAGAAACCCAATGTTAAATTTCCATTCAGTCACCAAGTAAACTATGTATATTTCCAAGCTTGTATTGTTGAATTTCGTTCTTAAGGCTTATTTAAACTAGCAAGTTGTTTAACAATATTAAAAATGGTTGTCGTCTGTAAGTGCAGTTATTTTAAAACGTAAAAGGTTAAAACGAGTACAGAGCAAAAAATGCGGCCCCGCCCCCCTTAAGGTGCCGCCCCTCGGCCCGTGCCTAGTGGGCCTTTATGTAAATCCGCCACTGGCAGTCACTTGTCATTTGGTGATCGATAGCCGCTACACCTGAACCCCCCCCCCCCCTTTTCTTTAACAAAAATCCTGGAGCTCTAGGAATGTCAGGGTACTGATGTTTGATCATGCATCTGGCTCATGTTTTCATTGGTGGAAATCCCTATTTATTTGGCTGCAGAGCCTCGAGTCTGATGTGCTGCTGTCGGGTGGATCGACATTTGGCTGTGTGCTCACCCCCAGAAGAACTCACACCTGAGGTGAAGGGTTGGCAGTCGCCCTGTCCCCTGTCTTCATATCCAGACGAGTCAGTTTAAATCACTCAATAGACACGACTTCCTCTTGTCCATTCCAGCGAATCTTAGATGTGTGTGTGGCCCCCTTTCCACCACGTCCAATGGTCCTATGTAAGGAGACGATAGTGAGAGTTGAACAGAGTCATCCAGTACCACACATACAATGAGCTGAACAGGCCCTTGTTGACGCAGATGGGTTGGTCTCCACAAGGTTTGGGAGCAGATGGTCAAAGGAGGCCCACAGTATTGCAGAACTGTCTGCCAAACCCCAAGACTGACTGCATCAACGGGATATCTACAGACTTGTCTGCGATTAATTCAGCAGGAAGGCCTAATGCTTTACCATAAACCAACTGTGCCAGTGAATGCTCCACGTTTTCTTGGAAGACTGACAGCATTGCTAATGATACCATTGGTAAAGCCTCTGTCCATGTAACTTCCTTATATATCAACACCACCTTCAGGGTGTGGTAGTATCTTTCCACTATCCTGTTGCTGGATGGGTGGTAACTCATTGTATGAATGTGGTTGCAGCTGCACAATTGAGGCAACTCCTGGAATAATGGGGCCTCAGATTGTCAGCCCTTGTTGGTAGTTATTGCTTAGAGTGTGCCAAACCTTGCGATCTACCCACTGAGTGGTGTCCTCGCCATGATTTTAGTGGTGATGTCAGCAAATGGGAAAGCCTCTGGTCATCCTGTGAAGCAGCTGGAATATGATAGCGGCCCGATCAGATCCCTGTGGATGTGTCTGAACTGTACTGTTGGCATTGTGGGTCCTGCTGGAGCAGACATGTGCCTTCCCACTTTGCATCTCTGGCAGCAGTCGTACTGCTGTGCCCATTTACAGAATACTTGTTGATTCTGGGCTACACCAACTTTTTAGTCAGCAGCTGTGTGGTAGCCCGTACTCTTGGTTGTGCCAGGTTATGGAATGCTTCAAAAACGCCATGCTGAAAAAACTTGGGTACAAAAACGTGTGTCATGTCGTGTGCGACATGTACAGTCTTCATGGTTGTGCGACATCTTGACAGGCAGTCGGTGGCTATGTTCTTGCTGCTGCTTATGTAATGCACATCTGTTGTGGATTTTGATGTGAAGATCACATCTATAATCACCCTGAATGAGCTGCTAGGCTATCCTTTCTTGAATAGAACTGTGATCAGCATGAGGTCTTTAGAAATCATGAAGGCTGTTCCTTCAATTGAACCCCTGAAGTGCCAAACTGCTGCCTACAGCTCCCTGTCAGTAGCACTCCAAGAACTCGGCATGTCTATGAGTAGGTGGAAAAAAAAAGGCTAAAGGTTGCCAGATGCCTTCAAAAAAGTGCTGGAGTACCACCCCCACAGCCACCTGACATGCATCAACTATAACAGCCAACAGTGCCTGAAACATAGATGTGCCAGCAGAACTGATCCCACAGCACATACCTTCGCTTTCTCAAACATTGTCACCTGTTCCAGATTCAAAGGTACATTTTTTTGATCCCACTGTGTCTTTACCTTTGATCAGATTTGTTGGTAGTGCCAACAATATTGCAGCCTGGGGTCAGTGCCAGCAATAGTAATTCAACATACCTAGGAATCTTCCCAGGTCTTTGAATATTTTAGGCCTGGGAACATTCTGAATGTCTTTTACTCATTCCACAAGAGGTGTGATTCCTTCTGGTGACACTTAAAAAGCTAGGAATTTCACGTTGGCAAAACAAGTTTGTCTTTGATGACCATGACAATGGCTTGTAAAAATTCCCCAAAGGTGTTTTTTGTGCTGTTCTCTTGACAGCGAAGAGACTATGATGTTGTCCATCATACAAAATATGTGCACTGCAAATCTCAAAGAACCATGTCAACCATTATTTAGAAAACTTAGAATATTAACTCTGCCACCCTTATACATATATGAGATTATTATATTTTTGTACACCAGACATGAATTATTTTAACCATTTTGTCCATTCACATGATACCAGCAACAAAGGAAATTTTATGCTCTCCACCCACTGCCTCAGACTGTATGCCCAGGGACCTCAATACATGGGAATGAAAATTTGCAATAAATTAAAAGGGAAAAAGTTGATGCAGATGAATTTAGGTTCACTTAAAAGAAAGCTATATGAGGTACTGGCACTGAAGTGTTATTACTCCGTGGATGAATTCATGCGGGACAAACTGGAAATTTGACCTGGGTACAATGCGTTCTCCTTATAGTGTCATTATTTATTATAGTGCTATTATTTATTCATGTAAAAATCATTGTAATTGTTTTATAAATTTTTGACATGTCTCCTGTACACAAACCAAATGGATTGCAAATGTACGTCATGAGATGAATAAAACACAATTCACAATCCATATAACAGAATAAGCAGGTGAATCAGGTGAATCAAATGCCGCATTTTTGGGCAACGCTTTTAAACCAAGTGGCATGTAACAATATTTAAGTAACCCTAAGGATGTGGTGATTGTCATCTTATCTACATCATATGCTGCTACCTGAATTTAAGTGTGTGCATGTGTTCAACCAGTAACAGAGAAGATTGTAGCACCTGCCACTGAATTCTTTACATCTATCACATGTTGTATAGAATACCAGTCTGTGGTCATCCTTGAATTTAATACCCAGTGATCTTGACACACTCTCCATGTGCTGTTGCATTTCTGTATCATGTGCAATGGTGAAGCCCACTGGCTTTGTGAAGGCGTAGTCACTCCCTCATTCATCTGTCTGTTTATGCCTTTTTTGCTGTTGCAAACTTCTTGGGGGTGAGGCAGCACAGCTTAGCTTCCAACAGAGTTCCTGGAGTGGTGCATATGATATGCTGCGTGTTACGCTGAATAATTGCTTTAGACTCTACCATATAAGAAATGCCTAGGAATTCATTGAGAATGTCATACCATTCTTCTTTGTGACTAGTTGTCGCTACTGTTGCCTTTTGTAGTAGACCTCTCCTGATGTCCATGACAAGGACAAAACAACGCAAAAAATCTGCTCCCAGGTTGGGCCCAGTGATGTTCACAACCAAAAAATTCCATGATAAGTGCCCTTGTAAATGGAGATCTAACATGCTCTTCATTTTACAATACACTTCTGTTGCTGCCGTACCACCTGACTGAATTAAGTCTCTCAGTAAAACACTAATATCCAATACTGTGTTGACCAAAAAGTCCTTTTTTCTGACTGCCTATCTCTCATGAACTGTCATTTGGAATGGTCTGTGATGTTTGTCAATCTGACTCTCAGATGTTGTTCCTCAGGCTTGAAGTTATTCTTTTTTGGATTGTGACCACAGAATCACAGCCGGTGTGTTGTAGCCTGCATATTAAATGTACTCCAATATTCGGTATTCTCCACTGGTGTTATTGTCACTGACTTCAAGGACATATACCCATTTGAACAGTTGTGGGTGAATGAAGAATGATGATTTGACATCTCTGCTATGGGGATCTTCTTGCATTGCATGTCCAGACATGCACTGCAGAAAATATCATTTGCAAATGACACCTTTGAATTCAGCACAGTAGCCACAGTACTGGAGAACAACTGAGAAATCTTGTCCAATATCCTGCTGCACCCTTCAGAGGTCATTGACGAAATTGGGTACCAACATGGAGCCATGCAATTTGATGCCATATGTCTGAACATTTGATGGAAGTGGCACCAGTAACTTTTATCCTTTAAAAGCCTGTTGTCATACTGTCTGTTCCCTTTCTGTTGTCAACTGCTGGATTTTGGATGTGATGCACACTGCTTGTTTTGCAGGACTGTCACATGTGCGGCCAGAACATGAATGTTTCTGGTAGCTGCTCAGTAGTAGGAACCGGTGCTTCCATGTTGATGCTTGCTCTGGGACTGTTGCATGTGTCTGTCTCTGAAATGCTCATTTCAGGGCCATCAGCTGAAGTGATGCACTCGACAGAGCTGCCATCTTTTAATTCTAAGAATGCCACCATAACCTCAGTGTTTTCTACCAACACTTGAAGGGGAATGTCTTTGTCTGCAGCTAAAATTTTTCTCATATTTTCTGGTAGTCTTTTAAGCCAAAGCATAAGGTGACAGGGTAGTTTGCTACTTAAATCTTCACCAAGTGATAACCTCTTTAGTCTGTTTTTGGATGTTGGGGTGAAATGGTTAATTAAGCAGCTATTAAGTGCTACGTAACTACAAGAGTTCAGAACTTCCTCTCTGAGAATAATTTTTGATTTGCTGAGGTGTGTTATGATGCAGTGGAACTGTACCATGTCACTGTAAATGTCCTACTGGTTGAAAAGTGCTCTCTGCATACAAGGACCAAAGTTGAGGTCTGGATGTCCAAACAGCAATTTGATGTGATGTGCGATCCTACCTTGTGCTCTAGACTGTTGTAGTTGCAGTTTTAGGCCGTCGGATGTACCTGATCCAGCTGCTAAGAGTTGGAGCTGAGCATTATCATTGTTCTCCTGTTTTACCCAGCTGTTGCTTTGTGGAGTCATTTTCTGTTCAAAGCTTGGTCACCACTGTAGAAATGCTCCTTGGAAAACACTCACACTTCGGTAAATTCAGTAATATGTAGGACTTAGTTACATTATTTATACCCTTATTCACAATAGTAATCCAACAGTTTTATCTTACATAATACAATCCCCCATATTTTAATTATTTGCAGCTATGCCCTTAAAACATCAGACAATTTTAAAAATGAAACATCCTGGCAGATTAAAACTTTGTGCCCGACCGAGACTCGAACTCGGGACCTTTGCCTTTTGCGGGCAAGTGCTCTACCATCTGAGCTACCTAACCACGACTCACGCCCGGTACTCACAGCTTTACTTCTGCCAGTATTATCTCGACTCCTACCTTCCAAACTTTACAGAAGCTCTCCTGCGAACCTTGCAGAACTAGCACTCCTGAAAGAAAGGATATAGCGGAGACATGGCTTAGCCACAGCCTGGGGGATGTTTCCAGAATAAGATTTTCACTCTGCAGCGGAGTGTGCGCTGATATGAAACTTCCTGGCAGATTAAAACTGTGTGCCCGACTGAGACTCGAAGTCGGGACCTTTGCCTTTCGCGGGCAAGTGCTCTACCATCTGAGCTACCAAAGCACAACTCACGCCCGGTACTCACAGCTTTACTTCTGCCAGTATCTCGACTCCTACCTTCCAAATTTTCCAGCTGCAGAGTGAAAATCTCATTCCGGAAACATCCCCCAGGCTGTGGCTAAGCCATGTCTCCGCTATATCCTTTCTTTCAGGAGTGCTAGTTCTGCAAGGTTCGCAGGAGAGCTTCTGTAAAGTTTGGAAGGTAGGAGTCGAGATACTGGCAGAAGTAAAGCTGTGAGTGCTGGGCATGAGTTGTGCTTCAGTAGCTCAGATGGTAGAGCACTTGCCCGCGAAAGGCAAAGGTCCCGAGTTCGAGTCTCGGTCGGGCACACAGTTTTAATCTGCCAGGAAGTTTCATATCAGTGCACATCCGCTGCAGAGTGAAAATCTCATTCTGGAATTTTAAAAATGTTCATAATATATTATCATTTTATAGTCAGCAACAGTAATATATGTAGTATTTCATATTAAGTCATTTGATACTCTGACTATCTCATCACAAACTTGTTTACTGCAATTGAGGCACTACCCATATGTGAGATCCAGTTTGCAAACTACATAAAACTCATCAACTACAACACAACAGACCAAAATTATGCATCCATTTGTAGTCATTTCCCTTAGTTATTCCTCAGAGTCTTGCACATCATGTCATCATAAACAAGAGTACAATAACTTACAGAACAGAGCATAAGAAGTCCCTAACACATCATTTTCCTGACATCATCATAACTACAGATACTTCATCATCATCATCATCATCATCGTCGTTGTCATACACACGATGATAAAAATACTTCACAAAATTTCATCTCAACATAAACTTCATTGGTCTCACAGAATCTCCATAAACATCTTCATAATATCATCACAATGTCATAAATCTCACTAGTTTACCCCCAAGGAAAAAAATACTCTGAATATAGTCATTATATTCCAATCATAATACACACATCAAAAAAAGGTTTGCCTCACCTTGGTTCCCAGAACTCCTGAAGATAGACATTGACTTTGGATATTGTATTACAGACACAGTCCCTCTGACTGTTCAGAGATGTCACTAAACCCACTCAAAGATGTAAACAACCATGCATGAGCAGCACCTATTAGATGGAGGGGGTCCAACATCTGATCAGTTCCAGTCATTCCACCAGGATGGAGGTACACAGCCCATGTTGTCTGTAGTTCAACCATGCCTAGAGGGTCAATACCACAGTTCAATCACACCTGCATTGTTACTTTCTGCCAAGAAGGGCTCTCAGCAAGGGAAGTGCCCAGGTGTCTTGGAGTGAATGAAAGCAATGTTGTTTGGGCCTGGAGGAGATCCAGAGAGACAGGAACTGTTGATGGCATGCCTCACTCAGGCCGCCCGAGCGCTGCTACTGCAGTGGATGACTGCTACCTATGGGTTATGGCTCGGAGGAACCCTGACAGCAATGCCTCCAAGTTGAATAATGCTTGTCGTGCATCCATAGGAAATTATGTTACAACTGAAATTTTGCACGATAGGCTGCATGATGCACAAGTTCACTCCCAACTTCCAGGGCGAGGTCCATCTTTGCAACCATGACACCATGCAGGGAGGTACATCTGGGCCCAACAACATGCTGAATGGACTGTTCAGGATTGGCATCACATTCTCTTCACCAATGACTGTAGCATATGCCTTCAACCAGACAACTGTCAGAAACGTGTTTGGAGGCAACCCGGTCAGGCTGAATGCCTTAGACACACTGTCCAGCAAGTGCAGCAAGGAGGAGATTCCCTGCTGTTTTGCGGTGGCATTATGTGGGGCCGACGTATGCCACTGGTGGTCATGGAAGGTGCCGTAAGGGCTGTATGATATGTGGATGCCATATTCTGACCGATAGTGCAACCATATTGGTGAAGCATTCGGCTTCATGGATGACAATTCTCGCCCCCATCATGCACATCTTGTAAATGACTTCCTTCAGGATAATGACATCACTCAACCAGAGTGGCCAGTAATTTCTCCAGACATGAACCCTATCAAATATGCCTGGGATGGATTGAAAGGGGCTGCTTATGGATGACGTGACCCAACAACCACTCTGAGGGATCTACGCCAAATTGCTGTTGAGGAGTGGGACAATCTGGACCAACAGTGCCGTGATGAACTTGTGGGTAGTATGCCATGATGAATCGAGGCATGCATCAATGCAAGAGGACATGCTACTGGGTATTAGAGGTACCTGTGTGTTCAGCAATCTGAACCACCACCTCTGTAGGTCTCTCTGTATGGTGGTACAACATGCAATGTGTGGTTTTCATGAGCAATAAAAAGGGCGGAAATGATGTTCGTGTTGATCTCTATTCTAATTTTCTGTACAGGTTCCAGAACTCTTGGAACCGAGGTGATTCAAAACTTTTTTTGATGTGTGTAGTACAGCATATGTTTGAAACAAAGAAAAAAATATATTGCATTATAAGTGATCTTTTATGTACTTCATATAACCATTAACTTTACGTTAGTTTGAGAAACGCCAATCTCCATTATACCTTCCTCTCACAAATACACCACAGTAATGACTGAACTGACATGTTGTATAACATTTTCATTTCTTTTAAACAATTTTCAACTATCTAAGACACTAGATGGTTTGTTGTCACTAATACCATCTGACTATAATCAAATAAACAGTAAAATTTTCTCAGTCTGACTTTCCTTTATGTAGACGTTTAAATTTCTTTTCAAAATGCACATAAGTTGTCCAACATTACAGTAATTTCAATCTGTTTATCTTCAACTAAGTCAAAACAGTCAAAACAGCAGTAATTCAATAAAGCATATCATGGTTTAAGTAAACCAGACCAAAAGTAAATTGTGCTTAAAGCATTAAGCAATATAGCAACAATGATACCCTGCAGCAGGATAATGGCTGGATAACCGTGGCCCTTGTCTATGGAGCAAAAGTCGATATAGTTCGAGGTCTAGAAAGTTTTAACAGCCCAGACATCATTGTTTATTGGACATTTCATATTGCAGAGGTCTACAACAGAGATATGGGTAAATCATATTACCTCTCTGCAATGCCATTCATTCTCAGGACCAGAAATCATCGTAAAATTAATGAATCCGAATCTTGTTAGTGTGGGTTAAAGGTGCTGACAATTATAAAGATATTAAACTCATTGGCGACCTCACCCGCTATTATAGAAAGTAAATAAATTCTTTCCTTTCCTTTATCCTTAAGAAAAATATGACATTAAACAAATAAAAATAATTAATTAGCCTATTGTGTTAGCCACATGCGAGATACTCTGTGTGAGCGTTGACCTTATTCATTACGCAACTGCGCCAGCAACGTGCACACACAAAACTATTAGTGTGCACGTACGGGATAACGCCGATCCATTCGTACAGGATAAGGACTTAGAAAATTTCTCATTCACAGCATCAGCTGAGAACTGCTAAGTTTACATCGAGAACCGGGGGCTCAAGGAGGCAACAGCTTTGTCTATATAAGTAATGAATCTGGGAAGAAGGCGTCAGTCTTCGTGCAGCCGCGTGAGTAACAGCATTGGATCGCTCACACAGAACATGCTAAGATATTATATGAGGACAAGGCATACCCGCCTTACAGTCCATAAAGCAATAGACAATATTGCTATTAATACTTCTAACTATGTAGGTGCACAAGTCGTTCTGCATGGTCCAACAGTTTTCTGTGGTGGAGTACCTAACTTTACCATTAGCAACAATGATACCCTGCAGCAGGGTAATGGCTGGATAACCATGGCCCTCGTCCATGGACCAAAACTCGATAAAGTTCCATGTCCAGAAAGTTTTAACAGCCAGGATATCATTGCTTATTGGACATTTCATATCACAGAGGTCTACAACAGAGTTATGGATAAATCGTATTACCTCTCTGCGATGCCGTTCATTCTCAAGACCAGAAATCATCGTAAAATTAATGAATCCGAATCTGCTAAGATATTCCCAACATACTTTTACATGAACATAATGAAAATCAAATACAACAGATATTTTTAAATTACTTGGAAGTAATGTTGTTCTCTCTTTGAAGATACTTTTAGCACAAATAATTCTTCATATGTAAGAAGTTTCCTAACGTAAACAGTAAACCTGATAAATCTAATATTTGTTTCAATTCCTCTTATACATTTTCCATTCATTATACACTCTAAGACATAAAAAATGATGCAGCATGAGGGAATTATCCAAACAGGATGGAAATTGGTACATGTGACGTACATGTACAGAAACAAATGATTACATTTTTATAAAAATTTACTCAAGAGAAAGAGATTCACAAATTGAGCAAGTCAGTAACACATTAGTCCCCCTCTGCCCATTACGCAAGCAATTATTTGGCTTGTCATTGACTGACAGAGTTGTTGGATGTCCTCCTGAGAGATATCATACTAAATTCAGTCCAACTGCAGTGTTGGATCATCAAAATCCTGAACTGGTTGTAGGGCTCTGCCCATGATGCTCCGAATGTTCTGAATTGGAGAGAGATCTGCCAACCTATCTGGCCAAGTTAGGGTTTGCCAAGCACAGAGAGAAGCAGTAGAAACTCTTGCCATGTTGTGTGGGCATTATCTTGCTGAAAAGTAAGCCATAAAGGGCAACAAAACAGCAGGCCATATGTCTGGTGACAGTCAGGTTGGTATCCCACCACTGTCCTGGCCATCTCCAGATATGTCTTCAGCCTGGAGTCTCATTGACTGCAGTAGAATTCTCTTCAGTGATAAATTCCACTTCAAACTGAGCCCTGATAACCAGTGAAAATCTGTCTGGAGACACCGTATGGCCCAATAGCCAGGAGTGATTGTCTGATGTGCCATTTCATTCCATAAGAGGATCCCTTTGGTTGTTATCTGTGGAGCCATTACAGCACAGCAGTATGTCAACTATATTCTACATCCCATTTTGTTGACCATCATGGTAAGCCATCCTGGACTTACATTTCTGAAAGATAACACCTGCCCCCATATGGCGAAAATTTCTGCTGCTTGTCTCTTTGTTTGCCAAACCCTATCTAGGCCAGCAAGGTCATCGGGTCTCTCCCCAGTTGAGAATGTTTGGAGCATTCTGGGCAGGGCCCACCAACCAACTCAGTGTTTTGATGATCTAACACTTCAATTGGACAGAAATTGGCATGATATCCCTCAGGAGGACATCAACTCTATCAGTCAATGACAAGCTAAATAACTGCTTGCATAAGGGCCACGGGTAGACTAATGTGTTACTGACTTACTCAATTTGTGAAGCTCTTTCTCTTGAATAAATCACCCAGTTTTTATGAAATTCTGATCATTTTTTTGTCTGTACTTGTACATCACATTTACTTATTTCTGTCCCATTAGTATAATTCCTTCATGGTGCATCTTTTTTCCTTTCTCTTTAGAGTGTATTTAATGGCTTTAGTGAGATCATTTGAACATAATATGACTGCATCATATTTATTGGACTAGTAAAAAGAAGAAGATACTTTGATAGTAAGAATTAGTTACAAAAAGATAAAAAAAGTGGGAAGGAGAAAACATGTAGTGCACAAATTGGAAATTGAGAAGAAATACTGCAAGAGCACATGGTTCTGTGTTAGCTAAGCCTATGTCACAAAATGTAATTGTGACCCAATGAGAACACTATTATCATGGTTTACTTTTTTGGATTCCAGTTTTTTCACAGATGATGTCAGTTGCAAAATTTAACTTTGTCATCACTCTGACTAGTGTTCCCGTCAACTGTAACATCATTTAAGCTTCCTTCCCTGAGGACTGTTTGTGCCCTGTACCATGATGTGCTGCTAATAATTCTTCCAACACATGTTTCCCCACATTTCAGTTTGCAAAATACCTTGAACACTCATTGATCATAGTTCTCCCAATGACTTGTTGTAGTCACAAGTTTGTTGTTATTGGTGATTGTCAACATAAAGTTATATCTATTGCTTTCCATGTACACACTTTCTATGAAAGCATCTGCTTTTAGTTCTAAAATATCTGTAAATATGTTCAAACTTGCGTTGCTTACTGCCGCAGGTAAGACCACAAATTAGCTCCACATGCGTTTCCCACACCACAGAGAACTCACTGTCTGTCTCAGTTAAAGACACTTAATTAACAACTGGTTGGACTTTAGAAGTGATTCTTTTTACCATATTAACAAAACAATGTTTTGTTACTGTTAATGTGTCACTAATTTGTTCATTTAAATGCTCACAACTGGAATTAATTGGTGATACTAATGAACTTTTAGTGTCTAGTCTGGAACCATTTACTTTTGATTTCACTTCTAATAATAGATTGTAAGTTATTCTTAACAGATTGTTAGAGCCAAGGTTGCCATTATATCCTAAGTAAATAGTATCTTGAGTTGTATCTATGAATTCCCCCCCCCCCTCCCCCCCCTCCTCCTCCCTGCCACAGTGTTATTTCGGAAATAAGTGTTGTTCTTGGACTAACACAATGTGACCTTACACGTAAGTCAAACTTGCTAATTAATTATTGGTTGATGCAATTACCATTCATTCCTGGTGCTTGTTCCTTGATTTTCGTTTCATGGCCTTCAAATATGTGAGGTTCCTTTTTCCTCTTTCAAATTCCAATCAATATTCCTTCATAGTCCAGAGTCAATATTTTTGGGATTTTGGTTTTGCATGGCACTTTTGTGTAACAGAAAGACTATTAATACTCACGCCAACACAATCTCTAATCCCAGCATCAGACCTCACATGTAATGCCCCTCCTTTAATGCATTTCCCATGGCTAATAAATATTGCTTATCCCAGCTAATGACCACAGCTATAATGCCCCTGTCTTTAATATTCCATGATTTCACTGCTGATAAGTATTCTATATAATAACTCTGTTAAATAATGTTCATCATTATGTAAGCAATGATTTCCTACATTAAAGGCAGACAACTTTACATATCAACTTAGAAACTGTAATCAGCTTTCCAAGATGGCTTCATTGTCTGGGTACATATTACATTATAACATTCAATTACAGGGTGCAGGCATCTTTTAAATGAACAGGCTGAGAGATTAATAGCTTTGTAGTAACATCTGCAGTTTATTAATCCCTTCATGGACATTCACAGTTTTTCCAAAGCACCATACATAACACTTCCAAACCCAATGAGAATTCCAAAGACATTTTCTTGATTGAAATGGTCTGTAAACGATCTGTCACAAAACTGACCTGAACTGAAGTAAGTCTCAAAACAATCTGATGCACTTGGTGCCATAAGCAGTATAATATAGAATGTATAGATGTTTCAGAAGCTTTGACAACATACCGTAAGTCAAAATATTGTTCAGACAACTTACATTCTTTAGACTGTCAAACAGATTTAAATTACACATTTTTTCTCTACATTTATATTTATATAAAGATTTTTAGTGGTAATATCAAATGACAAAGGTTGCAAAATTTATAAATATAAAATTACACACTTTCTGTTACTTAAAAATATCAATTTCATATCACTACTAAAATAAATAAAAATATAAGTGGAAACAGATAGTTTGCTTTTGTATAAAACTGAAAAGCAAAAATACTGTAAATGAAAAAGATTTACTTTCAGAGCAAGTGTTGTTAATAATGTCCACTAATTTTTGTGATGTATAATTGATGCAGGATATCGATATATTAATAATAAAAATATGTTTATCAAAAAAGTGTATCTGACAATCAGAAAACTCTATGATGTCCACAGATAAGAAATATACAATTTTCACAAGAAAATCAACTCAAGTCTGGCTAAATTTTAAATGCTAACATACAATTCATTAACTGAACAGAAGTTCTGATGGGACTAGATTCGTTACAATGTGACGTGGTGAGTTTGCTCTGATTGGGCTTATTATTAATGGAGGGATGATTAAAGAAAAAGAAAAGTTTTTTAATGGTGTTACATTCATGATATTCTTGAAGGTCATGAAAACAATAACAATATCATTTATGCGACTGGCCTTCTGACAAGTAGTGGTTGTGATGTGTTGATACGACACAGGCAGTAGACATGATAGACTAGCTGCTAGGCTGTACTGGTATGCACCAGCATCACAAGCACTAAATTATTGGAGGAGGGGGGCGGGTCTAAATGGGAGATCACCTTGAAAAAAATTAGGAGCTAAAATCACTTGGAGGATTCTGGGTATCTCAGACCACATACACACATCAAAAAAAGTTTTGCATCACCTTGGTTCCAAGAGTTCCGGAACCTGTACAGAAAATTGGAATAGAGATCAACATAAACATCATTTCTGCTCTTTTTATTGCTCATGGAAACTGCACATTGCATGTTGTACCACCATACAGAGAGACCTTCAGAGGTGGGGGTCCGGATTGCTGTACACAATGGTACCTCTAATACCCAGTAGCAAATCCACTTGCATTGATGCATGCCTGTATTCATCATGGCGTACTATTCACAAGCTCATCAAGGCACTGTTGGTCCAGATTGTCCTACTCCTCAATGGCGATTTGACGTACATCCCTCAGAGTGGTTGGTGGGTCACGTCATCCATAATCAATCTATCCCAGGTATGTTTGATAGGGTTCATGTCTGGAGAACATGCTGGCCACTCTAGTCAAACGATGTTATTATCCTGCAGGAAGTCATTCACAAGATGTGCACAATGGGGGTGTGAATTGTCATCCATAAAGACGAATGCCTCACCAATATGCTGATGGTTGCACTATCAGCTGGAGGATGGCATTCATGTATCATTCAGTCATTACGGCGCCTTCATGCGGCATACTTCGGCCCCACATAATGCCACCCCAAAACATCAGGGAACCTCCACCTTGCTGTACTCGCTGGACAGTGTGCCTAAGTCGTTTAGCCTGACTGAGTTGCCTCCAAACATGTCTCCGACAATTGTCTGGTTGAAGGTATATGTGGCACTCATATGTGAAGAGAATGTAATGGCAATCCTGAGTGGTCCATTCGGGATGTTGTTGGGCCCAGCTGTACTGCACTGCATGGTGTTGTGGTTGCAAAGACGGAGCTCAACATGGACGTTGGGAGTGAAGTTGCGCTTCATGCAGTCTATTGTGCACGGTTTGAGTTGTAACATGATGTACTGTGGCTGCATGGAAAGCATTATTCAACATGGTGGCGTTGCTGTCAGGGCTCCTCTGAGGCATAATCCGTAGGTAGCAATCATCGACTGCAGTAGTAGCCCTCGTGTGGCCTGAGCGAGGCACGTCATCAACAGTTCCTGTCTCTCTGCATCTCCTCCGTGTACGAACAACATCGCTTTGGTTAACTCCGAGACACCTGGATACTTCCCTTGTTAAGAGCCCTTCCTGGCACAGAGTAACAATGCACACGCAATTGAATCGTGGTATTGACCATCTAGGAATGGTTGAACTACAGAAAACATGGGCCGTGTACCTCCTTCGTGGTGGAATGACTGGAACTGATGGGCTGTCAGACCCCCTCCGTCTAATAGGTGCTGGTCACACATGGTTGCTTACATCTTTCAGCAGGTTTAGTGACATCTCTGAACCGTCAAAGGGACTGTGTCTGTGATAAAATATCCACAGTCAACATCAATCTTCAGGAGCTCTGGGAACTGGGGTGATGCAAAACTTTTTTTGATATGTGTATTTCAATTGCACATATCACTTCTACATCACACCAATTAAAATGTATGTTGTGATTACCAAGTTGAAAAAAGTTATATAATATTAACATTTAAGTTTACCAACAGTGTGTGCATATTATATTATGTCTGATGCATCCCAATTGATTTTCCTTGACCATGATTGATTCCAGCGACATTACTGTAAGTGACTTGAGTACAGATGCCCCATGGTGGAGTTTTCTTATGCAGTGTGCTACAGAGAATGTGGGAGAAGTTGGCAAATGAGGTGCTAGGTGACACGGGAGACTGTGGTGCTGACAACCTCTCTGCGGCAGTGTGGAGTAAGTGCAACATACAACCACTAAGCAAGCAATGTGCACCAATTGAGAACCCTCATTTTAATGAAATGGAGTGTGCAGACATGCATGTGAGATGAGGGACATTTGGCAACACCTTTGGATGAAAGTTAATGTGGTGAGTTAGAACACCGAACTGTGGGGGACTGTATTGGGGTTGCAGCTCATAATGCACTGGAGAGCCTAAGAAACTGGTACACCTGCCTAATATCATGTAGGGCCCCCACGAGTGCACAGACGTGCCACAACACAACATGGCATGGACTTGACAAACGTCTAAAGTAATGCTGGAGGGAACTGACACCATGAACCTTGCAGGGTTGTCCATAAATCCGTAATAGTGTGAGGGGTTGGAGATCTCTTCTGAATAGCACATTGCAAAGCATCCCAGATATGCTCAATTGTGTTGATGTCTGGGGAGTTTAGTGGCTAGCAGAAGTGTTTGAACGCAGAAAAATGTTCCTTGAGCCACTCTGTAGCAATTCTGGATGTGTGAGGTGTCACATTGTCCTGCTGGAATTGCCCAAGTCCATCATAATGAACAATGGACATGAATGGATGCAGGTGATCAGACAGGATGCTTACGTACATGTCACACGTCACACCCCACACCATTTCAGAGCCTCCACCAGCTTGAACAGTCCCCTGCTGACATGCAGGGTCCATGGATTCATAAGGCTATCTCTTTACCCATACATGCCCATCCACTTGATACAATTTGAAACGTGACTCGTCCGACCCCGCAACATGTTTCCAGTCATCAACAGTCCAGTGTCGGTGTTGACAGGCCCAGGCAAGGTGTAAAGCTTTGTGTCGTGCAGTCATTAAGGGCTCTACAAGCCATTATTGATGATGTTTTGTTGAAACATTTGCACACTGACACTTGTTGATGGCCGAGCATTGAAATCTGCAGTAATTTGCAGAAGGGTTGCGCTTCTGTCATGTTGAGTGATTCTCTTCAGTTGTCATTGGTCCCATTCTTGTAGGATCTTTTTCTGGCTATAGCGGTGTCATAGATTTGATGTTTTACCGGACTCCTGATATTCACGGTACACTTGTAAAATGGACGTACGGGAAAATCCCCACTTCATTGCTACCTTGGAGATGCTGTGTCCCATCACTCGTGAGCCAACTGTAACACCATATTCAAACTCACTTAAATCTTGATAACCCGCCATTATAGCAGCAGTAACCAGTCAACAACTGTGCCAGACACTTGTTGTCATATACAGGCACTGCCGACCGTAGTGCTGTATTCTGCCTATTTACGTATCTCTGTATATTCATATGCATTCCTATACTAGCTTCTTTGGTGCTTCAGTTTAGATTTTATACAGTACCTTTGCTGCAGCTATTGAATTTTGAATTTAGTGTTAATCTCACCTCATGCCTGGTTGAAGTAGTCAAGGGTTGTGGAAGCATGGATATATTTAGCTACCAAGTTTAAATTTGTAAAAATAGTTATAAGACTGTTCTTGTTTCCTGTGTTATTGTCCACTGGGCACACTGCAGTTGATAATAAGGGCAGGTATGGAAGTGTATGTCATTTCAGTTAACTAATTTCACTTTTCTGTTTGTTGTAGAAGCCTGATTATACTCTGTGCATTGGATCAGCCTGGGGTGGATTTGATCACTCTTGTGCAGGCAATAGAATGGTGCATTTTCTGGCTGCAGTTCCATAATGGGGGGCCCAAATTCCCCAGCATTAAAATTTCTTGAAAGACTTTTTTTTGCTTCATATTTCTTTAATGTTATTTGAACTATTTGTTAGTGATCAGAAGTTTTGATTAATGCTAGTATATACTTTTTAGACTGATATTTATGTGTTTTCTAAACTCTTAAGTAAGATATTACTTAAAAGATGATTGATGCTTGTCTCACAAGATGGTCTGTGGATGTTTGTTGGTGATAAAGATTTTAGGAGAATGGCTTGAACTTCTAGCAGTAATTTCAAATTATGATCAGAGGTACCATGATGGTTGCTTAATGTTAACATGTCTTATGTGGTATGATGTACAATCAATTAAAAGAAATTGTCCTTTTTTTATTAAGAAAAGAGGAAAAGGTAGCTGCAGGCTAATAGTTTTCTTTGGTTATTTTATTGCCTTTTACATCATTGTTGATATTAGTGGGATTTGGTTTAGTGTGTTTTCTTTAAATGAATGTCATTACTAAACTGAAGTCTTACTAATTTGTATCTTAAGTACCAAGGAATGAAAGCTTTATTGTAATAAAGGCTGTGTTAATAAATCTAATATCTTGAGAGATGGTTCGGCAATATTCACCAAAGGCATCCTGCCACCTGACCAACCTGCTCAAATGGCCTAAAGACTTTAATGGAGTGTCCATTTCAATGTCCTAAACGATTCTGTAGGTATAGACATAACAGGCTATATGCTACAGTTAGAGAAGTTTAAAAAACAGTTCATAAATTCTTATAACCTAGGCATTATAGTACATTGTAGTGGCAAAACTGAGTAAATTGGAATACATTTTGTAAGAAACATTTACTAACCATCATTCCTTTGCCTTAAAAAAAGACAATATTGATTAACTGTCTTGAATGCCCATCGTAGAAATTCCTCTTGACACATACACTGACTATTACTTAATTATTATAACAACACTAGACTGTAAGTGATTGTCATGTGGCATTCAATTGTTAGCTGTCTGCCTCCTAGCCACCTCTCCTACAGGTTTATAACTAAACCAAGCAGATTTGTGCTTGTCTACACCACTCCTTCATCACTCATAACTGTACCAACACAATGCAATAAGACTTAGAATATTGTATTTTTAGTGAAAATGTTAGTGGATTTGATTAACCAGCACATTAGCAAATCCTGAAACCATTAATTCTTACTTTTTAGTATGTGTACTTAGTTAAGCTTGGGTATGTCCATTCAACAGTGTCATTTTTTGTCAACTAAGACTAAAAAAAAACTAATTGCTTAATTGCTTTTAAAAAAGTATTGGGGGGGGGGGGGAGGGAGGGACACATTGCCCCCTCCCTCTCTTCCCCCCCTCCCCCCCCCCCTTCCCCGTTCTCCCCAGTGGTGATACCCATGCTGGTGGGTACACGAAAATCAGCTGAAACTCATGCAATTCATATGAGCATAGTGACTGGGAAATGTTAGAAGTTAGCAGTGATTACTCTGGATTTAACTTTTTTGCTTTGAGAATAAAATACAGCATATTATTGTGTTACAAATAGCAATCTCGAAATCAAAGTTAAGTATTTCATATGTCTCTTTGGGAATTGTGAAATGTGAAAAACTGGCATAAGCTGCATCTTCTTGATTCATCATAATGTGGCAAATTAAATCACCTAAATAGCTACACATTCCAAGTGCTTCAGTAGACTCTGAGTTGACTACTTTAAACTAGACCAAGGAAACAAGAGGGCATTAGAATGGCCTCTTTTGCAATGGATGGAATAAATTAAGTATAGCAAAATGATGAATCTTATCTTCAGGATTTAACTGACAAAGAGGTGAGAGGTTTCCTACTATAGATATCATAGCAGCCATAATATCCTCCTCCAGTGACTCATGCTAACAAAAATCAGTCATGAGACAAAATGAGAGCTACATAGAATGGATCTCTTCAGCAATGAGGCATTGTACAAAAGCATACAGATGCAGAAATAAAGTCTTCAGCTAGATCAATATTAACATGAATATGAATATGAAAGTCGAATATTCCCAGGCGCCTGTATGTAAGTATTACTTGCGCTTAACATCCCATTAAGTAAATTAATATACACACATCAAAAAAGTTTTGAATCACCTCGGTTCCAAGAGTTCCGGAACCTGTAAAGAAAATTGAAATAGAGATCAACATAAACATCATTTCCGCCCTTTTTATTGCTCATGAAAACCACACATTGCATGTTGTACCACCATACGGGGAGACATTCAGAGGTGGGGGTCCAGATAGCTGTACACACTGGTACCTCTAATACCCAGTAGCATGACCTCTTGCATTGATGCATGCCTGTATTTGTCGTGCCATACTATCCACAAGTTCATCAAAGCACTGTAGGTCCAGACTGTCCCTCTCCTCAATGGCGATTCAGCGTAGATCCCTCAGAGTGGTTGGTGGGTCACGTCATCCATAAACAGCACTTTTCAATCTATCCCGGGCATGTTTGATAGAGTTCATGTCTGGAGAACATGCTGGCCACTCTAGTCAAGCGATGTCATTATCCGGAAGGCAGGCATTCACAAGATGTGCACGATGGGGGTGTGAATTGTCATCTATGAAGACGAATGCCTTACCAATATGCGGCCGGTATGGTTGCACTATTGGTAGGAGGATGGCATTCACGTATTGTACAGTTGTTAGGGTACCTTCCATGACCACCAGCGGCATACGTCGGCCCCACGTAATGTCACCCTTAAACATCATGGAACCTCCACCTTGCTGTACTCACTGGACAGTGTGTCTAAGGTGTTCAGCCTGACTAGGTTGCCTCCAAACATGTCTCTGACAATTGTCTGGTTGAAGGCATATGCAACACTCATCAGTGAAGAGAGGAATGTCACTGATAGTTCCTGTCTCTCTGTATCTCCTCCATGTCCAAAAAACATCACTTTGGTTCACTCTGAGATGCCTGGATGCTTCCCTTGTTGAGAGTCCCTCCTGGCACAAAGTATCAATGCAGATGTGATCGAACTGTGGTATTGACCATCTAGGCATGGCTGAACTACAGACAACACAAGCCGTGTACCACCTTCCTGGTGGAATGACGAACTGATGGGCTTTCGGACCCCCTCCATGTAATAGGTGCTGCTCATGCATGATTGTTTACATCTATGGGTGGGTTTAGTGGCATCTGAACAGTCAAAGGGACTGTGTCTGTGATACAATATCCACAGTCAATGGCTATCTTCAAGAGTTCTGAGAACCACAGTGATGCAAAACTTTTTTTCATGTTTGTACAAGAAACACAATAACTTTCATTAGTGAGGGAAGATGGGGAGAAAATAGAAGATAATGTTAGCTTAGACTTCTTGTGTACAATGTCTGTTGTTTTAAGTATACCAATCTCTCAAAGGGGTACATCGGCGAAACGATGCAGTGTACATCAAGGTAATGCAGCCCAATCTGTTCCTTAACACAGATAATCATACATATACATCTCCATGATTACTCTGCAATAAATCTACATCCACATGGATACTCTGCAAATCACACTTAAGTGACTAGCAGAGGGTTCATCAAACCACCTTCACTATAATTCTCTATGAGTCAAATCTCAAACAGTATGCAGAAAAAACAAACACCTATATCTTTCTGTGTGAGCTCTGATTTCTCTAATTTTATTATGATGATTATTTCTCCCTATGTATGTCAGCAACAACAAAATATTCTTGCTCTCAGAGGAGAAAGTTAGTGACTGAAATTTTGTGAGAAGATTACACTACAATGAAAAACACCTTTGTTTTAATGATGTCCACCCCAAATCCTGTATCATATCAGTGACAGTCTCTCCCATATTTCTCGATAATACAAAACATGCTGCTCTTCTTTGAACTTTCTGAGTGTACTCTGTTAATTCTATCTGGTAAGGATCCCAGGTGACACAGCAGTACTTCAAAAGAGGACTTTCTTGATTACTCTGTTAATTCTATCTGGTAAGGGTCCCAGACTGTACAGCAGTACTCCAAAAGAGGATGAACAGTTGTAGTGTAGGCAGTCTCTTTAGTAGATTTTTTACATTTTCTGTGTGTTCTGCCTATAAAATGCAGTCTTTGGTTTGCCTTCCATACAACATTTTCTATGTGTTATTTCTGATTTTAGTTGTTCATAGTTATAATTCCTACAAATTTAGTTGAATTTATGGCCTCTGGGTTTGACTGATTTAATGGATTCCTTTTAGCATTCATGTGGATGATATCATACTTTTCATTATTTAGTGTCAATTGCCAATTTTCACACCATTCAAATATCTTTTCTAAATTGTTTTGCATTTTTTTCATCTTTTGATGACTTTAGTAGATGATATATGACAGCATCATCTGCAAACAACCAAAGACAGCTACTCAGATTGTCTCCTAAATTGTATACATAGATGAGGAACAGCAGAGGGACTATAACACTTCTGTTTTACTAGATGACGCTCCGTCAGTTACTGTGAAACTGAAGAACTATGAACGGTGACTTTTCAGACAGAGTATCATGAATCCAATCATGTAACTGAGACACTATTCCATAAGCATGCAGTTTCACTACAAGTTGCTTGTGCGGCACAGGGTCAAAAGCCTTGTGGAAATCCAAAAATGTGGAATCAATTTGAAACCCCTTGTAAACAGCATTCAGCACTTTGTGTTATTAAAGAGCTAGTTACCTTTCACAAAAATGTTTTCTAAATCCGTGTAGACTGTGCACCAATGGACTGTTCTCTTTGAGGTAGTTCATTCTGATCACAGACGATATATGTTCCAAAATCCTGCCGCATATCGATGTTAATGATATGGGCCTGTAAGTGCTTGGCAGAGGGCTCTTTGAAGCACCTTCAGACTCTTTCTCTACCATACCTCTTTCTAACAGCGTGTTGGAAAAATGAATACTTAAATCGTTTTGTAAAAGCTCTGATTTTTCTTATTGCATTGTGATCATCATTTCTTCCTATGTAGGTTGGTAACAATAAAATATTTTCACAATCAAAAATAGCAAATGACAGAAAAGCATAGAATATACAGTCACTTTAGTAGACTTGCATTTTCTGAGTGCTCTGCCAATAAAATGAAGTTTTTGGTTTGCCTTCCCCACAACATTATCTCTGTGAGTGTTCTAATTTAAGTTATTTGTAGCTGTAATTTGTAGGTATTTAACTGAATTGCCAGTCTTAAAATTTGTGTGATTTATTGTGTAACTGATATTTAATGGATTTATTTGTGTACTGATGTTGATAACTTCATTGTTTTCCTTATTCAGAGACAACTGCCAGTTTTTGCACCATACATATATCATGTCTATGCTATTTTAAAATTGGTTTTGATCTTCTGATGAGTTTACTAGATGGTAAATAGCAGCATCTGGAAACAAACTAAGAGGGCTCCTCAGATTGTCCCCTAAATCATTTGTATAAGTTAGGAATGGCGGAGGGTCTCTAACACTTTCTTGGGGAATGCTGGATATCACTTTTGTTTTACTCTATGATTTTCTATCAGTTACTATGTGCTGTGGCCTTTCTACAGGAAATCACAAATCCAGTCACACAATTGAAGTGATCCTCCATAGGCAAGCAATTTGATTAAAAGCCTCTTGTGGGGAACTGTGACAAACTTCTTCTGGAAATCTAGAAATATTGAATCAGTTTGAGATTCCCTGTTGATAGCACTTACAGTAGCTAGTGATTTATGAACAACAAGGGACCACAACAGTGAAGTGTGATATGTTTTTACATAGTTTTCTTTGTATTGTCTAATGTGCCATTTGTACTATGTGGAGAAATAGTATTGTACATGTTTGCAATCATTAAAGGAGTGGGCTTTATAACTGCTTGTGTTTGCCTACTGCAGAAATGTTGATATATAGTTTTGGTCTGCTGTGGTGCTGTTGATGAGTTTTATGAAGTTTGTGAAATGGATCTGACATATGGGTAGCATCTGAATTGCAGTTAACAAGTTTGTGATGAGTAGGTATTTGTATGAAATGTCTTGTATGAAGTGCTAAATATATTACTATTCCTGACTATAAAGTGTTAACATCTTAAGAAAATCTCTAAAACTGTGTGACATTTTAAGGACACAATGGCAAATACTTAAAAAGTGGGCAACTGTAAAGCATAAAACAAAATGTGGGATTATTATTGTGAAAAAGAGTATAAATAATGAAACTAAGTACAGTGTATTACTTATTTTACTGAAGTGTGATATTATTTTGTCCAAACATGTATGAGAAAAAAATATAGATATGTTCATGATTCCTGAGAATTATTACTGTGTGCAATATTAAAAAATTATTTGAGCTTAATGATCTTAATTCTTTTATTCTTACTACTTTATCTAATGTTACACTCCGGTTTAATAATTTGATGTTTCTACCTCCATGATTATAGAAAACTATTATATCAAAACTGCACTAATAGTATTGAAAAGAACTGAATTCTCATGTATTGTTATTAAAATATTTACTCTTTTGTTGCTTAAATCTGAAATATTTTCCATTATATCTAAAGATTTCTCAAGTTTCTGAAACTTTGTCTTACAAATCCATATTTTTCAGTACCAATACTGGGCATAATGAATTTTTTTAATTCTTTGTTTTTCTTTTTTAAAAAAAGACCTAGATAGTTCAGAAAATATTTATCATTATGTGAAATGGATAGAAAGATCACTATGGTTTTGTGTTCATACCCTAGCTGGGTAACTTTATTTTTCTTTAGTTGTTCTGCTCTTAAATCAACACAAATAAGTCTTATTAAAATTACTGAAAATATTTGGTTGAAATATTTTCTACGAACTTTGTAAGTATTCGAGGTTCTCACCAGTAAAACCTAATTACATTTTACTGTATTTCTCATGGAAATGTTCTTTAAGAAACTGACTGTTCTTCTGTTATTTTTTGTGCAACATTTGTATCCAGTGTAAACTGAGGTATCAAATCAATTGTTACAACTATTCTTGAATTCAACTGATAATGTGTTTTCCTTGTGTTTATATGAAACTACACTTGCGCCGCTGGTCAGTACACAGTTCAGTAAAAGAAACTGAACCACACAAACTTTGCTATGTAAACCTTTTAGTAATATTTTATCATATGCTTATGTAAAGTTCTTTGTTACATGTGCTACATATTTTACTTTGATCTTTTTGAATGTGACATATTAGTAACTTTATCTATGCTTTCTTAACTTGAATATCCATGCCAGATGGTAGATAGAATAAAAAAAAGCATACTGTACATGAAAAGTCATTCCAGTCTTCAAATTAGACCAACTGTAATCGACTTTCAGAGAAAAACCATCTATGTATAAAACCCAGATATAAGGACAACATGTATGAGAACACCAATAAAACTGTATGAAAAAGTCAGAAATGAAGTAATGCACATCACTCATGAAAAGACCAAAACACAAATTGTAGTGATGAGTACTAAGATTATATTATATTTATGTAATTTGTGTGAAACTGACTCTATAGCTTTTCATGCATTTTTAAAATTTAATTTTTGTAACCATGACTTTTCTGAAGAATAATCATATTTGTTCACTAAAGAGGTACTCATTATCAATGAAACACTTAAGCAACTTTACAATTTCCTTCAAGATTTAAAACTATTGTAATTTCCTTTACTATACTTTTATTTTTATTCACACTTCTGTCACATTTCTCGTGGCAGAGTTTTGTAAATTTTATTACTATTTCATGGCTATTTAGATAATTAACTTAACCAAAATGTAGTTATGAGGGATCTATAGATTTTCTGTACAATTTGTTTTACAGTCTCATTCGAAACATTGTTATAATTTCACTTTATGTATTTCTGAGTAGCATAGCATTGGTTCTATAACAAAACTTCTTGTATTTCAAAGGCTTCAAGAACCTTCAACTTCCATAAAAGAATTTATTTGGACAACTAACTTCTGTATGCGATACCTAAAGCCACAAAATATTGTACAAATTCTGTGTCCAATATTGCTTGAGGGGGATACTTACTCATTCTTTATTGATCCGCTGAATCATTTTGTGTACAGAGAGTATTACATGATATTGGACAAGTCATTATACTTGTTAAACATTTAAAAAATACTTAACACCAAATTAAATATACCTAGACCTACACAATTGTATGATAGTAATAGACTACAGGATATAGTACTAGCATATTCACAAGATGTTCAAAATTAAGGTCAACAAGGCCTAATTGAGATTTGTGGATACATTTAAAATTAAATTAAGTACAGATAATCATTACATAATTTATACAATAGTTAAGATTTACTAGATAAATATATAATTACATACGTGAATCTAACCCCATCGGAACATCTGCTCAATTAATGAATTGTATGATAGCACATAAAATTTAGCCAGACTTGAGCTGATTTTCATACGTAAATTATATATTTTATTACCTGTGAATGTTCACAGAGTTTTCTGATTGTGAGATACAATCTTTCTGTAAATATGTTTTTATTGTTTTTATATCGATATGTCGTCATGTGAATGTCATGTGAAAGGATTAATAAACCACAGATGTTACAAAAAAGCTATTAATCTCTCAGCCTGTTCATTTAAAAGGACCCTGGACTTTGGGATTGAATATTATGTCGTAATATGTGCCCACATGCTGAAGCCATCTTGAAAAGCTAAGTACAGTTTCCAAGTTGATTTTTAATGTTGCCTGTCTTTAACCTACGAAATCACTGCTTACATAATGATGAACATTACTTAGCAACATCATTATGAAGAATACTTATCAGCAGTGAAACTGTGGAATATTAAAGGCAGGGCATTATACACACAACGAAAATAGTTTTGCATCACCTCGGTTCCAAGAGTTAAGGAACCTGTACGGAAAATTGGAATAGAGAACAACATAAACATCATTTCTGCCCTTTTCATTGCTCATGAAAACCACACATTGCATGTTGTACCACCATACAGAGAGACCTTCAGAGGTGGGGGTCCAGATTGCTGTACACACTGGTACCTCTAATACCCAGTAGCACGTCCTTTTGCATTGATGCGTGCCTGTATTCATCATGGCACACTACCCAAAAGTTCATCAAGGTACTGTTAGTCCAGATTGTCCCACAGATTGATGGGTCATGTCGTCCATAAACAGCACTTTTCAATCTATCCCAGGCATGTTTGATAGGGTTCATGTCTGGAGAACATGATGGCCACTGTAGTTGAGCGATGTAATTATCCTGAAGGAAGTCATTAATAAGACGTGCATGATGGGGCGTGAATTGTCATCCATGATGACAAATGTCTTGCCAATATGCTGAGGATATGGTAGCACTATTGGTCGGAGGATGGCATTCACATATCGTTCAGCCATTACGGCACCTTGCATGACCACCAGAAGCTTACGTCAGCCCCACATAATACTACCCCAAAACATTGGGGAACATCCACCTTGCTGCACTCACTGGACAGTGTGTCTAAGATGTTCAGCCTGATTGGGTTGCCACGGCATGTTGTTCGACCCATCTGTACTGCACTGCATGGTATCGTGGTTGCAAAGACGTACCTAGCCATGGACGTTGGGAGTGAAGTTGCGCATCATGCAGCCAGTTGTGCACAGTTTGAGTGATAACATGACGTTCTGTGGCTGCATGAAAAGCATTATTCAATATGGTGACGTTGCTGTTAGAGTTCTTCCGAGCCATAATCTGTAGGTAGCGGTCATCAACTGCAGTAATAGCCCTGAGGCCTGAGCGAGGCATGTCATCGATGGTTCTTGTCTTTCTGTATCTCCTCCATGTCTGAACAACATCACTTTGGTTTATTCCGAGACACCTGGGTGCTTCTCTTGTTAAGAACCCTTCCTGGCACAAAGTAACAATGCAGACACAATCAGTCCACAGTATTGACTGTCTAGACATGGTTGAACTTCAGACAACATGAGCCATGTACCTCCTTCCTGGTGGAATGACAGGAACTGAAGGGCTGTCAGACCCCCTCCATCTAATAGGCGTTGCCCATGCATGGTTTTTTACATCTTTGGGCGGGTTTAGTGACATCTCTGAACAGTCAAAGGGAATGTGTATGTGATACAACATCCACAGTCAACGCCTATCTTCAGGAGTTCTGGGAACTGGGGTGATGCAAAACTTTTTTTCGTGTGTGTAGATGTAGGCATCAGCCAGTATAAGCAATGTTTATTAGCCTTTTGAAATATGTTAAAGTTGGGGGCAACTATAACATGGACTTTCATGAAGGGGCATGAATGTATAATATTTATTATTAAGTACTGTAACAGCCTCATAATGTTCAATTCTTCTTTCCTGTAGGAGGGAGGCGGCAGCCTACATGCCGTACCACAAGTGTTGATGCTGTGATGTCAAGGCTGATGGTACAGCACTTCCCATGTGACCAATTAGCTTTCCCCAAACAGATCAAGTGAGTTTTGGCTACAGCGGACATGGGAGGTAGCTCACTATCTCTGCTACTGGCTTTGGTATGCATCAGATCGATCTTGGAGAGACTGATGTTTTCCGTCATGCCTCCCCTCCCACCCGCAACCCTGCCTGTGTAGGACTTGTGTATCCCTTCTTTCCAATAAATCACTTTGGTGTAAATTATGACTTTATCTTATTACTCCTAAATCCACAGCCTATCCCATTGCCCACACTCCTAGTGCGTACACTCTGTACACACGTAAGCTGAGACCAGTTTGTTATAATATTATAATACGTTAATTGTGCAATTTCTACTGCAATCCCTAATCATTTATATACACTTATGTGAGTTGTAAATTATTCCAAATTTAAAATGAACAACCCTGACACTCTACCAGAAAACTTTCCATCATGGAAGTATACCATCTGATGAAAAATACTCAGACACTGTTATGTAATGTGGAATTGACCACTAGATGTCATGAGAGGTGGACCTGCTAGTGTAAAAGAAGCCAGAGAACATTGTGTTGTCGTTTGAGAATCAGTAACAGCTGAATGGGTAGGTCAGGAGAGTTCAGTGAGTTTGAACATTGATGTCACCTGAATAACAACTACATCAGGAACATTTCAACTTTTCTAAAGCTGTCCAAAGTAATTGTTAATGATGTGATTGTGAAGTGGAAATGAGAAGAAACAACCATCACTAAACCAATACCAGGTAGATCTCATGTACTGGTGGACATGGATCTTTATGTACTGCAGAGGTTGACTGTAAAAAATCATGTGTAATCAGCAGAAAGAGTCATTTGTGATTTCCAAAGTGCTATCAACAGTACAGCTAGCACAGTGACTATGTGTAGTGTAATTTAATCAGTCCCAAGATACATTGTGAACCCTGTAACACCAGTGGGTATTGATCTTATCGTTTGGAAAAGATAAGTTCATATGAAAACAGTATCAGTTAAAATTAATTATTTCATGCTTAAGTTTTCATTCCATGTCCTTAGAACAATGTTGAAGTTTTCACATGAAATTTTGTAAATACAATTCTTGAATATTTTGTTAAGTATGTACCAGCTATTGCCTCAGACAAAGATATAAACTCGTTGCTTTGTGTGATATCTTTGAACTTCTTCATTGTGCACAGAACTGGTGGGAAGTGGTCATGAATGGTGGTCAAGTCATTTTGTGAGGCTGCAGGAAGGAGACATTCCAGAATGAGATTTTCACTCTGCAGCGGAGTGCGTGCTGATATGAAACTTCCTGGCAGATTAAAACTGTGTGCCTGACCGAGACTCGAACTCGGTTGGGCACACAGTTTTAATCTGCCAGGAAGTTTCAAGGAGACATATTGTTTGAATTATTAGTTCAGCTTGTTACTGTAATATATGAAAAGTTTCAAAATACAAATATTTTAATGTTCTGATACTTTATACATTATTACATAACTTGAGATTTACCAGATATTCACAATCAATTCATCAGTTAATTTTCTATGTACTAGCCCAACCTGCAGACTATTACCATGTCTCTAAAGAGGACAACAAAGCCAACATCAAGACAATCAGCTAAGTACGAACTTTATATTTTAGTAAGTGGATATGCCCTTTAATGCCTCTCACTTCACAATAAAGACTAATGTCCTGACTGAGGCCAAGACACTGCATATGTACAATTGAATAGGTATAGTTACAGTAAGGAGCTAAAAAGAATGGGGTACAACAGTCAAGCGGCTCCTCATAAGCTACACATTTCTGTAGTCACTATTATGCTATGCGAGAGGTGTGTAAAGAGCAATGTCAATGGACAGTAGATGACGGGAAGCAAGTGATTTGGAGTGATGAATATTGCTATACCTGCTTCAATCTGATGGAGGGGTTTGGGTTTGGTGAACGCCTGGAGAACGTTACCTGCCATCGTGTGTAGTCCCAACAGTGAAGTGTGGAGGAGGTGGTTTTATGGTATGGGGTGTTTTTGTGGACCCTTTATTGAGCTAAGTAAAATGCTAAATGCATAAGGAGATAAACACATTTTTACACTATTATGTATTGTGGTATAGTAGAGGAACAGTTTGGAGATGATGATTGTCTGTGTCAGCATGACAAAGCATCCTGTCATAAAACAGCGTCTTTGATGCAATGATTTGTGGACAGTAACATTCCTGAAATGGTCTGGCCTGTCCAGAGACCTGACCTGAATGCAGTGGAACACATTTTGGTGGAGTTAGAACATTGCCTTCATTCTAGACCCGTGCATGTTTCTGAAACATCACCATAATACTTGGATGTTGTTCAAACCTACCAATAACAAATCTAGCAACCCACTTCTGAATGCTTAAATGTCTTCCTTAAACTGACCCGGTGCACTCAAACAGTATTCAAAAGTTACAGATAAAGCTCATTTTAATTAAATTCTCCCAATAAACTGAAAGTGACCATTCCCCTTCCCTACTACAATCTTTACATGCTCATTTCATTTCATATAGCTTTGCAACACTACACATAGATACAAGGGACATTTCATAAATAATGCACACTAGTTTTTTTACTTACACATTTATTTATTGATTTTTTAATATTGCTTTACATTTGTTCATTATAGTCTCCCTGCTTCTCTATCACTGAATCCCAACATCTCAGAAGCATTCCATCTAGGACACCACTTTTGTTTATCTGTCGAATGGCTCAGATAATGGTGATAGAAAACTCTTCCAAAGAAAAATTGTAACGTCCACAAATAGCTTTTTCAGCTTCGGGACAAGCTGAAGTCCGGTGGACTCATTTCCTGGCTCTAGAGATGATGGGGCAACATCTCCCATCTGTATTTGGGCTGTTGTTGGGCTATATTATATTACCTATATGCAGGTGAGCATTGTCATGGGGAATGAATGGCCTAGGTCAGGCTTTGTGCATTTTTATGTGCAGGTTTTGAATGAAGTTACAATAATACATTGCTTTGACACTTGTTCCATATGGGACTCTATCTGCCAAGATTATTCCTTGGTGATCATAAGCAAAAATCATCATCTGCTTCAGCTTTGGTTGAGTGTGTCAAAATTTTTTTGGACATAGAGAATCTGAAGCTCTCCACTTATTGGACTATGATTTCAAATCTGCTTCAAAGTCTCTAACCTATGTTTCATCAATAGCAACAATTTTACCCAAGAATGCTTGACCTTTACAGTCAAATCATTGTTTGAGCAGGGTTGCAGTGTCCAGGCGTTTCTGCTTCTCTTCAGGAGTCAAACAGTGTGCGATCCATCTCACAGAAATTTTTCTCTTCTTCAAATCATTAGTCAGAATATGGAATACTGATGTTGGAGGAATTCCTGTGGCTTCAGAGAGTTTCTCACAAATTGTGCTGCAACTTTCCTCAAGAGCATCTGCCACAAGTTTCACACTTCATTCATCTGTTGATCTTTGTGGCCTTCCAGGTCTTGGGTTATCATGTATGCTTATATGACCATCACAAATATGATTAACCAAACATGAAACTGTACTATAGCCCACTGTAAACTCATCACAAACTTCAGTTAATGCACTGTGGATTTCTGTCTAGTTTTTGCCACATAAAGTTTTAATCTTGATGTATGACCTTTGGTCACCAACAGTCACGGTACCTGTGACACCTGCAGGGTCCATTTTTAATTCTTATCAGTTTTATGTTAGAGTACACACCAAAAACACAAAAACACATGCTTCTTCCTCAAGCTCACAACTGCAACTGATGAGATTTTCATTATTGTTGCATCAAACAATCCACAGTAATACCAACCTATGCATTATTTATGAAATGTCCCTCATATTTTTTTGATATGACTCTGTCAAGCAGCAGACTAATAATGCTGTAGTCAAATGTTATTGGTTTGTTTTTCCAACTAATCTCCATTAACTTACATTTTTCTACATTTAGAGCTAGTTGCCATTCATCACATCAAGTATAAATTTTGTCTAAGTCATCTTGTATCCTTCTAAAGTTACTCAAAGATGACACCTTCCCATACACCACAGCATCATCAGCAAACAGCTGCAGACTCCTGCTTACACTGTCCACCAGATCATTTATGTATACAGGAACTAACAGCAGTCCTACCACATCGTGACAATACCCTTGTCACTGATGAACACTCACCACTGAGGACAACATACTGGGTTTTGTTACTTGAGAAGTCTTTGAGCCACTCACATATCTCAGAACCTATTCTGTACGCTTGTACCTTTGGTAACAGTTGGCAGTGTGTCACAGTGTTAAATGCTTTATGGAAATCTAGGAATATGGAATCTGTCTTTTGCCCTTCATCTGTGGTTCGCAGGACGTTATGTCAAAAAAGGCATGCTAAGTTTCACACAAGTGATGCTTTCTAAAACTTTACTGATATGTGGACAGAGGCATTTCCCTCTCAAGGAAATTTATTATATTTCAACTGAGCATACTTTCAAGGATTCTGCAGCAAGCCAATTTTAAAGATATTGGTCCACAATTTTGTGGCTTCATTCTTTTACCCTTGTTATATATAGGAGTCACCTACACATTTTTCCAGTCACTTGGGACTTTGCACCAGGTGAGTGATTCACGATAAATGCAAGCTAAGTATGGGGTCAGTGCTGCAGAGTGATCAGATAGTGTGTGGTGTACATCAATACAGGTCATAACTGAGGCATAATATAAGATAAAACGCTACACATTCTTAATTTGAGACAAGTAAATTCACTTTAGTTACACTGAGGCATCCTCATTCAGTCAAAATGCTGAAGTAACCTATACATCTAAATAGTTCTATACATGTTATTGTGGTTTTGTATTTGTACTTGCATGTATGAGTGTGTGGAATTGAGTCATGGCAAGAGCAGAAGTGAGACTAAGCTATGTGTAGATTTAGTGAAGGCAATTTGTTTAGTACCGATCTATTTAGATGCAACAACAGCAGGCTTTGAGGTAGCATTTGTGAGTGTGGGTTATTGACAGTGGCAGCTAACAATCTATCAGGCATTCCCTTATATCTATATCAGTCAAAGAGCTGTATTTCAGCATATGTCAGTAGCATTCCAGTGTTATTTAGTTAATCAGTCAGTCAGGCATATAGGTGACAGTCTTGCACATTGGAACACTTTACAGACTTTCACCTCCAGCCAGCCCTGTTACAGAAGTTGAAATAACAGCATTCACATTATGTGTTGTGCAGGACATGATAAAAGTCATGGTTGTTAGGAACCAACAACTATTTATTAGGTCATGGTGTGTCAGCATAAACATAGGTGATGCAATACAGTTTAGTGACACGTACACGACTCGTGATGTGTACAGATTTGTTGATGTGTGCAGACTAAGGAAGAGTACAGACTGTCAACCGTTGTGGCATGGCAACATAAAGAGCATTTGCCTGCCAGGGGCTACTGGCTCTTGACTGCAGGCAAGACTGGACCATGATCAATGACCTCTGGTGGGGGCCTGGAGCAGCCAAATGGTGCACTACCCAAACAGCATGGTGCACACCATGGTAGGGGCTAAAAAGGTGTAGTAACATACTGGTTACTACACCCCGCCTTCCTTGAAGGGAAGAGTGGCCAGATAACCGTGCTGGAGGGTGACACACCCATAGTGTCAGAAGCAATTGTCCTGGGCATGCACACTTCCAGGTCTGCACAGGTCTGTGAGCAGGGATGGCAATGGAGGGAATGCGGTCTTGCCCCTTCCTCTCCCTCCAGGAAAGGCCAGCAGATGGCCCTGGCACCCTGGAGACAGGGACTGGCTGACATTTGAGTCATCGCTAGGTGCTGTAAACTGAGGAGCTGTGGTTTCTGGTGGAAAGGTAAGCAGCACCTGTAGGAAGCAGCAGGAGGTGCCCGCATCACTGTTGGAGGCACCTGCACCAGTGCAGGAGGTGCCCACATCAATGTGAGAGGTCCCTGCATTGGCGCAGGAGGCGCTTGCAGCAGGGTAGGAAGAGCCCATATTGGTGCTGGAGGCACTTGGAGGTGTCCACAAAGGCGCAGGAGTTGCTTGCACCTCAGTCGGAGGCACCCAAGTCAGGAACTCGCATAGGTGCAGGAGGCATCTGTGTCTGGATAGGAGGTGCCCATGACCAGCCAAATGAATTTCACATAATTTTTTTACCTCTTGAACTGTATCCTTAGTTTATTTATTTTGCATTTTAGTAGCAAAATATTTCATGGTTTTGATGTGTGTGTGTGTGTGTGTGTGTGTGTGTGTGTGTGTGTGTGTGTGTGTGTGTGTGTGTGTGTGTGTGTGTGTTTGACTGGTGGAGAGGTTGGAGGGCAAGGAGAGCATGCTTTCCATGGTGTCTTCATGTCCCCAATCTTATACACATGAACTCTCCGTCACAGAGTTGTAAACGTAAAACTGTTCACAGGTGGAAGTTGAGTTTCACACAATCTAAATATACAAGTTGTTTGTTTCCCAACTGTGTGTTAACAGATTAGCTTGTGGTAGTCTAAAATGTGTTAACACATGACCTTGACTTTGTCTCTTCTTCTTGTCAGGGTTTTCCACTCATTCCTTCAATCCATCATTCGCTACCATACAATGCTGTGCTCCAAATGTACATTCTCAGATATTATTTCCTTCAATTACGGTGTATGCTTGACAGTAGTAGACTTCTTTTGACCAAGAATTCCCTATTTGCTTGTGCTAGACTGCTTTTCATATCACCCTTGCTTTGTTCATCATGTGTTATTTTCCTTCTAAGGTAGCAGAATTCCTTAACTTTGTGATCACCAAGTTTGATGTTAACGTTATTGCTAACCTTATTTCTGCTAATCCTCAAGACTTTTGTCTTTATTCAATTTACTCTCAATCCATAGTGTATGCTCATTTCATTGTTCATTCCACTCAACAGTTCCTGTAATTCTTTTTCACTTTCACTGAGAATGGCAATATCTTCAGCAAATCTTATCATTGACATCCTTTCACCTGGAATTTTAATCACATACTTGAATCTTTCTTTTACTTCCATCATTGCTTTTTTCATGTATGGAATGAACAGTAGGAGTAAAAGACTTCATTCCTGTCTGACATCCTCTCTAATCTGAGCACTTCATTCTTGATCTAGCATTCTTATTGTTCCCTCTTGCTTCTGGTACATTTGTTACGCCACTCATCTTTCCCTATAGTTTACTCAAATTTCTCTAAGTATTTTGAACATCTTGCACCATTCTACATTGTCAAATGCCTTATCTAGGTTGACAAATCATATAAATGTATCTAGATTTTTCTTAAAACTTGCTTCCATTATCAAGCACAATATCAAAACTGCTTTTTGACTGCTTTTACCTTTCCAAAAACCAAACTGATCATCATATAACAGATCCTCAGTTTTATTTTCCATTCTTCTGTATACTATTCTTGTCAGCAACTTGCGTGCATGAGCTGTCAAGCTGACTGTGTGATAGTTCTCATACCAATCTGACCATGTTATTTTTGGAATTGTGTGGATGATATTTCTGTAAAAATCTGATGGCACGTCTCAAGTCTCATAGATTCTACACATAAATGTAGTTAACCTGCTTGAGTGCAAAGTGTGTAATATAATATAAAGCCTTTTATTTTCAGCATGATTTTGACCCATTCTAATCAATATTTTCGGGGTGCACTCAGCCTTGTGATGTCAATTGAGCAGCTACTCAACTGAATAATAGTGGCTCCGGTCACAGAAAACCATCGTAACAACCAGGGGAGCAGTGTGATGACCACACGCCCCTCCTATCTGCATCCTCATCTGAGGATGACACGGTGGTCATACAGTCCCAATGGGCCACTTGTGGCCTGAAGACAGAGTGCTTTAATTAATATTGAAACTGTAATTATGAACCATGTAAAATATCAAATAAAAGCCTTTATTCACTCTCAAATTGTGAATTTATGGAAAATGAATATTTCAGTTTGAGACCTGGAGGGCTCATCTTTGGGTACTTAAACTAAATTTTCATCACAGTTTGTATGCGTTGTTCACTGAGATTATTTTATGTAAACAAATTAGCTGCAGGTTGGTGTAATTATCTTTAATATGACTGTTATTAACAAAATAACTCACAGTTTCTTGTAGTGATTACGCACAATATGACTACAAACAACTGACATTGCATTCTGAAGTTTTTCCACATTAGTGATTTTCACATTTGTTGACACTGTATTTGTGTGCATTCTAAAAGCTGTGAAAGTATTGCTATAGACAGTAAAAAAGAAGCAAAAAAAGGAACAAAAATATTGTAAAGATATAAGAACTTTTGTTTCAGTTTCATATAATTATTCCTATAACTACTAAATAGCTTTTGTTAAGTGATATTCACGACTGTTAACAGCAAGATGTGGTGCTTGTTCTGCAAATGATGTTTGATACATGGTGAATATGTGGGCTGCAGGCTAGGATCCTAAGGACAGCTTTCTGCCTGAATCTAGTACATCATTTATATCACACAATGGAGGCTATTTGAGTTTACTGGATCTGTTAATTATATTGATTTGTGTCATTAAGGTACCCTGGATAAACAGTAATTTATCACACCATATACTTTGTAGCCATAAATTTGTAGAACTCCAGCAAATTTGTAGAACTGACACCTGTGAACTATCTCTGGTGCAGGCAAGGGAAGTAGTGTGTGGCACGTGATGAAGTGAAAGATTAGGGTGGCAAGGATGGAGACAGAACAAAGGAACAAGAAAACGACAGAAAGAAAGGAAACCAAGTGGAAGGCATAGGGACAGGGATGGAAGTCGGAGTGGAAAGGGACTAACAGAAATTGAGGCCAGGATTGCAGGACAAGACTTAAGTACCCATTGTAAGGACAATTCATATCTGCATAATTCAGAGAAGCTGGAATGAGGACGAGATACAGGTTCAAAAGGAACTTGTTGTGAAGTAGTTATTGAAGTTGAACATCTTTTCGTATATGTATGTGTGTTTTTGTTATTAGATCTGAGTGACATCCAGAAGCTCAGAAACATTTTCATATCTTACTGAGAAGAAATTCTGAACACTGTAACTGGATTTTCTAGCACATGTGCCATGTACAGGTAATTGTACACACATTGTACAGTCTAATTAAACTCTACAAAGATAATTTTTCAATTTTGAAGGTTTATATGGCAGTTGATGATCCAATGAACAATATAGGAAGGAAAAATAAGTTGTGATCAAAAAGAAATTTTACTTCAAAGCTTAATTTAGTATTGACAATAGTATTGCTTTAGTTCATAAACCAGATCAGTATAACAACAACACTAATGTTAAGTTGGTTTTTATTTGATGAATGGAATCTTTTTCTTAGAATCCATGATAAATATTGAAGTGATGCACTAATATTATGTCCAAAAAACAGAATATTAAGCCAGATGAGCATGTAAATTTTATAGATGCTGTGAAGCTGTATTCAAAGCAAAATTCCTTATTTTTCTGAAATATAAAATACTGCCAAGTTGGTGGACTAGCTATGGGTTCTCCATTTACCCAAGTATAACCCAAAATCTTCATATGTAGGTTCCAAACAAAATTTCTTATATAAAGTTTATTAATTCCATTACTCTTCTAGTCAAGAAGAATGACATTACTTTATGTTTCATGAAATACAAAAATCAACATATCATTAGTTCAACGACCAGTGTAGATCCTATTGGATATTCCCTGAATTGTTTTTATCATATAATAATTCCTTATTGTTCACCAAATCATCTACAGAAAGCCTAAGATTGCAGTAAATACTATCTGCTATCTCATTAACATATAGCATGATCATTATCACTCTATTACACTTCCTTAGGATGCACCAGATATTACTTCCATTACAGAGGACGACTCCACATTTGGATAATATGCTGCTTTCTGCCTGTCAAGAAATGTACAGTCTAATCACAGAACTGGTTAGACAATCTGTAGGAATATATCTTCTCTAATTGTATGGTACTGAATAAAAAGTGTTGTGAAAGTCAAAAATATCAAATTCATTTTTTCCAGGCAAGTCATTATGCTTGAATCTAGAATATGAGGAAAGATTGTCATATTGTGCTACAAATGGAGGTGGTCAATATAAGATGGTAGTTCTGGGGATCAAATCTGTTACCCTTTCAGTGACGCAGTGTCTCTGAGAGTTGCAAAAAAACTTATTCTCCCCAAAACAAGTGTACATGATTGCTGCAATTTAAGTCTTGTGGTATGATTAGTAAGTGTGCTGGTTTTTACTGCCTTTTTATACACTCATCAAACTGAGTTCTCAGTGCAGTGGTGCATAACCACCATCACTATCAGTCCCCTGCTTCAGACTCCACTCTCTCAGTCAATAACACTTTCTTAACTCCCTAGCATCTCCACCTGTTTTCTGTCATTGTGTGTGGTTCTGAGCAACTGTGAATATCATCAAAGAAAGGAAGTTGCAATTATACTTCATTTGTTTCATATATTTAGCCACAAACCTAGGTCATGTCTACCAAAATTCTTCCAACTCTCTGCCACTGTTTGCAATTTCTGCCACAGTCATTTCAACCACATTTTTTATACTCTCCCTTATGGTCAGAATTTGACACCCTTGCAACTGTGAGATAATATCAATAAAAGTGATATAGTTTTAATAGTTTGATGAATTTTATTAGTTTCCTCCAATTCTAGAAAATATTTAGAATTCGATATCCCATCAACTGAGAAAATATTAAGGACAAAAAAGAAGTTGTTGCAGTAGTTTCTTAAATTTTATTGGTTTACTCCAATTCTAGGAAATAGTACAAACAGTATTTTCACGTTACATTTGAGTAATTTCACAAATTTTGTTGGCGCCCTCAGAATCTAGAGAAAAGTACACAAAATAATTCTATCTTGTATTTCAATAAACCACACATGAATCATACGACAAAATTTTGTAAGGTGAGAAGAAAACTCAGTCATATGCAGACATGTTGTAAGTTTTGTCAATCACAAAAGGAAATGAAAAGTATCCATGTATATAATTTTTCAGAAATGCTGCTAAATCTTAGGGTAGTCACTGACTGAAAAGGACAGTTGCTTTGTAAATGTCTCATGTTCTGTTCAAATACTACTGTAATATATAAGCTGGTATCCTATTTAATTGCAGATTAAGAATATGAAGATACATATTGTTTACCATGTATTAAAATATTTGTACAGAGTTTCTCACATGCAGTGTGATACTTCAGACAAAATGATATATAATCAAGTGCAGGCAAAATCTCTTACCAGCTTTATTACAAAATTCTGATCATCAGATTTTGAATAAATGAATTATTATATGAATCATTGCTTACAAATCTTCCCACAATATTTGTTTTCAGGACAGTACTAAAATTAAAACACTTCTGGAATTATGTTTATTTAATGCTCAGAATGTTTTGAAAAGAAGTTCATGATGGGACGAACTAATGTTGAAATCCAGTATACAAAGAGGGCATAACACAATGTTACAATATATATAATAGCAAATTCCATGAGAGACATTCTGACAGTAATAAAACCAACTTCACTATTCAAAGGAAGTGGCAGAATTGAATCTGAGTGCTTGTTTACTAGTGAACTATTTTTCAAATACAATTATGAAAATGCATCCACTGAAAATTCTGTAGTAATACCAAAGGATCATGCAATTTGCCTTCAAGGTATTAGTTATAAGTCAATTAAAAAACAGGTAGACATTTAACAAGTCCACTGTCTCATCAGCAAGATGATATCTTCATTCAACAAGACGTCCTCTGACTGGTTACCATATTAACCTGAAAAGGATTGCACATACACTTCAGTTCCTTGGACATATTGACATAAAGGCTGAAAACAATAGGTGCACTTGCTGGTTAGCAATTACTCATCCCAATTAAAGACAAAAGTGTATCTAGGGAAACCTAATCCTGTGAATAGGTTTAATAGAAATATGATTTAAAAAACAAGACTGACAATGCTGTAACTGTGTGCAGTGGGGCAAAGCACATGTAGCAAGGGTCTGTGCTGTGCTGGAGTTGTCCCATTAGCTCAGTGAGATGAGCCAATGCTATGAGGAATGGATATGCAGACTCACTGATGTGCGATTCACATTTGCACAGTTTTTTTTTTCAGGTAATTGTATCCAATTTACAACTAAAGAATGTAGTATCTTGTGTGTTTGTTTCTCTTACTGCTGTCTTTATTTAAAGATTAAGGTATAATATGAACTTCTTACAGAGGTAAATAACCACTGTGTTTTGTCCATGCCACAAATAAAACCAATAGAAAATAATAGTGGGTACAGTAACATCATCTGTCTCCAATAATTCACAAAAAATGCAATAGATAGGCTACACTAGATTGTACATTATGCTGTGCATAATAATTCCATTGTGTTAGTCTGACATCCAGGCTTATCTTCACAGAGCCATTACATACATGTACGAGCAATATCCACTTTAGAGATGTTCAAAGCAACCACCTTGCATTTAAAAACACGTCACCATTCACTGGATCCTACACAACACACTTGCATCCACCATTGATGAAGCAGAAGGCACATGAGCTGTTAGGTTGTGTACATCCATGGGCAGAGAACTATAAACTTGTTCCTTTAAGTGTTCTGACAAATAAAAGCTAGTGGATTAAGATCCATGGAAGGTGAAGGCCAGAACATTTTACATCCACAACCAATCCATTTCCCCAGAAATGCTTCATTTAAAAAGTTACACACATTCACTCCAAAGTGTGTCCAGCCTGATAGCTGAATGGTCAGCGTGACAGCCCGCCATCCTAAGGGGCCCGGGTTTGACTTCCGGCTGGGTTGGGGATTTTCTCCACTCAGGTACTGGGTGTTGTGTTGTCTTCATCATCATTTCATCCCCATCCAGCGTGCAGGTTGCCCAATGTGGCGTCGAATGTAATAAGACCTGCACCCAGGTGACCGGACCTGCCCCGTCAGAGGCCTCCCGGCCAATGATGCCAAATGCTCATTTCCATTTACTCCAAAGTGTGGTGGTGTATCATCATGCTGATACTGTAGCTGATGCTGGACACCAAGTGGAACATTTTATAGTGCATCAGGCAAAGTATTGCAGAGAAACGTGTGGAATAGAGGCACATTCAACTTGCTCAGCAATAGGTAAGGGCCCAGGAGCACTCCTCCCATTATTCCAGCCCACAGCTTTATGCCACAGCATGCCTGAAAGCCACATTCATGGATGACATGTGGGTTGTGTTCTGACCAATAACGCTGTTGTGAAGGTTGAAAATATCTTCAAGAGTGAAGCTAGATTCATCAGTCCATATCACATTATTTATAAAAAAGATCATTATCTTCCACTTGGCCCAAAAGCTATTCACAAAACTATACTCATCAAATGTGGTCTTCTGGCTGCTGATGTTGAGTTAACATATGATGGTATGGCTGCAGTTCTTGATCATGCAACACTTCAACAACCAGTCTTTGAGATATATGGAACAGCCTTGCAATATCATGGGTACTTTGCCAAGGTGATTGGTGACTCGTTTCAAGAATCATGTCCTCTGTTTGTGGAGTACATCTAGTCCTTGGACAATCTCTGTCCATCATTTGTGGGCAAAGATTATTGGTTTCCTGAAGGCACTGCTCCAGATGACAAAAAAATTCTTACCAGGATGGTGCCTTTGAGGGTACTGTGCAGCATACACACAAACAGCAGCAGCAGCAGCTTGGAAATCAGATGTTCTCAGCACCAAACGTATATTGACATATTCACTGTTTGTGTGCTCCAGCAGGAAGTGGTCCTATATTAATTTGACAGGACTAGTTATTGTTGTGCACCGCACTGTTAATAGACACATGGATCCCACTGCGATGTGATAGACTATTGCTGTGTGACAAAATGATGTCCTGTTTATAAATGCTGAGAACTATGAAATGGATATCTAAAAAATACAAAATGAACCTGAACCATAGCTCCATGCTGAATGTGGATTTGGTGTCCCAGCAGTCTACTCAGTGAGCTAAGGTGGGTGTTATGATAGTGCAGTGTGATACACATTCCCCTGTATATTCTGATGTGCTGCATGATGTGATAGTGTTGGCAGCTCCTCATTTTCATAGATGTATTTCCAAAATGCACCCCATTTTTGCTAAATAAACTTTTGTCTTGAATGTGGATGAAGAATCGTATGCCAACTTCCAAGTGTGATATTTTTTCTTCACCCTGTATAATTTCTATTTGCATGATGGTACAGTAATAAAAATATGTATTGTGAGATGTAATATATCTGTACTGAGAAGTGCCATTTGACACTTTGTACACTTTAGTCATAATAGTGTTATTATCAGAATGTACCACAGAAATATTTAACCAGTTCTACATAATAAAGATATAATGAGAGTTGTATCAAAGTAGCAACAATGTTACACTATTTAAATAATCAGATTTCTTGACTGCTATTAACTTTTAATTGAAGCAGCCATATTAGATTTATTAATTACCTCCACAGGTACATGGGTGTCCACAGAAATTTATTCAAGATGGGCCAACATTCTGCAGTGGTCATTTTTCCTATAACGATTCAGTGAATTTGAGGCTGTGTCATGATGGAAGAACTAAGTTTGATAGGAGGTACACAAAATGTATTGTATCTCAACAGACTGATAGTGATACATCTTCAAAGGTAGATTACTGTAACAGCTAAGAGGTAAGAACATTTCATTAACCCACTGCACCCTCCAGCTCTCCCACACCTACATCCAGTGCCATTTGAATCTGCTGGTAGAGTTCTGTAATACATGAAAACATGAAGTAAATCCAAAGAAAATCCAAGAAACCATCTTCACTCACACAACTTGGCTTTTCCATCAGCCAAATTTCCACTTCTTTATCTATGACCAACCCTCCCTTCTGACTAATGTAGTAAAGTATTTAGGACTAATCCTCGAAAGAAAACTAAGATGGAACGCATACCTCCTTACCATATAACATAAAGCCCAAAATTGACTTCCACTAACAGACCACACCTAGGGTTTACAACCTTCTATCAATATCACTAGCTATAAATTCCTCACCTGTTCCATCCTAACGTATGCCTATATTTCCTGGATAGCTGGCTCCCATATGTTCTACAAATTCCTTAAAATTCTGAAAAGACATGCACTCTGCCTCACTTTCCAAATTTGCCTACCTTCCCCAACTTGCATCCTGTACCAAGTTATCCACTTCTCACACCTTCTTCTCTTCTTGGAGTACCTTCAGATCCAATGAATTAATCCCAAAACCCAGTTCCAGTATCCATCCACTAGTCTCCAATCTAGGTACCCTGCAGCACCACTATATCCAAACATCACTTTCTATGCACCTTCATGCCTTACCCATCCTGTCCCTCCGGAGCTTCAGTCAACCCCCAGTTCCCAACAATAAAACCTGCCCCAAGATATACCCTTTATTCCAGCCCCAATCGCAATGTCTCACCTTACACCATCCTTCCACTATCCTCCCTCCTCCTCAATGACTTTCAGCTGCTACCTGCAATTCCATAAGACCTATGGCCATACTCATCATTCTACTTCCAACAAGAACGTGATTATTTTCGTGCACCACTAGCATCACCATTATGCCTTAGCAGCATAATTGTCATTAGTGATTATATTCTAATAGTAATATAAAATTGTCTAAAAGGTTTTAAAAATAATAAAAATTGCCCACAAAAGTATAATTTATATACATTTGCTTTTTATATAAAATTAAACGTTTTCTAAATATGCAAAACCTTTAGCTGAAGAGAGGTTCTATCCACAGCCAGGACTTCCCTTAGTAGGGCATTGAAATGACAACAAAGAAAAATATAATTCATTAAATTATCCAAAGTGCTATTTTATATTATAAATATGACTATGGAAGCCACTTGCTTGAGTTAGAGATCTGAAATTATACCCTCACATTTTAAATTCAGAAGAAGTGAGGAAATAAAATTGGAAATATTCCTGAAGATAATTTTATTCATACACAAAATTGCTCTCAAAAGTAGGGAAAATAAGAAACACCTGAGAAAATCCTGATACATAATATCAAAAAGAGTCAATGAAATCTTGCATTCACTAACACTCCTACAAGCCAATTAAACATAAAGTAAGATTTAAAGAAACATTTTTTCGACTCTCCTGCCAAACTCTGTTGACTTACTAAACTTCAAATCTGATAATGTTAAATGTTGTTACACTATATATTCATCTCTTCTGTTTCTTAACATGGACTGTAGCAATCAAGATTACACAAATATACACTCCTGGAAATGGAAAAAAGAACACATTGACACCGGTGTGTCAGACCCACCATACTTGCTCCGGACACTGCGAGAGGGCTGTACAAGCAATGATCACACGCACGGCACAGCGGACACACCAGGAACCGCGGTGTTGGCCGTCGAATGGCGCTAGCTGCGCAGCATTTGTGCACCGCCGCCGTCAGTGTCAGCCAGTTTGCCGTGGCATATGGAGCTCCATCGCAGTCTTTAACACTGGTAGCATGCCGCGACAGTGTGGACGTGAACCGTATGTGCAGTTGACGGACTTTGAGCGAGGGCGTATAGTGGGCATGCGGGAGGCCGGGTGGACGTACCGCCGAATTGCTCAACACGTGGGGCGTGAGGTCTCCACAGTACATCGATGTTGTCGCCAGTGGTCGGCGGAAGGTGCACGTGCCCGTCGACCTGGGACCGGACCGCAGTGACGCACGGATGCACGCCAAGACCGTAGGATCCTACGCAGTGCCGTAGGGGACCGCACTGCCACTTCCCAGCAAATTAGGGACACTGTTGCTCCTGGGGTATCGGCGAGGACCATTCGCAACCGTCTCCATGAAGCTGGGCTACGGTCCCGCACACTGTTAGGCCGTCTTCCGCTCACGCCCCAACATCGTACAGCCCGCCTCCAGTGGTGTCGCGACAGGCGTGAATGGAGGGACGAATGTAGACGTGTCGTCTTCAGCGATGAGAGTCGCTTCTGCCTTGGTGCCAATGATGGTCGTATGCGTGTTTGGCGCCGTGCAGGTGAGCGCCACAATCAGGACTGCATACGACCGAGGCACACAGGGCCAACACCCGGCATCATGGTGTGGGGAGCGATCTCCTATACTGGCCGTACACCACTGGTGATCGTTGAGGGGACACTGAATAGTGCACGGTACATCCAAACCGTCATCGAACCCATCGTTCTACCATTCCTAGACCGGCAAGGGAACTTGCTGTTCCAACAGGACAATGCACGTCTGCATGTATCCCGTGCCACCCAACGTGCTCTAGAAGGTGTAAGTCAACTACCCTGGCCAGCAAGATCTCCGGATCTGTCCCCCATTGAGCATGTTTGGGACTGGATGAAGCGTCGTCTCACGCGGTCTGCACGTCCAGCACGAACGCTGGTTCAACTGAGGCGCCAGGTGGAAATGGCATGGCAAGCCGTTCCACAGGACTACATCCAGCATCTCTACGATCGTCTCCATGGGAGAATAGCAGCCTGCATTGCTGCGAAAGGTGGATATACACTGTACTAGTGCCGACATTGTGCATGCTCTGTTGCCTGTGTCTATGTGCCTGTGGTTCTGTCAGTGTGATCATGTGATGTATCTGACTCCGGGAATGTGTCAATAAAGTTTCCCCTTCCTGGGACAATGAATTCACGGTGTTCTTATTTCAATTTCCAGGAGTGTATTTTGAAAGTTACTTATTTTGGTGTGGAGTGAAACACAGGCGCAGCACTCAACTACATATGCATGTGCGAAACCCTAAAAAGTTTCGGCTCAGCATTCAACTACTTATGCAACTGGAAAACCCTAAAAATTCTCTCAAATTGGCCAGAAGAACTAGCTCTCAGCAGCCATGGAACAAACCAGCATGATTCTCATCTCCACAGTCAGACACTTTATTGTGCAGCCATGCTAAATGGGTTGCAGAATTAATAAGTAAATGACTGAATGTGCAACATGTTGCACACTGTAATAATCGAGAAGAAGGCACAGTCAAGAAAGGGCATTTTTAATCCTTGAAATCTGACCTGTTTCACCCCCCTCCCCCCCCCCTACTTTAGCACAGAAAATGTGTTTTTTTACCTCATATTAGGTCCATAAGTGAACACACCTACAGTACAGCATGCCCATATTCTTCAGAGCCTGCTCTGCTGTGTAAAACTGAATGTTCTCTTAGCAAGCCACAACAGGTCTTATTTGTGCTTGCAGAAATGGTAAACTACTACAGTATCTGAGTGCCAGGGTGTTGGATTGATTCTCTTTCTGCAGCTGGGTAAGGGCAGATATGTGGAAACATTATAGAAATGAATTGGTGTTCCATCTCAACACCTGTAAAGAGACAAACCTGCCTTTACTGCAGAAACTGATGAGATGCCAAAATGACAGCATACTTTCTTGTTGACAGCTTAACAAACAAACAAACTCAAGTTATTCTGTGATTTCTTAAGTCATAGGACTTCCTGTTGCACCTGGATACTCTAAATCTACTGTTTATTAGAATAGCAGAAATAATTTTTCACAATATGTGAAATTCTGCAGTGAATTAAAAGTCACTACTCAGGAATCAAGAATGGAAAGACGTAGAAGCTGACCTCAGGGAAGTTCAGTTTGAGTTGTGAAGAAATGTAGAGACGTTTGGGGCAAAACTGATTTCATGGCTTATCTTAGAATATAGACTGAAGAGAGGCAAACCTAAATTTGTGGCATTTGTAGATTAGAAACAAGCTTTTGACAATGTTGAGTGGAACACACTCTTTAAAATTCTGAAGACAGCAGGAATAAAATACAGACAGCAAAGATCTCTTCAATATGTATAGGACCCAGACTGCAGTTATAAGAGTTGGTGGATGTGAAAAGGAAGCAGTAGATGAGAAGGGAGAGAGATAGTATTGTAGCCTCTCCCTACTGTTATTTAATCTGTACATTGAGCAAGAAGTAAAGGAAACCAAGGAGAACTTTGGATTAAAGCTCAGGGAGAAGAAATAAAAACCTTGAGGTTTGCCAGTGACACTGTTATTCAGTCAGAGATGTCAAAGAACTTGAAACATCAGTTGAATGTCATGGATAATGTGGTGAAAAGAAGTTATAAGATGAAGATTGGGAAAGGTAAAACAAGGGAAATGGAATGACATCAAATTAAATTGGCAATGGTGATAGAATTAGGTTAGAAATGCAACTCTAAATGCGGCCAATGAATTTTGCTATTTGGGCAGCAAAGGAAATGTGATGGGTGTAGTAGAGAGAATATACGAGGTGCTGTCCAAAATTTCAGGCCTGGTGCTGCCATCTGTTGAAAACCTTAGGTTTGGACTACTGGTCACCATCACCCTTGAAGTAGTTGCCATCCGTACATACACATTGGTCCCAGTGCTTCTGCCACTGGTCAAACGTTTTCTGGAAGTCCTGTTTTTTGAGGGGGTTTATCACCGCCACTGATGCCTCTTGAATCCTCTCTATAGTATCGAACCGACAGCCTTTCAACTTGAGTTTCAGTTTTGGGAATACTATGAAGTTCCGAGGTGCCAGATCTAGTGAGTAAGGTGGGTGGGGTACAACCGCCATGTTGTTTTTTTGCCAAAAAGGTCCTGGTGAGCAAGGATGTGTGACAAGGCATATGGCATGACGCAGCAGCCAGTTCGCTAGATGCCAAAGTTTGGGCTGTTGTCACTGCATGTTTTCATGGAGCCATCACAAAATGTCACAGTAGTACACAGAACTCACTGTTTGGTTGGGTGGGATGAATTCTTTGTGCACAATTCCCTTGGTACTAAAGAAATGATGATCATTCTCTTCACTTTGCTCTTCACCTGTCTCGCTTTTTTGGGTCTTGGACAGCCTGGACTCTTCCACTGGGATGATTGTTGCTTTGTCTCGGGATCATAACTGTAAATCCAGCTCTCGTTGCTGGTGATAACACATGGCAAGAAGGTTGAATCATCAGATGTGGTCGGACGAAGATCCGTGCACACTTCAACACACTGTGCCTTCTGATCGGCAGTCAAGATCTTTAGCACAAATTTTGCAGTGACACAACGCATGCCCAATTCATCAGTCAACATTCGTTGTCATGTCCCATAACCAGTACCCACTTCATTCGCAAAGTCCTGAATGGTTCGACGTCGATCCGCATGAACCAGTTGTTGAAGTTGGTAACAATGTCTGGTTTTGTGCGGTTAACGGGCTTTCCAGTGTGAGCGTCATCTTCAACATTTGTACGGCCAGCCCTGAACCCAGCATGCCACTCAAACAAACCCATACAGCTCATGCTCTGTCCCCCAAACATTTGCTGAATCATTGCAAGGGTCTCCGCGCCACTTTTCCCGGGATTTGCACAGAATTTGATACACATGCGCTGCTCTGTTCGTGGATCCATTGTAAAATCGCCACACACCAAACACAGAGCATTACATAAATCACTGTGGACACGCAACATGTCCTCCCAGCTGAATGCCACTCCGCACACTGACTCATAAGATATGCAGCTCTTGCCACCTAACAGTGCAAAGATCTACTACTCCTATTTTCCAGCACAAGTCCCGAAAATTTTGGATTCCACCTCGTAAAATGCAGGCTGGCAGTAGCAAGAAAGCAAAGTGTTTCTGAGAAAGAGAAATTTGCTAACGTTAAATATAAATTTATGTGTTAGACAGACTTTTCAGCAGGTGTTTGTATGGAGTGTAGCCTCGTATGGAAGTGAAACATGGACAAGAAGAGAATATAAAATTTTGAAAAGTGGTGCTTCAAAAGAATACTGAAGATTAGCTGGGTAGATCATGTAGCGAATAAGGAGGTATTGAATAGAAATGTGGAGACCAAAGCTCGACTACTGCAAGCAGGTTCAGGTGGATGTAAATTGCAGTGGTTATTCAGAGATAAAGAGGCTTGCGCATCAAACAATCTTAGGACTGAAGGTCACAACAGCAACACCAACAACAACAACAACAACTACCCCAGAATTGAGGAAGGGGCAAGTGCCCCTTCCTCCCTTCTCATCCTTGCAGAAACCTATGCACAGATACTGCATATACCTGTAACACATTGACAGCATTCCTGTTTAATATTTCAATGTTTAATGTGTAATGTGACAAAACCTCCCATAGTGCTCAGAGCCATTTTTGTGACAAAACCATCTCAGAGGTTCTTTGCAAAAGTTATCTAATTTCATTTCTATTGCTGAATTTTGTTCATATACTAGAAATTAATCAGAACCTAATACACTAGATGAAAAATTATCTCACATTTAATTCGAATTTTGAGTTCTTCAGGATATCATTAGTAGTTTATGTATGCCATCTGTGATAGCATGGTAAACTGAAGAACAGAGCCCTGGTTGATCTGTTCTAAAAATCTCTGCTGGACACAAATGTTGAACTGCTTGACTGACTCTGGCAGAGTAGAAAAGCAATTACACTACATGATCATTTCCCTTCAGCCTCTGTGCCCTATGTCACAGTGTGGACCATGAAGCTAAGAAACTTCAGGACACTTACCAACCATCCTGATGGCTGATGACACAGCTAATCCACAAACACATGTTGTGTCGATGCATTGGCAGACTCTAGTTATGACGTGTCGATGCAGCATTGCATCAATCATCTGTGCATGTCAGACAGGAAACTACCTTGGCGAGAGGGTTCTGCAAACAGCTGCCTACCATCAGTGAAGGGGTCGGCAGAGAGTTTGGCAACAAAGCACAATGAACCTCTGTCAGATGGCCTCTTCCAGACAATTGCCAAACTTGCTCTTCCGTGTCTGAGGTTCAACACTGTTGAGCTGCCCGTGCAACCCAGTAAAGCCTTTACCTAGGGCCACTGCCAGTAATACCCAACACCTTGACAGTACATTTCTTCTCACAGATGTCCACCTCCACTGAACCAATATGAAGACACTGTGGATAGATGCTAGGCTGTGTCCGCTGGATGAGGGATGGGAAACTGTATCTGCTCTTGCTCTAACTTGGTGAGTAATGAAGAGTTTTACTGCACTATATCCATCTTATGCCAGAAAGGTAACCTGGCCACTACATTGGTTAGCAGTGGTGGGACTGGTGGAGGTATTACCAATGCCAATGCCCTGGTGAGCAAGTAGAAGCTTGTGTGAACCTTAGACCCTTGTGGGTGCCATATGTCCTACGTTCTTGATTAAGTATACATACCCTTTTTCTTTTCTGTGTAGAAATAAACAATAGGTAAGATGATAAGAATGAAAGTGGGTGTATTTTGAGTGTAAATAGTAGACATGTTAAGTTATGGATATAATATCATGATTTTGTATCAAATGAAATTGCTTTTTGTGAAGTTAACTACATTTTGTAATTTATTTTATGGCTATTTATCTACTGACAAGTAAATTACAGTCTGGCACAAGTTAAATAAAATTTTAAGATTTTTGTTAGGTACATGTGGTATTTATAATTATTTGAGTGACTCAAATGATGGCAAATTACAGTATTTTTAGATACTATTTCTCTTCAGAATTATGTTCCTATTTATTTTTCTCTGTTTTAAAGTGATAGGATAATGGTCTTTGTGGGATCTTATGTTTACATTCTCACAAACAAATGAGGAAAATACAAAAGAAGAAAATGATCCATTGTATAACAGACTTCCTTTAAAACATGGATCATGTATCTTAAGACTGAAATGGCATCAGAAGTAAAAGTGGTATTGGCTGATTCATTCTGCCTAACTGGCCTCAATCTTGCTTCTTTGCAAGTTACTGTGTAAACAGCCACCATAGTGCCCACAACATTTTGCTACTGTAAGTTACATGAGAGTTGTCTATAAATGGTAAATGCTTTCCACTTTCAACTTATGTAAATCATTCCTGCGGAAGATGTGTCAACAGTCCATAGTTTTGCAAAAAAGGTTAAAATGCCAGTGGCATCAGGCACAGAAGGCAAATAACAAAGCTGAGGAACAACAAGAAAGCACACAAAAAGGAAAATCAAACTGCCTAAATTCCACATCAGATAATGGGTGATGCTACCCACTCTTTACATTCCTAAGGATAAAACAAAAAAAAAATCATTATGTGGTATCACGTGTTCAAAGATGACATCCCCAATCAATGTGAAATTACAGCTCCTGATGTGCAATACCATGCATGTGGTGTGAGTCCATCTGTTCCAAGATGTGCCAAGAGCTCCAATCCAGTTTCCAGCAGCTTCCTCAAAGGTAAAGAGGAAAGTAGTAGAGAGGAAAAATTTGACACAGCAAGATGTGCAAATTCCACCTGCAGCTACCCATGCTCTTCTATATGCAGTGAGCTAATGAGGTAGACCATCATAGATGTGGGAAGGTACTGTCTGTAAATTTAAGCCATACTGGGAACCACAACACTGAACACTACCCTGATTTACCTACCCAATCTCCCTTTCAAGATCATGGCCAATGAAAACCTAAAATACTTAAATTCCACATTGGATTCAACACTCCCCATGTCCATTTACCCAACTAAATGACAGCAGCTCAAAATAATTGAATTTCAACACAATAGCTACTAGAATAGGTGAGGCAATAAGGAGTATCAGCATGGACTCCTTATGTTAGGGACTTCTACTTCAGCCATTCTCTTAATCTTTATTGTGATAGATGTTGCCTCTTGCTACCACAAGTATAGGGTGACCCAAATTCCACCTTCACTACCCTTCAACCTACAGGTTTGTATCAACAATGTTCGCCCTCATGAAGAAATGACATGATAACTGAAAAAAAACTGCCATCAGAGTCTCTGCAACTATTTAATAATTTGACCAGTATACAGACAATAACTAATTCACCAGTACTTTCAAACCTAGGAGATTGTGCAGACTAGAATGTGAACTGTGCTCATTGTAAATATGGATCCAAAAACTTGATAAAAAGTGAAAGTGCGGACAATAGGAATGTGTGTAAAGTAAACAGTCATTGTCCAGACAGATACAGGTCCAAACACAATGTGCAATTTGAGAGACCAAATTCTTCAAACAGGGAAAGAATGTAGCGACATTGGCTAGTGCAAGCAGTTGTTGCTGTAATCACGCTGCTTACTGTAAACAGCTGGAACAGCATTCTGTCTACATGGCTGCCATTGGTCTGTTGGTACAACCATTCAGTAGGTGAACAGCAGTGTTACCAAAATCCGGCACTCCAGCAGTGTTGCGACAGTGGAGCTATATGATTCCTGGGCATCAGCATGCCTATGTCTCTGACTCTAGTACATATAAATGGTGGCCAGGTCACCCAGCTGGTAAGAGGCAACTAATCAGCAACTGCTGTGGAGCGGGTTACTGCTGTGAGCAGCATTGTTGCTTTACCACCATGTGCTAGTGCAGTCACTAATGACCGTAGCAGTTTTGCACCCTAAAACCATAACATAACTTGTGCAGTGAACATCATTCATCATCCTGTGGGACTGCTCACTGTGTGGGCCAAGGAGCAAGGGAGGGCCAGCTAGACACCATGGACCCTGGGTTCCCTCCCCAGCTCTCATCACCTCTGTTATCCACTGCTTCTAGGGCAGGTCACCAGCAAGCCCTACTTACTGCACAGGCGTCCCAGTCTGCAATACCAACGAATTAAGCAGCTTTGCCACAAGCTGGGAGTGTCTACCTCACCAGGCTGTTCCACTCCTGTGCCACACTGAGCTGTGGTGGGTGCAGACAACAATACAAGAACACATTTCTGCTGAAAGACTGTGGGTTCAACACCCACTGTGTGCTTACTGGACATGGGCACTGGATCTCCATTGTAGGCTGAAAGTAAGAAATAAATCAATCGCTTCCAGCCTGTGTGTGACTGGATTTGCTCATGTTCCCCCCAGAAAATCCATATTCCTGGCTCAGAATGCCATACCGGTTGCCCTGACAAGTCTACTACTGACTTCCCTATTCTTCGATGGGCTCATCAGTACCTTGCACTGTCAGTATCATTACATTTTTAATACAGTGGAGAACTGGAGAGTTTAATCAATAGGGTTATACTCTGGAGTAATGTGTTCAAAAACTCACTGCAAGCATCCTGATATACAGAGGGGTCCAAAAAAATGTATCCACTGTTTAAAAGTCCATAACTGGCAAACTAATTGTCGGAGTTGTCTCATCTTTGGTAGTGTAATAGTTTATAGTTCTGGCAATCGCCACACAAGCGTTGTATTGCGTTGTTTTGTTTTGTCAGATGACAGTCGCCAGATAGTGTTTTGTTCTTGGTTGCACCTAGTTACTCGAGTACACATGGCTGGCGCAAGGCTTACATTTGATGAAAGGAAGTCAGTTTTGAAGTGGTATTTTAAGTAAGAAAACATTAATGAGGTCCAACAGCAATGGCGAAATGAGTATCAAACACAGCCACTGACACGTTTAAAGATTTGTTGCATCTGAGACAAATTTGAAGCTGAAGGCTGTGTTATAGATGTACACAAACAATGATCTGGACAACCTGTAACAGGAACAAGTCCAGCTAATTCCCATCGTGTGTTACAACAATTCACTCGCTCACCACAGAAGTCTGTGAAACAGTGTGCCTGTGAAACTTGAGTGAGTTGCTCAATTGTTCAGCGAATTTTGCAGACAGCAAAGTGGATGTGCTACATCCCATGATTGCTACACGCAATGAACGAGGACGACCCAGATCATTGAATGGAGTACTGCAAGTGGTTTACTAACATGGTGCGCAACAATGAAGAGTTTGCAGAGATGATTGTGTGGTCTGATGAGGCACAGTTCAAACTGAGTGGTACAGTAAATAGCCACAATTGCATCTACTGGGCCGCTGAAAATCCAAACGTCCATGTAGACAAAGTCATGAATTTGGCAGGAGTAAATGTGTGGTGTGGGTTGTCTTACCGGGGCTTGATTGGGCCATTCTTCTTTGACAGCACAGTTACCGGTGAGGTTTACCTTCAGAAGCTTCAGACATCCATTTTACCTGCCATCTGAGACTTGTATGGAGATGGAATAGTTTACTTTCAACAAGATGGTGCCCCAGCCCACTACCAAAATCATGTTAGGGCGTATCTCGACGAAAATCTACCAGGAAGATGGATAGGCCATAGAGTTGCTGTGGAGTATCCACCACATTCCCCATACCTAACTCCTCCGGACTTTTACCTGTGGAGAACACTAAAGGACATTGTTTATCAACAAAAGCCACGCACATTGGATGAACTTCGAGAACCCATCATACACTCATGTGCAAATATCCAACTGAACACATTGCAGTCAGTAGTTCGTGCTGCAGTTCGGCTGCATCGTTTGTGTGTGGATGTTAATGGTGACCATTTAAAACACCTACAGTGATGTCTTTAAGTTGGACATTAAGCTACACTTTCACCAAAACTTAGACAACTCCGTCAATTAGTTTGCGAGTTATGGACTTTTAAACAGTGGATACATTTTTTTGGACCCCACTGTAGTGTAAATCATTTCTGGGAAATGCCAAGCTAATTCCTTAAGCAGGGCTTTGACATCACCTCAACTATCCTTTTCTAGGTAAGCTAGTTCTTCATTTCAAGTTACTACAATATCAGTGGCATGTCATACACTGATGTTCCTTACCTTTCTTCAGCGCTTTGAGAAAGAATAAAAATCTAGGTTAACCAATGGTAGATATATTTGTTAAATGTTTTGCGGGGGTATTCATGAAAGACAGCTGAGAACTCAAGAGTACCAATGCAGGTCATTTTTAGATGAAAATGTATATTAATGGTCACCTTGGAACATTGTACCATTTCAGTGGACTCACTATGATGGAAACCCCGGAACTTTGCATTAGTTCAAACCACAAGAAAAGACAAGATCATACTATTTTATTATATTCTGCTTCAGCTATATTCAAAATGGCCTCATTGCTCATATATGAATTACAAAACTTCACCCATTTGCTGACCGAGAAATGGTGCAGTGCCTGTGTGAAGATATCACTCTGTACATATGATGCTCTGTGAGGATCTGCTGCCACAGTGATTTAACATAAATGGCAGGTCCAAGGCTCATTTGGAAAGTACCTGTTGCCAAATTAATACCCTCATGATTAACTTGACTTATGGATTTCAAGCTGAGTAACTTCAAAATCCTTCTAGAAAGGGAGGGAAATAGGCTCTAACTGCTACCTTTTATGAGGTCATAGATTGCCTCCACAAAGTGCGATTGGATTCAAAATATGAGCACTTTGAAAATTGGAATATGTAGTTCTACAAAAATACTGAAACCATCATGATCACGTCACTCCTACTTCTTAATAATCAATTCCAAATGATAAATTATTTTTTTAAGGCTACAGGAGCAATGCAAACCAAAAACCCAGCAATAAGCAAGGAGCAGCTGAAGAGTCTTTTCTCTAAGATGAAATCTGAGCAGTCTTACCACTCACAGAAACATCATGGCATCTATTACTGAGAATAAAACCTCTCAATGGAGAAGTTCAAGCATTTGTGACCACTAACACAAAATCAGTTAAAACAAAAAAGAAGAATGATTTCCAAAACAGTACTCTTCAAAAGCTAGTTATGACAAATGTCTGAGCAGGTATTTTTTATTATAAAAAGACATCAAGTTTACATTATGATAACTATGTAGAAATTTCAAGTGATATCAAAACTGAGATGGTCTAGAGGGACTTACTGGAACTCAGAAATCACTTAGAGATTATGAAATTGAACTTGACTAGATGAGATAACTATTAACAAGTTACCAGCATAAAAATAAAACAAAAACATAAGAAAAATCCAGGATGGAATGTAAAAATATTATGAAAAGGGAATTTGCTACTCATCATATAGCGAAGATGCTGAGTCGCAGATAGGCACAACAAAAAGACTGTCACAAATAAGCTTTCGTCCAGCAAGTCCTTCGTCAAAAATAGATGACAGACACACAAACTCATGCAAACACAACTCACACACATGACTGCAGTCTCTGGCAACTGAAGCCACACTGCGAGCAGCTGCACCAGTGGATGATGGAAGTGGCGACTGGGTGGGGGTAAGGAGGAGGCTTGGTTGGGGAGGAGGAGGGATAGTAGGGTAGGGGTGGGGGACAGTGAAGTGCTGCTGGGGAGCACGCAGGGATGAGGTGGAGAGAGGGTAGGGCAGCTATGTGCAGTCAGGAGGTTAGATAGAGGGCAGGGGAAAGGTGGCGGTGGAGGGGAGATGGGGGGGGGGGGGGGGGGGTAGCAGAAAAGGAGAGAAGTAAAAAGACTGGGTGTGATGGTGGGATGAAGGCTGAGGGAACAGGGAAAGGGCTGGATGGGTGAGGAAAATGACTAATGTAGGTTGAGGTCAGGAGGGTTATGGTAATGTAGGATATACTGCAGGGAAAGTTCCCACCTGCGCAATTCAGGAATGCTGGTGTTGGTGGGAAGGATCCACATGCCACAGTTTGTGAAGCAGTCATTGAAATGGAAGCTGTCATGTTGGGCAACAGGGTGGTCCACTTGTTTCTTGGCCATAGCTTGTCGGAGGCCATTCATGCGGACAGACAGCTTGTTGGTTGTCATGCCCACATACAATGCAACTCAATGGTTGCAGCTTAGCTCGTAGATCACATAACTGGTTTCACAGGTAGTCATGCCTTTGATGGAATAGGCGATGTTTGTGACCAGGCTGTAGTAGGTGGTGGTGGGAGGATGTATGGGACAGATCTTGCATCTAGGTCTTACAGGGATATGAGCCACAAGGTAAGGGGTCGGGAACAGGGGTTGTGTAGGGATGGACGAGTATATTTTGTAGGTTCAGTGGATGGCGGAATACCACTGCGGGAGGGGTGGGAAGGATAGTGGGGAGGATAGTTCTCATTTCAGGGCACAACGACAGGTAATGAAAATCATGGTGGAGAATTTAATTCAGTGCTCCAGTCCTGGGTGGTACTGAGATATGAGGGGAGACTTCTTGGTATGGAACCGGTGACAGCTGTTGATTAGAGGTAGTGCTGGTCGTTAGTAGGTTTGATATGGACAGAGGTACTGATGTAGCCATCTTTGAGGTGGAGGCCAACATCTAGGAAGGTGGCTCGTTGGGTTGAGTAGGACCATGTGCAGCAAATGGGGGAGAAGCTGTTGAGGTTCTGGAGGAATGTGGGTAGCGTGTCCTCAACCTCGATCCAGATTGCAAAGATGTCATCAGTGAATCTGAACCAGGTGAGGGATATAGGATTCTGAGTGTTTAGGAAGGATTCCTCTAGATGGTCCTTGAGGTTGGTACAGGACGGTGCCATACAGGTGCCCATAGCAGTACCCTGAATTTGTTTGTAGGTAATGCCTTCAAAGGAGAAGTAATTGTGGGTGAGGATATAGTTGGTCATGGTGACTAGGAAGGAGGTTGTTGGTTTGGAATCCATCAGGCATTGGGAAAGGTAGTGTTCATTAGTGGTAAGGCCATGGGTATTAGGGATGTTAGTGTAAAGGCAGGTGGCTTCAGTAGTGATGAGCAGGGCATGGTGTGGTAAAGGGACAGGAATTGTGGAGGGTCGTTGGAGGAAATAGTCCATTAAATTTCGTGCATGCAGCTGCGCAAATAAAATTTCCTTCACTGATATTTCACCCGCGTATCATCCGGCCATCCTCCGAGTGAGTCACAAGGCTCTTGTGACTCACTCTGAGGATGGTCAGGCAATGCACAGCTGAAATATCAGTGGGGGAAATTATATTTGCACAGCTGCATGCCTGAAATTTAATGGACTAAGAAGTTGCAAAGGTGGAAGAAATGGTTGTTATCTTTTATATAGGGGGGTAGGTTCCAGGTAATAGTTTGAAGGTGTTGGTCTTTGAGGACAGAGATTGTCTCAGTGGGGGTACAGTACCCAGCCACAAGGGACATCCTGGGTGGTTGGGTTTATGGACTTAAGAAAGCATGTAGAAGGTAGGAGTGCGGAGAATGGTAGGGGTGAGCAGAGAGACGGATTCTGGTGAGAGTTTCTGGGATGAGCCTAAGGATTTGAGGAGTGACTGGAGAAGATCCTCCTGGACTTCTTGAATGGGATCATTGTGCCAAGGTTTGAAGGTGGATGCATCTGACAGGTGGAGGTGTCCTTTTGCCAGGTATTCCTTGCAGTTTTATTTATTTATTATCATCCAAATGATCACATCTTAATAAGTGTTTTTATAACATATTTTCTTATGTGCTTGAGAGACCTATTCCTTGATGTTGTGATTTCATTTGTCACATTTGTGATATCATATATTCTTATACATTTGTGCAGAGCTATTCACTTATACTGTAGTGACATTTGTTAAGCGTGTGGTTCTTAATCTTCTTATGTGCTTGACAGACATATTCATTGATGTAATTTCATTTGTTACATTAATTTAAACATACATTCTTCTACAGTTGCGCAGAGATATTCACTTATGCTGTAATAACATTTGTCAAGCATCTGGTTCTTCATATTCTAATACAATTGAACATAGAAATTCACTTACACACTAATAACATTTATCAAGCATGTGATTCTTTATAACAGTTTTAAATTTATCCTCATTTTCCAGCTCTTTTATATGTTTTTGTTGTGCATTAAAAAGTTTGATGCCTTGATTACTTACGTGTTTCTGACTTCAGGTGCTTGTTAAAGCTTCTAAGTGGAGATCTTTACATTGCCATGTATCGTAATTATGGTAGTCTGTATTGGTTTTCATTTTGTGCTGATTTCTTTTGATCACCAACAGACATTTCAGAATGTATAATGATGGAATTTTTAAAATTTTCAATGCTTTAAAAAGGGGCCTACAATGTGTTTGAGGTGGGCTCTGGGTCATTAGCCGAATAGCTCGTTTTTGTAATTTGAAAATCTCATTTAGACAACAATTTGTTTTTCCCCAGAATACTATTCCATAGGATGCAATGGACTGAAAATGGCCAAAATATACTAATCTGATACAGTCATTACTACAAACTCTTTAAATTATTCTAAGTACAAAACATGCTGAATTTAGTTTTAGTGCTAAGCTCACCACATGGTCCTTCCAGTTTATCTTCTCATCAATGTGCATACCCAGGAATTTTGCACACTGTACTCTTTAAAGTTGTTTGCCCTCCATGGTGGGATTTAGATCGTCATGTTCACTTATTTTTCCATATTGCACATAATTAGTTTTTTTTTTTTTGCATTCAGTGTTAGCTTGTTTGCACTAAACGATTTTTGTATATCTTGTAGGACATGGTCCACAGTACTGTGCAATGACTGCTTCATATCAATAACTATTAAACTAGTATCATCAGCAAATAGCGTGATTCTAGCTTTTCTCTCTGACACCTGAATATCATTAATGTAAATGAGGAACAGCAAGGGGCCTAATACACTTCCTTGGGGTACTCCTACTGTGACCTCCCTTGGATCTGATCTTCGTTTTACTTTTCAGTTAATATTTAGTGCTGTAATTACAACCACCTGCATCCTCTTTTCCAGATATGACTCAAGCCACTTTTTTACCGGTCCTCTGATACCTATAGCTTCAAGCTTTTGCAAAAGTATGCTGTGGTCAACAGTGTAAAAGGCTTTTGACAGATCTAGATTTACCCCCAATACACTTTTTCCCACTTCCAATTTACTGATTATTTCTTTTGTGTATTCCAGTACAGCTGTTTTGATACTTCTCCCAGCTTGAAATCCATGCTGATTACTGTTTATCAGATTGTGGATATTAAGATAATGTGTCACTCTGTATTTCATTAGTATCTCTAAAATCTCAGAGAATGTTGGGAGAAGTAAGACAGTTCTGTAGTTTTCTATTTTAAGCTTATCACCCTTTTTCAACAGGGGTACGACTTTAGAAATTTTCAGTTTCTGTGGAAACACACCCTCAGCCATTGACAAGTTGGATATGTGTGCCAATGGTTTCGCTATTTGATTTGCTGTTTTCTTTACTAGTGTTATTGGTACCTCATCTACTCTTTTATTTTTTTTATTTTTTATTTTTTTTTATTATTGTTCCGTGGGACCACATTTAGGAGAAGTCTCCATGGTCATGGAACGAGTCAATACATGAAATTATAACAAGATTATAGAAACAGATAAAATAAAATATAAGAAACATATTCAGGCGACAAGTCGTTAGTTTAAATAAAGAAAATCAAGAATGTAACACTGGAATTTGCTTAATTTTTCAGCTCTTCCAGGAGCTCCTCGACAGAATAGAAGGAGTGAGCCATGAGGAAACTCTTCAGTTTAGACTTAAAAGTCTTTGGGCTACTGCTAAGATTTTTGAGTTCTTGTGGTAGCTTATTAAAAATGGATGCAGCAGAATACTGCACTCCTTTCTGCACAAGAGTCAAGGAAGTGCATTCCACATGCAGATTTGATTTCTGCCTAGTATTAACTGAGTGAAAGCTGCTAACTCTTGGGAATAAGCTAATATTGCTAACAACAAACGACATTAAAGAAAATACGTACTGTGAGGGCAATGTCAAAATTCCCAGACTATTGAATAGGGGTCGACAAGAGGTTTTCGAACTTACACCATACATAGCTCGAACGGCCCGTTTTTGAGCCAAAAATACCCTTTTTGAATCAGAAGAATTACCCCAAAAAATAATACCATATGACATAAGCGTATGAAAATATGCGAAGTATACTACTTTTCGTGTTGAAATGTCACTTATTTCAGATACTGTTCCAGTGGTAAATAAAGCGGCATTTAGTTTCTGAACAAGATCCTGAACATGAGCTTTCCACAACAGCTTACTATCTATCCGTACGCCTAGGAACTTGAACTGTTCCGTCTCGCTTATAACATGCCCATTCTGTCTGATTAAAATGTCAGTTCTTGTTGAATTGTGGGTTAGAAACTGTAAAAACTGAGTCTTACTGTGATTTAGCATCAAATTATTTTCCACAAACCACGAACTTATATCATGAACTACATTATTTGATAATGTTTCAATTTTACACACAAGATCCTTCACTACCAAGGTGGTGTCATCAGCAAACAGAAATATTTTTGAATCACCTGTAATACTAGAAGGCATATCATTTACATAAATAAGAAACAGCAGTGGCCCCAGCACCGACCCTTGGGGAACGCCCCATTTAACAGTGCCCCATTGGGACTGAACATCATTACCACTCTCAATATTGCGGAGGATTACCTTCTGCTTTCTGTTCTTAAAGTAGGAGGCGAACCAATTGTAAGCTACTCCCCTTACTCCATAATGTTCCAACTTCTGCAGTAATATTTTGTGGTCAACACAGTCAAAAGCCTTCGTTAAATCAAAGAAAACACCTAACGTTCGCAACCTTTTATTTAATCTGTCCAAAACCTCACAGAGAAAAGAGACTATAGCATTTTCAGTTGTTAAGCCATTTCTAAAACCAAACTGTACATTTGACAGCAAATTATGTGAATTTAAATGGTGCAGTAACCTTGTATATACAACCCTCTCGATAACTTTAACAAACACCAATGGCATAGAAATAGGTCTATAATTGTCAACATTATCCCTGTCTCCCTTTTTATAAAGTGGCTTCACTACCGAGTACTTTAATCGGTCAGGAAACAGACCACTCCTAAAGGAAAAGTTACAGATATGGCTAAGTACTGAGCTAACATACGTGGAACAATACTTCAGTATTCTGCTAGATACCCCATCATATCCATGAGAGTTCTTGGTCTTTAGTGATTTAATTATTAACTCAATCCCCCTCTTGTCAGTATCATGGAGGAGCATTTCAGGTAACAGTCTCGGAACACTTTTTTCTAAGAGCGCTATATGATTCCCTGTTGGGACTAGGTTTCTATTTAGTTTACCTGCTATATTCAGAAAGTGATTATTAAGTACTGTACATATATGCGACTTATCAGTAACACGGACATCCCCACTACGCACTGATTCTATATTCTTGACCCGTCTCTGCAGACCAGCCACTTCCTTTACGACTGACCATATGGTTTTAATTTTATCCTGAGACTTAGCTATTCTATCTGCATACCACATACTTTTTGCCTTCCTAATAACTTTTTTAAGCACCTTACAATACTGTTTGTAATGGGCTGCTGCATTTAGATTTTGACTGTTTCTAACGTTTTGATATAATTGCCACTTTGTTCTACAAGATATTCTTATCCCTTTAGTCAGCCACCCAGGCTGCCTGTTTGTGCTAGTACCCTGTTTTGAACGTTCTAACGGAAAGCAACTTTCAAAGAGCACGAGAAAAGTCTTGAGGAAGGCATTATATTTATCGTCTACTGTATCAGCACTATAAACATCTTGCCACTCTTGTTCCTTGATAAGGTTTACAAAAGTCTGTACAGCAACTGGATCAGCTTTCCTAAAAAGTTGGTAACTATATTTAACATGTGTTGCAGCACAAAAATCTTTTAGAATTAAAATTTGTGCACCATGATCTGAAAGGCCATTCACCTTTTTGCTAACAGAATGCCCTTCTAATAATGACGAATGAACAAAAATATTGTCTATGGTTGTTCTACTGTTCCCTTGCACTCTCGTTGGAAAGAATACGGTTTGCATAAGATTATATGAATTAAGGAGGTCTACCAGCATCCTTTTCCTTGCACAATCACTTATACAATTAATATTGAAGTCACCACATATAACTAACTTTTTGTATTTCCTATAAAGTGAACCAAGAACCTCCTCTAGCTTTAGCAAAAATGTTGTGAAATCGGAGTCTGGGGATCTATAAATAACAACAGTAAGAAGTTTAGCTCCACTAAATTTAACCACACCTGCACAACATTCAAACACCTTTTCAGTGCAGTACTTTGAAACATCAGTTGACTCAAATGGGATACCGTTTTTCACATACATGGCTACTCCCCCACACCGCAAAGAGCTCCTAGAAAAGCTGCCAGCCAACCTGTATCCTGGTAAAGGAAGCCTCTGAATTATCTCCTTATTTAAGAAGTGTTCAGATATACCAATAATTTCAGAGTCAACATCTATAAGCAGTTCACTAACTTTATCTCTAATACCTTGTATATTTTGATGAAATATACTAATTCCCTCATTAATCGGATACCCAAGCTTTGTAGAAAGTGGTTTCTTTGTTAGAGAGACTTCCCTTAAGCAGGAATACCTATCAGCTGACTTCAATCTAAAAAAGGTACAGCTCTAACACCCACAACTACCGGAATTTTCCCATGAGTGATCCCACCACCCCCACCTATGCTTTCACCTATAAGTTTTGCCAACCTCCCCTTCCCATACCTGTTGAGGTGCAGGCCATGTCTAGTGAAACCCATCCTACTGATAGACTCCACCGACACCACTGAAATGTGACTCATGCCTTCTGTCATCAGCGCACCCCCAAGTCTCATGTTATTACGCCTGACGGCTGTATTAAGATGAGGCCGATCGTGACGCTGAAACAGTTCCACGAAATGCACATTCGTGTTGCCAGTCTGAGTGGCTATCTTTTCCAGGTCAACATCTATGTCATACTCTCCATCCCTATCAATACTATTACCAGCCCCACCCACAATCACTACCTGATCCTCTTTAGTAAAATCCCTACATAACCCCCCTATCTTAAAAGTCACCTGAGCCAATCCTGCATTAAGCTTCACAATGCTGGTGACCTGGTACTCACTCCCCAAAACTTCCTGCAACTGCTGGCCTACACCTCTACCATGAGAACTACCTAACAGCAGAACCTTCTTCTTTCTCTTAGACTTTGGAACTGTCCTAGCCACCGTAGCTGCTGACGTCTGCTGCATACTTCCTACATCTACAGCTACTAGAGATTCCTCTCCACTAGACTCTGACAGTTGGTCATACCTATTACGAACACCAATAGTAAAACTATCTGAAAATCTCCTTCTCCTAGCAGATCTCTTGCCAACAGCCAGCTCCCATTCCCCAACCCCCTTCTCCCTCCTCATCCTATCTAGCTCCTCCTGTGCGTTTTTCAACTGCACCTGAAGGGCACAGATCTTACGCTCCTGCTCCTCTATCAACTTACTCTTGCTACATAACCTGCAGTTCCAGGAGAGGATCTCACCAAAATGCCCACTGGCTTCCCCACTGCATTCCCTCCAGTGAAAATACTTCGAACAAGTCTCACACCGCAATCCACTACTCACGAACCTACGGCAAAGCCCACACTTCTCACTCATGGTAAAATTTTACAATTATTGAAACAAGAAAACAACTTTATCTAAGTTCCGCTACTACAATAAGAAGATGTTAAAAACTGACTACAATTATCACAAACTTGCTCTACAAGGGAAGTAACTACTATTATTGACAGTATTAATCAACAACAAATGAGAATATAACAAAATACTAACACAGAAAGAAAATCAAACGTCTAATGACAGTAACGAAACTGAAAGCAGTTCGCAAAAATTTCTTCTGAAGTTATTTCACCGGAAAACACCAAGAACACCGGTTGAAGACTACTAAAGTTCCTAAATAAACTACTATACACAAACAATTAATTAGTACTTAGCTTTCGATGCGCCGCTACAGCTGCAACTGGTCAGCGCGGAATGTAAACACGGGTAAGAGGTTAAGTTGCTCGATACGAAACACTCACAAATATCAGGCCACAACACAAGAAATGCAGAGGTGAATGAAGAAACCACTAATAAGTCACTTATATAGTAAATATTATCACAAAAACAGTTAAAATATATATCTGAAACCTAAAAATAGATGAAAACTTAGAGAGCGATCTCACACGCAGTCACGTGCTTATGACGTCCAGCTGACATCTTGGACTTCAGACTTTTAATCACTTTTAAAACTTCCTTTTCGTTTGTTGGGACTGCCATCATACTGCTGCCTGCCTTGTGTGCTGGTCTCTTAACCTGCTCTCCAAAATTCCTGCTTAATGTCTGGGGTATATTTAAAAAGTAATTATTTATATAGTTAGGCATGACATATTTATCTACCATTTTATTCTCCTCATCTTTTAGAATAATTTCCTTATCTTTGATAGGTACCCCGGTTTCTTTTCTCACAATTTCCCATGGTATTTCAGTTTTATTTCTGGACTGTTTTATTTCCATGTCATTACTTAGTAACTTTGCATTTGCAATTACTCTGCAGTAAATTTTCCTATACCTTTTTACATATTCTATAAGGTCAGTATCTGCACAACAGTGGTGGAACCTTTGTTCACAGGTAGGATTATACAGTCAGGATCAGTTTATAGATGGTGGACTGCAGTTCTTTCTGAGGATGTAAGGTTAGTTTGTATGTTGAGTGATTTGGGGAATGACGGTGAGGCAAGGGTCGAGGTTAAGAAATTCTGGAAAATTAACAGGGAGTGATTTGGGGTCAGTGGGGATGGATCACAGTTGGATGGAGGAGTGAACTGAGTCGGGCAGGGTTCAACATTAGCCTTTGGTTGAGTCTGATTGGTAGGGTTGTTGGCAGAAAAGTATTTCCACTGTAGCAACTGGGAGAAGGACAGAGGGTCTTTAACAAGTCCTGCATCACTGAATTTGGGAGACCTTTTCTCCTCCTGGTCCCAAACATGCTGTACAACTGACTGAAATATACTTACATAATGAACAAGAAGGAAGATAAGTCAGATAACTACCAATTAATATAATTATTATCTATAACTAAACAGACAATATCAGAAACAGTAATCCCAGATTTAAATATTTAAAGCTTATTAATCTACATGGAAACTGCTTTCTAAGACTGAATCATCACTGGACAGGAAAATGTAATCAATTTTGCTTGAAATAGAAAGAGACAACAGATAATTAAAAAAAACTGTATTTATCAATCAATTATGTAGAATGAGAAAAGGTATTAGGGGGGCAGCTTTATATCAGGATATGATTGGACAATGGTTTTTACATAGGCAATCACACACTGTGATATTTAGTTACAACATTATGGAGATGAAACAAATATGCAAATACTTTATATCTGTTTTACATAGTAAAAAATTCAAAGTTATGTTCAGATTTTGTTATACTCAGTTATAACAGCAGCAAAGGACACTCATAAAAATGAACAGTCATAACTGAAATTACCAACATTGCGTTATATTGAATGCAAGACAAATAAAGAAAACTAATAAAACTCTAATTGGTGGAAAGAAAGGTTAAAGGCTAAACAAACAAATGTAGTGATGACTGAGGTACAGAATAACTCATTGGGAGACGGAGAGGTAACTGGAATGATGGCAGGGAAAAGGACAGAGCTAAAGGGTAGATGCATTCATAATGTAAGAAACATAATGGGGTATAACATGTGTGTGAAGACAGAAGGGACAACTAAAGGCAAGAGAGGGAGACAATGAAACTACAGTGATATTTTGAAAGGAAATTGTGAGAGGAAGCCGAAGTGTGAGAAGCAAAGCATCTGAGAGGGCAGAAAGTTTGTTTTGTGTGGAGAGGAAGATAGTTAAAATGACTGGAAAATATAGGATGGTCAAAAAGCACACTCAGAAGTTGAAATAATTGAAGCAGAAGGCAGCAGAGATGTTACAGATATTGGGAACTGGATAGCAAGTGCGAAAAGGTAGCTGTATCAAGAGTAGAAGAGGGCTCGTTTATAAACAGTGAGTGTGAGACTAATACTGAGGGAGATGTCATGAATAATGGGAGGGACGCTCTCAGTTAGGTGAAGGAATGGTAGAGAGAAGAAAACTGTAGAGGAAGAAGAGAGTTACAGTTCCCATCTCATTGGCGAAATCAGTAGAAAATGGAGACTATTAATATTAGGATATCTGAAAGAACAGTGGAAATTAACTGCGCAAATTTACATCTCATGCTATGTTAGATGCACAAAACTGCAGCTATTAGCATTTGTAATATGCTTTGACCAAGCTAGAAAAATAAAAACTAATCTTCCTGAGTGATAAAATCAATGGAGAATCCAGAACTGAAAATCATGCATTTGGTCAGTAACATCTATCTTAATATAAACATTAAATTATCTGACAAAATTAGTAAACCATAGCAGGTGGAAGTAAATAAGTTTGATAACTAGTTAACCCCCCCCCCCCCCTCTCTCTCTCTCAAACGCACATACACACACACACACCATAATGACAAAGAAAGGAGCACTCAAGAACAAAAGTAAAACCTGAGGTGACAAGAAGTTCTATCTTCATGAGAACTTATAAAAAAGAATAGTTGTATCAGGCACTTTCGAATGACAGTAAAATCTCCATAGCAATCCAGAGAGGCAGTCACATACTACCTTAGCCTAGCTGCACCATGTGTTAATGGTAGCTCTGCCACAAGAAAAAGCCTGATTTTTCTGTCATTTATTTGGCTGTACATTTGATACCTGCATAATCTGTTAACATGTGTGTGCCCTTCCCAGAGAATTGACCCATGCACAATAGAGCAGTGCTGTAGGTGTACAGAAAAACAGGTTGGTAATAATTTATTGTGTGTTAGGATCACAAAATGCTAAATGGTAGGTTGAGGGTTCATAACAATGAGAATCAGCACTCATGCACTATGGTTAGAGACTCAGAATATGATATTTTGGAATTAAAGACGCTCTCAATATGTAAAAGTTGAATTTCTCTATAATTGGCTTGTGCACAAGGCAACAAAGCTTCTCCCAGGAGAACCATGATAGTCAAGTGGCTCAGCAGCCACAGTTTGTTTTGAGACTATCAGTCTTCAAGGCTAGTTTTTCAGTATGGGCTTACATTTCTCCATAACCTGAAGTCTCCTCCAACAGTGAAATCAACTTGGTGGAACTATAACAGATTTCGGAAGCACTCCTCCAGCTGAATTGGTCCCATTTTGCCCTACAGTTCTTTGTCGATGGCCGAATTCGGAGTCAAGACGACCATAGTACTGCCGTGATAACAGTAACGGCTATACAAACCAACACATTCAAATGGTTCAAATGGCTCTGAGCACTATGGGACTTAACTTCTGAGGTCATCAGTCCCCTAGAACTTAGAACTACTTAAACCTAACCTAACCTAAGGACACCACACACATCCATGCCCGAGGCAGGATTCGAACCTGCGACCGTAGCGGTCGCGCGGTTCCAAACTAGCGCCTAGAACCGCTCGGCCACCCCGGCCGGCCTACCAACACGTTACAGGGCAGTAAAGCTGTGATCGTTACTGATCACTTCAGTGACTGAATTAACTTTTAAAGCTAACATTTTCTGACTGGGTTCCATGGCTTCATCTTAGCACTAGGGACGACATACAAGAACGAATTACACTATGAAAGGCGGAAGAGTAGAATCGAGGGACTCATCGATGTCGATGTAATAATAGACTATGCTATAGCACAGTCTGAAAAGGATGGGTCAGAAATGGCCCACAGACTTGTTTAAGGAATCGAGAAATTCAACTACTACTCAATAATAATAAAAAAATTGTTTATCTTAGTAATATACATGTAACAATATTTCCGAATTTCATTAAGAGTTTACAAATTAATATCACAGGCAAAAATATAATTTCCCCTTTGGTTGCGTAGTTTTACGAAATAACTCCAATTACCAGTAAGTATTCTTCAGAGAACTTCCGAACAATTCCATTTGTTTATGGAACGATTTGCGTACAACTTGTTTCATACCTGCATGACAATTGAGAACGTGCAATAATCAGTCACAGGCTGCCGGTATCACTTTTTTGCCGCACCACGCCAGAGCACGGTACCGTAGTTCCTATGACGATGTGCATGAGAAATTTACCACACGAAAATTATGCACGAATTAAGTAATGCCAAAAGCTATTTTAATAGCCTTGCAGATGCACAAAAGCGTTATAGATACATCCTATAAATTGTAATATTATTTATATTTTGAGAATACGCAACAGTTCTTCTACCATTAATCATGCACTTATTACAAGAATGTGCCATTTTGCTAACAACTCTAGCATTATTATAATATCGTGTACACATGCATCGTTGCATAAATTTCACATTGTCCTTTGTTACCACTTGAATGCTTACCCTCAAGAGCTCTGGATAAGCCCGCACACAACAGATCATTGATGAAACATAGTAGAATACCTTAATTAAATACTCTCCAGAGCTTCGTCCTGATCTTCCTTTCAAATTTCCTCGTAGTTTTATGAATCCCTCAACTGTTTAGGTTGCTGCCAACCGTAAAGGACCTTGGGTTACTTTACCCACTTGACAAAACGGTACCTAACGTGTTATTACACAGATGTTATAGGAGAACATAATGCAATACATATTAACATTACGCGGTTGGTCGTACTGGTTTTCCATCATTTACCAGTATATCTTTTTCATTATAGGAATGGTCGCTGTTTACAGTTTACACTTCAAGTTAGGATTCATCTGCTGGAAAAACCTTAGTTCATGCTAGGTTTTGAAGTACTGGTAATGTAAACATCTACATCATACTCCGCAAGCCACCTAATGGTGTGTGGCGGAGGGTACTTTCGGTACCACTATTTGATTCCTCCAACCCTGTTCCACTCGCGAATAGTGCGTGGGAAGAATGATTGTCGGTAACCCTCTATATTGGCTCTAATTTCTCGAATTTCCTCCTCGTCGTCAATACGCGAGATGTATGTGGGGGGAAGTAATATGTTGTCCGCCTCCTCCTGTAAAGTCCTGTCCCGAAATTTCAGTAGTAAATCTCTCCGTGACGCACAACGTCTCTCTTGTAACGTCTGCCAGTGGAGTTTATTTAGCATCTCCGTAAAGCTCTCTCGCCAGCTAAACGATCCCGTGACGAAACATGCCGCTCTTCGTTGGATCTTCTCCATCTCCTCTACCAGTCCTACCTGATAGGGATCCCAGATAGATTAACAATACTCAAGACTCGGGCAAACAAGCGCCTTATAAGTCATTTCCTTCGTGGGTGTGTTACATTTCCATTTCCGTTGCAAATGAAGGGAGACGTTTACAATGACTAGAAAAAGATTTTTAAGATACCTTACTGATTTCTGTCAGCAAAAGTGAAGATAAGACATTTGCCATATTCGTCAAAATTACGTCAAAAGCTTAGACAGAGTCACTACTGTTCCTTAATAACTAAAACATTTCTCCGTGTAAAAAGTTACCATCTACTGAAATTAATCATCTACCGCTGCTATTACTGTGATCGGTGTATAATTGCAAAAAATATATCCGCAGGTGGGGACATACAATTCCCAAATTCGCCAATTTTGCACCAGAAACTCAGACATAGTTCATCATGTAGTGTACTAGTCAAAATATTTCTTCATCGAAAAAATACCAACCTCCTCTTGTACTAACTAAAATCAGTGCATTAACGCATCTCCAACGATGCCATTGTGATAATTGGTCTGCACCGAGTTTGTACACGGCTACTATGTACCTCAAAGCAGCAAGCAGCAGCTATGGGCAAATTCAGAATTGCAAAAGAGATGCACTTGTATCAGTTCATATCTAATTATGAATGTATCTGTATTGTGTCATCTCCAGTCTCTATTAGCAAGAACTATGGGGTTTAGATGAGAAATTATTTTGGGTCTACCTACTCTCAGGAATTGCAAGCAAGATGGTACATACTCCTACTTAGTTGATGAAACATGAAGAACAAATGTTGTGACCTTCGCCAAAAGTCTTTTTATAGATTTACAACAATAGTTTAGTTGTAGACGTATATCACTCATCAGTGGCGTAACCTGGGAATAGTATCCAAGGCGTGTATCCAGGGCGTACCCTGGGCACAGCTTATGTGGGGAGCACTTGTATGACAGGCTGAATAGGAAAGAGAAGTGCCAAAGAAAAAGGGAAGAGAGAGGGCAAACGAGGAGGAAGAAGAAGAAGAAAAGGGAAAGGGTCGGAGGCCACTAAAATGGAAAGAGAATTGAGATTTATGAAAGGCAGTCATGAGGAGATTTGCAATGAATTGTACTAAGCAACAATTCCGTACGACCTAACTCACAGAGACGGCAGTTTCTTGTTCTCGACTACTTGAATGAGCAATTTTCACTGTGCAAAGCGAGCAAACCCAACGGAAGTGTGGAATATATAAGTTAACAGAAAGGTATGGCCACAATGTCAGGAAACATTTCTCACACACGGGGAAAGAATATACGTTATGTGGCCATGGGTCCGAAAACGCTTTATTCCTATGTTTCTACAACTCTTCAAGACATTGATCATCTACTTTGAAACGAGCCCCATCCGTGAAGAGCACATTTGCATCCAAGTGAGGGCTGACACATCGTTGAGTGAACGATCCACATAAGTGTGCCTGTGCGGGAAAATCAGCTGCTAATAGTGCATCCACAGGGTGTACACAGTACAGATACAGTATGTTCTCATGTGGCATTCTGTAGACTGTCATGTGGTGAACATTACTTGTTGCAGGTAATTGTCTTACGCTGACACTAGGGTTGTCGTCAAATGCACGAAGGAGTTCCTCTCCCAGTCGCGACTTAAACGTCCCATGCTCCTTAAGACGACGATCAATCGCTTGAAACGTCCTCCTGTCGGGGCACTGTCGTTGTGGAACTCTCTCCCAATACAAACAATGGGCGCCATGGCCATAACCATCCGCAACTCCGTACAGCAAATGGGTATCTGCCAACTCTGTATTTGACTACAATCCATTGCACTGTACCGGAAAGCAAGTCCATGATGAACGCTAAGCAGCTGATGCTACGTTCTTCAACAGTCCGTGATGTTACGCGCTCGATGCTAGTAGAGCTGTAACGTGGGTCACACGTTAACACTATCTTATTCAATTGGAACAACAAACACTGGCGGTGAACCTAAGAATTACAGCATACTGTACATTCAAACCAAACGTAAATACTTTGAACATTTCATGTAAGAAAACGTTTCATGTAATGCTGGTGCGTCCCGTCTCTGTGTGTTTCCCATGATTAATGTGATTATGAAGTCAAGCAGAAAATGAGCTCTGACGAGGAAATAAATCGTTCTGAGACTGATATCCTTACTAAACATTTTATTCCTCTATGTGTGAGGAATGTTTCCTGAAAGTTTGGCCATAGATTTTAGTTACACCATGTATTTTGCGTTTGTTGTCTTGTTTGTTCGGGTTTGCATTGATCGGAGGCGAAATAAGTGATAAAGGATTCACGTTATTGTTGCAAGTTATGCGACCTTGGTCTTTCTGTTATTCAGTGTTTCGAATTGTATCAAACGAAAACGAATTTTTGAAATGTGTACCTTTAACTTAATTGTAAAGCCGTGTTGATATCAGTAAACGAATACGCACGCGAAACAGTGGTGATTATTAGGCATGGCTAGCCTGTTGCAGCGGCCCACGTGGTTTGCCAGTACGGCTGCCACAGCCTCTCTCCACGGCACCAGGCGGGCCGTGTCAGGCAAGGCAAGCGCGCCATGAAGTCACTCACTTATTTTCCCAAATAATAAGTTTGGAACAGGATGACATGAGTTTGAAACATCGCCAATGTTACTCAAAGTAATTTGGAGTTAAATGGAGTTTTATTTTGCTTCAGTAAATAAAAAGTAATTTGAAAAATACACTGAGGTGACAAAAGTCATGGGATAGCGATGTGCACATATGCAGATGGCCGTAGCATCGCGTACACAAAGTGTAAAAGGCTGGTGCATTGGCGGAGCTGTCATTTGTTCTTATGTGGTTCATGAGCAAAAGGTTTCCGACGTTATTGTGGCCGCACGGTGCGAATTAACAGACTTTGAATGCGGAATGGTAGCTGGAGCTAGACGAATGGGACATCCATTTCAGAAATCATTAGGAAATTCAATATTCCGAGATCCACAGTGTCAATCGTGTGCCGAGAATGCCAAATTTCAGGCATAACCTCTCACGGCAGACAGCGCAATGGCTGACGGCCTCCACTTAACGACCGAGAACAGCAGCATTTGCATAGAATTGTCGGTGCTAACAGACAAGCAACACTGCTTGAAATAACCACAGAAATCAATGTGGGGTGTACGACGAATGTTCAGTTAGGACAGTGTGACGAAATTTGGCATTAATGGGCTGTTTCAGTAGACGACCGACGCGAGTGTCTTTACTAACAGCATGACGTCGCCTGCAGTGCCTCTCCTGGGCTCGTGACCATATCGGTTGGACTCTAGACGACTGGAAAAGCGTGGCCTGGTCGGATGAGTCCCGATTTCAGTTGGTAACAGTTGACGATAGGGTTCGAATGAGGCACAGATCTCACGAAGCTATGGACCCAAGTTGTCAATAAGGCACTATGGAAGCTGGTGGCGGCTCCATACTGGCGTGGGCTGTGTTTACGTGGAATGGACTGGCTCCTCTGGTCCAACAGAACCGATCAATGATTGTAAACCGTTATGTTAGGCTACTTGGAGGTCATTTGCAGCCATTTGTGGATTTCATGCTCCGAAACAACGATGGAATTTTGATGGATGACAATGAGCCATGTCACAGGGTCACAATTGTTCGCGATTGGTTCGAAGAACGTTCTAGAAAACTCGAATGAATGATTTGGCCACTCAGATCGGGGATCACCCGACATGAGTCCCATCGAACATTTTTGGGAGATAATCGAGAGGTCAGTTCGTGCACAAAATTCTGCACCGCAACACTTTCGCAAATATGGATGGCTATAGAGTCAGCATGGCTCAATATTTCTGCAGGGGCTTCCAACGACTTGTAGAATCCATGCCACGTGTAGTTGCTGCAGCATACGGAGTAAAAGGAAGTCCGATGCGATATTAGGAGGTATCCCATGATTTTTGTCACCTCATTGTAATTTAGGTAAATTTAACATATACAACTACCATGTACAATAGACAAAAACTTTTTCTCGTGTATAAACAACAGAAAACGAAACTTAATGTGCTAAAAAATAGTTTCAGTACACTTTTTCGCTCATTTCTACACTTACAATGAACAAAAAAGTGAACTTCGACACTGTGTAGTGTAGCGACGTAAGTTTTGTATAAATGATTTTCTTTTGACATATGACCATGTGCAGACTTCGTCACTAACGTCAGTTACAAAACACTTCAAAATTATTTAAACTCTTTTTAAAGTTGTCTCTGAATGGTTCTTGAACGAAACTGTAATTAAAACATCATCATTTGAGTCGTATGCGCATAATTACGTCACTCAGTCCAATTGGTTTGCGCAAACTTTTTTTCAATTTAGATGTCGTTTGTTTTTTCTCAGAAATTATATTAATGTAAGTTATCTGCTTTAATAAATATTAAAACCATACTGAATAAACTTTCAAGACTCAAACTCGCGATGAACGTTGTCAAAAATTAATAATCTTGTCAAATAAGTCAGTAATACTTCTTGCTTAACATAATTCTTCATAAATAAATTCTCGGAACACGTATTTCAACTTTTGTAGTATACACTAGTTTATTATCTTCATATATACTACATATAGACGTGAACCTGAGCCTTGACAAGATAGGACTGAACATTTACAACATGATTAAACTTTATATGACGTCATTGTTGTAGAAACATTACAAATTCTTATTTTTTTAATTTTTAGAAGCACGACGCAACAACTCTGTTTCAGGATATTCTGTTGCTCTTTGGCTGTCGACCCACGACGTATTAGTTCAAATGGCTCTGAGGACTATGCGACTTAACTTCTGAGGTCATCAGTCGCCTAGAACTGAGAACTAATTAAACCTAACTAACCTAAGGACATCACATACACCCATGCCCAAGGCAGGATTCGAACCTGCGACCGTAGCAGTCGCTCGGTTCCAGACTGTAGCGCCTAGAACCGCACGGCCACTCCGGCCGGCCCACGATGTATTATGGCCAGCAATTTTCTCTCTGGCCCGGCAGTGAAGATGCAGTCTCCGTTCGTTGCGCCCCCTCTCCGTACATGAAAGATAAAAATAAATACAAAACTTTAGATAACTCACAAACATTACAAATATTACAAAATACATAAACAAAACACTAAATTAAACTTATATTCACCTGCAAAATGGGCTGACACTGGTGGATGGCTGACGCTTCAATTTCGCGTCCCTCTACAACTGTCTGGGTAAGAGTGACAGTCTTGCTTTGAGAATAAAACTAGTGAAACTAAAATTTCTTTCACCAGCCGAGCTGGATGCTTTTTCTGGTGATCTCCTAAGAGAATCCTAAAATATTGCCTATTGTATTTTCCAGTAAGAAGTCACACTGTCGTCCATTTTTTCAGTTTTGGCTTAAATACCTCCCAAGCTCATGTATTGGTGCGTGACTATCATTGACTTCTGTCCACAAAGCAAACTTCTTTACTTTCACTGGTAGTGAAATTTGATGAAATAATGGTCTCGCCACGGCTCATACCAGCTTCTCTCACCATCATGCTTGTTAACTGACTGGAAAAGAATGAGGACGTTTTAATTTATTGTGTCGAAAATCAGTGACAAACTGAATCCTACTGTGAATGTCGAAGTGCCTTTGAAAACTACACAAAATGTCCTGTTCTTGAACTATTTCATTGAGTTTCAGGGCTCCGCCAAGGTCACTCCCCGATTCGATCGAGCGATCTTTAAAAGTATTCCCATACATTCGGCTGTTCGTTAGATGAGAGATCACCAAATCTGGGCTCTGAGGCCTATATTATCTGATTCTCTGACCGACCTTGGTTTCGACTGGCAGTTGGCAGTTTCCTTTGGAACTGGTAACCGTAGGCTCTGTCCATGACCATGCAACAAGATATAGACTCAACTTACGCTTACCAAGAAACAATGAACATAAAACTCAAAACAGCATTTTCTATCAATACAATAAATTACCAAAAGAGATTAAAGAAATTGTAAAAATATACTTATTTAAAAAGGCAGCTAAAAAGTACCTGTTATGCAACACATTTTATACATCGAAGGATTACTTATATAAAACAGAGTAGGGGTTTGATAAAAATGTTATACAAATAAATAATAATAATAATGATTATAAAACATCCAACATTCCACGTAACACTTTCACTTTATGATTTATTCCTTCTTTTTTTCCTTTCTGGAAACACTCTCCCCTCAAGCTATGCGTAGCACAATACTAACACCTCTTCCTCTTTCTGAGCTCAACATCTCACTCATTATGGAGGGATGCTGACTTAGTTTTTCAGGATAGCAAATGGGACGTTGCAGTACAGAAAATGGCCCAGAGATCCCTAGTGTATGTGTGTTTGAGTGTGTAGTGTTATGAAACAATGTGTGTATATTGTGTGCAGTGACTGATAGTGAGATATGAGTGAACAGTGTGGCATTACATTATTTAATAAGTTATTTGTAAAAAAAGTGTTGTACTCCAGGAGTAAAATCTAATAATTGTCTCTAACTAGAAGTCTAAAAATACATGTGTATGCGAATTAGCTAATTTTAAATTGGTCTAAACTTGTTAATACTTTGACATGTCCTATATCCTTGTAAAAAGAGATCTACGGGTGAATAAAGCTACTACTACTACTACTACTACTACTACTACTAATATAACAATAAATGGATTCTGTGTCTTATCTCAGACATGAATTTATGCCTCGTGTCTTCAGATATCGTTTCTAGAGACGAAATGGTGACTACAGGAAAGTTGGCGTTTACACAGAAGTCCTATTTCAGAGCCTCATCTGCCCTAAATGCTGTAATAATGTCATCTTCCACGGCAACAGAAGACGCACTGTAGGTGACTTTCTCATTTCTGATTCGTTACAGGTCTCCTAAGTTCTGTAATAATTTCATCTTCCACAGAAACAGAAGACGCACTGTAAGGGACTTCTCCATTTCTGTTTCGTTACATGTCTCCTAAGTTCTGTAATAATCTCATCTTCCACGACAACAGAAGATGCACTGTAGGTGACTTCTCCATTTATGATTCGTTACACATATCCCAAGTTCTGTAATAATGTCAACTTCCACGGCAACAGAAGACGCACTGTAGGTGACTTCTCCATTTCTGATTCATTGCACGTCTCCTTAAAGGGCTGTAAAAAGCATGATGTTTTAAAAGGTCTGCAATAATTTAAACGATAGCTGATAGGACATCAATTTGTAACAGAATAGCGTACATAACGTGGTGTTCAAAAATTGAGGACGAAAGTAACTTTCGCGTGATATGTCACAGCCAAGTAACATAGCAAGATGAAACGTCGGATTAAAGGAAGACTTCAAAGCAATTCAGAGGCGGGCTGTTAGATTTGTTACCAGTAGGTTCAAAAAGTGTGCAAGTATTTACGGAGATGCTTGGGGAATTCAAATGGGAATCACTGCAGGGAAGGCGACGATCTTTTCGAGGAGCACGATTGAGAAAATTATAGCACCGGCATTTGAGGCTGACTGCAGAACGGTTCTACTGCTGCCAACATACATTTCGCGTAAGGACCATGAAGATAAGTTTAGAGAAATTAGGGCTAGCACGGAGTAATACATATAGTCGTTTTTCTCCACTGTATTTGTGAGTGTAATGGGATAGGAAATGATTAGTAGTGGTAAGGGTACCCTATGGCACGCTCCACATCATGACTTGCGGAATATGTAGATGTAAAAATGTGGAGTAGACGTAGAAAGAACTGCTACAATATAGTACAGAACGTAACTGAAAGAAATACACAGTGAAACGAACAGAAATGACACTTTTATACAAGGACAATAGTTACACTGAAGCCATGGCGATGCACGATGGGCCTCTTAACATTAGAAAAGGTGGGACATGGTTCTCAACAGGGTGTGTGATCACCACAAACGGCAAGACGTGCCTGCAACATGCCCCCATGTTGGCCACAATGTTGGTAAGGAGTTCGTGTGATGAGGCGTTCCATTATTCCACCAGTGCAGGTGATAACTGTTGGATCGTCGTTGGTGCCTATGGGCATGCATCAGTATGTCTCCGCAATGCATCCTACATGTGCTCAAAGGGATTTAAATTGGGGGGATGGGCAGGCCAGTCCATTTGACGAATATCCTCTCGTTTCAAGAGCTCCTGCATCTGCGCAGTTCAATAAGGTCACTCGTAGTTATCGATTAAAATGAAGTCAGTGCCGCATGAAAAAACACTCGTGGGGAAGGAGTACAGTGTCACAATAACATTCACTTGTGAGTGCACTGTGTTCAAAGATTTGGAGGTCAATATAGCTGTACAACATTATGCCTCCTCAAGCCATAACACCTGGACCCCAAAAACGACGATTTTCCACAATTTTCCTGTTTGTGTTATGTGTTTCACCTCTCACCATATGAGAGCACATCCAGAATCACTACTTAGACTGGATCTGATCTCGTCCGAGAAGAGCACGCAGCCCCACTCGTCATTGATCCAGTCCCTATGCTCTTCGCATCATCACAAACGGTGCCGCTGATGTGCAGGTGTCAACGGAGCACAACATACTGGTCGTCAGGTACAGGGACTACCGCCATCTGATTGCTGTGCCACTGCGGAGTGTGAGACTGCGTGTCTTGCAGTCCTGTTAAATGTGGCTGCAATTGTACTCACTTTTTGACATGGATCCCTTCTTGCCTGCTGCACAATGTAGCAGTAATCTGATGCTGTAGTTGACCGCAGTCAACTACTTTCTCTCCTGAGGGCAGTGGTGCATGTGGTTTGGAACGCTCCCCGTGCACGTGAAACAAGTACCAAACTCCTGGGCTACATTCATCACTCATCGCCCTTCTTCCAGTTCACCCACGATTCTTCCTCAACTGAAGTCATCCAGATGTAGTCTCTGGGCCATTTTGTAATGAAGAAAACCACCAGAGTGTACTATAACTCCTTGCTGATTGATACACACTGTCTTTTCCTGTTTCTTCAAAATTGCCTCGTGTTGCCCTATTTGACTCTATAGTCACACTGACCCATGCCGTTCTGTGCTAGGCTGGAAGACCTCTGATAACATGCTCGACTCACATTCATTAATTTCCACCAAGAAATTAATATCTTATGTTACTTTACCTAACTCGTCCTGAAGTTTTGCGGAACAGTGTATGAGGGGCGTTTGAAAAGTCCGTACAAATCCTGAGAGATGGCACCACCTGCCCATATCGAGGTCACGTATAGTTAGTAGCATCTTTGGAAAGAACGCACACCAAGTTTCAGCCATATTGGTCTATTTCTTTGTGTTTGGCATTCGTGTGAATCAAGGAAGTCGAGTGAATCAAGGAAGTCGAGTGATCCTCAAAAAATGGACGAAGAAGAATTTCGTGTGGTAATTAAACATTACTTTATGAAAGGCCAAACGCCTCAGGAGACTAAAGAGAAGCTTGGCAAACATTATGGTGACTCTGCACCTTCGATTAGAACAGTTTATAAGTGCTTTCAAAATTTTCAGAGTTGCCATATGGGCACATGTGATGCTGAACGTTCTGGACGCCCTGTGGAGGTTACGACTCCAGAAATCATTGATAAAAATGGATGACAGAAGAATTAAGGTGCGTGAGATTGCTAGTGCTGTGGGCATCTCGAATGAATGGGTACGTAATATTTTGCATAAACATTTGGACATGAGAAAGCTATCCACAAGATGGGTTCCGCAATTGCTCACGCTTGACCAAAAATGGAATCGTGTGAAGTGTTGCAAGGATAGTTTGCAGTTGTTCAGGAAGAATCCGCAGGACTTTAAATGTTGTTTCGTTACTGTGGATGAAACATGGATACATTACTATACTCCAGAGACTAAACAATAATCTAAACAATGGGTTACCAAAGAAGAATCTGCACCAACAAATGCGAAGACCAATCCTTCGGTCGGAAAGGTTATGGCAACTGTCTTTTGGGATTCGCAAGGGATAATCCACTTCGACTATCTGGAAAAGGATAAAACTATTACAGGTGCATATTATTCATCGTTATAGGACTGTTTGAAAACCGAGCTGCAATAAAAACGCCGGCGATTGGATCGCAAAAAAGTCGTTTTCCATCACGACAATGCACCAGCACACACCTCAGCACTTGTTTTTAAAATTAATGGAAATAGGATTCCAACTCGTTTCACATCCCCCCTGTTCTCCAGACTTGACTCCCTCAGACTACTATTTGTTCCCCAATTTGAAGAAATGGTTGGCAGGACAAAGATTTTATCCAAATGAGGAAGTGATTGCAGCAACTAATAGCTATGTTGCAGACTTGGACACTTCCTATTATTCGGAAGGTATCAACAAATTAGAACAGCGTTGGATGAAGTGTATAAGTCTAAAAGGAGACTATGTCAAAAATAAAAAAGGTTTACCCCAAACACATAAGTAGTTTTCATTTTTGCACAGACTTTTCAAACGCCCCTCATACGTAGTTCACTAACGTGATATCGGTTCCTTATATTTGACCTATTTCTCCTTCTTTAGAGAGCTTTTTGCACAAGACCGAATATTGACTTCGTACCGATTCTAAAATAGTTAACTGTTGTTCCACTGTGTACTGTATTTGCAGATTCTAACATAATCAACCATGTATTCTGGCGAGTATTGTGTTCTATCAGGAGCATTAAGAAGGCCAATTTTCTTTGCTTAAGTGACAAGTTATTTCACCACAGTCAGAATAGAATGAGAATGTGGTCAACTGATGGACTGATAATCGCCATTAAAAACGTTTCGTTGCAATATAATTAGCATGTGGCAGGAACAATTCAGCCGTGGATAATCATGCAGTGCAGTGATAATGATGGCGCCTTGTCGTAAGAGGCATGCTTTTCAAAAGCAGTCTCCTGAATACCAAGAGACATAAAGTAGCTTCAGTCCATACATATTACAAAAATGTATGTATGTACGTATGTTCCATATATCCTCCCAATCCAATGGATCGACTGAACCAATCCCTTACTGTTTGAAAAAAAGCTCTGTGGGAGTAAGAACCACCTACCTACCAAAGGGGTGTTGGGAGTGAAAAAGGAGTGTAGCCCATGATGGGAGAGAAAACATTTATTGCTTTCTGATCATCCAGTACAACTGATGTTTTAATTTAAGGTATTATTTCTTTGCTACTAACTCTAATCGCAACACATTCTGCAAGCAATATTCACATATACCACTGAACATAGGCCTGCTTGCATAATTATGTCACTGTATACCCACAGTTCAGGAGACATGACATCATAAACAATGAGATGAGTTAAAAACTACCACATCACACATGACATTTTAATTTATTGTTTCTTTACTACGAACTCTTTTCCCAACACATTTCACAGACAGTATCCACACATACCGCTGAAAGTACCTGCAAAATTGTTTCATTGTTGGGCATAAGACATAAGACGTTATAAACATTGAAGTTTTTTGTCCATATAATATAAATTTATGAGCTAGGAGGACTTTTCTGAAGGAAGTTATGTGGAGAGCAGTCTTTTACGGAAACAAAACGTCAGAATCTCGATTATGGGGCGCCGGGCTTAATTCCCAGATGAGTCGAGCATTTTCCCCACTCGAGCTTGAATGTGTACGTCATCATTATTTCATTATCATCGATGTGCAAGTCGCTGAAGTGGTGTCAAGTAAAAAGACTTGCATTAGTTGGCCGAACACCCTGGTAGGTCTCCCGGCCAATAATGCCAGACTCACATTACATAATTACTATGTGATAATTACTTGGAAGGGAACACACCTCTGACATATTCGTGTTCAAAATTTTGTATACTGTCTCTGAATAAAGAATTCTTCAAATTGTTTGCAACCATTAATGGCAACAAAATTGGTCTAGTTTCACTTGCAAGCAGTGAAGCGAGGATTTTCGTGACACATACGTAATTGTAATCACCTATTAACTGATAACTATTATTCTTCTGCAAAAAAAGAAAAAAATATGTTGCAATATTTTTGTAATAAATAAATTCTTTATCTCCAGTTTAAAATGAGAGTTGACACGAGTCTTTGTACTTGCATCCCACCCTTCTTGATGATACCCCAGTAGTATTGTCTTAGGAATTGAACTGTCCTTACTCATTAATATTATTATAAATTTATACTGAAGCTCAAATTGATATAGGTACAGAAAGCTGGCTAAAGCCAGAAATAGGTTGAGCCAAAATTTTTGCAGAGGAGCTAACCGTCTACAGAAAGGATAGATTAAATACAGTTGGTGGTAGAGTGTTCATTCTGTTAGAAGTTCAAAATGGTTCAAATGGCCCTGAACACTATGGGACTTAACTTCTGAGGTCATCAATCCCCTAGAACTTAGAACTACTTAACCCTAACTAACCAAGGACATCACACACATCCATGCCCGAGGCAGGATTCGAACCTGTGACTGTGGCGGTCATGCTGTTCCAGACTGAAGTGCCTAGAACTGCTCGGCCACAGTGGCCGGCAGTAAAATTAATTTTATATTCAAATCTATGTTAAATCACGGAGATCATGTGGGTAGCATTTGAAGTCCCATATCAACAAAATAATATGTAATATTTGAGAAAATGAAATTTAATGTAATTAATTTTAGATTTATTGATATCAGCACTATTTTATCACAAAAAATATTAACTGCAAAGAAAAAACAAGAAGCTAAATGCCCAACCCCATAATAAATAACGTAAAATAGATGTAAAATAACAAAAGCACCTGTATTTAATGTAAACAACAATGTATAAGTATATCTTACTTGTCATAGGTAGCAAAAGTTCAGAATCACAAAGCACACAGTCAAGTGGTGCCACATGGAACAAATGATAGTTCCAGTGGTCAATAATGACTATCTTCGGACAGTGAACATCTTGAGACATAGCAAGCTCCAGTTACTACAATTTTATTCCTTAAATAATTATTTTTGTGTTTGTATCCTACATGTAATACATATCACATGAGCACAGAAAACTGCTAAATTCTTACTCGTGAAGTACTTCACAAAAATTTATTATTCACACAATAATTATCAGGTTACTGATTATAATAGTATGTTTAGTTTATATGAGAACATTTATTTTAAGAAATATTCACAATTTTAAAGTCATGTGTACATCAAAATTTGGCCCTTCTAGTAACTGTTTGTTTCAAGACTGCCATAGCTTATTTGAAAAATCTATTTTCCTCTGTCAAACAAATATTTTACTTTTTTCAGAAACCATATAATGCTGAAGTTATTCATATTCAATATTTTTATATTCGAGAATGTCTGAATCTTAAAATGAAATTTTTTCTCCAAAATCCAGTGTTACAGTTTTGTAGCCATGATTTTTCTGATTAAAAAAATGTAAAATTTTCTTGAAATGACATGTTAGTTTTTGAAATATTCATATTATAGAGATTAACCTTCTAGAAAGTTCTTGGTGGGCTTAGAAATCTCGGTGAACATTAAGATTTTCCCATCTTAAAATAGCACCCATAATTTTGCCAATTTCTGTTTATGCAGCTAATAACTAATCAAGTTAACTTCAGTACATATTTTTTTGTGTGTTTTTCTTTTTCCACCTTTTGTACTATTATTTACAATATAATAGCTTACAAGGAAAGTAGTTGGGCTCAAACAAATACATTTACACCACTATCCCATGAGCGATTTAAGGCCCCTTACTGCACTAATGATATTCATTTGCCTGCAAACCTCTGCAGTCACCCATTAGAGACCACTGAGTACACCATGCTGAATTCAACCTTTGCCTGCTGCTATGTCAGTCGAGACGGTGCAGTGTGTATGTGAAGTTGCATTTTGTGAAGTTATTTGTGTAGTGAAGCATCAGATGGGTCAGTGACTGGTAATCAAACCTTGTAATGTATTGTGACTTGTTGAGATGAAATTATGACAAACCCTTCTTCGTGAAGATGGTATTGGTGTAGAAGATGAATCATTCACATGTTTTCTGGCGTCTGTTGTAGTGCAAAAATTCCATCACTGGTTAGTAATGGAAACTGTTGCAATGCTAAAACATGATTGTGATGCTAATGATGATAAGGATGAACACTTCACTGCAAGCACAAGTGATATGGCACATTTGAGAAGAGACAATGAAAGCAGCGAAACTGGATTTTAGTCTTCTCCTGATAAGAAGTTTAATGTCAAAAGTGTCATCATGGTGTTTGATGACAACACATTAGAGAATATTTATAATGATTATAATGCCAGAGAGTTCAACAAATATGACACGTTCCTGAAAAGGTACCCTTAACTCAAGGCAAATACAATATTAAAAGTGTACTGGACTATGAGGCAAAGAAAAAAGAAAGCAATAGAGTTTTCAAAGGAAATTGTATTGTGCAGTTCGATATCATTAAGCAGGGTGTGATGGCAAAGTTTGATGGAGCATGAGAATGCAGTTCTTCCAGTCATTATAGGCATTTACAACATTGGGCATTGGACATAGACAGAATGTATAAATCTCACAGCATCACTGCAAATTACTATTATTTTCAAAAAGGAGTTTAAGATAACATCATGCCATATAACTATAGTCCAAGCACGAAAAGATAAGGATGATGAAGAAGAGATGATTCAAAGAGTTCAAATATTTGTTGCTGAAGTCAGTGTGCATACCATGATAGAAAACATCCAGATGGGTTCTATACAGAACTGTGATCAGACTTGGTTCAACTTTGAGCTTTCTTCTGAAAGAACATTATGCATGAAAGGGGAAAGAAACACTGTCTTGACATTGCAATTGGTTAACACTCAAGTTGGTCAATGTTGCTACATCAATGGAAAAACTGTTGGCAGGTGGAGGAGATGTGTTTGACAGTAGCGAAGATGAACAAGTGCTCACAGAGTGTCAGGTACACATTTTGAGCCCATATTTACTGACATACTTCCTTGTTTTATTCCATAGTATCACTCACCTCTGAAAGTCGTGCCTACCCTACCACCCTACAATCTTAGCAACAACAGTACCGGTGCATGTATTCCAATGTCAGAGGTATCAAAACGACTTTCACTTATAACTTTCGACTTGTTGGTTTCTGGTGCAGGGATCCTTACCTCAAATTGATATGTTTATCCTTCTCCATCATTGTAGAGAGTTTGTAACAACATCATGGAATCACCCTGTATATACATACATTTAAAGGTATCTATAGCTTTGATGCTCTGTTGCATCATAGGATGACATTTCCAGTCATGGGTTCCTATTCAAAATATTATGCACCCATTCCCCTCAACAAATCCTAGAAGTTTGTAATGGGAATTTCCAAACACACTGCATGCTTCCAGGAACCAAAGGGGAAGTTGGGACAACATGTGTGAAGGGAAATAGGAATGTGGTGCCCTCCAAATGTCTTCGTAGATGAAAGTGTGAGTGGGAAGATGATTAAAGAATATCTGAAGACATTTTTTGTCAATTTTAAGTCTGCCCCCATTAGCTGAGTGGTCAGCCATGCCAAGGGGCCCGGGTTTGATTGCCGGCTGTGGCAGGAGATTTTCTCCACTCAGGGACTGGGTGTTGTGTTGTCCTCATCATCATTTCATCTCCATCTCCGATGTGCAAGTCATCCAATGTGGTGTCAAATGCAATAAGTACTTGCCCTCAGTGACCAAACTTTCCCAAATGGGGGACTCCCGACCCACAATGCCGTTCGCTCATTTTGTCAATTTTGAAACCACATGTGCTGACAAAGTGACTAGTGCTTTGTGACTCCTGGTCTGGACATAAGGATGAGCAAGTGCTACGGGAATGCTCTGGAAGAAAAGGTATAGTTTTAAAAACCATTCCACGCAAAACTACAAAATATTTGCAACCTCTGGACATGTATTTCTTCAGGCAGTATAAAGCATATGATAAGAGAATAAGAGACTTTCTTAAACTACACTCCAGGAACATATAGTCAAAATTTCATGATAGATTATTTATCATGAAAATGCATTCATTCATTTACAGTCAATTATCTGCAGAAATATATAGACCACTGCTTCATTACACATGGCAGAACACTGACTATGACATTGATGAACCTGTGGACAACTTCAAAAGTGTCACTGACATGGTGCTAAGCACTGATATTATAAAATGTGTAGCTATGACATGTGACCAGCTTGCTTTTCTTCACAGCACATTTTGTAGTCATTTATATAGCTTTGAACATTTTATGGAAAGTCCTCACTTGTGTTTGTAGTTAAGATACCTGCACTGCATTTAGCTTATACAATGATGTCTACAGTGATGCCTGAAGCATGTTTGTAGAATACTGCAAAAAAATGACACCCACCAGCAGTTAAGATAACTGCACTGCATTTAGCTTCTACAATGATGTCTACAGTGATGCCTGAAGCATGTTTGTAGAATACTGCAAAAAAATGACACCCACCAGCATGTTGAGAAGTACGTAATGGCCCTGTGAGCAAAATTTCATACAGGTATTTTCATTGAAATACAAATGCTTTCCTTGTTAGTATTTTAATATTTTGTCGTTTCTATAGCACACACATTATCAAAAAGGTGACACATTCTCGAAACAAAACAGTGCATATCATATACTACCTAAAACCCAGCTGTACAGTAGAGGGAGGATGAGGGGGGAAAAGAAAAAAGGGAAGTGGGCAGTAGGGAAGCTGAAGGGGGGAGGGGGGTTGCGTGGTGTAGATGGAGACCAGTGGGGAGGGGTAGGGGTGGCTGGGGAGATGGACCATAGGTGGAGGGGGATAGGTAAAATATGGTACTTTGGTATACTACATTATGTATCTAACCATATACTGTAATATTCCATGAATATCCATTAATTTCATATTAATGTGGTTTTACTAATTGCAGTATGTGAAGATATGAAGCACAGATATAGATTCTACAAACATTTTCAAGTGACATACCAACAAATTCATTTTATAAATAATGTTATATCAGTCTATCAAAGATTATTAGCAGTTATTAACAAATAAGAATTACTATATATTTTTAAAGGTCCTATAAGATATATGCTTATATTATTGAGATTAACTTAATGTATGTGTCTCCATTAAAAACAAGCATAGAGTCACAAGTTCAGTAGTGTCATTACTTAGACAATATGGACCTGTGATTACAACTAGATGGTGTTAATAGCCTAGTAGTTCAATAAAAGAACATTGGGGGGGGGGGGGGGGGGGTTGAAAAGCAGGGTGGAGTTGGTGGTGATGGAACTGGAGGGGCGAGCATTAGATACCAATTCATTCATTTTACTAATAGAACAAAAATCATTTAAAATATAAAAAATTAATAAAAATATTGGAAGGTCCTGTAGGTCATATGCTTGCATTATGGGGATGTTAGATTAGTACTGACTTAAACTATATGCCTCTGCTAGATTCCACCATGCAGTCACAGGTGCATTGGTGTCATTACTGAGACAGTATGGACATTAGAATACAACATCACAGAGTTTGTTGCCCAGTGATTAAAAAAGGAAATTGGCTATGAACATACAACAACCTTCCCCTACTCCACCCCTCCCATCTCTCCAACAGCCCCCCCCCCCCCCCCCCTGCCATCCACACCCCTGCACTGCTCTCCCCTCTCTGCCCCTCCCCCTTGCCACCCAAGCCCTCATGTCACCCATCCATTTTTATAACCTCTACTTGATCACCCATGAGTGTTAGCTCCTTTTTCTCAAGATATAATAGAGGTAATTAATGCACAGTTAAAAGAGACCACCACTTGTCATGCCAGCAATGCAGTCTGGGGGATTGCAGCCACTCAAATAATGATCCAAACAGCTTGCACAATTTGGAATGACCTGAACAAACTGCTCCAGATACCTCTTTATAGCTGGAGGAGCATTTGCAACCCTGAAGAGTAGTCTATTGTATCTAAATATGCCAACAGACCTGTTAAGATCTAGGACCTGATTTTGTTTTTTTAATCAATAGATAACTGCAAATAGGTAAAATCAGATCTATTTTTGAAAACAAATGCCAGTAGCACACTTGGCTAGCAGTTCCTCTGGCCTAGAAATGAGATACAGATCTACATGAAATAGGGCATTTACCATAATTTTCAAATAATGCATAATCTAATTGCTTGTTTGACCTCTCAATGTCTACTAATGATACTGCCAATTGACTTGAAAATACAGGTAAATTATTTCCAAACTTGGCAACCTGTCTAGTATTGGCTTAACTTGTTTGTGCATAAGATATTCTCTGTACAACATTGATGCTACTGAGTGTTTTAATGAAATATGCAACTAAAATTTGCCAGGACAACATAAAGCAGGTTAAAGAAGCTTTTGCATTGTGCGCAAAACGAATTGAGTTCATTGAATCATATTCTGTTTCAGGCTGTGTTAACTTGATCCTCAATCTGGAAGTATGAATGCTTCCAGAAAAAAAGTTTTAGAAACTGCAATTAACACTGATGCTTGCATACTAAAGGATGGATGATGTCAGTAATGAAAGAAAAATACTGACTGACTCTAGTTTATTTTCCATCATGTCTTGCCACTACTCCTCCCACAGCTGCATGGCATTTTGGCTTCACAGTAAGATGACAGTCCATTGGGTATTAGTACAGAGAGATGCATCGAGTTCCCTGCTGACCTCTTTGGCTAATATATCTGTTAGCTTATTTCACCAGATTCCTACATGCCCCGGTACCCACGAGAAGGATACCTGTTTCCCCTGTTGCTGAAGATGGAGCAATTTATCTTGTATTAACTGAATCATTTTTCGCTGCTGGGTACATTTGCTGCAGTGCTCATAAGGTGCTAAATTAACAAGAACAGATGAGAAACTTTTTGTTTTGATGATATATCATCTGCTTCAGTGCCCTTACGATCACATACAGATCTGTACTAAAAACCATGAACTTACTGGGGAATCAACAGATGAATACACAATCATAACATGGATGTAATACTGTTATCCGTAGTTGTAATCATTATTGCACTTCAAACACCAGGCTGAGGAACACCATTCTTTGGTTCAAAGTGATCAGACAAGATATTGCCAACTATATATTTAAAATAATGTGGGGAAAGGCAGGAGACATCTTCGCTGGTACCGGGCGCGGTTGGGCCACCCTCTCCCCAAGGGGAGTGGCGGGTTCAGCGGCGTTCGCGGCGCACGAGGCGGAGGGTCAATGTGGAGGCTGGCCGTGTGGCATCGCCCGCTCTGCCTGTGAGTGGACATGTGGCTGCTCCTTCAGCAAGGTCCGAGCAGGCACAGGGGGGGAGGGGTTTATTAGTTATTGGGAGCTCCAACGTTAGGCGGGTGATGGAGCCCCTTAGGGAAATAGCGGGAAGGTCGGGGAAGAAGGCCAGTGTTCACTCTGTCTGTTTGCCGGGGGGCCTCATCCGAGATGTGGAGGAGGCCCTACCGGCGGCGATAGAGAGCACTGGGTGCACCCGACTGCAAATTGTTGCTCATGTCGGCACCAATGACTCCTGCCGTCTGGGTTCAGAGGTCATCCTCAGTTCGTACAGGCGGTTGGCGGAATTGGTGAAGGCGGAAAGCCTCGCTCGCGGGGTGGAATCAGAGCTAACAATTTGTAGTATCGTTCCCAGAACCGATCGCGGTCCTCTGGTTTGGAGCCGAGTGGAAGGCTTAAACCAGAGACTCAGACGATTCTGCGGAGATCTGGGGTGCAAATTTCTCGACCTCCGCTATCGGGTGGAGAAATGTAGGGTCCCCCTGAATAGGTCAGGCGTGCACTACACGCCGGAAGCGGCTACAAGGGTAGCGGAGTACGTGTGGAGTGCACATGGGGGTTTTTTAGGTTAGAGAACCCCCTCCCTAGGCCCGACAAGACGCCTCCTGAGACGCGGCAAGGTAGGAGTAGGCAAAATGCAACAGGGAATAACAATATTAATGTGCTAATAGTAAACTGCAGGAGCGTCTATAGAAAGGTCCCAGGACTGCTCTCATTAATAAACGGTCACAATGCCCATATAGTACTAGGGACAGAAAGTTGGCTGAAACCAGACGTAAACAGTAATGAAATCCTAAACTCAGATTGGAATGTATACCGTAGAGACAGGCTGAACAGTGAAGGGGGAGGCGTGTTTATAGCGATAAGAAGTGCAATAGTATCGAAGGAAATTGACGGAGATCCGAAATGTGAAATGATTTGGGTGAAGGTCACGGTTAAAGCAGGCTCAGACATGGTAATTGGATGTCTCTATAGGCCCCCTGGCTCAACAGCTGTTGTGGCTGAGCACCTGAAGGATAATTTGGAAAATATTTCGAGTAGATTTCCCCACCATGTTATAGTTCTGGGTGGAGATTTTAATTTGCCAGATATAGACTGGGAGACTCAAACGTTCATAACGGGTGGCAGGGACAAAGAATCCTGTGAAATTTTTTTAAGTGCTTTATCTGAAAACTACCTTGAGCAGTTAAACAGAGAACCGACTCGTGGGGATAACATATTAGACCTTCTGGTGACAAACAGACCCGAACTATTTGAAAAAGTTAACGCAGAACAGGGAATCAGCGATCATAAAGCGGTTATGGCATCGATGATTTCAGCCGTAAATAGGAATATTAAAAAGGGTAGGAAGATTTTTCTGTTTAGAAAAAGTGACAAAAAGCAGATTTCAGAGTACCTGTTGGCTCAACACAAAAGTTTTGTCTCAAGTACAGATAGTGTTGAGGATCAGTGGACGAAGTTCAAAACCGTCGTACATTATGCGTTAGATGAGTATGTGCCAAGCAAGATCGTAAGAGATGGGAAAGAGCCACCGTGGTACAACAACCGAGTTAGAAAACTGCTGCGGAAGCAAAGGGAACTTCACAGCAAACATAAACATAGCCAAAGCCTTGCAGACAAACAAAAATTACGCGAAGCGAAATGTAGTGTGAGGAGGGCTATGCGAGAGGCTTTCAATGAATTCGAAAGTAAAGTTCTATGTACTGACTTGGCAGAAAATCCTAAGAAATTTTGGTCTTATGTCAAAGCGGTAGGTGGATCAAAACAAAATGTCCAGACACTCTGTGACCAAAATGGTACTGAAACAGAGGATGACAGACTAAAGGCCGAAATACGAAATGTCTTTTTCCAAAGTTGTTTCACAGAGGAAGATTGCACTGTAGTTCCTTCTCTAGATTGTCGCACAGATGACAAAATGGTAGATATCAAAATAGACGACAGAGGGATAGAGAAACAATTAAAATCGCTCAAAAGAGGAAAGGCCTCTGGACCTGATGGGATACCAGTTCAATTTTACACAGAGTACGCGAAGGAACTTGCCCCCCTTCTTGCAGCGGTGTACTGTAGGTCTCTAGAAGAGCGTAGCGTTCCAAAGGATTGGAAAAGGGCACAGGTCATCCCCGTTTTCAAGAAGGGACGTTGAACAGATGTGCAGAACTATAGACCTATATCTCTAACGTCGATCAGTTGCAGAATTTTGGAACACGTATTGTGTTCGAGTATAATGACTTTTCTGGAGACTAGAAATCTACTCTGTAGGAATCAGCATGGGTTTCGAAAAAGACGGTCATGTGAAACCCAGCTCGCGCTATTCGTCCACGAGACTCAGAGGGCCATAGACACGGGTTCACAGGTAGATGCCGTGTTTCTTGACTTCCGCAAGGCGTTCGATACAGTTCCCCACAGTCGTTTAATGAACAAAGTAAGAGCATATGGACTATCAGACCAATTGTGTGATTGGATTGAGGAGTTCCTAGATAACAGGACGCAGCATGTTATTCTCAATGGAGAGAAGTCTTCCGAAGTAAGAGTGATTTCAGGTGTGCCGCAGGGGAGTGTCATAGGACCGTTGCTATTCACAATATACATAAATGACCTGGTGGATGACATCGAAAGTTCACTGAGGCTTTTTGCAGATGATGCTGTGGTGTACCGAGAGGTTGTAACAATGGAGAATTGTATTGAAATGCAGGAGGATCTGCAGCGAATTGACGCATGGTGCAGGGAATGGCAATTGAATCTCAATGTAGACAAGTGTAATGTGCTGCGAATATACAGAAAGATAGATCCTTTATCATTTAGCTACAAAATAGCAGGTCAGCAACTGGAAGCAGTTAATACCATAAATTATCTGGGAGTACGCATTAGGAGTGATTTAAAATGGAATGATCATATAATGTTGATCGTCGGTAAAGCAGATGCCAGACTGAGATTCATTGGAAGAATCCTAAGGAAATGCAATCCGAAAACAAAGGAAGTAGGTTACAGTACGCTTGTTCGCCCACTGCTTGAATACTGCTCAGCAGTGTGGGATCCGTACCAGATAGGGTTGATAGAAGAGATAGAGAAGATCCAACGGAGAGCAGCGCGCTTCGTTACAGGATCATTTAGTAATCGCGAAAGCGTTACGGAGATGATAGATAAACTCCAGTGGAAGACTCTGCAGGAGAGACGCTCAGTAGCTCGGTACGGGCTTTTATTGAAGTTTCGAGAACATACCTTCACCGAAGAGTCAAGCAGTATATTGCTCCCTCCTACGTATATCTCGCGAAGAGACCATGAGGATAAAACCAGAGAGATTAGAGCCCAAACAGAGGCATACCGACAGTCCTTCTTTCCACGAACAATACGAGACTGGAATAGAAGGGAGAACAGATAGAGGTACTGAAAGTACCCTCCGCCACACACCGTCAGGTGGCTTGCGGAGTATGGACGTAGATGTAGATGTAGATGTAGACTGTAGGAATACTGGTAAACATCTCCAGATTCCACATTCATGGAGTTGTGTAAGGATATCATTCCCCATTTCATGTTGCATGCACAGAAAATACTGTTGTACAGCCACTTCCAAAAGAATATCGATGGTCACTTTATATCTCTTAAATAAATACTGAGACTGACTAAGGAATTTTCTGGATTCTAAAATCCAGACAAGGTGGTGGTTGACCGTGTGCTCCAAGGTATTATCCTTGCATCTAATGAGAGCGATATGATAGTAGCTACTTGGGCAGGTGTTGTCCATTACAGTTTCCAAAAGGGGGATTGAAATGAGTTTCCTCCATGAGCTGCAAAATTGTCTAGAGAGCCATATCAGATCAAAAAGGACCAGGATGGTTTCTTTTATGCTGCTGGTGAGGACCTGTTACGTACTCTAATGGACTCTTATAGCCCAGCGCAACTCACCATTCAACTGGGGAACAGGCTGTCTTCAAAGCTGGCCTGTAAACTGTAGCATGGATGCTTCAGCAGCATGGTGGATTATCTTTGTGATATTATTCACCCAATCTAGTCTGCTATCATGGTGTTCAAAACAGTGAGTTGGCTGTACTGTATAAAAATTTGCATTTCTGAGTTCCTAACGTAGCAGTTTGTCTGTCTAGTGAATTCAGATTGTCAAGCAGTCACTAAAATCCAAGTTGCAACCCCTTCCCAGTGTGCAAAACATGCAAGAGATGAAGAGCATATCAAAAGGTCAGTGGCAGAGAATGACCCTGTAACAATGCTGAAATGCATGCTCCATCCCGTCTTCAGAATACGGAGGTCTTCTGGCAACAACTATACACTGGCGGAAAGTGGTAGTGGCACCCCATAGCACATTATGTGCATTAAAATACTGACATAGAAGGAATGCATGGGGGAACTGAGTGATGAAGCATGTAACAGTCTCCTAATCAAATGGTTGATGAGGAGACAGGTACTGGATTGTATGCTTACTGTGGCAACAACTGGTTGTATATTGGTGGTAAGGGGGAGAGAAGAGTGGAAGGTGGTTGTGTATCATCAAATGGTGATACCTGTAATCAGTTGCTGCAAGGAGCTACTGTGGCAGGCAGTCTTCTGTGAGCCTGCAAGCAGGAAGATACTGGAGTAGTTGTAAACTGCTGGCTGTTTTCAACTGACAAAGCAATTGGAAATGTACCATGGCAGTGGTCTGACTTTTGACCACTTCTCTGTGGCACATTGCTGGATGGCATTTGTACTGGAATTCAGATTAGCACCCAGCACTGTGTGAATAGTAATTCTCTTTGATACGTTTGAGTATTACATGAGTGCAGCTGAATGTCCAGGAGGTTGTGAATAGCTACATGGTAGTCCAAAGAATATTAAGTACAAGCAGTAGGTTTCTTGTGTTATCTGAAGTAGCTTGTTTAATCTACACAGTGTCTGAGTGTACTTCCTCTCCAGGATTGTGGATTTCATACTACCTGTCCAAACTCATATGGTTTGGTTTAAATAAGGAAATTTGTTCAGGGCTTTCTAGTGGCACCTTCAACTTGGTAGTGGCCATTAATGATGTAGCCAGCTAGGCAATGAGGCCTGTATTTATCAACTTGTTGCCACTGTGGGTGTTGTCCATGAATTTTGTATAGCCCAATTGTGTAAAGTGGTATCATGACATACGTTTGACCCTGGTGCTGGCTTTATTTAACTAGGGATGGATTAGTTGTATGTCACTGTTTTGCTCTGAGCATGCTGCATCAGTGGGGACGCAATGCACTAGTATGTTGCCAGATTTAGCAAGGACACGGCTGCTCTCATGTCATCTGAACGTCAACTGCTGTGTCATTGGTATTAAGAATTACTTTGAGTTGAAGCAGTGGCCATCACAGCAACACAGGCACCAGACAAATGGCACACAGTGATGCAGCAGGACACATTATTGATTTTTAGCTGTGGCAAATGCTCAACAAGCTTGCCAAAGATAAAATAGCTGGCATTATGGGATGTGTAGTGATGTTAATGGTGCCTGTTGCTACAGTTAGGACTGATTTATTCAGGCTGACTTTCCTGTGGGTCATGATGGATATAGTTGTATGAGCTGTCTTCAGTCTGGGATTAAATAATGGCAAACAATGCAGTTTTTCTATGCTCTTGTACTAATGATGAGAGTGAATCACTAACTACCATATAATCTATTGTACCCTGCACCACAAGACTATTGGGCAGCTGGATGCTCTGTGAATCAGATGATGATATTCATTGAGTGTCATCAGATGACTGACAACTACAGTGTTAAGTACTAGAAAGAATCGGGCACTAACGAAAATGTCAAACAAGCTTTTACTGAAACTGTAACTTCATCAGTTTTAGGAATTTTAAGCAATTCACTCAGTGTGGGATGAGACAATTCTACAGCCTTATTGCTGAAGTGCTATCCAGAGATAGACAAAGAGTGATGTTCTGGGTTAGAGAATCAGCAGAAAATGTGCCATAATGTGTACATGAAAAATCACAATTTGGTGCTAAAACTTGTAAGTCCACAGTTCTAGATGTGTATGTTTGTTTAATTTGCTTAAAGCACTGACTGAATTTCAGCCTGAAGTGTTACTGCCCAAGTTTTTACCTGCAAGACTCATGGAATTTCTTCTTTAATCATCCTCCTGTGGTTATTGGATGTAGTGAGCAGTTATTGGATAAAAGTAAACCACACTGTAGAAGTTACTTTTCATTGTCTTCACTTTTATTAACACCTAATTCAGCTTTTGATGATCATCTTTGTTTTATGTATGAGCATCAACATCATATCACTGATCAGTAAGCTACACCAACTAGCTCTCAAACATCAACTAGGAGAAATTTGACAAAATTCACAAGCACCTGCAATAACACAGATGCTTGCATAATAAGTGATGGATGATGTCAGTAATGAAAGCAAAATACTGAACATAAGATGTACAAATTTTAACTATCAGACACCAAACTTGATAATACTGAACATAAAGATAAGCATGCACTGTATTGTATTGTATTGTATTGTATGTTAACCGGGACCTAGAAATGATGGAGAGGCTCCAGCCCTGCTGCAGCTGCAGTGGTCCATGTCCCCACAACGACTACAACAGTCCATGTCACCCCTCTGCCACCCCACACCGAGCCACTCTTTCAGGGTTATTGTGCGGTTCAGCCCCCGGTGGTTCCCCCCAGGAAATCTCTCAAACCAGACAAGTATAATCCCTATGTTTGCATGGTAGAGTAATGGTGGTATACGCGTATGTGGAGAACTTGTTTGCTCTGCAATTGCCAACATAGTGTAACTGAGGCGGAGTAAGTGGAACCAGCCTGCATTCACTGAGGCAGATGGAAAACCATCCACAGACTGGCCGGTTCACCGGACCTCGACACAAGTCTGCCGGTGGATTTGTGCTGGGGATCAGGCACTCTTTCCCACTCCGGAAAGACGTGCATTAGACTACACGGCTAATCGGGCAGGATAAGCACGCAATGGTAATTAGTTGCCAACTCAAAACTGAAAGTTTTATTCATTTCAATTACTTGGCACAGACCGACTGAAATAATAAATGTGCTGATTGAAAACTCACCCATGACTGACTATGGCTATGTGCAAGACGATTATTTATAAATTTGTGTATTATAGAAACCACAAAATGGTAAATTACATGGCTATCACACTATACACTGGTGGAAAGTGGCAGTGGCACCCCATAGCACATTCTGTGCATTAAAATACTGACGTAGAAGGAATGCATAGAGGAGCTGAGTGATGAAGTGTGTAACAGCCTCCTTAATCAAATGGTTGATGAGGAGATGGGTACTGGATTGTATGCTTACTGTGGCAACAACTGGTTGTATAGTGGTGGTAAGAGAGAGAGAAGAGCAGTTATGTATCATCAAAAAAGATGGCTAATCCACCTTTAGCTCTCTCCTCACTGATATTGTCCATTCTCTGGAGGCTATAGTCACATAGGACAGGAGTGGCATAAATCATGTCTCTTGTATCACAAATGCAATGGTCTTCCATGTAATAAAAGTTCCAGTTTTTTTCATGAGGTATGAACCCATTAATCATACACTGTACTCTGGAAGCTATTTTAATAGTAAGCCAGCCGGAGTGGCCGAGCAGTTCTAGGCGCTACAGTCTGGAGCCAAGCGACCACTATTGGTCAGGTTCAAATCCTGCTTCGGGCATGGATGTGTGTGATGTCCTTAGGTTAGTTAGGTTTAATTATTTCTAAGTTCTAGGCGACTGATGACCTCAGAAGTTAAGTCACATAATGCTCAGAGCCATTTTTGAACCAATAGTAAGGTTCTTGTTTCCCACTCTCTCTCTGTCAAGGTAGGGATGCTGTAATGGTTGGGTGTTTGGTTGAGGGGCTGGATGGTTCTCTTATAATGTGGTGGCATTTGGCTCTACCTACCAAAAAGGCTGTAAGGTTCTGTGCTGTTGGTTGATACTTAAATCTACACTCAGCTGCCCACCTTTCCCTGACAGCAGAGCATCACTTACCATTTGACTATGGAACAGGCTGTCTTGTAAGTGGCCTGTGGTTAATTGTCTTTGTGATAACATCCGCATAGTCCAAGACACTGTCAAGGCATTCAGAAACTGCATGTTGGATGTGTATTGTGCAGTTTGCCTTACTGGGCACCACGGTGATGGTTTACTTTTGAGTGCTGCTCTGCCCGCCAGGTTAATCCAGACCAGAAGCTGGTCATTAGAATAAAAGTTGCCAACAATTTCCCAGTGTTGAATATGTGCGGCGACAGGAGGACATGTCAAAAGATTAATGACAAAGAATTAGTTTACAGTAGTGATCTGATACATGCACTGCCCATGTTCAGAAGACAAAGGTTCTGTCAACAAAAGATTCTCAAAAGCTCCACCCCTGGTCAAAGTAGCAGTTAAGTTTCACAGCACATTCTATGCACTAAAATCCCCACATAGGAGGAATGAGTGGGTGAGCTATGTGTTGAGTTTTGTGAGAACCTGCTCATTGACTGTTTGATGAGGGAGCATGCAGAGGGAAAATAAAGTGACTCTACATTGCAAATGTACTGTGGCAGTTGATGCTTGTATGTTAGTGGTAATGGGGACAGGAGAATAGTGGTATCTAACATCTAAATAAAGTGCTCTGCAGACTCTCAGGACGAGATAAATAAAGTGCCATAACATATTAGCAACTCAGTGGAAATTAATTAAAGTGCAAGAGTATGTTGCCAGAGGTCTTCCAGTCTTGCACAGAATAGTGTGGGGTCAGCATGACTACAACATAGACTTCATTTTTAGCAATAGCAATGTGCGACCACATTGAACAGTGCAGTTGGAGGAGCCCTTGGAACAGGAGAATATTTGGCAAAGGGACTGGTCTGCATGTTCCCCCAACTAAAATATGATTGAGCATGTGTACGAGGTGGTGGGTTTGCAGCATGTCCACATCCAACAGCTGTCAACAAAACTGGTGCATTTGTCCAGAGGCTCATCATAAATTGTTGTGACTTTAGTGTAATTATTGTCTGTGAACAAAACTGTCATTTCTGTTTGTCTCATTGCATATTTCCTTCATTTACCTTCTGTGCTATATTGTAGCACTTCTGTCTATGCATGGTCCAAGTTTCATTGAGCTATATTACTTGGCAGTGATTCATCATACAAAAGTTACTTTCATCCTTAAGTTTTGCACACAAGTGCAGATGCTAACTGTAGCTTTAGTTCACCACCCAGTGAGCTCATCCATTCTGGGGATGCACATCTCTTTAGCCCACAGACATTAAAAAAAATTGTTTATTGCAGACAGAAGCACAATGTGTGCTTAAACTTCCAGTTCCTCTATATGAGCTGTGAACCCATTAGTATGGGAGCTATTTTATTGGTGAGGTTTTTCTTTTCACCATCTCTCTACCAGGGGGTCAGGGGGGGGGGGGGGGGGTTTATATTCAATTGTCTCTGAAGCTGAATGATTAGACTATCAGATAGAATCAGATCTACAAAGTGTGACAGTTTACAACAAGGTTTCTGTTTGTTTGACATTCTCCTTTAGTTTTTTTTTTCTTTCTTTCTTCAGAAGACGCTTTCGAAGAATAGTTGTGGCACTGACAACAGTTGCCTTACTTGAGTCTGCATCTTGTAGTGCTGGAATGTGTATAGTGTGGGCAATCATGACCTTTCCTGTTTGTCTGGAGGGAGCTGCAGATTGCACTTTTGTAATTACACTTACAAATGCAGGCGTTTGTGTTGGCCCTATTTCTTCTGTTTGCGTGAAAGTATCAGCTGTTGGGACTGGTTTTTGAAAGGGAAAGCAAACAAAGTAGCAAAACCATGCCATTGCATAGATTTATAAATCTCTTTTGCTTCATTGTAAGTAATCCATTTTGTTATTTTGAGCCGCTATACTATATTTTCTTCAAGATATACTGTGCAGTCTCTACTCCAGACAGGATGATCCCCAGGGGAAATAACACACCACAGTGGAGACAAACAAAAAACTCCACAGTGGGTAGCCTTACCACCTTTTCTGCAAGTGGTGTGTTTTTTAAATGCTAGAATGCCATCCAAAGTGCTGCAATTTAAAACAGGATGTTGGACTGTATGTTTAAGTCCTCACTGTTAAATGATTGCACCCTGCCCTGATGTGCTCTGTGAGTGTAACATTACTCAGTATAAGAATAAAGATATCAGATTTTTGAAGTTCATGACCTACTCTTTTTCCCTTGTTTTGCATGTCAATTGCACCTTCTTGAAACCATCCATCTTTCATTACTTCTTTTGGTATATCTATTACACTGTCCAGTCACATTAATGTGACTACCTGTCAAAAACTTGAATAACCACCTTTTGCAGTGCTGACCACTGCAAGACATGCAGCATGAGAGTCAATGAGTTCTGGAAGGTACTAACAGGGATGTGGAGCCATGCCGATTCCACTGTCATGGCCAGCTGCACGACGTTTCTCAGTGAAGGATCCAGGGTGTGAACTACCTGACTGATGTGGTCCCACAGATTCTCGATTGGGTTTAAATCTGGGGAGTCTGGCTGCCAGGGCAGTATGGTAAACTCATCCTGGTGCTCTTTGAACCATGCATGTGCACTGCAGACTGCGTGATACATTGCACTGTCTTGCTGGTAGATGCCATCATGCTGAGGAGAAACAGACTCAAGTAGTGATGGACATGGTTCTAGGGGTAGATGCATACTTGTATTGATCCAGTGTTCTTTCCAGAATGACAAGATCACCTACGGAATGCCACAAAAACATTACACACATTATAACACTCCCTCCTTCGGCCTGGACCCTTCTGACAATCCAACGGCCATCTGTCCGATATAGCATAAGACACAATTCATCTGAAATGGCCACCTGTCACCACTCGATGGATGTCCCATTGTGCTACTGGTGTACAAATTCCAGCCTTTATGCTGATGAACAGCAGTCAGCATGGGGCCATGAACCAGGTACCTGCTGCAGAGGCTCATATGAAGCAAGTTACACTGAGAAGTCATTGAGGAGATACTGTTGGTAGGCCCTTCGTACATTTGAGGGGTTTGTTGCTGAACAGTTGAACTTCTATTTGCCTGTACACATCTCTGCAGTCGTCTTTCACCCCTTTCATCACTGGCTCATTGTGCATCATGGTGGCCTCGGCACCAGTTTTGGATGTCACCATTTTGCCATGCACAGTATACTTTAATCACAGCGGTATTAGAACTGTTTACAAACTTAGCTATTTCAGAAATGCTTCCACCCTTGGCCTGAAAGTCAATGATCATGTCCTTTTGGTGGGCAGATAAACAAGTCTTTTTCTGCATTACAACAACAACTGCACTATTTTCTGTCTCCCCCCCCCCCTCCCATTCCCCTCCCCCCTGACACACTTTATATACCCTCCACTTCTCGTGCTGCCATCTGCAACTTGTGAGTGGTTATCACAGATTGATAACAAACGTAGGTATTGGTTACATGAATGGGACTGGACTGTGCATATATCTCCATGGCCTAATGCCTTTGCTACAACTCAAGGTGTTGTGCAGCTGTGTTTCTGTGGCATTTTTCTGTAGGCATTTAGCTGCCTGGAGTTTTGTTGCTTGTTAGGAACTAGATGTTTCAACCAACTGCATTCTATTTCTCAACAGCTTCATAGATTTTAAAGTTCCAGAAAGGCCCTTTAAATCTTTATGCATGATGAAAGTTGAAATTTTCTAAAAGACACCCTGTTTTCTCCAAATGATCAAATCTTTCTCCCATGAGTAGCTAGGGAACTAATGGTCCAATCATACAGAGCCTTGGTTGTCAGGATAAGCTCTGTACAGCTGTAGGGCAGTGGACCCCAGAAGTGCCCTGCCAATGTCTCTGTTGCCTCAACAGTTAACCACATGATTGGCAGCTAACACACATTGAGGCTGATGGATAATTTATTGGTAGCTGAATCATCCTCATGATTTGGGCAGTTAAATATGATCTCATTACCTGTGACACAAAATATTAAACTGCCATGCTTCACTACGATAACTGAAGCATGAACAAAGCCTATGGTCACAGAGGACTGGCAGCACACTTCACAGTCACCACCTAATAATTATGGGTTTGTCAAACCTGTTCCCAATCAATGAAGGTTGATCTTGAGATGACACCATTCAGTATGGCCAAGACATACTGAGTGTTACCCCCACAGGGGAATCATCAATTTTGCTAGCGGAGGGAAGAGTGTGTGTGTGTGTGTGTGTGTGTGTGTGTGTGTGTGTGTGTGTGTGTGTGTGTGTTGGTGGTGGTGGGGGGGGGGGGGGGGGAGACCAACGTGGAGAGCTATATCAAATCAGTCTATGGATTGAAGACCACAACAAGAACAACAACAACAACAACATTTTATATCTTATTCTAGTCTAGCACTTTACTTTCACAATATTTACTCCCATAACAGTATTCCTCGAACAGTTCCCACTCAACCACAGTGAAGTTGATGACACTAGATTTTAAAAACTATAGAATTCTTGAAGACTATTCCAGCTGATAATTTCATTCAAGGTGATGAACTTGCTTGACTGAAGAGGTTCCAGAAATTGTTCACACCACTCACGGATATATTCAACACAGATGTCATAAAAAGATGAAGTGATACTATTAAACATACTGGTTGTCATTTGCCACTCAGTTTTCATCTCCTGCAATCAATATTTCACAGCCGATTTTTCTGATTCCTTGAAGTTATTAGCACTCTTTTTCTCATAACTCATAATAAAGATTGTTTTTAATCTCCTTTTCTTCTACCCATGATTGGTGATTGCTACAATCTTCTTCTCATGACTAAACTTTTACAATACCTCTAAGACACATGAAGTCAAATGCTATTCACTTTCAACATTGATCTTCAACAACTCCAACATTCTCACTATGATGCCTTTATCTAGAGTCAAAGCTAACTACTAAAGGCACCAACTGGAAGAGTCCATCATCACTAAAATAACCTGTGCTTTTTTCAGTTCCTTCATTATTTGTTCCACAGCAAATCGTTCAATAACTTTTGAGATTATTCATTTGATTTTCATCCGTAAGCATGAGAACGCCTTCTTGAATAGTGATTTATTATGTCATTAGTACAGTCAATGGACTTGAAACTGCCGGCCGGAGTGGCCGAGCGGTTAAAGGCGCTACAGTCTGGAACCGCACGACCGCTACGGTCGCAGGTTCGAATCCTACCTCGGGCATGGATGTGTGTGATGTCCTTAGGTTAGTTAGGTTTAAGTAGTTCTAAGTTCTATGGGACTTATGACCACAGCAGTTGAGTCCCATAGTGCTCAGAGCCATTTGAACCATTTTGGACTTGAAACTTTGGCTGTATGTCATTTCATTGTGTGGTATGCAAATGCATCATTTTTCTTTTCTTTTCCTTTATATGTCTGTAGCTATTGTCACTGATAAGTAGCTGTCAATTTTTACACTCAGAGAGTTATGCTGAAGCATAGCTTCACATTTCTTGGACTATATTTCAGTTACTATGTCACTGCATCCTCTGTGCAGACTGATAAATATTGCACTACAAACTGTACACTCTGCATTTTCACTGTGCCCTTCAATAAACAAAAATTTTAGCAGAGACAGCAATACTCCACAAATCATTGTGAAGTGAATGGCAGAAGGTACTTCCCATTGTACCAGTTATTAGAGCTTCCTCCCATTCCATTAACATATGAAGTATGGGAATAATGATTTATTAAACACCACTGTGCATGCTGTAATTAGTCTATCCTTGTCCTTGTAATCCCTATGCGAATAATACACAGGGAGTTGTATTATTTCCGTAAATTCATCACTTAAAGCTGATTCTTCAAACATTGTAAGTAGGCTTCCTCAGGATAGTTTGTATCTATCTCCAAGTGCCTGCCAATTATGTTTCTTCAGCTTCTCTGTAACAATCTCATATGGGTCAAACAAAAGTTTAACCATTTGTGATGCCCTTCTTTGTATACACACAGGTATTTGTCTGAGGTACCAATTCAAATTGTGATTTATTAATGTTGTAGTCATAGAATATTATGCTTTTTCATTTTCTGAAGTGCAGAAATTTACATTTCTGGACATTTAAGGTAAGTTTCTAGTCATTGCACTACTTTGAAATTTCATCTAGATACAGCTGAATATTTGTGCAGTTTTTTTTTTTTTTCAAACAGTACTTCTTTAAAGATAACTGCATCATCTGCAGAGATTATGAGGTTACAATTAATATTGTCTGCAAGATAATTAATATACAACATGAACAGCAAGGGTTCTGACACACTTCTGTGGGGCACACCTGACTCTCCATCAAAAATAATATGCTGCATCCTCCCTACCAAGAAATCATAATTCATTCACAAATTTTGTTTGATAGTGCACAGCCCATCCTTTTGATAATAAATGTAGATGTGGTACTGACTCAAATGCTTTTGGAAGTCAATAAATACTGCATTTACCTGACTGCCTTGATCTATGGATTTCAGGATGTTGAGGGAGAAAAGACTGAGCTCATTATGTTTGAACTCAGAATATGTTCTAAAATTTTACAACAAATGGATATCAAGGACATTGAACACTAATGTAGTTGCTCACTTCTGCTATCCTTCTTGTCGGTGGTTGTGACCCATGCGTTCATCCAACTAATGGGCACAGTTTTTTGTTTGAGGTATCTATGATGGATTATGGTTAAAAGTGGGGCTAATTCAGTCATAAATTTGGTATAGAACCCGAAAGGAATTCTGCTTTTGCTTTGCTACCCTGAGTTACAGTTCCTGTCTCATCCATGATTGTCTGTGCATTAACTTTGCTATCACTAGCAGCCTTAAATATGACTGAGATCTTTGGCTTTTGTAAGAGGTATTTCAATAATATACTGCTAAGATGGTCCTAGGCTGCTTCATGCATTGCCCTCTTGACAGTCAAACAAAATTCATTCAGCATCTCTCTATCTTTGGATCTATACTTCATTTTACACCTGTTACACAGTAGTCTCTGTTTCCTTAGAAGTTTCTTTACACTGTCTGTATACCATGGAGGGTCCCTCCCATTGTGAACTGTTCTACTAGATACATATTTATCAAGTAAATGGTCAACTGTTCTTTTAAATTTGAGCCACAGTTCTTCTACATGCTCCTCTCCAGAGATAAACATTTCAAATTCCTTATTGGGATATAACACTATTGCCTCTTTATTTCCTTTGCAGAACATGTAAATCCATCCATTTCTTTTAGTTGCGCTTTGTATGGTAGGCTGTCACATGAAAATGAGACAGGTGGAAAAAAATAAGCAAACTGTTTATTATTTCAAAAGTAATCACCATTCTGTTAATACACTTATCGCACTGTGAGACGAGCTAGTCAGTGCCTTCACAGGAAAGTGCTTCCAGTTGCCTACAGAACCGTGATTGGGTCCACGCATGCACCTTTTTATCCGAAGCAAGTCAGTAGTCATGAATGCCTTTCCTCAGGGCTCCAAAAATACAGAAAGGAAATCTGCTTCATTAGAAGAGATTGGGACTGTGTGGAGGATGTGTAAAGGCTGTCCAGTGAAACTTCAGCACTGTACTCAAAACAATCTGGGAACAAAATATCTAAATATCTGCCCACATGTTGCCAAGGTTGTTTTGACTATACTGCAAAAGTTTCATTGGGAAGCCTTTACACATCCTCCGTACAGTTTCAATGTCTCCCGATGCAACTTCCATATTTTTCAAGACATGGAGGAAGACATTAATTACTGTTGATTTGTTTCAGGTGCATGCCTTGGTACAGTCATTGTTCTGTAGGTAACCATAAAAATTTTTCTGTGAGGGCATTGACTGTCATGTCTCACAGTGGGATAAATGTATTAATAGTTATGGTGATTATTTTGTAATAACAAACTGATTACTTCCTTTTTTCCATTTCTCACATTTTCATTTGACTACCCTTATACTTGGGCCATTAGTGATGCTACAGCAGCCTTATTGTCTCATTATCACTGATACCAGTTTCTGTGTGGACATCCTCAAAGAGGTAACATATGTCCATCATGAGTGGGCTTCTTACCTACCTGTTGTAGGTAGTTTTCAGAAAAGGCATTTAGCAGTGTGTCACAGGTCACCGTGTCATTCCCACTATGTACAAAACTGTAATTTTCCCAATTGATATTTTCTTCAATAAAGTCTTCTCCAGTAATGAGAGCATAGTTGCAGAACATTCTTACTAGCAAAATGAGATTTTTCTCTAAAGTTTTAAGCTTTGTTTGAGGGTGAGTTCAGTCACTGATAAAAGGATCCAGTTATAAGTTTCTGTTCACAGTTAATACTGATATTTGTCTCACTATAGTTCCCCAGCATTTCCTGTCCAATTCTGTTATGTGAATAGACAAAATAACTTGACTGAACGCATGTTTATATGGTGGAGTTATTTTGAATTTATTGAATGACTACTTATTTGCAGTTGTTAAGTGAGCTTTTATGTAAAGTACATTCCTGTGTGTTTAATTTTTAAGTGTGATGTTGTCAGTGGCCTACTTAGTGTTGGTGGGAAAAGAATGGATTGCTATATGTGGCACCTTGCTACTGTCTATGGTTGAAAGTGCAGAAAGTTACTATGCTTCTCTCATCATTAAATGTGTTACTGATAGCCTGCATAGATCTTTTCCATTCAGGAATTGCTGGCACTTGTCATGTGAGCTGCACTGTGTGGAACCACTTACTGCACATTCATTGTATATCCTTCACAGTGGATGTCAATAAGTCTGATGGAATGAGACTGATCATGTTCAAGTCTAGCACAGTAATTTGCTGTAATGCACTACTTGACTTGTGTTGAAATATCTTATGTTCTATAGCACCTAGGTGATCTTCTACTGTTGCAGAGGAAGACAATTTAAGCTTCTGGGCCTCTTCAGATTTTGGGAGAGTGGAGACTGGGTGATGCATTTAATACCTCTCACACTGTGAAAAGTATTTCAGATGCTAATAATGGAGACAAGGAGACTGACATTGTCCAATACATATTGACAGCATGTTATGCTTGGAAATGGTTCTTCAATATTGTAGACAATTGACAGCACCAACTGTTGAACTTTTTTACATGACAGCTCACTTAATTGCAAATAAATACTCACTTAATACATTGAAAATAACTCCACTATATGAACATGAGCTCAGTGAAATTATTTTGCCTATGACATAAGAGATCTGGACAGAAAATATGGGGGAGTTATAGCCTGCCTGTAAACTGAAAAGTGAGAAGCATTCATCATGGAGGAAGTTGCATTTCCCAGAAGATCACTACAGCTGCCATACAGTATGAATAAGAATCAATTTCCCCTTATCCTTTACTTAGGTTAGTGTTGTTAGTTACTCATATCTGCATTCCATGCCGTGTTCATACATTTTGTGCAAACTAAGCACTCCCTAGACATGTCTGCACACTGCTTCACCAGTGGTTTGTAAGATGCAATATGGAGGGTTTGTATAATTTTGTGAAGCACTTCGTACAGTAGTTGCTTCTTCTGACATAGTGGGATAGACATAGTGGGGAATCACCTACTCCACTTTCATTTTGCAAACCTATGAAGGAGGGAAGTGCATGACCGCAATCTGGAGATCTACCTTCCCTCGTGCTTCTACCCAACAAATCTCCCTCCACCCAATTACACCCCCAACATAAAATTAAGCCCTTAATATGGCCCTACTGCACTTAGGTTTGGTAAAAACATTAAATTTTCATTTTTAACCCACCTCACTTAAAGATAATCATTAATTTTATACTGTTAGAACAATATCATTAATAATTTGCAGTTTTTCCATCACATGATATGCAGAAATTGTTAGTCGTAGAGAAGAAATGAGTAGGACCTTTTTTGTAGAAATGTAATGTAATTTAATTTTGTACTGGGATATATGTTCACTAAGAGCTGCAGCTTTTGAATTATTCAAGAAAAACATTAAAAAGTGACCTTTAAATGTCTCCATACCCCAACGCTCACACCCCACTGGTCAGAATTTTTAGTATGTTGTTCAGGACACTCCCTAATACCATTGTGGAAAAATTACTGAATACACAATTTTCCCTCTAATTTTCCTTCATTGACTGGACTACATATGGCAAAAGGTGTGAACACAAAATGCACCCGGGAACATGATCAAATATGATCATTTTGGAAGTCCAGATGATATTGTTTTGGGAGGCATAATGCTGCGTAGGTGCACTGATCTTCGAATCTTTGAACACGGTATACTCACCAGTCAATGTTATTGTGACATTATACTCTACATCTACATCTGTACTCTGCAAACCAATGTGAAGTGCATAGCAGAGAGTACATCCCCGTACCAGTTATTTGGGTTTCTTCCTGTTCCATTCATGTATGGAGCATGGGAAGAATGATTGTTTGAATGCCTCAGTGCTTGCAGTAATTATTCTAATCTTATCCTCACAGTCCTATGTGAGCAGTACATAGGGGATTGTAGTATATTACTACAGCAATCATTTAAAGCCATTTCTTGAAAATTTGTTAATAGACTTTCTCAGGATAGTTTATGTATGTCTTCAAGAGCCTTCCAATTCTGTTCCTTTAGCATCTCTGTGACAATCTCCCATAGATTAAACAAGCCAGTGACCATTTGTGCTTCACTCCTCTGTATATGTTCAATATCCCCTGTTAGTCAAATCTGTTACAGGTCCTATACACATGAGCTACATTCTAGAACCAGTTACATGAGTGATTTGTAAGCAATCCCCTACAGCTGATTGTACTTCACCAGCATTCCACTAATAAATTGAAGTCTGCCACCTGCTTTACCCACAACTGAACCTATAGGAGCATTCCATTACATATCCTTACAAAGCATTACACTCAGGTATTTCTATGAGTTGGCCAATTCCCCAATAGTGACTCTTTCCACATGTGCATCTTTTCAGGGCTACATTCAGCCATGACTTTTATTTTTTTGGATGACAATGCATAACTGCATCAAACTGTGCAGGTGGAGGAGCTCTTGGTACAAGAGGATATTCAGTGAATGGACTGGCTTGCTTGTTTCCCCTAATTACGAGGTTTGCCCAGGAAGTAACGCACCACATTTTTTTTCTCAGCCAAAAACAAAGCTAAGAATGCGAAATGTTACATAAGTATTATTTGAAGTCTCCTGAGTGAGCACACCAAGTTTCTGTCTCTTTTGACACGTAGCGTAGCTGTGGGACAGTTTCAAAATGGTGTCTGTAGGTAATGTACGTTACAAGCAAAGCACCGTCATTGAATTTCTCACTGCAGAGAAAGAAACTGTGGGGAATATTCAAAAACACTTGTGCGAAGTCTATGGAGCATATGCTGTTGACAGAAATACAATTGCTTGAACAGTCCACAGGTGTACTGCTGGTCCATAGTGTCCCATGGGCACAATATTTTGGCAATCAGGCATGTCGCCACCATCAGGTGCGCTGACGAACTGAGCTCCTGAGGGGGGGGAGGGGGGGGTGGCTGTATCTGTATTATATCCATTCCCCTTGCGAGGCATTCTCTCTGTGGTCTGCGCCTGCAAGTCAGCAGTCGCTGAGACGCTGGTGGCGGCATCTGTGGTGATGTTGGTGTAATTGCCTCATCTGCCCTAGTCACCCATTTGTTTCCTTTGCTAAGCATCTTTTTAATTAGACTCAATACTAGTTTCCATGCCCTGCTGAGGTTGTAGCTGCAATCTTGGTTGATGAGTCCACTCTTGGTACGAATTTCGATAGCCTCTCTAATGACACTGTCCCAGTATTTAGATATCTGTGCCAAGCCCGTGGTATGTTGGCAGTCCATTTCGTGATCTTCAGGCAAACAGTGCTCTGCGACCGCCGACTTGTTAGGGTACCCAAGACGAGTGTGCCTCTGATGTTCTTGGCAACAATCTTCGATGATGTGCACTGTCTGTCCAATATAAGTCTTCCCACATTGACATGGAATCTGGTATATGCCAGATTTCCAAAAACCGAGATCATCTTTGACACTTCCCAATAATGCTCGTGTTTTATTTTGTAGGCAAAAGACAGTTCCTACTCAGTTTTTCCTCAATATTCATCCTATTTTCCCCAAAAGTGTGCCAGTATACAGTATATAGGCAGTGGCTATCTCTTCCTCTGTGAATTCTTCTGTCTCCACATGCTGTACTGTAGAGGTGGGGCAGAGAGCACGTCTGATCTGCCATTCCGAGTACCCGTTTTTCCGGAATACAGTTTTGAGGTGTTCCAGCTCTTGGGGCAGACTCTCTGTGTCAGAGATGATGCACGCCCTGTGTACCAATGTTTTTAGCACCCCATTACTCTGCGCAGGGTGGTGGCAGATATCGACATGCAAATACAGGTCGGTGTGTGTTTTCTTCCTGTACACCCCGTGGCCCAGGGTTCCATCCGCTCTTCTTTTGACCTTGACATCCAGGAATGGTAATCTTCCTTCTGCTTTGGTCTCCATAGTGAATTTGATGTTTGGATGTATGGAGTTCAGGTGTGTAAGGAAGTCTAGGAGCTTGTCTTTTCTATGGGGCCGGATCACAAACGTGTAATCCACATAATGTAGAAAATTGGTAGGTTTCCATTTGGATGATGCCAAAGCTTCCTCCTCAAAGTACTCCATATAGAAATTCGTGACCACAGGTGAGAGTGGGCAAATGGAAACCTGTGGAAGTAAACTTCTCTGCCACTTTGTCTAGAATTACTTGTTTTTCAGCTTATTTACAACTAACATGCATACAAGTTTACATGTACTGTACTGTTTATTTACATGTACATTCTTTATTTCCTGCAAGGAAACTAGGAGGACAAGCCTGATTACTACCAAGGCATGATTCAGGTTTTGTTTACTTTACTTGTTCATGAGGTGGCTCTGTTGTATCATATTTACATTGTCCCATGACAGAATGTGCTATGAATCAATGACAGAACCATTCATTACACAGTGCTGTTCAGAGACATACAGTACAATATGATGGAGCAGTACCAGTACAGTTTTGCAGAACTCACTGAGATGCCTTGTGTATGAGAAGGTACACTGCAATGCTGTACGGGGAACCATTTCCTAACAGGCATCATCTGTTGTGATAAGTGTTTAGTTCTCTGGATTAATGAATGCGGGGGGCTGGTTTATCGGAAAAATGAAATGAGGGACTTGGCAACATGTGGACCACTTGCACAACCGATTTTGAAGAGAAGATGCTGGAACGTGTTGCAGTAGACCCCACTCCAAGTACTGATCATATTGCATTTGAAATGGCCGCTGCACATACTAGCATGTGGGGAGTACAACATGAACAACAATTACATCCATTTCACCCACAATGAGTACATGCAACACTTGTGACTGACTTTGCACCAAGGGTTGCATTGTGTCAGTGGTTGCTTCAACAGTGGATTGTTTGACCAGATTTTCTGCAGATTGTGCTGCGTACTGATAAGGCCTAGACAGTATTTGGAACAGAAGGAATAGCCATGATTGGGATGACAAAAATCCTCAGTCTGTAGTAGAGTCACACTATCAAGTATGTTTTGCTGTGAATATCGTGGCTAGAATTGAAGGCAACAATCTTATTGGGCCATATATTCTACCTGTCTGTCTGAATGGCCACCTGCACTTAAGGTTAATGCAAAGAGTTCTGCTTGAGTTGTTGGAGAATGTACCTTTAGCTGTTCATGAGAGAATGTGGATACAACATGATGCTGCACCGCCTCACTTCAGTGTGGATGTCCACAACCACCTCAATGCTGCATTTCCTGGTCACTGGATTTGAAGGGGAGATCCCATTCCATGTTCTGTGAAGTCACATGACCTGAATCTCCTTGGTTATTTCCTATGGGGATATCTAATGTCACTTGTGTGTAAGACTCCCAGTGGATACGGAGATGGAATTAGTTGCTGCATTGAGGTTGATGGCCATCAGTTTCAGCACATTTTGTAAGATACAGTACAAATGGTGTGTTCATTGGGTCAGTGATGGTATTTGCAGTTACCTGTAACTACTGTAAATAAAAAAGTACACAGTAATGTGATTTTATTCCTATTGTCTCCTTAAGCTGGCTTCTCCAAAAACAGGTTCAGTGGAGCATCCTATATGTCCTATTAAATTTTTGCACACACTTATACAGGGTGAAAAGTATTTGAACTGACAAACTCTGGGAGGCTGTAGGGGACATCAAAACAAATATTTTTCCCTAATGTCATTTTTTCCTATGAGGAGTATTTAAACCGGTGGAGGCCGTATTACGCTCCTCATTTGTTAGAGGCCGTATTACGATCTCCAGTTGTTAGAGGGCGTATTACGCTCTTCAGTTGTAGACAACTGCTGTCCACCAGTGTAGTAGTGCATTGTCTCCGTTTACTAATGGAGCAATACACCTGGAGTGAGTACACTGACATGATTGGTGCGTACTTTGTAGCGCACCACAATGGACAAGCCACGCAGCGGGTTTGTCAACAACAATATCCTAATCGCCATATCCCGCATCATACAACCTTTGCTGCTGTGTGCCAACGTCTGGGTGAGACCGGGTCATTTAGCAGATTACCTGGACAGGGACGCCCTCGCATGGTAAGAATGCTGCAATTTGAGGAAGCTGTCTTGCAGCATGTGGAGCGGGATCCTTCAATCAGCACTTGTGCAAAGAACAGTCCTTCGAGAGCAAGTGTTACGTCCATTTCACTTACAGCATGTCCACAACCTGGAAGCAGTTGATTACCCACCCAGAGCACAGTTTTGCTGTGGTACCTGGGACACTGTGTAATGCATCCTACATTTCCATCCTCTGTGTTGTTTACTGATGAAGCAACGTTCGGGCATGATGGAGTCTTCAACATGCACAATTCACATGTTTGGAGTGAGGATAACCCACATGCCACAGTTACCAGCGTTAACCAAGTGCGGTTCTTCGTTAATGTGTGCGTCGGTGTTCTTGGGGACTGTTTAATTGGGCTGTATCTGCTACCTAGGCCATTAAATGGCAGGCACTATTACAATTTTCTCGCCAGAGCATTGCCAGAATTGCTGGAAAATGTCCCGCTCCCTATAAGACAATGCATGTGGTTCCGACATGACGGGGCACCGGCACATTTCAGTCATCGTGTGCGTTGATTCCTGGACCAACGGTTCCCAGAAATGTGGATTGGCAGAGGTGGTCCTGTACCATGGCCTGCTCGATTGCCAGATATGTCCCCTCTGGACTTTTTTGTTGGTTTAATTAATTTGTCACCGAGAAATCTTCCTCTACCGGTTTAAATACTCCTTATAGGAAAAATTACATCAGGGAAAAATATTTGTTTTGATGTCTCCTACAACCTCCCCGATTTTGTCGGTTTAAATAATTTTCACTCTGTAGAAACACCCTGCATGTACTCCATTAGGGAGATGTACTTTGAACTACCTCCATCTCAAACGGGAATGGTAGTACATATTCATTAGGCATCCCTCTGACCGCCCCTGGTAGCTGAGTGGTCAGCGTGACAGAATGTCAATCCTAAGGGCCCGGGTTCAATTCCCGGCTGCGTCAGAGATTTTCTCCACTGAGGGACTGAGTGTTGTGTTGTCCTAATCATCATCACCTCATCCCCATCAATGTGCAAGTCACTGAAGTGGTGTCCAATCGAAAGACTTGCACCTAGCAAATGATCTAGCCACCGGGAGGCCCTATTCACATGACTTCTTTTTTTTTTTAGTCATGCCTAGTGGAAGAAGCACTGTTTGTTACATCAAGCAATGATGCACTGCCAACTATGTTCTCTGGCGGAGGAGGATTTGTGTTTTATTTTCATAACAGGTTTTGTACCAGTCATGCAGTTATTAGGACAAATCAGATTATATTCTGCTACACCTCCTGCACTGAAAACCATAAGTTCATACTTACTACCCATACTCAATGTATGCAGTTTTCCACTTAAGTAGCTGCTGGTATGTTCATATTGGCCACATTTGTTATGCTAGCACCTACACAGCATGCACAGTATGCATACCACCTGCTTCTCTCAGTTATTACAGTCCATTTTCTTGTGACCACAATCCCCACACCTTGCACAGGTTGGTGTTCTGTTTAAGAATTTCAGTGGGTAACGTAAGTCACAGGATCTGAAACAATTTCAGACACATTCCTCATGTTTAAGGATTGAAAGCCCATATGTACATGCCTCTTCCTCAGAAGATTGTTTTTAATGGAGAGGCTTACACCAATGAGGTGATTTGCATAATCACATCTCCTAGATCCCATTTTTAATCTAGCCTCAACCTTTTTTCTGAATTCAGCTATACTGATGAGCTCAGCCTGGTTTAAATTGTGAATTTCATTCACAAAGTCCTCTCCAGCTATGATGTGTGGCAGCTTCTCACACTTAGTTAGATATTCTCTATCTGCAATGTATTTATTTGTATTTCAGCCATTTTACCCAGCAGTATTAGAGATGACTGTAACATTTGAGAAATGTTAACATATTGTAATGAGACTGTTTGCCATACATGCATATAAAGACTATCAATAATTTACATCTCAAGAAATTACATATACAGTTATATTTATATATGTTATAAAATTGTTCTATTTCACTGTCAACAGACACTTACATGGTGATATGTATATACACACTACCTTCACTTACAGAACTTCATTACTCTGTGTTTTCCAGGATTGGTTCACCAAGTTCCTTGATAACTGAGTATGTCTTAAACAGACAATAATGCAAGAGTTGGTACATTAGGGTGGGCTTGTTTGCTGCATTTGAGATGCACTGTGAATATGAGGAAGAGAAAGAGCTAATGCCATCACTGTAAAATGCAATAGGAAGTCTGTCAGTTTATAGTGCCCTTTTCTCTTTGAGTAGTCTAAATTGTTTCCCATTATTGGCCACATATTGTTAGAGTTTGTGATAGTGTCACTTATATATCTTACAAAAATATCATAATACCTTAATGGGTTATTAGTTTTAATATTCCATTTATTTTACAAAATATTTGTTTATTTTGCTCTTTATTTTGCTACAAAACTGACTTATTGTTACACAATTTCTGAGCTAGCATAAAATGTTAATTTTTCAACTAATATTAAGATGCCACTATTGTTTTACATCCACAACTGATGGTTAATGAAAACTCCACAAGAGAGTGGATATATACTGAGACACTGTCTTTAGAAGTGGTTGCTTCAGAAAAAGCCTGGAAAAAAACACGCAGGAGCCTGCACAGTTTTTATTCCCTGGAGACCACTAGGAACAATTAACCTTTAGATAATATAAGATAGGAACAATAGTTTTCAGGATCACATAAACAGCACATAAATACACTTCTCAGCACACATAAAAATACTGACTGTCTATCTTACTTACTAAATTTTCCTCATGGTTTATAGTTGTGGGTGAAGTCGTCTTGTGTTTCACCATTAAATAAATTTACAATACTTTTTCCATGATATGCAACTGTTTCCCAATAATTTACACATATTTTTAGACTTTATCTTATGATGTTGCCACTTATACACCTTACAAAAGTATCATAACATTTTGATGGGTTATTAGTTACTGTATTTCATTTATTTTACAAATTTTTTTTTCTTTTGCACTTTGGTTTGATGTAAAACTAGTTTACGATTACACAGCATCTATGCTAGCATGAAATAATTTCATTTTTTCCCCTGATTAGGCTTTGAAATTGTCTAATGTGGTGATCTGCAACAATTCACCTCTGACAAAGAATATTCGTAATGAAAAGCACACTCAAAACATTATGTACCCTTCAGTTATTCACACCATAAATATTATATAGTCATGATTATACATATTGTTCCATATGACATCTGTTATTAGTAAAAAATAGACCTCATTAACAGGAATTGAAACATCCCAGCTAGCACTCAAGCTTATTTCAAGGTGGATATTGAGTTTAGGTTGAGTTGAAAATTCAAGATTGAAAAATCAACCTGTCTACACAGCTTATTTCAAGGTGGATATTGAGTTTAGGTTCAGTTGAAAATTCAAGATTGAAAAATCAACCTGTTCCTCAGTTTACATCAAGCTGTAAAAATTTAGCTTGAATTAAAATAATTTTCCCAAGCTTGAAATAAACTGTAATTTCTCTGGAAGGCTGTACAGCAAATGCACGTGCAGCATAGCTTCCATAGACATCCACGGGAAGCACCACAAGCATTTATAAGCCTTGCACTGACTCTGCTAGGTTTATGGCCATTTTACCTTCGTGATGCGCGTTAATGATTGTTGACTGTTGTGAAGTTTGTTTTATACTATAAAATAGTTCTGTAAGTGTGTGGCGTCTCCTGCCTTACTGCTACACCAGGTCTGAAGAGGACATATAGTGTATTACAGGTACGTTGGTGCATTTTTCTCTAGTGGTACATTAATATTACAAATGTTAAATATTATTACGTAACGTAAAGAAATATCATATTCTTTTACATAGAAAAATTGAGCCTGGATGAAAATAAAATGGATTACCAGCTAAGAATACATATTAAAAGTTGTTCAGCAAACAGAGGTCATTTTAAACTAGCTCTCTAGTATGTGGCAACAATAAATTAAAACTTAATGTTATTTTACCTTTTTAAAATCTCGCCTTTATATATATATATATCGCCCTATTACATTTGTTTACTTGTAAGTACTCGCGTGTGTAGCACTATGAATGAACAATCGTGAAGTGTGAAAAGTTTCTTTGTGAATACAAATAGTAATGACATGGTGAGCGGGAAAAAGTACATCAAGAACAGTCACTACATAGGTGTCAGTCTTTTTTATTTATGTAGCTTTGACTGCTCTTTAATTGCGGTAATATGAAATTTCTTCCCATTAGTATGACACCCTTGCACAAAGTAAACATACTCAAGAAATTCAAGTCAAAGAAATCTTAAAGTTGGGGCAACAGTAAAATCAGAGTTGCAGTCTGTTATTATGCCACCAGTCTTGAGAGATTTTGTTGAAGCTGTTAATTCTTTCTGTGTTGATGGATACAAAATTTCTTGTGACTCATGCTTGGCAAAAGTTAAGCATATTCATAATAAATGTAACATTACTTTTCATGGTAAGTAGTGGCAAATTTTGGATCTGGGCTGTACTGTGAAGGATGAATCTATTGAGCTACTTACTCAGTGACGTTTATACTAGTTAATGATTCTTACTACATCAGTTAGTTTGAAGTTATTTTGCTAATCTGGGGCAAAAATTATATTTAGGTTGATCAGTTTCAACTTTTTACATTTTTTATGTATGGCTAACATTTTCTTTTACCTGTTACAGGATCATTAGCCTATACCGGCAGAAGTCAGCGATATTTGATCCTGGTCTCGTCTGTGTGCTGGGGCCGGAGGGGCTTCAGAATAATTAAATTTTAAAATAAAACAATTTTAAACACTTTGAAAATAAAAATTTTTAAACATACATGTCTTGATAATTTTTTTCACACCATTTCCATTCTGATATTTATTTAATTAATTAGGTCCAATAAATTCAGATTAATAATTATATAGCTTAAAACAAGCTGTAAATACCAGGCTGTATTCCACATGTATAGATACAGCTGGAGCCAAACTTGATAAGTGAAGCTTGAAATATAGCTTGAACTCTGCCAACTTTGATGTTTGTTTCAAGCTTGAATCCAACTAACAGGCCTGACTATTCCAGCTTTGATCAAGCTTATATACTTGAACTTTACATCTGGAAACAAGTTTGAAACTGGCTTACTGTGCTATCTGGGATACAATTAGTAGATAAAAAATCTGATGAAAATACACACGTATACTGAATATTTGTTTACCTCATGATCAAGAAAGTTTACAGTTATATGAAACAATGATTATTAGAATTACATGTGATTAACAAACTACAAGTGATGCAAATATGACTTTTTTAAGTCAAAATTAACACCTTTTCTTCTCTCCAGCATTTATTTAATTTCCTGATCACTGTACCTGGAATAAAAATTAATTAATAAATTAGTGAAACTTTGCACAAGAATGTTAAGAACTAGTATGTATATTACATGTAGTAGTTGGTAGTTGTATACCAATATTTAATGCAAGTGACCATTATATTACAATATTTTCAATTATATTGTAACATTTTGTGTGACTGCTGTTAATAAGCTTTTGTGGTTAGAGCTGAGATAAGATTAGCATATATGTAACACTCTTTACACATTTATAGATGTCACTAATCTCATAATCATGGGTTTGTCAGCCAGTAGGTTCCAAAGAATTCAACTTCAAATAAAGAATTTGTGGCGGCAATTGACTCGGCACGAGTCGACCACCACATCTACGAGTATGAACTTCCTTGATTTGCTTTCCCTTAGTGTGGTTTCAGCCATACTTTGTATACTTTTGTTATTTTTTGCTATGAGCATTGTGTAAATACTCCATTAATAAAGTGTAATTAAGAGAAAAGTGTGTCTCTAGTACTTTCTACTATGACGTAGTACTGGAATACCCATAAATTAAAACAATAAACAAACAAATGAATCACTTTTTACCTTGCTTCCTGCAAATGCTGTATTTTATGTTCTATTGCATTTGGATATTCCGCAAGGGAAAAATGGCTATCTACGTCTATGTACACATACTTTGTGGCAACATAACTATCAAATGCGCTCCCTTGAATGCTGCTTATCTAAAGTTACCCAACACAGTGTCATGAGAATGATACTCTTCTTTCAAAGATTCCCATTTAAGTTGACTGAGCTTTCCTGTTACATTTTTGTCATTAGTTTAATGGGCCATTTCTTTAAAATATTTCAGAAAGTCTCCCATCAAAGTTTATGTGAAAAATGTGAGAAATTCATTTGTGAGAGACAGTTTGGGTTTAGGAAAGGTTTAAGGTACAAGCAAAGCAACACTTCTACTACAAGTTCTGGCACAAAACTGCTAAGATTAGGACACAACTGTAGCCTTTGTTTTTATTGATTATGAAACACCTTTTGCAGAGTACAACTTATGGAAATTCTCTAAAGAATGGAGGTAATCAGAAAGTCATCTGCTTCATGGAGAATTCATATTGGAATCAGACAGCACAGATTAAGTTTGATAATGAGGTCACTGAATTGGTTAATATCTGTAGAGGAGTCCAACAAGGCTGTGTTCTGTGACTCCTGTTATTCAATTTGTATTCAAAATGTGATTTTAGGAAGCACATGATAAAGGCATAAAGGTTAATGGAGTCTTCATCAACAAACTTTGTTTTGCTGATGATAAAGTATTGATTGCTGATAATTTAGATGATCTACAACAACTCAGTAACATAGTAAGAGATTATAGCAGTAGTCTAGGTATGAATATTAATACCTAAAAGACGCATTTTATAATTGTCATGACAGTCTAACTCCCTTGCAAATGCAAAACTATGATTCAATGGCTCCTTAACACAAAGTGTAGACATGTTTAATTATATTGGGATATGGCACTGTAAAGGTTGGAAATCAAATATGGAGATAAAATGTTGCATTAGAGAATACCCATAACAATTCCAAAAAATTTAAAAAAATTCTTACAATTATGGACCTAGACTTAAGCCATAATGCTTAGTTTGTAAGATGCTACATCTGGTCTGTACTTCTGTATGGTTCTGAAGGATGGACATCAAATATGACAACAGGAAGAAAGACTGAGGCCTTGGAATTGTGAATTTCTCACATAATGCTTTAAGTGGACAAAAAGAATAACTAAGACTGAAATACTGCAAAGAATAAACAGAACATGAAAATGTTAACAACATTTAAAATAATAAAAACTGGCTATCTAGGACATATTTTACAGAACACCAAATGTATATTTCTACAGCTGGGAAGACTGAGAGTAAAAAAAAGAAAAGCATGAAGAAGCATATGTTGGTTAGATAACATAAAGGAGTGGACTGGATTACCAAATGCAAATCAACTCCTACATACTGCAGCTCACAGAATAAAAATGCATCATGTGATCTTCAAAATCCATTAATGGATGGCAGAAGAAGACACTAATCTGTTACAATCCCAGCAATAAGTCACTGAATTCATTCAATTTCTGTTGTCATCCTAATTTGATAACAACTCCAAACACTGAAGCAGCACTCTAGAAATGACCACATTAGCAATTTGTAAGTTCATTTACAAATGGACTATACTTTCCAATAATTCTTCCAACAATTACAAGTTTTGCATTTTCCATTCCTACTATTGATTTTATGTACCAGTCCCATTTAATATCTCTTCTTAATGTTAATAGTTAAACAATGTCATGGACTCTAGAAGCTTATTGCATATATTGTAATCAAATCCTATGGGGTTATTTTGTTTTGTTATGGGCACCACCTTCAGTCTACCCATGTTCAGAGAGAGCTGTCATTTAATACATAAAATGGAAATAATGTTAAAATTTTCTACACTTCCTTACAATGCCCAGTGACAAAATTTTCCTGTCAACAGCAGATCATCAGTGAACAATCTGACAGTGCTGCTGGCCATGTTTGATAAAATATTTATGTTTATTGATAACATCAGTGGTCCTATTTCATTTGGTTAGGAAACAAATATTCCTTTCATTTTTTCAAACGTTGCTATGCAGTACAGAAACTGCTCTGGACTACATACATGGAAATTTTCCTTCCAGAACATCCTTCAATTCGACTGTCCTCCTGACATCAATTTTTACTACCCCTGTTCCATGCCAATCTCCATCCCATGTCCCTACACCTTGACCTGACTCATGCTACTCTTGCACCTTCCTTTCTGCAGTCTCCCTCTTTCTATGTTCTATCTCCTCCTTCCAGTCTACTCCTCCATGTCACTGTTCACTACACATAACTCCCTATGCCTGTGCCAGTGAGAGCACACCTGTGCCACATTCCTACTGTATACAGTTGCTGCTTTTTCCCTTCCAGTCATCAGCCACCCTACCATCCAGCTCTGTCTCCTCCAATCACCTCCTTTCTATTTTTGCCCAGTGCAGCCAATAAAACCTCTCTCCCACTCAAACTGAAGTGCTGTTATAATGTGGTCAGCTGGAACTATGAAACCATAGAAGAATGTGTGTGTGTGTGTGTGTGTGTGTGTGTGTGTGTGTAGTCTGCTCTTGTCATCTCTTATGGAGTACATTGAAACATTAGCAACATTTTTAGTCTTATGCATCTATCAACAAGTTAACACATAAGAAGTAAGGAGATTTGTTACCTTTACTCCTCCAATTACATAGGGGACACTTTTTCTGACGACACACATACCCATTTCCTCAGTTCTTGTAGATGGTTGTGTGAGGGATGGGTTCACACACTTGGTTGCCATGAGTGCTGGATCCTGGCAGTGATCCATGGCCAGCAGGGTCAGAAAGTCTCCAGTCAGAGGACAGGCTGATGGCTTATCTAACCAACTTCACCAACAGGTACGGCCAGTCTCCACCACCCCCACACATGTCTCCCAGGTCTCCTTCACTCTTGATGTCCAGATTCTCTCATTCTCTGCCATCCTTCTCAGTTTTGGCACCACTTTCTATGCTGAGTGTACTCTTGCCTACTTCATCCCCCTCTGATGTTTCTTGTAGCTTTCCGATGGAGCTTCAGGGACTGGGTGCAGACAAGCTTCAGCTTCAACCAGTGGTGCTGGATGGTCAGCAGGCACCGTACCAGCCAGCTCCTGCCCCCACCTCTGAGGCCCCAGATGCTCCACATAGGTCCTGCTCCAGTGTTGGCACTTCCTGTAGCTGGTGTCTCCACTGGACCAACACACTGCAATGGAGCTGTCACTGCCACAGTCAATTCCAGACACCCTGCAATGCTGACTAAAAGCGGCTCTGCACAGGCACCCATTGATGGTGCCCCAGAAGACATGGATGTCTCTCTTCTGAGTACTGCATGCCCTCCCACACTGGGAGGGGGAGGGGGCACGAGGTTATGAGGCAGGGACATCAGCAGTCCACCATCTCACAGTCATCCTACCAAGAGGACTGTGGTAACCCTACATTACTCATGCTGGCAATGATCATAACAAGCCATGAGGAGCTGGCTCATCCTGTTACGACTCAACTCACCCACACTGGCCTCTCACGTGGAGGCACCCCCCTGCGATTGAGCCATCACTGCCTCAATCATTTCCAGCTCTACTCTTCAGTGTTGACTGAAAGTGGCTTCTCTGTGGGTGGCTGTCAACGGTGCCACAGAAGACATGAATATCACTCTTTTGGCTGCCATGTGCCATTCCATGCTGGAGCGGGAGTGATGTCAGCAGACTACCACCTCACAGTCATTCCATCAATGGGAGATGACTGTGGAACACTATGTCACCACACCTACCACACCGGCACCATGCTGGCCATGAGCATAACAAGTCATGGGGAGCCGGCTCATCTCATTATGACTCAACTTGCCTATGCCACACCTGGTGGCATAGGTCTGGCCACCAAGCAGCAGGGCAATCAAACAGTGGCAGCAGCATTGCAGCGAGGTCATCGCATGCAGCCAGTGGACAGCACCACCTCGCAAGTCAGACTAGTAACTTACCTATTATAATTCCAGAGAAGAGGACTCTCTTCTTTGTTCTTGTATGGTTCATATATATGCTTACTTGACTACATTCTTGGGTCACTTGTTACTTATTTGGTCTTGACCTAGCTGTGTACATGGCCTTTGTATGGCCCATAAGATTGGTGTTCAGATTAAAGTGATTTGGTTATTCTATGCATACTTATTTGTCTGTGTTATTAAATTTTCCAATCCAAAAAATATAATGCTGCTAATGATTTTCAAAACTAGCTCACAATGCTATTAGTATCATCATATATCATACAATTATATCAAAGGTCCTCTCACTTCAGCTTGGACAGAAAGAAGGTTATATAAATACAAGGGTCAGTCAAAAAGTAATGCCCCCTACCTTTTTCTTTTTGTTTCGTATTTGTTAGGAATTTCATATGCAAATACAAAGGTTGAAAACCAGGACATTGACAATTAATTTATAACTTTTCAATACAATCTACATCAATTTCCATAGTTTTGGCCCATCTTTTAATAAGAGCATATATTCCAGTATGGTAATACACATGGTCCTGTTTCCATGTTTCCGAAGCCATTGGTGAATGGATATTTTCACGGCCTGCTTATCTTCAAACTGAATCCCATGATGAGCTTCCTTTAGCATCCCAAACAGATGGCGCCAGTTTGTGCCATGTCAGGACTGTATGGGGGATGAGGCAAGACTTCCCATCCAATTTTCACAATCTCTTCAGTGGTGTGACGCCTGGTGAATTGTCTTGCACTGTCATACAAACGAAGAACATCCACCATAGCTTTTGTTGGATGAACTCACTGTAGATATGCTTTAAGTTGTTTGGTGGGCTCCAACATACTGGACAGAATTTATTTTGCATCCCTACCCCAAAAATTCAACCATAATGACACCATCTGCATCCCAGAATACTGTTGCCATAACTTTCCTCGGCGATTGCACAGTTTTGAACTTTTTCATTTTCAGTAAGTTTCTGCAATGCCATTCCCCTGACTGCCTCTTTGATTCTTGTTCAAAATAATCAACCCATGTTTTGTCTCTAGTCATAGTTTTTTCCAAAAACTCCTCTCCTTCCAAATGCTGCAAGAGATGGAAGGCAATTGTTTTTTAAGTTTCTTTATTTTACTTAGTTAACATTCTTGGTATTCAAGTTGCACAAACATTTGAATCCCAGTTGTTGTATAATCATCAACACACTGCCTTTACTGAGGAAGGCAATGCAACATGAATCATCTGCTGACTTTGTCATCAACTTGCTAAATGTTGTCTGGAGTCATTAGTCTGTCACTACATGTTTCGTCAGCCAACAGCCTCATTACAGCATCAAATCCGTTGTCTAACAGTGCTGATTTCCACTATTGCATCACTATACACATTTTTCAGTCTTTCTTGAATGTAAATAGGTGTTTCACCTCCTGCATTCAAGAATTATATCACAGAATGCTGTCTGACATGAACATTGATGTCAGCCATTTTGCAAGCAACTGCAGTACTGGCATATGTTGATGCAGAAACTTACTATTGCAGTGGATTGGAGAGGAAACTCTCCAGAATAGTGCCAAATTCAAATTTTGGACCTAACAAACTATATTTAAGGAGAAAAAATAGGAGGCATTACTTTTTGACTGGCAGTTATACTTCTTCATCTGCATCTTGAAAGTCCAGAAGAGTTGGTCTTCCTCCCCATTCAACTGACTGTGGATCAGGAGGAGGAGGAGATTAGTGTTTAACATACTGTCCACAATGAGTTCATTAGAAATAGAGTACAAGTTTGGATTAGGGAAGGATGGGGAAGGAAACTGGCTGTGCCTTTTCAAAGGAAACATCCTGGCATTTGCCTGAAGCAATTTAGGGCAATCACATAAAAACTAAACCAGGATGGCTGAATGTGAATCCTATGTGATAACCACTGCGACACCTTGCTCAGTATGCCATGGATGAGGGTACCCTGATGTGGTGAATAGCGTGTTGCACACAAAAAGCTTGAAAAGTCTGTGACACAAACTCTGGGCTGTTGTCTGTCACCAGGGTGCAGGCAAGGCCTTCAATGGAGAACATTCAGGTGAGGGCCCACACCATCTATTCCACCATCATCAAGTGACAGTTAATGATGTATGGAAACTGAGAGTAGGTATCTGTGACCACCAATGAGTAAGTATCCTGAAAGCAACCCACAAAACTGAGGTGGACTTGCTCCCATGGTTGTGAAGGTTCCAGCCACGGAAAGCAAAAGTGCTGCAGGGCAGCCTGGTGACACCACACTTAGAACAAGCAGCAATTAAATGTTCAATCTCACAATGAATCCCTGGCCAATAAACATGTTGGTGGGCCAACGTCTTTATTCATGACACACCCCAGTTATCATGGTGCAAGAGGTGAAGGCTGTTGAATCTGAGGAATGCTGGAATGTCTGTGTGTGTGGCACAGCGTGTTATGTAGGCAACAAAATAACACCATCAACAAGAGTCAGTCTATGGTTTAGCACAAAATAATCATGGAAAGATCCCACGAATGAGCTGGAGACAATTCCAGCCACCGACGCTGAATATAATGCCGCACCTGGTGAAGTACAGGATCTGACCTGAGTGCATGGGTGAACTGTGGGGCAGTGATAGGGAACTCATCCATTGTCTGTTGACCTTTCTCATCAAGACAGAAACAAGGAACTTCATCTTGGTTGACCATGGGGTTGAATCCCACAGGAAGGCAGGAGATGACATTGGCATTCAAGTGCAGAGCTGATGGATGAATGAACGTGGACCTCGTACTGATAACGACTGAGGAACACAGCCCACTGTTGAAGTCTGTGTGCCTTCTTGTCCAGTAGATGTGCTGCAAGGCTAAAGAGGGAAACTAAAGATTTATGTCAATTATTATTGGTTCCACTATCTTTAGATTACTGCAATTAATTAAAGAGAATTTTACATCAGACACATTTCGCTTTTATTTACAAAGCATCTTCTGCAGTCGTCTGTGTTCCTGCTTCTTGTTTGCATATTCTGCAAACCATTGCTTTTTCCTTCTATGTTAACAGAGAGAGTTTGAGGTCAATGGTTGCAAATAAGACAGTGTCATCATCATATTTATTGTTATTGATGATACCTTTCTTAACTAACCACTACTCCTTGATAATTCCCATCATAAACATCTCAGAAAATCTTTTCAGAATAGAAGTTATAAGTAATGGGGAGAGAATGTAACCTTAATGAACTCCTTTGATGATCAGTACTTCTGAAAGCTGACGACTGACACACACACACACAGACACTAGTACTTTGATTCTATAATAATATAATAACACAACCATCTAGCCCCAAGATATGCCTGCACTTGTCACACTGAAGAGTGCCAACAGCTCTTCATAATCTATTAAACAACCATAAACATCAAAACAAACACTGTGACATCATCATGTCAATACCTGAAGACTGAGTAATGCCCCTAAGTCCCAAACCCACACCTGAATTGAAACCGAGAGTCTACAATCCTCTCTTCACATTTACAATGTATTCTCAAATGCAGTATTTTAAGGGCTAACATGATATCATGACTCATCAAACTGATAATTCTGTAGAGATTGCAGCAATCTACATTTGACTTTTTGGGAAGTGGTACAAACGTTGATTTGAGCCACTCATGTGGTATGATTCCACTTTGATAGATACTGTTGAAAAAACCAACGAGTAAGGAAAGAGATTGTTCACCCTTGAGCAGCTTTAGTTTTCAATGTGCATTTCCTCAGGACCTGGGGTCTTCCTATTCTTTGATATTGTTATAGCATGCTCTACTTCTGCTCTTGTGATATCCATACCATTGCTCTCCCGGACACAATGATCAACACTTCTGTTGTCCTTGAAGTGATTTTCATAGTAGTCTTTCCACTCACCCAGTTTCTCTTCTGTACTAGGGAGAATGCCATCTTTGTTTATGAAGAACTCAGTATCTCTGCTGTTGTAGATCTCTGCTTCTTGTATTACTTTCTTGTACAAGTTGAATGAGTCACACTATAAATTCAATTGTTCTATTTTGCTGCATGCCTTTGAAAGATGTTGTTCTTTTTCTCTATGTATTTCCTTCCATATTACATTCTGCAATTTTCTGTACATTATCAAGTCTTTACTTTTGAAGGATCTTCTGATTTTGAACAGTTGTATAGTTGCATTGGTCATTTCTTGGTTCACTCCATTCACTATAGTTTTGAGTTGGTTCTAGGCATCTTCAACATTATTTATATCTGTGTTTGACTTCTATGACCAGATGTAATCTAGTTTTGCACACAAAACCATTTAAACTACATTCCTCAGTACTGGATCTTTGAGTTTATAGATAGCAGTTCAACTTGTTCATTGCGTTGGGTGACTCTTCTTCATTTTCATACTCAATGTGGCTAGCAAAAGGTTGTGGTTGGAGTTAATATTGGCCCCACAATACACCTTCAGACCTTCACAATTCTTATGGAATTTCTCAATTGTTTATTCATGAGGATGTAGTCATTTTGATTCCTGACATTCTGCTGATGTTTGAGGTCCACGTGTAGTAGAATTAACAGAAGAGATACAGAATATCCAACTAAGAGCAGACCAGTTTGTCACAGGGTGTAGAAGTACATGTCTTTTTTCATAACATTCAAGAAAACAACGTAAAAAAATTAAATTTAATGCCTCTGTGAAATTATAAAAATTACAAGAACATCAACCCTTACTTCTACTTACGAATTTCAGTAGTTGCTAAAAATGAGACAGGCTGCATTTATTGAAGACCAGATGGCAACCTCCCACATATTCCTCAACAATGAAGGAATGACTGCACAATGTGTGACTGTGGCAGGCCATTCAAAATACAAATGTTACTCATCTCACAGTGTACCCACATCCACAGTGGTCTGTGTCATTCTGTTGTCAATATACAGGATGTACAAAAACATGTATCAGAAAATTTAGAGATTTTCTCATGACATCAAAACATTAAAAATGTCACAATGAGATTTTCACTCTGCAGCAGAGTTTGCGCTGATACGAAACTTTTTGGCAGATTAAAACTGTGTGCTGGACTGAGACTTGAAATCGGGACCTTTGCCTTTCACGGCCAAGTGCTCTACCAACTGAGCTACCAAAGCACGAGTCATGCCCCATCCTCACAGCTTTACTTCTGCCAGTATGAGAGCTTCTGTAAAGTTTGGAAGGTAGGAGACAAGGTACTGGCAGAAGTAAAGCAGTGAGGACGCCGCGTGAGTCGTGCTTGGGTACCTCAGTTGGCAGAGCACTTGCTCGCGAAAGGCAAAGGTCCCGAGTTTGAGTCTCGGCCCGGCACACGGTTTTAATCTGCCAGGAAGTTTCATATCAGAACACATTCCTCTGCAGAGTGAAAATCTCGTTCTGGAAACATCCCCCAGGCTGTGGCTAAGCCATGTCTCCACAATATCCTTTCTTTCAGGAGTGCTAGTTCTTCAAGTTTTGCAGGAGAGCTTCTGAAAAATTTGTAAGGTAGGAGACTAGGTACTATCAGAAGTAAAGCTGTGATGACAGGGCGTGAGTCATGCTTGGGTAGCTCAGTTGGTAGAGCACTTGCCCGTGAAAGGCAACGGTACTGAGTTTGAGTCTCGGTCTGGCACGCAGTTTTAATCTGCCAGGACGTTTCATTAAAATGTGCATAAGAACATGAGTCTGAAAATCCTTCATTATGGAGGTATGAAAGGAATTGCCTGTAATGACTCTTGGTTGTTTATTTTACCTCAGATATGCATTTTTATTCACTCTGTTTACAGTTGGCCATAGCATTTGCTTTGTTTTGACTGACTATCGTTTGTTCTGTTTTAGAGTAACTTCCATCACAAAATATCATAATGATTTATTCAGTGTCTGAAATGATGGTCATACACTAGATGTTTATGATGTAGAATGCAGACACAGCATGTCCATTTTTTGCTGCACAGTGCTATGAGATGCAGTTCCTTTTAATGACTTTACTAATTATTGTCGGAGACAGGCTCATCTGAGAAGAGAGTTGCAGTTGGTGGGGGACTATGTCATATATGGATGCATGAGCTTGAAGTATGGGTTCCTCATACTATGGATGAAACTCCATCAACTAATACAATGAGAATCGTAAAAAGGGGAGGTGTTAATCATCTGCACCAACTGCTGAGTGGTCAGTGTGGCTGACTGCCATACAGAGAACTTGTGTTTGATTCTTAATACTGCCATAGATATTTCCTTGGTGGGAGAACTGGGACAGGGTGCAATCAACCTCCTGATTCCAATTGAGGAGCTACTTGGTTGACTAGTAGCACCTCCAGGTCACGAAAACTGACAATAGGTGGGAGAACAGTGTGCTGACCTAACACCCCTCCATGTTGCATCCAGTGATGCCATTGGCAGAGGATGGTACTGTGCTCAGTAGGCGCCAATGGGCCTGTCGGTAGATTTTATGAAGGTGTTAATAACATGATGATCTGGAACATTCTGCATGAAAGTCTTCTGTCTCTGTATCACCTTCATTGGCTGTAAGGATTAAATGAGTCACACTTTCAGCCAGGAATAACTTTCTGCAGTACATGATATGGCTGTGTGATGTGTTTCTGCAGTTATTCTTCTTCTTTCAGTAAATCTGTCCTCAGATAAATATCAAATGGACATCCTCCATATCTCTCTGTCCTGGCCATTCTCCTTCATTTGCTTATAACTTCTCTCTCTCATCATATCTGTTAGCTATCCAAACCTTCTTCTTCCTCTCCCTCTGTTTCCTTCTACTTTTCCCATTATGATTCTCTGTAGCAAATAATTTAAACATAACATGTGTCCCATCCAAGATGTTTTTCTCTTCTGTTCCATCCTCATGAAGTTCCTCGTCTCATCTAACTTCCTCATCGCCTCCTGATTTCTCATTCTGTCAATCCATTTCACTCTCTTCATTCCTGTACATAACCACATTCAACAACTTTTGGAATATTTTTGTTCTTTCTGTCTAACTGGACATGTTTCAGAACCATAAAACACCACATTCCACATGAAGGTCTTGCAGAAAGTATCATCACTTCTGTCTCTATGCTGCTCAATTTTGGAACACAACCTACAACTAGCTTAGAGACCTGACCATCATTTTGCAGGACAATGCTGAAGCACATACAGCGCAAGCTGTTGCTGACTTAAGCCCTCATGAGTTCAACTCGATTTCTAAACTGAAGGAAACACTTCACGGCATTCAGTTCAGACCTGCTACAAATTTGTTGGGCAATAGACTGCGCCGCTCAAACTGTCAACACAACTGGCAATAATAAGAGTATCCTACAACTTCCACATCACTGGCAACAAGTTATACACAATGCTGGTGACTACTTTGAAGGTCAGTAAAACTTTGAAACACATATCTATTTTCTACGAGCTGTAAATAAATAGTTGTCACTATTGACGTTCCAACCCTTGTACATATGTGTCATGGATGTGTGACTGTAATTTCTGGTGGCACTGTCAGTGAACAGAGATCAGGGAGAATGTTAAACTCCTCCAGCAATTACGACTGTTATGCCGGAACATGTATAAAGAAAAGACTTATATGTTCAATGTGCATGTTTCCTGATTGCATGTGTTTGAATGTGTGCAATGGCATAATACTTTTAAGAACTTGATTGTGAGATCGTGCATTCCCAAAACATGGTTTTTAAATTAAGTAAATCACACATTTTCACAACTAGTGCATCATAATCCTTGTACTGATTTTGAGCTACAGTTGCACTGTGGCTTCACAACATTTAAAACAGTTTCAAGTTGAGAGAATGATTATTTTGTAGAAATTGTCTGCTTCAAATGACCTATTTAAGCAGCATTTTTTACAAGGATCAACGAATTTAATTGAACCATTTAAGGAAAGTAAGCAAATGAACTTACTACTTATGAAAAAAATTCTCTTTCAAGGAACATGAGAGAATTTTGGAAAATTAAAATACTCTCCAAAGAGCCCAATTGCTTCCAACTAATAAATGGTTTCTTAGAAGTGGAAAGGACTGAAATAGGGGAGACATTTATTGAAGAAGTTATTCACTACCTAAAAAGTTTGAATGAAATTTTTAATAAATATTTTTCAAATGAACATAAAATTAAACACCTAAATGAACTGTGGATTAAAAACCCATTTATTGTCAATGCATGACCTTTGACCATGTCAGCAAAATACGAGGTGCATTCAAGTTCTAAGTCCTCCGATTTTTTTTCTCCGGACTGGAAAGAGAGAAACATGCACATTGTTTTAAAATGAGGCCGTGTTCATTGACAATACATCCCAGAGATGGAAGCACCGTACGGCACATGCAATTTTACCACCAGCGGCGAGAATGAGAACTGTTTTAAATACTTAAAATGGCGACATTTTCCTTACTTGAACAGCATGCAATCATTCGTTTTCTGAATTTGTGTGGTGTGAAACCAACTGAAATTCATCGATAGTTGAAGGAGACATGTGGTGATGGAGTTATGGATGTGTCGAAAGTGCGTTCGTGGGTGCGAAAGTTTAATGAAGGCAGAACATCGTGTGACAACAAACCGAAACAACCTCGGGCTCGCACAAGCCGGTCTGACGACATGATCAAGAAAGTGGAGAGAATTGTTTTGGGGGATCGCCAAATGACTGTTGAACAGATCGCCTCCAGAGTTGGCTTTTCTGTGGGTTCTGTGCACACAATGCTGCATGACAACCTGAAAAAGTGAAAAGTGTCATCCAGGTGGGTGCCACGAATGCTGACGGACGACCACATGGTTGCCCATGTGGCACATTGCCAAGCAATGTTGACACGCAATGACAGCATGAATGGGACTTTCTTTTTGTTGGTTGTGACAATGGATGAGATGTGGATGCCATTTTTCAATCCAGAAACGAAGCGCCAGTCAGGTCAATGGAAGCACACAGATTCACCGCCACCAAAAATATTTCGGGTAACCGCCAGTGCTGAAAAAATGATGGTGTCCATGTTCTGGGACAGCGAGGGCATAATCCTTACCCATTGCATTCCAAAGGGCACTACGGTAACAGGTGCATCCTACGAAAATGTTTTGAAGAACAAATTCCTTCCTGCACTGCAACAAAAACATCCGGGAAGGGCTGCGTGTGTGCTGTTTCACCAAGACAACGCACCAGCACATCGAGCTAACGTTATGCAACAGTTTCTTCATGATAACACCTTTGAAGTGATTCCTCATGCTCCCTACTCACCTGACCTGGCTCCTAGTGACTTTTGGCTTTTTCCAACAATGAAAGACACTCTCCGTGGCCGCACATTCACCAGCCGTGCTACTATTGCCTCAGCGATTTTCCAGTGGTCAAAACAGACTCCTAAAGAAGCCTTCGCCGCTGCCATGGAATCATGGCGTCAGCGTTGTGAAAAATGTGTACGTCTGCAGGGCAATTACGTCGAGAAGTAACGCCAGTTTCATCAATTTTGGGTGAGTAGGTAGTTAGAAAAAAAATCGGAGGCCGTAGAACTTGAATGCATCTCGTAATACAAAACTTTTATTGAACTGACATCTGATTTATGATTGGAAGAAAAATTTAAATGAATACCATTCACAGCATTCTGGTGCAGAAAAAGATGAATATCTTCAGTAGTCACAAAAGACTATGTTGGTAATTTTACCATGTACAGCTATGTACATGGGCAAAACAGGATGTTGCCAAACAATAAATACAACAGACTTGATGCTGAAACTGTCAAAAGGACTCAACTTTCATCCTTACAGCTTACTATTAAGTGTTTCTGTGAAAATAACAACTAGTACCACCCATCACATTAAAATTTAAAAGCCCAGATTGATTACATTATTTTAAATTAAAGGTACCTTAAGAACTTCTGCATTAACTCTGAAGCTAATTTTTGAAGCAAAAATTATTGTGAATTATTTTCATTTTTGTTGCAAATAATCCATTTGCAGAATACTGAATTAAGAACCTATTGCAGAAACAAACCAAGAGTTCCAAAGAAAAAGTGAACATTAGAACGGGTTCTGCTTATTGAAAAGATTATGGAATGATGATCCAGAGAAATGCATAAAAAGTGAAATAATAAAAGACTGCATAGATTCACTTTCATTTAATGGTACCAGTCAGAGAATTTTGTAAAAACAGACTAATACACTCTCACTACAAAAGAGACCACAGGAAAACTGATAAAGACAACTTAATATCAATTCATGTATTCATAACAAGGGTTATAGAAGATGCCTACAATAATTTGCACGGGTCTATCCTGGTGAAATATCCACAAAAGAATCATAGTAAGTTGTGGTCATATGTGAAGGCAATGAATGGAGCCAAACCTTCCATTCCATTTTCTGTGGATCAGTCTAGTGTTGAAACTGAAGACAGAAGACAGAAAGCTGAAAAAATATGTTCTGCATTCAAAAATTGTCTATTCATGAGGATACTATCACACCAGTTTGTGACTGTAGCACAGAATCCCAAATGAGATATATTATGTAAGTGGATAGATAAAAAATCTACTTACCAAGCAGTGGCAGGAAAAAACTTGTACAAAGGTTAAACAAATTTGCAAGCTTTTGGAGCCATTGGCTCCTTCTTCTGGCAGCAGGGTTAAACAGAAGGGAAGGGGAATGAAGGAAAAGGATTGGTGAAATTTAAGAAATGGGGAGAGTTCAAAAAAAGTCAGTCAGAATCCTGGGTCTGGGAAGACTTACCAAACAGGATGAGAAGGAAAGAATGACTGCCAGAGACTGCACCTGTTGAGATTTGAAAACCTGAAAGCTTAAGGGTGAAAGATAGGGTAATAAGCAAGACAGAGATTACTGCACCTGTTGAGATTTGAAAACGTGAAAGCTTAAGGGCGAAAGATAGGGTAATAATCAACACAGAGATTACTGACAAAACACCTATCATCCACCTTTAAGGGCCCAGGTTTTCAAATCTCATCTGGTGCAGTCCCCAAGAATCAGTCATTTCTGCTCATTTTGACTGGCAAGTCTCACCTGACACTGGGTTCTGGGTGACTTTCCTGAACTCTCCCCAAAAAAACTCACCACTCCTTTTCCTTCATCCCTCTTCCTTCCCCTTCAACTCTTCTGCCAGAAGAAGAAGCCATTTGCTCTGTAAGCTCACACATTTTCTTAAGCTTTCAGTAGCGCCCGTACCCATGGGCAAGGGGGGCCTGTCCACCCCCTCCTCAACTATCAGGGACAGGAAAAAAAGGTGTATTCAGGAGTTTTTCTTTCAAGAAAGCGATTTAAATATCAGGTTTACACTGGTTTTTAACATAGTTGGACCTGAAACATTTTTATGGCTAGTTACAAGTCACCATCCACCTTCCAAAACATTAAAATTATACCACCCTCAGGTTTATGTCCTCCCTGACACTCACACTCACTTTTGTTGATCAATGAGATACATTGATGTTCACTACCCTGGTGTTCAAAAACATTTACACTGCTCAAGTAGAACAAGGCACTAGGTTGTGACAGAAGGAAAATAAGATTTTAAAATGAATATGCTGCAGAACTGGCCCCTTTACTACTGCACATTTATCAAGAATCTCTTGCACAGTGACTAGTCCCACATGACTGGAAGATAACACATCTCAATTCTGCTTGCAAAAAGGATAAAAGATCAGATACACAGAACTGAGACCAACATTGCTCACACCTGTCTCGTGCAAGATCCTACAGCATATTCTAAACTCAAATAAAATGGCATTTCTGTAGGAAAATAAACTTCTGTGAAAGAATTAAGATGGGTTCATGAAAAACCATTAATGTTTCAGGTAGGTTCCACCTCCTTAGCTTTTTCAAAGGCATTTTATTCTGTACCATTTTTAGGGGCAGGAAGAGTTTGCATTTTGTGATAAATATGAACATAAATGTGAGTTCTGCCTGAAAGTACAAAAATGGGAATGTAACAAATAGATGCTGTTTCATAGCAAAATGTATCTGGATGAACTACTTTATCAGAGATAGTTTGAAATAGTTTTACTATCTGCATCTAAATTTCAAAAATGTAACCAATTCTCTGTTACTGGTATTGTATATCATGTGGTGAAGCCCAGTTTCTAAAGATAATGTGCATTAGAAGGTTTTTCCAAAATAAAAAGAATGCCATATCAGTGTGCTTGATGCTCTGGTGCAATGCGAGTGGTTGAAAAATCTGTTTAAGATACACGTTGTGTAACGCAAAACAGTATTCAGCCATGGGATTTAGCATTTTAGAACAAAGAAATGCATACATCCGTTTGTTAGCTAAAGTTCCAAAGTTGGTGTAATGTGGGCACTTTTAATGTGGCAGTTTTAATTGGATGGATGTTTTGAACTGTGATGGCCCTGAACACTGCTAGATGTCAGGCCTGAACTACCTCATTAACAACATTCTGCCAACCTCAACAAGAAATTGCATGGTAACCATTCCTGAATGCTTTATGCTGTGCTTTGTTCATTGTTTTCTTTTCTTATTTTGAAATGAGTGAAATTATTAATCCTGGTCCATCACAGATTTCAGTTATGAACCTCACAACACCAGAAGGCATTGGCGATCCCTGTACCAGTGTGTCATTCCTGTTTTCACAGAACATGAGTGTAGGCTGATTCCCTGTGAGAAGGAGATTGGGCTTGTTTCCTTGCACTGCTCCTCTCCCTCGACATCCTAGTTTGTTTATGCTCATGGTCATCTACTATTAGTGTCTGCACTCTGAACTGTAGCAACTGGAAAACAAAACCTGTCACATATTTCAACTGTGCCTAAATTCTTCCTCTAAGGTATACTAAGTGCCATTTAAGTCCTATCTGTAGTGTTGTCAAGTTGGGTGAAACAGCTGTCAGTACTATGAAAGGTCAATAAAGGTCAATACTTATATTCTGCAAATTTTGTAATCATTGAATCAGGTGGCAGAAGAGAAATATTGTTAAGAAACTCAGAGACACACTCAGTTCACAGGTGGAAAGATGCTGCTGCTCCTCATCAGATTCACAATTTGTTTAAAACTTAAATACAGCCAAAATAAGAAAACAAAGGCCATTCTGGAAAAAAAACTGTTGATGGTTTTGCAAAAGTAAACATTCCAGTCAAAAAGTTCTGAATCAACAATTTTTTAACAACTATTTCAGACCACTAATGCTGTGTCTTCACTCATGTAGTTTGACAACCTTTGAAATGTGTGCATGTAATCACTTACAAATAAACAAAATAATACAAATTTAGACAAAAATAGATGTAAATTTCTCAAAAATAGATGTGAATTTTGCCAAAAATTGATGTTACATAGTCCGATCCCTGTCCATATTGTTGTTATTGTATGAATACTCTTAAGTGGAAATCAGAATAAGCAATGGGCCCAGTAATATGTTTTTAAGAATACTTTAAAAGAGAAGACCTGTGATGAAATTAAGAATAAACCAAATGCTAACGTAAAATTTAATCTATTCTGTGATAAACTCATATCATTATTTGAAAAACAGTTTTCAACGTAAGCTAATCAGAAAGGATATTAAACAGTCATATCAAAACCATGGATTACTAGAGGGATTAAAGTATCTTGTGAAAGAAAAAGGGAAATGTATCTGTTGGCAAGAACAAGTAGAGATCCTGCAGTAGTTGTGTAGGAAAAATCAAGGAAGATATATGCACATAACGTCAGAAATCAATAATTCAGACAACAGACTTAAGCCTATATGGAATGTAGTGAAAAAGAGACAGGACAATCAGCCACAGAACAGGATAACATCACTACTGAACTGAATGGAAGGGTAATAAATGAAACACATCAGTATAGTTATGGACATCTCTTCTATCACCTTTCTAAAACAGCAGATAGACAATAGCATATTTCAATCTCTATGGAAAAATGCCTTGAGTTAGTGATACATTGCATATTTCAGATGAGACAAGAGAACAAAGCCTTAGTACTCTATTAGAAATACAATCAAACCAGACGAGCTTTTATTTTTGAGGGAATATATAATTTTCTTAATTTTAGATGGAGAATGTACTGATACATTTATGGGGTTGAATTTTATGAGTTGCTTTTGCAAGACACTGCTGTGATTTTCTCCTGGACTGATGTGCCACAGGTAGCAAATATATTTAATAATTGCTTCTTAAATATAGGAACAAACAGTCCAGGAGAAAATCACAGCAGTGTCTCACAAAAGCAACTCATAAAATTCAACCACATGAATGTATCAGTACATTCTCCTTCTGAAATTAAGAAAATTATATATTCCCTCAAAACTAAAAGCTCACCTGGTTTGATGGTATTTCTAATAGAGTACTAAAGATTTGTTCCCTTGTCTCATCTGAAATATGCAATGTATCACTAACTCAAGGCATTTTTCCAGAGAGATTGAAATATGATATTGTCAATCTGCTGTTTTAGAAAGGTGATAGGAGAGATGTCCATAACTATACTGATGTGTTTCATTGCTGACAACATTTTTCAAAATTTCTGAGAAGTTGATGTACCGAGAATAGTACTTCACCTGAGCTACAATAATATCCTGAGAAAATCACAGTTTCGATTTCAGAAGAGTTGCTCTACTGAGAAGGCCATTTACATGTTCACTCAACAAATTTTTCAAGCATTAAATAATAAAACAGCACTGGTTGGTATCTTCTGTGACCTGTCTAAGGCATCTGACTGTGTGAATCACAGTATTCTCCTAGATAAACTGAAGTTTTATGGGACTGATGGTATAGTCAATCAATGGACAAGCTCATACCTAAAAGAAGTACGGAAACTTGTACCTACTATTTCAACAAATGTAGTCTGTCGATATTGTTCTGAATGGGATAAATCATGTATGGGGTTCCCCAAGGCCAACTGATTCAGCTCAGATTTGGCAGGTTGCTTGCGTACAACATACAACCTAAAATGAAGGACTCCAAGATATTTTGGCTCCCCCCCCCCCCCCCCTCCCCCCCCTGTTTTTGTGAAAATCACCCTTAAATGTTATGCTGAGCCATAAACTCAAAATTCGTGGGATCAACAGATCATTGTAAATGGAGCATTTTTCATCATTAGGTATGGGGTCGAAATGCATACTTTTCCAGAAATCATGGAAATAAACTTTCACAACTGCTGCTCATGCACCCACATTGTAAATGGTTTTTTCTGAGAGCACCGATAGCACAACGGCCAAGGTAACTGCCTGGGAAGTGGATAATCTGGGATTGAATCACCAGGAAACTGTACGGTTTTCAATTTTTTAAATTGTAGTTTTTCGTATCAGAATTTGTAGGGATAGGAGGGTTAATAAGGTATGCAACTCAACATGGAATAATAATAATAAGGTAGGCAAACTAATTTCCCAAATGACATGAATTAGTAAAGAATTAAACTTTTAAGCCTTGTCGCATGCAAACAACTCCAAGTAAGACTGCTGCAAATTCCTCATGCGGGTTCACAGATAGCCAGCCACATGATGCATGTTTACAGTGAGGCACGGGACAGAATGTATGCGGGGGGAGTTATGTTGTCCCGGTTGCCTGTTCGCCATATCATAGTTATGAACCTCAAAGAGTGAGGGAGTCCAGCATGAATCTTATAGAAGTCAATCGGAAAGAGTTGTTTTCTATCATTAGGCTGCCATGTCCGCCCCGGTAGCTGAATGGACAGCCGGCATCGTAGCTCAGCGTGTTTGGTCAGAGAGCTGGTTGGGCTGAGTAGGGGATTTTCTCCTCTCAGGGACTGGGTGTTGTGTTGTCTTCATCATCATTTCATCCCCATCCGGCGCGCAGGTCGCCCAATGTGGCATCGAATGTAATAAGACCTGCACCAAGGAGGCCAGACCTGCCCCGTAAAGGGCCTCCCGGCCAATGACGCCAAATGCTCATTTCCATTAGGCTGCCATGAACCTTGAGGGTTCATGTAATGATTTTTTTATTGTTAATCTGCTAAATAAAACATGTTTTGTGAAAGAATACAGTGATCTTCCATAAGTAACATATGACTTGTACTATATGTAGTTTGTAGTAATTAGCTTTTCTGTTTATGCCATATAAGTAGTTATTGTTTGTTGTGTCATATATTTCCATTGTATAATCTGAACAATGGAGGATGTACACCTTTCGACCACCACTGAAATATATTGTTGGGAGCCTGTCACAGACAACGACTAGTGGGAAGTTACCGACACTATGTTTTGGTTTGTAAGAGTGTTGCAAGACAGATGTATTATCCATGCACTACCGGAAGCAGCAGTTCTGTTTCCTGGCATTCAAGATTGATAGGAGTGGCTGTTGTTGAGTGATTTTTGGAGATGATGAACGAAATGACTTTTGTTGATACTGAAGAACTATACCATGAATGCAAAGCAGAAGGTGGTTCAGTGGAAGATATCACGACTAGTGAATTGCAAAATGGTCATAAAACTTTGGAAATGTCCATGTCACAGGCAATCTGTGCTTCATCTGTTCCCGATAAGTATTATGAACCAGTTACTAAACAAATGAACTATGGCGCTATACCCCTTGAAGTAAAAGTAAAGGCGGTAGTGCTAGCTAGGAATAATCTGAATTGGAGCCTACAAACACTGCAAAAGAATGGAGCAACAACAGCACTGAAAAGGAAGGACCTAAAATTGTGGGAAAATTATATCTTTAAAGGAGGGACAAGATACAACAAATACCAGGCGATAAATAAGTGGACACATAACCATTTTGTTGAATCTCATCGTAACGAGAATATAACAATGAGAATACTCCAGGAATTGGCTGCAGGTGCAGCACTTTAACATATGACCAACAAGGATTTTACATTTGCTACACCATTATCTTGGGCAAGGAATTTCAAATCGGAATATAAAATTCATGAACAGCACATCAGGAAATACGTCTCTGACAAGGAGGTAGAAAATATAGTAGATATACAGAAAGTGGCAGCTCTTTTCAGCACACAAACAGCGTCACTTACGACCGGTTTTAATCATGATTACATTATCAGTACCAGTCAAACAGGATGCGAGTGTGAGATGAACATCCAATGCACGTTATAGCATAAGGGAGAAAAATAAATCTAGGTCATATTTGGTCCTCAGATTATAGAAGAGGTCAGTTGCTTAACTGACTCATTGAAAAATGTTTACATAACTTTCTCCAAATCTGGGAAATTGACAAATGCAATTTACAGAACATTTCTTGAGAATGTTTTAAAACCATTCATTGCTAATAACAAGTTTTGTGTAATATTAGATTCCTTTGGGTGGACAAACTAATACTCTAATGTATGACGCCATGTTTATAGATGATAAAGGTCAACCGACATGCAAAGTAAAAGTAATACTGTGAAACTGCACACCTGTGTGCCAGCCATGTGATGTTTATTTCCATGAGTAGGTTGTAAACTCTATTTTGAGGCTTCAGAATTGCAGTGTGCTTCTGGAAACCTAGTGGGAATTGCACAACCACACAGATGCAATAACTGTTTACAGCATAACTCATAACCAACTTTCAGCACCAATTTTTCAGGCAGTGTTATTGTATGCATGGTACACATCAAAATTAATTACAGAAAAAGACATATTTTTAAATGTAAACCAAGTTTGTTTTCCACTGGTCCTTCAGAAGGACTAGTGTACCTGTCAAAAGATTGCATTCATTAGATGGTGCTGCAAGTATATTTGTTTCAAATGTTTATATGACAAGAACCATCCATCTATTTGTTCGAAGAAAAGTGAGGCCATGTAACAGTGACTGGAAGAGCCATTGTAAAGTGACCAGGAGTAACATCTTAGTTGTTTACCACCCCATGAGGTTTGAAAAATTTATTTGCCTACATTTTTATCTTTCCTTATTGATTTACTTACCTTATTAACCCTCCTATCCCTATCTACTGAGACATGGAAAAATAATACAAACAAGAAGGATAACATCCACTAGGTTTCCTCAAGATTTGAACCAGGGTTCTCCACTTTTCAGCCAGTTACCCTGGCCGTTGCACTATTGGCGCTCTGAGCAAAAAGCGTTTACCATGTGGGTACATAAGTGGCAGTTGTAAAAGTTTCCTTCCTTGATTTCTGGAAAAGTATGCATTTGTGGACCCCATAGGTGAGGATGGAAAATGCTCTATTTACAATTATCTATCGCCCCTGCCAATTTTGAGTCAATTGCTCGTCATAATCATTAGGGGTGATTTTCTCGAAAATACGGGGGTGTTGAGCCAAAATATCTTACAGTCCTTTGTTTTAGAAGCGACCTGCCAAATCTGAGCTGACTCATTTGGCCATGTCTGAGGCCTTCCCCTTGTCAGTCTTAGGTCCTCTATTGCCCCTCATGTATGTAAATGATCTTCTGTCTAATAATCAACAAGCAGAATTAGTTCTTTTTGCATATGACACTAGTACTGTAATCAATTCAAGCATTCATATAGCAACAGAAGGAATGGCAGACAATGTTCTTAAAAGTATCATTGACTGGCTTTCTGCGAATGGTCTCACACTCAATTTTAAAAAGACACTGTTATAACGTCAAGTTGAACACATATATTTCAAAAATGACACAACACATGTATGTCACAGGGCAAGGTTTCAAAGCAAGACATGTGGACACGGTAACATTCAAATCAACACTGAGTCCGAGTCTGGCGGACGCTGGCCAGCTGGCTGCTTAGGTGGCGTGGCTGCTGCATGGCTGACAGACAGCGCCGCATGTAGAGGACACACGTAATTGCATGGCGGCACTTTGAATGATCGGCGAGTCACAACAGACACAAAGTATTCTGTTCTGCAAATTTAGGAGTAGTGCACCAACAATAAGTATAACACATGGCGAGGAAATAATAAATAGAGTAGACACTTCAAAATACTGTTGACACTGATAAGAATTTAAATTGGAAACAGTACATTTTTGAACTTCTAAAACAACTTAGTTCAGTCATATTTGCACTTAGAATCATTGCAAATCCTAGGGAGAGATAAATCAGTAAGTTGATATATTTTGTGTATTTTCATTTGATAATGTCATATGGAATCATGTTCTGGGGTAGCTCATCTTTAAGAAAGAAAGTCTTAATTGCTCCAAAATGTGCTGTAAGAGTAGTCTGTAGTGCTCACCCATGATCACCTCGTAGACATCTGTTTAAGGAGTTGGGCATTCTGACTACTGCTTCACAGTATATTTATTCCCTCATGAAGTTTGTTGCAAATAATCCACTGCATTTTAAAAGGAACAATGGTGTACATAAATACAAAACCAGAAGGAAAAATGACATTCATTACTCCACATTAAGATTGTCTTTAGCACAAAAAGAGTTGCACAACAATGCAACTAAGATTTTTTATAACATACCCAGTGATATAAAACATCTGACAGACAGTAAAGTAAAATTAAAAAAAGCTTTTAAATGTTCAGCAAGTAGCCATATTTAAAAATTAATAATTGATGTGAACATACAATGACTCGTTCCACATCAAATCATTATGGTTTACCATGAAAAAGATCCATGGAACATAAAACTAAGTAACTAACTTAACTACTAACCAAGATAAGATCATAGGGAGTATCTTCACAGGTGTGAAATAGGGTCAATGGATATTTTTACTAACATAAACCAGTATATTATACTGGATTTGAATGCTCAACAGAAATGAAAGTAACATTGAGTTTGTTCCAAAGATGCACAATAAGAGCTCTAATGTTCTCTACAGAAACAAGTGATTCATCAGATACAATGAGCAGAACTATACACTGAGGTGACAAAAGTCATGGGATAGTGATACGCACATACACAGATGGCAGTAGTATTGCAAACATTAGGGGCACTGGCAAAGCTGTCATTTGTAATGAGGTGATTCATGCCGAATGGTTTCCGACTGATTATGGCTGCTTGACTGGAATTAACAGGCTTTGAACATGGAATGATAGTTGAAGCTAAATGCATGACACATTCTATTTCAGAAATTGGTAGGGAATTCAATATTATGAGATACACAGTGCCAAAAATACCAAACTTCAGGTATTACTGATGGCCTTCACTTAAACACTGAGAGCAGAGGCATTTGCGTAGAGTGGCCAGTGCTAACAGACAAACATCATTGCATGAAATAAAAACAGAAATAAGTGTGGAACATATGACAAACATATCCATTAGGACAGTGTGGCAAAATGGTGCAATAATGGGATATGACAACAGATGATCAATGTGAGTGCCTTTGCTAACAGCACAACATCACCTACAGCACCTCACCTGGGCTCATGACCACATCAGTTGGACCCTAGATGACTGGAAATCCATGGTCTGGCCAGATGAGTCCTTTTTTTAGATTAGATTAGTACTTGTTCCATAGATCATGAATACGATGATACTTTGTAATGATGTCGAATGTGTCAGGTTAATAAAAGGTGTCTATACAAGATATTACATTACACAAAATATTACATGACACTCAATATTTTTAATTCCTTTTTTTTTTTTTTTTTTTTTTTTTTTGTGGTTTGGCAAATTACCCACTCACTATATCCAAAAATTCATCTAATGAGTAGAAGGAGTTGCCATTAAGAGATTCTTTTAATTTCCTTTTAATTGCTATATGGCTATCTGTCAGACTTTTGATGCTATTAGGTAAGTGACCAAAGACTTTTGTGGCAGCATAATTTACTCCCTTCTGAGCCAAAGTTAGATTTAACTTTGAGCAGTGAGGATCATCCTTTCTTCCAGTGTAGTAGCCATGTACACTGCTATTACTTTTGAATTCGTTCGGATTGTTAATAACAAATTTCATAAGTGAATATATATATTGTGAGGCTACAGTGAAGATTTCTAGTTCTTTAAATGAGTGTCTGCAGGATGATCTTGGATGATCTCCAGCAATATTATTCTGATTACATGCTTTTGTGCAATGAACACTCTTTTACTCAATGATGAGTTACCCCAGAATATGATGCCATACGAAAGCAGAGAATGAAAATAGGCATGGTAAGCTAATTTACTCAGATGTATATCGCCAAAATTTGCAATGACCCTAATAGCATAAATACCTGAACTCAAACATTTCAGCAGATCCTCAGTGTGTTTTTTCCAGTTCAACTCCTTGTCAATGCATACACCTAGAAATTTTCAATATTCTACCTTAGTTACCGATTTCTGATCGAAGTCTATATTTATTAATGGTGTCATTCCATTTACTGTGTGGTACTGTATATACTGTGTTTTGTCAAAGTCTAATGAGAGCCCATTTGCAGAGAAGCACTTAATGATTTTCTGAAAAACATCATTTACAATTTCACCAGTTAATTTTTGTCTGTTGGGTGTGATAGCTATACTTGTATCATCAGCAAAACGTACCAGCTTTGCGTCTTCGTGAATATAGAATGGCAAGTCATTAATATATATTAAGAACAGCAGACTGAACCTTGCGACACCCCATTCTTGATTATTCCCCAGTTTGAGAAATCACCAGTTTTTTGCATATTATGTGAACTGTTTATTTCAACTTTCTGCACTCTTCCACTTAGGTATGATTTAAACCATTTGAGCACTGTCCCATTCATACCACAGTACTTGAGATTATCTAGAAGTATTCCATGATTTACACAATCAAAAGCCTTTGATAGATCACAAAAAATCCCTATGGGTGCCTTCTGGTTACTCAGAGCATTTAATATTTCATTAGTGAAAGTATATATAGCATTTTTGGTTGAAAAACCCTTCTGGAAACCAAACTGACATTTTGTTAAAACATTATTTTTACAAAGGCGTGAGGCTACTCTGCAATAGATTACTTTTTCAAGAATTTTGGATAAGGCAGTCAGAAGAGAGATTGAGCGGTAGTTGTTGACACCAGACATATCCCCTTTTTTATGCAGTGGTTTAATAATGGCATACTTCAGTCTATCTGGGAAAATACCCTGCTTCAGAGAGCTATTACGTATGTGGCTAAGAATCCCACTTATTTCTTGGGAATGAGCTTTTATTATCCTGCTGGAAATGCCATCAATTCCATGTGAGCTTTTATTCTTGAGAGAGTTTATTATCTTCCTAATTTCAGAAGGAGAGGTGGGTGGGTGATTTCAATTGGTAAGAGCTGATGGTAGGGTATGGTTTGTGCTATGTTTACATGGAATGTACCGGCTCCTCTGGTCCAACTGAACCAGTCATTGACTGGAAATGGTTATGTTTGGCTACTTAGAGACCATTTGCAGTCATGGACTTGATGTTCCCAAACAACAATGTCACGGGACCACAATTGTTTGTGAATGGTTTGAAGAACATTCTGGATAATACGAGCAACCCATTGACCATTTATGGGACATAATGGAGAGGTCAGTTCTTGAACAAAATCATGCAGTAGCAACACTTTTGCAATTATGGATTGCTATAGAGGCAGCATGGCTCAATATTTCTGCAGGAGACTCCCAACAAATTTTTGAGTCCATGCTATGTCGAGCTGCTGCACTACTCCAGGAAAAAGGAGGTCTGACATGATATTGAGAAGCATCCCATGACTTTTGTCCCCTCAGTGTATGATTGTTTGCCAATTATGCTGTTGCTTACAGCAAAGTATTGTCACTGAAAATTCATAAGAAAATTCAGAAAGACTTGGATAAAATTTCCTCTTGGTATAATGAATGAGAGCTCTCTTCCAATTGATAAATGCAAGATAATGACTGGAGGAAAGAAAAGGACATGGCAGCATCTTATTACAAAATCAGTGGTGAACATCTTGATCATGTCACGTCATATAAATATTTCAAGACAATTTTAAAAAATGATACAAAATGGGATGACTACATAAATTCAGGAAGGGAAATATTAAGAAACAGTATGAAATATGACATTCATGTGAAATCAGCATTAGAGATGGTGAAGACACTATATAATTTTTTTGGAAGGGTTCTGGGAAGATTCATTGCATACATTTCAAGAGACTGTGCATGTAGATGTAGTTTCCTTTATATACATATTTCCAATAACCTTCACATTAAATCTAGGACTTTCATTTACCTTTGCTGACACTGATTTCATGTGTTTGTTCCAGATCACACTGCTTTATAAAATTCTCTAGTAAGTATTTAAATAATGTGACTGGTTCTCAATTGGTACTTCATTTACTGACAGGCTACCCATTATAGGATCTGTTTATCTACACATTACTTACAAATTGACTCATCTCTTCCCATGTTTCTTGCTGCACTGATCCCATAAAAAACAGTCACTATGAACAGCAACTCTTCTGCTCCTGTGAATTTTCCTTAGAGATATGGTAACAGACACATCTGTGGTCTGTGCATGCTTTGAGAAAGGTGGCTCAGTATTCCTCTCTTCTTTTTCTGCTACTTCTGGTTATGCTGAAGAAGAGATTTTTGAAGTTACATTTGAAGCTTGCTGTGATTTTGATGGCAGGGGACAGGTGACTCCTGTTGTTACTTCCATTGTTGATGTTGCATCCTCTGTTGTTGCTGTTTCTTCTTCTATAATTGTTGTTACTTCATCTCCTATTGCTTGTGTTTCTGATGAGAAAGGTTCTGACACTAGGAATGCTGATGTTGCTGTCAGTGGTGACAGTGGCACAGCAACTGCTTCTGATAGTGGTAGTTCTTATGTTTGTTTGGGCAATGACAATGCTTCTTAGTTACTGCTGTTGTCTCTCATGATGGTATTGCCACAGCTGATGCTGGTGATTTCTCTGCTATAGCAGTTGATGGTGGTGGTTCTGCTGTTGCACTTGGTGGTGGTTGCTGTCCTATTGTTGTTTGTAGCTGGCATGTTAATGGTGGTTATGCTATTTTAGGCACATTACTAGATTTGTGAGCTTTAATTACCATTTCCAGAATCTGATAGCTTACCTGCAGTCAACAGGATCAACAAGAGTGACCTATTCTCTTTTTCAGTCACATGAGTCACACGCATGTATCAGATTCCCAATGAACATCTATGAAAGGAGCAAATTATATAGTGCATTCAGTGGAAAGTCAAAGAGGAGATGCATGAAAACATGTCAGCCTGTGTATTTTAAGTAAAGCAAAATACACTCCTGGAAATTGAAATAAGAACACCGTGAATTCATTGTCCCAGGAAGGGGAAACTTTATTGACACATTCCTGGGGTCAGATACATCACATGATCACACTGACAGAACCACAGGCACATAGACACAGGCAACAGAGCATGCACAATGTCGGCACTAGTACAGTGTGTATCCACCTTTCGCAGCAATGCAGGCTGCTATTCTCCCATGGAGATGATCGTAGAGATGCTGGATGTAGTCCTGTGGAACGGCTTGCCATGCCATTTCCACCTGGCGCCTCAGTTGGACTAGCGTTCGTGCTGGACGTGCAGACCGCGTGAGACGACGCTTCATCCAGTCCCAAACATGCTCAATGGGGGACAGATCCAGAGATCTTGCTGGCCAGGGTAGTTGACTTACACCTTCTAGAGCACGTTGGGTGGCACGGGATACATGCGGACGTGCATTGTCCTGTTGGAACAGCAAGTTCCCTTGCCGGTCTAGGAATGGTAGAACGATGGGTTCGATGACGGTTTGGATGTACCGTGCACTATTCAGTGTCCCCTCGACGATCACCAGTGGTGTACGGCCAGTGTAGGAGTTCGCTACCCACACCATGATGCCGGGTGTTGGCCCTGTGTGCCTCGGTCGTATGCAGTCCTGATTGTGGCGCTCACCTGCACGGCGCCAAACACGCATACGACCATCATTGGCACCAAGGCAGAAGCGACTCTCATCGCTGAAGACGACACGTCTCCATTCGTCCCTCCATTCACGCCTGTCGCGACACCACTGGAGGCGGGCTGCACGATTTTGGGGCGTGAGCGGAAGACGGCCTAACGGTGTGCGGAACCGTAGCCCAGCTTCATGGAGACGGTTGCGAATGGTCCTCGCCGATACCCCAGGAGCAACAGTGTCCCTAATTTGCTGGGAAGTGGCGGTGCGGTCCCCTACGGCACTGCGTAGGATCCTATGGTCTTGGCGTGCATCCGTGCGTCGCTGCGGTCCGGTCCCAGGTCGCCGGGCACGTGCACCTTCCGCCGACCACTGGCGACAACATTGATGTACTGTGGAGACCTCACGCCCCACGTGTTGAGCAATTCGGCGGTACGTCCACCCGGCCTCCCGCATGCCCACTATACGCCCTCGCTCAAAGTCCGCCAACTGCACATACGGTTCACGTCCACGCTGTCGCGGCATGCTACCAGTGTTAAAGACTGTGATGGAGCTCCGTATGCCACGGCAAACTGGCTGACACTGACGGCGGCGGTGCACAAATGCTGCGCAGCTAGCGCCATTCGACGGCCAACACCGCGGTTCCTGGTGTGTCCGCTGTGCCGTGCGTGTGATCATTGCTTGTACAGCCCTCTCGCAGTGTCCGGAGCAAGTATGGTGGGTCTGACACACCGGTGTCAATGTGTTCTTTTTTCCATTTCCAGGAGTGTATTTTTATGCCAGACATAAAATGCCCGTGTGTGAAGAGCCATTTTCTCTTAATACAGGGATGCTTATCACATGCAATTTCTTTGGGTATGAGTGTTACACCTACCACAGAGAGATCACTGGTCATGAAGCAGCATTATAAAAAAATCTATGAATCATCAGATACTTGAGACTCATAGTATAAGCATTGTAGCACCATCTGTCATGGCAACAACACAACAATGGATGGTTGATGTTTATTGTATTATTACACATGTGTCAGGGTGTTCTTTTTAATTTTGTCAAAATAAAGGGTTTCTCCAAATAACTTCTTTGTTGTAGTAATGCTTGAAAATAACAGAAGAATAACCAACATTGATTTGAATAAATAACAGGATTTCTTTTCTTAATGAGTGACTAGAAAGAACCACAAAAAACTCAGTGAGAACAAATAATATGTTGCTCGACTGTTTGCTCTACCACACAAAAATTCCATAGGTGAGGGTTGCCCAAAAAGTAATGAACTGCATTTTTTTGTCAGCTGAAAACAATGCTATGAATGTGAAACATAATGTATGTATTATTTGAAGTCTCCTGAGTGAGTGCACCAAGCTTCCGTCACTTCCGACAGTTAGATTAGCAGCAGGACAGTTTCAAAATGGCATCTGTAGGTGATGTATGTTACAAGCAATGTGCCATCATTGAATTTCTCACTGCACAAAGAAGGAAACTGTGGGGAATATTCACAAAAGCTTGTGCAAAATCTACAGAGCATTTGCTGTGATAGAAGTAGAGTTAGTCACTGGGCACGGAGGGTAAGGTCATCAGAAGGTGGTTCGGTGGAGCTCCATGATTTACAGTGGTCAGGGAGACCATCCATGGCTATCACACCTGACATGCTGCAGTGAGCTGATGTTGTCTTTCATGATGACAGATGCCATGAAAGGATGCCATTCATGGAACACATGTTGAGGATAATGAGGAGGCGATTCATACAGTGAAGCACTGGCTCTGCCACCAGGACAAGGATTGGTACCGACAGGGCATTCATGCCCTTGTTTCCAGCTAGAGGAAGGCCATAGAATGGGAGGGAGATTATGTGGAAATACAGGGTGTGTAGATAAAACACCATTCTTTCATGTGTGTAATTCTCGTTATGTTCAATAAGGAATTGTTGAAGAAAAAAATGTGGTGCATTACTTACTGGGCAACCCCCCCTTTTTCCATTTCTTTTAATTTCTGTGTTAAATAATTACAGTAGGATGATGAAAAATCTCATATTCACTATAAATTGGCCAGTAGCTCTTATATCCTGTCCCTTTTGATACTGTCCTCAGCTCTACCTTAGCTTTTATCTTGATGAAGAAAATACATCTTATTCAGTCCTGAGTGCAAATCAGAAAGTCGTGTTATCCAAATTATTGTGAAACTGCAAGGTACATCTACTCCATAGAATGATTTTGTCAATAAATGAAAACAGTTACCTGTTGTCCCCTTGCTTCTGATTCATTGGATTTGGTACTGGGGATTCTGGCATGAACTGTTGCTCCTTGTATAAACTTCATGTTTGCCTCTGACCGACTTACATTTGGCAGACCATTTTGTTTTGGAATCACACCTTTCTTCACCTGTAGATCATTTAACAAATTAATTATTTGTAATTGCAATGATAGTTGGCAATTCAAGCCTTCTCTCTAAGGCTGCAAGCAGAAAATTTGTTCAAGAAGCAAAAAATGTTACCTGCAGATCCCCTTTCTCCAATTCCATAATGTTTGTAGCACTGGAGGTGTATTCAACAATGGTTGCTGCTGCAAAAATGTACTTTCGGTCTCTGTATTTGGAAGGTCATCACATTCTGGAGTCACAAATGGTTGTTTATGTAGATAATCTACTAAATGCTGCAACTCATCCTGAAGTGCCGTTTCTTGTCGTGTTAACTGTCTGTCTCTTCCCCTTTGGTAGTGACATCTTCTATACTGTGCTCCTCTCATTGTTCTTCGTGATTTGTAAATTCTCAAATTCGCAACAAAATCTTTAAAATTCTGTATGCTGCCAAACAAAAAAGTTTAATTAAGTTATTAGTTTATGCATCCACATTTCATTTTGTAAGACTGCCAGTTTAAAATTAGGAACCTCTATTATTCTACATTTATATGTATATCTATACACTACAAAATACTATAAGTGGCAGAGATAGAGTCCTTTTTTTCTAGCTTATTTCCAACTTTGTTCCTTTCCATTCTTGTAATGCATACAGAAGAAATGATTATGTATACTTTGTGTTATTAATCTACTTTTCTTGCAACAATCTACATGTGTAAGAAGTAACTTTCCAGAGTAACCTAAAGTGGAACCACAACATAATCTCTCAGCAGGAAGAGCTGATGCCAGGATGAGTTTCAGTGAAGGAATTATGAGGTAATGTAATTCATTATTTAGAGAAATAGCATATAGAGAACTCACTTCATCAATTTTTGAATATTGCTCATCATTCTGGGACTGCGATAAAAGTAATACAAATGGTTATGAGATATTTCTGTATGTTTGTGGTCTGAGATGCTCTCCAGACATCTAATGATGTTAGGACATTTAGACTGAACTTTGGATTGGATATCTCTACAGAGTACCACCATTCTTCCCTGCTTATTGACTTGACTGTGTTGTTGACAATAACAACTTCATTTTTATGTCCTTATCATGCAGGGTTTGTGTAAGGACTGATAAAACATTTTCTAGACTCGTATGTATTACTCACTCAGTTTTATTAGAATATAAGTAGCTTTATGCCCTAAGTTTAGTGTAAACTCAAATTGCTTTCATTACTCAATAAACAGGGGGTTTTGTAGCTAGTTCAGTATTGGTCTCACACAATCAAGAAATATGCAAGTATAAACCCTAGCCAATGTGATAATTGTGGTATGTGTGGTGGGTAAAATTGTATAGGGTGACTGAGGCCTGACAACAGTAAACAGGTTCAAAGGGATGTAGGCTGCTGTAGTTATGCAGAAATGAAGAAACCTGCATATGATAGACTAGTGTGGAGAGCTTTTATCGAACTAATCTTTAGGCTGAAGACCACAATAACAACAACAACTGACCTGGCAAACAAGATTTTATAAGCAAACTGTTTTATAGACTGACTAAAATTGCTCATTATCTTACCAGTAAATACATACCTGCCATTTAACTTATGTACAAGTGAACATATGTGATGGTTATGTTTTACATCACCATGCATTATTATTTTATAGCATATGTATGAAGTGGACAATGCTCCTTACAACTCTTTAAATATGTTATAAAATACTGCTTCATTTTCTTTTCCTTCTCGCTAAAGTCACAACTTTAAAATATCTATACATTCATCATTTTTTAAGTTTTCTGCCTTCCCTGGTTGTTATTATATTGTTTGAGGTATAGTCCATCTGTGCAACTAAATGAAAGGCTGTTTGTTTTGTGCCATACATGTTTCACTTCTTTTAATTATGGAGAATCTTCAGTAGTGATTTTGTGGTCTTATTGTTCCATATATATCATCATGGAATTGTAGTCAGTAGTCTGGCATAGACCAGGATGTCTGACTTTTGGTGTTTTTGAGTATATTTCACTCGAACACTTCGCTTTCAGTGTGTGTTGGTTGTCACAAACAGGACTCCAGGATGGCATATATGGAACATTAAGCCTATAAAATCACCACTGAAGATGCTTCATAAATAAAAAGATGTGAAATGTGTGTGGCACAAAACAAATAGCCTTTCATTTAGCTGCATAGATAAACCACATTTCCAAGACTATCTATACTACATTGTTCCAGTCTCTGGCCAACGATATTTTTTGTACTAAGATCTAACTATATAGCAGAAGACTTGAGCTGTCAACAGGCGCATACAATCACCATTGTGCATCTAAGTGGCACTATGTAGGGGTGCAGGCTTATGTCTGTGTGTGAGTGTGTGTGAGTGTGTGTGTGTGTGTGTGTGTGTGTGTGTGTGTGTGTGTGTGTGTGTCCATGCGTGCGTGTGTATGTGCATGTGTGTGTATTTGTACTCTAGCTTGCAAGAGATTGGTTCCAGAAGCTAGCAAGTTTTCTTTCTCTTTTGTATGTGCCTGTCAATGGCTCAACATTTCTGCTATTCAGTCCATGGTCTCCTTTATTCCTAAATTGTTTACATTTACCAGAACCTTACTACCATTTATTACTACACTTCTAACTGATAATATCTCCTCATACATCATTGCATAAGCAGTGACAAATCTCACAGAGCAATTAAACGCCGAATCTCCACAATTACACCTGTTTGCAGCTTTTCAGACAGCACAACTGCAGACCATGAGTTGATTTTTACATGGTTCTGTTTTCAGAACTGAGCTGGTTCTTAAGGTCATTTTACTCCTAGTAAGTCACTAAGTTTGAACTTAGGATATGACTTAGAAATCTGCTACAGACAGGAGTGACTAACACATTTGATCTTTGAAGAACATCCATTGTTAATCCCAAAAGTGTTTCACTATAAGTTATTAAATCTGTCACAATGAAATATAGTTGTTACATTGTTATCACACTATTTGCCTGTAACTTCAGGATGAAAGAATAAATGTGTTTAAAGGCCACATATCAGCTGTCACAGATCTGACACAGAAGCAATGCACAAAATATTTTAAATTGTAATCATTCTTATGTAAGCTATGTCCACAAACACTATCGTAAAGTAATCTATAAGCAGGTCTACATCTACATCTACATTATTACTCTGCAATTCAAATTTAAGTGCTTTTCAGAGGGTTCATCGAATCACAATCATAATATCTTTCTACCATTCCACTCCCGAACAGCACGCAGGAAAAACAAACACCTAAACCTTTCTGTTCTAGCTCTGATTTCTCTTATTTTATTTTGATGATCATTCCTACCTATGTAGGTTGGGCTCAACAAAATATTTTCGCATTCGGAAGAGAAAGTTGGCGACTGAAATTTCATAAATAGATCTCGCCGCGACGAAAAACATCTTTGCTTTAATGACTTCCATCCCAACTCGCTTATCATATCTGCCACACTCTCTCCCCTATTACGTGATAATACAAAATGAGCTGCCCTTTTTTGCACCCTTTCGATGTCCTCCGTCAATCCCACATGGTAAGGATCCCACACCGAGCAGCAATATTGTAACAGAGGACGAACGAGTGTAGTATAAGCTGTCTCTTTAGTGGACTTGTTGCATCTTCTAAGTGTCCTGCCAATGAAACACAACCTTTGGCTCGCCTTTCCCACAATATTATCTATGTGGTCTTTCCAACTGAAGTTGTTTGTAATTTTAACACCCAGGTACTTAGTTGAATTGACATCCTTGAGAATTGTACTCTTTATCGAGTAATCGAATTCCAACGGATTTCTTTTGGAACTCATGTGGATCACCTCACACATTTTGTTATTAGTGTCAGCTGCCACCTGCCACACCATACAGCAATCTTTTCTAAATTGCTTTGCAACTGATACTGGTCTTCAGATGACCTTACTAGATGGTAAATTACAGCATCATCTGCGAACAACCTAAGAGAACTGCTCAGTTGTCACCCAGGTCATTTATATAGATGAGGAACAGCAGAGGTCCCAGTATGCTTCCCTGGGGAACATCTGATATCACTTCAGTTTTACTCGATGATTTGCCGTCTATTACTATGAACTGCGACCTTCCTGACAGGAAATCACGAATCCAGTCGCACAACTGAGACGATAGCCCATAGGCCCGCAGCTTGATTAGAAGTTGCTTGTGAGGAACGGTGTCAAAAGCTTTCTGGAAATCTAGAAATACGGAATCAACTTGAGATCCCCTGTTGATAGTGGCCATTACTTCGTGCGAATAAAGAGCTAGCTGCGTTGCACAAGAACGATGTTTTCTGAAACCATGCTGATTATGTATCAATAGATCGTTCCCTTCGAGGTGATTCATAATGTTTGAATACAGTATATACTTCAAAACCCTACTGCAAACGGACGTCAATGATATAGGTCTGTAGTTCGATGGATTACTCCTACTACCCTTCTTAAACACTGGTGTGACCCGAGCAATTTTCCAATCTGTAGGTACAGATCTATCGGCGAGCCAGCGGTTGTATATGATTGCTAAGTAGGAAGCTATTGTATCAGTGTAATCTGAAAGGAACCTAATCGGTATACAATCTGGACCTGAAGACTTGCCCGTATCAAGCGATTTGAGTTGCTTCGCAACCCCTAAGGTATCTACTTCTAAGAAACTCATGCTTGCAGCTGCTCGTGTTTCAAATTCTGGAATATTCCATTCGTCTTCCCTGGTGAAGGAATTTCGGAAAACTGCGTTCAATAACTCCGCTTTAGTGGCACAGTCATCGGTAACAGTACCATCAGCACTGCGCAGCAAAGGTATTGACTGCGTCTTGCCGCTTGTGTACTTTACATACGACCAGAATTTCTTCGGATTTTCTACCAAATTTCGAGACAATGTTTCGTTCTGGAACCTATTAAAGGCATTTCGCATTGAAGTCCGTGCCAAATTTCGCGCGTCTGTAAATTTTAGCCAATCTTCGGGATTTCACGTTCTTCTGAACTTCGCATGCTTTTTCCGTTGCTTCTGCAACAGCGTTCGGACCTGTTTCGTGTACCATGGGGGATCAGTTCCATCTCTTACCAATTTATGAGGTATTAATCTCTCAATTGCTGTTGCTACTATATCTTTGAATTTGAGCCACATCTCGTCTACATTTGCATAGTCAGTTCGGAAGTGTTATATCCTAGCCAGTAATGCCACCCGAGCCCGCTGCCAAAAGGTTGGCAGCATCAAAGTCCGGACGCCGTCCGCATAAGCAGCGCCAGCGAGACAGCAAATCGCCGCAAGTCTGCGAGCGCCACCGCTGGCTTCTGGCTTCTTAAGCGCTGGAGTCGCGAGCGCCAGGACAGTTCTGTATTCGCCGCTCAGTTGTATACTCGCCACCGAATTGTGTACTTGCTAGTCAGTTGTGTGTTCATCGCAGCAGAGTTGTTGTTTGTCGTCAGCCGATGCTGACCTAGCCGCTCCGACTCGAACTAGACCGATTTCTGTAGACACGGAGCTCTCTACTGTGTTTCTGTATCTTCGTTAATAAAGTTAAGTACCGACTTTTATTTAATCAGATTGTTGGGGTTTTCATCTTTCTGTTCACTGTTCCAGCAGACCGGTCGGCCCGCTATTAAAAGTGTGGCGGTGACTTCGTAAGCCGTTTCTACAGCGAATTGTTTGTCGCTACGAACGCCGCCACAAAAGGAAGGAATGGAGATTGTCTCTTAGGAAGGCTTCTAGTGACACTTTATCCGCTTTTTTAAATAAAATTATTTTGCGTTTGTTTCTGGTGGATTTGGAAGAAACGGTATTGAGCCTAGCTACAACGACCTTGTGATCACTAATCCCTGTATCAGTCGTGAAGCTCTCTATTAGCTCAGGATTGTTTGTGGCTAAGAGGTCAAGTGTGTTTTCGCAACCATTTACAATTCGCGTGGGTTCGTGGACCAACTGCTCGAAATAATTTTCGGAGAAAGCATTTAGGACAATCTCGGAAGATGTTTTCTGCCTACCACCGGTTTTGAACAAGTATTTTTGCCAACATATCGAGGGAAGGTTGAAGACCCCACCAACTATAACCGTATGAGTGGGGTATTTATTTGTTACGAGACTCAAATTTTCTATGAACTGTTTAGCAACTATATCATCGGAGTCTGCGGGTCAGTAGAAGGAGCCAATTATTAAGTTAGTTCGGCTGTTAAGTATAACCTCCACCCATACCAATTCGCACGGAGTATCTACTTTGACTTCACTACAAGATAAACCACTACTGACAGACACAAACGCTCCACCACAAATTCTGCCTAATCTATCTTTCCTGAACACCGTCTGAGACTTTGTAAAAATTTCTGCAGAACTTATTTCAGGCTTTAGCCAGCTTTCTGTACCTATAACGATTTCAGCTTCTGTGCTTTCTATTAGCGCTTGAAGCTCAGGGACTTTCCCAGCACAACTACAACAATTTACAACTACAATTCTGACTGTTCCTTGATTCAAGCAGGTCCTGTATTTGCCATGCACCCTTTGAGATTGCAGCCACCCCGTACTTTCCCGAGGCCTTCTAACCTAAAAAACCACCCAGTCCACACCACACAGCCTCCGCTACCCGTGTAGCTGCCAGCTGAGTGTAGTGAACTCCTGACGTACTCAGCGGAACCCAAAACCCCACCACCCTATGGCGCAAGTCAAGGAATCTGCAGCCAACATGGTCGCAAAACACGTCGCAAGAACAAATTCAGACCCTCCACCCGGCTCTGCACCAAAGGTCCGCAGTCGGTTCTGTCAACGATGCTGCAGATGGTGAGCTCTGCCTTCATCTCGTAAGCAAGACCGGCAGCCTTCACCAAATCAGGTAGCCGCTGGAATCCAGAGAGAACTTCCTCAGATCCAAAGCGACACACGTCATTAGAGCCGACATGTGGCACCAGCTGTAGCTGGCTGCACCCTGTGCTCTTCATGGCATTCGGAAGGACCCTTTCCACATCAGGAATGACTCCACCTGGAATGCACACGGAGTGCACACTGGATTTCTTCCCCTCCTTAGCCTAAGGGGCCCCATTATGCGCCTAACATTAGAGTTCCCAACTACGAATAATCCCACCCTCTGCGATTGCCTGGACCTTGAAGGCTAAGAATCATCCTCTGAAACACGGCAGGCAGCTGCATCTGGCTCAGCCAGAGACAGTACCTGAAACCTGTTTGTCAGACGCACCGGGAAGGCTTTCCGATCAGCCTCAGAGGACGTCTTTCGCTGCCTGCCACGCCTTGGAACGACCTCCCAATCAACCACAGGCGAGAGCTCAGCCCCACTGCGGGCAGCAACCGGGGCAACCACAGTGGCAGATCGATCTGGGGACAGACGGGACGAGGTTGACATCCCCGTGATATCCAAGTCCGGCTCCTCACAGTGGTGCCCATTGGCTACAGCCTCAAGCTGCGTGATCGAAGTCAGCGCCACCTGCAGCTGTGAGCGAAGGGACACCAACTCAGCCCTCATCCGAACACAGCAATCACAGTCCCTGTCCATGCCTAGATAACGCAAGGGAAACACGCAAAGAATGTATGAACTACCCTGTACAAATGCCTAACGACTGCGCTACAATCTGCCTGAATTTACGATTACAGTAACTAAAACTCGAAATTACATCTCCTATACGAAACTCACATGCAATTTAAATACGAATCTACGAAGTAAACAAAGAAAAGAAGGTATATACGTATCTTTCTGCGCTTTTGATGTGCACCAACTGGGAGCTCAGGCCACACTGGTCTCTGAGAGCCTACTAGACAGACAAGTGCCACTGACATACGAAAACAAAACAAATGCCTAATGACTGCGCTACAATCTGCCTGAATTTACGATTACAGTAACTAAAACTCGAAATTAAACCTCCTATACAAAACTCACATGCAATGTAAGTAAGAATCTACGAAGTAAACACAGAAAAGAAGCTATATACGTATCTTTCTGCGTTGTCTATGTGCACCGGGTTGGAATATCAACAACATTGTGAAAATGATAGATTGCTACTCACCGTAAAAATGGCCTGCTGAGTTGCAAACAGGCACAACGAAAAAGACTGTTACACATTTATCTTTTGGCCAAAGCTTTCTTCAGAAAAGAAAGGAAAGGCCATACAGGCAGGCACACCTCACCCACACATGACCACTAACTCTGGCTGCACTGGCCGGGCTACAACTGTTGTGTTGAATGAAAGCAGCAATCCAGAATCACGTAGGGAAGGGGAAGGGAGACCAGAGTACAGGCTTGGGGAGAGAAGAGCGCTGTGTGGTAGAGCACGCAGGAACTAGAAGACAGCAGGACAAGACTCAAGGCTGCCAAGCACAGCAACAACAGGCGCTGTGGTGACAGTGGGGGGGGGGGGGGGGGGGGGAGCAGGAAAGGACAGGCGCAGAGAAGGGGAAAAGGTGCACTTGAAGAGAGTGGCAGAGGGGTCAGAAACTGTTGGCTAAAGTGTGTGGCAACAGTAGGTTATCGTAGGCTGAGGCCTGAATAATTTTAGGAACAAAGAATGTTTTGTAAGGATAACTCCCATCTCTGCAGCTCAGAGAAGCTGGTAGTGGAGGGGAGGATTCAGATAGTCTGGATTGTGAAGCAGCTGATGAAATCAAGCATGTTCTATTTAGCTACACATTGTGATATAGTGTGGTCCACTTTGGTCTCGGTCACAGTTTGGTGGTGGCTGGTCATCCTGGTGGACAGCTGGTTCATAGTCATACCAATCAAAAAGCTGTGCAATGATTTCAGCAGAGCTAGTATTTGACATGGCTGCTTTTAGAGGTGGCCCGGCCTGTGGCAAGGGATTGGGAAAGGGAGTGGACTCAGACGTTGTGGAGGTTGCGTGGATGATGGAATACCACTTTAACATCTTGGGTAGGACATCTCTTATTTCAGGGCACGAATAAAGCTTATCAAATCCCTGGCAAAGGATGTGATTCAGTTGTTCCTGGCTGGACTGATATTAGGTGACAATGGGGACCCTACTATGTACCTGGTTCTTGGGTGTGGTGGGAGGGATGGGGGTGTTGTAACGTGCGCACGGGGCACACAATACTCATTAGAGCCTGTACTATAGTAAGTGAGTGGGGTTCACCTTACGAGACAGGATTTTTGTATATATATTGACCTCGTGTACCTCAATGGTGGCAAATCAGACTTACACCCACTCTGTAATAACAATGATGCGTCAAATAAGTCCGAAATGCAACTACACGTCACGACGGACAAAAAGCAACACAGAAGATGCTATCAGTTGTTAATAATACGGTCGCCAGCCTAATTAGGCATTAACTGAGTTTCTTCCCTGTACTAGTTGGCAGATATTCGTGCAAAGCAACAAGTAGTAACACTGCATAATATAGTAGAATTTTAGAACCAGAAAATCTATTGAACCGATAGTTTCACATTCTGTACTGATATGGAAAAACCATAAATACATAACACTACACTATAATGTATACTACAAAACTTCGTACTGTCTATTGATTTGATTAAAATCGGGCATAGGTTACCCTAGAAACAGCACTTTCGAGTCACACACACAATGTCAATTTTGTTAAAGATAAAAACACTGATAAATTTTGGATTTTATATTGACTTTAACTTTTGTTGGTCAAATCAATTTAGAGCACCTCAGAATTCAAATGAATAAAAAAAAAGGGGGGGGGACTCTGAAACTATTATGATCACGGTATTAAAAAAAATTATTACTGACACCATTACGCGCTCAAAATTTCCAATATATGAGTTACTACTCTCTTTACCTTATTTCCTACTCATTTAAATATCTTTATATCTGTCTCGAAATAATTAAACTTGATTACTAAATCAATATTAAAGTTATCTTCCAACTTTGTCAGACCTTCGTTATTCATTTACTGGTTCATTAACAAAACAGTTCTTTAAGTACCATTCTAACATAGTTAGGTCTGCCAGTAATTATTATTAACACAAAATTTAATTTTTCATTTTGGGACACTTGGTTTGCACAACATTTGGAAAGGACCCTATCTAGGTTAGTTGTGAGGATAATTAAATGATATGAAAGATCTGGGAAAATTTAAGTTGTTATTGAACAGTATGGAACAAAAGTAACACTGGTCCATACGAGTACAGTACTAAAAGTTTCAACCTGTTTGTATCGATGCGGCGGTTGGCGGGCGGCGAGATGGCGAGGCACAGAGCACACATACAACCACAGCTATGGCTCTTGATGTATCGGCACTTAAGTTCTTCTTAGCGTCGCAATGCTTGTCCATTTAGTGCCTATGGAATTTTGCCATGCTGTATAGGCGTTGGAACGGCGTACCCGAGGCTCAATGAAACTACGTCTTCCAGGAGAGCCTCATTGCTCCAGAACGTGTTGCTCAGACCAATGCCAAACTCCAACAACTACTGCTGAGCCTGTTGTGCCGTACAGTGCCCATGCGCATTTTCCCACCTTTTACCGCTCCCCTTCAGACAGGGTATTCACCCGAGGTTTTGCATTCTACATATGCTAACACATTGCCTATGTATGGACCAGATGCACAGTTACAATTTCAAACATGTTACAACAGTTTCAACATTTGTTACCTTTCAATTCTATTACAATATTGCTTGACATTTGACATAAACATTAATATTAACATTGAAATTTGTTTACAGTTTTCTTAACACAATGACATGAAACAAAAAAAAATGAAATCAGAACATTAATTACACAAGTTTATTGAAAAATCAGAAGAAAAAAAAATATTATATGTACAATAGGACAGAGTCGTTGTTGTTACAGTGTGTGGGGATGTGACATGGGAAATTTGCTTGCAGGCTAGGTCTGGGGAATACTGACTGTCTGTGAAGACTTTTGTGAGACCTTCAGCATACTGGGCAAGGGAGTTCTCATCACTGCAGATATGGTGCCCTCTGATGGCCAGTCTGTATGGCTGGAATTTTTTGGTGTAGAAGGGATGACAGCTGTCGAAATGCAAGTATTGTAGGTGGTTGGTGTGTTTAATGTGAACAGAAGTGTGGATGGCAATGTCAGAGAGGAGGATGTCAAGTACCAGGAAGGTGGCATGCTGGGTTGAGAAGGACCAGGTGAAGCGGATGGTGGAGAAGGTGTTGAAGTTGCGATGGAACAAGGATAGGGTGTCTTGGCCCTGAGTACAGATAATGAGGATATCATCAATGAACCTTAACCAGACCAGGGATTAGGAGTTTTGAGAGGCTATGAAGGTTCTCCCTAGATGGCCCATGAAAGGTTCATATAGGAGGGTGCCATGCCGGTGCCCATGGCTGTGCTATGGATTTGTTTCTACACATTCCCTATATTGGTTTCTATTACTTAAAATGTCTTTGTGTAAATCACATATCTGAGGACCTATCCCACATGTTTAGACATTTTGTTGACAGTTTGCAGTGTGACACTGTGTCAAATGCCTTCTAGAAATTCAGGAATGTGGAATGTGCCTGTTGCACTTCATACACAATTCACAAGATATTGTACTAGAAAAAAGCAAGTTGAGTTTCACATGGGCATGCTGATTTTTGGATAAAAGTTTGTCTCCCTCAAGGAAATTTGTTATATTCATACTTAGAATATATTAAATAATTGTGTAGCAAACTAATTATTAAGAATATAGGTCTGTAATTTTGTTGATCTTGTCTTTTACCCTTCTTATACGTGGGAGTCACCTGTGATTTTTTCCAGTTACTTCATACTTTTCATTGGATAACAGATACATGGTAAATGCAAGCCAAGTATGGGGCCAATGCTCAGGAGAACTATCTGTAAAACCAAATTGGGATTCAATCTTGACCTGGTAACTTATTTGTTTCCAACTACACTGCCCGAAAAAAATAGTGCTCCTGGAAAGACAACACAAGTTGGATGTGCTGCATCAGTTATGCAATGATACTGCTATCAGTCATCAAATGAATATTGTCACATGTGTAGATGATCTTCTGCATGTCCAAGCAGCACAGACAACCACCACAATCATTGTATGCAACTGATAGTTGTTTGTGAGTGCAATGTAGACCTAGTGACCACTTTCTCGCAGAGTGCATTCACCCAAAACACACAGCCCGCCTGGCTAGCCGTGCGGTCTAACACACTGCTTTCCGAGATGGAAGGTGTGCTGGGCACCGGCACGAATCTGCCCGGTGCATTAGTGTTGAGGTCCAGTGTGCTGGCCAGCCTGTGGATGGATTTTAAGTTGGTTTTTCATCTGCCTCAGTAATGCGGGCTGATTCCCTTTATTCCGCCTCAGTTACACAAAGTCGGCAATTGCTGCGCAAACACTTTCTCCACGTACCATTGGGGTTACACTCATCTGGAATGAGGCATTCCTTGGGGGGGAGAGGGGGGGGGGAAGGTGCACAATACCCTGTGTTCGCTGTTGGGTGGCAGTGGGGTGAGTGGACTGCTGTGGCCTGTTGCTGTTGTGAGGTTGTGCACCACTGGGGGGCACGAAGCCTCTCCGTCGTTTCTAGTCCCCAGTTCAGTACATACATACATACCCCCAAGACACACTGGCCCCACCCCAGGCCTTATGGTCTCAGATGAAATGAGCTGCAACTCTCATTCATCTTTGGTGTTTCTGGAGGGATGCTATCCAGAGCTTGGTATGTGCAGAATGTTGTTAGACATGTTCTTTTGCCATTCTTGCAACAGGAAGGTGATGTATTGTTCCAACAGGATAATACTCTCCTACACACTACCCGTGAAACTCAATGTGCTCTGCAAGATGTGCGGCAACTTCCCTGGTTGACACAATCTCTGGACTTGTCTGCAGTTGAGCACAAGTGGCATATGATGGAACGAGAAGTGACCTGTGTGACTCAGCACCAAACACTTTTATAAAACTATGTGAACAGGTCAAGCAGGCATGGCATAACATATCCCAGGATAGTATTCACCATCTGTATGATCAGCTGGATTCCAGAGTCAGTGCCTGCATTGCCATCCATGGATGCTACACGTATGTACTAATATGTGTGTTTCAGCATGGGTCAGTATCTGGTACCTCCGAACAGGTCCCTCCTCAACATATCTAAGCCATCAAAATCCATGATCAACAGATCTGATTGTCCCCTTGTCAGTTCCATTTAAGTCCTGCAGTGGTAGAAACAACATGCTCATCAGCTGCAACACTATCCAACATAAGACTAAGTTTGTACAGACGAACCGTATCAGTGGCCATCATTCACCTGTAGAGATGAGCTGGATAACAACAACTGAGAACAAGTCCACCACCTGGCAGCTGTATGTTTGCCACCATGTAAGGTCACATGACCAACTTGCAATATTGGTAGCTTTCCTACTGTAGGTGCCCTTACCAGATGTAGGCAAAGTCGTGCATATCAATACTTTGTGATATCTTCCATTTGCACATCTTGCTGGGTTACTAGAACAGGGAAGCAGAAATTGAGAAGGAAGTGACAGGATTGTAACCTATCCCAAATGTTATTCAATCTGTTCACTGAGCAAGCTTTGAAGAAAACCAAGGGGAAATCTGAAAATGAAATTAAAGTTCTGGGAAAAAAATGAGTTTTTCTGATGGCGTTGTAATTAGTTCAGAAGTAGCAAATGAACAGCATCAACAGAGTCTTGAAAAGAGACTAGAAGATGAACATCAACAACAACAAAAAAGCAGTAATGAAACTTGGTTAAATTAAGTCAGGTAATTCTGAGAGAATTAGAATAAGAAAAGAGGCATTAAAAGAAGTAGATGAATTTTGCTATTTATCCAGCAAAATAACTCATGACAGTCAAAGCAGAGGCAATATAAAATGATAATGGGTAATAGCAAGAAAAACATATCTGAAAAGAGGAATTTGTTAATAATGAATATAAATTCATATGTTAGGAAGTCTTTTCTAAATATATTTCTCTGGAGCGTAGCCTTTTACGGAAGTGAAACAAAGCCAATAAACAGTTTAGACAAGAAGAGAATAGAAGCTTTTAGACTGTGATGTTACAGAAGAATTCTGAAGACCAGACAGGAAGACTGAATAACCAATAGAGAGTTACAGAATCAAATTGGGGAAAAAAGATATTTATAGCACAACCTGATGTAAGAAGTGATTGGTTGATAGGAGAAACCTGAAGCATCAAGAAACTGTCAGTTTAGTAATGGAGGGTAATATAGGTGATAAAAACTGTAGAGGGAGACCAAGACTTGAATGCAGTAAGTAGATTTAAACAGATGTAGTTTATAGTAGTTATGCAGAGATGATGAGACTTGCACAGGGTAGATTACCATGGAGAGCTGCAGCAAAGCAGTTTTTGGGCTGTAGATCACAACAAAAACTATGTAACTGAAGAGTATTTCACTTATCTTGTTTGTTTGCAGCATAACAAGAGCAAGTTATACATATGAAATGATAATCTTGTGTTCATTGACTCATTTTATTTCAACACACTCATGCAAACTTTAAGGGGTGCTACAGTGTTAATATTGACAAATCCTGTAAATTATCTTGGTTGTGTAGTAATTTCTCTACAAGTGTCACACTATGGCACAATCAATACATTTAAGCATATTCAAACATATTTACTAAGTTATTTGACCAGAAAAGTTGAAATACTCAGTGGAGAAGATAAGGTAGTGCTGCTTCTTATTGATAAAATATGGTACATTTAAAATCACAGGACTATCATTAAGATGAACATGTTTGGTCAAGCACATATTGCTGCCAAAAGTGCAGTTATGGCACATCTTTTCACAATTTGTAGTCTGAATTCACAGTACCAAAATGTGGTTCATATGCAAGTGGTTAAAACAATTGATGCTACACTTTTGCTTGAATTCACTGTCATCATTAATTTGCAGAAAATAGGATCTGTTGCCACTAGAGTCGTTTTTGACAATAACACAGTTAACAGAAAGGCCATATCTTACTACAATAGTTATCCTATGAAAAAAATTAAGGCATGACAGTGGTGTATGTAACAAATGGCTGAAATGGAATTAGCAACCTATACAGTATGCACCGTTTAACTCTGAACTAGCTGGTGGCACTACAGATGATTCTGAAGACACTGCACCTGCTTGAAAAAATGAATTTATTAAAATTTGGAGACATATTGCATAATTTATTTATCCATTCTCATCAATTACATACTTAAATAATCCATGGAAGTCAAAAAGTAAAGGGACTTTTGAGAAAGTGAATATTCATTCTAATGGTAGAAAACTGAAATATACATTATTTTTCTGTGTAAACTTCCTGCACTTCAGTGCACTTTGTCCAGTGTTTCACAACTTCTTGGATTCCATCAGAAAAAAAGTTTTTTGCTTGCACCTGTAACCAGTTTTCCACTGCAGCAGTGACTTCTTCAATGGTTGCAAATCTTCTTCCCTGAGCACTTCCTTCAATAGTCTAAACATATGGAACCCCTCGGAGCCAGGTCTGGACTTCATGGTGGGCATTCCAGCAATTCAAATCCTAACTCCTTTACCATTTTGGCCATTCATTTGGCAGAATGTGGCCAACTATGATCTTGCTGCAGGATGACACCTTTTCGTAGTTTTCTGTGATGTTTGGATCTGATTGCATTTTTCAGTTCAGTCCACAACACATCACAATACTTCCAGTCTTCACAGTTTTGACTCTTGAGGTGAAATGAACAGGTACCACACCTTTCATGTCCCAGAACAATGTTAGCCTAATCTTACCAACTGATGTTTATGTTTAAATTTTTAACTTCTCGTGATGATGGGTATTTCCAAACTCTGCTCACAGCCTAGCTAGCTTTCTGGCTCATGATAATGCTCCCAGTTTTCATCTACAGTAATGCTTTGCTGTAAAAATCCATCTCCCTCGAGATGATAATGGACCAAATATTTATGAGAGATGTCTATCCTTTGTACTTTATGCTGCACTAACAATTCCTTTGGTACCAGCATTGCACACACTTTCTGAAAATTTAGCCTCTTGTGTGAGACTGAATACGCTGAACCATGACTGATATGTAAAGTATTGCAATTTTGTCCACTGTGATTCTTCTGTTTTCCATTATCATACCTTGAACAACTTCCAAATTGTCCTCAGTTGTTGATGTCAATTGCTGCCTGATCTTTCCTTGTCATAAGGAGAAGTTATTCCCTGTTTGAGGCACTCTACCCATTTGTAGATCTTGCTTCATGATAAACAGCTGTCACCATATTGTGCTTGCATTATTGTGCTTGCATTCACCAAATATTTTGTGCTGGTTTAACACCTTCCACAAACAAAAAGTGAATCACTACCCTCATTTCTTCCTTGGTGCAGGTAGTCTACTGAGCTGCCATTTCCACAGTCTACTACAACATGATGACTAATATGGGAATAAGTGTGGCATGCTGTACATAATTGTTGCAGACAACGATACTTCAGCCCTGGATGCTAGCAGTGTTACCAAGCCCTATGGTGAGGAACTGCAAAAGTCTCTTTACTTTCTGATGTCGCCTCATAGAGCACTGAACTTACGGCAAACCAAAACTGAGAAAGAAAGAGAGAGAGAGAGAGGGAGGAGAAAGACAAATTTTGGTTCACAAGTTACATTCATAAGTTACAAGCAAAAGGCAACATAATTTAAATGGCAGAAGGTATCCATAAATGTTGTAGGAGAATGTAAACACTTTGGGCTTAGTGCAATAGTGCAGCAAGACAATGTGGTATGGACTCGACAAGTCATTGGAAGTCCCCTGCAGAAATGTTGAGCCACACTGCCTATACAGCCGTCTGTGGAAGTATTGCCAGTGCATGATTATGTGCACCAATTGACCTCTCAATAATGCTCCATAAATGTTCCATGGGATTCATTTTGTGTGATCTAGGTGGCATATCATTCATTTGTATTGCCTAGAATGTTTTTCAAACCAGTTGCACGGTTGTGGCCCAGTGATATGCTGCAGCTGGTATGGTCACGAGCCCAGTAGAGCCACTGCACGTGATGTTATGCTGATAGAAAAGGCACTCGCATCAGTCATCTGTGGTCGTAGCCCAGTAATGCCAATTTCTGCAGATCAGCCAATACCAAAGTAGTGAATGGATATATGCACAATATTTCTGAATCACTGTTGACCTTTTGCTTATCATATGAAGAGCATAACAAGATTTGAAAGATTTTTTCAGGAGATGTCACATGACAGTCCCTTTTTAAATTTTTTGTTATCGTATTCCTAGAACTTTAGGTTCAATAACTGATTTAAATAATGTATTGTCAAGACATTGTCTGTGGCTTCCTCTTGGTACAAGGTGATGATCACAGCGATCTTGAAAATATTGGAAATTGTACTTATGGAAAAGGGGTTGTTAGTGGTGGTCTGTGCTACAGAGGTTCAACAATATAATGACCTTGTCACTTTATAATACTATCTGGAACACCATCCAAACCACATGAAAACTGATTTAGTAGGCTCATTATCAATATGAGCTTATCTGTCTAAGAAAAATTGATGCTCTGGGAGTTGCCATTTTCAGAATGGTGTATATTACAAGTTACAAAGTTATTTAGGATAAGACAATTCACAATTTCGCTAAATAATTCATTAAAAATATTAGTTACTGAATTATATGAGATCGTACATTTTGTACATATTTCAGATTTGATGATATTCCATGTCACAAATATATTTCTTTTTTTATTTGGAGATGTACTCATTATTACCCTTTTATACATCTTTAATAACTTTGTTGTATGTCTTATTGTACTAACTGATGAAATTTTGCATTTATAATGATACAAGATTTTGTCTGTATGTAAATGCAGTAGTCTTCCCTTTTCACTAAAGATATTTATTACCTGTACATGCATCAGCTTGTGCTTCAAATATGTGATGCTTGGACAACAACAGTTTGCTCATTTTGGCCAACTCTGCCGTTGTTATGCGGAAAAAAAAAAACGAAAGGCGAAACGTGATATGTGGGATAAAGGTTTGTTAATAAAACGACAAATGTATCCTCCATGTGAAGTTACTCTGAACTGAAGATATATTAATATGACTGATATAATTATTTCAGGATCAATAGAGAGACTGAAACCTCAGCACTGCTACACCTTCGATTAAAAAGCAGAATACAATAATGAGGTCAACTGAAAGTTGTGGTACCAGCCGTCAGCTTAGACCTGTGACGTCGTCATGATGGCGGACAGCCCTATTTCAACCATATAACAATGACGTAATTCATTACACCCGCGAAGAAACATAAACAGATCTAACACACTAAATATTTAACTCCAGCAATAAAATGAAACTAACAGGACAACCACGGGAAGTAGGGGGTTTTGGGTGCTGTCAAACTAAATGTACGACAATAAGAACAAGGACACAATTTCTAAGCAAATATCATCCAAAAAAATCAAGAAAACGAAGTTCTCAACATTCAACAAAAGTATGCAAAAACGAAAACCATTGGGATCGTAATTTTCACTTGACCTAGATGTAGCTCAAACGCAACCTTTGATACCAAAAACCCACACTCAACCAGAAAAATCAGTAGCGCAAGTTTCACTTGACTTATTATGAGAAAAACTAAATATGACAAGAAAGACTTGTAACAATATTCCGATCTCTCTTCTACTGAAGAGGCTGTCGAGACTTCAATATGCATCTATATAAATCTGAGGTATACGAGTGTATTTCATCTCTTCCTGCCAAAGATTAATAAATACCATGCAAGTACCTCCGATATTTTTGTCATTTTCCATCCGGTAAGTGATTCTGAGAGAATTTATAATTTTAGTAACGAGATGTTTGCCTGTCACAGGGTCAATTGCGTCGTAATTTGGTAAAAGTATAACGTAAGCAACACCACTATTTGTCTTACCTTAAGTGGCTGGTTATAATGTGATAAAGGGACACGCCTCTTGCAATTTTGGTTGAGATGGATTGATTTTTAGCGTAGCCCGAAGTCTAGGTTTGGTTGGATGGTGATAATTTGGTTCTGAGTTGGCAAAGCCAACGGACGTGAACGTCAAAGTACAAGTTGCGTTTACAGATCCACTTGTAGCGTATCCTAATGTTTACCTTCGCGTCGTATTTTTAAATACACTGTCATATTTAACGCATTATTTGTAATAAAAATTAAAATTTCAAGATAAATTCAGAAAGCATATATTGAATAATTAACAAGTGTTCGATGATTACATAGATGCATATTATGTACTTATACCATACATGCACTACGAAAAATACATGGCACTCGATTTCAATCCCCTGAAAGAAGGCTAGCTTTCCTATATTCGAATAAACGTTTGCTGAAATCTGAAATTGATTTGCTTCGTGTCGCTCGACATAGTTCCGCAACGTCGGCTGCCTCACAACACTATTGTTTGGTTGTACAAGCATGCGCATTGTCGGTACACACACTCAAGTAAGTGCTGGTGGGTATTCTTGCACGATCTTTCGTGACTGAAAATCGATCAAGCCTCAAGCAGTTTGAACATTTAAAACCTAGTACAATTGTACCCAACAGGCGATTAAGCAAGCTTGTACGAAGTGCTTGATCATGCATACTTGTCAATCTTGTTGTTACGGCAGCCGATAGTCCAAGATAAAACACTTGCGGCACAAATTGCCTACGACCAAATTTGCATTATTTTGCAAGGTTGTCCCAACAATAACTCCAAATCCAGACCTCTAACACATGCTATACAAGTAATTTTTCGGAAAAAGCGAGAGATTATAAGGTTTTACAACCTGCCAGTGGGATCTATTGAGAAATAAAACTGGATGTTAAATATGGGAAGCAGAAACACAATATTGTTTTACTACGCCTCCGGTAATGGAAACTGACATTAAATTACTTCTGAAAACCAAAAGTAAACTAGACATTCGAATACAACTTACCAAATACGCAACTCCACAAATATCTGCAGTACGCAATAGAGTATATGGCGTTTTATCGAGTGTTAATAGCAGCAGCAAATCAAAGAAGAATCTGAGTTATTCGTCTTGCCGCTATTTGTCACTTCTCACTCATCTGAGGTCAGAGTGTCTTCAGAAGTCTCGATTTCGTCTGTAACCACCAACATTTGCAATCAAAAATTAGTTCAATACATAATGAGCTACAGTGCGAATGTACCTATTTTTAATTATCATTTTTGTTCGATCCGATACTTAACTGTTGGCGAATCTGTCAATTCGCAAGGCTATTGTTCTACTTCAGTTTCATGAAACATTTAATATCCTGTCCCCTTCTTCAGTCAATTTTAACTGCACTTCGGCAAATTCGCGAGAGGGTGGCTGGGGGGTTATTGCCTCCTCCACACTGCACAGTAATTCGCGGAGGAAGGCACCCCCCACCCCTACAGGTGAACCTAACAGAAGGAAACTATGTGCGTAGTTGACACATAAAGATAAATTTATTAGAAAGTAAGTAACTTGCTATAGCATATATTTTTCTGGAATTTGGCTTGGGGAATACCTTGAAATTGAAATTTATTTTAGGGGGGGGGGGGGGGGAAGGCAAAAAAACGATTTAAAAATAGCCAGTGGGCCAGTGGCTCTAACAGTGGGATTCACGTAACAACTATGTAACAGCAGAGAAGATGGTGTAATGTAGCACGCAGAACCGTTCCGTGTTCGTGCCGTTGAACGGGAGCAACAGAGCTGCTTACAGGCGTTCGACTGATCAGTGCTCTCTAGGGGACACAATTTCTAGCTCGCAATAATGATGGCTATTTACAGAGACGATAGTCGTAGTGGCAGTTGACCATACGGATATAGACCTAAAAGATGCAAATTTCAATTCTGGGTCTGTAGAACAGTGGTATTATGCACGGTAGCTATTATAGCAAGATTAAGCATCGTAAGACAGACACAGCCAGTCGAACAATGACACTGTAGAGCAGTGGCCGTCAACTTTCTGCTCAAGAGCCAATGCTGACATTGTCGGACGGCACCTCGGGCCACATATGTAGCCCTCTTATTATTAATTGGTAACCTACATAAACTAGTATGTTATGAACCCCCAATAGACTAACTACAGTAACACCGTGATAAATTTGTCGCCGGCCCCCAAATACCGATGGTTAAAGAATGGCATCATTCAGCACAATTTCTGTCGACTATTCTCTGTTTCAGTTTGCCAGCGTCCTCAGTGACCCCAAAGTTTTGACACTGCATTTGCCTGATGAAGTGTTGTTGTCTGTGTGAATAGAATATTAATCAATTAATAACAGTAATTTTAGACAGTGGAGAAAAGAACAGCAATTGACTGCGAAATCCATCGTTCAGTTTTAAATGGTTCAAATGGCTCTGAGCACTATGGTACTTAACTTCTGAGGTCATCAGTCCCCTAGAACTTAGAACTACTTAAACCTAACTAACCTAAGGACATCACACACATCCATGCCCGAAGCAGGATTCGAACTTGCGACCGTTGAGGTCGCGCGGTTCCAGACTGAAGCGCCTAGAACCGCTCGATCACAACGGCCGGCCGTTCTGTTATACTAGACTCCTGTACGCCCTACTCCAATCAATATTGTTTACTACGTGACACTTTGGACTAAATGGTTCAAATGGCTCTGAGCACTATGGGACTTAACATCTGAGGTCATCAGTCCCCTAGAACTGAGAACTACTTAAACCTAACTAACCTAAGGACATCACACACATCCATGTCCAAGCCAGGATTCGAACCTGCGGCCGTAGCAACCGCGCGGTTCCAGACTGTATCGCCTAGAACCGCTCGGCCACACTGGCCGGCCTTTGGACTAATATCACCCGTTGTTATAAGCACTGAAGATTACTGTGTAATAGTTGAAATCTAGATCTGCTGTAATAAAACGACGGATTTCGCGATCGATTGCTGTTCTTCTGTCCCCTGTCTATATTCAACAACTGCTGCGCACAACGGGATCGTATGGATTCCAATCTGGTCAATAGTAATTTTATTTATATTTAAAGACACGATCACAAATGTTTACTAAATTTTTAATGTCTGTTGTCTTCTACTCATTGCGTTATATTACAAAAATTTTAATTTAATGTCATATCCCTTGCAACAAATGTGTACCGCGTTTGAAGATGACTGTCTCTATAATGCGCATTCACTAACCCAGGCAGCTGATAGGAACGAGGCAGCCGGCCTGGGTGGCCGTGCGGTTCTAGGCGCTACAGTCTGGAACCACGCGACCGCTACGGTCGCAGGTTCGAATCCTGCCTCGGGCATGGATGTGTGTGATGTCCTTAGGTTAGTTAGGTTTAAGTAGTTCTAAGTTTAGGGGACTGATGATCTCAGAAATTGAGTGCCATAGTGCTCAGAGCCATTTGAACCATTTGGAACGAGGCACACACGCCCGTGATTTGTCAAAACTGGAAGACACACAATAATACCCCTTGTCACATCTTTCTAGCCTCGCAGTTGCCGCGCTACGTACCCCTCTCCCCCTGAGGTAAGGGAGCAACTTTATTTAGTTCACAGTTGAATTCACCAATGTCAGCTAAAATTAAGTAGGTCTTAAAATATACTCTGCCTATAATTTTTTGTTTTTCACTGAGCAGAAAAACTACTCTCTTAAGCAGCTTTTACGTTAGTTGATGTATTCTGATTTGGCTGTTAGTTGCTAGATGCAAATTATTACGAGGGGCGTTCAACAAGTAATGCAACACATTTTTCCCTCCCTTACTGGAAAGGCCTATATGGCTGCACTCTACTGTCGACGTCGCAACCGATGTCTTGCTGCATCAATAACCTCCTCGTCACCCACATACTGCTTCCTGCGGGCCGCATCCTTCCTCAGCCTAAACAGATGGAAATCGGAAAGAGCGAGATCCGAGCTGTAGAGCGGATGATGAATAACAGTCCAATGAAGTTTTGTAAGCTCCTCTCTGGTGCGTAGACGTGTGTGAAGTCTTGTGTTGTCATGAAGAAGGAGAAATTCGTTTGCATATTTGTGGCGACGAATACGCTAGAGTCGTTTCTTCAATTTCCTGAGGGCCGGGAGATCGGACAGGTGTGCGTGACCTTGTTGTGATAATTACAGAGGCCCCGCCCAACGACTCACCGGTTTTTGTTCACTGCCAGGTCTCTGAAAACATTCTGTGAGCGCCTAGGAATATCTGCGATGCTCTGGTTAGAAAGCACCTCCGTTACAGACGCCATTTTGAAGGTTCTGCATAGAGCCACTATCTATCGAAACTTCGTGGAACTACAGGGGCTGAGGCGGGAATATTCCGCAATGTCTCATAACAAATTCTGCATTTTTTCAACTGGCGATGACCGAGGCGAAAAAAGTGTTGCATTGCTTATTAAACGCCCCTCAACATGCGGCTGACAACCGTGGACTGCACGAACACTTGATTCGTGCCGTTGGTCATCCCTGTAGTCTGATGACCACTGCTGTAGAATTAAGCTTTCATTCTGCAGAGGAGTACGCCAGTTTTGGGAAGACTAAAATGGTGTGCCGAACTGAGATTGTAAACTGGAAACTATTATTCTGCCAGCGAGTTTCAAAAAATCTGCGGAGTGATACATTCGTACTGGAAACCTTTGGCTAAACCCTGTCCCACAGCACCCTTTCTTACAGTGGTGCTAGACCAACAAGTAGTGCACGATAAATTCTGTGAAGTGTGGAAGGATAGAGAGATGTACTGGCGTGAGTAAAGCCGTTAAAAAATGAAGTATCCGTATGGCGTTGTCGGCCGGAAGACCCTATCTGGGATGTTCGACCGCCTAGTGGAAGTCTTTCTATATGAATCCAGTTCGGCGACTTCAATGACGATGATGATAAAATGATGAGGAGGACAACACACTCACTGCCCCAAGCAGAGAAAATCGCTGAGCAGGTCGGGAATCGAACCAGGGGTCCAGTGATTGCGAGTCAGCAATGCTGACCAGAAGACAAAGAGCTGCTAACAACGCAGTGAAGGCGAGGTGTAAGACATGGTCGGATAGCTCAGTCTAATTCCCAGTCAGGCACAAAGTTTTAATATACTGGGATGGCTCAAAACAATAATATACACTGACAAAGGCATCCACAAGGGGAGGGGGCACATGCTGCACACCCCCCCCCCCTCTCTCCGCCACCGCGGCACCCGCCTGCCAGCCGGGATTTTGAGTACAGAGTTTTCACTCATTACAGAATTCTCATACACTTCCAGAAATGATTTCCCGTAAGTCCGCTAAGCCTCTCATGTAGCTAGTTGTAGCATAACGTCGTTGGCTGACAATGTAAAGAATATTGTTTAGTTATTTATGGCAGTGTATGGAATATGGTTTATTTATTTACTTAAAGAATTTCTGCAGAAATCGATTGCTGTGTATGGAATATTGTTTAAACAATTTAGCCAATGTGCAGAATATTGTTTAGTTATTTATGGCAGTGTTTGGAATATAGTTTATTTATTTATTTAAAGAATTTTTCAGGAAATCGATCACCACCCCTGCCACCCCATCCCCACCCTCCTCTCCTCCGCTCCTGTCCCCCTCCCCTCCTCTATCTGGAAATTGGCGGCTCTCCGGTGGAGAGGAAAGATCTCACGAACGGAAATTCAAGGATATATTGTTCTTTTATTAAAAAAATCTGTTAGTAGGGCTTAGATTTCACTTGCTCATCAGACTCTGCTGTTTGGAAAAATTCAGGTCTTGTGAGAAGTAATTACATCGATTGCATTTCTTTTTTATTCCAATTGCTCAAGGAATATCGTCATGAAACACACATCACATGTAATTACACACAATTAAAAATCATTCGATCGCAAAGCACGCACCAAGCACCATCCCCTGTCCAGTGGAGCAGACAGGATGCTACCGCTCACGCTACCAAGAATTGGGATGCACCGGCAGCCCCCGTGAAGTGACGACGCTGAAGTCGGCTGCCAAACCACGTGCAGGTGCCAGTTTGGGTCCTCCAAGTATGAGAGGGTGGCATCCCTTTGATACATGACACCAAATAAATACCTGTCGAAATATATGTTCACCTAGGCACCGTTGCTGGCGCGATGATGCAAAGCTGTGGGTCCAGCGCTGAGAGAGATGTCCATTACCTATGAGTCCCTTCCTGGAATACGTCAAGCGCTGCAGAAATAGTTACCTGCCGCTTTTAGGAGCTTTCGTGATGTCTCAGCTTGTCTGCATGCAAACTCTTACCCTAACACGACCTGTTCACGAAAATAGCCCAGAATAACACCGAATGCATTCTTCCTGATGGTCCTAACGAGAGACCACGTGTTCCCTTCCTGGAAACCGTGACGTCTTGCATTCAACATACGTCTCAGAAACGGTAAACGTTCTCACCGCTAAAAACCCTCATCAAGTCTGTGCATGCTCGCCAAAACACCCTTAATCATAAAAGCATTCTTGTTGTTTGGAAAGAGAGCACTGTCTAAGCACAGACGGGAAAATTGGAACAATTACGCAAACGGAATTCGAAGCATTGTCGCACAGAAGAGAAAAATGGCTGGAATTTTCGGTGTCCTACAGCTACTGGTCTGGGGATGTCCTAATGCCACAGTGGCGGGTGAGTGATGGCATCCCCACCAGAGATGGATGGTCGGCTTCAACTTGTCTTTGAACACTTTCTTTCTCAGAACTTCCCATGCATACCTTGCCTCCATTTTGTTCAAATCATTTTGGTATAACTACAATTAAATATTAGGATTGCTGCCGCAATTGACACTGAGAAATGTACTGGATGCGTCTACTCTTTATGACCATGGTTCTGGAATGAATCTCAGTATCCATAGCGCACATAGTTTTCCATGTAAGAAAAAAAAACTTTCATTCCCGTTACGACTATCAACGTGCTGAATTTGTATGTTCCTCATCATAGAACACACACTCATTTTCTCTGGTCATGCCACAACACACGCGGCAGTAACATTACATTGCAGTATATACAAATTTTACACAAAAAGTGCAGTTATCTTTTATATCTGTACAGTGTTCGAAAAAATTATGGTATGCCTACACTCACGCCAGCTATATGTCTCGATTTTCTTCAGTCCTAGCAAATTATCTGATAAAGTCTTCGAATCAGCGCTTCTGGAAAATGCTGCATCCTGCCAAGTTTCTCTCAAACAAGTTTTATGAAATTAACTTAGTATTAAGAAAACAGTCTTAATCGCGTTTTTTAATTAATTTAGTGCCATCTGGTTTCAGCCCATCGCAGGGACCATCTTCAGGGCGAACATGCCGCTGGTCGACTGCTGGTGGCGTCACTTCTACCAGGGGTTGGCAGGAGACATCTTGGTAGACGTGACGCAACCAGTAGTCGACCAGCGGTATGTTCGCCCTGAAGATGGCCCCTGAGATGGCCTGAAACTGGTCGGTACTACATAAATAAAAAAAACGCCATTAAGACTGTTTTCTTACTACCAAGTTTATTTTATATCAATCGCTGTTACTCCACAATCATGTTGTCCAAACATTCAAGTGTTATGAAAGACAGGTGACGGCACTATGTGATGATGAATACTGCACCCGCAGACATAATGCTTGGAAAGACATCACTGACGCGGTTTGGTGTAGTGTAATCAACAAATCCTATATCACAAATGTGATCATTTGGATGATAATAAATAAATAAATAACTATCGATAGAACAAGAGAAATGCGAGGACATGCTTAGGGGTACCAGTGAGGGGACGTATTGTTACAGCCATTTTACCCGCCCTGTTTGTACACTATAGCAGGTCCAGATGAACTCTTGCATTGCTATATTGTGCAGTTGTTTACGAAATTAATCTACCACCACTAACGTTTGTATATACTAATCAGTTCCTTGAAATAGAAATTCAGCATGTCCAATCTATCCTTCCATTATGACTAGACATACATAATTTTTTTATGTGAATAGTGATTTGATTACTTCCCACAAATGTATGTCGGAACATAAGCCACGGTACCTTTACGTTCAAGCAGCAGCATAACATTTCTATCAATTATAGGTGTATAAAAAAAATTAATGTGCATCTACAAAATCCAGCCAACACACAGTGGCATCTTACAGGGTGGTCCATTGATAGCGACCGGGCCAAATATCTCATGAAATAAGCATCAAACGAAAAAACTACAAAGAACGAAACTCGTCTAGCTTGAAGGGGGAAACCAGATGGCGCTATGGTTGGCCCGCTACATGGCGCTGCCATAGGTCAAACAGATATCAACTGCGTATTTTTTAAATAGGAACCCCCATTTTTTATTACATATTCGTGTAGTATGTAAAGAAATATGAATGTTTGAGTTGGACCACTTTTTTCACTTTGTAATAGATGGCACTGTAATAGTCACAAACGTATAAGTACTTGGTATCACGTAACATTCCGCCAGTGCGGCCGGTATTTGCTTCGTGATACATTACCTGTGTAAAAATGGATCGTTTACCAATTGCGGTTAAAGGTCGATATCGTGTTGATGTATGGCTATTGTGATCAAAATGCCCAATGGGCATGTGCTATGTATGCTGCTCGGTATCCTGGACGACATCATCCAAGTGTCCAGACCGTTCGCCGGATAGTTACGTTATTTAAGGAAACAGGAAGTATTCAGCCACATGTGAAACGGCGACCACGACCTGCAACAAATGATGATGCTTAAGTAGGTGTTTTAGCTGCTGTCATGGCTAATCCGCACATCAGTAGGAGACAAATTGCATGAGAATTGGGAATCTCAAAAACGTCGGTGTTGAGAATGCTACATCAACATTGATTGCACCCGTACCATATTTCTACGCACCAGGAATTGCATGGCGACGACTTTGAACGTCATGTACAGTTCTGCCACTGGGCACAAGAGAAATTACTGGACGATGGCAGATTTTGTGCACGTGTTCTATTTAGCGACGAAGCGTCATTCACTAACAGCGACCTCTACGGTCGCAGGTTCGAATCCTGCCTCGGGCATGGATGTGTGTGATGTCCTTAGGTTAGTTACTAGGGGACTGATGACCTCAGAAGTTAAGTCCCGTAGTGCTCAGAGCTATTTTTCACTAACAGCAGTAACGTAAACTGGCATAATATGCACTATTGGGCAACGGTAAATCCACGATGGCTGTGACTAGTGGAACATCAGTGACCTAGGCGGGTTAGTGTATGGTGCAGGATTATGGGAGGAAGGATAATTGGACCCTATTTTATCGATGGCAATCTAAATGGTGCAATGTATGCTGATTTCCTACATAATGTTCTACCGATGTTACTACATGATGTTTCACTTGATGATAGAATGGCGATGTACTTCCAACATGATGGATGTCCGGCACATAGCTCGCGTGCGGTTATAGCGGTATTGAATAGCATATTTCATGACAGGTGGATTGGTCGTCGAAGCACCAAACCCTGGCCCGCACATTCACCGGATCTGACGTCCCCGTATTTCTTTCTGTGGGGAAAGCTGAGGGATATTTGCTATCGTGATCCACCGACAACGCGTGACAACATGTGTCAGCACATTGTCAATGCATGTGCAATAAATTACGGACGGTGAACTACTCGCTTGTGAGAGGAATGTCGTTACACGTAGTGCCAAATGCACTGAGGTTGACAGACATCATTTTGAGCATTTATTGCATTAGTGTGGTATTTACGACTAATCATGCTGCAGCAGCATCCGTTCTCAGAAATGATAAGTTCTCAAAGGTACATGTATCACATTGGAACAACCAAAATAAAATGTTCAAACGTACCTACGCTCTGTATTTTCATTTAAAAAACCTACCTCTTACTAACTGTTAGTCTAAAATTGTGAGCCATATGTTTGTGACTGTTACAGCGCCATCTAGCACAAAGCAAAGAAAGTGGTCCAACTAAAACATTCATATTTCTTGACGTACTACACGAATATGTAATAAAAAATTAGGGTCATGTCAGGAGAACCAGCAAATGTATCCTCCACCTGCACTCAATACACACCACAGTCGATCTTCTCTCAACCAAATAAAGATGGGAAATGTGAAGTAGCAGTTAATCGGACAATTTACATGGGAGGGAATAATGGTTCAGGGCAAACACATGTCCATTTTGAATCTTCTCACATTTCCACGCGATTCGAAAGCTGTACAGTACATGCTATGTATTAGTCCGCTATTCGGCCGTCTAGAGGACTACATGGTTAAGTCAACTACATTCCTCCATCCCAACAGGCCTCTCCATTCGGACGGCTCCTGCCGTTAGTGAGAAACGTGAATCATTCCCGCCACAGGCCACCACCTCCGCTGCTCCAAGCACGCATTGACAGAATCGTCCTACGAAATCGGCCACATATATATTTGATCGCTATACTGGCAATTAAATGGTATGATTGCTGTCTCAGTTGAATGACATTCAACAATGAGTGAAGTATCGGAAACACACCCCGCTAACGGCTGTGGCTCGGGAAATAGGATTATCTGTCCCATTCTTATGACTTGACATACTCTTCCTTTTGCTATCACAGTATTCCACAGCAAATTAATATCCTCCTTACGACTGGACATAGTCATTTCCTTTACACATGTCGGAACACAAACACATACTTCAAAAGGCTGATGCTCAAGGCGAACCTATCACGCATCCCCTGCTTACTAGGTATAATGCTTTTCCAATAACTGATTGCTGATGATACGAAATAATACTCACCGAAAATCAGCTATGGGTGGACATGTCTCATAAGTTTTTCTTCCGAGTGGTACCACTGCGTCTTAGAAAGCGAGGCGTAATCGTCTTACAAACTGTCAGATGTTAACAAACACGATCGCAACTACTACTGTATGTTAACTGCCACAAGCGGTCTTGGTTCTACAGGTGCATGCAAGTATCCATGTTAAAATCTATACTGGCTTTATAAATAGAGGTATGGCAAAACCACCAAATAAAGTGCTTTTTCCTGACAAATAAAAAAATGGTTCAAATGGCTCTGAACACTATGGGGCTTAACTTCTGAGGTCATCAATCCCCTAGAACATAGAACTACTGAAACCTAACTAACCTAAGGACATCACACACATCCATGCCCGAGGCAGGATTCGAACCTGCGACCGTAGCGGTTGCGCTGTTCCAGACTAGCGCCTAGAACCGCTCAGCCACCCTGGCCGGCCCAGACAAATACCTTGACACTGAATATAGATAGTCATCACCAGATAGTATACTATCAGACCAACAGTGCGGTTACATGTCGCGGACAGTGCAACCTCGTAATAAAATTACCGAACTTGGAAAGTAATTCGACTGAGGAACGTGATATGATGCCAGTATTTGCAACTTCCTCAAGCCACTGCTAGACATTTTTCCAGTATTTAGAACGCATTATGTCTCGATGCTACGTCAAAGATTTGGTGATATATCGACTGGGTTAAAGGCAATGGTCGAGTGAGAAGGATCACAAACAGTAGATGGTTTGCTGATTGAGGTCGTAAGAAATGTACACTAGCTTTCCAGATCTCTAGTGCTACGTTTTCTGGTAGAAATGATGTCAATAGTTTGGAATCAAGTCTTTCCAGTCAACCACATACTTACGTAGGATCCTATGGAGAAGTCCTTTCATGATTACAGCCACTAGTGAATCATATTTCTGGCACTCTCATATCGTGAAACGAGTCACCTTTTTCGAAACTACCAGCTACAATAACATTTTAGATAGTCCCTATGCCTCTTGCAACTGCCGCCATTTCTGCAGCTTTGCGTATGTGATAGTTCCAATTTAAGTAGGAACTGAGCAGAAGTTGGAGAGAGCTGTATCTACCACCTTCTGCAACCCGTGTAGAAACAGAGAGACCTGAGTAAGTGCGCCAGGACTGTGTTTTGACCATTCGGTGGAAATAGGAACATGTTGTCATAGCTCTGCCAACACTGTAAGATGTATAAGATCACCACCAAACGCAACCTGCTCCTGCAACATGACGTAGTATAAAAGACAGTACGGGAACTACGGAGAAGACGAGGAATTTAGTAGTGCATTGTGGTGTGCCTCCACGGACTATACTGTAAATCGCAAGAGACGCTCCCTGTGGCCCTGTCTCGTTGTTTGAAACATTGTTTTTTTCTGCTGTAACACGCTTTATACACTACCATACATTTTGTTTTTCCACCTTGACTTCGAGGTCTGTGTCAGTTTCTAATCTGACAGTAACACATTCTGATCCATTGCCTCTCGCAGAAAACTAGACGTCACATGGTATAAGTCATGTTGTTACCATAACACCATATGCATGTGCCACGCCGCGCGTTATATCTGGAGCGATGTTTGGATGCGGATCCTTAATGTGCCACATCCAAGTAAACGAACGAGTGAGGATCTGCTGCGCACTATAAATCTGGACCGATGTTCAGAGGCAGATCCACCACACATCACCTCTGGGATAGGCCTCGTAAATGAACCAACCACGCGTTATGTCTGAAGATGTGTTCTATGTTCGAAGTTGGGTCCACCAGCGGCAGATCCACACTCGAACTCTCACTCAGGTCTACTGCAAGTCCTGGGAGCTATCCGTGACATACACACATACACAGACATACAGAAAGCGCACTGCAGATGTGGAATATGTGGGTGGAGGCGACTGGATGCAATCGAGTATAGTGCTATACTATGCCTCCCGATCAGTGCGTTTGCGCTAGGTGTTGGCAGCCGAACTACATTTACAAGGAATTTTAGAACATGGAACGAGAGGTGATGTCATGATCGCATGGGTAGAAGTGACATTAAAAAAATCGATAGAATTGTGGAAAATGACAGAAAATACGTATAAATTGATAGAAAAATACACTGAAATATGGGGAAATTGAGGAAGCACTTGCATGACTTCTGGTTGGCACAGAAGAATTCTTGTACTTGGGAACGAGTATGTGACAGCAAGAGGAATACCAGAAAACATTGACATGGAAGCATTGAGGACCTTGGAAACAGTCACTTTTTTCCGTCGAGGCAGCATTCTACTGTATGTCTATTGAGGGAATAGTGATACACTTTAGTTGACTGCTATCTTTGATGCTTTCCTGGGAAAACAGAGAACCATCTCCCTTTAAACTTACTTGCATCTGCGTTAAAGGATGACAGAGAGTGGGTGGGGTGGTCGGTTGAGGTGGAGTTGTAACGAGGTCGAATTTAATGGTAGACTGATGATGCATTCTAGAGAGAGAAAGAGGGAGGAGTTGCTGCAGGTCAATTTTTTCGCTGTTCTGTCAGGATGCAACGGTCGCATGAAATAGCCTGCCTTTGACTCGTATCAAACCGCGTGTTCTGTGTGGGTCTTAGAGCAGTGCCTACTTGCAATTGTTAACAGTAATCCTCTCAGTCATCAGAGTACTTCCATCTCATGTGTGATGAAACGTGACACATTCCTCTAAACGAACGAAGATTTATGCGATGTACTCCATTCCCCTACTGCATCTTGGGTATAAGGCCAGCGGGTGTGGCCGAGTGGTTCTAGGCGCTACAGTCTGGAACCGCGCGACCGCTACGGTCGCGGGTTCGAATCCTGCCTCGGGCATGGATGTGTGTGATGTCCTTAGGTTAGTTAGGTTTAAGTAGTTCTAAGTTCTAGGGGACTGATGACCTCAGACGTTAAGTCCCATACTGCTCAGAGCCATTTGAACCACTTTTTTTTTTTTTTTGGGGGGGGGGGGGGGGTATAAAATCAAGACTTCAGTTTCATAACTAAGATGATTCTACGTTAGCGATAGGTGTTTGTGAGTCACTGCAATACCTGTGTATACATTTGCCTGACAGATCTCCTGTTTACAGAATTAGTGGCGGCATGACTCGTAATTTCACATGTCAATCGCCGCTGCTATGCGTTTATCTGTTTCCTTCTAAGAGGTATTCCACGTTACTAACGATCATTGTATATAGGACTGATGCGAGCATAGTGTAATTTTTGAACAGGGATCGGATGTGGACAATGTACGCTATACATCTCTGGAAAGCTATACTGTGCATGTATCACACAGAGACACTGTTTTAAGGAAGTAGTTTTCTCGTTTTACGGTTCGATACCACAGTTTATGGCAGAGAAACCTGCAAGAAGGATGTATGTCATGAACTGGAAATATATTTCTTACATTGGAATATTAACAGCACTGCATTCCACGACTGACAGGTCGGAAACTCAAGCGATCTAAAACTATAGCCTGTTTTAAGTGCGGAAACTTGTAGCCTTAGGAGGGCATTTTTTTATGTTCTCCCTTACCAATACCTTCCAGGTACGGATCCCAGACTATAGAACAACACTTTAGAGTTGATAGTGTGGTTGATTTGCGTAAAAAGGCTTCGAACTCCATCCGCCTGGAGCTCCAATATGCACAAAAACCGGCCATTTCTTGTTCTTCTTAACTGTCTGCTATTACATCACAACACTTTCAAATCTGTTACAATGCATCGATAAGGGGTGCTAACTTCCTCGACCTGGGCGCATCTGGAGAAATCTTGTATACTTGGATGGGCGAGGACTCGGCTAGCTCCATTCATTCACAGGATGCGGAAGGTAGCGGTCTACTTCTGATCAGCTGTAGATTAAATTGGTATCGGTGCTGCAGGGCAGGCTGGTCAAAGACAGTACGAGGGGCTCTTTCAGTCTCTTATTTTATCCTAAGACTGCGAGAATGCTCAGTGACTCCCATCCGCATAGAGATAGATCTTAAATTATGCACAATGATCGAGGTTCCAGAAATATATAGAGCACTGTCTGGCATACTTTGATGATGTATATATATATATATATATATATATATATATATATATATATATATATATATATGTTCAAGAATTAACAATGAATGGATATACTGCACAGTCATCTATCTATACTCGCAAAGTAGAGAAGGGGCGGTTTAGCTATGATATTGAAACTGGAGAATATGCTGTCGCATCATTTGTTGGTGTTGAAATTACTGTAAAATTGCTAAAATTGTTCGCACTATCAGCTTTGATGCTTATTATTAGAGTACTTTGACGGTGCCTTTTCCATCCCATCTGTCCACTGGTACGTTGTTGGTTACCACATAATGAGTGAATGACATCGCTTGTTTGAGATGGAGAAAGAGTTTTGGTGGGGGGTCAACACCTTCTGGGGATGAAACAGTGATCGTGTACATGACTTCAATATGAGGAATCAGTCGAAATGGAACGCAGAGCCAGCAGCTATTCCATCACTGTGACAGGTGAGTTTAAACGTAGAGGTCGTCAATCAGCTTTGGGCAGCAGTTTAGAAAATCTCCGCAATGTTGCCAAACTGTACCACTTTCCTTGTGTTGTAACCGTCTTTTATTTAAAATCATGCAGTGCATGTGTTGTGTTATGCTAGCAGTGGTAACTACATGACTCATACTGTGCAACGTCTAGCTTTCTGCTAGAGGCAATGGATCAGAGCGTGTTAATGTCAGTTTAGGACCTGACACAGACCTCGAAGTCGTGGCAGAAAAACGAAATGCATGGCACTGTACAATGCGTGTTACAGCCGAAAAAGCAATGTTTCAAACAACAACACAGAGTTACAGCGACAGTCCCTTCGACTTATAGTATAGTTTGTGAGATACGGTCATCCTCCTACAGTACAGGGGATGCAACTTTACACTGGTCCGTGCAATGGGTCAATAGCTGTATGCGAAATAGGATTGACACATGTGTTCGACAACGGCATTCAGATGGTATTTGTTTTCGATATATGAGAGATAAGATGTGCGGTACATATCTTATCGAGCTCCCATTTGGATGAAATTAGTGGGGCTTTAACAGTTCATAATTTTTCTCTGCTGGATGGCTCAGAATAACGAAGATAGCATATTGGCGTGATAGACGCGACTGGGCCCTGATGGATGCAGATCTGCTTTGGACAGCAGTACTTGTGTGTAGTCTGGGGGAGCACCACAATGCAGTAGCAAAATCCGCGTCCTTTCCCCTTGGTTGCACCGTCGGCAACATGTAACCGCACTGTTGGTCTGATAATATACGCTCTGATGATGACCGTCTATATTCAGTGTCGCTGTGTTTGTCCCGGAAAAGCACTTCGTTTGGTGGTAATGCCATACCTCTATTAATAAAGCCAGTATAGATTTTAACATGGATACTTGTATGCACCCATAGAACCAAGACCACTTGTGACAGTTAACATACAGTAGTAGTTGCGATTCTGTTTTTTAACACCTGACATTTTTTAAGACGATTACGCCTCTCTTTCTAAGACACAGTGGTACCACTCACAAGAAAAACTTATGAGACATGTCTACCCATAGCTGATTTTCGGTGAGTATTGTTTTGTATCGTCAGCAATCAGTTATTGGTGAAGTATTATACTTAGTAGCAGGGGATGCATACTATGTTCGCCTTGAACATCAGGCTTATAAAGTATGTGTTTGTGTTCCGACATGTGCAAAAGAAATGACTATGTCCAGTCGTAAGGAAGGTACGGATTTGACAAGTGCTGTGATAGCAAAGGGAAGAGTATGTAAAGTCATAAGAAAGGTACCGATATTTCTGTTTCCAGAGCCACAGCCATCAGCAGTGTGTATTTCCTATACTTCACTTATTGTCAAATGTCATTCAACTGAGGCCACAGTCGTAATATTTAGTTGTATGGTTAGTACAGGGATAAAATGTACATGAGGCCAGTTTTTTCACTAGGACGATTCTGTCTATGCTTGCTTGGCGTGCAGCGCCGGTAACCTTTGGCAGGAATGATTCACAATTCCTGTTAACGGTAGCAGCCGTAATAATGGAGAGGCTTGTTGGAGTGTAGGAATGTAGCTGACGTAACCGTGTTGTCCCCTTGATGGTCAAATAGCGAACAAATACTTAGTATGTGTTGGATAGCATTCGTGATCGTGTGGAAATTTGAGAAGACTCAATATGGACATGTGTTTGCGCTGGACCGTTATTCCCTCCCAAGTAAATTGTTTGTTGACTGATTCTGCACATTTCGCTCCTTTATTTAGTTGAGGGAAAATCGATTGTGGTGTGTGCATCTAGCATGTGGAACACACGTTTACCGGTTCTCTGAACATGAGAAACACCTTAGTTGACTTTGCAAATTGTAGGGATGATTTGGAATCTGTTACATCACAGACGTCGGTATTTGCGAGTGGAAATATCAGTTTCATCTATTTTTTTTCGAGTTCTCACGTAAAGGTCTTCGCAGACGTTATAAGTTTCTAGTTACAAAGTGGTTTACAGCATGCTCCACCTTCCTAAAGTTTCAGGTTTGTAGAGAAATAATTTACAGTCAATATCTTCGGAATTATGTAGAGCAAGCAATTGGTAGGATACTGCAGTGTGCTTGATATCGAGAAGTACTGCAAAAATGGTATTATATTATGGCAAGCCATGTGAAAATACATCTGTTCTTGTAATCCCAGAGTCTGGAGATGGGTGTAGAAAAGCAAGCAAGTAAGCAGGTCCAGCCCAAGAACAGCAACGCTTTTCTGCTGAGGGGAAACGAGCCCAAATTTGTAGAAAAGTTCTGAGAGTGACTTTTGTCTGCTGAGGGCGCTCTGGTCACACGTCGGGAGCAGATGACTTGTGACTGCCGGCTGTGGGAAAATATCTAGTGCTGCGAGGAATATACACGGTGCTGTGTGTCTTTGCGGTATATGTACGAGTGTCTGGTGGTCAATAGCTATATGAATGATGTAAGAGAGGCAATTTTTGCATGGCGCAGGATACGAATTGTATGTTTACTACATTGCCATGGTATGCGGTAATTATTGCTGTCTTGGTGATTGGTTTCACACTCTAATATTCAAGCTCCTGTCCTCAGTAGCAGAACAGTGTAATTGAATAAGAGTCTTTCCGTATTTGACAATCTATAGCCCACTTTGCAAGGTTTAATTGTCGGCAAAATATGGTGATCTGTGCAAAATAGTTTTTTTGCTGCTGAGAGTATCATCTGCAGAAAGTAAAAAGAAAGGTGGACAGTGCTTCCACACCAGCAGCATCAGTAATTCAGCAGGTAAATTCAATAAGGACCAATTATAATGCTCCATTCATTTCACAAGGCATCCTTTGTGCCAGGACATAGGAGCCTCCACATAGCAGTGAAAATGTTTGCGTTCTGGAGATGTTTGTTGAAAGCAGGACTTAACAAGTTGCAAGAAGGTGGATGGGTGCCACATTAGGTCCATCAGGAGGAATGCATTCGGCATTATTGTGCGCTATTTTCGTAAACAGGTTCTGTTAGGACAAGAATTTGCATGCAGACAAGCTGAGACATCATAAAAGCACCTACAAAAGCGACCGTTAACTATTTCTGGGACACTATACAATTTCCAAGAGGTCAACTTGACTCTTATTTCACATAGCCATGTGACGTCAGTATAACACTGAGAACCTTTTAGATGGTGAGTTGCCACACGGACATTTTGTGGCGATGCATCAACCACACTGGATACACATGTATGGCTACACACAGCTCGTATGTCCCGTCGATATCGCTCGGATGAAAGCAGCCTTTGCTATTCTGGAATGGATTTCTGTAGCGCGATCTATAACGTCAGTATCCACAGGTATAGCGTCAATGGTAAACACACGTGCTGCCCAGAGGAGTTTTGCATATGGGACCGGCGTGAGTGCGTCTTGGAGTTCTGTGACATCAGTATAAAACTCGAAGAACTCTGACTGTATACCTGAAAATAGATGCGACTTTCACCTGCAGCAGTGTGAGAGTGGTGGCTTCCCCTGGCTTGCGTCCAGCAGTGGCTCGCTGCAGCATTGCTGCGCATGTGCCCTTAGAGCCTCTGATATGTTGACAATAGTTCGAAACTGTTTTTACGTGCAATGAGTGTTTGTGCACTACATTATTTCCAGCTGTTTAACTGTTGTGAGCGTGTTGGCAGAGTATTATATATACATTATTTCAATGATTTACGAGTAGTTTGCAGGTCTGAACATCAGTGTACCGCATTATTTCGGTGATTTACGAGTAGTTTACAGGTTTGTATGCTGTGTAGTGCATAATTTTGACATTTAAGAGTTGATTTCGTGTCTGCACATCAGTGTACTGCATTATTTACGAGTATTTTGTATGTCTGTGTGCTGTGTAGTGCATTATTTCGGTAATTTAGGAGTTGTTTGTGTATATACAGAGCGTTTAACATGCGTTATTTAGGTAATTTACGAGTAGTTTGCTTGTCTGTAGGCTGTGTGGCGTGACCCCAAGCATGTCAGAGCGTGTGTTTTGTATCAGTGTAATAGATAAACTATGTGAAATCTGTCCATAAGTAAATTGCTCAAAAATGAATAAAGTACTCTCCTTCTTCTCTCCAGAAGCCCAGCACAAGCTGAGTCATTTTCATGCCATTTTTCCCGCCAGACCACCATCTAGGATTACGTCATGGAAGGGATGACAGCGCCCTCTGCTGGCAGTATTGCTTACTACGTCAACTGGACTCCAGACGTCATGGTGCACAGACCAGATGGCGGTACTGCCTCAGATTGTTTAAATAAAGACTGCCTGTAAAATAAAGACATACGTCCATCATATCCAGCACAGGCTGAGCCCTTTTCTCGCCAAATCACCCACCCCAAAACCGCCATCTTGGATTACATCACGAGAGGGATGACAGTGTCCTCTGGTGGCAGTACTGTGTACTCTCAGTTGGACTCCCGACCCCATGGTGAATAAACTGGATGGATGTACTGCCTCTAATTGTTCAAATAAAGACATACATCCAGCACGGGCTGAGACCTTTCCCCACTATTTTCCCCCACCTCATGCCGCCATCTTGGACTACATCATGGAATGGACGACAGCGCCCACTGGTGGCGGTACTGTGTATCAGGTCAGTTGGTCTCTGGACTCCATGGTGAACACACTTGATGGTGGTACTGCGTCTAACAAAGACTGCATGCAAAATACAGACTTATCTCCACCACAAGCCAAGTTCTCTTCCTGCCAGCTCCTAGGAAGAGGTTGCAGTCGGATGACTTAGGTTAGTAGAGGTAGCCCAAGGGATCTATTTTGCCATCACTTTCTTAGGTTAGTAGAGGTAGCCATGGTGTGTTGCATTGTCCTGATGTAATTTGAACTTCCCGCCATTTTCTGGGGGAGGGTCGGGGTTAGGTTAGTGGATGTAGCCCAATTGACCTAACTCCGCACCAAAATTCAAACTTCCTGCCAAAAGCCGCCATTTGGATAACGGTACTTTCGTCATCAGCTGACGTCATGGACGCCATCTTGGATGACGTCATCAGTTGATCTCATGGCCGCCATCTTGGATGACGTCATTGACGGCATCTTAGATAACGGTACTTTGGGGTACCAACCCCCTTGTCGCCCTACTAATGTGCAGCAAAACTCCAAGCGTCATATGACCCAGATTTAGAGCCTCCCTCCCCTAGTGAATGTGTACATTTAGTGGAACTTTTGAGTGATATACAAGTTGAAATGAGTAAATTTTTACGCAAAGAGAGGTTACACACCCCCTTTCCAAATGTTGACATTGTTCTTAGAATAGAAACTGGAATATAGTTCATTCACAAAATTTTTTGTTTCAAAGACTGCTCACTGACAACCAGTCATCCAAAGTTGGCAGAAGGACATTGCTTTGCCACTGTCAATAATTAAGTGTCAGTGTCCAAACATGCACTTCCCTTTGATTGATCATATGAAGGACACCCCAAAACTGCAACCACAGATGAAAATATGATGAAAGAGCACAACATAATATTTGACAACTGGAATTTAAAAAAAGGATGGCAAGGCTAACACCATAGGAATATCAGAAGAAAGAAGAATTAAGTTTGAATTAAGGCAATATTATGAAAAGGACAGATTGTTACTCACCACATAGAGGCGATTTTGAGTGACAGACAGGCACAACGAAAGGACTGCCAAACAGGTAAGCTTCCAGCCACACACATGCACACACAAACACAACTCATACATTACTTGATGGAGAAATATATCCATGGTAGAGGCAAGTGACCATTCAGATTTGGCACAACTCTGAAATATAGAAAGGTCTTGACTGCCCAATTCTTTATTAAGTGTTATGAATTTCAAAATTTCATCAGACTGAAGATGTGGAATAATGTGTATAAGAAAATTAACGATAGCAAATATGCAGATAAGTATGCATCTAAGAATTCTGATATACACAAATTTCAATTAGTATTGTATTCTGAGGCATCACCAATTTAGTGTTGGAGAGCAACATGGAGGATAAAAATTTTAGAGGAAGGCCAAGAGATGAATACAGTAAGCACATTCAGAAGGATGTAGGTTGCAGTAGTTACTTAGAGATGAAGAAGCTTGCACAGGATAGAGTAGCGTGGAAAGTTGCAGCAAACCACTCTTTGTACTGAAGACTACAACAACATTGTTCTTGCATTAAAATCAAACTTTAGTACATGTTAGCACCTTGTGCACAACTTGTCAAAAATTCACATATGACACTTTTGTAGAAGAGAAACTCATATACTAACAGCCTCAAATGTGCATCATTTTCTATTTTTTTGAGCCTGTTCATGACTGTGTCCCCATTGTTCTGTTATTTCCATTTAGTTTCTTCTATGTACTTTTAATGAAATTATTGCTGTTCCACCTGAGAAACCTTCAGTACCACTTATTTGATTTTTAGTTTTCATGTTGTAACTAAAACCTGTGTGGCTCATTGACTAAGTGGGTCATTACATCCTCAGTCATATACAGGACTCTTTTTGTGCCACTCAACCATTATTTCACTTCTGTAAATTGTTTGAGTAAGATAAAAATATCAAGTTGCACTGTGGTGACTAGCCAGGTAAATCAGTTCAGAGGTGAAAGCAAAGCAAAGGCATCCCACCTCCAACAGGACTATGCCTCATAGACCAGAGTGGTATTCAAACAAATCTTCATGCTGAGAATGGTTCTATTTGATCACATAAAAAATTCTACAAATCATCCTTGTTCTGTACCCGTCTGGACTAAAATGTTATTTGAGCTTATTTCTTACTTTGGCCATACATCCAATTATGTACGATTTCTTTCTGTTTGTCTTAGTTCGGTCAGTACATATAAACATTATAGAAGAAATACTTAGATCTCTGCAACCCATAGTATTTTGCTTTATATAAATACCGTGCAGAAGTGTGAAGGTGCACTAAAATGTATCCTTACAAGACTTCTTTTTTAAATACATGACATGTTTTCATCTCAGTGCAATAACTTTCAAATACTGACTACTTTCTGTCTAGCAGGATACTGTGGCAGTGGTATCTTAGCAGCTTTAATATAATAGTAAAGCCTACAACGCTATCCCCGTACACTAGACTATCAAATTCAAGTAGTCCAGTCTGATATATGATTGTCACATACCATAACAGTTTCAGCCCATCTCTGAACGCTTCTAAATGTCATAATAACTGATTATTTACATGAACAGTTGCCATATTACACATGTCGCATTAAGTGGGTCATCTTCAGCCACTTACATTTATTAAGCAAGACAAGATGTGATGTGGTCTGGCAGAAGGTTGTAGACCACAAATTTTATTGAAATGACAAATTAACTGTTGTACACAAGCAGAAATTACATTTCATGGTTCTACCATATTTAAAGTAAAATTCAGTATTGTGTAAGTTACAGGAGACTAACCTAAACTAGAACAGGAAGCACAGGAATTGGTATTCCACATGAAATTTTTAAGTCTTTCTTCAGTATCTGTGGTACCGTCAGGTGTGTTAAATTGCAACAAACACACAAAAGGTCTTCAAATAAATGGTCACGATCAATTAACTCTTCATTTTAAAAAAGATCAACAAAAATTGGGTAGTTGATTTTTCTGTATAGCTTCTCCACAATTATTTCATCCTTCTCAGTATATAATTTGGGATTTTCTGCAAAACACCATGTTTCTAAAAGTATTGCACCTGAAAATAATTGAGAAGAAAAGAAAATGTTAGATGTTTCAACCTTTCAATTTTACTCATAACAAGTATATATTCACTGCCATAATTATGGCTTAACTGCATAATTGCACTGGTGCCAATAATAAGATGCAGAGAATAAAAAAACTGTTTTCAAAAAGTTGGATATGACTTACTCAGAGCAAAAACAAAGTGTTCATTTGAAAAGAAGAAACACTTTACATAAATAAATTATATGATTGTACAAATATGAAAGAAATAACCATGCTAAAATCCAAGATAACAAAACATAATTTCACATTTGAATCATCTTGAATGGTAGTTCTTAATATTCAGTTTCTTTCAAAGATTTGGTTTCAACAGGTTTCTATGTCTACATTTATACTCCATATGCAACTGTTAGAATTAATGGGACAAGGCTAAATTAAAAACTTAGAAATTTGTGGTGATTCACGTACCAAAAACTGGATAAGCAAACCAACTGATAACACATTGAGATATCTTCCTTAATAATTAGGCAGTAGATAGAACATTTCACAGAGTCTTTAAATTCGCACCATATTCTTGTCTTTGTCTGTTGAAATAGACAGCATTTTAGCTGGTAAATCAACCATTAGTCTCAACTACAATCAGTTAAAACACTGTGTACTGATATATGTAAGCCACAAGAGTCACAAACTGGAAGATTCCCTTGTCAAAACAGAAAGCCGTGTCCTGTTCACCACTGAAAAGCTGACTTTACTGCAGCTTATTGTCCATCACTTCCAGCCACTCTTATTTCCACTGACAGAGGAATCTGAACCTCAGTGGTGAAGTGACAGCATGTAGGTAGACTGCACAATTGCCCAGTGGAATTTCAATACGTTCTTTCTTGGTTTCCACATTTGTAAAATCTTTGCTCAGAATTCCTGTGTGCTATGGCAACCAGCAGAATGGGAAATCCTCCACCACCATTGGTAGACAGAGGAGATTGTCCTGAATAGTCTGTGCATGTTTATTTTCTCAATACATGAGCTATACCACTTGAAAGGCACTCAGGAATTCTGCTCAGATGAAGAATTTCACAGTTCAAATGGGTTGTACCCCTAAGATAAAATGCAACTCTGGGCTGACCACAATAAATGTGTTTGAAGACACAACCTACCATTATGAGTCTCCATGATTAGAGAAACTGGAAATATTCCAGTGAGGTGAAAGAGGACATCTGAAATGTCATAAAAATGGAGTTGGTAACACATCCAAAGAAACTGTCAGGCTGTACATCATTAACTCTACAATAATTCTTGGTATCTTCAGTTAGCAGAGCAGAAGTTAACTGCAACCCTAAATAAGCACCAATATTTCTTTATTAAAATTCTGAAACACATATGTTTAACTCATTAGTTCAACCCCCTTTCTGTGATTTGCTACTGATAACTTGCACTGTAGGAGTTACACAAATTTTAAAAATCATCAACAAATAAGAGGCACTGCACTCGACTTCTCATTTTAGACATAATTTTTTTTAGAATATTATGCCTATGGATGGTATCATATGTTTTCCAAATGATAAAAAATGTACCATATTTACCTACATACAAGAACTTATTAAGAGGTTCCTTAACAAATCTTAAACATATTCTGACTAATAAGAATTACAAACTGTTTTACTGATGTAATGTACCTACCTAAAAAAATTAACATTGTGCCTAAACTTATGCCATTTATTAACTGTCCACATTTTGCAAATAGAAGGAGAAATATAATACACAAAAAGAAATGCACTTAGTGCAGTGTCTGAAGGACATTTGCATCAAACTGTACAGACTATAGGACATGGTCAGTATGACATACTGAAGTTTGGTTGGTCCTGGAGTCATGCACAGAAAGCTGATGTGGTTAAGGTGACCACTCACAATAAACAGGAAACCTGGTTCAAGTCCCAGTCTGATACTAATTTTCATGTTTCTATAGTTAGCTATACAGCTGATGTAATATCATATTCACAATCTGTGAATACATTTCATACAAATAAATGCTTCACAATAATTTTTACCTTCACTCCCTTTTTTGTTTACTATTTATGCCAACAGTCTATGGTACCACTATTTTTAAACATCACCACTAGTATCATCAGCTTCATTTACAAGTCTACGGCCATTTCTTCCTTCCTGGCACTCTTCCCATACAATGTTATTTTATGAGCTGTTGATGGCATTTAATATGCAGCACTTTTTTATTCCAATCATTATATATTCACTTGTGATTCTGCCTTGGCAATAAGGAGACACTGGCTCAGCTTGTATATTGAGGGTTTCTTTAACGTTCCTCATGGAGTGAGGACATGGTCTCCTTGATGAAGAAACTTAGTGTAAAGCTATCAGACCTGAGCCTTAAAGAATAGATTCACAACAATTTCCATTAAATGAAGTTGTGAGATCATGCGATCATGAATTATTACCAAGTATTGTTCTCTGAAATCAAATCTTTAACTACCTGGGTGAGATATGCCCCCCCCCCCCCCCCCAAAAAAAAAAAATCTTGCACCAACATTTTCATTTTGTTAAGCAAAGAGTCAGGAATTCTGTTCCAAATTACCTTCAACCAATCTAACATAGTGTCATTAGTCAACCACACCTTTTATTGATATTTATAGTTAAGTTCTGCAGGCAGTTTCTCTTATGGTATGGGTTTCCTATGAAGCATCACATATGTGGGCAGTTTCCTTCCACCTGCTAGCACATCCAGCATTACTATTATTCTGGCCTTTTCATTGTTAGAACTTATCATAGGAACACTCTTCATACTGACAATAATATTTTACAGCATATCAAGATAAACAGGCATATGATCAGCATTTCTTATATGGCCTAGCAAACAGTCATTCCATTTTCTTAGGTTGATGCATTTTATGACTCTGCTACACAAATAGATTTTCATCAAACATCTTGGGAGGTTGTTGAGCTACTGTTGTTCTGTGTCACCTTCTATATCATCCTCATGCACCAGCCAGTGCTTGTTTTGAATTCCACAACACAGGCAGTTGGAAAACTCCTCTTTATCTTCAGTACCTTTATTGGGACAATTTCTTGAGCAATCAGAACGCCTTCATTGTGCTTATTTTGCACATACTGAATCACCAGCTATTCTAATTCATGGAACATTCCCTGCTTTGGTTCATCTACATCTCCATACACTGCTAATCATTTGCTGCTTTGAGTAAACAAATGCAACAAAAAATTAATGAACAAACATTCACTGGATAATGCAAACACACCAAAACAATATCAGATATACTCTTATGAACCCCAGTACTTAAACAATGTAAGTCATGGTCTAAAATGTAGTCTACAAATTGTGTTGAAGTCACAAAAAGTATAAACACGTGTTCCATTGTTATTACTACGCAGCAACTCAGTCATATCCCTAAGGTCCATGAGCACATTGGCATAGCAAATGAGTAATTTCTCTAAGTAAAAGCCCATAAATATGCAATATCTCCAAAGTAACAAATAATCAAGTCACCAACATTTCTGCTAATTCCACAAAATATACTGGACAAAACAATGTTGCCAACATTAGTAACATCCACCATCAGTGTGTACCCACAGAATTACAAGTACTATATACCACACATATTGATGAACGATTGCCGAAGAATATCTCACGTGGCAAATCCTCTAATTATATGTAACAATGGTCTATAAAATAACCTAGTAGAAGCCAATCAATAAAAGCAATAGCTACATATGTGTAATACACACATACAGAATCATGAACTTAGAAATGTCCATATCGAAATCCACTGGAATTACCCAAGAGACACATACATACATATTAACGTACAAGAACAAGACAATGAAGTCCAAAGAGTCCTTAAGAAGAGGAAACCAGACAATAACTCACACAAACATGACAAACACCAAGCACAGCATTTCATGTCCTCACTAACCTAGTAAAAGGTGGTGCCATCCATCCCATACCCAATCATAATCCACAGAAAGTAATATTACACGAAATGCATAATTCATATATCAAAACTCTGCACACCTAAACTGTGATAGTGGAACACCATTGTAAATCCAAACTGTATGTCCAAAAGGCACTTTGTACATAGAAACTCAACAATGAACCCCTCCCAGTCACTAATGAACCAGACTCAAAACCATACATTTAAAACAAAAACAAAGGCGGCAGTTGAAGTCATTCATTATGTAGCATAACATCAACTGCAACAAAGTCACAACTGAGCAATGCAAAAGCACATACAAACTAGTGAAAGAGCGAAATAATAAATGGAACAACCATCATACTCACAAACATTAAAAACAGGAAGTAATCATTAAATATCTAGACCAAATGGTCCAACCAACCATTCGAGCACCACACACTGGTCCTTATGTGAAACATATGTTGGTGAACGTAGAATCATTCTGCAGCCAGCTTCAAATGCTACTTTTCAAGATTTTCTCAATAATGCTACTCAAAAAGAACATCACCTTTCTGAGTACTCGGAGCAATTCTGTAACACTTGCATATTGCTTGAAACTGCTGGTGAGAAATATAGCAGCCCACCTTGGAATTACTTTGATGTTATCCTTTAACACAACCTTGTATGAATTCCAAACACCTGATCAGTACTCAAGAACGGGTTGCACAGGTGTCCTATATGTGGTCTGCTTCCCTAAAATTCTCCCAATAAACTGAAGTCAACCATTTACATTCCCTTCCACTATCTTGACATGCACATTCCATTTCATATTGCTTTGCAATGTTACATCCAGATATTTAAACAATGTGACTGTGTCAAGCAGGACACTACTAATACTGTATCCAAACATTGTAGGTTTGTGTTTCCTACTCGTCCACATTAACTTACATTTTCCTACATTTAGAGATAGCTGTCATTCATCACAACTAGAATTATCATATCCTCCCAGTCACTCAACTTCCACACCCTACTGTACACCACAGCATCATCTACATCTACATCTAGATCCATACTCCGCAAGCCACCTGAGAGTGTGTGGCAGAGGGTACCTTAAGTACCAGTATCAGTTCTCCCTTCTATTCCAGTCTCGTATTGTTCATGGAAAGAAAGATTGTCGGTATGCCTCTGTGTGGGATCTTATCTCTCTGATTTTATCCTCATCGTCTCTTCGCGAGATATACGTAGGAGGGAGCAATATATTGCTTGACTCCTCAGTGAACGTATGTTCTCAAAACTTCAACAAAAGCACATACTGAGCTACTGAGCATCTCTCTTGCAGAGTCTTTCACTGGAGTTTATCTATCATCTCCGTAACACTTTTGTGATTACTAAATGATCCTGTAACAAGCATGCTGCTCTCTGTTGGATCTCTTCTTTCTCCTCTATCAACCCTATCTGGTACGGATCCCACACCGGTGAGCAGTATTCAAGCAGTGGGTGAACAAGTGTACTGTAAACTACTTCCTTTGTTTTCGGACTGCATTTCCTCAGGATTCTTCCAATGAATCTCAGTCTGGCATCTGCTTTACCAGTGATTAATTTTATGTGGTCATACCATTTTAAATCATCCCTAATGCCAACTCCCAGATAATTTATGTAATTAACTGCTTCTAGTTGCTGACCTGTTATATTGTAGCTAAATGATGAAGGATCTTTCTTTCTATGTAATCACGGCACATTACACTTGTCTACATTGAGATTCAATTGCCATTCCCTGCACCATGCGTCAATTCGCTGCAGATCCTCCTGCATTTCAGTACAATTTTCCATTGTTACATCCTCTCGATATACTACAGCATCATCCACAAAAAGCCTCAGTGAACTTCCGATGTTATCCACAAGATCATTTATATATATTGTGAATAGCAACGGTCCTATGACACTCCCCTGGAGCACACCTGAAATCACTCTTACTTCGGAAGACTTCTCTCCATTGAGAATGATATGCTGCATTCTGTTATCTAGGAACTCTTCAATCCAACCACACAATTGGTCTGATAGTCCATATGCTCTTACTTTGTTCATTAAACAACTGTGGAGAACTGTATCAAATGCCTTCCGGAAGTAAAGAAACACGGCATCTACCTGGGAACCAGTGTCTATGGCCCTCTGAGTCTCGTAGACGAATAGCGCAAGCTGGGTTTCACATGATCATCTTTTTCAAAACCCATGCTGATTCCTACAGAGTAGATTTCTAGTCTCCAGAAAAGTCATTATACTTGAACATAATACATGTTCCAAAATTAGCAAACAACCATAGATTGTTGCCTACCATATCCACCAAATCATTTATGTACGCAGAAAATAATAGCAGTCCTATCACATTTCCCTGGGGCACTTCTGGTGAAACCTTTGACTCTGATGAACAGTCACCAACAATGATAGCATACTGTCTTACACCACTTAAGAAGTTTTTGGGTCACTCACATACTTGGAAACTTATTTCATATGCTCATATCTTTGTCCACTGTCTGCAGTGGGTACTATGTCAAATGCTTTCTGGAAATCTAGGAATATGAAATCTACCAGCTGCCCTTCATCCATTGTTCACAGTGTATCCCATGAGAAAAGGGAAAACTGAGTTTCACATAAGCAGTTCTTTCTAAAACCACGCGAATTTGTGCACATAAGCTTCTCGGTCTCAAGAAAATTTATTATATTGAAAGTGAGAATATGTTCAAGGATTCTTCAGTAAATCAATGTGAGGGACACTGGCCTGTAATTTTGTGGGTCTGTTCTTTTACCCCTCATATAGACAGGAGTCACCTGCACTTTTTTCCAGTCACTTGGGACTTTGTGCTGGGTAAGGGTTCAGTGATAAATGCAAGCTCCATGAACATTTGTCATTATTTAATTTCTCTGTAATATGAAGCCACCTATGAACATTTGCTTCTGTTATAAGAAATTTTCTTCCTGCTGCAAAATTGTTTGTGGCATCTGCTTCATCAATCACAATTTCAGTAAAATTAGCATTGTATTGCCCACATGAACTATGTGAAATACAAACACGTAGATGCTTGTTTTTCAAAAGTGATGGATGCAATTTGCATTAATGAAGACCAAAAAATGAAGACCAGCTGAGGGAAAAAATTTGTGTAGTCGCAAATTTTTGTACAGTAGTGGGGGGGGGGGGCGGGGGAGGGGGGGCAGTTTCATGGACAACATACTGAAAATACTGACCAGTAGGGTGTGGGTGTGGATCTGGGTGTGGGTGTGGGTGTGGGTGTTGGTGTGGGTTTGGGTTTGGGTGTGGGACAGCATTTAAATGTCACTCTTTTATGTTTTTCTTGAATATCTCAAAAACTGCTGCATCTAGTACAAATTTTGCCAGTACATAATATCCTACAAAAAGTATCCTATTCATTTTTTCTCTAGGACTAATAGTTTCTGCATTGCAGGGATGGAAAAATTGCAGATTATTAAAAATAGTGTTTGGTCAGTATAAAACAGATGTTTTAGTTAAATGCAGTGGGTTAAGAACAAATATTAAATTCGTGTACCACATGTAAGTGCAGTAGAGTTATATTAAGGTATAAATTGTATTTTGAGGGTGTAAAAGAGTTGAAAGCTAGGGGTAGATGCCAGAAGCATGAGAGAAGATAGATCACTGGATTTTGTGATTCACTTCCCATCTTCATAGGTCTGCAATATGTAGAGTGAGCAGGTAATTCCCCATTCTCTCTACAGCACTATTTCACAAAAAACAACCACAGTGTATTTCACAAAGTTATACCAAGTTTTTCACACCACACCATATAAATTATTGGTGATATAATGAGGAAACACTCCTGATGGAGGTATTTATTTTTTTCAAAGTGTGTTAACAATACATGGAACACAAATATGAGTTGCTAATAACACAAACACAAGAAAAGCATACAGGCAGATTCTACATAAATCTCTGCAGACTGTCCAGCGCTGTCACATCCTGTATGACAGTTGTAGTGTTCTTCTGGGAAAGCGGACTTCCTCCACCACAAGCACTGCTCACTTTTCAATTTACAGACAGACTATACCTCCGCAATATTTCCAGTCCAGTTCTCTAATATAAGTACACAAATGACTTACTGAGCCCATGTTTATATAGTAGAGTTATTTTCAGTTTATGAAGTGAGTGCTTATTTGCAGCTGTTAAGTGAGCTTTTATGTACAACTTGCTCCTATAAACAATGGCTGAGAAATGCTTAATTTGTAAGTATGATGTCAGTGACCTATGTAGTGCTGGTGGGAAAGGGATTGGATTGGCAAATGTAGCATCTTGATGCTGCCTGTCATCCACAACATTTTCCAGAGCTGTGTAACCATGCTGTAGTCACTTCGTGGTGAATTAATGAATGACCTGAAAGTTACTGCACTTCTCATGCCATGAACTGTATTACTGCCAGACTGCATAAACTCTGGAATTTCTGACACTTTTAGACTGGGTTGCGCTGAATGAGGCACTTACCACACATTCACAGTATATCTTCAATGATGAGTGTCAGTATTTCTGATGGAACAGGCCTCATCATATTCAAGTGTAGAACAGTAATCTGTTTTAAAGTAATACTTGACTTGTGTTGAAATGTCTTAGTTCCGTAGCACCCAGGTGACTGACTTCTGTCACAGTGGGAGCCAATTCAGGCCTCTGGGCCTATTCAGATTTTAGATGAGTTGAGGCCGGAGTGATACATTTTGTACTATCAACCAGAGAACATTATTCCAGCCATTGATAAATAAGACAATGAAATCAACACTGCCAAATACATCATGACAGCATGTTATGCTTGGGACAGGCTCTTCAGTGTAGTAGACAAATGAATTTTTTTTACATAACAGCTCATTTATAAACTGCAAAATAAATACTCATTCCATGAACTGAATATAACGCCACTATATAAACACTAGTTCACAAAAAAGTAAAAATAAAAAAAGAATAATCAGCGTCCAAACAGGCCTTGAAGGCCCAACAGTACCGACCAGCCGCCATGTCATCCAAGCCCTTAGGCATCACCAGATGCATATACGGAGGGACATGTGGTTATTAGCACACCACTCTCCCAGTCATTGTCAGTTTTCGTGACTGGTGTCACTACTTCTCAATCAGGTAACTCCTTCATTGACCTCACAAGGGCCGAGTGCATCCCATTTGCCAACAGCACTCGGCATACTCAGATAGTGACCCATCCAAGTCAAGCCCGACAGTACTTAACTTTGATGATCTGAAAACACTGGCTCATTGTTGTTATTTTGTCTACTTACATGAGAGAATTCGAAAGGAAATGCTTGGGATGTCTGTCTGTAAACTGAAAAGCAAGCAGCACTCATGGTGAGGGAAATTGCCTATCCTGGAAGAATACTACAGCTACAGTAGAGGGTGACTAAGAATCAATTACCGTGTAGTGCTGTACAACAGTGCACAGAGATTTACATTTGTTCTGTCCATATCCATTTCTTACATTATGACTGTTAGTAATTCATATCTGTATTCCATTTAGTGGTAACACACTTTGTGAAAATAAACACTCCCAGCTGTGCCTGCACACCACCCAACCTGTAATTCATAAAGCAAGCTGTGGAAGTGTTGATATAACTTTGTGAAACACCCCATAGTTGCTTTTTGTGGTGAAGGGTGGTAGAATGGGGAATTGGCTGCTTGAAATTTGGAAGGTAGGAGACGAGATACTGGCAGAAGTAAAGCTGTGAGGACCGGATGTGAGTCATGCTTTGGTAGCTCAGATGGTAGAGCACTTGCCCGCGAAAGGCAAAGGTCCTGAGTTTGAGTCTCGGTCGGGCACACAGTTTTAATCTGCCAGGAAGTTTCATATCAGCGCACAGTTCGCTGCAGAGTAAAAAATCTCATTCTGGAAATTGGCTCCTTGTTCTTCATTTTTCAGATGATGATGATGATGATTATTATTATTATTATTATTATTATTATTATTATTATTATAATGATGATGATAACAATGGGGATAATTTATGGGTGAGGGTGTTAAACAGCAACATCATCAGTATCCTTGCATGATGATATACAGAGCACAGTGAAAATCTGTTAAAAAGTATCAATAAATCGGAAAACCAAGTTGCCATCTCCCACAAGAATTGAGAGGAAATCCTGATAAAGTGAGCGTCAGAAAAGTCCTCAATAAAATTTTGCCAAAACACGGCAAAATAACTAGATAAAATCAAGGATAAAAAATCAGAACAGAACTGTGGCTGAACGAATGCTTATAAATAATGAGTGATCAAGTCACTCTGTGACATTAAAATCCCACACCCAACATTTTGGGAAGAATTCCGGACATCACACAAAAGCTTAAAATGTGAACCACACTAGCCTCATTATCAGTTAAAATAGGTGGCATCTTCTGTGGGAGACCCAGATCTGCCCTTGGGCCATTTTACAAGCTGTGATTGGAAAGTTTCAAGAATGGAACCGCTACTGCTTACTAGTTTGGTTGGTATGTACACGGAGGGTGGGGAGTGAGTCATTGCTTTGTCCTTGAATGCCCTCTGACAGTAAACTGTTTTTCCTTTATTCAGTTTGCTGTGGCAGTGGGTTGAGTGTGGTTCTGTTAGGGTTTGTTGCTGCATTCTGTCTGCATGAAAATTGACGTAAAAATGCAGCAACGAGTTTGTGTTAAATTTTGTTTCAAAACTGAGAAAACAGCTTCTGAGACTTATGAACAATTAAAAAGAGCTTTTGGAGATAACTCAATGAGCCAGTCAAATGTTTTTGTCTGATTCTGCAGATATAAAAATGGCTGCAAATCATTTGAAGATGAATCACAGTTTGGCCATCCTTCAACCTCAAAAATGAATGAAAATATTGTGAAAGTTCATGACTTAGTGTGCTCTGATCATAGACTTACAATTAGGGAAATGGCTGATGAACTTAATTTAAGTTTTCATGCAGTTCAGTCAATTTCAAGTGAAGATCTGAACATGTATCGAGTGTCTGCAAAATTCATTCCAAGTGTTGGCAAGTGATCAGAGACAATATTGACTTGAAGTGTGCCAAGAACTGATTAATCAGACTAAAAATGTCCCAGATTTGTTAAATAGGGTAATTACAGGTGACAGATCATGGGTATATGGATACAATCCTGAAACAAATGTGCAGTCTTCACAGTGGAAGACTCCAGTTTCACTGCAACCGAAAAATCACCGCAAAGTCAGTGAAGAAGGTGAAGACAATGTTGGTGATTTTTTTCGATTCTACCAGTATTGTGCATCATGAATTTACTCCTGGAGGGCAGACAATTAACCAGGAATACGAAAAATGTGTCCTTGAGTATTTGCACCAAAAGGTGCAAAAAAATGCCAGGATTGTGGAAAGACAGGAGTTGGGTGTTACTCCATGACAATGCTCCGAATCATCGTACCTTATCCATCGTTGAATTTTTGACCAAATTCAACATTCCTGTGCTTCCACAACCACCATATTCCCCTGATTTGGCCCCTGTGGATTTCTACCTGTTTCCTAAACTGAAATTTTCACTGAAACGGAAGCGATTTGACTCGACTGAAGATATCCAGGCAAGTATGGAGAACGTCCTTAACACACTTCAGGAAAAAAATTTCCAGGAATGTTTCCAAAAGTGCAAACACCATTGGGACTATTTTGAACGAGATGCATCACAGTAGCATGTAAGTACCACCATTGTACAATTACAAGCCCATTCTTAAAACTTTCCAGTAACGCCTCATATAAAACACATACAATTAAAATATGTAGTACTGACAGCTGCACCTCATATCTGTGAACAATGGAGGCTCCTCCTGATGTAAGAGAAAGTCATGTGTCAATGGGCAATGTTCCACTCACAGCCAAGTAAAGACTACTTCTTCAGCTTGCCATGGTCAGAAGGAGGTAAGCCACAGCCGTTCTGAAGGTTTTATAAAATGTAGTTTATTATTCCTCACTTCCAGCCACTGAGCCTCCCATCAACAAGTGGTATTCTTGGTCACAAATGAGGTGACAGGCTGCAGGGGGACTGAACAGTGAGCTGGAGGTGGAAGGGAACAAACCTCCTTGGCAGCCACATCAGCGAGTTTGTTTCCTCAAATCCCTATGTGCCAAGGAACCTGAGTGAAAATTATTTCCTTTTCCTGCCTTTGCAAAACAAGGAGAGCATCCTGCACTTCTTGCACCATCCAATATGCTGCATACATCTGATCAATAGTGAGAAGGTGCTTTGATAATCTGTGCAGATGTGGAATTTCCTGCCATAACACTGTATCATTTGCTTCACTGTCCTCTGAACAGCAAACAATTCAACATAATAAATTGAAAACTGTGCCTGGAGCTCTGTTCTGAGGACAATGTTGTGGAACATGAGAGAGAAGCTAATAAACTCTTCCTGCTTAGACCTGCCCATGTAAACAGTAATAAAATCTGGTTAGCAATGTAAAATATCATTATTTTTAACTTTAAATTTGGAAAATTGGAAATTTGTGCTAAGATCTTATGGGACCAAACTGCTGAGATCATCAGTCCCTAAGCTTACACACTACTTAATCTGTCCAAAGGAGGACTCGAACCTTCGAAGGGAGGAGCCGCGCAAGCTGTGACTGGACACTTTAGAATGCGCGGCTACCCCACATGCAAAATTTAATTTTAAAAATGTAATCTGGGGTACAACTCATCCTGTAAGTATTCAATCAGAAAAGTAATCTGGGTGTCTTTAGTATCCAAGGGAATAACCTACTCCAACCCTGGCTTTGGACCTTAATGCCCACTATCTGTAATAGCTCAAGGCTCTCCCACAAAAGGACACAAATGGCCTCAATGCCCATGGATAGTGGCTGAACAGCCAGTCATTGTAGGGGCAGTTGCACAACATAACTGGATCCCAGTTATTTAGGAATGGACAAAGCCCTATATTGTTGGTGTATCATGAGGAGGAGATGTCAAATAGATAGTGGACGCTCACCAGCCTCTGCACACAGGCTAGTAATTGAACCCATAAAATGAGCCACTGTTGGCAGTGTAATACCTTTGCGGTGAATTTTGGAACACGTATTATGTTCAAGTATAATGACTTTTCTGGAGACTAGAAATCTACTCTGTAGGAATCAGCATGGGTTTCGAAAAAGACGGTCGTGTGAAACTCAGCTCACGCTATTCGTCCACGAGACTCAGAGGGCCATAGACACGGGTTCACAGATAGATGCCATGTTTCTTGACTTCTGCAAGGCATTCAATACAGTTCCCCACAGTCTTTTAATGAACAAAGTAAGAGCATATGGACTATCAGACCAATTGTGTGATTGGATTGAAGAGTTCCTAGATAACAGAACACAGCATATCATTCCCCTTATGGAGAGAAGTCTTCCGAAGTAAGAGTGATTTCAGGTGTGCCGCAGGAGAGTGTCATAGGACCGTTGGTGTTCACAATATACATAAATGACCTTGTGGATGACATCGGAAGTTCACTGAGGCTTTTTGCAGATGATGCTGTGGTGTATCGAGAGGTTGTAACAATGGAAAATTGTACTGAAATGCAGAACGATCTGCAGCGAATTGATGCATGGTGCAGGGAATGGCAATTGAATCTCAATGTAGACAAGTGTAATGTACTGTGAATACATAGAAAGATGGATCCCTTATCATTTAGCTACAATATAGCAGGTCAGCAACTAGAAGCAGTTAATTCCACAAATTATCTGGGAGTACGCATTAGGAGTGATTTAAAATGGAATGATCATATAAAGTTGATCGTCGGTAAAGCAGATGCCAGACTGAGATTCATTGGGAGAATCCTAAGGAAATGCAATCCGAAAACAAAGGAAGTAGGTTACAGTACACTTGGTTGCCCACTGCTTGAATACTGCTCAGCAGTGTGGGATCCGTACCAGATAGGATTGATAGAAGAGATAGAGAAGATCCAACGGAGAGCAGTGCGCTTCGTTACAGGATCATTTAGTAATCGCGAAAGCGTTGCGGAGATGATAGATAAACTCCAGTGGAAGACTCTGCAGGAGAGATGGTCAGTAGCTTGGTACAGGCTTTTGTTAAAGTTTCGAGAACATACCTTCACCGAAGAGTCAAGCAGTATATTGCTCCCTCCTACGTATATCGCACGAAGAGACCATGAGGATAAAATCAGAGAGATTAGAGCCCACACAGAAGCATACCGACAATCCTTCTTTCCATGAACAATACGAGACTGGAATAGAAGGGAGAACCGATAGAGGTACTCAGGGTACTCTCCGCCACACACCGTCATGTGGCTTGCGGAGTATGGATGTAGATGTAGATGTAGATGTAGAATCATTTTGAGGATCAAAGGCCTTCCTGATCCATAAACTTATCATTGTATTCAAGCCACAGTCACATGAAGATCTTATAAACATGGAGGAGATGTGCCCTGTCGGATCCCCACAACCTATGGCTGACATATTTATGGATGTTTAAGGCGTTGAGACGTATATGTTTTAGTTCTTTAACATGTGGCAGCCATGTTAGCTTCTCATCAAAAATGAGGTTCAGATATTTCACTTTTTCCTTAAAAGTGAGAAAAATTGCCCAGTTTTAAAACAGGTAAATTACAAAGAGAGCAGGAGTTATTAAAATCAACACAAACAGTTATCTCCACAGAGAATTTAAGACTCGTGTGTTAGACCATTCCTCTAACTGCTTGACTGTCAAATGCAATTGCTGAATAGCTGTTGCAAGGTTGGAGGACATTCTGAAGTTGTAGAAATCATCCACATACTATGAACACAGTATAGGATGTTGTACTCTGAATGAAATACTGTTGATGGCAATGGCGAATGCTGTGACACTTAGAACATTTCCTTGGGGCACACCAGTCTCCTGATTTAAACAGTCAGACAGGACATTCCTAACCTTGTATCTAAAATACCTGTCTATCAGAAAGGACCATACAAAGGTGGGTAGACATTCATTGAACCCACTCTGATAGAGCTGCAACAAAATGTCATGCCTCCAGGTAGCATTACAGGGCTTTTCCAAATTGAAGAATACATGGATTATGGAGGAAAGCTTGTCAAACTGCTGCTTCGAGCAGGGTCTAGTTATCAGGTGTAGAGTGATACCTCCTGAACTCATACTGGGACCAACTTAGTAGGGACTTGGTTTTGAGAACCCATGCTAGGCACTGGTCGACCATATGATCCGATGTCTTTCGTATACTGCTTGTTAGGCTTATGCTATAAAAAGCTACTGGTGTTCATCAGATTCTTCCTTGGTTTTAAAATTGGAATTAAAATAGATTCTTTCCATGAATTGGGAAAGTTACCTGTCATCCAAACTTTGATTAAGGAAATGAAGGATGACGTCCTCCTACTGTGGGTTCAATTGTTTCAACATGCCGCACGTTATCATGTTGTGCCTGGGAATATAATCATGACCTACTGACAAGACAAAATCCAACTCCCGCACAGAGAAAAGCTGTTGTATTCCTCCATTTTGGTGGAACAGAAACCAAAATCAGCCTCTCAATGGAAAGCTGGGTCCTGGCTAGAATTGGCTGTAAGGCAATTACACGATTCATCCATTGTCCGCAGAGTGTCTCTCAGCAGTGTTAAGAGATCCCCCTCCTCTCACATAGCTGCTACTGTTGTTCATGATTTGTGCCTTGAAATCCTCCTCATGGGTTCCCATATTTTACTCAAAGATGTGGATCTATTGATGAAGTTCAGGAACTCTTGCCAAGAGCTCTGCTTACTCTTCTTAATTATTACCCTTACTTTTATCCACGCCATTCAAAAGAAATCTGTAGGGCACTGATCGATTCTGTGCATAACTGCCCTCCTGACCCTGATTGCAGGAAGGCACTCATTACTCCACCAGGAGATAGGTTGCTTCCTATGCGTTCCCAATGACTTTTGGGATGAATGCATCAGCAGCATGGTGAATCATGGCTGTAATGTGGTCCACCCAGTCCCGGCTGCCATCACATTGCTTAAAAACAGCTAACTGCCTATGAAGCACCCATTCAGCCTTTATGAACAGCCTTCTTGATGGCTTCCTTTCGGGATCTGCTATATGGGGCAGAGGGATCCAGATAGTGTAGTGGTCACTACCATGGAGATCATTGCCCCCTCTTCATTCATCAGTGTCTGCAAGGACAGATGAGGAGAAGGAGAGGTCTACGGCCACAGACAAACCAGTAGCAGTGCTAAAATATGTAACTTGACCCATGTTCATCAATATAATGTCTGTAGCATGTGTTAGGTCCTCAAGTATCTGACCCTTGGGGCAAGTGGTGTTACAATCCCACAGTGCACTGTGTGCATTAAAGTCCCCTAAAAGCAGGAAAGGATGGGGTAGTTCATCAAGATGATGTGTGAGTACCTCAAATAACAACAGGCTCATGGGGAGGTAGGTACACAGAGCATGCCGTGGCAGCAACTCGGGCCACTATCCGAACGTCGATCACTTGTAGCGTTGTGCTACAGGGCACTGGTTAGGAGTAGAAAGTGCCCAAGTACAGGTGCTGGTGTGTGATGGTGGTACACTGGACATCTTTTACATCAAAGTGTTGAGCTTGGGAACAGGATTATGTACTGTGGAAGCATAAGAAGTTGCAAAGACAGGAGGCCTCATCACCCTGTATTCCTTTTTTAATTCTGAGTAGGGGAACTGCTTGGTCACTTTTATTTCCTGAATTTTGCGTTTCTCAGCAAAAACAGGGCAGTCTCAGCTCCAGATTGGGTGGCTCCTGGAGCAGTTGTTGTAGATTGCTGGAGACAGCAGTCAGTCCCAGAACCATGGGCTGCCTATCCACACTTCCCACAGGTCGCTTTACCTCCACAACTCAGCATTGTATGGCCAAAACCCTGACATTTGTAGCACTGCATAGTGTTAAGTAGGTAACAGTAAGCAAAAGACAGAGGAACCCTGCCACGATACGTTTAGGCAGCACTAGAGGACTGAAGGTCAAATGAAGGTGGTGGTCTTCTCAATTTCTCCATTATTCCTTCTTGTCCTTTGCTCCACATTCACTGTCCCCATTCTTGTTTAAGTTCTGTAATGTCAATGTCCATAATATCATGGCATGTGATCACACCCTTGCTGGAGTTAAGGAAGTCATTCAACTCGACAATTACATCATAGTCATGCAATTTTTGTGACCTCCTAAGAAGACTCACCTGCTTTGTCCTGTTATTCTCAACCAATAAAGAATCATTTGTAACTGCTTGATAGACTTTAAGGTACCAGCACGCCCTTTGAAGCCTTTAAGAATATAAAAGGTGGACACTTTTTCAAGTGCCCCTCCTTCCCCTTGATCTGCACAAACACATTGTGATTTATGACTTCTCGAACCCCATTACTATACAAAATTTGATTATCAGGAGAACTAGCTTCCCTTGTTTGTTTGGATAAGAGGGTGTGAGTCTCCCAGAAGGTACATGCATCATGCTGAGAGTTGATATGAAGTTTGAGCATTCCATCTTGGTCTCACAACTAACTAGGGAACTAAGGGTACACTGATACAGGGCCCTGCTTGCCTGAGTAAGCATTATACAACTGAGGTGCGGCAGTTTCCCCAGAGTTTTTCCATTAAAAATTGTTCTATCTCACCAGCCATGCGCCTCAAAAGGGTTTTTATAGAGGTTTTTACCATCCTCAATATCCAGAAGGTTAAGCCAAGATCCCTGTTCCTTATGACACACAACACTCCACTGCCACACCACACAGTGGTTGCTGAAGGATACCCAGAGCTCATGGTGACAGAGGACTGGCAGCATTTAGCAGTCTCCAGCTCATTAACTCTGGGATCATCATTAACTTTGCAGACCTACAAAGGAAGGAACTGCATGACCACAACCCAGCGAGTTACTTTCCCTCATGGTTCTAACTTCCACCCTTGCCTTTCCATACTGTTATACCCCGAGAACACAGTTTATCCTTTACTACAATTCTATTGCACTTCAGTGTGGTACATATATTTAATATTTATCCTTAACCCATATTATTTAAAAATATACTTTAATTTTATAGCATTAAAACCTTATTTTTTAATAATCTGAGACTTTTCCATCTTCTGCAATGCAGAAATTATTAGTCCTTGATAAAAAAAAATTAGTAGGACTTTTCTGAAGGAAATTTAATGTGATTTAATTTTGTACCAGGAAACATTTCACTAGAAACTGGGGTTGGCAGTATGAGGAAATTTGCTGTCTGCTGCTCCCCTCTTAACATTTGTTCTGGTGCTCATTGAAGCTGGCAACACTCTCCTGCTCCCATCATTTCCAAATTCTTCAAATTAAATCCCATCCTTCGAAATTCCTTACATTAAATCTGTGTATGACCTTAATTATCAAATATTTATCTGCAAACACAGGATGACATCTCTATGAAGCTATAACACAATGTAAATCACTGATCTCAGCAACAACTGTTTAATCTGTGAAGGTAAGACAACCCTACATTTTTCAAATGACGAATCTGGAAAAAAGTGTCATCTTACAGTTACGTAAATACAATAATAATATTGTTATATACACAAAGGGATTGCTGTGAAATACTTGCTAGGTAGTGGGAATGAATCAAACTGTTTGTCCAATTTCTTTTAACATGTCAAGCGTAGAGAATGAATAGTTATTAGGCCTGTCTCTGGAAGTAAAGTCGTGGCAGTCACTGGAAAAATGTCAAAAACATAAAACATGTTATCTACTGAATGGGGCATCAGGAATTAGAGCATAAATTCTTGCTAGTATCAAATTTGAATACTCATATAATTCTGGGAACAGATATCTTATGTAAATGGGACATAAAAAATTGAATATTAAGTTTTGTTTGTAAAGAAAATGAATTGAAGTACCTTCCCAGGAAAAAATGAATATGAAACACTATAAAAACTAGACTTATTTTCTGAGATATTTGCCCATAGATAATAGTGCAAAGAATAATCAAGAAAAGCAAATTAAAACACAAATAAATGAAAAGACGAAACACAAAGACAGAATATCTGACATTCAGAGGCAGGACCTACAAGAAACTTCCATATAAAATGGTGGTATATCTTTTGACAGGCCAAGATTAGTAACAGATCTCAGACTAAAATAACATAATCCTTTCTTTATCACACTATATGCTATAATTTTTTCTAAAAGAGGGGCTGTAACAAAGGAAATAGAGAAAATGTTGGACTGCGGAATTCAAGATGGTGAAAGATTAAGCAAACCCTTGATAGTATTTGACAAAGGAATGGAGAGCTACAGTGGTATTGGATACTCAAGAATTGAATATGATAGTACAAAGGGAAAGTGACAGATCTATCAGTATTGATGAAATATCACCCAAGTTTTAAGAATAAAATATCTTATCTTCAGTGATGTAACATGATGTTACTGGCTTATAAAGTTAGACCACATATGGTGTTTTTGCAAAAAGGGAAATATGTTCTCAATATTCTGTTTTGTCTGCTTCAGTTTTGTATTCATTAGGACTATGGACAAAATTTGGGGCCAGAGTTACTAAATGAAGTAACATTATATTTCAATGACATTCTAATAGTTATTTTTACTTGGAATGAGCTACACAAAACTTTGACAGGAGTGTTAAGGGCAGACAAACTTGGTGGAATGAAACTGAAATTAAATACACCAGAAGTGGTCAGATCATTCATACAGCCAGAACCATGGAAGTTAAAAGACACTCGTGTTTTCCTTCACCAAAAAATGAGAAACAACTAACAGCAATATTTGGATTACTTGAGCTTTATATAATACTTGTGACTGATAACTCTTTTAATAGTCCATGTTTGAGCAAGCTGTTGAAGAAATTGTGTGCTTGTACTTAGACTTTCTTATTTATTTTAATCTTATCCCTCAGGTAAAATAATAATAATAATAATAATAAATTTATCGAACAGGCTGTCGAATTTGTTCCTTGTGAACTGATGTTTGGAGAAAAACCTGTAACATTCCAGGCTTATTGTTACCACCCCTGCATTATGTATTACTAGTTCAGTACTCTTATATCGTGAGCTATAATTAAATTCAACTACTTTTGATAATAGGAAGAAGGCTTTTAGAAGAATAATAGCAATACCAAACAATAGTAGGTACAATACCCTTTGTACCATAAACTATCGAAATCAGATTCAGGAAATTTATATAGAAAATGTTTAGATAAAAGAATAATATATTTCATTCTCATCATCTGTAAATGGTAGGAATTAAATCTCGAGCCTAATTAACAAAATATAGGTAATTGATAATTTAGCATTGTTAGAATGCTTATTTCTTCAATTTCAATATTAATGTTATTTTTATGTGTTTAGAAAATGTCTTAAACTTGTTCTAGCAAAGTAGGGAATATTATAGGGGGTTTGATAATGTTGTTAAACTATTCCATATTATAAATTATGTTTTGCATTATTATAAACAGTAGTACATTCTAGGAAGAGTATAAATACTCGCCTCAAGTATTGCTAGTGCAGATGAGTGTTGGACCCACTAGAGGACAGATCTGTGCATACAGTTGAGATAAGTTCTTGGTGCATGATTCAGGTTTGGATTTACAATAGAGCAACTCTTGATTTGGACATTGTCTAAAACAGCATATTAGAGCAGTGCAGTGATGGATTAGTCCAGAGTGTTAAACAGTTTGATTAAATATCACAAAAGGCAGAATGATATGTGGATTTATATTCGTACTTTGTTGAATATTAGTGTTGAATAATGCAATGGACCACACACACGCATTTCTATAAAATTACTGCATCTGGACTATTTAATATCGCCAGTGTAGTATGTGCTACCAATGGTTAGCTGTAGTAGTAACAACAAGGCTTATTACAATGAAGACTGATCATGAGCTCACAAGATAGAGGTTTTCAAGTGAATAAATCTACATACTTACTTTACTTCAGTTGTGTCCTACATCATTGTAGTGAAATCCATTATGGCATCCTGTATTTATTGAACAAGCATATTTTGGCTCACATATGCAGTCATTGAGGGATACCGAAGGCAAAATATTCACAGGTATTTAAACCATTTTTAACTACTGTAATATCTCTTTATATTTGATGAATTATTCTGATACAATTCTACCCTTGAATGACATTTACTAATTTTCTATCTTCATGCTCGCAGAATCCATGCGAAAAGTAGTTCATACAATAGCTATGCCATGAGCGCATAAGTATTCTTTGTAGTACTCTCTCTGGTGGTTGTTAGAAAAAAAGAAAGGGAGCTTCCGAGATTGTCTTCGTGCCGATTAGCCTGAGCTTTGTTTGAAGAACTGTAATCTGATTATTGAGATTTATGACAGAAGATAACTGATACGAAATTGTACGATTAAAAGTGAAATATATATATATGGCTCCTTCATACAAAAGGTGTGTATTTGACATTTGAGAGTTAATGATATTTATCGATATATTGTGTAGTTGTTAATCAGAAGGGAGCTTCTGAAAGACTGGATACGAACCTGCATTTAATAATCCAAGAGCTCCATTACTTCTTCGGAAGGCTAAACTTCATCAAAGCCAAATATCCGCTTGATCTGAGGTTTCCCGACTGATTATACAATGCTCCCAAAATTACGAGGCATTTTATTTGTACAGATTAGCAGACTGCCGCAAAGCACGAGCCTGCAGAGAAGAAGAATCATCACCTGATTTCATTCTAACAAGTAAAATTTCAGAATCATTTTGAGTGACTGAGCTATGACTGTGTTTCCTATCATGAATGATTGATTGCTTGAACGAATTGAGAGCTACAGAATTACGTAGATAGGAGGAAAAATTACACTACTCATTAACCAGTGGGACATTACAAACCATGCAAGCCATGCACTCAATGACTGCAACAAGGAAATTGACAACATTGGTTGTAAAACGTAAAATTATTTCAAACCTCTTACAAATGATGCCAACAATTTTTTTGTTTACAAACCTTACAAATCTTACTGGTTAAGATGTAGTTCTGAATTTTAAGTGAAATAACTGAAGAACAAAAGATAAAGTTATCAAAACATGTAATGAACAATAAAGTTCAGGAAATGAAAAGGAGACATGACTACAATTTTTGACATTTACACCATGGTCCATTTAAAGTTTTGGGGATTCTCCATAATAATGCACATAACATAGTATACTCAAAATAGAGCCCACTCAGATAGCCATGCGATCTAATGCACTGCTTTCCAGGCGGGAAGGCATGCCGGTCCCTGGCACGAATCTGCCTGGTGCACTAGTGTTGACGTCCGGTGTGCCGGCCAGTCTGTGGATGGTTTTTAATGCGGTTTTCCATCTGCCTCGACAAATGAGGGCTGGTTACCGTTATTCCACCGCAGTTACACTATGTTGGCAATTGCTACACAAACATTGTCTCCACGTATGCATACACCACAAATACTTTAAAATGCAAACATTGGAGTTACACTCATCTGGTGTGAGACATTCCTAGGGGGTCCCACTGCGGGCCAAACCACACAAAACCCTGGCTTTGGTGTGTGGCGGCAGTGGGGTACGTGGACTGCTGTAGCCTGTTGTGGGGTTGTGTACCACTGAGGGCTATGGTGGGGATGAAGCCTCTCTGTCATTTCTAGGTCCCCAGTTCAATACGATACACCACTCAAAATCTAATAAGTTACAGGTTCTAAGAAATAGCATTGATCTGAAACCAGAAATATTTTATTTAAAATGTTTAAAAATGGGTAGGTAAATTAACAATAAAAAGAAAAATAGTCCTGTGACTGGAAAAGATTTCACTTGCAAGCAAGGTGGAGACATTACTGAATAATAATAATAATAATAATAATAAAAGTTGAGTATTCACTCTTCTTCTGTGAATACATTATCTGACAAATATTACTTTTCCAACTGGGAGAACATATTCTTAATTTCTTGGTTTGCTCTCCGTTTTCCACAATCCTGTCTGTAGATACAATGGAAACTAATTTTCTTCAACTCTCTTGAATCAATTATCAGTGTAAACATTTAAGATGTAATTGGAATTTGGGACTTTACCAATATGAAATTCAAAATATGGAAGCTATTGGAATTTCAGTCAAGTTAATTTGGATTAACTGGGAAAACGTTACACACACACACACACACACACACACACACACACACACACACACAAACACACACACACACACACACACACATGCGCACACACAGGAAAAAAGGAAAAATGCTGTGACATGAACTTCATTGCAGTGCTTGATGTCCTGTCTGATAACTGTTTGTCTCTCAAGGCCAGAACTGCGCTGCAGTGGTTCCCGGAGAATGATAGTGAATTAATTGATGTCTCTGTCACCAAATTTGCCTGATCTGAATCCAGTGGAACACAAACATGATGAAACTTGGCACCAGCTCCATGCCAGAAATTACAGGACCATAATTTAGGGAGAATTGCATGACCCATCATAGTCATCTGGTGCTACATACCTCCAGAACTCTACTAAGACTTGCTCAATCCAGAATGGATGCTGTATTGTTTTCCAAAAGTTTCAGGTGGTCATTTTGTTTGTGTGTGTGCAAGTGTGTGTGTGTGTGTTCATGTGTGAGTGTGTGTGTGTGTGTGTGTGTGTGTGTGTGTGTGTGTGTGTGTGTGTAAAAATGTAGAAATGTACATGAACTACCAGAATTTTTGTACTAGCAGCAAAAGAAACAGATTTCAAATACTGAGTTGCGGGCAAATTATGCAAGTGTTCTGGGAATGTTAATAAAGCTTTTTGCTTATATTACAATAGGTATTCAATAAATAATGCAACACTTTGTTTCTGAAATCAGGTTTTTTTTTCAGGATTCCAGTACACCATATAATTCCCCATTCATCTTACTACAAAAGCCTATTTTTCAATGTAATTTCCATTCAAGCAACAGCCTTAAGCCACCTTACTGGGAGAACCTGGTACCACTCTACTGGTTGAAATCAGAGCCAATGTCTTGCTGAATCAATAACCTCCCCATCACCAACATACTTCTTCCCATGGAGTGCATCCTTCATTGGGCCAAACAGATGGACATCGAAAGCTGTAAGATCCGGGCTAGAGTGTAGATGAGGAAGAACAGTCCAATAAAGTTTTGTGAGCACCTGTCAGGTACACACAATTGTGTCTGAGGCTTTGTGTTGTCATGGAGAAGGAAAAGTTTGCTTGCATTTCTGTAATGATGAGCACGGTGAAGTTGTTTCTTCAATCAGAATTGACCGAGAAAAAAAAAAGTGTTACATTACTTACTGAACACCCATCATAGTTCGAAAGAGTACTGTTATGATTAATTTGATATTGTCTATTATCCAAAGAAGGTTAATGATCATCAGAATCAGTTAATAATATTTGCAACTGTGAAGTTTTATTCTTTAAGGTAAATTTTGTTAGTAAGGGCAAAGCAAGTAACATTACGTTTAATAATGGAAGACTAAAGTAATGAAAGAACATTTACTGAGAGTAAAGAAATAATAATGATGTCATAATGATGAGGTTTATGAGGTAATGATGAAGTGAATAGTGAATAATATTGGGTACTATGTGGTATGGAGATTTTATTTATTTATTTAACCTGATCTTAATTTAACCTCCCTTACTTTGGACCATGGATTCTCACATAGAGCAACTCTTTTACAGCATAGTTTCCTAGGAAACAACTATTTTAATATGAGAAATAGCATTGAAATGATTTGAGTGTCTAAAGTAACAATCTGAGTAAATAACACTGACCATGAATTAATAAAATTAATACTGGCTGCTACTGCAGCTGCTACCAATAATAGTGATAATAGTTGTAGTAATAATAATAATAATAATAATCAAAATAATGACAGTGGCAGATATAAAAAGCATTTTTAGGTGTGCAAAATAGATGTTTTATAATATAATAAGTTCTGGGGAAAGAAAATTTAAGGAGACTGCACCAGCTGATAATTATGGGAAATGCGGAAGACATGGTTGGAAAGCAGGATGAACAAAGGTATTGAGTGTGTACAGGGCAATGGTAATCATTATTGTTGCTTTAGTAGATATGTCATTAACTATCTTTTGAAGCTGGAGATGTTATTCAGTTCTCTAATATAATGTGGGAGATTATTCCAGAGTTGGGTTTCTGCTACTGAGAAGAATTTTGAGACTGTGGCTGAATGATGGAGTGAGCAGAAAGGATTTTGCTCTGATGGGAACAGGTATTTCTGTCATGTTGTTCAGACAAGATTGTTACAGTCAAGGATGGATATAAGGGAGAGTCTGCATTGACAAGACAATAGAGAAGACAGAGGGTTGGTTGGTTTAAAGAGTAAAGGGACCAAACTGCAAAGGTCATCGGTCCCAAGACAGAGGGTATGGAAATCTCTGCACTTGTCTGCACATAGCAAGAAAAGCTATGCATATGATTCTGAAATATGATCAAAGATTCTGTGGTGACAGTTGACCACCAGTAACTTCACCAGCGAAGTGCAGAGTAAATGGTCTTTGGAGACTTGAGATTCTTTGGTGTTCCGTCTACGACTTGACTGAGTGATATGCGTGTCATGAATTTCTGCATTGTTTTTCTTGTTTTCTGTAATTATACAATCTTAATAAAAGTGTCTTATCGTAATAAGTTGGAGTTTTCTGTGTGTGGTCCATTGCTATAGCCAAAAAATCCACATTGGTGACCCTGAGTCGTGAAAATACGTTGCATTCGCTCGCTGTGTATCACAGGTTTCGCGCCAATAGACAATGTCGCAGCCTCCAGTTTTTCCAGCAGTGCAGGATGCTGCGACTGCAGAGTGGACATTCAACTGTGAAGTGCAACACTTTACCCCATGTGCTACTAATACACTGGAAATGTTCATATCTCCGGTGTTTGCCTCGCCTGGCCAGACAACTCTAACGTCTGCCGGCATACCACACCACGTGCTGTATACATATTTGCGGACACTTTCTATGGCATTCTACACTCGACAGAATGCTCCTCCAGTACAAGATCCCGGAAACCACTCGCCCAAGTTTCTACCGCACAACATGGACCACACGGCTGTCCAGTTTTGGGGACCACACGCATGGTTGCCCCCTCCTCAGAGTGGCCCCCCATTTAACATGTCACCCTCTGCGTCAGCCGAAGGGACACTCGCTCCAACCGCTCCAGGCCATTTGTACACCTATCCGTCCTGTCGCCCCACGCACACCTCGGGTGACGCACCTGCCGTGGTTCCGCCCCGTCACTTGGTTCTCAATCGTGATCTCGCACCTCTGCTCAAGGTTTCGGCTGCATTGGCGGCTGATCCTTCTGTACCTGCCACGGCATGCTCATCGTGTGGCCGTACAGATTCCTTGCCTACAAGGACTGGATACCATGTCTCGCCTACACAGCTAACGGACGTTCAACACAACACATCGCCCGTCACTGAGGCACAGTTCGCACCAATGAACACTGTGCAGAATCCCTGTACGTTTAGTGCCTTTAGTACAGCCCTGTAAGCACTGGCCCCCAGTTGTTTTCCGAAGCTGCCGGCATTACAACCGGACAACCCAGTGACGTGGTTTACCTTGGTGGACAACATGTTGGACATACACGGTATTGCGGACAACAGCACTCGTTTTGTGTGTTTAGTGAACCACCTGCACGACCACCCTGATCTCATCAGTGACTTGTTGCTGAACCCACACAAGAGCAACAAATATGCCTCTGCTTGTGCATTACTCATCAAACGCCACTCTCGTCCGCCAACTGATATGATTCACAACGCAATTTATGACAAGACTTTAGGCGACAGAACACCCTCACAGCTGTGGCGACACTTGTGTGAGTAGGTCAGTACCAAGATCTTGTCGAACTTAGCGCTCTGGGCATTGTGGTTGGTGAAGCTGCCGCAAGAACTACAGTTACATTTGCTTCCATATACCGCAGCGCCACTTGAGGATAAACTATGGCTGACAGACCAGGTATACACCATTATTCGACACAGCCACCTCCCTCTGCGCAGCACAGTGCCTAATATCACCGAGTTTGGTAATCCTGTGATTATACTTCCACCGTCGAGCGGTAGAGGCCGGGCGCGTGCGTATCGCAGACAGCACACGGAACAGCAGCCGTCTAGCGGCCAAGATCTGGAACCACCAGCGGGTCCACAACAGCCTCTCCCCACCCCAACTGGGCTAGTGCGTGCCCGCCCCATCTTCCCCTCGCCGGGCGCTTCGACTGGCGGGGCGAGTACAGCTGACTCACCCATATGCTGGTTCCATTCCACTTCCACTCCACTCACAACTGCCGTCTGACCTGCACTTTCCCAAATGCCGCACACGGGCCGCAGTAGGCGCCACGGCCCGAGGATACATGCAGGGGCGCCCACAGACGTTGCATTCTGTCACATCCCCCACCTCACGAGGATGTCTGTACACCTTGGATTTAGGTCCACGCGGGTATTTTCTCATTGATACCGGAGCAGACGTTAGTGTCATACCTCCCACATTTTCTGTAAAGGACACGACACCAACCAAACTGTCCCTTCGAGCAGCAAATAAGTCGCCACTCTGTGTCAATGGTTTGGCCAAGTTACCTATGAACTCATACCTGGCAAACAGTTCACTTGGTTCTCCTACGTGGCTGACGTCGAAGATCCAATATTAGGCATTGACTTCCTTTTCCACTTCGGACTGTCTCCAGATCTTCAGTTGGCCGCATTATTGCACCACACCTCGTCCACTCGTATTGCATGTTCAGTCATCTCTTCAGCCCCCCCTCCCCCTCAGCTTCCTGACGACTTTGACACAGCTCCCATCTAGTGCTCTTCACTGGTGGACAGCCTCACAACTTCCATAGCCCAGCTCCAGCCTGAATGCCCTGCAGTCGACAATCTCCATGCTCACAAGACCGAACTGATCCGTGCCATATCGTTGGCTATGCGAGCCCTCACTGAGGCATGAAGCCTCGTAGGATGCCTGTCAATGCCGCCACAATCCAACACCAGAGATGCACCTCATGGAACTTGGTCGCCACCGATGCAAACAGCTTGCCTGCCACATCAGGTTTGTGACTCTTGTGTGCTACTGATGTCTGTTCACGATGGCCCCCGAGCGAGTTCGCCAGCCGAGCTGAACGCTATCACGAATGGCACGACACACAAAGTTGTCACGACAGATGGGCCACCAGTGCATCATAAAGCATGCCGACTGCCACCACATTATTTACACCTTGCTAAAGCAACAGTGGAGGAACTTCTACAGGAAAGTATTGTTCGCCCATCAGACAGTAACTGGTCCTTGCCCATACATTTAATCCCCATAAAGGACAGCACAGTGCACCTCTGTGGCGACTATCGTTGCCTCAACTTGCGGACAGTATTAGACACTTACCCGATATCTCACATACAAGACTTTGCGCAAGTACTTAGCGGAGCACGCATCTTCAGTGTCTTGGACTGCCGCACGGCATACTTACAGTTACCAATGGAATAGAGTGACATACCAAAGACAGCAGTGATCACACCTTTTGGCCTGTACGAATTTTGTTACATGCCTTATGGTCTCAAAAATGCAGCCCAAACTTGGCAGCGTTTTATAGACTCACTTCTGTTTAACTGCACATATTGCTACACATACCTCGACAACATACTAATTTTTTCCCCCTCCGACAGGGAAGATGAACTCCACGTGGCCATGATACAGGACTTATTGACACATAACGGAGTCGAGATCAATAATGATAAGTCACAACTCCGCTGCCCCGCTGTCACTTTTCTGGGGTACACCGTCCCCTCGGATGGTATATACCCCCCACAAGAGCGGGTTGACTGCATTCATGATCTACCTCTCCGAGTGTCATTTCATGAATTATGCCGGTTCTTAGGAACTGTAAATTTCTACCGTCGTAACCTGCCAATGGCGGCAGCAATTCAAGCCCCTGTGAATGATGCATTGGCCGGGAAACAAACCTCATACAGTCGCCAAGTACAGTGGTCTGACAACATGGTGAGAGCTTTTGAAGACCTTAAATCAGTGTTAGCACATGGTGTCACTCTCGCCCACCCTTTGCCAGATGCCTGCATCTCTATTACAGCAGATGCAAGTGATTTTGCAATCGGTGCAGTCCTCCAACAGCATGTCAATGACACAACACAACCTCTCCAGTTTTTTCCAAAAAACTATCTACAGCTCAATGTAAATGGTCAACATTTGACAGAGAATTGCTTGCAGTTTATGAAGCTGTAAAATATTTCTGCACAGACATCGAAGGAAGGAATATAACAATTTTCACAGACCATCGCCCCCTTGTGGATGCTATCCTTAACCCCGCTGCTGACCTTCCCCCCACGTATAGGTTTTGGCAAATGAACTTAATTTGCCAATACACAACAACCACCCATTACATTCGAGGTTCAGAAAATGTGGTGGCTGACTACCTATCACGTATCACTGCAATTTCATCCCCCATTAATTTTGATGAATTGGCCCACTTACAGGACAGTGACACCGAATTGCACAACCTCCGACAGGACCAAGATACTTCCCTTCAGATCGTTTCTGCAACCTACAAGGCTTGGCCAGGCCACTGTGGTGTGATACATCCATGGGCACCATCCAGCCTATTGTTCCACCTGTGCTGCGTCACCAAGTGTTCACTACATCACATAACCCGGCACATCCTGATTCTAAGGCTACTACGCACCTGGTTACAGAATGCTTTGTGTATCCAGGTGTTGTACTTGGGCTCGTGCTTGTTTACAGTGCCAGCGCAGCAAAGTCAGCAGGCACACACAACCCAGTCTAGGTAAATTCGACATCTCGAAAGGCCACTTCCGACATGTACATGTGGACCTCGTAGGAACGTTACCCGTGTCTGATGGTTTCAGGTATATCCTGTCCGTCATTGAGCACATTACATGTTGGGTGGAGGCAATACCCCTGCAGGACATCACAGCAGATTCCGTAGCACGCACATTCGTATCCTCCTGGATAGCTCGATTTGGCTGCCTCACATCCATCACCACTGAGCAGGGAAGACAGTTTGAATCCCTGCTATTTAACAAACTCTGTGTCCTCTGTGGGGTGGATAGATTCTGCACTACAGCTTACCATCCTCAGAGCAATGGACTGGTTGAGAGGTGGCACAGGACTCTGAAAGCAGCACTCATGTGTCACGGTGGTGAGTGGTATGACGCCCTTCCCTTGGTTATGCTAGGAATACGCATGGCTTACTAGACAGACCTTCAGGCTTCACTCGCAGAGCTCCTGTATGGCGAGACCCTAGTTCTCCCTGCAGAGTTCATCAGTTACGAAGCAATTGCTGACCTATCTGACCTCCCCATGGTAGTTGAGCATGTCCGGACATACATAGCCATGATCCGCATGCCTCCTTCACGCCCACATACCCATCCTCGGGTTTTCCGGCATTCGGCACTGGACTCTTGCGAGTTTGTTATGTTATGGGATGACACAGTCAAACCGGGATTGCAGCCACCTTACTCTGGCCTGCATCGAGTAGTGGCTTGCTCAGGCAATACTATGGGCATTCTCATCAATGGCCACCAGCAGACAGTTTCCTTCCAACACTTGAAAACAGCCTGGACGATCGAGGAATCTGTACCACACCATCTCGAATTGAGTGTTCTTCCATCAGGTGACGACCCCAATCTCACACAGACTGCACACTCCACTGCACCCAACCATGATCGTATGTGCACTGAGCCTACACCTGTGGGCAACTCAGTGGTTGTGTATGATGATACTCTACCCTCGTTTCACACAGGCACGGTGTGTGACAATCCACTACCTCAGGCTCAACCACATGTTGCGTGTGACATTACCTCGTCCCAAGTGTTGGCACCCAATACCCCCAAAGAGTGTCCCAATGTTTCTCCTGAACTACATTACTCCGCCCCCCCCCCACCCGCCCTAGTTACCCCTACATCCACTGTCGATGAAATTTGCATCTCAATCGACACCTCTGAGTGCCCACATGACGAGCTTTCCCTGCAGCTCCATGAGGGATCCATCTTCGTCCTCCGCATAGGGGACACTTCAAATGGGTCCACACCCATGTTTTAGCTTTCTCTGCAGCTCCATGAGGGATCCATCTTCGTCCTCCGCATAGGGGACACTTCAAATGGGTCCACACCCATGTTACATATCACCATCCTGTGCACAGTCCCTATCCCAAATGGGGTGGATATGGCTGCCATAGCTGCAACATTCAGCACCAATGGGATGCCCAAGATCCGCATCCCCCTCCCCGCCTGTACTGCAATGACATCTTCTGTGCCAGTTCAGTTCATGCATGCATGTCGACCAGTCTGCCCCCTCCCCCCCCCCCCCCCCCACACTGGATGGCAGACTATACGAGCACTAGTCCACCTTGCACAGACAGTATGGACTCTCAGCACACGCTGCTATCAACCAGCAAGCATACCACAATGCCACTACACAGGAAGACACCCACATCCTTCCCCCAGTGCTCCGCATTACCAGGGGAGGGGGGGGGGGGGGGGGACTGTGGTGACAGTCAACCGCCAGTAACTTCACCGGCAAAGTGCAGAGTAAATGGTCTTTGGAGACTCGAGATTCTTAGGAGTTCCATCTACGACTTGACAGTGATACGCGTGTCGTGAATTCCTGCATAGTTTTTCTTGTGTTTCCTGTAATTATACGATCTTAATAAAAGTGTCTTATCATAATAAGTTGGAGATTTCCTGCGTGGTCTGTCACTATAACCAAAAAACCCACAAGTCAAACATCACAGATATTGTGAACACAGGCATTCATAACTAGTTCCAAGCTCCATGAGCTTCCCTCAGAAAAGCTTTACAGAATAACATTGCTGTAATCAATACCTAGGACCACAAGTGTTTATACAAGTTTCTTTCTCAGGTCAAGACAGAGAGATGCTGATGCCATCTTACATTTTGCAGATTTGTGCTCAGTCCAGTTTTGATTTTCATCTATTAGTACTCCTAGACTCTTTGCTGAAGGAGAGAAGTTGATATTTGTCCCGTTTAAGGTTAAAGATAGGGATTCCCAATATCCCAGTATGTCAGAACAATAAGCCTAGAATGACCAACCAGTACTGTTGAGTTTTAACCCTATATCCTGCATCCATTTTGATAGTTCGCACAGCTGTCTTCAGATTCATTTGTTTTGCACTGTACAACTTCAGATCATGTGGTCTTTCCAGTAGGACAAAGCTCATGACACATCACCTACATGCACTGAAAAGAGTGTATGGCCTAATACCAAACCCTGTGGGCACTTGATGCTACCTGCCTCCATTGTCATGGACATGGTGCTCTGTCAGGTGTGAGTGAAACCACTACATTGCACTTGCCAAGAAATTTAGGCTGGTAAGTTTGGCAAATAAAAATGTCATAGTTGACAGTGTCACAGGATTTGCTGAAGCTTAAGAAGAACATGAGAGTTCAAGTCATACATAACCTTCAATAAGCCAGATCTAATGCTGCAATGGTTACAGAAACCTGATTGGTATCTGTCTAATAAGTTGTTTGTAGTTTGGTAGCTGGTTGTGGACTACATATTCCAGGTCCATGGACAATGCACAAAGAATGCAAATAAATTAGTAATCAAAGGGTGCTGTCACAAAGTCCTTTTGGTAGTGGCGTAACTAGTCCATTTCCAGGCCACAGAGAATGCACTACATGGTGAAAGAGTGGTTGAAGACACCTGTTATAGTGGGCAGTAGTAGATCAATATCAAGCTTCGTCATTTGAACTGTGATGCCATTGTGTCCAGCAGATGCTGACTTGATATGCGTGATAGCTTTTTTTAAAGGAACATGCTTTAGATGGAATTTTTCATAGCTACAGTTGTTTACCCCCATGAAGTACTCAATGAGTGTCTGTTTCATTTGTTGTTCAGCTGTGGTTATAGGTAATGTGAAACACTGGTTTAGTTCTTCAGCTGGGACAGTGGGAACTGCTGCAGCTTTTACTTTGCCTGTACCAAGAATAAACAGATTTTCCCATAGGACAGCTGATCTAGTTCTGTTGTCAGTTAATGTATGGGCATGCCCGATTTTTGCATTTCTCACAGTTTGACTGAATCTGTTCCTCTTCTGCTTGTACACTATATGATTTTCAAGAGTGAGGCACAGTCTGTATGCCCAATGTGTAGCATTGTTGGAATTAATTAGCTGTTTTAGAACTTCATTTACCCAAATGACAGGTTTCCTTCTTACTTTTACAGTCTTTTGGGGGAGCATATTTGTCATACAGCTGAGTACGTTTTCTAATAAATCCATGTAGCTTTTCGTTTATGCCAGTGAAGGGAATAGAAGACATTCCCCAAACTATTGCTTGTGTTTCAGTTGCAAGTTCAGATAAATTAATGCATTTGAAGTCTCGTTATGCAGTCGTTTGTGGTTCCTTTCTGAAACATTCTAGTGAGTATGTCATGAAAATTATGCCATAGGCAGACATACCAGGTGCAGATTTTTGAGAGATACAGATTATTCTATTTGAGGATTTCATTGCAAATATATCTGTGAGAGGATGACTACTGTTTGTATGAGGAGTAGGAGCCAGCTGAAGTAGTCACACTGTGTATCTGTTTAAATTTCACACTGGATGGACTAGTGCAGAGAAAATTTATGTTAGTGTCACCAGTTATAATTATATGCTTTTATATGAAAGAGATGGTTATGACATAATGTTGATTGATTCTTCCATCACTTCTTTGTAGAACAAAATAATAATAAATGAAAATCACAATATCGTGTATGTACTACAGGTTTAATCTACTTAGTTAACTGGTTTTCAGCTTACATGGCCATCATTAGATTTTAACTGATTATTACCATAAAAGATGTTGCAATATTTGTAAATATGTTGGAAAGATGCTAGTTATCTAGACAGAGACACAAACATGTAGTAAAAGTCATCTTCGACAGTGCAGTGGTAATGCAATTAAAAAGTTAAAAGTTGAACAATAAATAAAACATAAAGGGAGCAAACAGGGAAAACATAAATACTAAACCCAAAAAATACTTCATATACAACAATTTACTTTAAATTACCAGTTCTAATAAAATAAAATTTAGTACTTGACAAGACTACTAAAGAATAGCTTGAAGAAGCATTACATACAGGAATTGATAAAGAAACAGAGTAAAAGATAGAACCAACAACTGTAACAAAGAATAAAGGAGTGCATAGGCAATCACAATAAAATAAAAATGAAATACAAATCACTTGTCCTGATTATGAAAAGTTTTATACTAGTCAAAGAAAAACACAGAAATTAGGCTGGATGAAGATGAACACAGCTGGAGCTTGCAAAAATTATGACTCCACATTTGCGGAGCACGTAATGAGTGAGAGCAGCTGCTACCAGCCACAGTCTCACATCCTCCAATTAGCAAACAAAGGCCAATAACTCAACATGTTGGAAGTCCTGAAAATCAACAAATATCTAGCACAAAGTCCTGGTTTAATATTGTGAGGGTGTGCTGAAAAGTAATGCCTCAGAATTTTTTACTCTGTTCTCAATATTGGTTAAGGTATTACATGTCTTATAAATTACTCAGTCAGTTTTCCTGCTTTGCTGACACAAGCTGCAACCCTCTGCTGCTAGAGGGCTCTGAACTGTAACATGGCAGTGTGCACGTAAGTATGTCGATGCTTCAGAAAGAACATGCTGTAATCGAATTTTAAACTGCAGAGATTGGACATTTGTCAACAATTTATTTTGTGTTTTGAGGATGACAGTTATGGGCTTCTGAAGAACACCGTGACAGGTGATGAAAACTGGATTCACTATTTTGACCCTGAAAGCAAGAGAGCATCAATTGAGTTCCGTAACAAAGGTTCACTGATGGCAAGAAAATTCAAGACCATGCCATCAGTAGGCAAAGCCATGCTCACATTGTTGTTGAATGTTCAAGGTGTAGCGCATCTGGAATTAATGCCTAAGGGCACCACCATAAACTCTGCAATGTACAGTGAGACTCTCAGAAATCTGAAAGCATGAATTCAAAGAATTTGTCCGCACATGAAGCATCTTCTCCTTCAGCATGACAATGCCAAACCACAAATAAGCACTTTGACATCTGCTACAATCCAACACCTTGAGTTCACTGTACCTGATCATCCTCCATACACATCTGATTTGGCCGCATCTGATTTTCATCTGTTTCCTAAACTTAAGGAACACCTTTGAGGCTATCACTTTCGATAGTGATTAAATGGTGCAAGCAGAGGTGAGGTTGTGGCTCCATCAACAAAGTCAAAAGTAATTGGGAGAAAAGTGTTTGTCGCCAGAGTGACTATGCTGAGAAATAAATATGTAAGCATGATGAATTAAGATGTAGAATAAAGTTTGTTTTCTTCAAAAAGGTTTAAGAATTTTCATATATAAAAATCAGAGGAATTACCTTTCAGCATGCCCTCGTGAATGACCAGACACAACTCAATATTTCTCCCTCTTCTAAACTTCACTTAGTATTTTCTTTTCCTTTACTTCCCATGTAAAAAGAGTAATAGTGGCCATACTGTGCAAACTACACTAGGCAAATGGATCACAAAGTCACAGAGACAAAACACAAACCCGCCTGACCCCTCAAAAAGGTCAGGAACCTGAAAGGATCAATAATGTGATGGTGAACATTATTGAGACATCCCACCAAAACATCAATGTGATGCCTCAGCAGTGTGAAGTGCGTGTGGATACTTTTCAGGCCCACCTGGAAGATGAGTCGGCTGCCAAGGATGACCAACAGAACCAGCACAACTGCTCAGAAGTCAACATAACTGGAATACAGCTATTCGTCCACAAGTCTCAGAGGGTCATAGACACGGGTTCACAAGTAGATGCCGTGTTTCTTGACTTCTGCAAGGCATTCAATACAGTTCCCCACAGTCGTTTAATGAACAAAGTAAGAGCATATGGACTATCAGACCAATTTTGTGATTGGATTGAAGAGTTCCTAGATAACAGAATGCAGCATGTTATTCTCAATGGAGAGAAGTCTTCCGAAGTAAGAGTGATTTCAGGTGTGCTGCAGGGGAGTGTCATAGGACCTTTGCTGTTCACAATAAACATAAATGACCTTGTGGATGACATCAGAAGTTCACTGAGGCTTTTTGTGGATGATGCTGTGGTATATCGAGAGGTTGTAACAATGGAAAATTGTACTGAAAAGCAGGAGGATCTGCAGCGTATTGACGCATGGTGCAGGGAATGGCAATTCAATCTCAATGTAGACAAGTGTAATGTGCTGCGAATACATAGAAAGAAAGATCCCTTATCATTTAGCTACAATATAGCAGGTCAGCAACTGGAAGCAGTTAATGCCATAAATTATCTGCGAGTACGCATTAGGAGTGATTTAAAATGGAATGATCATATGAAATTGATCGTCGGTAAAGCAGGTGCCAGACTGAGATTCATTGGAAGAATCCTAAGGAAATGCAATCCGAAAACAAAGGAAGTAGGTTACAGTACGCTTGTTTGCCCACTGCTTGAATACTGCTCAGCAGTGTGGGATCCGTACCAGATAGGGTTGACAGAAGAGGTAGAGAAGATCCAACAGAGAGCAGCGCGCTTCATTACAGGATCATTTAGTAATCGCGAAAGCGTTACGGAGATTATAGCTAAACTCCAGTGGAAGACTCTGCAGGAGAGACAATCAGTAGCTCGGTATGGGCTTTTGTTGAAGTTTCGAGAACATACCTTCACCGAGGAGTCAAGCAGTATATTGCTCCCTCCTATGTATATCGCACGAAGAGACCATGAGGATAAAATCAGAGAGATTAGAGCCCACACAGAGGCATACCGACAATCCTTCTTTCCATGAACATTACGAGACTGGAATAGAAGGGAGAACCGATAGAGGTACTCAAGGTACCCTCCACCACACACCGTCAGGTGGCTTGCGGAGTATGGATGTAGATGTAGATGTAGAATTTAAACTAAAGGTCAGTGACACAGTAAATATGACTTCGAGCCCCCTGAGTAAACCCCACCCAGACCTGAAAATCTAATATCACAATGTCCAATCCTTGAGCAACACAACTGATAACTTAAGCATTTTGCTGACCAGTGAACTCAGTGATATCCCAGTAGTATGCCTAGCAGAGCACTGGCTCTGCACTGATGTAGGTAAGTTAATCTCACTACCAAACTTCAAATTGTGCGAACACTACTCCAAATCAAATGATGGACATGGTGGGGTTGCCATCTTCATCAAACAACACATTGAATACAGCCCACTTCCTACCCTAAAGGAAATAGGAACAGACAAGAACTCTGAATGTGCAGCCATAAAGCTTACAGATCTAAATCTAATTGTAGCTACAATTTACCGTCCCCCCCTCCAGTAGTATTAATGATCTTCTGTTACAAATGGACTTGTTTCTATCCAAAATAAGTCAGTGGAAACAGGATGTAATTATATGTGGTGACTTTAATATAGACTTTCTCACTCACAACAGAAACAGGGAAACATTGATTAACATTGCAAAAACTTATAATCTGCATGGCCTTGTAAATGAGCCCACTAGAATAACAACCAAATCCAAGACAGCTCTAGATCAAATTTTTGCAAATAGAAATAAACTTAATCCAACTCTAGAAGTATACAATGCAGGATTCAGCGACCACCAAGCTCTCATTCTGAAGGTCGATGTCAGCAAAGGTACCTCAAACCCAGTCCCACCTAAAACTTTACGAAGGTTTTTCACCCAAGAGAATTTGAACAAGCTAAATGCCCTCCTTAGTAAACAAAAGTGGACAGAGATGTACACAGCCAATGATGTCAACATGAAATTCAACATATTTCTTGACAAAATGATCCACCACTTTGAAGAGGCCTTTCCACAAAAACCAGTAAGAATAAATAATAATAATAGAAACAAGAGTTGGATTACATCAGCTATAAAAATCTCTTGAAAACATAAAAGAATAATCCACATGTTATGTAAACAAAGTAGTGACTCCCCCCAACTAACAGAAAACTATAAAAACCACACTAGTATCCTAAGAAGAGTGATAAGACAAGCAAAAAGGATGCAGAATGATGAGCAGATTGTCAAATCCGGCAATAAAATAAAAGCAATGTGGAACATCATAAAAAGGGAAAGAGGGGAAATGAAAGCTTCACACACGAACATAGAAATCAAACTCAACAATCAATCTATATCTAATCCCGAAGTTGTGGTGAACTCTTTCAACAATTTCTTTACGAGCATAGCTGAAAAATGGGTCCAAAATAATCCTAACACAAATGCCAACCAGCAAACCAAAAATATCAAACATGCACAGAGTCAATTTTCATTAGCAAAGTCACTGAAAATGATGTTGCAAAAGCCCTCAGAGAGTTAAAAAAATTCATATTCAGCTGGAATTGATGGTATCCCAGCAGCTGTAATCAAAAATTGTGAACACACAATTGCTGAACCATTAACTCACCTCTGTGACTGTTCTTTCCAGGCAGGTATCTTCCCTCAAGCTCTGAAACTTTCTAAAGTAATTCCTGTCTTCAAAAAAAGTGATAATAAAGATATGAATAACTACAGGCCTATCTCAATCTGATCCTGCTTTTCTAAAGTTTTTGAAAAAATAATGTACAAAAAAATGATGGACTTCATTGAAAAAAAAAAAGATTTACTAAATTTAGCTCAACATGGGTTCAGAAGTAACAAATCTACTGAAACAGCAGTATATGATTGCATAAATACGCTATTAGAACTGTTAGATAGAAAACAACCCATAACAGGCATATTTCTGGATCTGTCAAAGGCTTTTGACACTATTGACCACAAAATATTACTGGAAAAATTAGAACACTATGGTATCAGAGGAATTGCAAACAACTGGATTGCTACATTCCTAACCAATCAGATGCAGAGAGGCAGCATGAAATATATTAATAGACAAAGCAACTCAATAACCGAAATACTATCAAGTAATAAAACTGTAAAGCAAGGTGTTCCACAGGGCTCAGTATTGGGGCCCCTACTTTTCCTCCTCTATATTTATGACTTGAGCCTGAATGTTGATGCACACAAAACAATAATATTTGCTGATGACACAATTGTACTCCTCAAAGGGGAGAATACAGAGGCTGTGCAAAAAGCTGTGAACTTGGCCACTGAACAACTCAGCAACTGGGCTAAAATCAACAGATTAACTATCAACACCAAAAAGACAGCTTCCATGAACTTTCACACAATACAAAATGCAAATTCCTCTCAGCCATTTGATAACCAGTCAATAGATACCGACACTGTTTTCAGATTCCTGGGTCTGTGGGTTCAAGACTACCTGAAATGGAATACACATACAGAAAAGGAAATGCCAGGATTTGTACTGGCTGTTATGCATTGAGTGTATTGAAAACATGTGCTAGCCTGAAAACATTAACCAATGCGTACTACGCTTACATACAAGCCCACCTAAAATATGGTGTAATATTCTGGGGAAATTCTCCAACTGCTCTGAGCACATTCAGAATCCAGAAGAGAGCAATGAGGATTATTACTGGGAGCAAACCCAGAGACTCCTGCAAACCCATCTTCAGAAAGTTGGAAATCCTTACACTGCCTTACCTCTACATTTTTGAGACTCTAAAACTTTTCAGAAACCACATAGTGCCAACTGACCCCAGTGTCGTAAAAAATAATGAAATACATGAACACAACACCAGGAAAAACACAAACCTGCTTGTTATACGTACAAACACTCAACTGTGTAAAAAGGGAGCTTTCCACATGGGCCTCCAACTGTTCAACAATCTTCCCACTAGTATTAAGTCCATCGAAGACAACATAAAATTTAGCAAAGCCGTGAAGTCATATTTGTTGTGTCACTGTTTTTACTCTGTAAATGAATACTTCGAATAGTAGGCTTCCTCTTTGTGTTAAATTGAAAACAATTGAGCAATATAATACATTAGGATACTATAGGCCTATGTTAATATATGTTAACATTTTTTTCTGACATCTGCAACACACTGTGTACCATCAGATCACATGGAATAAATAAATAAATAAATAATGAACATAATTTGTTCCATTCTATTCCTTCCTTTTCCTGTATTTATTTATTTAATTTTACTCTGATTTCCTATGTCCTCCATATACTCTGGTGTTTTAATAAATAAAGTAAAACAGCCAAACAGTTGCCAGAAGTTTATTTATGTAAACTTGAGTCACATTTTGATACTATAATGAGTATTTTCTTTAGAAGTACAAAGTGTTACCCAAAAAAATTATGACAAAACAAACAATAATTTGTGGCTGCCAATAATGCAGTAAAATAATTAAAATTCAAAATGGAATGTGAAACATTTACTTTCTTGGTTACATTAATTAAAACATTTTACACGAATTACAAGCTAACCAGCTGAAGTCATACCCAGTAATTACAACGAATGTCCATTGAAACTGTAAGAGTAAGACACGTATGGCTGTTGAACAAAGGCATTCATAGAACTAAATGCATAGCATCTGGCAATAGTACTTATGTAAACCACCATCAAGAAGGCCACACATTTCAAACAGATGCCATAACAAAAAAGCTCAATTATTTAATATATATGTTCTTCTGTTGTTATAGTTGTCAATTCTATCTTTTAGACTGTTTCTGTATCACTTTTCATTTGTAATACCTGTTTCCCAGCTATTCATTAGTATTATTGTCAAGCACCAATTTTACTTTCTTAGGACTGTTAATTTAATGTAAATCGTGACATAGGCGCTGTTTCTTGAGTTTAGTGTTAATGTTTTGAGCAGTTCATTCCCTTCATATTTTATTTATTGTTCAATTTTTACCTTTTTAATTGCATTACCACTGCACTGTCAAAGATAACATTTACGAGGGGTGTTTGAAGAGTCCGAGAGATGGCGTGTATCGAGGTCATGTTTAGTTAGCAGCATCTTTGGAAAGAACATACACAAAGTTTCAGCCATATTGGTCTGTTCCTTTGTGTTTGGCATTCGTGTGAATCAAGGAAGTCGAGTGATTGTCAAAAAATGGACAAAAAAGAATTTCATGTGGTGATTAAACATTACTTTATGAAAGACAAAATGCCTCAGGAGACTAAAGAGAAGCTTGATAAACATTACGGTGACTCTGCACCTTCGATTAGAACAGTTTATAAGTTGTTTCAAACTTTTCAGAGTGGGCTTCTGGACGCCCTGTGGAGGTTATGACTCCAGAAATCATTGATAAAATCCATGTTATGGTGATGGATGATAGAAGAGTTAACATATGTGAGATTGCTAGTGCTGTGGCCATTTTGAATGAATGGGTACATAATATTTTGCATTAACATTTGGACATGAGAAAGCTATCCGCAAGATGGGATCCACAATTGCTCACACTTGACCAAAAATGGAATCATGTGAAGGGTTGCAAGGATTGTTTGCAGCTGTTCACAAAGAATCTGCAGGACTTGAAGCATTGTTTCATCACTGTGGATGAAACATGGATATATTACTATACTCCTGAGACCAAACAACAATCTAAACAATGGGTTACCAAGGAAGAATCTGCACCAAAAAAGGCAAAGACAATTCCTTTGGCCGGAAAGGTTATGGCAACTGTCTTTTGGGATTCGCAAGGGGTAATCCTCATTGACTATCTGGAAAAGGGTAAAACTATTACAGTTGCATATTATTCATTGTTATTGGACCATCTGAAAACCGAGCTGCATGAAAAATGCCAGTGACTGGACTGCAAAAAAGTCCTTTTCCATCACGACAGTACACCAGCAAAAACACCTCAGCAGTTGTGGGCGCAAAATTAATGGAAATAGGATTGCAACTCATTTCACATCCCCCCCCCCCCCCATTGTGCAGACTTGGCTCCCTTGGACTACTATTTGTTCCCCAATTTGAAGAAATGGCTGGCGGGACAAAGATTTTATTCAAACGAGGAGGTGATTGCAGCAACTAATAGCTATTTTGCAGACTTGGACAATTCCTATTATTCAGAAGGGATCAACAAATCAGAACATGTGGGGTGGCGAGTAAGTTTCTTCACTGGTTTAAAGTTTTGATGCCATATTTAATCACGTGAGCCTGGCAACTAATTTGGTGGTCAGCCAGAAAGCGAAGGGAAACATACTGACCTTAGTTTCCAGTCTGCATGGCCACATTCTGGTCCAGCCCACTGAAAGAAAAGTGTGTATTTCCTATTTCTTTGCGAGATCAGGACTATGACTTCAGTAAAAGTTTAAAGTTCCAATCAAGATTTAATTTAATTAAAGTTTCTCGCAAACAACACTTAAAATTGTGTTATGTTCAATTGAAAACAAGTCTTTCTAATCTAACACCACCTTTAGCAGTTCAAAGGCGACCTCTATGGTAACGTCCTACCAGATTGTTTTTTGCCCTGACTAACATCACTCAATTGAAAGTTCGCAATAAATGTTCAAAAAAATTAATGCTCGCCATAAAAGTGGAAATAAATTCACCACTTAACATGCGGAATTGAATTTCACACAGATGGCACACTAACAGTTATTTTACCAAATTCGAAACGATCCAGGGTGGTGTACAGTCCTCGCGAGTTCACTATCTGTTTTCACTGCCAAATACGCACTTGTCACAGCTCGGCTCTGATGTCATCCGAGGCAGAGCGCGACCAGACGTTTAACTGACGTGAACCACACAGTGTCTGAGAGCGAAGTGAACCTTTCTACTGCTTCAGGGGCTGTATTTATAAGGTGACAGTGTGGACTGCCAAGAAAACATCTGTGGTCTCTGTCCATTTGCATACAGTGGCAGTCTACAAACGATCGCTATCTCGGGCACATAACCTTTAATAAAATAGTTACCAATTACTTCAGAAACTTCTTAATTTTTGCTGTTATGCAGATAAGCAGTTTGAAAGCATGTAGAAAGTTTTAGCTTGCTAGAATGAAAACTTTGCTTAATAGAATTTATTTAGTGGAACTAACGGTGGATTATTACCTCTTAACCATACCTTTGCTAACACTTATATCAGTTGTTATTTATGTTACAAGTCTTAAACTTGGTGAAGCTCTATTATTTGATATATTTAATCATCTGGTTTAACCACAATCCTCTATCATTAAAATTTCAAATTCTTAATCTACAACACTTAGGTACATTTTAGTTACAAAATTAGTTTTTATTTAATTACTCAAAAACTATAAGAGGTAGATTAACGTGGACTCTCTGTTATTATTTTTGGGGTGTACTGCAGCATAAAACAAATTTTCAAGTTTCTAAGTCCATTATTTAACGCCTCTGATTTTTCTCTTAAAACGGCATTTTTCCGTAAACTATTAAGTTTAGAACATCAAGACTTGGTATTTGGAACATTATTACACTAAACTATAATTTAACAAAGTTTTAAACATAAATTTTGATTTTAATTTCATACTAAATTTTGGTGCAATACTTGTGCGCTACATGCAGATGCGTTAAGGTGACGTGGCGCTACTAGCAGTGAACTGGGGTAAGTCATGGTGCATTCACTTGCCTCTGTATCTCACACATAATACAGTGCTTGGTCTGCTTCAAACAGCGTTGGACAAAGTGCATAAGTCTAAAAAGAGGCTATGTCGAAAGATAAAAAAGGTTTACCCCAAACACATAAGTAGTTTTTATTTTTGCACCCCTCGTACTACATGTTTGTGCCTCGATCTAGATGAGTAACATAGTTTTCCATTGTTTACAAATATAGGAAGGTTTTTGATTACAATAATCAGTTAACATGTGATCTACATCTACATTTACACTCTGCAAGCCACCCAACGGTGTGTGGCGGAGGGCACTTTATGTGTCACTGCCATTACCTCCCTTTCCTGTTCCACTCGCATATAGTTCCAGGAAGAACAACTGCCAGAAAGCCTCCATGCATTCTTGAATCTCTCTAATTTTACATTCGTGATCTCCTCGGGAGGTATAAGTAGGGGGAAGCAATATATTCGATACCTTATCCAGAAACGCACCCTCTCGAAACCTGGACAGCAAGCTACACTTCGATGCATAGCGCCTCTCTTGAAGAGTCTGCCACTTGAGTTTGCTATACATCTCCGTAATGCAATCACGCATACCAAATAACCCTGTGATGAAATGCGCCACTCTTCTTTGGATCTTCTCTATCTCCTCTGTCAACCCGACCTGGTATGGATCCCACACTGATGAGCAATACTCAAGTATAGGCCAAACGAATCTTTTGTAAGCCACCTCCTTTGTTGATGGACTACATTTTCTAAGGACTCTCCCAATGAATCTCAACCTGGCACCCGCCTCACCAACAATTAATTTTATATGATCATTCCACTTCAAATCATTCTGTACAGATACTCCCAGATATTTTACAGAAGTAACTGCTACCAGTGTTTGCTCCGCCATCATACTATCATACAATAAATGATCCTTCTTTCTATGTATTCGCAATAAATTACATTTGTCTATGTTGTGGGTCAGTTGCCACTCCCTGCACCAAGTGCCTATCCACTGCAGATCTTCCTGCATTTCACTGCAATTTTCTAATGCTGCAACTTCTCTGTATACTACAGCATTATCTGTGAAAAGCCACATGGAACTTCTGACACTATCTATTAGGTCATTTATATATATTGTGCAAAGCAATGGTCCCAAAACACTCCCCTGTGGTATGCCAGAGGTTACTTTAACGTCTGTAGACGTCTCTCCATTGAGAACACCATGCTGTGTTCTGTTTGCTAAAAACTCTTCAATCCAGCCACACAGCTGGTCTGATATTCTGTAGGCTCTTACTTCGTTTATCAGCTGACAGTGCGGAACTGTATTGAATGCCTTCCGGAAGTCAAGGAAAATGGCATCTACCTGGGAGCCTGTATCTAATATTTTCTGGGTCTCATGAACAAATAAAGTGAGTTGGGTCTCACACGATTGCTGTTTCCGGAATCCATGTTGATTCCTACAGAGTAGATTCTGGGGTTCCAGAAATGACATGATACGCAAGCAAAAAACATGTTCTAAAATTCTACAACAGATCAATGTCAGAGATATAGGCCTACAGTTTTGCGCATTCGCTCGACGACCCTTCTTGAAAACTGGGACTACCTGTGCTCTTTTCCAATCATTTGGAACCTTCCATTCTGCTAGAGACTTGCGGTACATGGCTGTTAGAATGGGGGTAAGTTCTTTTGCATACTCTGTGTAGAATCGAATTGGTTTCCCATCAGGTTTGGTGGACTTTCCTCTGCTGAATGATTTCAGTTGCTTTTCTATTCCTTGCAAACTTATTTCGATGTCAGCAATTTTTTTGTTCGAGCGGTGACTTAGAGAAGGAACTGCAGTGCAGCCTTCCTCTGTGAAACAGCTTTGGAAAAAGGTGTTTAGTATCTCAGCTTTATGCGTGTCATCCTCTGTTTCAATGCCATTATCATCCCAGAGTGTCTGGATATGCTGTTGCGATCCACTTACTGAATTAACATAAGACAAGAACTTCCTAGGATTTTCTGTCAAGTCGGTACATAGAACTTTACTTTCAAATTCACTAAATGCTTCATGTATAACCCTCCTAACGCTAACTTTGGCATCGTTTAGCTTCTGTTTGTCTGAAAGGGTTTGGCTGTGTTTAAACTTGCAGTGAAGCTCTCTTTACTTTCGCAGTAGTTTCTTAACTTTCTTGTTGAACCACGGTGGGTTTTTCCCGTCCCTCACAGTTTTACTCGGCATGTACCTGTCTAAAACGCATTTTACGATTGCCTTGAACTTTTTCCATAAACACTCAACATGGTCAGTGTTGGAACAGAAATTTTCGTTTTGATCTGTTAGGTACTCTGAAATCTGACTCCTATTACTCTTGCTAAACAGATAAACCTTCCTCCCTTTTTTTTATATTCCTATTTACTTCCATATTCAGGGATGCTGTAATGGCCTCATGATCACTGATTCCCTGTTCTGCGCTTACAGAGTCGAAAAGTTCGGGTCTGTTTGTTATCCGTAGGTCATGTTATCTCCATGAGTCGGTTCTCTGTTTAATTGCTCGAGGTAATTTTCGGATAGTGCACTCAGTATGTCACTCGATGCTCTGTCCCTACCACTTGTCCTAAACATCTGAGTGTCCCAGTCTATGTCTGGTAAACTGAAATCTCCACCTAAGACTATAACATGCTGAGGAAATTTATGTGAAATGTATTCCAGATTTTCTCTCAGTATTTCTGCCACTAATGCTGCTGAGTCGGGAGGTCAGTAAAAGGAGCCAATTATTAACCTAGTTCGGTTGTTGAGTGTAACCTCCACCCATAATAATTACAGGAACTATCCACTTCTACTTCACTACAGGATAAACTACTACTAACACGACTAACATGCCACCACCGGTTGCATGCAATCTATCCTTTCTAAACACCGTCTGTGCCTTTGTAAAAATTTTGGCAGAATTTACCTCTGGCTTCAGCCAGCTTTCTGTACCTATAACAATTTCAGCTTTGGTGCTTTCTATCAGCACTTGAAGTTCCGGTACTTTACCAACGCAGCTTTGACAGTTTACAATTACAATGGCCTAGTAGACAAAGAACTGGTTAACTAAATAAATAACCCTGTAGAACATACACATTATTCTGCTTTTATTTTATTTTGTAAGACACACATGTGAAAACACTTCATAGCCCATGATTACAGTATAGAAACTTTTATTTTTTGATGATGACCAGTCTTAACACTGTCATCATCTGACCTAATAGGAGAACATGAAGATAATGAGTGAGTGAGTGAGTGAGGGGGGGGGGGGGGGGGGGGAAGTTGCGGAGATTACAGTTAATTTCACATATTATTTAAAATATAAAATCTTACCTACCTTATGCAACTTGTTGTAAAAAGTGCCATGTTACATTACATTAAGTAGAAGTACAAAAAGACACTCCACACATATACATATCTTGATAAGTAACACATAGTTGATAAAACACATACAGCTAATCACATCCTCATATCATTCATGCATATCGGCATTGGACATGACTCTCCCAAGCTTGTCACACAGTACTGAGCTACAGGCAGTGTGTTAACACAGAGGTAGCATATCCACTACAGGGTTATCTATCTCACTGTTGTATGGCCACAGCATGTGGAAATTTAATGTGTATTACTCACAGCATCCAACAGTGAGATAGGTAACTTTGTAGCTGATCTGCCAGCTGTATGTTAGCACTTCCCCTGCAGCACAGTGCAATAAGCCTGGGAGAGTCATGTCCAACACTGACGTGCATGGATGGTACAAGGATGTTATCAACTGTATTCATTTTATAAACTATGTGTTTTTTATGAAGATATGTGTGTGTGTGTGTGTGTGTGTGTGTGTGTGTGTGTGTGTGTGTGTGTGGAGTGTCTTTTGTGCTTTCACTTAATGTAATGTAACATGCCACTTTTATAACAAGTTCCATAAGGTAAGTGAAATATTGTATTTCCTATAATAGGTGAAATATCCCATTATAATTATGTTCTCCCCTCAGATTAGATGAGGGCAGCATAAGAATGTTGAAGCCAGTCATTCTGGAACAATAGAAGTTTCTATACTGCAATCCGGCATACGAAGTGTGTAGTTAATGTCCTTTTCATTTGTTGTTGGGACTTAAGTTTGAGTCACTGTCTTAGTAACAGATAATTTGTGCGAATGTGCTTAACAACTAACAAGCAAAGAAATGAAGAAAACAGTAAAGATATAAATGGCATAATAGTAATTAGAAAATATGATAAATATTTCGGTAAACACGTAGTTTTTGGTAGTAAATGAACAGCACTGTAATGTGGGTAACATGTTCCTTTGCGACCGATGACCATCGCAGTCTGGTCCCTTTAATCCCACAAACCAACCAACCAACATGTTCCTTTAAAAGTTATCTCAGTTGTAAATAGTCTCATATGTTTAGGAATGTAGTGAAAAGTTGAATGATTAAATAAAATTGTTAAAAATGCAAATTAAATTAAACGTTAAGTTCTAATAATACACAATTAATAATATTTACAATGATGTCAGTGCTCTATCAAAATAATATTGTGCTCACCTCCTTTATAATTTCATTACATATTTACACTGAATCACCAAAGAAACTTGTATAGGCATGCATATTCAAAGACAGAGATATGTAAACACACAGAATATGGTGCTGCAGTTGGCAGTGCCTAAATAAGACAACAAGTGTCTTGCACAGTTGTAAGATAGGTTACTGCAGCAACAGTGGCAGGTTGTCAAGATTTAAGTAAGATTGAACATGGTGTTATAGTTGGTGCATGAGTGATGGGACACAGCAACTTCGAGGTATCAACGCACTGGATATTTTCCCATATGACCATTTCATGAGTGTACTGTGAATATCAGGAATCTGGTGAAACATCAGAATCTCCAACATTGTTGCCACCGGAAAAAGGCCCTGCAAGATCATGGACCAATGACCACTGAGGAGAATTGTTCAGTGTGACAGAACTGCAACCCTTCAACAAATTGCTGCAGATTTCAATGCTGGGACATCAACAAGTGCCAACATGCAAACCATTCAAAGAAACATCATCAATATGGGCTTTCGGAGCTGAAGGCCCACTTGTATTCCCTTGATGACTGCATGACACAAAGCTTTATGCCTCTCATGGACCCATCAACACCAACATTGGAGTGTTGATGACTGGAAACATGTTACCTAGTCAGACAAGTCTTGTTTCAAATTGTATCGAGCAGATGGATGTGTATGGGTATGGAGACAACTTCATGAATTGATGGACACTGCATGTCAGCAGGGGACTGTTCAAGCTGGTGGAGGCGCTCTAATGGAGTGTGGCAAGTGCAGGTGGAATGATATGGGACCCCTGATACATGTAGATATGACTCTGAAAGGTGATGTACATAAGCATCCTGCCTGATCACCTTCATCCATTCATGTCCATTGTGCATTCCGATGAAATTGGGCAATTCCAGCAGGACAATGAGACACCCTACACACCCAGAAATGCTACAGAGTGGCTCCAGGAACACTCTTCTGAGTTTAAACACTTCTGATGGCCACCAAACTCCCCAGACATGAACATTATTCAGCATATCTGGGATCCCTTGCAATGTGCTGTTCAGAAGAGATCTCCACTCCCTCGTACTCTTACGGATTTATGGACAGCCGTGTAGGATTCATGGTATCAATTCCCTCCAGCACTACTTCAGACATTAGTTGAGTCCGTGCCACATCCTGTTGCGGCACTTCTGCGTGCTCGTGGGGGCCCTACATGATGTTAGGCAGGTGTACCAGTTTCTTTGGCTCTTCAGTGTATGTTTCTGTATTAGTGATTTCAGGTGGTAATTTACTTTGGAAAATTTGTGTGTATATTCAAACACACTGAATGGAAAAATCAAAAGAAACCTGACAAATTAACAACAGATTACAATGATATTCTAAAACATACAAATATTTTGAAAATTAATGACCAGCTTTGATCATGAAGCTAATGGTGTCTCACAGTAAAGCTTACATCCAGTCAATCAAATTTTCATTCTGATGACTGCATAATACTGTGTACCAAACAGAGACTTGTAACATAGAAGTCAAGCAGTTCAGCCAAAGTTCTTACTTTACACAGCACACAATGCAGACTTACAGTGTTTCCCATTAACCAAATTCGAAATCACAGATTCCTCAAATCTTCAATCAATGCTGACATGTGCCCAATGTTTAGTACTTCCAAGAAGTTCCAGTAGCCTGAAAATGGTATTCATTACCCCCTTCCCCCCCCCCCCCCCCTACCTCTTCCCACTGCCCACTAACTTTATCAAGCTGAGTGGTGTTTGGCCTCGTGGGCTGTGCTTGACTTTTCAACTCAAGTGCAGAAGATGGGCCAGTGATGGACACCTTTTGATCAAAAATGCTTACTGGTATTCAACTTATGGTCTATGAGACAAATGGTTGGTACTGACAGTTCATGGTGGCAGGTGGTAATGTTGCTCAATGTGGCATATTGCACCCCAGTTGCTGTGACTCACATTTCCTGGCAGCAAACATAAAAAATGCAACTTTATGACGTTTCTGACAGTACACTTAAATTTATTTACAGTAATTGCTTTAATACATGAACTTGAAAAACTGAGAAAAGCTATTACATATTTAATATGCTGACATATCCTAGTCATTTGATATACTTGACAACAGAAATGAAAATTATTTTTTTCAATACTGTCACACATTCACTGTTTTCCTTTTTGTTGTTCCATGATTGCATTTTTAACTTCTTTGACAATGAGCAACAGAATAATTTACCAATATATTAATAATTATAATATGAAGGAAGTATTCACAATGTGATAATCAGTCAACAGCAAGCTCTCCTCTTCAATTACAGAGAGTGCTGCATGTACAGCAATGGAAAAACTCAGTTCACATTGCTGTCATAATCTGATTTTAAAAGTTTTTTCTCTACAGTTTGAGCTTTGATAGCATTAATCTATGTTTCATCTAGCCACAGAAAACTTTTGAATATCATACCCTGATCCTCCACAGCAACCTACAACCACCATGTAACAACAAATGTCCTTTAAATTAATATTTTATGTCCATTAATAACTGAATAGTTGCAGGCCATATCTTTGTCCACTGAATGCAATGAAAATGTGCTGATTGTAAAAAGATCAGCTATCAGAAGCTACAAAAGAAACAAGATTTTCCAAAAGTGTGCTTTTTCATCAGCAGATTTTTTCTGATGTCTGCAGCCTGTTTGCCACAAATTTCGGGAGTGACAGATGGAATCGGCCATATGTTATGCAAACACACTGTAAAAACTACTTACAAATCAACAAAGAAGTTCAGAGAGTGTCTCAGATTGGCAAAGGAGAAAATGAACCCCCTTGCAATGTAGGGAATATACCGCATACCATGCACATGTGGAAAAGTTTATGTTGGAATGACTGGACGATCAGTCAACACCAGGATCACGGAACATAAGGGACATTGTAGGCTGGTGCAGGTGGCAGAGTACACACTGTGTGAGATGAACCACATAGTAAAATTCACCGACACAGAAGTTCTGGCTGTAGAAAAGAACTATCATACCCACTTGTTCAGAGAAGCTGCAGAAATTCATAATCATGAGAACAGCTTGCACAAGAAAGAAGAAAGGCTCAAGGTAAATGGATCCTGACTTCCCATGCTGCAGCAAACAACCATTGCAGGTAGCAAGAAAATCACATTGAAAATGACCGAGGAGAAGCCCTTGCATGTTGGCATGCCAGGTATGTATAGGTTGTGGCTGTGAGTTCTGCTCCAGTCCACCACCAGCAATGGAGGGTGAAACTTTGACAATGAAAGCCACTCTTGCTGGCAAAACTTCAGAAAAATCATCAAACAAATGTCGGCCAAAGAACCTGAGACAGAAGCCAAGAAGCAGTTTGTTAATTCAGTTTTGTTTTATCTGTGAGTGTGTTATAGATATTTCGTGAGTTCTACCTCATTTTTTTACAATGTGCATTTCATGTAATGTATCAATGTTTTTCACCGAGTGTTTGCTTCTTCCAATTGCATGAAATTCAATTTTACATAATTGTACCAACGTACTTTTACCAATACCCTTTCATGTTTTTCTCTTGTAGAGTCTTTGAGAAAATGGAGTAAAGATGAAATGTGTATGGCAGTATGTTTGTTGTTGTGTTCTTCAAACCAGAGACTGGTTTGATGCAGCTCTCCATGCTACTGTATCCATGCAAGCTTCTTCATCTCCCAGTACCTACTGCAACCTTCATCCTTCTGAAAATTAGTTAGTAAATACAGAGGTCAAGACTAATATCAGTTTTTGTATTCATTGTATTATTTTTGAATACGGTTACTGTGTGAATGTTAAAGTTTGTGAAAATATTGTAATTTTTTTTTAAACATAGGGAATGAATTGAAAGTCTTGAGTTTAATATAACATGTTGAAACAAACCTGTATTCATTATGCTTTTACTAGTAGCGTTTCATGCCAAGTCCTGCTCAACTCAGATACTTTGAACATTTTGGCATGTACATGTTTTGTGGTATGACAAAGTGTTTTACTGGCATAGTGATTTTGATGGATAAAACACAGATGAACCTGAAATGATGTTAATGATCAGGATTTTACATAAGGGCATGCTGAAAAATAATACTTCTGATTTTTACATGAAAACTCTTAAATCTGTTTAGTTAAAATAATATTATTAACATTCTAAATATTTATTCTTCATGTTTATGTATTTATTCCTCATTGTAATCACCCTGGCAAATAATATGTTTCTCCCATTGAGAGACCAGTTTGTTAATGTCATCACTGTGAAATGTTGGACTTTGCTGACCAAGCCACAACCCCAACTCTGTCTGCATTGCTTCATCACTATGAAATTTAAGTCCTTGGAGGTGTTCTTCAAGTTTTGGAAACAGATTGAATACCAGATAGGGCCAAGTTGGAACTGTATGAAGGATGATTGATGACAGTGAATGCAAGGAGTCAGATTGTTTCAAATTCACAGTGCTTGTGTGTGGTCTGGCATTGTCAGTCTGATGGAGAGGGTGCTCCATGCATGTATGAGATCTTTGAATATGCAACTCGATTACAGCATACTGTTTCACATGCACCAACATAGTTGATGATACACGCTGTCATGTTACATGCTACGATTTGGAGCCCTCTAGCAACAGAGAGCTGCAGTATGTAGACATAAAGAATAAAGATGTAGAATGTTAATTACGTTTTTTTATATTTACAATGCTTTAAGAGTTTTCATGTAAAAAACTGGAGGAATTACTTTCCAGCACGCCCTTGTAATTTGTTTTTGGAGAAGAATAGCCTGATCACAATGCTAAAATGAAGGAGAAAGGTCTTATGATCTTAACTACTGTGTAAAACAAAATCAACTCCCACACCACAAATTTAACTGTATACATTGTACATTTGTTATTGGACCAGATATCCACAAATCGTGTATTGTTTGATAAACAGGACTCAGTTTTGTTTTGTATATTCATTGCAATCTCTCTCTTAATGATGCTAAAAATTGAATAATAACTATTTGTCCTTGCATGCAGACTTTGTTTTCTTTTTATGTCACAAACTAGAATAGAGCATTTTCAGAACATAAAATGGTACTGTGCAGATATCACAGGAAGGTATCAGTGAGTTTAAAGTTGAAGTAATTAGTACTTTGTAAAAGTGACTGTAGAATGTTCCAACGCTGCTGAATTATATTTACACTTCACACATTCACTTTCAAGAATGTCAACATGTCGATTTGGTCTGCCGAGAGCTGGTTATTGTAGTGGTGTTAAATGATGTCATTAGCTCATAGAAAGGTCAGTTGATAGGAACAAAGATATACCTTTACTATACAAAACTATTTTTTTCTTTTGAAACAGAACTGCTTTTTGTTAATATGTTATTTGTATGATATGCAGAAACTGGATTCATATATGCTTCCTAATGGTGAACTAGGAACCAGTTGTGTGCACTTACAAAATTGGTGATTTGCGAAGATTTTACAAGTTTGAGGTCACTGACTTTGATACAATTATACATTTTGGTATACAGATTTTATTATTATATCAGTTATTGACACTGATTATAATTATTTAAGATTATAATGAAGATGATTAATCAACTATGAATAATTGTAACATAAAAACTACTTAACCTAGTTACTGTCTGACTGCCTTTCATCTAGGTTTTACACAGGTCATTAATACCATACTCACATAAATGTTTAAAGTGGCTGAATATTATTGAATGTTTAAATATTTAAATACTTTGGAACATTTTCATTTTAAATTACTGTTAAGGCAGAAAGAGACTGGGTGGAACATTACACGTGACGATTATGCCATGACAAGACTTTAGTCTCAGCGTAATATGATTGTTGACTGTACATGTAATAAGTACGCTATGCTGAGAATTTCCATATATTACTGAACTTGCAGTTCTGGGTGTAAAGTTTAGAGAAATGTTGGAAATTTTAGTACCATTTTGCAGAATTACATCAGAACTGGAATTAGGAACTAAAACAAAACAAGAAATTGATGACAGTTTTCAGGGTTCTATCATAGAAGGTGCAGAAATGGACTGTAGCAGAGCATAATGGGACATCGGATATCAATGGAAACAAAAGTAAAGTCAAGTAATACACTGAACTGATGGAGTCACTTGCTAGGGGCAGTGCAAGGTTAAAGAAATTAGATGGGGGATGTCAAAAGAGAGCCATGATGATACAAAAAACGATCTGGAATCAAAATTAGAAAAAAAGTGATGCTAGAATTCAAAAAAGGGTTAGATGAAAATACAAGAAAATTAAAAAGAGAATTGGATGGTGCAGTATCGGTCGTTATCCAATCGACGCACTTTCAAATACGCATGCCATCAGTTACACCTCTGCATTTTCTACAGCTGCCATGAATGATTATGCTGCTGCCAATGGACGCAAGTACCCCTCTCCAGAGCTCCAGTGGTGGGTGTACTTAACTTTGAACATTAAGGGAGTGACCCATTTTTGTGTATTTGCCATCTACAAACTTTTAAAGTGGCAAGAACTCAACATCTTCTGAATAGACAGTGTAATGAGGAATGACAGATTAATAGATCTTTTGTATCTGTATATATTTTTACATTCAAATCTACTGTTAGCATCTGACACTGCAACCACAGCAACAAACATATATATTATTTTTACTATTTGATATTAGATGTAGCATAAATTAATATCTGAATTCTCTGTTCATGAATGGCATATCTGTTCCTCACCCCTATGTATGTGTGTTATATATCAAGCTCGGGTACCAAGCAAACAAATGTCAGAAAGGAAAAAATTAAATAAAATATTTATGGTCATACGATCCTTGATGACACAAATGAATACGGAGATAAAAGGAGATAAAAGTTAAGGAGTTTGGGGAAGTCACATTAGAAGTGCTGGGACCTGAGGATAAATTAGAGAGGAAAGCAGAAGGAAGGAGTTTGGGGAAGTCAGTAATGAACCCAAAAGTTGTACCTGTAAGAGAAACATATGTTTCCAATCTAGTCTTTGAACCTAAGGGCAGTTTATACTCATGGCATTTATAAATGGACAAGGAGTGGTAGAAAGGTCAGAAAAAGATAAGCTTTGCCTATCAAGGGCTTTATGAAAGGTGGATAGTATTAAATGGTGTTGAGTCCTATCAGAAAGTTATGAAAATTTTTACAAATTACAAAAGAGTTCCTTGGAAAGTAGTCATCAGAAGTCAAAGGATGTAAAAAGGACATTTACTAAGACACTGTTAAATCTCTGAAAGAATATTGTTAACATTTGCCTAAAGGATTGAAGTATTCAGATCAATCATTGGATGATACTGATTTGAAAGACAATTTGATGGAACATTTACCTGTGAGCAAGAGGTGTTATATACTATCCAATAATAGAGGAACGCCACAGCACATAAGGTGCATTAAAGTCCCCTAAAAGCAGCAAGGGACAAGATAGTTCATCAAGATGATGTGTTAGGACATCACTGGTAATGGGCACATGGGGCAGTAGGTACACAGATCACACTGTGACAGCAATATGGGCCACTATCTGAACAGCAACCACTTGTAGTGTTGCGTTTATGGGCACAATTGAGAAGTGGAATGCATCAGTGATGAACATTGCTACACCACCTTTAACCCTGACACAACTAAGGTCACCTTTTCCATTGTGCTGATAGCCACCAAGAACAGGCATGCCAGGCTGTTTAAAATTCAATAATATTCCACTGGAGTAGGGAAGAAGAAAACGAGAATATAGTAGATAATGAAGGCAATAGGGGAGATAGAGGTAATGACAGCATTGATGACGATGAAGAAAGTAGTGATGAAAGTACTGAAGGAGGGCCTGAACTATATGTTTGGGATGAGTCTGTGATGCAACAGGTTGTGGCTGAAGGTGGATAGGTGATGAAGTGGCAGATGAGAGCTTGGGTGTTGCAGAACTATTCAGTCCGTAAACAAATAATTCCGAAGATGAGAAGAAGTAGTTTGCGTTTTCATGGTTTGTAAAAGGAAGGATGTGATAAGCGGGGATAGAAGTGGAACATTGTAAAATGGAAATAAAAGAACTGAATGTTACGAGAAAAGGGCTGAAGATTCACTTATACTAGGTTGGAAAGGTGAATGGTGACCCAAGAAGATATAGAAAAGCATTTACTGCAGAAGAAGGATGGTGAAAAAAATGAGATTCTAGGGCAAACATTAGTATAGGTGGAAATGTACAGGATCAAATTAAAAGCTTTAGTAGATAATGTGTCTGAGATCACTGCATTTCACGAACATTCCATTGAACTGTTGAAGGATATCGAGGATATGGCTCAAGTACTGGTACCAGGCTTGAAGATAGTTGGAACTATCAGGACACTGAGTAAGCCCATTAGGGAGCATATGGTTGCACAGTTACCTTAGACGGAATACCACTGGAACACTGGTTGTTAATGATCCCTAATATGTGTATGAAAATTATCCTTGGTTTGGACTGGTTAAATGAATATGGACAAAAATTAAATTTTGAGGGATGTTCTTTAAAACTGAAGATTGGAGAGAGAACTGTAAAAGTAAAACTGTTGCTTCAAGAGGAGCCTTTAGTAGGTCACCTGATAACAGTCATTCTTGCTGGAGAAGTAATGTGAATCTACACATAGGGTATGATTGGTGTCAACAAAAGGAGGAGGAAAACAATGCTAAGACTATTTTAAATAAAATAAAGGAAGTACAAGCGGTAACAGAGCAGCAACAACATCAGTTGGCACAAGTGTTGTAGACAAACAGAGGAGTATTTTCAGAGAAACTGGGAAGGGTTCTGAATTTAGGATGCAAATTGGCTGGCAAACCAAATGAAACATTTTTCATCAAACCCTACCTAATACCAGTTGCCTGTAGAAAGGCAGTAGCAATGGAACTTGATGGGATGAAACAATGGGATGTTACTGTAAGGAATGAGAGTCATTGCAAAAACACTCTCATAACAGTGAAGAAGAAAAGTGATGGGATGAGGGGGTCATAGATGCTCAGATGTTGAACAGCACAGTCAAAGAGAAAACTGATAGACATGAAAATATAGACAAATTACTCATATTTCTTCATGTTCAATATATGTGCAGCCTTGATGCAGCTATGGGTTACTGACAGGTCCCATTAGCTAAGGAGTATGTTAAATACACAGGTTTTCTTTTTCAAGGCAAATGTCACCAGTACAAAGGAGTACCCTTTGGGTTGAATGTTTCAGTCTTAGTATTCATATGGGCTTTAGATATACAGGGGGCAGAACTGAGCACTAAATTAATTGTATATGTGAGTGATCTACTTCTTACCACTGAGAAGTGGAAGACACATTGTCAGTTTCTAAATTATGCATTTAAAGCTTAAGTGACATGGGGCATTTCTCTGAGGCCTGTGGAACATGCAAACATGAAGTGAGACCATGGAAAATTATAAGTGTGTGACTGAAAAGACTAATAAAGGAAGGCAAAAGATTCTGTCATAGGTTTTAATATAACGAAAACAAGTGACAAAATTAGTGATTTTTCAGAATTAATTAAATGAATACAAATAATTTAGTTCTTAGAAGATAAAGATGAGTTGAATGAGCAGATGTGTACTATTGTGCAGAGTAGAATTATTTTTATTGCAGTCAACTTGTTAGTGCATTGTACCTTCTGTTGAACAATAAAGCAGTATGTGCCTGTTGAGTTAAAGAAATAATGTCTTTTAATTTTTGGTAGCAGTATTTACAGAAGATAATCTAAGGTTAAGGTCATAAAATTTTCTTTGAAAAATACTGGTATTGTGTATTAGTTTAGAACTGACTACTGCATTTTTGGTAAGTTTTGAAAAATGTTTTCCATTACTGTGTAAAGGATTTTATTTGTACTTAAAATATTTGGAAAAGTTTAAATGATTTACACACTCAATTAGGCATTTGGTATTAATAGTATGGATAGCTGGTAGAGGTTCTATTTGTTCTTTGTATTTACAAAATAAAATAAAAAACTTGAAGTTAATCTAAAATTAAAAAAAAAAAACCTAACATGCTAATGAGACATTTTAGGGTGTTAATAAGAATAATGTTGTACTTCTATGTAATGTAATTTCTATATTTATTTTTTTTTAAATTCTCTCTATGCCTCTGATGTTTGACTATGTAATAACTCTATTCCTGTTGTGGAGTGTGAGGGGATGAAAAGTTTGTTTAGATTTGAGGTACGAATATGTGATTCTTGATATAAATGCCATAGATTAATCAATGAATTAAATTTTTTGCCATGTTGAGGAACACATAATAAATTAATAGCACATGTGACATAATGAGATATCAAACACTTGAATGAGAGCTGTAGTGGCTGGGAATTAGAGTAGTGCTGAAACTATGGTAAAAATGAGCTAGATTGATCTACTTGTATTTTGTAAAGGGGAGGTATCTCAATGATATTCAGAGGTGAAAGTATTTTTGTTCCATTATTTTGTAAGAAATAATTATTACTTTCTGGACAATATGTTGCAACAAATGTGTGGCAATCGGTACCATTCGTATATTGACACACATATTTTGGATGTTTTGGTATATATGTATTGTTGAGTGGTGTGTGCAATGAATAAATGGCATGAAGAATTTTTCTACTGGCGTAGTTGTTTTGAGAGATACATAACAGATGAACCTGAAATGAAGTTAGTGCTCAGGAATTAATAATTTGCCACTGGAGACAAATAACCTGATCACAACAACACGATCAAGAAGAAAGGATCTTAACCACTTGTTAAGCAATGTTGCTTCCAACACCAAAAATGTAACGGTATGCATTGTACATTTATTATTGAACTAGATATAAGCCAGTTGCATACTGTTTGGTAAACATGATTCAGCACTGTTTAATATATTCATTGCAACTCCCTTTCAGCAGTGCTTAAGAACTGCGTAATAACTATTTGACATTGCATTTAGACAGTATTCTTTTATTGTCACAAACTATTACATAGGTGCATAAGTTTGTAGTGTTTTTGATTTGTGTGTTAGTATTCCAGTTGATATGGGTTGATTTATTGATTACATTTTTTTATTTGTGGTTCACTGTTCCTACTTGAGATTACATATTGTCATTTGGAGAAAGTGAGTTGAGCTGTGGCTGCTAGAAAATGAAGAGCTATGTGGAAAAATACAAACATTTACAACATATCCTACTGTTTTCTGTTGGAGGGGTGACATCAGTGGAGGTAGCCAGAAACACTTGCGCCATGTATGGGGATAATACCATTGGACAGAGCATGGCAAGAAAATGGTTTTTTCCTTTTAAGGAGAATCATTTTGACATTAATGACTCTCCATGTTCAGGAAGACCTTCAGGGTTTGATAATGATTATTTAAATACTTTAATTCACAATGATCTATGTCAGTGTTCTCAAGAACTAGAAAATGTGAACTGTGATCATTCCACCATGATACAACAATTGCAGGCAATTGGGAAGGTTCAAAAATTGGGTGTACGGGTACCACATGCTCTAAGACAAAATGTCAAACATCAGTGAGTGGCCATACATGCATCTCTGCTTGCTTGTCATCAATTGGCTCATGAACAACACTGACCATTCCTCTCCTGTATAACTGCTGGTGACATGAAATGGTGTCTGTATACAAACATAAGGAAAAGAAAGTAATTGTTGACTCTTAAAAAAGCAGCAACTCCCCATAAAAAGGCCTGGGTGTATTCACAAAAAACATGTTATGCATCTGGCTGAACAACAAATGTGTGGTATACTACAAACAGCTTTCCTGAAATTGAACCATCACTGCTGACATTTATTGTCAACATCTGAGATGCCTTGCAGATGCAATAAAAGAACAACGACCAGGAGGACTGCATGAAGTGATGCTACTTCACAATAACACCTTCCTACATTCTGCTAGACTGAAAAAAAGAAAAAAAACACTTTACAGGAATTGGGTTGGAAACTCTTTCCACACCTATCTTATTCATCTAACATTGCACTGTCAGATTTTCACCATTTCCATTCTCTATCAAAGAGCCTTCAATGAACTTCGTTTCAGGCCAAAAATGCGCTCTGACCATGGCTCATTGAGTTCTTTACCTCAAAACTATGTGATTTCTACATTTGCAGAATCTAAAAGTTACCTCATCATATATTATTGAGGACTAAATTCTCTGTTATCGGTATCTGTTGTGTTTATTAAACTTATAGAAAGATGCCACAAACTTATGCACTGACCTAATAAAATAGGCCATTTTCAGCTTACCTGCTGATTCACATATAGTAAGAGATGCTATTTACGTACATTAATTATTCAGTCAGGAAGCACAGGAAGAGAGAGTGTGTGTGTATGTGTGTGTGTGTGTGTGTGTGTGTGTGTGTGTGTGTGTGTGTGTGTGTGTGTGTTATAGTGGAGCTATTACTGCTGCAAACAGAGTTGGAAGGTATCAGTGAGATAAAACTGAAGCAATTAGTACTTTGTTGAAGTGACAAATGTGATGTAGCCAGCTCCAACAGAGACACTGAGCTATCACGGCTGTCCAGTATCAGCCTCTAGCTCCAGTCCTCACCACAAGTGGTGTCACAATTTGCAAGCAGTCACTGCTAGTGGCACTCTCAGAAGAAGACACCAACCCGCAGCACAAGTTGGGTAACTCGGTGGGATCCCATGACCACCGACTGTTTATAACTGTCCTGCCACAGGTCTCAGTGAGCATCCTCTCCTGTGATTGCTCATATGGAACATTCAACTAGCCAGCCATTATTTGTGACAACTTTAGCTTTGTTTCTGGACACTGTTTCTGGCTGGCTGCATTGTATTTGTGTTATGCAGAACTTGCAAGTGCTTGTATTACCTTTGTGCCTCTATGGTTTGTCTGTGTATTTTTTCCAATAAATTGTACTCATAACTCCAGACTTCAATAGCATGTTTGATCACTGCTGAATTACATTTACACTTCAGACTTTCGGTTTCCATAACATCAACATGTTTTGGTCACCTGAAAGAACTGCTTATTGTAGTGGTGTTTTAATGGTGTCATTAGCTCATAGAGGGGTCATTTGACGTGAACAAAGATATATCCTTAGTGTACAAGGTATTTTCTTTCAAAACCCAACTGCTTTTTGTTAATAAGTCATTCATTTTGTATATAAGAACTCATACTTAGTTTTCATATGCATTTCCTAATGGTGAATTGGGGAATGATTGTATGGATTTATAAAATAGGTGATTTTCTAAGACTTTACTAGTTTGAAGTCCTTGACATCGGCACAATTATCCACTGTGGTATAAAAGTAAATTTTACAGTTTTTTAACAATTTCATTTTAGGATATTGCTGAAGTAGAAAGAGACTGGGTGGGTCATTATAGTGGGACCAAATTCTGTACCCCTGTGTATCAGGAGTCTGCCACCTGGGATTGGAACCACATTGTAGCACCCATCTCCAACTCCCTATCAGTCTGAAAACACTGACTCTGATCAGACAGGAATTTCTTGAGGCCCTGGAACAGATGGAAACCACTTGGAGCAAGGTGTAGACTGTAGTGTGGATGGTCAAACATTCACAGGAGCTCTGTTAGTCACAAAGCCGTGTGTGGCCGAGTGTTACCATGCAGCAGGAGAACACCAACACTAAGCATCCTGCACTGCTTGTTCTGAACAGCCTCTCTTAATTGCAACATTGTTTCGCAGTAATGATCAGCATTCACCGTTTCACATTTGGTCAAGAATTTAATGAGAACTCCCCGTCTGTCCCAGGACACTGAAGACAGCCCTTTCCCTGCCGACACAGTCTGCTTGAATTTTCTTTTGAAAGGAAAACCACTGTGACACCAATGAACTGACTGCTGCTTTTTTTCTGAGGTACTGTGTGCAACCCATGTCTCATCACCTGTGATAATCGTGTCCGGAAACTCATCACTGTCATCAGTATATAGCTGCACAAAAGTCAAAGCTGCCCCCATGTGCTTTGCTTTTTGTTCTGTAGTCATTTGCTTTGGCATCCACCTAGCACCCAATTACATGAACAAGATATGCTCCATGATAATTTCATGCCACAAGGAGTTCTGCATCCATGGAAACTGACTGGTAAGTTCTGTGGTTGTGAAGTGATGATTCTCCATAATGGGTTGCTGCACAAGCTCCATGGTCACCTGTAATGATGGATGGCCTACCACTGCACACCTCGTTATGAAAATTTTGGCAACCTGCTGCAAAGTCTCTGCACTAGTGACATACCATCCACTTGCTCATGAGATTAGGCCCATAGACCTGGCACAGTTGACGAATTTCAGTTAGTGCTTTGATCTCTTGCATTAAAAACTTTATCAATGACCACACTTTACACATAGCAGGAGCTGGAATACAAGTCTGTGCGGTCTCTGGCAGCATACACTACGTGCATCATTACTACACAGAGTTGCTTCAAGCAACATATGGTTCACTAGCTGTGGGTGAGCGGAAAAGTTACTTTATGGATGCACCCTGTTCACAGAAACAGTAGTATGGTTTACTTCACTGAAAAAATATCAAAAGCAAAGTCTTCATTCTAGGAATCTAATGATTTTTGTGCTGTCAGTCTGTCATCAATGAGTATATTCAGCATCAAACTTCCAGTTCAACCAATGTTCACAATGTCTAAAAAGGGAATGACATAAAGCTAACACAAAATGATATTCTGCAACAAAAATTTTCATATTTCACTTTAAATAATACTTGCAGTAACCATTATTGTTATTTCACCTTCTGACTGTTATGGCAATTTCAGTTTCAAGGAAAAAAGGGAGCATTATTTATTTCATGTATTGTTGATCCATGTTGTGACTATGTCACAGCACATGAAATGTGTCAGTTTTAAAAGTTCATTTTGGCCACAAGCTATGGGTTTATATAAATAGTACTAAAGAGTTTCATATTACAGTATCTGCAGATTAGATTATAAATAAATTCTGCAGACAAATAAATACTACAGAAAATTTATTACAGAAAAGTAAATATGTTTCCAATAATAAATAGACAGGATCAAAAATAAGGATCTGGGAATGTATCTGAGAGTTACAGGTACATGGCTGCTGTACATTACAGTTCAGAAACTCTACTGTTGCGTGAAATTACCCTTGCAATAGGAGCTTAAGTGGCTTTTATCAAGACCTCATTATCTACTAAATACTTAATTTGTGAAGGCGGGACATTAAAAACTCTTACAGTTCTTCTTTATCATGCTCAGGTTTCATACTGGATGTCTTCTTTTCTTCTAGTATCATGACCATGATACACACTATTAGGTTTTTAAATGGAGCTATTTTCCCCTATAAAAAACATTAGGGAGAATATATATTGTGAAGTGGATGGGAGGATTTCAAGTGCCTTAAAAAGATTTCTGTGTGTGGCTCTAGGGTGGACTCCATCCATAATTCTTATGGCTGTATTCTGTGCATACAGCACATTTCTATCTAGTGGCTGATTTCCACAAAAATTGAATCAATATGCCGTAACAGCATGGAAAAAAGCATAATAAGCAGATTTAATGGCTTCCATATTTCTATTAGAGCAAACAATGCATAACACATCAGTTGCAGAATTCAGTCTTTTGCACAGATCAAGGGTGTGAGTTGACCAGTTGAATTTGCTATCAATATATAAGCCCAGGTATTGTGAACCATCCATCATAGCTATTTGTCGGTCACCCAGCTTTTCTCCTATTTCTGCATCTCTATAGATTGTATGAAACTGAATATAATTTTTTACTTCAATTAAACAATAACCATTTCACAATATCACTATAAATCTCATTAGCTGACACCTCTTGTCTGTCTAATGAATTATAAGTAAGTAGCATAGTGTCATCAGCAAAAATAGTGAATTTAAAATGTTCTTCACAAAAATGTAGATCATTAATAAAAATAATGAAAAACAGAGGGCCCAGAAATGAGCCCTGAGGCACTCCACATGTGATGGTACCTCATGCTGATGATGTTGAACCCCTTCTCAACTCTAGTGGCTAGTGTTGTTACCTCTGGATCACAGGGTCCCAGGTTGTATTCCTGGCTGGGGTGGGAATTTTCTCTGCCTGGGGACTGGGTGTTTATCATCATCATTTCATCGTCATTCGTGACAGTGGCTAGAATGGACTGTGTAAAAGTTGGGACTTTGTACAGGGGCTGATAAGCACACAGTTGAATGCCCCACAAATCGAACATCACCACCACCTTCTCAACTATCCAGTACAACTTGCTGTTTTCTGTTTGAAAGATACTAATCTAGCCCCTTCCCTGCTGCACTGGCTGTGCTTAGATATGTGGTTCTGTATATAAGTATTTGGTGACTGACACAGTTGGGCATACACTATCAAAGGTTAAAATAAAGTGTTCTTGAAACTACTTCGGTATACACTTGAGAGTCTGTGCTGTTGTAGAGCAAGGACTAACAGACATCCTGTCAATTTCGGACAGTTTAAGTCTTATAATTTTCTTGAGGATCATCACTGCAATTTTGGAAATATTCCTGTGGATTGTTACAGCGACTGGAATGGTATGTGGAAGGATTTCAACAAAATACAGTTCAAACTAAATCTTTATGTACTTACAGAATGACATCTCAAGACCACTGATAGCTCCTGTAATATGTATGTATTTATTTATTTACCGACAGTCCGTTCAGTCATTTGGACCTTCTTTGAGTCATGTACGTGATTATTTCATATAAAGGAAGGGTAAATAATACTGTTTGTTTCTCTTAACAACTGTGATTTATCATCAACCAGTTCAATTGCCCTACACATAGGAACTACACGATTTGAAGTTTTTGACTTTCTACATTAAGCACCGATTCATAATAGTGCAGTTTCCTTATTACAATGCATTTTTCATAATCTACTGGTATGGTGTATTCACAATGTGTGTGTATCAAGATAGTCAGCTTAGACAAATAAAATTCATCCATTAGTGGTGATGTCTAGTATTTCAGGTGACATTCTACACCTTATTTGGTTGCCATTTTGAAAATTCACAACTTTTAGGTTTCAGGCTAGGTTAAAAACCACAGTAGGGCTATCTAAAGATTGTTTAAGTGTCAAAATAAGTAATAGTTATAAGAGTTGTTTGCAACGGATACAACATAAAGTTGTTTTGTAATAAGTGACTATCAATGATGCTCCATCACATTCCTAATTTAAAAATTCTGCCTGTAAATCTCAAACGTAATCTCACATGTTTAATCAGTCATCTGTCAACATGGGGTTCATGCAGCACATGGTACAATTTCCCATTTAGTTGTTTCAAAGCCTATCATTAAATTTCCAGCTATTTTCAACACACAGTGAAGTATTGGAAGTGATGTTTATATGAATGAATATGTGATTGGCTTTTTATTTCATAAGTTTGATGGTTGTGTCTTTCACACAAAGCAATTCCAAAATAACTCAATTAGATGTAAACAAACAATGTGTTTGCTGACTGCCATCACTATTTATTTGCAAAATGATTCTTATCATTTAGGATATGGAATGATAAGCCATTTATTTTATCACAGTTTCTCTTTTGAGATACTGCAAATTCTACTTTCTAAGATCAGGATACAATCTAACAGCAAATGTATTAGTAACAGTAATCAGACTTTTCTCTTCAAATGAAATTTGTAGAGGACTAGAAATCTTTTTTTACTTGTCCAAATGTCTTCATTCCCAGCACAAAAATCTCTGAAAGTAGTCTACAGTTCTAAGTTGTCCACAGAGTGAAAAATTATCACTTACAGCATTTGTACAAGCTGAGTTTTATACCATTGTTCATTAAGATCGATACAGTCTACTTGGAATCATCTATGAATTCGCTTGTTGCGGCAGTTCAGGATTCTGTCAATAGGTATATTTTCGTTGCGCAAATACCTGAAGGTATCTGTAGATAGTTTTTTATCTTCACGTGGGCTCCATAAGTATCTGACAGCCCCAATAACAAGTTGTGTAATACATTATCACATGGCTATAACACACATGGGAGGTATAATAATTTCTCTTGGTCTGTTGAATGACAATAGAGTTTATTGTAAGATGTTATTTACTGTTTTGTTCTCGCCACAGGACTTTCATTCTGTTTACATTCTCTTTGGTTCTGTTATAAGTACGTTGATAACTCTGAAGTGGTGGTTTAACTTTTGTTTTTGCAGGTGATACAAGTATATGAAAAAAATTTGTAGCAGTCTCCTAACTGAAAAGCCGGTTAATGAAGTATTCAAAATCATCTACAAATGGATAAGCTAAATGGATTATCATAGAAATTTGAGAAGACATAATACATACAGTTCCGAACTTCACAAGCTATAAAAATAAGTTCTCAAACAAGGAAATTGCAAGTAGTAGAAAGGAAAAAGAAAAAAGAAAGATTAGAGTTTAACATGCCATCAACAAAAAGTCATTAGAGGCAGAGCACAAGCTTGGAACATGAAAGGATGGGGAAGGAAATTGTTCATGCCCTTTTCAAATGTAGCATTTCAACATTTGCCTGGGCAATTTAAGGAAATCTCAGGAAACATAAATCTGGATGATCAGGCAGGGATTTGAACTGTTATCCCCTCGAACATGAGTCCAGTGTGGTAACCACTGCATCACCTTTCTCAGTAAGAAGTAGAAAGTGTTAAACGTTTTGGGAGTACAGACAGATTGCAACCTCAATTGCAAAAAACCAAATATTTATAATTAATGAAGTACTTTGGTTCAGTTATTTTCTGGTCTCAGAAACTACTGTACAGCAGGGAGAGCAGTGTGTTGACCACATGCCCCTCCATATCCACATCCAGTGATGCATGCCTAAGCGCTGAGGATGATGCAGCGGCTGGTTGGTACTGTTGGGCCTGTTCGGGAGGTTCAAATGGCTCTAAGAACTATGGGACTTAACATCTGTGGTCATCAGTCCCCTAGAACTTAGAACTACTTAAACCTAACTAATCTAAGGACACCACACATATCATTGCCCGAGGCAGGATTCGAGCCTGCGACCGTAGCAGTCGCGTGGTTCCGGACTGAGCGCCTAGAACCGCTAGACCACCGCAACGTTCAGGAGGAGTTAGGTTGTAGTTTTTGGTTCAGTTATGTAAGCGGCATGCGCGATTACTGCTATAGGTAATTTGTAAATGAAGAAACCAGCTTATTCTGTATATTTCCAGTAGTTAATGTGTTATGGAATCATTTTCTCGAGATATCAAATAACAGGGATAGTATTTTCTGAACACAGAAGTATTTTATCTGGTGTTAATTCAAGAACATCTTACAGAGACATTTTCAAAAACTAGGCAATTTAACAACTACTTTACATACACATATTCATTGACACTTTGATGACTGAGTAACTAGTGTGTCATTTAACAGGTTGATAATGCGCATTTTCACAGTTTTTTTCTGAATGTTGTGTAGCTGGTTCTACTGTACAGAACTTAGAGCAATTTATTGCACTTCAAAAACAGACTTTTCTTCTATGAAATGCTGCTTATATCAGTAACAATTTTTTTTATATTGAAATAAAAATGCATTCTTTTCACAACAATGTTTTTCTTTAATTTTCTGGATGGGGTAAGAATGAAATTTGGTGGTACTAAAACTGTTTAAAAATGTGGTTTTCTTTATTGAAAACTACTTATTTACATTTGCTTTGGTGTGAAAAATTTCAAAGCATTCTGGAAAACAAACACTCTTCACAATAGTACCTTGTATCTTTCCTTTCCCCCCATGAACCATGGACCTTGCCATTGGTGGGGAGGCTCGCATGCCTCAGCAATAAAGATAGTTGTACCGTAGGTGCAACCAGAACAGAGGGGTATCTGTTGAGAGGCCAGACAAACATGTAGTTCCTGAAGAGGGGCAGCAGCCTTTTCAGTAGTTGCAGTGGCAGGGGCAGTCTGGATGATTGACTGATTTGGCCTTGTAACACTAACCGAAACGGCCTTTCTGTGCTGGTACTGCGAATGGCTAAAAGCAAGGGGAAAGGCTGAAAGCAAGGGGAAACTACAGCCGTAATTTTTCCTGAGGGCATGCAGCTTTACTGTATGGTTAAACGATGATGGCACCATCTTGGGTAAAATATTCCGGAGGTAAAATAGTCCCCCATTCAAATCTCTGGGCGGGAACTACTCAGGAGGACATCGTTATCAGGAGAAAGAAAACTGGTGTTCTACGGATCGGAGTGTGGAATGTCAGATCACTTAATCTGGCAGGTAGATTAGAAAATTTGAAACGGGAAATGGATAGGTTAAAGTTAGATATAGTGGGAATTAGTGAAGTTCGGTGGCAGGAGGAACAAGACTTCTGGTAAGGTGAATATAGGGTTATAAATACAAAATCAAACAGGGGCAATGCAGGAGTAGGTATAATAATGAATAAAAAAAATAGGAGTGTGGGTATGCTGCTACAGCCAGCATAGTGAACCCATTATTGTGGCCAAGATAGACACAAAGCCCACGCCTACCACAGTAGTACAAGTTTATATGCCAACTAGCTCCGCAGATGATGAAGAAATTGATGAAATGTGTGATGAAATAAAAGAAATTATTCACATAGTGAAGGGAGATGAAAGTTTACTAGTCATGGATGATTGGAATTTGGTAGTAGGAAAAGGAAGAGAAGCAAATGTAGTAGGTGAATATGGAATGGGGGTAAGAAATGAAAGAGGAAGCTGCCTGGTAGAATTTTGGACAGAGAATAACTTAATCATAGCTAACACTTGGTTCAAGAAGCATGAAAGAAGGTTGTATACATCGAAGAGGCCTGGAGATACTCGAAGGTTTCAGATAGATTATATAATGGTAAGACAGAGGTTTATGAACCAGGTTTTAAATTGTAAGACATTTCCAGGGGCAGATGTGGACTCTGACCACAATCTATTGGTAATGAACTGTAGATTAAAACTGAAGAAACTGCAAAAAGGTGGGAATTTAAGGAGATGGGGTCTCGATAAACTGACAGAACCAGAGGTTGTAGACAGTTTCAGGGTGAACAATTGACAGGAATGGGGGAAAGAGACATAGTAGAAGAAGAATGGATAGCTTTGAGGGATGAAATAGTGAAGGCAGCAGAGGATCAAGTAGGTAAAAAGATGAGGGCTAGTAGAAATCCTTGGGTAACAGAAGATATATTGAATTTAGTTGATGAAAGGACAAACTATAAAAATGCAGTAAATGAAGCAGGTAAAAAGGAATACTAATGTCTCAAAAATGAAATTGGCAGGAAGTGCAAAATGGCTAAGCAAGGATGGCTAGAGGACAAACGTAAGGATGTAGGGGTAAGATAGATACTGCCTACAGGAAAATTAAAGAGGCATTTGGAGAAAAGAGAACTGCTTGTATGAATATCAAGAGCTCAGATGGAAACCCAGTTCTAAGCAAAGAAGAGAAAGCAGAAAGGTGGAAGGAGTATATAGAGGGTCTGTACAAGGGTGATGTACTTGAGGAAAATGTTATGGAAATGGCAGAGGATGTAGATAAGGATGAAATGGGAGATACGATACTGTGTGAAGAGTTTGACAGAGCACTGAAAGACCTAAGCCGAAACAAGGCTCAAATGGCTCTCAGCACTATGGGACTTAACTGCTGCGGTAATCAGTCCCTTAGAACTTAGAACTACTTGGACCTAATTAACCTAAGGACATCACACTCATCCATGCCTGAGGCAGGATTCAAACCTGCAACCATAGCAAAACAAGGCCCCAGGAGTAGACAACATTTCATTACAACTACTGACAGCCTTGGGAGAGCCAGCCCAGACAAAACTCTACCATCTGGTGAGCAAGACGTATGAGACAGGCAAAATACCCTCAGACTTGAAGAAGAATATAATAATTCCAATCCCAAAGAAAGCAGGTGTTGACAGATGTGAAAATTACTAAACTATCAGTTTAATAAGCCACGGCTACAAAACACTAACATGAATTCTTTACAGACGAATGGAAAAACTGTTAGAATCTGACCTCAGGGAAGATCAGTTTGGATTCTGTAGAAATGTTGGAACAAGTGAGGCAATACTGACCCTACGACTTATGTTAGAAAATAGATTAAGGAAAGGCAAACCTATGTTTCTAGCATTTGTAGACTTAGAGAAAGCTTTTGACAATGTTTACTCGAACACTCTCTTTCAAATTATGAAGGTGGCAGGGGTAAAATACAGGGAGCGGAAGGCTATTTACAATTTGTACAGAAACCAGATGGTAGTTATAAGAGTGGGGCATGAAAGGGAAGCAGTGGTTGGGAAGGGAGTGAGACAGGGTTGTAGCCTATCCCCGATGTTATTCAATCTGTGTATTGAGCAAGCAGTAAAGGAAACAAAAGAAAAATTTGGAGTACGAATTAAAATCCATGGAGAAGAAATAAAAACTTTGAGGTTTGCTGATGACCTTGTATTTCTGTCAGAGACAGGAAAGGACCTGGATGAGCAGCTGAACAGAATGGACAGTGTCTTGAAAGGAGGATATAAGATGAACATGAACAAAAGCAAAACGAGCATAATGGAATGTAGTCGAATTAAATTGGGTGATGCTGAAAGAATTAGATTAGGAAATGAGATGCTTAAAGTACTAAATGAGTTTTGCTACTTGGGGAGCAAAATAACTGATGATGGCCGAAGTAGAGAGGATATAAAATGTAGACTGGCAATGGCAAGGAAAGCGTTTCTGTAGAAGAGAAATTTGTTAACATCGAGTATAGATTTAAGTGTCAGGAAGTCGTTTCTGAAAGTATTTGTATGGAGTGTGGCCATGTATGGAAGAGAAATGTGGACGATACATAGTTAGGACAAGAAGAGAATAGAAGCTTTCGAAATGTGATGCTACAGAAGAATGCCGAAGATTAGATGGATTTATCACATAACTAATGAGGACTAGAAGAAGGGGTCAGTTGGTAGGACATGTTCTGAGGCATCAAGGGATCACCAATTTAGCATTGGAGGGTAGCGTGGAGGGTAAAAATCATAGAGGTAGACCAAGAGGTGAATACACTAAGCAGATTCAGAAGGATGTAGGTTGCAGTAGGTACTGGGAGATGAAGAAGTTTGCACAGGATAGAGTAGCATGGAGAGCTGCGTCAAACCAGTCTCTGGACTGAAGACCAGAACAACAACAACATCTTTCCTTCCCACTTTTCCCCATCTTGCCTTGCTTCTTTCTGCACTAACTTCACATCTCTTCTGAGGCCATTATGACTTTTGCAAAGCTGGAATTAATTTAGGGAGCTGTCTTCCAAAGAATCTATTTACAAGTAAAATGTTTTTGAAACTTCCTGGCAGATTAAAGCTGTGTGCCCGACCGAGACTCGAACTCGGGACCTTTGCCTTTCGCGGGCAAGTGCTTTTGTACCACATGTCTGTTGGTCATTTTGGGTAAATTTTTTTTTTGTTTTGTTTCAGTAAAACTTCACGTCATTTCAACTATGTGTATCTTAATTTTTACCTCACTGATAAATGGTTCAAATGGCTCTGAGCACTATGGGACTTAACATCTGAGGTCATCAGTCCCCTAGAACTTAGAACTACTTCAACCTAAGTAACCTAAGGACATCACACACATCCATGCCTGAAGCAGGATTCGAACTTGCAACCATAGCGGTCACTCAGTTCCAGACTGAAGCACCTAGAACTGCGGCTGGCTTGCCTCACTACCTATATTATTCTGTGAAGTACTGAATTTTGAAATGTTAAAAGACTTTTGGGTCTCCCTGTAGCTGCAAGCCCAGAGCAGTATAAGTATGGATTTATTATCTGTCACATTTGTCTTCCATATGCTATTTAAGGCTTTCATAAAAAGAATGACTTCCTGTTGTTTTCATTAGTTTCCTTTTGATCTTTCTTGATACTTAAGTTTGGTACTTTTCTTTTTTATAGTGTGTTGCCAAAACCTTCTGCTTTAAAGTATAACTAACATATACTTGCATGTCTGGATGATCAGACATTTATGACAATTGGCAGCCATCCAAAATTAATTCTAAATAAATTCGCTGACAACAGATATCTTGGTACCAGCTGTGTTAGGTGTGGATATACCATCTATCAATGACAGGTGAAAATTTGTGTGGCATCATGGCTTGCATCCAGATTTCCCACTTAGAGTGAGTGGTAGCCCTAACCACTTCCACTATCCATACACACCTCCCAGACTGGCCCAAAATTCCACGTCACATTATATACATCTACAATAATATCATTGGTCTCGATCCCTCACAGTCTCATTTTTACTGGTGCTGGAATACAGGGAAAAGCTGTGCTGTGGTGAAGGTAGGGGATATGGTATAGAGATGCAGACATGGTGAAATGTGAAAGTTTGGGTCAGTCTGGAAGGCATGCACAGATAGATGACATGGTTAAGGCGACCGCTTGCGATAAGTGGGAAATCCTGGTTTGAGTCCCAGTCAGGCACAAATTTTCAAAATTCACTAATACATAGTATATCTATAACTAACACAGCTGATGCCACGATACTCACAACCAGAGACTTTACTTCAAATTAATAACTAATATTAAATGGTACTTGAACAACGTTCTTTTGCTCTGCAAAAGGACTATATGGCTGATAGGAGAAAATCGTTCTAGGAAATTTTGTGTGAATAATATGGAAACATTTATGTATATGAGGCAAGATCATTGCTCACTAAATAGAAGTGTTGACCTGCAGACATGTAAGTAGAAAACAACAACTTGATAAGTACTCAGAAGAAAAAAAGCAAAAAGGGGAGAATTTCTACAGTAATCTTTGGTGTGACGTCATAAGCGCGTGACTGCGTGTGAGATCGCTCTCTAAGTTTTCATCTATTTTTAGTTTTCAGATATATATTTTAACTGTTTTTGTGATAATATTTACTATATAAGTGACTTATTAGTGGTTTCTTCATTCACCTCTGCATTTCGTGTGTTGTGGCCTGATATTTGTGAGTGTTTCGTATCGAGCAACTTAACCTCTTACCCGTGTTTACATTCCGCGCTGACCAGTTGCAGCTGTAGCGGCGCATCGAAAGCTAAGTACTAATTAATTGTTTGTGTATAGTAGTTTATTTAGGAACTTTAGTAGTCTTCAACTGGTGTTCTTGGTGTTTTCCGGTGAAATAACTTCAGAAGAAATTTTTGCGAACTGCTTTCAGTTTCGTTACTGTCATTAGACGTTTGATTTTCTTTCTGTGTTAGTATTTTGTTATATTCTCATTTGTTGTTGATTAATACTGTCAATAATAGTAGTTACTTCCCTTGTAGAGCAAGTTTGTGATAATTGTAGTCAGTTTTTAACATCTTCTTATTGTAGTAGCGGAACTTAGATAAAGTTGTTTTCTTGTTTCAATAATTGTAAAATTTTACCATGAGTGAGAAGTGTGGGCTTTGCCGTAGGTTCGTGAGTATTGGATTGCGGTGTGAGACTTGTTCGAAGTATTTTCACTGGGGGGAATGCAGTGGGGAAGCCAGTGGGCATTCTGGTGAGATCCTCTCCTGGAACTGCAGGTTATGTAGCAAGAGTAAGTTGATAGAGGAGCAGGAGCGTAAGATCTGTGCCCTTCAGGTGCAGTTGAAAAACGCACAGGAGGAGCTAGATAGGATGAGGAGGGAGAAGGGGGTTGGGGAATGGGAGCTGGCTGTTGGCAAGAGATCTGCTAGGAGAAGGAGATTTTCAGATAGTTTTACTATTGGTGTTTGTAATAGATATGACCAACTGTCAGAGTCTAGTGGAGAGGAATCTCTAGTAGCTGTAGATGTAGGAAGTATGCAGCAGACCTCAGCAGTTACGGTGGCTAGGACAGTTGCAAAGTCTAAGAGAAAGAAGAAGGTTCTGCTGTTAGGTAGTTCTCATGGTAGAGGTGTAGGCCAGCAGTTGCAGGAAGTTTTGGGGGGTGAGTACCAGGTCACCAGCATTGTGAAGCCTAATGCAGGATTGGCTCAGGTGACTTTTAACATAGGGGGGTTATGTAGGGATTTTACTAAAGAGGATCAGGTAGTGATTGTGGGTGGGGCTGGTAATAGTATTGATAGGGATGGGAAGTATGGCATAGATGGTGACCTGGAAAAGATAGCCACTCAGACTGGCAACACGAATGTGCATTTCGTGGAACTGTTTCAGCGTCACGATCGGCCTCATCTTAATATAGCCGTCAGGCGTAATAACATGAGACTTGGGGGTGAGCTGATGACAGAAAGCATGAGTCACATTTCAGTGGTGTCGGTGGAGTCTATCAGTAGGATGGGTTTCACTAGACATGGCCTGCACCTCAACAGGTATGGGAAGGGGAGGTTGGCAAAACTTATAGGTGACAGCATAGGTGGGGGTGGTGGGATCACTCATTGGAAAATTCCGGTAGTTGTGGGTGTTAGAGCTGTACCTTTTTTAGATTGAAGTCAGCTGATAGGTATTCCTGCTTAAGGGAAGTCTCTCTAACAAAGAAACCACTTTCTACAAAGCTTGGGTATCCGATTAATGAGGGAATTAGTATATTTCATCAAAATATACAAGGTATTCGAGATAAAGTTAGTGAACTGCTTATAGATGTTGACTCTGAAATTATTGGTATATCTGAACACTTCTTAAATAAGGAGATAATTCAGAGGCTTCCTTTACCAGGATACAGGTTGGCTGGCAGCTTTTCTAGGAGCTCTTTGCGGTGTGGGGGAGTAGCCATGTATGTGAAAAACGGTATCCCATTTGAGTCAATTGATGTTTCAAAGTACTGCACTGAAAAGGTGTTTGAATGTTGTGCAGGTGTGGTTAAATTTAGTGGAGCTAAACTTCTTACTGTTGTTATTTATAGATCCCCAGACTCCGATTTCACAACATTTTTGCTAAAGCTAGAGGAGGTTCTTGGTTCACTTTATAGGAAATACAAAAAGTTAGTTATATGTGGTGACTTCAATATTAATTGTATAAGTGATTGTGCAAGGAAAAGGATGCTGGTAGACCTCCTTAATTCATATAATCTTATGCAAACCGTATTCTTTCCAACGAGAGTGCAAGGGAACAGTAGAACAACCATAGACAATATTTTTGTTCATTCGTCATTATTAGAAGGGCATTCTGTTAGCAAAAAGGTGAATGGCCTTTCAGATCATGATGCACAAATTTTAAGTCTAAAAGATTTTTGTGCTTCAACACATGTTAAATATAGTTACCAACTTTTTAGGAAAGCTGATCCAGTTGCTGTACAGACTTTTGTAAACCTTATCAAGGAACAAGATTGGCAAGATGTTTATAGTGCTGATACAGTAGACGATAAATATAATGCTTTCCTCAAGACTTTTCTCATGCTCTTTGAAAGTTGCTTTCCGTTAGAACGTTTAAAACAGGGTACTAGCACAAACAGGCAGCCTGGGTGGCTGACTAAAGGGATAAGAATATCTTGTAGAACAAAGTGGCAATTATATCAAAACGTTAGAAACAGTCAAAATCTAAATGCAGCAGCCCATTACAAACAGTATTGTAAGGTGCTTAAAAAAGTTATTAGGAAGGCAAAAAGTATGTGGTATGCAGATAGAATAGCTAAGTCTCAGGATAAAATTAAAACCATATGGTCAGTCGTAAAGGAAGTGGCTGGTCTGCAGAGACAGGTCGAGGATATAGAATCAGTGCGTAGTGGGGATGTCCGTGTTGCTGATAAGTCGCATATATGTACAGTACTTAATAATCACTTTCTGAATATAGCAGGTGAACTAAATAGAAACCTAGTCCCAACAGGGAATCATATAGCGCTCTTAGAAAAAGTGTTCCGAGACTGTTACCTGAAATGCTCCTCCATGATACTGACAAGAGGGAGATTGAGTTAATAATTAAATCACTAAAGACCAAGAACTCTCATGGATATGACGGGGTATCTAGCAGAATACTGAAGTATTGTTCCATGTATATTAGCTCAGTACTTAGCCATATCTGTAACTTTTCCTTTAGCAGTGGTCGGTTTCCTGACCGATTAAAGTACTCGGTAGTGAAGCCACTTTATAAAAAGGGAGACAGGGATAATGTTGACAATTATAGACCTATTTCTATGCCATCGGTGTTTGCTAAAGTTATCGAGAGGCTTGTATATACAAGGTTACTGCAGCATTTAAATTCACATAATTTGCTGTCAAATGTACAGTTTGGTTTTAGAAATGGCTTAACAACTGAAAATGCTATATTCTCTTTTCTCTGTGAAGTTTTGGACGGATTAAATAAAAGGTTGAGAACGTTAGGTGTTTTCTTTGATTTAACGAAGGCTTTTGACTGTGTTGACCACAAAATATTACTGCAGAAGTTGGAACATTATGGAGTAAGGGGAGTAGCTTACAATTGGTTCGCCTCCTACTTTAAGAACAGAAAGCAGAAGGTAATCCTCCGCAATACTGAGAGTGGTAATGATGTTCAGTCCCAATGGGGCACTGTTAAATGGGGCGTTCCCCAAGGGTCGGTGCTGGGGCCACTGCTGTTCCTTATTTATGTAAATGATATGCCTTCTAGTATTACAGGTGATTCAAAAATATTTCTGTTTGCTGATGACACCACCTTGGTAGTGAAGGATCTTGTGTGTAATATTGAAACATTATCAAATAATGTAGTTCATGAAGTAAGTTCGTGGCTTGTGGAAAATAATTTGATGCTAAATCACAGTAAGACTCAGTTTTTACAGTTTCTAACCCACAATTCAACAAGAACTGACATTTTAATCAGACAGAATGGGCATGTTATAAGCGAGACGGAACAGTTCAAGTTCCTAGGCGTACGGATAGATAGTAAGCTGTTGTGGAAAGCCCATGTTCAGGATCTTGTTCAGAAACTAAATGCCGCTTTATTTACCATTAGAACAGTATCTGAAATAAGTGACATTTCAACACGAAAAGTAGTATACTTCGCATATTTTCATACGCTTATGTCATATGGTATTATTTTTTGGGGTAATTCTTCTGATTCAAAAAGGGTATTTTTGGCTCAAAAACGGGCTGTTCGAGCTATGTATGGTGTAAGTTCGAAAACCTCTTGTCGACCCCTATTCAATAGCCTGGGAATTTTGACATTGCCCTCACAGTATGTATTTTCTTTAATGTCGTTTGTTGTTAGCAATATTAGCTTATTCCCAAGAGTTAGCAGCTTTCACTCAGTTAATACTAGGCAGAAATCAAATCTGCATGTGGAATGGACTTCCTTGACTCTTGTGCAGAAAGGAGTGCAGTATTCTGCTGCATCCATTTTCAATAAGCTACCACAAGAACTCAAAAATCTTAGCAGTAGCCCAAACACTTTTAAGTCTAAACTCAAGAGTTTCCTCATGGCTCACTCCTTCTATTCTGTCGAGGAGCTCCTGGAAGAGATAAAAAATTAAGCAAATTCCAGTGTTACATTCTTGATTTTCTTTATTTAAACTAACAACTTGTTTCATTTTATCTGTTTCTACAATCGTGTTATAATTTCATGTATTGACTCGTTCCATGACCATGGAGACTTCTCCTAAATGTGGTCCCACGGAACAATAAATAAATAAATAAATAAATAAAAAAAAAAAAAACACTAATCAAACAAGGTAACTGTCTGATGTGCCAAATTCAAACATGTTCTACTTTTTTGTCTCTTGCAATTAACATAATGTAAAAACCAGCATGCCAAATTTTTAACTGCCAATTCATACCAGAAAGGACCAGCACAAGGAGGTTCGGGATAATTCCCACCCCCACTCCTTGTGGAGTAAGTAAAAGTATGAAATGGGTAGATGCAGATGATAGCTTTAGATGATATTAGGCAGCTAATACCTCAGATAGCATGATGAACACGAATGAAAATATTCTGCAGTCTTACTGGGCAATTAAAAAGAAAATTATTCAAGGCTGAGTTATAAACAGGAGCTAACACTTTTTGCAATTTTCTTTTAATTGCTGTAATATATCATTCTCCACAAAAGATAAAGCTTAAAAATATTTTGTATTTTGAATCTCCTTGTGCAGGTGATGGAGAACTCAGAAAATGTTTAGCTGCTTACTGCAGAGGGCTACAACAATTACTAACTAAAGCAGTCAACAGAAAACACATGCAAAGATTATCTGAACTATGAAACAATGGTTGAACTTTTAGGTGAAATTTTAAATAATTAATAAACAAGTGAGAAAACAGTTTAACTTACTTAGTGCAAATCTTTCAACGAAAAAGCAACACAAGAGAATTATATTCCTGAAGGAACTTCAACTGATATGCTAAATCTAATAATCAATTATATCCAAAGAAAAGTTAGAAACTAATGATGTCCTATCAGTTGAAAAAAAAATGACTGCATATTGGTTAAACAAAGGTGACAAATGTTCACGTGTCAGTATTTGTCAAAACGATTTCATTTTGGGCCGAGTAAATGCAAACAGTGTTCCGAGAAAAACAAAGCTGCAATGTTAAATTTGAGATACGTGACATTTTTTTTTTTCAGACAGACAAAAATCATTTAGTGTTACTGATGTTGTCCTGTATGACTGGGCTCTAGATGCAGCGAACAACAAAAGTCCAAGAGATACTCCACCTTCTCCAGGTCTGATAACACACTTTAAGATATCACGCAAGTCTGTGTCTAGGAAAATAAAATATTTACAGAGAAAAGTATTTGAAAAAGAAATTATTGAAACTAAAGTGATCACTGGTTTTCCTGAATCTTATGTAGACAAAGCACATCAGACTAATTTTGAAAAATAAATGTGCACCAGACCAATGTCCAGCAAGGGCTATAAGGTACAGACTGAATCGTTCAATATACATACATACATCCCCCTGCATATAAAGGCTGTCAGGTATATTGGATTACGCAGGATTATTCCGAATTTCCAGTTTCCAGTCCAACTCTTGATTAAACCTTGTCAGGAAAGGAAAAAATCACAATCACACAAAAATAGACAATAATCCATATATTATGGTCTCCACTTTAAATTGTTCAGCATATGATTAAAACTGAGATGCAATCTTGTAAAAGTTACTGGAACTTAAAATTATGCTTTTAGGTCTAGTCGGAGAGCTACGTTTGCAAAATTGACTCAACAGCCAACATTTTTGAGTAGCAAGTCAGAAAATGATCATAATAGTGCTTAGTGATTCTCTGCAAAAACAACTAAGTAGTGTTGTGTAGTTTCCTATGTGAACCATTTTTACAAATACGGATACGACATTAGACAGCAAAATAAAAGAAGTGTCAGTGCTGAAAAAGAAACAAAAATTGAAAACTAAGTTCCCTAGTGCAGGGTGAAAAGTTTACTCATGGTTTTGAAAAGGTAAAGATTATCATAATGTTCACTGTACTGTGTGCTCCTCATATTTCTGTGTTTCTCATGGAGGCGAAAATGACGTAAAAAACATGCAAACACTGCAACACACAGAATTTCTATTCAACAGTCAGCCTTGAAAACGCAAATGAAGGTAAGTTCTCTTTTTACCTCCCATGGTAACCAGAAACCCAGAAAAAGAAAAAGTAATAGCTGCAGAAGCATCCTTTGTGTTGCACTCAATTCAACATAGCCATGGTTATGTTTCTGGGGCTGCTGCGACAGTTTTCTCCCACATTTGTTTCTAAATTGAAATATATCTGAAAAAATATAAAAGTGGAAACAGAAGCAATGAAAATGCTTTTGACAGTACTGGGTCCATATTCAATAGAGCAAACAATTAAACAGTTGGACAATTCTGTTTATTATTCTGTTTCTTTGGATGCATCCAACAAATAACACAGTAAAATCTTTGCACCTGTGGTATGTTACTTTTCTTGTGAAGTACACGCCTATATGTCTGACTCAGTTGCAGCAGAAATAAAAAGTGAGCTTACCATAGCATCTTAACCACTGAAGAATGTCAGCAATTTTTTTGCTGATAATGCAGCCGCTAATTTTGGAAAGAATAAAAGTGTATAAGTCAAGCTATGCAAAGTAAATCCAAACTCAACTGCAGAGGTATGTAACTGTCCTCCCTTGAATAACATCAAAAACTAAGCAGCAATTACTTATTGCTTATTAAGTACTTATTAAGATATATAATGGATTCCACTAATCTACTAAAGGACTTGGTGAACTAAAGGACTTTTTTTGCTCAGATGGACATTGAATGGTAAGAGATTTTAAACCACATAGCATAGCTGGCTCTCTCGCTCTGGCCCTACAGTGAATAATGATAAACTTTAAATCAATCAAATCTTACTTCCCCTCGGAAGAATACATACTAAAGATACTCAGAGATTTCCTTGAAGATGAATTATTTTTGCCATGCAGGGTGACGTCACCGACAGCTGCTGATATTTCGACAGGCACACACTCTGTCATTTTCAAGGCAAAACTGCAGCAAGTAAGTGCTGTGCAAAGGAATTTAAAATCCCAGTTCTCATTGCAAATCTGGGAGACAGGCTCTCTCTGTGTGTGTGTGTGTATGTGTGTGTGTGTGTGTGTGTGTGTGTGTGTGTGTGTGTGAAAACTAGCATCATCACAAACCAGAGATGACTCACGTCCAATAACAAACAGATGTGGTAACATAAACTCTGTCCCTCTGTTTTTTGACAAGGGAGAGTGGAGGACTTCATGCAGAATTTAAACAAGACCACCATCTCTAATTAAAAAGTTATTTGCCAATTTAATTTCAACAGCTTCCTTAATAACAATATCCCAGTAGTTGGATGTGCATGCCAGAATCCCCATTTTGTTATATTCAATGGGATAGCCAGTGCCAAGATAAGGTTCTGCAATGACAGATTTCCTCAGCAGTTGTAAGCAGGTGTGATGTTTATGCTCAGTACACCAGTGCTGCACAGATATGAGGCATGTCAAACATTATTTGTCACATTTTGGGGAAATATGTGAAGTATGTTTTTCAACCACCATCTAAGATCAGCGTCCCTTTTGATTCCAAAAGGATGATTTCAGTTTGCATAAGGCAGGTGTCTACCATATTCCTTGCAGTTGTGGCATGTCATACATTAATCACATTATCAGGACTGTGGAGGACCGGTGCACTGAGCATAAGCAGCACACATGTGTACAACAGCCGAGGAAATCTGTCATTGTAGAACCTTGTCTTGGCACATCTTGTCTTGGCACTGGCCATCCCATGGCATATAATGACATGGAGATTCTTGCTTGCATGTCCAACTGTTGGGATATTGTTATTAAGGAAACTGTTGAAATTAAATTGGCAAATAACCTTATAAATAGTGATGGTAGTTTTGTTTGAATTCTGCATGAAATCCTCCTCTCTCCCTTGTCAAAAAACAGAGAGACAGAGTTTATGCTACCTCATCTGCTCATAATTAATTTTACTATCGATAACTTCTGACGTCAGTCATCTTCTTGTATGTCCATCCTTGTGGGTGGAGGTCTGGAGAACTACGGCCGTTCGCTATTGTAAGAAAATGAAACACATACAGCTGTCCTTAAGGTGCCATTTATTGGGTAGCTACCAGTTTCGGCACTTCAATGTGCCATCTTCAGGCCTTAGTCGATGCTGAAGGGGTTATCATGATCCATATATACGATGCATTAGTGGCCAATGTAACTGGTTTATGCAGACTACCTACAACTGTAATGTCACCTCTCCAACCATCAACTGTTTAAACCCTTCAGCATCAACTAAGGCCTGAATATGGTGCATTGAAATGCCAAAACTGGCAGCTACACAATAAATGACATCCTAAGGACGGCTGCAAGTGTTTCATTTTCTTACAATCTGACATCTTTGGTTTGTGATGCCACTAGTGTTTACAGTGTGTGTGAGTGTTATCTTTCCAGAGTTTCTCTGAGAACAGAGGTTTTAAATTCCCTTACATAGCACTTACTTGCTGAAGTTTTGCCTTGAAAATGGTAGGGTGTGCTCCTGTTGAAATATCATCAGTTGTCGGTGATGTCACAAGGCTGCATTTTCATAAGTTATTTGAACATTGTATACACCAGGAGAAACTCAGGCCTCACATTATTTTTGGCAAATCAGGGCTTTACAATGAACATTGATGGTTATTTTGCATCATTAAATGCAAAGCTTCAATCTGATGACGCACTTATGACAGACAAATCTGACTATGACCCACTTTGAAACTCCTCTGAAACAAAGAAAGGAAGATCATTTTGCCTCTGTCACACCCTCAGTCATCTTGAAGTCTGCAAATGATGATCATGTCAAAACATTCAAAAGAGAAGTGGCTGATTACTTGCAGCATAGTACACACTGTCTTGTCAAATGATTTAACTTTTAAGAGAGTGTTTACAAAGGTTTCAAACCATTTTCATTAACAGGGACACAGTGTTCACTTTCAGGAGTCATAGAAGCGATTTCTCGATCTGAACCTCATATAGACGAGGATTTGATGTTCTAATGACATGTGCAATTAAACACCTTTCTCAAGGAAAAAGGGGAGAACTTTTCTGACCTGAAGTCTGAGAAGTGGATGAAATTCTTTCATCATTATGAAAACTATGAAAACCTGTTCGAAGCTGTCTGTTTTGTATTTTCTATACTTCATTTCAATGCTGCTCCAGAAAGAATTTTCAGCCTCTTGATGAACACTTGGCAAGCTGAGAGAAACTGTTTGTCAATGGCTACATTAGAAGCTGAACTAATGGTGAAGATGACCTACTCATTTGTTTACCTACAGTTAGGCATTTTCTTGATGGGGAAGAAGGGAAAATTCTACTAAGGAGGTTGAAAAGCAAGCAGAATTATCAATAAGGGAAAGTGCAGTGCATTCTTACACTGTATTCTGATTTGTATGCCTATGTGTGTTTTATCTAGACCTCATTAAAAAAATCCTGATTATATTCAGAAAAAACTTCGCAACCCTGCTGCATACATTCATGCTCTATGATAAGTCTGATGGTATATTTTTAACAATTTGATACGGTTTGCTTTAAGAATCAGCCATAAAAATTTGACCATGTGTTCAGAAGTCTATGTTCTGTGCAGAAATATGTTGTGGTAGATTCATCAAAATATGTAAAAATGGGAAAGGAAAATGTTAACTTTTAATACTTGACAATTTTCTTCTAGTTTGGGCAAAGCACTCTGTCTTCTGGAATTCTTGGCTATGACATAAAAATTTTGTAACACTTACAGCCACAGTTTAAATTCACATTGTCCAAAAAGTACAGTCACTTCAGATTGCATTTAGTACAACAAATGTACTTCAGCTGTGGAATTTTGCAGATCATTGGCAGAGAAAATTATTACTGACAAATCACAAAAATGTTCTGTACATTCTTTTTTACATTGCAGTCACTAGTAAACTTTCAGGTTTTCTATTGTAAGTTTAAAAATTCTAATTTTTATGTGGAACATTTGTCAAAATATATGGATATTAGGACAGTGTACTGCTAACTCTGGCCTAGTTGAGGTCAGTCCACAATATATAATACTGTCACATGTTGGCCTAATTGCATGATAATGATGCACAAAATGTACATGTTTGGAATAGTGTATCAAAATATTTTACAGTTTTTCTTTCAATAGGTTCAAGGCATGAATGTTGAGATTTTACACCTCTGGTACTTATTGCGTGCATTTCCTACATATTTAGAAAGAAAACTATGCATAAAATAATAACTGATCTATTACTCTGCCTTGCAAACCACTGAAACAAATGACAAGAAAGTTTATCATCTACAGGTCACATTCATACTTTATGATTTATTCATTTTATTTTGAATTATCATCTTCTAGTTATTTTTGTTTTAATTAGTGTAGCCTTTTTTAACTTTATTACAATGAAAAGATTTTAGGTTATGTTAGAATTCAAAAAGATCCTAATGAGGTAGGTCTTGTTGGTATTCCTCAACGTTATTGTGATGCATTTATATCTGCTGTGGCATTTTGCAGATTCCAGTTATGTCAAATTATTTGCTTTATTATTTTTCTCCTGTTTTGCTTTAATAACTTCTTTAGCTATATGGGTAATTTTTCCTTATTTAACTTACATATGTTTTTTTTCTATGGATAGTTATTTTTTATGTCATGCTAGATTAAGCGTGTATGTTGTAAGAACTGAAAATTTTTCAGTGCGAATCAGGATATTATTTAACAGAAATAATTTTATTCAATTTTTTGTCTGAGTATATGCACATTATAGTTTAATTGTAATGGAGGTGGGTTATGAAATATTAGGTTAAATTTATTAAAGTGAATTTGGTTTATTGTTCCTCTTGTTTCACAGTTTATCAAAATTTTAGTATTTATTTACTTTCTCAACTTAGGTACATTTACAGTTAATGTATCACAATTATTGTTGTGTTAATTGTTTCCTAAGGTACCTAGTTTCTTAAGGAAAAAATATTTTGAAACTTAACTGGCTTTATCCAGGTGTTAGACTTAAATTTTTGTAATAATATTGAAATTAGTATATTTTGTTTGTAGTATTTTTCATTGTTAATTTGTTAAAGGAAATGGCAAATTTGATTTCTGCATGTTTATCAGAAACATGTGATCTTGAGAATATTTTGATGTCTAGCCTGCTCACAGAGAAAATTTTAAAGAGCTATAGTGTTTTCAATGTGCAAAGGCAGCATAATCAGTAATCTCTTAATTAGTGGTTGAAATAAAAGGCTTGACGAGAAATGACCCTGATTAATTTTGGAATTTAACTGTTAACTCGAAAGTTTAATTTTTTCTTTAGGACAAGAAGATCCTATAGAGATTGACATTTTTACTTTTTATGTAGTTTTTAGTTGGTCTTTCCATATTTGATGATAATGTTTTGTTTGGGTGACATGAAGGATAATTTATCATGACCCATAATTTATGATCACAATATTTAGTTACCTTAGGGATAACAGTGTAATTGTTTTTGAGAGCTCATATCGGCAAAGCAGACTGTAAACTCAGTGTTGGATTGAAAACAACTTTCAGTGCAGGAATGTCTGTTTGACCTTTAAAATCTTACATGATCTGAGTCCAGAGCAGCAGGAGCAAGGCATAAATGTTGACATGTTATGTATAAAATAATTACCAATCTAGTGCTTTGCCTTGCAAAACACTGTAACAGAATGACAAAAAAAGTGTAGCTTCACTGATGAGAGAATTCAAGGTATGAACACACAGCTATAAGTAAATACCTGGGCAACTAAATGAAATAAATTAATAAATAAAAATTTTAACAGGGTTTTAACATGAGGTCAGACTTTTCCGTTAGTTCACTCTGAAGAAGAGTATATTAAAATACGTCATGATAGCACAAATTACCACAGAAAAATGAATGCAAACATAAAATCACAAGCAACATGAGAGGATAAGTGGAGGTGAAAAGATTGAACAAAAATATCTTGACCTCTAGTAATAAAATCATTGTTGGATGCCACACATGAACAAACACAAACTGACAAGTAATTAAGTACATACAACTATGATTGATAAATGAAACATCAACATTATTGATGGAAAATATTTAATTAAAACTACTGATTATCAGACAACTCGTAACAATATGTAGGAAAATTCTTTTATAATGAAGTTTAGTAAATATCATGACACTAAAGATTTTTAAAAAAAAATAATGCAAAGAATATATGTATGAAACAAAATCATTATACAGGCTGGTCAAAAAGAGTCTGAAAAACTTGTAAATGTTGCAGTGTAGGTTGTGCTGGGAAATAATAATTAAGAAAAACTGTGCCATTTCTGAGTTAAATAGCACTGAAGTTAGCCAATCAGGCCATTATAAATGCAATGCAGCCCACCACAGATGGTGTCACCAAATGTGTTCTTTGTTTGGTTTCCTAAAAGTGAACAAGAGAGTGAAACAAAAATTGGACATGGAACGGTAGTCTCATAAGCAATCATCCGCACTATGAAGACAACTGATACAGTTGTAACTGGAGAGCCACTTGAATTTATGCATGCAACAGCCTGATTCCCAAACTTCAATGCTAATTGACTCAGACATAGTGCAAGTTATAGAACTTTTACTTTAACAATTACTTCTCAGAACAACATACCTTGTAACAACCCTACCAGTGTTTCGTACTGATTCTGACCACCCTGTGTGTGCATGAATGAAAACACACAAAAACAAAAGTGAATTTGGTAATCAATTAAATCCAGAAAGTTCTGCAACAAACTATTTCAATTAATTAATCTTATTTGGATCAAACTTCTAATCGACCATGTAACACACTGGTTTTCTCCATCCTACACCATTTACAAGTACAATGATTAATCATCTGTGAGATCGTTCATTACAAGCACCAAGTCTTATACTTCCATGGACAATTCAGGACAGAAAATACTAATTAATAATTTACAGCCTTCACATCTGAAGATAGTTACCCATATATCTGTCAGAATCACAGCACCAAGAAGGGCAAATGCAACTGAAATGAATTTAATGTCACATATTACATGCATGCCAATACAAACAATTAGATTTACATAAAGAGCTGTACACGATGTGGCTTTGTGGACTCAGTATGAACTGAAGCACTCATCCTGGCTACTTACAGCATCCAAATGCTGTGGCATGAAGTCAAAGTGTGGCTGGTTACATTTCTTGGGAATCTTCCCACATGCTGTTTGTATGCTGGTCAACAAAGCATCAGCACTGGTCAGAAAAGAAAAAGAAAGAGAACAAGAAGGCAGAGGAGGAGCAGCAGAAGGTAGTACATTCTGCAATTCAACAATCTGTGGGCAATGTTCATCCACTCAGCACGGGTGACACTGTTGGTGTACTCGGCGTACGCGACACTGTTGGTGTGCTTGGCGCTTTCAACAGTGTTGGCACACCTAGCACGGACAACAGAGTTGACGCACCTGGCACGGGCAACAGTGTTGGTGCACTTGGCCCGAGTGACAGTGCTGTCACGCTCGGCGCGAGTGACAGTGCAGGTGCTCTCTGCGTGGGCAACTGTGCTGGCGGGCTCAGAGCGGATGACAGTGTCGGTGCGCTTAGTGCAAGCGACAGTTTTGGTGCGCTTGGTGCGGACAACAGTGTCGGCACGCTTAGCACGGCCGACAGCATTGATATGCTCATTGCGGGCGATTGCGTTGACCCACTCTGCACAGGCGACAGCACTGACGCGTTCGGCACAGGCGACAGCATCGGTATGGGTGACAGTATTGGCACGGGTGACACCATTGTCACACTTGGTGTGCTCGGTGCAGGCAACAGTGTTAGCGGACAATGCAGGTGACTTCATTGGCGTACACGGCAGGGGAGACAGTCCCGGTGCGGGTGACAGTGCTGGTGCACTCAGCACGGGTGACAGTGATGGCATGCTCGGTGAATGTGACAGCATTGACACACTCATCACGGGCGACAGTCTTGGCATGCTCAGTGCAGGTGACAGTGTCGGTGCGCTCAGCATGGGTGACAGTGATGGCATGCTCGGTGAATGTGACAGCGTTGACACACTCTTCACGGGCGAAAGTCTTGGCATGCTCAGTGCAGGTGACAGTGTCGGTGCGCTCAGCATGGGTGACAGTGTCGGTGGACTTAAAGTGGATGACTGAGGTGGTGCACTCACTGAGGGCAACAGTGGCAGGGCCCTCAGCATGGGCGACAATGACGGTGTGCCCAGCACGAGCGGAAGTGACTGTGCAGGCGACAGCCTTGGCACTGGAGACAACGACGGCTCTGGAGACAGCGATGGCTCTGGAGACAGCGACGGCACTGGAGACAGCGATGGCTCTGGAGACAGCGATGGCTCTGGAGACAGCGACGGCACTGGAGACAGCGACGGCTCTGGAGACAGTGATGGATCTGGAGACAGCGACGGCACTGGAGACAGCGACGGCTCTGGAGACAGCGATGGCTCTGGAGACAGCGACGGCACTGGAGACAGCGACGGCTCTGGAGACAGTGACGGCTCTGGAGACAGCGATGGCACCGGAGACAGCGATGGCTCTGGAGACAGCGATGGCACTGGAGACAGCTTTGTCACACTTGGCAAGGGTGATAACATTGACGAGGACGACAGCATGAGTGTGCTCGGCACGGGTGATTGCTTTGGCGTGCTCGGTGCGGGCGACTCTCTTGGCGTGCTCGGTGTGGACAACTCTATTGGCATGCTCGGTGCGGGCAACTCCGTCAGCACGCTCGGCGCTGGCGACTCTGTTGGCATGGTCGGCACAGGCAACTCCGTCGGCATGCTCGGCGCTGGCGACTCTGTTGGCATGCTTGGCGCGAGTGACTCTGTTGGCATGCTCGGTGTGGGCAACTCTGTTGGCGTGCTTGGTGTGGACAGCTCTATTGGCATGCTCGGTGCGGGCAACTCCGTCAGCACGCTCGGCGCTGGCGACTCTGTTGGCATGGTCGGCACAGGCAACTCTGTTGGCATGCTCGGCGCGGGTGACTCCATTTGCATGCTCAGTGGGGGCAACTCAGTAGGCATGCTAGGAGTGGGCGACTGTGCTGGCGAGTGCAGTGCAAGCGATTGCGGTGGAGCACTTGGCACGGGTGACTCCGTTGGCATGCTCAGCGGGGGCAACTCAGTAGGCATGCTTGGAGAGAGCGACTGTGCTGGCGAGTGCGGTGCAAGCGACTGCGGTGGAGCACTTGGCACGGGTGACTGCATTGGCGTGGGTGACTGCATTGGCACACTCGGCACAGATGACATTTTTAGCACACAGTTTTGGTGCACTGGGCCCAGTAGACAATTTTTAGCATGCAGCACAGGTGACAGTGTTGGTATGCACTGCACAGGCGACAGTACTCGCGCGTGCAACACTGTTGCTGCCCTCTATACACTCGGCAAGGGCAGGTGACGACACTGCTGGCACACTCAGCGAGGGCAGGCGATGACACTGCTGGCACACTCGGCGAGGGCAGGTGACACTGCTGGCACAGTCAGCGAGGTCAGGTAACACTGCTGGTACACTCGGCGAGGGCAGTTGACGACACTGCTGGCACACTCAGCGAGGGCAGGCGATGACACTGCTGGCACACTCGGCGAGGGCAGGCGACACTGCTGGCACTGTCAGCGAGGACAGGTAACACTGCTGGTACACTCGGCGAGGGCAGGTGACGACACTGCTGGCACACTCAGCGAGGGCAGGCGATGACACTGCTGGCACACTCGGCGAGGGCAGGCGACACTGCTGGCACAGTCAGCTTGGACAGGTAACACTGCTGGCAAACACAGCATTCTTTGCTCTAATTTCTGACTTTGGTGATGAAAAGTTGGAAAATGGATTATATTAGCTCTCTATCAACAAATTCCTGTAGACAAATGTTTTAAAAACTAAGCCTACTAGCAACAGCTTGTATATCGTGAATAATCAAGCATTATTTGAAAATGTTATCAGTGTTTTAAATATAACATCAGCAACAGAAATAGCCTGCATTATGAACAACTTTACCTTAAGCCCATCTTACTGGGAGTTAAGATTTGCCATAAGTCTGCTAGATGGTGCACTTGGCTGGCAGTTAACAGAAAGGAGTGACAGTTACCTCCGATGCTAAACCTCTCACACAGTGTAAGGTCAGCTGCAAATTGTATCGTGACTTGCTGCCGGTTGTACAGAACAAACATGTCCACTTCAAGTGCACTTATTCAGTGCAAACTAGAGTTATTAGTTGTTTTGGTGCTAAGCCCATGCTAATGAGCAAAGAAAGAAAGAATGGGCAGAATCTTGGATTACGAGGAGAAATATAGGAGGAGGTGGGCTCTCTATGCTTCATAGAGAATTGGGGCTAATTTGCATAAACTTTATTTCAATTTGTAAAGTATCATGGTTTTATTACAATTTGACATTACAAGTATACCAATAATGACTGTTACACATGATTTCATCTTAATAGGGTACAAGGTCCTTCATCCATCGCAAATGTTATACAAATGGATTTGCCAATAGTTGAAGAATTGCTTCTTATGGTTTTGCCTCTAATTCAAAAGAAAGATATAGTGAGATGTCAGGCAATTATGCTTCTCAAGAAGGTAAGTGAATTATTGGTAACACACATAATCAAAATACAAACTTAATTTTCATTTATCATCTAATTTAGTTCTATTAGATTGTAATTCTGAGACATGTTTAATAAGCATCTCTAAGCCTGCTGTCACACTGATTTTTGAGCAATGAGAAACACAAAGATCTAGCTCATTCTACACAAATAGCAAACAGTACACTTTCATGGATGACACTAGAGACTTTGATGGATGTAACAAGTGTGATAAAAGATATGGCTATAAACGTAAGTCCAAGATAACTGCTAATACATTTTTGCTTAGAGTTTCTACTTGTTATGGTACAACAGTGAAATAAAATGTGATAGTGTCCACATTATCCTGCTGAATGGAAGATATTTAAAGATATGTTCCACAGACTCTGGCTATTCCCTAATCGCATTGGAGCACTTGATGAGATACATATCAAGTTCAGGCCATGCATACCGAGTGTTCATCATTCAGAAACTAAAAAGACAATGGCAGCATTGGTCTTTTAGCGTTAGTAGATGATAGTTATAAATTTTTGTTTATGAATATTGGCAGAAATAGCAGAATGTATGATGGAACAATATTCAGAGATTGTCTCTTCCAAGAGACTATGGATAGCTCACTAAATTTGCCAAAACATTATGTCCCTAAATGTTTGTGGCAGGCAATGCTTTGGCATTAAAAGAGAGTGTACAGGAAGCATATCCTGAATGGGACATGACACCTGAAAAAAGAACTCCAGAATTTGTAGAGCACTCAATAACATGCATTTGGCATATTGTCAAACAAATTCTGAATTCTGCTGCAGAACATCTTGCTAACTGAGCTCATTACAAAAGTATGTTCCTTGCTACATAATTTCCTACTTGCTAGTTTCAGTCCTTCGCCACACTGACAGAGATTAATTTGGCAGCTTCATTTGTCTTCTGATTTCCAAATGAGATGAACATTTCACTCACCACTCCCCTCCCCTTTTCCTCTCTCTCTCTCTCTCTCTCTCTCTCTCTCTCTCTCTCTCTCTCTCTCTGTGTGTGTGTGTGTGTGTGTGTGTGTGTGTGTGTGTGTGTGTGTGTGTGTCTGAGAGAGAGAGAGAGAGAGAGAGAGAGAGAGAGAGAGAGAGAGAGAGATGTTGAGAGCCACTATTATGAGATAATCTTTTGTCTTTATGACAGTTATCAGAAAAATATAAATACTAAACATTTATATGTATCCCAAATTAACAGTTTGGGAAGATTATTTTGCTCTGAACGTATAATAGGTAGTAAGGTACTGTACCATTCTTATTAATAGATAAGGCCGGAACTACTGGTGTTTCTTGCAAGTAACTTTGACTCCCCTGCTGGAAGAAGTGGCATTGATGATTCGAAAGGTTATGTGGCTGCTACATGATGGTGCTCTAGCCCACTTTGCCTTTAATATCTGGACACATCTCAGTCGTGTCTTTCCTGGTCGATGGATCGGGCAAGGGGGCCCAGTTGCACCGTCTGCTCAATCGCCGGATCTCAACCTGTGCAATTTCTGGTTATGGGGCCCTCTCAAAAGTATCACGTAGGCAGAGTCCATTCCAGATGTGGAGACACTGGAGTAGAGTATTCCTGCTGCCTTGGCACTTTGCAGCCTGGCCGATGTGAATGTGTGAGACAGAACTAGCTTCAGCGAGTAGAAGCACACATTAAGGTACATGGAAACCACTTTCAACACATACTGTAACAGTGTCTGCATGGTACAGCACATATTGGACTGCAGTCTCTGTAACAATGTATGACTAATAAATGGTCTCTAGCATGGAAAGCCTGCATTTCTGGACATAAGTTCATTAGACATTTTTGTTCCGTATCCTCTCATTGATCAATCCCTAGATTTTGTACACCCAGTATATATACACATAAATATGATGTGTGCCTTGAGGTTACAACAGATACTCAGCTGTGGCCTTGATGAAGGAACCACGTTTTAGGAAAATGAGTGCAAATCTAAACCAGAATGGCCAGACAGGGCACGAATCATCCACCCGAATATGGGGCTGTGTCTTACTAGCTGTACTGCCTCATATGGTTGGTTCCTATTGTACAATGTTATTTTGATTTACACACAATCTGTTCCAGATAACTTACAATAAAAACACAGTTTTCTTCTTCATTACTGAAGACATCAAGCACACCCGCTGGTGACTCCAGAACCAAAAACTCATTGTTATAACCCTTGCACTAACTGCCATGAGTTTGTACAACTGTCTCCAGACCGGTAAACACACTACTATTCCCCAAGCTTGTCTCTATGTCCTGAGTCAGTATCCCAACATGATGAGTGAGGTATTGGTGTCAGGAGAATGACAAGACATCAATATCTGCACTATAGATCTTGGGACATGCTTTTCTTGGAAAAGCATTACAGTTTTAAAATGTGAGTATTGTAAATAGCCTCTTCCTTTATTAACCATAATTCTGAATCCTCTAGGTAATCTTTCTGTAGTATGCATTACTTATAGAGAACATTTTAGCTCCATTTTAAATAGATGTGTTTTAGTAATATTTTTAATCTCTTTGGGCAATTTCTTTTACAATTTTATCCAATATTCTGTTTTCCGTTTTTCCTTGGTAAACATAAATACATGCTGGCCCTTGTTCTGTCATTGTTTTTCTGTTTCCTGTTGTTTTTCATGATATGCACACCATAGATGGATAAATGTACTCACCTCGTGCAGTAAGGATATCCAGTTTTTCAAACAGTTCCACACAGTCAGAGTACCTAACTACCCTCCCGTGTTTCATTTCCTAAAAAAAAATATTAACCATACATGTGCTGAACTACATATTCCATAAAAACATAACTTCTCTAATGAAGTATTATGACAGACCAATAAGTCACAGAAGATTCCAACTAGTATCATGTCATCTCTTACAGATTTTTTGTGCTCGGTAAATGTATATATTATCTGCCTCAGTAGCGGCCCTTTTGGAACCCAAACTATGATTAGATAAATATCCCACTCCTACACTTGTGGGTGTCATCCCTGAAGTACACTCCTCAAAACTTTGGGAAATTATGTAAAAAGTGGCACTGGATGGTTGTTATTGTTACCTGTGTAGTCACTCATCTTATAGAGAGGCTTAACAATGGCATATTTTATTTTTTTCTGGTAAAATATCCTGATTTAATAATGCTTCACAGAAGTAACCACGAACATGACATATTAGAGAGTAAAGCTTTTATGCAATATGTATACAATATTAGAGGGCCTTTACTTATATGGTCACGATGATATTTCTTTCAGTTTGGGATGAGATATCAAGTTTTATATCACTACATGTCCTCTGTCCTGTTTCCTCAGTGTACTGTTTACTTTCTCTTCTGAACTACTATATTTACCCAATTATAGGACTTTTCTTACCGAAATTCATCATTCAAAAAATATAAGGTCATCTTACAATCACAGATTAATCTATTGCTGCTGGGGTCAACATTTTTACATTACTTAATAGATGAATGTAGGGGACGCCATACATTTACAGGTAAAGGTCATGTGCATATTTATTTTGAAGAATGTAGAAGGGTACGGCTGGGCAAAAGATACTTGCATTCGAACAGGCTCGAGATTTCCCAATACACCGAAGTGTTCAATACAATATTGGCCTTGCTAGAACAGTAGCAACATTTGACACATGTGTCACATGTGAAAGGGATACGCAAGGAACTATGAAGTAACTACTACAACAATCTACTGCTCTGCTTAAATGTTGACAATTTTGTGAAACACAGGAGGAAACAGTGTTGAATACTGTTGTCTTACAAACTCTTGTTGTATCTGAATGGGTTTGAAATAAGAGTTCTCATACATGTATGGATACTGCATACAAACATGTTTGCTGTTTTTTAAGTAAAGGTAACATTCACAGGCAAAAATGTTTGCTTCAAAAACCATTACTCGAGTCTGAACCCAACTCAATATTTTATTTGGTTATGCTAGACTGTAATGATTTACTAAGTGAGTTTGCAAATGACAAATTAGGCCACTATCTACAAAGCAAAATACACGGTAAAAATGTTACTACCTTTTAATACACTTTAGAAGATGGTGACATTCAGGTGAAGCAAATGAATTTGAGCGCAATAAACTGACTGTAACTGTTATCATGAGAATAAATTACAGCGGCAAGAATCATCAAGGAGATAGTACCAACATACATCATTAGATCACAGGATGAGTGAAAGTTTGAGAATTGAACTGAATCGTGACTCTGCTCTTTTATTTACGTACTAGCAAATCCACAATGCTTTGCAATTACTTACTATGTATGGGAATGGGATATGTGTCATAATCTCCTCCTTCTCCTCATCCTCCTTCCTCCTTCTGTCCATCACCCCTCCATTCTCTGTCCTCTCCCCTCACTCTTTCTCCGTCCATTTCCTCCATCCCTTCTTTGTTCATTTACTCCTCTCTGATATTGAGCCGTCTTTATTGTTATTGCAAATTTAGATTCTGTAGTAGCATTGTAAACGTAAGTTGATAAGCCAAAAATACAATTTTTCTATTTTCTGTGAAAACTGCCTGCGAGGAAGAAAACAAAACAGCACACTGTTGTGTATACAATTTTTGTTTAAAAATATGTATAATGAGAAAGAATGAAACAGTGTGAGAAAGGAAAGAAAACCGCCGATATTCACGGCAGAGCAAAGTGCAGCATTTTCTTCCTCTTAGTTGGTTTTAACAGAAAACATGTTACTTGTTGTTTAAAAAAGTATACGGCCTATGTCCATCTGAATGTTCATTCGAGTATCATGTAAAAATATCAAGTAATTTGGTCAAGGAATTTTATACATTTTTGATAATGTTTCCCCTTTATGTATACTACAAGGCAAATTCGGAAAGGAGGGTATGATTTGGTGTGATATGGAAACCACAGTAAAAATTCAACGTAGTTTTACACAGATGAGTTGGGCAGTGTCTTTCATGTGTGTGCCGATCACTTCAAATAGCTCTTTTCAGTTCAGAGCACAAAGTGATCACTTACAAATGCCTAAAACAATAGTGTCTCCCACCAAGTACGTGGATCTGGTGAGAGATTTTGCCTGAAGCTGTGCTGCCCATATAACATAAATGTCATGTGCTTCTTCCTTCAAGACAATTCTCAGTCAAATTCTGCATCAATGAAGACGCTCCTGCAGCATTTTCAATGGGAAGTTTTTAATCACCCACAATACAGCCCATAATTAGCTCCCTCCAATGTTCATCTCTGCTCGCATGAACCTCAGGTTACGAAGACAACATTTTGGCACAAACAACAAAAGGCAGACCAGCTTAGAGAATTGGTGGAAAGGACAAGCAGCTGCTTTCTGTGAAGAGGTTACTGGAAAGTTCATCCAATGCCACGACAAATGTCTATGTCAGGGCGGCAATTATTTAGAGAGGTGGCTGGAATGTATGACCAAAAGTTCAATAAAGTGTCAAGTAAAAATCTGAATTACAAGGGTTGTTCAATGAGTAATGCCCCACATTTTTCTTTCTCAGAACATATTTATTGTTAAGAGTCAGAATCTGGTGATTATATGCATCAACAGGTCTTGTCCATGTCCTATTTTTCTATGTAGTCTCCATCACTTCTATGGCAATACACCAACGTTGTGGAAGAGCATGTATTCCATGCCGGTTAACGCTCTTGTCCCGTAGGCATAGCCACGTTTTCACTGCATGACTGACACTCTCATCATCTTCAAAGTGTGTTCCCCAAAGAGAATCTTTAAGCACCAACAATTCAGATGAAATGGCCTTTCTTTGAATCTTCTGGTCTGCTGTGCGCACTCATGGAACCCATCGTGAGCACCTTTTTGAATATCCGACAGTCTCGATAATTGCAGCTGCACTTCCAATGCTGACTGACAACTGTAGAGCCAACTGTCGAGTTGTGATGTGCCGGTCAGCATGAACAATGGCATCCGCACGATTCAGCATGTCTGGAGCAGTGGCTGGGACAAAACGTCCAGAGCGTGGCTGATCATGGAGCTTTGTTTCTGCACTTTCTGAGGCTGTAACTTTCTTTATCCATCACCCAACTGTACTCATTTCAACTGCAGCGTCGCCATACACTGCACACAAACATTTATGAATGATCACCTTGGTTTCTTTTTCTGCACACAAGAATTCAATAACAGCAGGCTGCTTAAAATGTGAGTCGCATGTAGACGCCATTTTGACGCTATACTATGGCTCTGCCATCTGAAGAACGGTTCGAAACTTCACTTGCACACAAAACAAACATCAAACGTGAATTACCAACAAGAACATTTGTCTATGTATATTAACGACTTTTTACTAAAATTTGGGGCATTACTTATTGAATGACCCTCATAAATCAGACAAGTAGGCCTACTTTTCGAGATTTCTGGCAATGTTTCCCCTTTCTATATTAAATACGTGTTTATATAAGAAGGTGGTACAGTAGGTACATAAAAACTAACATGTATTTGAATGCAATGCTTTGTCAAAATTCTAAAACAGTTGTTGAAATTTGGGAGATTTAAAATTTTGAACAAATAGACATTTACATTTCTATTTATATTAGTTGCAGCTGTTATATATGAAATGAATCCTAGAAGATATTGCAGTCCGTGATTCACAGTTGCTCAAGCCCAGCACTACGAAAGTGTTGGAAATGGAACAGTGATACAAGCTTGGCTGAGAACTAGGACGAGTGAAGGGAGGGGAGTGGGGAGTGGCTAACAAATTTCATCAAGCTACCAACCATGGTAATCCATGCTGTGTGCTTTGGCTTTTACGAACATGTACTACGTTTAAAATGCAGTTTTCCTGAATCCATTTGTGGTCAGAATTAAAGTGACTAAAATTGGACAAATACTCAACAATAGTATACATTTCTGCTGAAGACTGTTAAAATCTAGGTTGGGCCATAGCATACTTACAAATTTCATGCCGAAATGCTGTCGTTGCTCACCGTAAAGCATGATGGAAATGAAACAGTTTCTGTCATGAGCTGGTTGTACACAGCTAGTGAGAGATCTGACATTCTCACGTCAGTATAAAAGTGAAATACGCTATGTATTTGGATAAAGCAGATGCGTCTTCAGGTCCCACTGTAACAACAACCTCAAAACTTGCAACATACTGTATTCTTAAGAAACAGCCAAATATTTGTGACAACGAAGATATAAATTTCGCAACTGGACTATTACGCTGAGGATTATTATAAATAATGATACCACAGATGGCAGGCTTAGTAAGCGAAAAAGGTAGCAAAGACAAAAATCAATGTAACCGTTTCTTTTTGCAAACAATCTCGTTGGGAGAAAATCCGAAACCGAGCATTATTGCAGAGGTTGAAAATGCCGCTACAGTTGTAAATTTCTTTACTTTCACACGACCGGTTTCGGACTGTTATGGGCCCAACTTCCGGTATCGTACTGGAAATAGCAAATGACGGGAGATAATTTTCACACGCCGCAACACACATAAAAAACATAGAAAATTATTTTTATAAACTTTCAAAAAACATTTCGAAACCGCCGGTCGGGCTAGGTGCTGTGAAACCTATGTCAATGCGAAAGTAGCACCAGGCAGTACTACGGACGACTGCCTGGGTAGGGAAATATACAATGCTTCCACGACACTTACGCTGTACTGTGGTCCCCGAACGCCGCGTGTTCCAGGCGCGGTGTGCTACCTATGAGGGAGTAGCCGATGCGGAGGCAAATTGGTAAACCACAGTGGCGAAAGTGCTGCCACCTATTGACGGAGAGAAGAACGCGTGGCCACTAGCCCGGTCGCTCACAATTTGAATTTAGTGGTTTACATTTGAAATGAAGAAAAAACAAAAAATACACGAAAAAAGTGAAAAGTGCATTATGCTAGTAAATGAGCGTCTTGATCATTTCGGTACAGAACTTTAGTAAAATTGAGTGTAAGGTGGAAATAAAATTATTATATATGCCGTAAAGCGCAATGAAACTTTTCTTTTACATGAGTGGCAAACAAGTTTAAAATTTAGTGGGGATATATAAGTAGCACCGTGGAACACCGCGCCACAGCCATCAGTTAAAAGAACATGTACATGTGTCGCTCCTATTTGCAAGCTCTCGTTACTGATCAACAAGAGAAGTAGGGAAACCTTACAGTCTATACTGTCAGAAAGTAATATGCCAATTAATAACTAGCAGCAATAGCGCAATTTTTTTTGTTTTTTATGTGTGTTGCGGCGTGTGAAAATTATCTCCCCTCTTTTGGTTTTTCCAATACCACGATACATGAAGTTGGGCTCATAACGGTCCGAAACCGGTCGTGTGAAAATAAAGAAAATTTACAACTGAAGCGGTATTTTCAACCTCTCCCATTTCTTTTTGTTTGTTTTATTTCTCCTGGTATTAATAAAATATAGGCAATCAACAAACTGCATAAGTTTGTAATAGGTATAATGTTGACTTTTCACACGATTAGTCTGTAGTTTTGATCAGTCATAAATACGTTAAAAATAGTTTTTCTCAAAGAGTCTCTTAAAACAGGGGGGTTGTCTTATGTTCAAGGTTGTCATATACGTGGGAAAATGTGGTATTTGTGCCAATTTTCTACACTATTCTTAAAAGGCAATTATTAAAAATGTGCGTTACACATGGATTATTTTTTTACAATACTCTCATTCTCTCTAAACTGAATAATATCTTCACTTTCTTTCCAAGTCTCCCTGTTAACACATTGACTGCCATGTGGGCAGTGGTGGTTTTGTGGCAGTCGAGATGTTAAAAATATTCCAGATTTGACACGAAAATTTTTCTGGATCAGTTCTTGGTCAGACTATTTTGTACACATCACTGTTCCATTGTGAACCAAGGTTTCTTTGATAACTTTCTAGTACTGCATTTAATTATCTTTCAAAAAACTGGTGTTAATAACTTTCATGACTTTAATCTAGGCTGTTAGGTGATTTGCTAGCAGTGAAGGTTCCCTTTTTTTTAAATTTTCATAGCTTATAGTTCTTTATTTTCCTTTAACAATATTTCCTGGTGTTATTTTTCAATGTTGTCAGTGTGCTCAGAAGTTATTTCTTATAAGAAATAACTGTGGTGACAACTCCAAAGAGTACTGCACCACAATCAATAAGCCACACTCGAAACACTCATAACACAGTAGCTGTACGGGTTGGCAGTACAAACCATACCGAGGTCCGCTGGGGGGCCACAGCTCCCTATCCATGGGCATCACGTGTGTAGTGCCTCGTTAAATACCGGAGCACTGAGCTACGGCAGACAGTTATGTTTAGTGCCCCGAGTCATGTACAACCTCCAGTTACTACAGAATCTACACGCTGCAGTGTTCATCCATCGTCTTCGAGACTTAGGTTCCATAGGCATCATAGTCCAGCTCTGAACTCTACGTTGGCATCACTCAGAGGCACAGTGACAGGACTTTAATATTTTAGAGGACTTGTAATAATTTCAAATGTCTAATTGCACTGGACATTTCACAAAAATCAGCATCATTAAGATGAGTAATTCTTCAACTTTAATAAATATCATTTTATAACTAATTGCTGGGAATCTTTCTGATTGAAGATAACCTATGCTGTCCTACTGCAGTCCCACCAGTAACCTGTATTTTTACACTGTCAACTAGTCAGTCAGACAGAATAGCAACATTAAATTACCTGAAGCCTAACGTTGTTTGATTCGTACTGGTTATTTGTTAAAATTTTACATGTCTACTAAAACAGGATTTAAGACACCACCCATGTAAATGAAATGAAGTACTGCAATCTCTCACTTAAAGTGAAAATTTTTAAGTGATTACGAGCTGAATTTGCTACATCATACATGTTCTTGTTGTGGTGTTCAGTCCAGAGACTGGTTTGATGCAGCTCTCCATTCCACTCTATCCTATGCAAGCTTCTTCATTTCCCAGTACCTACTGCACCCTACATCCTGCCGAATCTGTTTAGTGTATTCATCTCTTGGTCCCCCTCAATGATTTTTACCCTACATGCTGCCCTCCAATACTAAATTGGTGATCCCTTGATGCCTCAGAACATGTCCTACCAACCGATCCCTTGTTCTAGTCAAGTTGTGCCACAAATTCTTGTTCTCCCTAATTCTATTCAATACCTCCTCATTAGTAACGCGATCTACCCATCTAATCTTCAGCATTCTTCTGTAGCACCACATTTCGAAAGCTTCTATTCTCTTCTTGTCTAAACTATTTATCATCCATGTTTCACTTCCATACATGGCTATACTACATACAAATACTTTCAGAAAAGACTTCCTGACACTTAGATCTATACTCGATGTTAACAAATTTCTCTTCTTCACAAGCGCTTTCCTTGCCATTGTCAATCTACATTTAATATCCTCTCTACTTCGACCATCATCAGTTATTTTGCTCCCCAAATAGCAAAACTCCTTTACTACTTTAAGTGTCTCATTTCCTAATCTAATTCTCTCAGCATCACCTGATTTAATTAGACTACATTCTATTATCCGTGTTTTGCTTTTGTTGATGTTCATCTTATGTCCTCCTTTCAAGACACAGTCCATTCCACTCAACTGCTCTTCCAGGTCCTTTGCTGTCTCTGACATAATTACAATATCGTTGGCAAACCTCAAAGTTTTTATTTCTTCTCCATGGATTTTAATTCCTACTCCTAATTTTTCTTGTGTTTTCGTTACTGCTTTCTCAATATATAGATCAAATAACATCAGGGATAGGCTACAGCTCCGTCTCACTCCCTTCCCAACCACTGCTTCCCTCTCATGCCCCTCGACTCTTGTAGCAGCCACCTGGTTTCTGTACAAATTGTAAATAGCCTTATGCTTCCTGTATTTGACACCTGCCACCTTCAGAATTTGAAAGAGAGTATTCCAGTCAACACATCATACATACCAGTATATTATATGTACAGTGTAATGTCACTGCAAAATTTTAACAAGAGGCAGCACCCACTCAAGAAGGTAGTCTTAACAAATTTGCACTATATCTTGGGAATTGGAATAACTCTAGTAAAAAAAAAAGAAAAGAAAAATCCTCACCCATTAACTGATTTGCATCAGATAAAATAATGGTTAGAGCCAATGTACACCTGATGCTTGCATTGGTGGAAATACAGCCCTGAAGCACTTTCTTTGTAAATGAAAGTTGTGGTTTTCAAATTATGTGAAATGCAGGTCTTCACATATAAAAATGTTCTTAAACTTCTTTCCTCATGATTAAGTTATTGGAATCAAATATTTACAATCTATAAACACAGATCTGGCTATCACATCAAGTACCGCTTACCAATTAGAGTACTATTCACTTCCCAAGACAGTGAACGTACAACACAGCCCAAGCATTGTTTTTTCTAGCCCCTTTCTGTGGAAGAAGTGTGTCACACTCCTACATAGAAATATACTCAGCAAACAAAAGGAGATGAAAACTTATTTAATATCCACAATGTTCTGAGCTTTAGCCTCTGTCCACGTACATCCAATATCATGTGGTACAACATAAATTTATCTTGAATATCACTGAACAACCACAAACATACATGTTTGCAGAACCTGTGGACCCTTAAACCACCAAATACTCAATTAGTACAAAGTGTGGAATATAAAATAGTCGGTACATTATTGCATCTTGTAAAATGTGCACTTTTCCACAGCAGACACCTGATATGATATGGATTAATTATATATAAACTATCATGCAATGACTGTATTTTTGTTACACTATTTAAGAAAGGAATACATAAATACATAAATAGTGTGGAAAATATTGGAAATTTCATTTATTGTAAATTATAGTTTGATGCTTTGATATGTGCATATACAGAGGATGCATATCTGTACATTGAAAAATCACAAATTATTATAACAAACACTTTCATGCAGAACCATTCATGAGGACTGCAAATGCAGTGCCTCATGTGTCCACACGCCACAAGCAATGACCGCTGCACAAAAATGAATGGTTTGCTGAACTAATTCATTATCAAAAACAGGACAGTGAAATGATATATTTATAAGTTCTCCTCATGCCTTTTGTCTTTTCATCCATGGCAATCATTAATTGAAATCTTATTGTTTCAGTTCTAATTTCTTTGGCTATCGAGCCAATGAAATCCACGTGATTGTCAATGGCAGATTCGGCAGCAGCTTGTTGGTGTGCCTGTTTCAAATATATTCTTTGTGCAATCAATTTGATTGCAGCCATGTAACTATCACGAAACCTCTTCCTGTTTCTCCTTCTACTCAGGAGTCTGCTGGTTCTACAATTTGTTTAACAATGCACACTGGATTCAGTATATGTAAATCCAGACTACAGCACTCCTCCACAAAGTGCTGTGGAGACTGCTGCATTTCTCTACTTTGTGAATGCAAAGACTCACTGCTTGCCTGCAAATTGCAGAACATACTGAAATTTATTGCAGTACTATAACTGAATGAAATGCTTAACATTGTAATAAAACAGCTAAGTGTACTGAGGTTTTGTAAAAAATGTAAGCAGTAATTCCCACATCAGGGGTAGTTTCTATGACAATTTCTAAGATTTAAATCATACTTTTTGTCACAGAATTTTAACTGGACATGCACTGTGTGAAAGGCCTATAAAATACGGTTTTTGCCTTAAGTAAATAGTTGAATAACTTACCTATTTACTTTCATTATTGTTCACTGCAAAGGACTGTCCACCTAGGCATTGGTAGAAAATGGACTTCCAAAATCAGTAATTTTTTATAGTATCATAGTGCTAGTATGTACATCTACGAAATTGCAAGTTCATATTAACCGCAATAAAATTCTGGTGGGGAAACTACATTTCAATCCATTGTTCACTGAAGATTATGTACTTTCAAAATAATCAGAAGTGAAAATCCACTATAATATTACCTATTTGCTGTATATGCATCAAAGTACTATTAAACATAACATTATCACAAGGCTGTGCTATAATTTTGAAAAATAACATATTAGAAAATATATGATTTTGTTCTTACATTGTTCAGCTCACTGGCACTCATCTTTGATGACCTCACTTTCGTGTGTTCAACACTGTACTGACGCCACAAACCATGCATTTTTATGTAGCAATCCTTGCTTGTAGCATTTGGATGAATCAGGCACACACAATTTGCAATCCTTGTGAGTGGTTCTGTGCAATAGTGTTTACTATATTATTTTGTTCTATTTACTACGTATAGACACAGTTCCTCCCTATACACACATATCAAAGCGCTGGTCACTTCCTTGGTCCACTGTGGTGCCATTGTTTTATATACAATGTGCACACAATGAAAGACAGCAGGATGAAAGTGAGTAGCAACAAAAGCATCCCGATCACGGTTTCAAGATGTGATGTCAGAAGCAGAAACGTCCCACGATTGCCCATGGCAGGCAGCACTCAAAGCATTTTACAAGCAAAATAGCACTGGGTCTGTCATAGAAAACATGCAGAGTTCCCTGCAAAGTATCAGGCTAGCAGACAACAGAGCTTACTTGACAGCCAACATGTGAGGCAGCAAAAAAACATACAGCAAATCATACTCGGTGTAAGATGGGCTTTACTCTTGCAAAGAATGCAACCATAAAAATATTTTATTTCCTCTCTCGGGAATTAAGCATGCTGGCAGATGATGAAAGTTTTAAGACCAAATTTAAATCCTTATTACTTCACAACTCCTATCCCATGGATCAAGTTGTCCCAATGTTTCCCCATAGGGCACAGGCACCACGAGCCACCCCTCAGCTCAATCATCGGCAGGTGCAGGTGGTATAGGCTACCCACTGACGGGTCCTGTTGCACACTTTCTGAGCGAACATAAACAACTTGGCCAACACTGCACGGGGGCCTCAGCTGGTGCAGAAATGTCACACAAGCTATGACCCAACACCCTTAATGCCAGAGTGTCAACTATTTGCCCATCTGTGCCTATGAGTATGTGGCTACTCCCCAGCTAGCACATGAACAGGAAAAACCCATTGTAGATGAATTTCTGAGCTAATCTGTATGTATGTGTTTGTGTTGCATTTATAAAATTTTGTTGTAAATTTAGAGTAATAACAAATATAGTTATATAAATGCAGTAAGTACCATAAAATTTCATATGGATAGACAATGCTAATGGTGTAAGTAATATTTTGTACAACGCACATTACATGGGGCAAAGGCATGATGATGATGGTGTCCCTTACTACTTCTCACCTACGGTAATTGCCATACGCTAGATGTAACAAAGGTAGTCACCACAAGTGTAAGCATCACCACTTTTCTTCCCATTTTTGTCAACAGGAAAACAACTGCAATAGGAGGAACAGATTAACATGGATAAGACTGGAATGCAGTTACTCACATTCTTGCTGAAGTAGTCATCTCGATATTGAGCTCTGGCTCACAAGAACCACATAAAATCTAATCCAAGATGCCACAACAGCATTTCAACTACTAGCCTGACTAGGTCGGTCAGTCGTTGGTCCGTCAGTCGGTCAATCTCTCTCTCTCTCTCTCTCTCTGTGTGTGTGTGTGTGTGTGTGTGTGTGTGTGTGTGTGTGTGTGTGTGTGTGTGTGTGTGTGTGTGTGTGCACGCACATTTGTTGTTGACACACATGCAAGGCAAATTCAACATTCAAGACGACAGTTAATTTAACTAACACCACAAATGCAGCAAGAAGAATAAACGTATGTTTAATGGGTGATAGTCATCTTAGAGGTCTTGCACACGAAATAAAAAGCGTAAACAGTGAAGTAAATGCCTCAGGTTTTATTAAACCTGGCGCTCGTCTTGACCAACTGCTTTCAACTGTAAACAATATCTCGCGAAAGGCAATGAATGAAGACTTCATTGTAATATGTGGTGGTGCAAATGACGTCGCACACAATGATGGTTTGCATGCTGTTAATGCACTAAAATCTGCCCTAAACCATCTAAATGACTCAAATGTCATTGTTCTCGATATTCCACACAGGTATGACTTGCCTCAATTCTCGTGTGTAAACAGGGCAGTAGCATATACAAACAGTCAATTAGCAGAAATTTGCAAACGTTACGCAAATGTACAAATGGTCAACGTGCAACTTTTAGTAGAGATCTTTACACCACTCACGGCCTTCACCTCAATCGGCACGGAAAAAGTCACTTAGCCCATTTCTGACCACCACGCAGTACAGGTATTGATAGAAGCTGAAAATCTTCATGTCAATAGAAAAGAGAAACAATATGTGACAAAAAGAATGACCAATGATGACAATGTTAAAGATTTCAACAGTTTGCTAAAAAGCTTAGAATGGGGTGAAAAAAACAGCATTACTTTCAGTGAATTTTCATCAGATTTTTATTATTGCTTCAATGTCTCATGTCCAGAAATGACCTTTACAGTAAATGACTGCAAAAAGATACAAAAAAATAACTGGATAAATCATGAAGTAAAAACAGCAAGAGAGAAACTTAGACTTTTCCAGTATGCAATGATAAATAATAACAATAATAATAGACTAAAGGTAGAATTTAAGAACTATCAGGATTACTATAAAGATCTTCTGCTAGAAACTAAAAGTAAATATGTAGCCACAATGTTAAGAAACTCTACTAATACAGGTTTAGCTGTTTGGAAAGTAATAAATAGCTTTAGGCATTGTAAGGACAGATCAACAAGTGATTTTACTATAAACCATAAAGGGCATATCATGAAATGTCAATGTCAGATTGTAAATGTTTTTAATGAGTACTTTTCTTCTGTTGGAAAATCTGTCAATGACCATTTTAAGAATGTTCAGCATAGATATAGGGGCATTCCAATCAAACAAAGCATATACTTGGCCCCAACCGATAACAAGGAAGTCAAAAACATAGTAATGTCATTAAAAAATACAAAATCAGCAGGCTATGATGGATTGTCTATCAGTACACTGAAAAGATGCATAGACAACATATCTGATGCCATGGCCACAGCAGTAAATGATGTAATTGCATCCGGTTGTTTCCCAGATAGTCTAAAGACAGCACAAGTAACCCCGATTCACAAGAAAGGTGATAAATCTAAAATTGAAAACTACCGCCCCATCTCAATCTTACCTGCATTTTCTAAAGTAGTTGAGAAAGTTATTTATACTAGACTAATGACATTCCTGAGTCAACACAATTTAATATTTGAAAATCAAAATGGCTTTATGAAAAACAAGTCAACATCAGTAGCAGCAGCACAATTAATAGACAAAATAATAACGGCCATAGAGAACAAGGAGTATGTAACTGGAGTGTTCCTTGATCTAGAAAAAGCTTTTGATTGTGTCTACATCACCATATTACTTGACAAGCTGTGGAACCTGGGTATCAGAGGAACTGGCTATGAGCTAATAAAATCGTATATGAGCAATAGAAAACAATTTGTCTTGCTTAAAACTAACAGTGGGCCTTACAAATCTAAAATTACAGACATCAAATATGGAGTGCCTCAAAGTTCTGTCTTGGGACCCCTTCTTTTCTTGATTTATGTCAATATGACACATCAATAGTGTGTAAACACAAAGACTATGAGAGTCTGGAGGTACAGTGCAACAGTGTAACTAATGAAATAGTCAAGTATTTTAATGAAAGCCATCTAAATGTAAGTGCTTCAAAGACTGCAATGATGGAATTTAAGACAAGGAAACAAATAGAATTTGACATGAAATTATCCATAGGACATGCCATTGTAAAAAAGGAAAAATGGACAAAGTTCTTGGGAATTACAATCCAGGACAGCCTCAAATGGGACATGCATATTGATTCCTTAGCATGTAAGCTGTCGAAGAATGTGTTTGCTATAAATATGATTAGCAAATATTGTAAGGACATGGGTGTACTAAAAACTGCTTATCATGCCCTATTCTCATCAAACTTAAACTATGCTGTAGAAATATGGGGTGCAACAACTCAAGCCAACCTAAGTACATTATTAATACTACAGAAAAAAGTTATCAGAATTATTTGTGGTGTCAAACCTCGAGAATCATGTCGGAACCTGTTCCCAAAATTAGGTGTGCTTACCATTATAGGTGTGTACATATTGAAAGTTATATTGCTTGTGAAAACAATTAATCCAAATTTCAACTGTGACCTGCACCAATATGATACAGCTTTATATGAAAAAAATGCACTTCATGCTGGGCTGAAGCTAGCAAATGCCCTACCAAAAAGTTTCACAACCCTTCCTGCTAACAAATTAAAAGATCAGATAAAAAGAATTCTAATTGAAAACCCTTTCTATTCCCTAGACGAGTATTATATCTGTATGAAAAGTCTTTCATAAGTATGTCAAGCTCATAGTTTTAAGTAACCTACAACTAATATAATGTTGATAAGAACAATATTTGTAATATCGTGATTGTATACTACCAGACGTAAAATCCATCAAAATGTAAAATTTATTAATACAAAAATCTTTTAGTTTGTAATTTATAAACTGACGTATTCAGAAGAATAATCTGTATGATGCCCTGAAACTGTATTATTTCTAGGGATTGTATTTGATTATTCGATGTTGAATAAATATTATTATTATTATATTATTAGTATTGCAATGGACAGGTCACATTTAAACATTCCTCTGCCTATACCATATAGTGTTGTACACTACACATGGTATGGCTCACATGCTGTGGCAGTCTGCTGTATGCCCTACAGCATGTGCTGTGTACAGTGGATATGCGCATTGGGACACAAATAAAACATTTATATGCAAAAGTTGGATTTTTTATTATCTAAATCATAAAGCATAATTGAAGTAACAGCTGAGGAGAAATGGCTGCAAACATTAACAGTATCATCTTCATTCTGTTTTCCAAGCGTGAATTGCCATTATTGTAGGGTACTAGAATATAAAACAAAAATACTGACTATGCAATTGTACACCTATTACAGTAAACCCTCAATTATCCATGGGTGGATTATACACTTTTCAGATTATCCTGGCCTATTTCTCTCACTATTTTGCTGCTGAAAAATTTCCTTTAACCCAGGAGTTGTTGTGAGTGAGCGGTAATCTCACATTATTACAAGGGTGTAATAAGCAACGTGCTGCTTCAACACTGCAAGACCTGGACTATATTTTGTTTCAAAGTAGTGTAAGGCAATGTGAAATTGGATTGTACAGTATTCATTGTAAGCACTGAATTTTCACATATACCACGATGATTAAAGTAGAAATTATTATAAACATTAATGAGTTTAATTATGATAATGTAATTAATTTTTATTTTCACACAACCCTGATATATTATGGTGTATATTAATTGTGGATTTTCTGTTGAATTTGATTATCCATGGTTTTCAGGTCCACAATTATTGTGGATAATCGAGAGTTTAATTTAATTCCAAAAAAAAATTTATTCATAAAAAAATACTTCTCCGTCTTCTTGTATTACAATACTGTATGTACATTTTTGCCAACATACGTTAAGTATGCAGTAGCAAAATGTTTGACCTTTGCCAGTGAACTGAATTTTCCTCACACTACATGTTTCAGAAGGTAACTTCTATCTTCAGGTGTGTTTAGGCCGTGGAAGGTAGCTAATACACCAAGGATCACACAAAAAGACACAACTGTTCCATTTTTTAAATATTTAGTACTTACCTAAATTGTAAGCAGTCAACTGGTACACCATATTTTTCAAGGAAATAGAATACTTCAGCTTTGAGTACTTTATCTTCTTCATTTATATTAAGCACATGCATATAGTGTTTGGTTTCTTGCAACACAGCACTAAGGCTCTCTCTTACATACACACTAGTGAGCACACAGCAGAATCAATATCACAAGTTTCATTGCCCAGAACTATAGTTACTTCCTCATTCCTCTCAAACTTTTCATGATGGAACAAAGAAAGAGGTATAGTTAATGACTGTATCACTTAATGATATCATTTAATAACATTTACTAATAATGGAAATGGCTTTAGGGTGGAGAGGGGGAGTAGAGAGATAGAGAGAGAGGGTGAGGTGTGCAGTCCCCATACATTTTATATAAAATAACCAAAATATCACTTCTGTATTATGTAAGTTTCTCAATTCATTTTCATATGAACAGCAGGATATTACATACAAGTTTCTGATTCAATTTTTGTACACAAGTATGTGTGTAATTGCAAAGTGAACAGATATTGTATGAGAATGAGGATGGCTAGTGAAAAAGTGATTCTGACACAGTTCTGATTGAAATGGCACAGCAGCTAAAAACATACCTTCAAAATGGCAATGACCACGTGATCATTCAATCATTATTAATATCAGCTGATAGAAGACTGTGAAAGTGTCCACAGGCAAGAAGACATGTCAGATCCACATCTCACTGTTAAGGAACATTACTAGTAGCTGATGGTACTACTGACAGTAGACTATATTTCTGTGGTAGTCAGGCACAGCCTTTATTGGACATTGATACAAATAAGGGTCTACAGAAAACACCCAGTATGTATGCTCCCATGCTGACAAATGGGCTTCATTTAAGAACACAGTTCATATGGGAACACTGTGAATGGACTATAAAAAAGAATAAAAGATAACTGTATATCAGGTGAGCCACTACCCCCTCTTTCACAATGTCAGTAGTTGAATCAAGAAGGCCCGTTATTTCACAAGAATTGCTGCCACATACATTCATCTCCCTGTCTACCACTCAATGCATACGCTAAAGGATCAATGGTTATCTTCTCTCCTTCCATCTGTATTCCATCTAAGACTTTCCAGTATAATACAGAGTTAACAGTTTGATATGAATAGATGTCAGCTGGTCATGTCAATAGAAAACAATGGTGTTCCCACACAGTTTCTGATCTAAATAACAAGTGAACTTGTACATGCTTGTACTGCAATGTTGTGGGCATGTTTTTGCCAACATATGTTAAGTATTCTCGACATGGTGGATCAATGGTAGAACATGCGGATTCAAAATTTTATGCATGGCATAGCACCTTAAACAAAAGTACTTTGAAATAAAGAAACAATGGTTGGAAATTAATATTTCAGACATTATAAGGTCTTCAATGAGCTCTGAATGTGAGGCACAATTTAAAAATGTATGTGTCATAACAAACATGTGCCTGCCACAGCAATGTTGGTCATGATACTTTGGGAAAGGGAGGAAAAATAAGTTTTTGATGTGTCTATAGTGAAGTTTAACAGTATTTACAGTTCATGACTGATTGACAAGCTAAGCGCATTACTCATTACAGGAACTTGCCGACATGCATTTAACGCTGTGGCGCAGCTTATTTGAAACTCGAGACAGATTAAAGATTAAACTTGCGTGTTGGACTGGGTCTCAAATGTGGGACCTTTGTCTTTCACATTAAGTTCTCGACTGGCTGAGCTACCCAAGCACAACTCACAACCCACCCTCAGAGGTTTTCTGTGAAAGGCAAAGGTTCCAGGTTCAGGGTTTGAGTCCCAGCCTGGCACACAATTTTAATCTGATAAGAAGTTTATGATACTCTCATTGTTTGATTAGAATGGGAGATTCTGTGCCACAGACAACAAGATCATTGGGTTTCATTCCTATGGGGTTATGTGAAGTCATAAGTACGAAATCCCAGTAGAAACTGCAGAGGGGCTGGTTAGTAGAGTTCTAGCTGTCTGCCTCATAGCATAAATGTTTTAACTGGTTTCCACAGCAACATGGAGCAATCAAAGCTGTTGCAGATCAACCTTTATTTGCAGACCTCACCACCAATGGCAGTGCAAAATGCAAACTGTCACCATAAGTGATGCTATGGGAAGAAGTCGCACTGGAGCGCACGCTGCATCATCTGGTGGAGCCCTGCGACCTCCAACCAGCTATAACCATGCCCCACAGCTCTGAGAACTCATTCTCTCATGTGCTCACTTGATGAAACTTTCATTTGACTGGTCACTGCCAGCTGACTATATTGGCTTTGATTCCACATTATGCATGGCAAGTTACTTCCTATTTACGTAGTTCTGAACTTACATGTGATTGTATTAACTGTGTGCCTCTGCCATATCAGTGAATTTCACCCAATAAATTGTGCTCATAACTGCATATTTCAACAGTAGTGATGAGTATTTTTGAACTCGCAGTGCATTGATATATTAGGCAATATGGACCTGTAATTTATGAAACAGATACCAACAGCAACAGCAGTTGACCTTACTACACCAGCAAGTAACAAGGTTGCCCTCACCAGATCCACTGCTTCCTTCATTTCTGGATAGCGTTGATGACTGGGAAACATAATTACAGGGCCTCAACTAGCACTTCACTGCTTACAAGTTAACCAATTCAGATTGAAAATGACCATTTTTTCATGGTTTTCACATAGTGTGTTGGGGTTTCACCATTAGTTGCCCCCCCCCCCCCCCACAAACACACACACACACACACACACACATGGAAAATCCTGATTGATTATCTTTTGCTGAGCTTTGTAACCTTTGTCAGATCTTTGTGGATGTCAATTCCATGTAGTGTACGCTAGGCAAGAATATTACAGGTACTGTAAACAGCAGTCAGAATCCTGTAAGAACTCAATCACTGACCTTTCGGGTCTTTTGTGTGCTCAGGATAAAATGTCGCCCATCTTATACTGAGTGCATGATTCCTCCAAGATTCACCAAATAAGCAAGTGTGTGCACAGACTTTATGGCTTACAGATACTTCCCTGTACAAGGTATTTAAAATAGCCCAGGCTTTCGAATTTACACAGGAAACAGACAACCAGGGGGATGCTCAGTCAGCAATATCTGCCGTCACCACAGCACAGGATATCTAATGTATGGTCAGACCACTCATGTAAACATGTTATGCTGCACCACCGTGCTTCTCCTCAGCACAACAGGCAATGCGCATACAAACGGGGCAGCGAGACTTCGTGCATTTCCAAACATTCTTTCATTCTCACAGATCAGTTCCCAAGAATTTTCAGAGTTCTCCATCCAAACAGAACTTCAATCAGTGTCATTTATCTGCTTGTCCACAGTGTTTCAACTGGCACGCACGCTCCCACTGCCCACATCGATCAGCTACCTGTTTTTCATATGGAATTAAAGGCCACATTAATAGTGTGTATCAGCTGCCCATCTCACAGCAGCATACGCACAGTGTTGGGTCTCGTTCTACTATTTCCACCTTGGATGGATCCCATCAATGTTCACCTAATGAAGTAGTGTGCTGTATTGAAATACTGACTCATCCATAAATCGGTAAACCTGTCGAATTGTTATTAATGCTACATGTGGCTGGTTTCAACCCTTTTCAGATGGATACTGGTCCATCTTCTTCCCCTACAAATAGTACTACCTCCATTGTGTTAGGGTCTCCTCCACTACAACCATTTAATAGGAAAGTAACTGCATATAATGACTATGACATATATGTGAAAGGTGTTTTTTCTACAGAAGTTTCTTATCAAAATGTTTCAAGGAAACTTTCATTTTTTTTTTTTTTTTTTGTATGTCCATCCTTTTAGCAGGATGCCTCTGGGGCTGTTCACTATCATGACAAATAAAAACACCTACAGCCGTACTTATGATTTTATTATATTTTGTCGCTACCAGTTTTGACGCTTCATTGCATCATCTTCAGACTGTTTTGATGTGGTACAGGTTGATACGATCCCCGTGCATGACCCATCAGTTGCCAGCACTACTGGATTCGCAGATAATGAATGTGTCAGCACTCCAAACATCAACTGTCAACTGTTGACTCCCCATATCACAAAAATATACTACCCACTCAATGCATTGCCGGAAGAAGGGGCTACATTCAAGTTACCTCCAGGGTGCAATACAGCTTCTCTCCAACTTAAACAAACCCTCCAATCAACATGGTGCCTCATCTCATTTTCACCAGGGAAGCCCCCTTGCCACAGATGCTTCAGTGCATGGGATGGGTGTGGTGCTGTCACAGGAGGAAGCTGATGGCTCCAAAGTGCCTATTGCATTCATTTTCAAGACACTCAACACTGCCCAACACAACTACTCCTTCCCCCTCCCCCCCCCCCCCCCCCCCCCCCCACACACACACACTGTAAATGAGGTGTTGGCTATCATTTATGCGGTTAAGGAATTTCATACCTATCTGTATAGTGTGAAGTTCCAGTTGGTGACAGACCACAAGCCACTGATCACATTGTCTGGACCACGTTCTAGCCTTCCAGGCAGGACAGCACAAAGGCTACAATGGCAGGTGTTCTTCTTATTGGCATATACTTAAAACATCATCTATAAGCCAACAAGCTGCTACATCAATTCCAATGCTTTGTTCTGGTTACCAGCAGCCCAGATCCTGAATTTGACACCCAGGAAGTCATTATATCTCAGCTGGATTTTGATTCTTTGTTGGTATCTAACCATCGTCCCCTCGATGCTGCATTGGTTGCAACCCACACAAGAGCAGACCTATTCTCTGTACAGTTACCAAATACATTAAGCAAGGGTACCCTTAGCATGTATCTACAATAGCGTATATTCTAGTTCAAATGTTCTTTGCCTTAGGAACAGGTTATTCCTCCACAATGGTGTTCTCAAATGAACAGAACACAAACACCCTAGTGTCATTATTTCTCTGGCTCTGCACCCCAGAGTACTTGTGATCCTACACACAGGTCACTGGGGCATATCTCTTATGAAGCAGCTGCCAAGCTGTCATGCATACTGGCTAGCCACCGACAAGGACATCAAGACTGCTGTCCAGTCTTGCACTGTGTGTGTTCAGTAACAATCTGCACCACCCAAATTGTTTACGCTCTGACCCCCGTCAGACCCTCAGGAGCATCTCAATATCAACTTCACTGGTATTTTTCAAGAGTGGCTAATTGTGGTAGACTCATACTCCCAACAGGGACATGGAATTTTAACAGCCCTCTGAGACTGATGCTTACTTGCAGCCCTCACCACTGACGGCGCCGCAGTCTGCAAGCTGTCACCACAAGAGGCACACTGGGAAGAAGCCGCACCCCTGGAGCACACAATGCATCACCTGGCAGGAGCCCATGATTGTACTAACTGCATGTCTCTACTGTGTCAGCGTATTTCATCTAATAAATAGTGCTCATAACTACAGGCTTCAACAATGAGGTAGTACAGTGATATTCAGGATAGTGTGTGACGAAACAAGGTGGGATATTTTTTACTTCCCCTCTTGTTTTGTCATCTGACTCCGTAAGACTCATTTTTTCATTTTTGAGTAATTACTGTTAACGTATGTGAGTATAATCTGCATTTCCATAAAAGAGAAAGGTTGGCCCTCAGTTTTAAAGAATATACCACCAGATCTAATTTTGTGCTTACTTCTGTGTATTTTCTAATTTATTTCACATATTCCTCGTTAATACTTTTGTTAAAAGGTGAAATCAGTAATTGTTTCGTAACTTAAATTCGATTGTTGACTTATAAACAAATATAGATTCTGTACTAATTATTAACATTTGGAGGAACAACTAATAGTATTCTTAAAGGATTTATTTGGTTCTATTTGAAAACATGTTAGCAAAGCCAGCCCTTAATTAATTCCAAATAAATTACCAGTTTTGTCAAAAGTATTATTTGCATAACTATATCTGTTAATTTCATCATTTAAACAAATAATTGATCCTAACCCTTGTAGTAGGAGAAACTGTTAAAAAGACACAATTTTTTGATGGATTCAATTAATTGAATGAGTTGAGTTTTAATTGTAATTTCTGTAAATTAAACATCAAACAATGTGTAGTTTCAGTGCCTATTATTGTGATGATGTATAAGGGCTCAATTTTTTGTCCCAAGTCAATCAGTCCATGGCTGAGTTTCAGACAAGGAACCCATATTGGTTAGATCAACGACAATGCATCCACTTAACTGTGATAGGGTTACACCAATAGGCTGTGTGTTAAATCAATGACAGTGTCTGTTCAATTTATTTGAAAGGCTGTGAGACATTTGGTTAGTTGTTTTACTGCTCATAGATGTTCAACAGTAAACTATTGTAGCAGTTTGTTGATGTTTGCCTGCAAACTATTAATGAGGCTTATTGAAAGTTAACCAATAGGGAACTGGTCATATTAACTGTGTAAATTGAGGTGTTGTGAACAGTGAAAGTAAAGAACTGTGAAACACAACTGTGCACCTGTCAGCTACATCATTTACAGTAGTCAGTATTGAATTTCCACCCCCCAGTTTTCAGCCAGTATCACAACTTATACGTCAACACTGAGGACTATCAACAAGGAAATAAAGCAGGCAAACATCACAAGTGTACTTTATGTGCTGTTGTAATGCTTGTAGTTAGAAATCAGTCATAACTCTGAACAGTTGTTGCAAACTTAAGTGTTGGTACGAGGGTAATCCCAAAAGTAAGGTGTCCTATTTTTTTATAAGTAAATAGACCTGTTTATATCTACAATGGTTTACATCAGTTTACAGCTTGCACATTTAGCTATTTTTTGACATAATAGCCATTTCTGTCAATGCATTTTTGTAGAGGCTGTGGCAGTTTTTGTATGCCCATGTCATACCAGCTCGACGCCATGCTGTTTAGAAAGTTATGAACCTTTTCTTTCACCTTGTCGTCGGAGCTCAATTGCTGGGACCACAATTAACACTGACAGTTACTGTGAGACTCTGATAAAACTCAAACGGGTAAGTCAGAACCAGAGAAGGGGAATGTTGAGAAAGGGCGTACACATTCTCCATGACAACATTTGCCCACACATTGCTCGGCAAACCCTTGCTCTCCTGCAACAGTTTCAGTGGAACATAATCACCCACCCACCCTATAGTCCTGACTTGGTGACCAGTGACTATCACCTATTGCCTAGGTTAAAAGAACATTTGGCCACAGTGTCTACAAAAATGAATCGACAGAAATGGTGATTATGCCAAAAAATAGCTAAATGTTCAAGCTGTAAACTGATGTAAACCATTGTAGAAATAAACAGGTCTATGTACTTATAAAAAAATTGGGGACCTTACTTTTGGGATTACCCTTGCATAAAGCGTTAGTTTTTTTTAATTCAATAAGGAACGAAGTATTCATTTCCTTTCATTAGTTCCTTATCTCAAAGTAGACAGTTTACAATTATCTATCAGCTGCAAAATTTGATCTGCACAAGTGGGATATCCTGTATTGTGACAGTAAGCAACTGTACATGACTGTGTGTGTGTGTGTGTGTGTGTGTGTGTGTGTGTGTGTGTGTGTGTGTTTGTGTTTGTGTTTGTGGAAATTTCTTATGCAAGGATTTGCTGTAATGATGGTACACTTCTCTTAGATGGTCTCATGACCAGAACTAGTGGCTAACAATGATTACTGACTAAATATCAGCTTCTGATGGTTTATGATGGTGTTTTTCATTAACAGTTTGTGTTCACTGTTACTATAGTTTGGTGTTGCTTGTGTTTAAGAATACATGAGATGCAATCACACGCTGTCTGTTTAATTTACTGAACAGTGGCAGTATTACAGTATATACAAAATGGTTGATGTGAACAATTATTCATTTATGCAATAAACAGATTTTGAAGCGTTTAGGTAAATGGCATATTCTGATTGAGATAAAGGGACAACTGAGAGAAGAACTGTTAACATGTCATGCATAATGACAAGTCAACCTTAAATATACATTAATGAGTATTTTTATACTTTATCATGAAATTCTGCAGACTCATATCATATTTCATATTTGTGAGCATTTTATTAGTCTAGAAAAAGCAGAAATATTCCACTACTAATGATTTTCAGTTACACAGACTGACACAGTGAAATTTGAATTCTTTCACTGACTTCCTTGTTTACATAGAAAAAAATTTGTGATATCTGCACAAAATAGTCTTCTGGCTTTCAGTTTCAGTATGACTACCTTGTTACATTAACAAAATTGTTGAGATATCTTTTACTAATATATAAAACGGCCATTTAAAATAAAGATTTCTTGTCCTCAATTAAATGAAAGTACTGTCAGTAACTGTTAAGCATCTGCAAAGGACTTAAAAACAAACTAACACATTTGCATTTCCAATGTTCCTTCTCACTACACATCTCTGAAAGAGTGCTATGGAGTATATCTAAAAAGGTTTGGGCATTCATGTACATCAGAGATTATTAGTCCTGATGGTTGTTTGCAAGTCCTTATGTAGAAACATATCAGTGATGATAATCTTGTAGCAAGAATGGTTAGCAACTACAGGGAGGCATTAAGTGTTTAAAAGGAAAGTTCCTCTCTGCAGAATATTACCTGCTTTAGAAAAATATATACCTAACAGAATGGAAAGAGTTGACTAAGGTTTTCACTGGAATAAAACCAACACTATAGTATTATTACATAAGAATACTGCTACACAAAGTGTTAGACAAAGTCGACAACAGTTACCATGCAAGTGTAAACAAATTGCTCTTAAGGTAAGACAAGAAAGGTGCAAAGCATTTAATGACACATGACACTTAATCACGTTACAAAACTTTTTTCAACATCATACAAAATAATGGTTGAATATGAAGGTTATTAATGACACCATGACTGCTCAGTTGGTGTTGGACCATACAGTATAAAAACCATATGTAGTACAAGAAAACCTTAAATAAAGACACGTGAAATTGTTCTTCAGAAGCAATATTATGTACCACTGTATGTACTAAGAAGGTAGACATGAACATGAGTCAATGAAAAAAATATTCTTAAACATAAACAAGGTCCCTCACTAGTATAAAGGAAATGCAAGCAAACAATGCAGTTACCCAAGCACCTAGTTAATGCACCAAGTTATTTTAGTTATCAGGTTATGGGGGTCGAACAACACAAACAGGAATGTTTCACAATTTACCACATCTCTTCATCCAACACACAAATACAAGATCAAAATACATTGAAAAAACAGTGGCAAATGCAAATTCAATGACATCTTTATGTAAACATTGCGCCGACTTTCATCTCATTTTGAGTACAAAAAACAGTGCAATCAATGAACTTAAAATGACTGTAGCCTTACTGGAGAAACAGCTGGTTGTAAACTCAACAGAGCATCGACTCAACCTCAAAGAAATATCAAGTAGCAATGATATAAACAGAGGAAGAACGACAGTGGAAATCAGCATAAAACTTGGAAATATAAAAGTAAGTGCATCAAATGGCTGTAATGACAAACGTGGTTCTACAAATAACGTCACTCAGAAACATATGAATCCAGATAATAATTACAAACAACAACAGCAGTGCACTGTAAATTTTTCACACATGTTGCATTGTAAACAAAGAAATGTGATTAAAAAATCAGTTGCCTGGCATCAAGAGTGCAAAAAAGAACGAAAAGTCTTAATTTTTGCCAATAGTCATGGGCATCAGATAGCAGAAAAGGTGGCAGATACACAAACTAATGCAAGTGGCCAGGCCTTTGTCAAGTCAGGAGCAGGCATTGCAGAAGTGAAAAAATAGTGGTGAAATCATGTGAAAAACTTGGCTCAAAAGACTGTGTCATAATTTGTGCAGGTGCAAATGATGTTGCTGGAGATAAAGGTAGTGAACTCATCACTGTTCTTGAAAGTGTGCTACCCAAATTAGGCAACACAAATGTAGCTGTTGTAAATCAACCACACAGATATGACCTATCTCCATGGTCATGCGTAAATGAATTAACAGGGAGAGTAAACAAAGAGATAGATGAAGAATGCAAAACATTTCTGTATGTGAATTTAATACATATAAGCACAATAGACAGATCCATGCATACCAGCCATGGCCTTCATTTAAATCACAGTGGGAAACAATTTTTGGTTGAAGAAATCTGTCATTTAGCAAATTTGAGTCACAACAGGCATAATATAGAAGCAATCCAAAGTACTTCGCACGAATGTGAAAGATGCGATGTCTTATAAAAAGGGCAGATGACATTTTTTAGGAAAGTACACTGTATCATAAAAAAATGTGATGCAGAATTAAATTGCAAATACACACAAAATTTTCACCAGAATGTAGAGTAATTAACAAACGAAGTTGACGAAATAAATATACTCCTCAATAGTGACTGGAGAGATGTTTCAGTTTTTTTGCATTTGTGAGCATTGTTTAATCTTTGTCTGGGTGTTAGCTCTCAAACACATGCAACAAAAAGTAGTGTCACTCTCCTTGATCAGATATGTGTAAACATGGACAAGTGTACATCAGAAAACTTTGATACCGTTTATATGACCATACCTGTAAATCACATTTTGATCAGTGTAAAAAATATTATCCATAAAACGATTTAGTCGAAAAATATTGAATACTTCCAGTATCTAATCAGCAAACAATCTATTACCAATGAAAAGATGGAAAAAATTTTTGAACATTTCCAAGCATAACTTTGACATAGTTTTTCCACAAAGGAAAGTGATTTCCAGAAGCACAGATACATTCAAAAACTGGTTTACATCAGGCATTAGAATATCTTGTAAAGGGAAGCAGGTACTTTTTATGCAGTCAAAAACTGACAGCAGTCCAGAATTTCTTACTTCTTTCAAAAAATACGGTTTGTACATAAAGTCCGGAAACACTTTCAATTATTTATTGCACAAGAACCAAACATTGTACAGATATCATACATATGTCATTTTGAAGAGAAACGCCAAAAGGTTTTTTTTATGTATACTGCCACAGTGTATTTTGGTAATTTGCCGATAGTCAGTGCTGTTCACAAACATGGTGAGTTCTTGTGCGGAGCAAGGTTTTTGTGTGTTGGAGCTCGACAAAAAGAAGTGTTCTGCCACTGTTCAATGGATGTTTAGAACCAAGGACGGTAAGAAGCCACCAACAAGGAAGGCCATTTACCACTGGCACAACAAAGCCATTACGACGGGTTGCTTGTGGCCGGCAAAGAGAAGTGGATGTCCCAGTGTGAGTGAAGTGAATGTGGAGCACATACAAGAGACATTCATAAGGACTCCAGAGAAATTCGTGTTTTGTGCACCCCGTGAACTCGAAATGGCTCCAATGACAGTGTGGAAAGTCCTGGGACAGAAGCTGCCTATGAAACCATTCAAATTGGAGCTAGTGCAGAAACTCAATGACAACAATAAAGACAAGCATTCTGAGTTTTGTTCACAGTTGTAACAATAGGATGAGGATGGGGATGGCATTGTTGATCACTTAATTTTTAGCGATGATGCCACTTTTCACACTAATGAGAAAGTGAACAGGCATAACTGTCAAACCTTGGGTACAAAGCATCCACACAAATCCATTGAATTTGAGTGTGAATCCCCAAAGGCATTTTTTTTTTTTTTTTTTTTTTTTTTTTTTTTTTTTTTTTTTTTTTTTTTTTCACATTGAGAACTGTACAGGCCTTTCCTCCACCGAGAGCACTGTCACTCGATATTCCTATTCGAACATGTTGCAGCAATGGCTGATGCCTAAAATGCAATCGGACTCTCCATTCATCTTTCCGCAGGATGGGGCTTCACCCCATTTTCATTGTGAAGTTCATGGAAACCTGAACATGGAGCTGCCACATTGATGGATCGGCTGTGCTACAGAAGGGGACAACTGTTTCATGAAATGGCCTCCCCGATCACCAGATCACACTCAGTGTGACTTTTTTCTGTGAGGACAAATTAAAGATCTGATGTATGTACCACCTCTACCACGTGGTGTAACAGAGCTCCGGGCGAGAATAAGGGAAGTGACTGCCACAATCGATGATGCCGTGCTGGGACAGGTATGGCAGGAATTCGATTACTGTATTGACATCTGCCGGGTCACTCCCAGTTCGCATATCGAATGTTTGTAAAAAAACTTTCAGAGTTTCTAATCAAAATGCAATATGTATGACATCTGTACAATGTTCAGTTCTTGTGCAATAAATAATTGAAAGTGTTCCCACACTTTATGTGCACCTTGTACTAGCTAGTTTTGAAACGTGTCATAAAAGAGGCAAATATGTTATGAAGTCATCCAATAAAACTAAGTCCATGTGGAAAGCTGTGCAGGATCTTTACAGGGAAAAAGACAACTCACAAAAATATTGTGATATCGCACAATGACAAGAATGTCACTGACCCTATGGTAATTGCAAAAACAGCTTCAATTCTTATTATGCAACTGTTGCTGGAAAATTAGAGAAGGAAACATTTGGTAATCCACCAAATAAACACTGAAAGAACTTTCATCTATTGAAATAAATAATATACCCATCTTCCTCAGTATAATAGGCCCAACGGAGTTCCTAAATACCATTTATTCGCTGACGAGTAATTATCAACTGGTATTGATGATATTCCAGAGTATATTAGAAAAATAACAGCAAGATACATAGTCTCTCTTTGTTAGACATATGCAATTAATCCTTATCATGTGGTGTCTTTCCACAGCAACTGAAAATGGCAAAAGTAATAACGTCTATAGGCCTATAAAAAAGGTGATCAGCAATGTATGGGTAACTATAGGCCTGTGTCACTACTGCCAGAGTTTTCGAAAATTATTGAAAACCTGTTCCTTTCACAACCAACTACATTCTTCACCAAGAATAATACTATTTCTGGATGTCAACATGGCTTCAGACCACAGCGGTCAACTGAAACAGACACTTTCAACCTGATAAACCATGTCTTAATGCAGTGGACAACCACAGAAAAATCTCTGGGTTACTCTTGAACCTAACAAAAGCTTCTGTGCTACTGAGGAGGCTTAAAACACTGTGCCAAATCGGTGGTTTAAATGATATTTGGAATATCGCTCTCAGATAACTGAAATTAAGTACGTGGAAGGAAATGAACTCCAGGAACATCTTTGAGAGCCATGTGGTATAAGTCACAAGAAACGACGAAACAAACGTGCTCCACTCAAAATGTTTTGTGCTTGGAAAAAATTTCAAGCATGCATATCATGTGGTCGCATCTACTGTGAATAAAAGTAGGCATGAGAATATATGTTTTGGAAACTATGTAGGTGAGTCTTAGAAAAACTGAGTTGATTCACTGCAAAAGCAGGATTGCTCTCGGGACCTCTATAAAAATGTTGCAGATATCACAAGTAACTGGAAACAAGAGACAAAATGGCACGCAACATGTGCTGAGCACATGTTGCGCAACATATGCCTGGAACTTACCAGAAAAATGCCGCGTCACTGCGCACTCCCCCACGGCCATGCCATGCTGTCTGAGTATGAGGAGGGGGACGAGAGTAACTGAGAACGCATTTTAATGGTAGTGCAGTCGCACTGCATACGATTTGGCTTTACGGTATATTTCACGTTTCTCAATAACAAAGATCACAAACAAAACAAATTTTCATTATTAATTAATTATTTTTGGCGCGCTGAAGACATAATACAATTCTTATCTTGTATAAACTCTCGGCACACGGACAGGCGCAGATAACTTTCGATTTTTGCATGCAGGTTTCCACTTAATAGAGAATTTTTTAGTTTCATAATCGAACAAACGTCTTTCACACACTTATATTGAGCGAAATATTGCAGCACTTTCGCAGCCTCATTATGGAGACGTGGAAATTCTACCTGCGGAAGGCAATGAGATGTCCTGATAAATTTTAATTTAAAAGGATTTATCTCTACAATGAGAATTAACTTGAAGTTCAGGTACATCTGCGCATGCACAGGGGCGCTTTCGACTTAAACGGCAAATGATCTTGAAAACAGTTCGAAATCAAATGTCAGATTGGCACTGTCATCGAAACGTTTACCAATCTATCCTTGCAATTCTTTCAAGGCCACAATGAATTCTTCGAACCTCGTGCTTTATTAAGGCCAGTAAGCTCTAGGAAATTGATTCTGTTTGTCAGAATGTCTCCTTTCGCCTTGCAGTTTCTTACTGTGGACACAGCGCAGTCAAGTCCACTTAAAATCCGAGGACTCCAATCCATTGCGGATGTTCTAATTTTCGTTCCTGCTCACCTTTCTTGTCCACAAATTCAACGATAGCGAGTTTTAAATCGAAAAATCGTTCCAGGCATTCCCCTTAACTTAACCAACGTACTTTCTACTAATACTCTTCATTGAATACCATCGAAACCTGTTACAACTGACAGTGGAATAATGCGTCCAAATTCGGAAATTTTATTATTTATAACACCGATTTATTCACATGCTGAATCCTTGCAAATCTAGCACAAAGTGCTTCTTGATGCACAGAATAATGAATCCCATCTGTGAATCTTTGTAATTTTTTTCTCTTTCATTGTCAACTAAATCTTTAAATTGTTTCTTTGCGGTATTGTAATGTCGTTTCAAAGAAAGTTTGCAGTACCTGTTGTTTATACGACTGCATAATATACAGGGCTATTCTAAATGATGGACCCATTTTCAAAAATTCGTATGCATTCAAGTACAAATTCAAAATGAACAAGCTTTACACCAATGAAAAACAAAGTTTCAAAGTTTTTCGCGGGCAGTGACCAGTGGTGGATTTGCTCTGCGCTCATTTTAATCTTTTACGTTTTAAAATAACTTCACTTTCTAACGACAAAATTTTTAATATTGTTAAACAACTTGCTAAATTAAATATGCCTTAAGAACGAAATTCGACAATACAAACTTGGAAATAGCTTACTTGGTGACAGAATGGAAATTTAACATTGGGTTTCTGTTTGGTATCATCTTCATGATTGTTAAAAATATTTTGAAGTTCGCTGTCAGGAAGGCAATCGACAATACAATGTTTGAAACGTTATTATTCCGAGAATGTTGTCAGTAGGGGGACATGGCCCCACATTCCATTGTTGCCAGACGTATCCAAGATGGCGTCGTGTAGACTTGGCAACAGCGCATGATGTCATTCAAGATAGCTTATTTTGGCGGGAAGATAGGTCAATTTGGCTACCTCCACTAACCTAACCTCCTCCCCAAGAAAAATGGCGGGAAGTTCAAATTCCAATAGGATAATGCACCACACCCCTTTTATCTCTACTAAGCAAAGGAAATTGTGGGAAGATAGCTCACTTGGTCTACCTCCACTAACCTAAGTCACCCGACTGCCACCTCCTTCTAAGGATTCGTGGGAAAAGGACTTGGGCATATGTCTTTACTTAAACAATTTCATGCATGTGTGTTCGCCATGAGGTCAGGACTCCAACTAACTTAGTACACAGTGCCACCACCAGAGGGCGCTCTCATCTGTGATCTAGTCCAAGATGGCGACAACCAGTGATTCACCAGGAGGATGCTAAGTTCACCCAACCTGGATATGATGTGACGTCATTATGACGTAACACGCTTTAGTCGATTAACACACCTATCGACTTTTATGAACGTTCGAGATTCTAAACTGTCGTCAGCTAGTGGTTTGTTTTGACACGTGCGATTCTGATAACAGCTCAGTGTGGCAGCGTATATGTATTTCGCCAAAATAAAAGTAAAAGAGCTGGATATTAATAGAAATATTCCTGACCGTGGCCTTGAAAACACCACAGACAACACGTTTCGTAAAAAAGTGAAGTCTTCTTGTGTCCTGACCAGATTAGATTGTGTGATTGTTGTATTGAACGCTTACGCCGAAAATAATATTTATTTATTGTCAATATTTTAGTATGGTTTCATACAATTGGTCTTGTCAGTACATATTAGATTGTAGCAGCATACTCTTGCTGACTTTTTTTCCTTAATTTATATAGCTGAAAGAGAACTCGTGCAAGTTTGTTAGCTAAGTAATTTATATGTCCATCCCAAGATAGTCTTTTATCAACCATAATTCCAAGTAATTTTACACTCGGACCGCAGAGTGTCCAGTAATGACTGTTGTGTAGAATGATTGAATTTCGAACTTAAAAAGAAAAATATGAGGCATTGTTGAAGAAAAATCGTCGACCGGAGATGAAATACGAGGGGAAGTGGATTTCTCAATGTAATCTTAACGAAAGGTTAGTGTCTTGACGCATCTAAAGATTTTGGCTGCTGAGTGCTTCTTCTCACCGAGTACATATAACCGACGCACTTCAGCTGGGTCAGAAGTACATCAATTTCTGCTTGAGTTTCACAATAACACGCAATTGCCCGTCGTCATCGATGCTGAACTCTTTCAGATTTTCTCTCGTTAGTCTCTCGAATGCTGAACACATAATTAGAGACGAGCAAACGAAAAACAACGCACAGGACATAAACACAGTACAATACACGATTTAAATGCAAGGAACGCAAAACACATTTCAACGAATGGTGCAGAGCACAGCGCTACCCTGTCACAACCTCTCGAAAGTTCACAAAGTCGAATAGTCGATATACGGTTTCTATCGTTTTCGATGTAGCGTGTATACGTCATAATGACGTCACATTGTATCCAAGTCCGGTGAACTTAGCATCCTCCTATTCACCATGGGGTCTGGACTCCAACTGACTTAGTACACAGTGCCACCACCAGAGGGCGCTACTGTTACGTCAGATGATGACGCAACTACCGTTATCCAAGATAGTGGCAAACAGTGCGCCACCACGAGGTCTAGAGTCTACTTCACATCGCTACCACCAGAGAGCGCCACCGTAATGTCAGATGATGACGCAAGTACCGTTATCCAAGATGGCGGCAAACAGTGCATCCACCAAGAGGTCTTGAGTCTACTTCATATCGCTGCCACCAGAGAGCGCCACCGTGACGTCAGATCATGACCCAAGTACAGTTATTCAAGATGGCTGCATCCACTCTGTCCACCACCATGAGGTCCAGAGTCTACTTCATATCGCTGCCACCAGCGAGCACAACCTGGATGTCAGGACATGATGTGTGTACCATTGTTCAAGATGGCTGCACCAGTGTAACCACCAGGTGGTGTTGACCTACTTCCTATCGGCGCCGTGAAGTCGGGTGATGACTCAGGATAATCAGGTTTCTCACTCGCACTACTGACGCCGACTTACACTCGAGCCGGACATAGTCATCTATAAATATTCTAACTAAACTATGACGTGAGTACTGTTATTCAATCCGCATGGTCTAGGACACATCTACAGCACGCTTGCATTACATAAGCTCGCCGCACCTGTAGGTTAAGCGCTGAGAGAGGGAAATATGTTCCAATGCCTTCTCTCACGCGCTCGTAGCTACCTGCCGCCGCAAGTCGATCTAACAAAGTTCCCAACTAAGAAAAATAAGAATCAAGTCGAAATCTCCAAAATTCTACATTGTTCCACAAATACTTAACGTTCCCTCTATTGATCCCCCCCCCCCCCACCCCTCATAGAAATAGTTCACCCAGTAACATAAACTCTTTACCAAAAAATAGACTACAATTTCATATTTTCTGCTGTACACCATGCCTAAATACTAAAAAGATTCTCTATTTTATCACCTCAGAACTTTCTAAATAATTACTACGAAACTAAACTAAATATAACAAACATTTCTCATAATACCAGCAGCCTAGAATCACATCAATACAGCATTCACACTCGAAAAAAATCACTAAGCTCACTGCAATAAATCCGTGATCAAGAATATATCTAATTTCATTCGCCTCACACCAGTTCGTAATGACTTCACATTCAAAGGCAGAATTCAATATCATAGAGTGTGTATTCCAAATAGCATCTTCACTCACAGTATGAATTATTTGGCTGTAATTTGATAAATTATCATATGCTCAACTCCCCTCCAGCTGCTGCAACCATCTGACTAGTTCAACTTTCAATCACTAGGGATGCTAGTGAGCTCAACCACCACCCTCCAAAATCCTCAACGCCCATTGGTTCATACTGAGATCACGTGATTTTACGTCATCTATATTCGGACTCACTCTCTGGCACTCTTTCTCAATCATACTTTGTCCGCCACATCAATTGCTTGTGTTGTGTGTGTTGTACCTAGTTCGTTTTTCAGTTAAAATGAAGACATCTTACAGCAGCAACATTTCACAGTCTACTGGGAAGAGACTTAGAGTTCAGGATACCGGATTGCCAAGTGAGTAACTAATTTCTATTTTGAGTGTTAATTTTCATTTTTATGTCACATCCTCCTTATTAATTATATCTCCTTGTTATAGTGCAACTTGTAGACTTCATCCTCGAGTCTGAGGAGAGGGCTGGACTGCAGCAGCAGCAGGCTCTGGAGGTCCAGATCACTGTGATCAACGCACAGTCGGAACTGCCTTGTGAGTATAATTTTCACTCTAATTTGGACTTCTTTTTCTTTTATATTGGTGATTCAAAATTTTTTTCTTATTTTGTACTTCTTACTTTTTCTTTCTTTCTAGATCACTTAAGGCAAATTCAACTTCAGTTGGAAGCGGAGCTGGGGAATGTTCCACATAGTGCTGATATCCTACATCATTGTGTTCAACACCCAGCTCCAAATACCCGAGAGCACCACTCACGTAAGTATAGAGAAAAATATCCGTGTGTATAATCTTTCAGTCCAACTAAACATTCAAAATAAATAAAATTATATCTCATTCTGTTACCGCTATTGAAGACCTCAAAAAATGGTTCAAACGGCTCTGAGCACTATGGGACTTAACTTCTGAGGTCATCAGTCGCCTAGAACTTAGAACTACTTAAGCCTAACTATGAAGACCTCAAAAAATGGTTCAAACGGCTCTGAGCACTATGGGACTTAACTTCTGAGGTCATCAGTCGCCTAGAACTTAGAACTACTTAAGCCTAACTAACCTAAGGACATCACACACACCATGCCCGAGGCAGGATTCGAACGTGCGACCATAGCGGTCGCGCGGTTCCAGACTGTAGCGTCTAGAACTGCCTCGGTCACCCCGGCCGGCATTGAAGACCTCCAATCAATAGATAGGCAGCTGGAAGCTGTCCATCGAAAAATGATGGAGCAGCCTCCAGCAAATAATAATAATAATAATAATAATTACATGGCTAAGCAGCAGCATACATGTAAGTTTTTTTTCTTTTATAAAAAAAAAACATTACTGAACCGCGTGACCGCTATGGTCGCAGGTTCGAATCCTGCCTCGGGCATGGATGTGTGTGATGTCTAGTAGCAGCAGTACTATTATAGTCAGTTTATTTTTCTCTAACAAATCCATATATACATATCTTGTTTGTTCCAGGCGAGGATTGGGGAGATCTCTCTCTCCTATTCGATGACTGCGACGACTTTTTTGACGGCGCAGGCGAGTTGCCTGACGAATTGTTTATGCCGTGGAGCCGGAGCCAAAAAAGAAATTACTCACTCTCCTTACATATATACACTAATGGCCATTAAAACTGCTACACCACGAAGACGACGTGCTACAGACGCGAAATTTAAGCAACAGGAAGAAGATGCTGTGATATGCAAATGAGTAGCTTTTCAGAGCATTCACACAAGGTTGGCGCCGGTGGCGACACCTGCAACATGCTGACGTGAGGAAATCACGTTTCTGCCTTTGGTAAAGGTCGGATTGTAGCCTGTCGCGATTGCGGTTTATCGTATCACGACATTGCTGCTCGCGTTGGTCGAGATCCAATGACTGTTAGCCGAATATGGAATCGGTGGGTTCAGGAGGATAATATGGAATGCCATGCTGGATCCCAACGGCCTCGTATCACTAGCAGTCGAGCTGACAGTCATCTTATCCAAATGGCTGTAACGGATCGTGCAGCCATGTCTCGATCCCTGAGTCAACAGATGGGGACGTTTGCAAGACAACAACCATCTGCACGAACAGTTCGACGACGTTTGCAGCAGCATGGACTATCAGCTCAGAGACTATGGCTGCGGTTACCCTTGATGCTGCATTACGGACACGAGCGCCTGCGATGGTGTACTCAAAACGAACCTGGGTGCACAAATGGCAAAACGTCATTTTTTCGGATGAATCCAGGTTCTGTTTACAGCATCATGATGGTCGCATCCGTGTTTGGCGACATCGCGGTGAACGCTCATTGGAAGCGTGTATTCGTCATCGCCATACTGGCGTATCATCCGGCGTGATGGTATGGGGTGCCATTGGTTACACGTCTCGGTCACCTCTTGTTCGCATTGACGGCACTTTTAACAGTGGACGTTACATTTCAGATGTGTTACGACCCGTGGCTCTACCCTCCATTCGATCCCTGCGAAACCCTACATTTCAGCAGGATAATGCACGACCGCATGTTGCAGGTCCTGTACGGGCCTTTCTGGATACAGAATATGGTAGACTGCTGCTCTGGCCAGCACATTCTCCAAATCTCTCACCAATTGAAAACGCCTGGTCAATGGTGGCCGAGCAACTGGCTCGTCACAACACGCGAGTCACTACTCTTGATGATCTGTGGTATCGTGTTGAAGCTGCATGGGTAGCTGTACCTGTACACGCCATCCAAGCTCTGTTTGGCTCAATGCCCAGGCGTATCACGGCCGTTATTACGGCCAGAGGTGGTTGTTCCGGGTACTGATTTCTCAGGATCTATGCACCCAAATTGTGTGAAAATTTAATCACATGTCAGTTCTAGTAAAATATATTTGTCCAATGGATACCCGTTTATCATCTGCATTTCTTCTTAGTGTAGCAATTTTAATGCAGAGTAGTGTAAAAATATATAGCCATGTGTGTGATAGTTAGAATTCATTTTCTTTCACTTCGCCAGCAGCGGTAGATAATGTACTTATTTATTTTATCTCTACTTCTTCTTCAGTGGTCGCGCCTCAACATGGTGGCGTCGCTCATGTACTGGCGGTGGCGGCTAAACCCCAATCGAAGCGACGTCCACAAAGGCATGCGTTGCCAGTCAGGGCGCCGTTAGTCACCGTAGGGGAAGCACGCGCCACATGCACCGGGACCCAACCCCACCCCCAGCTGCTCTCACTGGGGGCCGGTCACCGTGCCTTCGCCCAGGCATCTGCGGGTAGCTGCTTTCTCTCAGGTGTCTCCTCCTGCACCGCTGTGCAAGGTACAGGTGTACCAACTAGTTGTGGTAGTACTATTAGTGATGATCCTGTGGCTAGTGGGAGTTCTCTTAGTGAAAGACATCAGGTCAGTGACACCATACCGCAGTTGCAGTACTCTGCAATTGCTGACACCTTTGAAGAGCGAATCTCCTTCATCAGGATAGAAAACCCGGAAGGGGGTACCACAATCCTGTTGGATTTCTAAGCTCATGCCTTCCTGTCTTGGAAACAGAGCTCCTCAAGGTAGTCAATAATCCACGGTATCCAGCCATTAAATGCGGTGCAGTGCTCTGCATTGAATTATCGCACCACCCCTCCCCCAAAGTCGAGTCTGGCGTTGGAGAGACAAGTATTCATTATCTTTGGAGGAGGGGGTGGGGGGCGAACTGGCATGATAACGAGGAGTACATCAATTGCCGAGTGGTTTCGTAAATCCACCTTGAGTGGTATATTGGGCCGGTTTTCTGGTATGGAACTGAACAGCTCAGCTAAAGCACTCAGCAAAATGCTAGACCTGGACATCCATATACATGTCTACACTGTAGTAAATGGAGGGTCTAGCTATATCAAGCTCCCTGAGGATATTAAGAAGAAGCAAGCATGCATTAATGTCGAAAATTAAAAAAATCTGGCTTGCTTTGCATGGTCAATCCTGGCTTGCGAAAGAAAGTATGATCGAAGGGATCATCCTGAGCGCCCCAGTACATACAATGTAGATGATAATATTCATTTGTGTTATAACTTTGATGATATAGAGTTCCCTGTCAAGATCCAGGACATACCTAAATTTGAGGCACAGAATACCAGCATATCGATTCACATTTATGGCCACGCAAAAGCAAATAACCCACGGATGGGTGACAGGTTCAACACATCCCTTGATTCAAGTTATATAATGTACCTCGTCGTGAATACCTGATACGGGCATGCCATGCAGCAATCACTGCCGATTGGAGAGTTTTGATGGCTGTCCGAAGAGGAATGCAAAGGATTAGGTGGAAAAATCATGGGGGGTATTGCAGCTGATTCTGATGTAGGGTATGTAGTAGAGGCAGAACTCACATACCCTGTTAGTTTGCATGACGTGCAAATAATTAGGTGCCACGGTAATGAATTCGAGACGTCTTCTTATGCAGCCGATAATCCTTACAGTATTGTTCCACAGAAAAAGAATGTTATCAGTCTCATGAAGGATGAGTCGAATGGATTGCCGATTGTGGAGTTTGTAGGTCTTCAGTCAAAAATGTATACATATCGCACATTGGAAGGTGCTACCCAAAGGTGGGCTAAGGGTGTGCGTCACATGGCATCGAGTGCCCTATCTATCGAAGACTATATGCAATGCCTGCTCGGGGGTGTTTGCGGTGCTGCACCGCAGCCACTGCATATGGTACGGCAAACCAGTATTCAATCGATAGCACATGAGGTGTAAACGATAGAAGGATCATTTGTGATGATGGGACTGAAACTCGCCCATACTCACACTACTCACTTTTAGCGAGAGAAAGGGCGGGGGACTCTGACTGAGTGAGAGAGAGAGAGGGAGAGAGAGATAGAGAGTGTCTGGAGAGTAGTAGTATGACCCTTTTATCATAGCGTAAATAATGGATGAGAGTGTTGTGTGGTGTGTATCAGTCTGCGTGCTTCCATGTATGTCTGAGTGTGTGAATGAGTGTTGGAGCTTGTGTTATGTGTATGTCTGTGTGTGTATATATATATATATATATATATATATATATATATATATATATATATATATATATATTATTTTGCAAAAGAAAATTATAAAAAATTTAAAAACTGAAAAAAATATTTAGAAAAATGTCTTTCTATGTAAATAGATTAGATTAGATTAGGTTAATACTTGTTCCATAGATCATGAATACGACACTTCGTAATGATGTGGAACCAGTATTAGTACGTAATATATGAGCAAAACATAAACTTTCCCACTTGACCTGGACCTTCTATATCAAGAAAGAAATAAACTTTTCGCACTTCATATGTGCTTCGGTGTGAGTGGTTACAGAGATTAGATTTTAGTTTGAAAGTTTCAGCTGCCGCTAGCCATCCAGTCAGAACCAGTTTTAAGTATATGAGTTCCACCAATTAAATTCTTTATATATATTGTAGTGGGAAATGTTGAGAGCCATCGACTTCAACGAAATATGTTCACTTGCTTGTTGTAGTGGAAGATGTTTAGAGCCACTTACTTGAGAGGAATATATGTTCGCTTGGTTGTTCTAGTGGAAAACGTTTTAGAGCCATCGACTTCAATGAAATATGTTCACTTGCTTGTTGTAGTGGAAAATGTTTCGAGCCACTTACTTTGAGAGAAATATATGTTCAGTTGATTGTGTTAGTGGAAAATGTTTTAGAGCCACCCACTTCAAACAAATACATTCGCCTTTACTTAAAAGTCTTTTCTTTTTTCGGGTGGAACTTCACTAGCGACAGTATTTACGGTGTAAGATAGTGTAATTACTTTGTAGTAGTTGTACCTCTGCATTAGTTGTAAACTTATATATATATATATATATATATATATATATATATATATATATATATACCAATCATGTATCTGTAACCCGATATAATGTGAAAAACTGAATCATGTTACTGTAAAATGATATTTCGCAAACACTGTTAAAAATTATCAGTTGAATAATAAATTCACTTATTTTATTGTAAAAAAGTCGAATGTCATTGTTATTTCAACCCTCAACCATCATCATTCTTTTTATTAAAAAAAATATGATAAATGTATTTTTGTGTGTATGTACAAAACGTGGATACATCCACATTGCACTGCACAGACCTATAAGGTTTGCTGCTTTAAAAACACATGTATTTTGAATGACAAGTGCTGGACTTGGTCTGGCGGTCGCAAGCACACAGCGCGACTCACCATTCTCTTTCAGCCCTCGCGCCAGCTGTTCCTTTCGACGTCAGCCGCGAGGCCTGCATCTGACACATCGCTACCGAACAGTTGGTGCATTCCACGCAGGTGAGGTGAAAGCTGGTCTGTTAGTGACTCAGGTAACATTACTTAGCACCTCAAAGACCAAGGTATGTAGCTCAGACAGTTCCAGTCGAATTCCCTTCATATACAATACCCACCAATAAACTTAACATTCTACGGACGTTGGGATCCTATCTGCAACGTGACGACTTGATAGATCTTTATTTGCTGCGTATGCAATGTCATGTTCCATACATGCTTCATCAAGCAGATTCACTCCCTTATCAGCTCGTGCCAAGCATTCCTGAAGCTTTGTCCCAGGCCAGCAGTAGTTATAGCCAGGGATGTGTAATTCCACTGGTACTTTGTCTAGAACACCACCCCTCCTCTAATGTGTCTTCAGTCGCACATGTTACGCTACTATGGTGGTTGCGGGCAATGCACACTCATTATATAGCAAACGGCTGGCATCAGTCCAACTGTTTTGTTTAGCAGGAAAACCAAGCCATTTGACTAGTGCCTTATTTCCCCATCGTCTTATGACTCTCTCCACAAGAAAAACATCTGGTTCTGAGATTCTCTGGATCTCCTCAGTGTAGAAGGATCCCACAATTTCTTCACCTTTACTGTCCTTCAATATATAAGTTGCAGGATTCGTTCGCTGATTTCTCAAATGCTGTCTTGCGTTTTGAGATACGCACCAAATCACCTACAATAAATTTTTGTTTCCGTGGATCCAGCATCTTAACGTGAAAGTATACGGTATCCATGAGTCCATTATCACGAACATCGATTGGCCGCATTTTTATTGGGCTATGTTTGGTTCTATTATACTGAGCAATTATTTCTGGGAGGATATCCATCCATTTCTAACAGCCGCGAAGGCTAAAAGGCATCCAGATTCGGCTTTTTATTGTTCTGTTCAAGCTCTCCACGATACTCATCTTCAGGTGAGTGAATGTTGAGCAGTGATGTATTCCATTCTGCTGCATCACTGTCTTGAAATACCTATTGTAGAACTCCCCGCCAATATCGGTTTGGAGATTGTCCGGGCATCGATTCGTTCCTGTCTGTAGCAAACATTCAAAAGCATCAGCGACATTTGGACCCGTTTTTGTCTTAACCAGTAATGCCCACGCATATTTCGAGTATGTGTCAATAACCATTAAAATGTATTTGAATCCATTATTCTCATGTGAATATTGCCGTATATCTACAAGATCGGCTTGCTACAAGTCATCCAACCCTTTAAGCATAACATGCCTGCGAGGGTATGTTTTTCGTACTGGATTGTGCAGTTCTCGAACTACCGTCTCCATACTTATTCGATGATATCTCTCTCTCGAAGCTCAGAGATTATCGAAACAACCTCATTCGAATGAGCTGTATTACCCGCAGCAGCTGATACCATGAGCAACTGCAGTCGATCTATTAGTTCGCTGGGGTCGTCATAATATATATACTGTGGGATTCGATTGTTCACTGCTTTAAGCCCAATGTCAATACCATCACTGCTGCTACCGCCGTTGTTGATGTTTTCGTCTTCAAGTATTGGTTTTATAATGGTTTTATATTTCCTGTTGCTGAGGCTTTTCGTGATCTTGTGTGCACCCGTCATGTACGGTACATGTCCTTATCATTAACTGAATAATTTATGGTTTTTTTGGTAGGTCTTAGGAAAATAAGATTCATTAAGCTGGGTGTTCTGTCAAACTGCCTATCACCAATCTGTATTTTGTCTTCAGTTACAGTTATGGGATGTGCACCCAACATGTACAGTCTTCCCGTGCTAACGCCGAATGTTCTATCTATCTAACCAGGGACGTGACGGATAATGAATTCGTCAATGGCAGCACCATCGTTATTGTGTGTTTTTGTTTTTCTGAGAGCTGTCGGAGAGATTCAGTAACCGGTTTAAAGGTCTCTCTTAGTGTTTGCTGTCAATCCATATGCCCTAACTTTAGCAACCGTAATTTCTCCCAAACTGGTTTCCGCGCTTGAATCATTGTCTACTTCGTTGACATCTCAGTGTATACTAATCAGACATCTTCGCAGCGTGAGGCTTTATATATCCAGTCATTTTCTTCCTCCTCTTACTATGATCCTCATCGCCCTTCTCAACAACAAGGAAGTCTACATCTATTTTCCCTTGAATATCATCAACCTTTTCAGTTTTAAGTCGGTGACTTTCTTATTGACTTGATTAACTAGCTCATTTAACGCATTCACCATTCTCAGAAAAGTCTGGTAATACGTCTCTAGTTCCCTGCGCATACCTGCAACTTTATGTGCCATAGCCTGAATTTTCGCATCCAAGTAGAAGCGAATGTTCTGTCTGTGTACACCCATCCTCTCAGGTTGAGAGGTGGACATAAGCGCGAATTTGTCCATGGTGTGGCATAGACTGATGTACTAACCTCTCTTACCGTGCTATATATGCAAAAACTCCTGAAAGTTTCGCCTGTACCTTACATCTTACATACCTTGTTTTATCAATAACGAGAAATCCGTACTGTGAATGGTTCCAGCAATCTGCACATATGTTTACAAAATCATTGAACGACAGGTTTGCGTTATCCCTAACAAGCTGTTTGGGGATTCTTGAATATGTTTGTCTTAGATAATATACGTCAGCACTCTTATGACGACCGAAACAGAAAAATTTTCTAATTTGGTCTTGGTTTTCCACAGCTACATTCGCTGAATATTGTGTATGTAACACCACCTACACCTCGCAATATCTCTTGCAATAGCTGATACCTCGGTTGAAAGAATGTTTTTGAGAATACAAAGACAGGTTCGAATAAGACACCATCTGCATACGTTAGCAGAGTCATGAGGACATTAGTCTTGCCACAACTGGATGGACCTACAATAATTGCTCGTATAATATCGGGAAGGAGGATTCCGTTCTTCTTCTTCTTCTTCTTCTTCTTCTTCTTCTTCAGCTCTTCACTTGAATCTTCACATGACCAGTCACCGACAACAAAGTCCTTGTGGCAAGGGTGCTTCACCCAGCCCGCCATTATACTAAATGAGTCATGCACGGTCATGTCATTGACCTACATATAGAAAATACACCTGGAAGGATAATAATAGTATTTGTGTGTGTGTAGTCAGTATAGTTCCATCACTTAACTGATTAAGATATATTGATTACATCAAGAAAACAAGTATATATTTTATGCTTGAAGAGTAGCATGATCATAATCTCAAAGAATATTTCCAGAAGATTATGTCCAGCACGAGTATAAGGCCCACGCTGTGACGTCAGCGGTGTGAGAGAGAAAGCTGACGATCTTGAGTCATCACCCGACGTCGCGGCGCCGATAGGAACAAGGCCAATACCAAGTGGTGGAAACACTGGGTGCAGCCATGTTGAATAACAGTATATGCATCATGTTCTGATGTCCAGGTGGCGCTCGCTGGTGGCAGCGATATGAAGTAGACTCTGGACCTCATGGTGGTGGACACAGTGGATGCAGCCATCTTCAATAACTGTACTTGGCTCATGATCTGACGTCACAGTGGCGCTCTCTGGTGGCAGCGATATGAAGTAGACTCTAGACCTCGTTGTGGACGCACTGGGTGTAGCCATCTTGGATAACGTCACATATGAGAGCACTCTCTGGTGGTGGCACTGTGTACTAAATCAGTTAGAGTCCGAACCACGTGGCGAACACACCTGCATGAAATTGTTTAAGTAAAGACTTATGCCCAAGTCCTTTTCCCACGAATCCTTAGGAGGAGGTGGCGGTCAGGTGACTTAGGTTAGTGGAGGTAGGCCAAATGAGCTATCTTCCTGTGATTTTCTGTGCTTAGTAGAGATAAACGGGGTGTGGTGCATTATCCTGTTGGAATTTGAACTCCCTGCCTTTTTTCTGGGGGAGGGGGAGTTAGTAGAGGTAGCCCAATTGACCTATCTTCCCGCCAAAATCAGCCATCCTGAATGACTTCATGCGCTGTTGCCAAGTTTACACGACGCCATTTTGGATGACATCGTCGCCGCTATCTTGGATACATCTGGCAACAATGGAATGTGGGGCCATGTACCCATTGTCCCCCTACTGTTGTCAGCTTCTACTTAACCCTACCATATTTTCCCCGTGAAAATATCAGGATCCTTTAAAGATGTCATAAACTTATCAACAGTTTCTTAAATACTATAACATGTGTGGGTTTCATTATGTAAAACCCGACACTACTTAAATTTCTTGTAGAGATTGCAGGGAAGTGTCAAGTCAGTCCTCCATTACTGCAGTTAGTGTGAAAGCTCTGTGTTCTTCAATATCTGAGCTTTGATTTAATGACACCCATTTAACAAAACATGTTGATACTGGGAATGTTTTACATTTTTAAACACATGTTTATACGAAAATATCATAAGCAGAATATCTAATAATGTGCGAAATACACTTCACAATAGTTAAAAAATTTATTTATTTATTTACGTAGTTACTTTTTTGGCGAAAAAAGAAGAAGCAACCGCAACTTTCGTTTGTCCCATTTCTTGTTCTGCAGCCTGCACGATATCAAAGTTCCCACTCTGTGCAATCGAATAGTACGTGGCATTGCCAAATTTATATTAAACTTCTTAACTAAGCTTTTTTCTTCGAGGAAAGGTTATTTTTATTTTATGTTGGAACAAAAGGTGCATTTACATGTAGACATGACTGCAGTGTTCACACAAATGACAACACACCACATCAACTACCAACAAGACTGCTTAAACTTTGTAGTCTGTCTTCTCTGCCCACAGAAACCGCTAAAATGTTATAAGAATGAGTGGGATAAGAGTCGATTCAGCACACCTCACTGCAAGAAATTGCAGAAATAAAAAAAAAAAATGTCCTGTGACTAGGGCCTCCCGTCGGGTAGGCCGTTCGCGGGGTGCAAGTCTTTCGATTTGACGCCACTTCGGCGACTTGCGCGTCGATGGGGATGAAATGATGATGATTAGTACAAGACGACACCCAGTCCCTGAGCGGAGAGACTCTGACTCCGCCGGGAATGGAACCTGAGCCCTTAGGATTGACAGTCTGTAGCGCTGACCACTCAGCTACCGGGGGCGGACATTGCAGAAATTATTTGCTTTTTAAATTAGAAAGACATTGTCAGGAATATTGTGAGAACACATCTGCGTCGCAGCTGAAATTCCAGCGATGTGTGAAACAGAAGCCAAAAAAGGAAGTGTCAAATTTTCTTTACGAGACGAATTCCAGCCGGCAGGTGTGCTTCCACTGTTCACTGACAACAGAGAGACAGGCAACAATGAAATTTAATTATTCTGCATTGTCGTTCTTTCACAGCACAGTTACGTCGAGTAATCCGAGTTGGTCAGTTCATCGCTCCGTGTTTAAAGGAAAAATATTTATGCTTGTGTGCCGTGTTTAAAATAGAAAGCTTTGTGCTCATGTGCAGTGTAGTACGATTTCCTTCTTTCCTTTTACAATTTTTTTTCATTTGTTTTGGCTGTTGGTTGACAATTTTGTAAGTACCTTAACATGAATAACAGTCAAAAACGCAAACGTGCAAAATTATGTGGGGCGACATTTGGGAAATTATCGAAGGAAAGGCGAGAACGAGAAGCCAATGTCATAAAAAAGCTTGACAGAGAAGATACATTTTTCACAAAAATGTTGCTGGTTCGACTTCAAGTAGTATGGATGATATTTCTGGCACTGCAGCTGTTGTAAAAGAAGTAAATACAGACAAAACAAAAGTAAAAAATGACGAAAAGCAAATTGTTCCTCATTTCGAGTTTCACGAAAAACTAAGCGTCGAGTCAGACATTACAAAAAGAAATAAACTCGTTAGTGATGATCCTGCAGAATGGAGTGTCAGTAAATCAACAATCGACATTCTCTTACAACGTGGCATTAATCAAAATGATTTTTCTAACTCAAGAAGATCAATAGGCGATAAAACCAGACATTTGAACAGAAATGTATTTTACTGTAAAGTTTTAGATGGTGAATCAACTTTTGCTGTTTTTTGTGCACCAAGTAAATTATTCGGATGTAACGCCACGATTGCTACTAATGGTATTGAAGATTGGAAAAATACTTCTAATACACTCCTGGAAATGGAAAAAAGAACACATTGACACCGGTGTGTCAGACCCACCATACTTGCTCCGGACACTGCGAGAGGGCTGTACAAGCAATGATCACACGCACGGCACAGCGGACACACCAGGAACCGCGGTGTTGGCCGTCGAATGGCGCTAGCTGCGCAGCATTTGTGCACCGCCGCCGTCAGTGTCAGCCAGTTTGCCCTGGCATACGGAGCTCCATCGCAGTCTTTAACACTGGTAGCATGCCGCGACAGCGTGGACGTGAACCGTATGTGCAGTTGACGGAATTTGAGCGAGGGCGTATAGTGGGCATGCGGGAGGCCGGGTGAACGTACCGCCGAATTGCTCAACACGTGGGGCGTGAGGTCTCCACAGTACATCGATGTTGTCGCCAGTGGTCGGCGGAAGGTGCACGTGCCCGTCGACCTGGGACCGGACCGCAGCGACGCACGGATGCACGCCAAGACCGTAGGATCCTACGCAGTGCCGTAGGGGACCGCACCGCCACTTCCCAGCAAATTAGGGACACTGTTGCTCCTGGGGTATCGGCGAGGACCATTCGCAACCGTCTCCATGAAGCTGGGCTAAGGTCCCGCACACCGTTAGGCCGTCTTCCGCTCACGCCCCAACATCGTGTAGCCCGCCTCCAGTGGTGTCGCGACAGGCGTGAATGGAGGGACGAATGGAGACGTGTCGTCTTCAGCGATGAGAGTCGCTTCTGCCTTGGTGCCAATGATGGTCGTATGCGTGTTTGGCGCCGTGCAGGTGAGCGCCACAATCAGGACTGCATACGACCTAGGCACACAGGGCCAACACTCGGCATCATGGTGTGGGGAGCGATCTCCTACACTGGCCGTACACCACTGGTGATCGTCGAGGGGACACTGAATAGTGCACGGTACATCCAAACCGTCATCGAACCCATCGTTCTACCATTCCTAGACCGGCAAGGGAACTTGCTGTTCCAACAGGACAATGCACATCCGCACGTATCCCGTGCCACCCAACGTGCTCTAGAAGGTGTAAGTCAACTACCCTGGCCAGCAAGATCTCCGGATCTGTCCCCCATTGAGCATGTTTGGGACTGGATGAAGCGTCGTCTCACGCGGTCTGCAAGTCCAGCAGGAACGCTGGTCCAGCTGAGGCGCCAGGTGGAAATGGCATGGCAATCCGTTCCACAGGACTACATGCAGCATCTCTACGATCGTCTCCATGGGAGAATAACAGCCTGCATTGCTGCGAAAGGTGGATATACACTGTACTAGTGCCGACTTTGTGCATGCTCTGTTGCCTGTGTCTATGTGCCTATGGTTCTGTCAGTGTGATCATGTGATGTATCTGACCCCAGGAATGTGTCAATAAAGTTTCCCCTTCCTGGGACAATGAATTCACGGTGTTCTTATTTCAATTTCCAGGAGTGTATTTTATCTCATCATGGGAATTCAATTGAATACAAAAATTCTGAGTTATCACTCTTAACAAGAAAAAAGTCACTTGGAACAATTTTGAGTCATATGTGAAACAGAAAAAATGTACTGGCACAGTGTGTTGAAAACGGTGTTTGCAGTAGTGAAGAAGCTAACAAATTGTTCAAATGGCTCTGAGCACTATCGGACTTAACATCTATGGTCATCAGTCCCCTAGAACTTAGAACTACTTAAACCTAACTAACCTAGGGACTTCACACAACACACAGTCATCACGAGACAGGAAAAATCCCTGACCCCGCCGGGAATCGAACCCGGGAACCCGGGCGCGGCAAGCGAGAACGCTACCGCACGACCACGGAAGAAGCTAACAATTCGTGGACTTTCCCTACGTGGACACGTTGAAGGATTCCATTCATTAAATAATGATTAATTTATGATGCCTCTTGAACTTATAGCCGAGCTTGATCCTTTTCTCGCAGAGCACATTGAAAGATATGGAAATCCAGGGCAGGGACATACAAGTTATCTTTCTTCAACGATCTGTGATGAAATAATAGAGTTGAACGAATAAAAAGAATTATCATAAGTGAGATAAAACAGGTCAAATATTTCTCTATAATAGTAGATTCTACTGCTGATATTTTACATATTGATCAATTATCTTTCATATTAAGATATGTGAATGAGAATGGTGAACCTATTGAAGGTTTCCTTCTGTTTTTACCAAACCAGAGACACAAGTTCGAAAACTTACGTGAGGCGGTACTAAAAGTCCCGTCTACAGATTCCATTGACATTATTGACTGTAGATGCCAGTCATATGACAACACAAGCAATATGTCAGGAACCTACACTGGTTTGCAGGCACGTATTAAAGAACGAAATCCGAAAGCTCATTATGTGCCTTCTGCAGGACATTCTTTGAATTTAGTTGGCACTGGTGCAGTAATCTCTTGTCGGGAAGCATGTTCTTTTTCGATGTAGTGCAAAACCTTTATAATTTTTTCTTTGCTTATACACAGCTCTGGGATAAACTTGTCCGCAGCTCGTGGTCGTGCGGTAGCGTTCTCGCTTCCCGCGCCCGGGTTCCCGCGTTCGATTCCCGGCGGGGTCAGGGATTTTCTCTGCCTCGTGATGACTGGGTGTTGTGTGATGTCCTTAGGTTAGTTAGGTTTAAGTAGTTCTAAGTTCTAGGGAATGATGACCATAGATGTTAAGTCCCATAGTGCTCAGAGCCATTTGAACCATTTTTGGGATAAACTTCTTTCTTTCATGAAACCAGGTAGCAAAACGGTAAAAAGTTTATCAAAAATACGTTGGTCAGCAAGAGAGGAAGCTGGGAGGGCGTTATCAATGCCCTCATACATACTGCCAATAATACGTTTGAAAAACCATTTGTGCGAAATGAGGCTTCAGCTTTATTGAATCAACTCAGCAGACTAGAAACAGTATTCCTGACGAAAGTTTGGAAGGACATACTCCTGAGATTTAACATCGTAAATCCGAAATTGCAAAGTGTAAATACTGATACTAAAATAGTGCACGAATTATATGAATTTCTTGTAGGATTTATTGCATCTATTCGTGGCATGTTGGACTATTATGAAAATAACTCCATGGAGATTGTGACTGATATCGACTATGAATGCACCTATAAAAGATAGCGAAAACGCAAACTTCATGATGACGAAGAAGCGGACTGGAAGGGAAAAATTTAGAGTCGAAACGTTTCTCCCGGTACTCGACAACTTGTCCGCTGAATTAGTGAGGAGGAAGGAAGGCTATAGAACACTGTTGGACTCCATCACAGTTTTCAGTAACCTTAAGAACAGCTCACCTGACGATATTGCTGAATGTGCAGCAAAACTCCAAGCGCCATATGACACAGATTAAGAGCCTACCTCCCCTAGTGAATGTTTACATTTCGGGGAACTTTTGAAATCTTCTGAGATTAGTGATATGCCAGCCGAAATGAGTAAATCTTTACGAAAAGAGAGGTTACAGTTCGTGTTTCCGAATATTCACATTGCTCTTGGAATATTTCTATGTATGGCACTTACAAATTGTTCAGCAGAACGCTCGTTTTCGGCTCTTAAAAGACTAAAATCGTACCTACGTTCTATGTTGTCTGAAGAGAGATTGAACGCCTTGCCCAAGTTTTCTGCCGTCAAAGCCAGACACAAACTTTGCTGATCGGTGAGTTTGTTTATTTATTCATATTAGTTTTAAAAATTTAAGATTACAGTGTGATTTTTATTATAATTTAGGGCACATTCATTGGATTTAAAAACTACGTATTACCTGTTTATTTTACAATTGCCGATGGAAGAACGTTGACCTAAACCTCGTTTACGTGCAAACGTGACCGAAGGCGCCTGACAATGTTAAACAATACCTGAATGACTCAGGACGCTCAGCGCTGTACAGTCAGGTTGTATTGATACTGTAGTATATTATAGCTGATGCGTATTATAGGCGTCTGCTGAAATGTATAGTTATCGCGGAAATATACGTTATTGGAGAGTGCGCTCAGATGAAAAAGTGTTAATAAATAACGTAATTCAGTTCTGTCGATAAATACGTAAAAGCTTTGCTAATACCGTTAGAAAGAGCTGTGGTGAGACCTGCAGTACAAAACTGTTCAGCCCTTAGGCCTACATGGATTAACCGTAGCCGGCCGAAGTGGCCGTGCGGTTAAAGGCGCTGCAGTCTGGAACTGCAAGACCGCTACGGTCGCAGGTTCGAATCCTGCCTCGGGCATGGATGTTTGTGATGTCCTTAGGTTAGTTAGGTTTAACTAGTTCTAAGTTCTAGGGGACTAATGGCCTCAGCAGTTGAGTCCCATAGTGCTCAGAGCCATTTGAACCATTTTTGATTAACCGTATTGTGTGCACTTATTACACAGCATGTAGCTACACAGACCCTAATGCTTTACAGGTTAACTATTACATTATAAAACAAATGTGTAAAATTATGTAATAGCAAATCCAGTTCAGTGTTTGTTCGTCTGTATTTAGTTATTAGTTCGTGCACCGAAATCTCTATTTCATTTTCATTTCGTACGCTTTCCTATAGGTTCACGTATTAATACCAAACGTGGTTTTTTTATCTGCTACACATTCAAGTTATTAGATCACAAAACGACATTTTAATTTTGAACGCATCTCTCTAAAAATACGTATTAATTTTCTAATGTATGAGACGTTCCTTCAATTTTTAAATCGTAACACAACTTTTTTATTTCCATTTTCAACCGTTTCGTGTAAAATAACATACTAAAAGTGAATGTACAACAAAAATCCGTTGTCTCCTAGACGCTCTGCTGAATTTTTAGGCCATAAAAGAAAAGTTATTTTTCCTTGTGTTCGTTTCTGTTGTCTTTCTACAGAAGAATGTGTTCACACAATGCTTTTTTTTTTTTTCTCTTTATTGTATTTCAATTCCCCATCGGGGCGGGCTGGCAGCAGCATATGCGCTGCTCTTCAGCCGAAAGACATAGAACAAAACAATAGAAGACATTTAAAAACAGCAAAGGAGAGAAGAAGGCGAACATATATATAAAAAAGGGAGAACATCATGGAAGGCAATATACAAAAAACGGGGTGACTGTAAAATGGAGATAAAAAACTGTTTAAAAGTAGCACACACAAAAAGCCACACACTGCGACGATTAAAAGAACACAAGGCACAGTATGACTGGAGCATAAAGGTGTTGACGGATGGCATAGCACACAACGTAACACTGACGGCGAACCTCAAGGCAGTACACAATTAAAATCACACCTCTTGACGCACACGAGAAACAGCACGAAACACAACACTGACGTGGCACACTGATGATGATCAATACAGAGGATCTGCCAGGTTCAAGGAGATGAGGGAGACCTGAAGAAGGGAAGGAGGGGAAGAGATAGGGGAGGGGAATGGGGAGCGCTCGGAAGAGGGCCAGGTAGGGAGGGATGTGGGAAGGAGAGAGGCAAGTATGGGGTGCAGGGTCTCAGGGGAGGGGGGGATGGAGGAAAATCCGCTCTGGGAGAAGGAGGAAAGAGGAGAAGGGGGCCCTGGGGAGGGGGGGGGAACAAGGCCGGGTTATAGGTGGAAGGAAGGGTATATGTCACGGCGAAGTTCGTCATCCGGGAGGGGGAGGTGTTGGAAATTGCCCTGATGAAGGAGATGGAGGGTGTGGAGGTGGAGAGAGGGAGGGATACAGCGATAGAGGCACGGCAACGGGCGGGGGGTGGAGAGGAAGGAGGAAACCAGAGGGTGGGGGGGATCAACCCTGCGAACAAAGTAAAGGATGCGGAGATGTTGGAGGAACAAGAGGAGGTGGGGGAAGGGGATCAGTTCATACAGGAGCCGTGTGGGGGAAGGAAGGCGGATATGGAAGGCAAGGCGGAGCGCATGGCGTTCAAGGATTTGGAGAGCCTTGTAAAAGCGGGTGGGGGCGGAGATCCAGGCAACGCTGGCATAACAGAGGATAGGACGGATGAGGGATTTGTAGGTGTGGAGGATGGTAGAAGGATGCAATCCCCATGTCCGGCCGGACAGGAGTTTCAGCAGGCGGAGGCGGGAATGGGCTTTCTGCTGGATGGTCAGGAGATGAGGGGTCCAGGTGAGGTGTCAGTCAAGGGTGAGGCCAAGGTATTTCAGGGTGGGGGTGAGTTGGATAGGACGACCATAAAGGGTGAGGTAGAAATCTTGGAGGCGAAAGGAGCGAGTGGTACGGCCTATGATGATTGCCTGGGTTTTGGAGGGGTTGAGACGGAGGAGCCACTGGTTACACCAAGTGGTGAACTGGTTAAGGTGGGTTTGGAGGGTACGTTGAGACCGTTGAAGGGTAGGATAGAGAGCCAGGAAGGCGGTGTCATCAGCATATTGGAGAAGGTGAACTGGTGGGGGTGGCTTGGGCATATCAGCTGTATACAAGAGATAAAGGAGAGGGGAGAGGACAGAACCCTGGGGGACGCCAGCCGTGGGATAAAAGATACGGGAGTTGGTGTTGTGGAGGGTGACATAGGAAGGACGGTGCGAGAGGAAGGAAGCGACCAGACGGACAAAATTGATAGGCAGGGCGTAGGTTTGGAGTTTAAAGAGGAGACCGGGATGCCATACACGGTCATAGGCATTTTGGAGGTCAAGGGAAACAAAAATGGCAGAGTGACGGGAGTTGAGCTGGAGGGACAGAAGGTGAACAAGGTTGAGGAGTTGGTCGTCAGCAGAGAAGGAGGGTCGGAAGCCACACTGGGTAAGGGGGAGGAGGTGGTGTTGAGCAAGGTGCCGATGGATACGGTGGGAGAGGATGGATTCAAGGACCTTACTGAAGACGGAGGTGAGGCAGATGTGGCGATAGGAAGAGGCGGCAGAAGGGGGTTTGTTGGGTTTGAGGAAGAGGAGGACGCGGGAGGTCTTCCACAGGTCAGGGTAGAAGCCAGTAGAGAGGATGACATTATAGAGATGGGCGAGGACAGTTAGGAAGGAATAGGGGCTTTCTCGAAGGTGACGGTAGGTGACACAGTCGTGGCCAGGGGCCGTGTTGCGTTTGGACTGGAGGAGAAGTTTAATGTCTTGTGCTGTGATGGGAGTGTTGACGTCGGAGGGGGGAACTGCCCCAAGTACTGGAGACTAGGAGCAAGTGGAGCGACTGAGGTATCAGCACGTTCCATGACGGTGGGGAAAAGAGACTAATCAAAGTGGGGATCATCGGGGATGGAGAATACCTCGGAAAGGTGGGGAGCGAAGTGGTTGGCCTTACTGAGGTTGTCTGGAAGGGGGCGATCGTTATGGAGAAGGGGGTAGTGGGGAGCGGAAAGGGAACCAGTAAGACGATGGAAGGCAGACCAGTACTTGGAGGAGTTGATAGGGAGGGTGGCATTGAGTCGTGTGCAGGTCTGGCGCCAGTCCCGGCGTTTCGTTGCTGTAATAAGGTTCCGTACGTGTCGCTGTATTTGCCGGTGGCGTTGGAGTGTATCCCTGTCACGAGTGCGGAGGAAGGAGCGATAGAGGCGGCGGGATTCACGAAGGAGGAGGACAGCCCGCGGAGGGAGAGTGGGACGGTGTGGGTGGATGGTTTTAGTAGGAATATGGGCCTCGACGGCGTCAGTAATTACCGTCTGAAGGAAGGACGAGGCGCGGATGATGTCGTCAGGATAGCGATAGGTAAGAGGGTGGCTTTTGACCTGGGTGGAGATGGAGTCCCGGTAGGCATCCCAGTTGGCACAGCGATAGTCATGGACGACCTTGGGAGGGGGTGCAGGTTGCGGAGCCGGAGGTGGGCGGTTTGCAGACGTTATGGTGAGAAGGACAGGGAGGTAATCGCTACCTGTGGGGTCAAGGACGGCGACAGTGATACGCCCAAGGAGGTTGGCGGAGGCAATGACAACATCGGGGGTGGTGTTACTTTCGGGTCGGGTGTGCTGGGGAATGGGAACAAGGTCACCCTGGATTGTGGAGAGGAACTGATGCCACCGCCGAAGGGCAGCAGGAGTGCGGCTATGGATGTTGAGGTCGGCGGCAATCACATAGGTGGAGAAGGTGTGGTCAATGTGTGAGATATAGTCATAAGGAAGAGGAGCAGTGGAGCGGACATAGATGGTGGCACAGGTAATGGTGAGGGAGGGGAAGAAGACGCTAAGGATAAGGTGTTCAGTGGGGTCATTGAGGAGAGGTTGTGGCTGGACGGGGATATGCTTAAGGTGGCCAATCGCGACTCCACCCTGCGCACGAGGACCAGGAGCATCAGTGCGGTGGAGGATGTAGGGGGAGGTGCGGATAGAATGGTGGGGCTGGAGAAAGGTTTCGTTCAAGAGGAAGGTGTCGACCTGGTGGTGGGAGAGGGTGTGCATGAGGAGGTATTTGTTGGAGCGGAAGGAGCGAATGTTCTGGAAGAGGATGCGAGACTCGTGCCGCGCCATGATGGGAAGGAGGGGGGGAAGAGAGGGAAGGGAAGAGACTTAAACTAGGGTGTCGAGGCGGGTGAAGGTGAAGTGGGCTTGGTTGTGGGAGTAAGTGAGAAGGTGTTCAGGTGGAAAACAGAGCGAGCAGCAAGGGATATTTGTTGGAAGGTGTGCGGGCGCTGAAAAGGGTGAATGTTTTGGAGTACAACGGTAATGAACCGGATGATGTCCTCGGCCGTGGGGGGTGGACGGAGGGAATTGTTAGGATGGACAGGAGGATCGACGGGACGAACGGGGACTGTAAGTTCAGGGGTGGCTGGAGGGGGTTTAGCTTTACACTTGTGGGAGCATGTGGGATGGGGACCATTGCAGGTATTACAGGAAGGAGGAGCAGCGAGGTTGGGGCAGTTCTTGAGAAAGTAGGAGGCCTTGCAATGGGGACAGGTGGGGGGGTTTTTGCAGTTGGGAGTCAGGTGGTCATTGTACATCAGGCACCGTTGGCAACGGTAGGATTGGGGAGGGGATTTGGAGGATTCAACAGGGTGGCGACGGTGGTATATCAGGGCACCCTGGGTGAGGAGATGGTCTATGGACGGGGCAGACTCTGAGAATACCCGCATGAGGTAGGTGGGACCAGAGGCATTGTGGATACGGCGGGCAGAGCGGATTTCCAAGTCCGGGTGGGAGTTCAGTTCTACCAACACTTCATCCTCTGTGATCACCGGGCTGAGCTTGGTGATCACAGCGGTGTAGGTGGGGGGGGGGCGACGGGGAGGCTGGGGCTGACGAGGAGTGGAAGCGGAAAGGAAGGGTGTCAGAGAGGCGTGGGGGCCAAACATAACTCGTGGGAGTTTTCGCAGGAGGTCTGTGTGAAATGATGGGGACGGGGACTTGATAAGGACTGAGTCCCTGCGGGGAATGAGTTGGGAGATGGGAGCACCAGGTAAGTACTTTCGTATTTCCTTGGTGAGGGTACGAGCGTCGAGGAACTTAGGATCGGGAGTTGACAGGACATAGGTGTGGAGGGTGGGGGCCAAGGTAGGGGTGGCAGGAGGAGGGGTGGTGTCCATGGTGACGGCAGGGGGAGGGGGAGGTGGCGTTGATTTTTTGTGGGAAGTGGCAGGAGCAGAGTCGGTAAGGACGCGCTTTTGGGGTTTTTTGGAGACTGGAGGCTGGGAGGGGGGGAGAGGGACGGGGAGGAGAGGGAGTTGGCGGGTGGCAGATCCCTGTGGCGTAGTGGAGGCACCGGGAGAAGCAGCTGGTTCAGTGGTGGCGATGGTGGCTCGGCGCAACGTGATGCGTGCGGGAGATGCAGAAGACGACGCGACGGGGTCGGTGAGAGAGGGGAAGCCAACCACCTGAGGGGCGGCAGCAGAGGCGGCAACAGAGGCGTACGTGAGGGCGGGGGTAGTAGCGGGAGCTGTTGAGGGTGTGGAGGCTGGAGGAAGGGTGTAGAGGTGTGGGTATACAGCAGGGGAGGAGATAGGGGGGTGGGTAAGTGGAGGAAGGGAAGGGGAGGTGGAAGGAGGGAGGCCAGAGGCGGCACTCCAGGAAGTGACTGTGGGAGAGGGGGAGGGGGAGGTGTACATGACGGTGGAGGTGGGAGTACTCATTGCAGACGAACGGCGACGGACAGACGGACGTGCAGCAGGCGGCGTCGGCGTCGGCGATGGGCAGCGGCGAACAGCAGGCGGCGTCGGCGTCGGCGTCGGCGGCGAACAGACGGACGAACAGCAGGCGGCGGCGGCGGCGGCGGCGGCGGCGGCGGTTGCGACGACGGCGATGGACAGCCAGCAGGCGGACGGACGAACGAACGAACAGCGACAGCAGCGGGCAGACAGACAGACAGACAGACACACACAATCTTCGAAGACGGAGATTCCACCCTGAGAGTAGCCCAGGCTTTGCAATCTGACGCTTTCGAAGGAGGGGATCCAACCCTCTAGATGTCACACAATGCAGTTTTTAGTTCGTTTTATCAGCTGCCGTGCACCAAGTACAGTTCGGGAATCAAATTACATTTTGATTGAGTGCGACTACACTGCTGACGCGTCCTTCAGAACAACGAATAGCAGAGTACGGAAACAGCTCACAGCGCTCCCACCCAAAATGGCGATTGTGAAGTGATCGAGTAATTGTTATTATTTAATCCACCACGCGTGGTGGCTGGCGGGCGTTGATGGTTTCAGAAGCGGTCGGTAGAGTTCGCTCGGCAATACGGCCGTCATTCCGTTTCACTGCCAGCTGTAGTGAGATGGCGACTGTGAAGAACAAGGTTTCCTGCGTTCTTGAGTTCGCGAAAAGTGAGTCGCAAGTTGTTGTGCAGTGGGCATTTCGAACCAAATTCGGTATTCAACCACCAACTCGCAAAAGCATTGGCCGTTGGTTTAAGCAATTTAAACAGACTCAGAGTGTGTGCGAAGGAAAAAGCACAGGTCGACAGAGTGTGTCAGAGGATGATGCCTGACCGATTCAAGAAAGTTTTGTGTGCAGTCCAAGTAAATCTACCAATAGAGCCAGTCGAGAACTTGGAATAGCCCAACCAACTGTATGGAAAGTTCTGAGATGAAGTTTGCTGTACAAGTCCTACCGATTACAACTTATGCATGTCCTCAACCCCAATGACAAAGAGAAGCATCTCGCATTTTGTAGTTATGTTCTAGCAGAGATAAAGGATGATGCATTTCTACAGCGTTTAATTTTTAGTGATGAAGGGACGTTCCACCTTCGTGAAAAAGTCAACAGACACAACGTTCGGTATGAGGTTTGGAAAATCCACATTCATCATTGTAAAACGAGAGAGACTGTACAGGATGGCAGCCAGTCAAGGAATATTTTAGGGGATTGGTTTAAGAAATTTATTTCAAAGGCCCTGTGGAATCTTTACAAGTTTTCTCCCAGAGTAATGCACGTCGTGTCTACGTGACACAAGTCGCTTGTCTTTCAAAACCGAGGCAGTTCTGTCCAGTTAAAGCTGCTGACAGGAGACGCCCTGAGCCCTCTGCTGAAACTGCTAGCGAATTCACGCCATTGATTTTAGCCAATAGCGTGTGCGGGATACCAATCACGTGTGTGGACGCCGGACCGTCCTGCGGTGCAGAACACACTTGCTTCTCTCTCTTGTAATCCAGATCTCGAGCAGAACAGACGTCTTTTCGGAAGGCAGAGCCTCTGGCTCTGCTTTTCACGCCCGACCACCAACGTAAGTTAACATGAACCGCTTCTCCTTCCATTGCCCATTTCAATTAATTGTTCGACCTCCTAGACTGGCCTAAACCTGGTAACTTCCGACCCCAGGCGCGCCCCTTGTACACTGTGCATTGAAATACATCCTCTTTATTGTACCTAATTTCCTGTTTTGTTATTTAACGCAGCCCTGGACCCCCACTCTCTAATCCTGACCGCTCGATATCCTGCACCCTGTCGTCACGAGGCACATGTAACAACTGCCTCCCCCTTTCCCAAATCCTATGTACATCTACAAGACTCACCGAAGATCAACATGTTCTGTGCAGGATACGGCACAAAGGTTTATGGACCATTGTTCTTTGCAGAAATAACTGTAACAGGAATTACGTACCTGGACATGTCGGAACAATGGCTGTTCCCTCAAGTTATGGAAGATTCCCAGGAGTTCGGCCAGCCAGGGTGGCCGAGTGGTTCTAGGCGCTACAGTCTGGAACCGCGCGACCGCTACGGTAGCAGGTTCGAATCCTGCCTCGGGCATGGATGTGTGTGATGTCCTTAGGTTAGATAGGGTTAATTAGTTCTAAGTTCTAGGGGACTGATGACCTTAGAAGTTAAGTCCCATAGTGCTCAGAGCCGTTTGAACCATTCCAAGGAGTTCATTTTCCAACAGGATGGAACTCTGCCCCATTTGCTCCGTGATGTACGAGGCTTTTTGAATGACTCCCTTCCTCAGCACTGGATCGGTCGCAGCAGATTTGAGGAGGACTGGGCTCTGCAGTTCTGGCCACTGAAATATCCTGATCACACACCCTGCGACTGTTTCTTGTAGGGTTATGTGAAGGAAGCTGTTTATGTCCCGCCTCTACCAACCACTCTGAACGATCTGTGGAACCGGATCAGTGCTGCCATGCACTCAATAACAGCAGATACGCTTTCGCGTGTGTGGGACGAATTGGCTACCATGTCGATGTTTGCCATGCAGCCAGGCCACATTGAACATTTATCACATTTCTAATTATTAAAACTAATTAATTAGAAATTATTTAATTTATTAAATTGATATCAAACATTATGAAAAAGAATTTTGGAACTTCCTATTTTCATTGGTATAAAGCACGTTCATTTTGGATTTGTACTTGAATAAATATGAAGTTTTGAAAATGGGTCCATCATTTAGAATAACCCTGTATATTGAGAATTCTCTTTCCTCTCTTCCATTATTCCCCTTCCTTTTTAAAGGCTTCTGACGAAAGATCGCTACCCTGCCTCTTTTTGTGCAAACAGCCATGGCACATGTGAAGGTCCTTCATACCACAATCAAGTATCGAAAGGTAAACAGCGCTGACAGCCCGATTAAACCGAAATGTAGAGTGCTGTGGCGACTGAAAAATGTCTCACTGCAATACTAAATGAAATTACACGCTGTAACGGTTACTCCGAGAAGGACCGAGCAAAGCCGAGACAGGCAGAGAGCCTTGGCCCACACGCAGTTCTGGCATGCATTAAGTTTGGCATGCTATGGCAGGTCCTGCTCTAGGCCATCACAGACAAGCGGTGGAATTTGACAAATTGGTCAGAACCGAGTCGAGTTGCACCCTGAGTGGGAAAACAGATGAACTGGCACAGCACAGTTGATTTTAGCCGGAAATCCTACGGGTTGTGGCAAGGGGGGAAGGGGGGTTCCGAAGAGCCACACTCGGGTATCAGAGATCAGAGTGGTAAACCCAAGGCGAAGTATGGATCGATGCAGAGCCATGGAGCTTGTTGGATGCCTTTACACCTGTGGGCATTGCACCTAGTCATCTGTGCTTGCCCCACACACAAGTAAAGCCACGCGTGTAGATGCATGCATCTTTCTCGACATGTGCATATGAATGATTCCACTCACACCTAGAGAGAAACATGCACGGCACGCCACTCAAGTGATAAAGGTGTAAACGCAGGTGACACGCACTTGTGCAGTTGGCTGTGGTTTCATTTATCAGAGCCAACCTGGTGTGCTTGCAATGTGCGCCAGTGAAGCTGCAGCATTAACATGCTGGCTAAATAAAAGCTGATGAGCACGTAACATTACTTCTATGGCTTACTTTGAGGAACAAAACACGTGCTAGATTCTTAATATTTGCAAAGAACTGGTCAAGAATAAAATATGTGTATTTCATTTATCTCGCAAAAGCTATAATCATAACCATGAATTCTAAATACGAGACAACTTTATATTAAAAACAAAAAGAAACAGATATACATGCTTGTAAAGTCATTCAGTTTATGTTATGAATTGCATACTTTGCATCAGTTGGAGAGCTCGTAGACTGAAGCATTAGAAAGAGTCTGAAACATATGGACAATTTACTTGTTGCTGAGATGAATTCGATTCGTTGGCTAAGCCGGATACGTTGGGAGTTGAAATTTGTAAAGCATAGAGCGGAGCCGTTTCTGCAGTAATTGGATCTGCAACATACAGGGACTGGTTGGTGACTAAAGAAGAAATACCGGACATAATCATCTTATGGCGTTGCAGTTCTTCGTATGTCCACGCTTGCTATGAAAACTGTAGATTGTGAAGCAGACTAGCTACCAACATAAATACACAATAGCTTCATGTAAGGTATGTAAACTAATGCATACATCCAACTCTTTTGACAATTAAGCTACAAGTAAAACTTTAGACATAATGTAATACACAACATACAATGCTTCAGGTCGTTAATACATATTGAAGCGGGAACGTGTTGTATCTCCGCTTACAGTCGCTCATGTGCAGTGAACCGGCATTTATCGCCGCGCCCACGCACTATGCTCATGGGAGAGGCTTTGTGGCAATAAATGACTAAAGCGGTTTCTGGACAGGACACATTTATTTTTCCTGCCGTTACAATAAATGACAAATAATATACTTCGCTAATGTCCGTCTACATAGGCGCGTTGCACTGGCGGCACGGCTCGGTCACCGATCCCGGAGGGTGTACACTCCAGTGACGAGCCGTGGCGCGACCGCGTGGACCGAGCGAGACAAAAGACCGCGTCACAGAATGTTCTGCTCTTGGCGCGACCGGAGGCGCCGTAACGTCCGCGAAGAAACGAAAGACAATTTAACGGCGACTGCGTTTACGACCGCGCGTACGCATTTACGGCGGAGTCACGTTGACTCGACGCACGTGGTCCGCGGCGGAAGAACTGGGGAGACGTGTGTCGCGTCGCGTCGACTAGCTCGCACTGATGGCAGCTTTGTTCCCGTGCGGTCCGGTGTGCGACGCACCGTTGCCGAAATTCCGCATAACGGTACAGCTGCCCCTACTTGTGTCGGCAGTGCCGTAGTTCAGCCCTTCGTGCGTTGGACGGTGCTGCCGCCACACAGATCCCCCCTTGGAGAGCGGAGCTCCGTAGCTGCGAAAACGCGGCGATCGTTCGGTGGCGTGCGTGTGTTTAAAAGTTCGTGCACTGCATGATGGCAGTGCGGCAGCTTTGGCGGGGGTCGGTCGGCGTCGGAAGGGCGGCGGCCCGTGACGTCAGCGCGCCGGACCGGCGAGCGCGCGGTGGGCGTGTCCTCGCGCTGGCGGCTAGTGACAGCGGCAGCAGGCACTGGCTGCGACTGTCCGTAGCGATGCGCGTGAAGGCGCGCGTTGCAGGTCATTGGTGGCGACGTCTCGAAGGCGCTTGCGCGAGTGCGGTACCGTCGGAACTCGAACGCGGGTCCGGGAGCTACTACGGACAAGCCGGGCGGTGTGGTGCGCGATGTCCGGAGCTCGACGGAGAAGCGAATGAGGTAAGCTGGCGCGGGTGCCGATCCGGCCTCAACGCCCGACGCGGCGGAGGCAAAAGACGCGAACGCGGGTCCAGGAGCTGTGACGAACGCTCGACTGGAGTTACCGGCCGAAGGCACTTGCAGCTGGAGGTCGGGTCTCTACAGCGGACGGCGGCTTGTGGGCGCCGAATTCTGACGGCGTTCGGTGGCTCAGACGCGTGATTGCCGGTTTGGGTGTCGTGGCGCGCTGGCGACGCAGCACGGCCATTTGAATCGGACGCGGCGGCCGGCGCGCGTGACGTAGTCCGCTGGCGGCTGTGGTGGGGGCGACCGGTGCGCCTGTGGTGGGCGCGGTCCGGGCGGCCGTACCAGCTGCCTGGGCGTGGTGGAGGGAGGCGCACGTGGCGGCGCGATGACAGCAGGCTGCAGCTGTGCGTCACCGGCGGCTCCGGGTGCGGGTTCCGTCTGACCGCTGGCAGAGGGAGTGTCGTCCGTGAACAGATCTTCTGCCGGGTCGAAGAAATGCGTGGCTGATGGAGCGGGCAAGACGTAGGCTGGTTTGACGCGGTCGACTGACACTGTCGACGGCTTTCCGTTGCACTCGAGGACCAGCGTTTTGTCTCCTCGGGCGATCACGCGGTGCGGCCCACTGTAGGGCGGTCGGAGAGGTGGCCGTACTGCGTCGGTACGCAACATGACGTGCGTGCAGCGCTGCAGGTCGGCGTGGACGAATATCTTCCCGGTGCCGTGCCGCGTCGGTGCGTGCGCTCGGAGGCCGGCCATGTGACTGCGCAGACGTTCCGCCAGAGTGGGTGCCACGGCGTCGCGTGGGAGACTTGCATCTTCGACAAAATCGCCCGGGATTGTCAGAGATTGCCCGTAAACGAGGTCGGCAGGTGACGCGCCGATCTCCTCCTTCGGCGTGACTCGCAGGCCGAGCAGCACCAGTGGGAGCGCCTCTGGCCATGAGGTGTCGTGGCAGGTTAGAGCGGCTTTGAGAGTCCTGTCGAACCGTTCGACCATGCCATTCGACGCCGGATGGTAGCTGGTTGTCCTGTGTAACCGGGTGCCACACAGTCTGGCGACGTGCGTGAACAACGCGCAGTCAAACTGGCGGCCGCGGTCAGTTGTCACGTGACTGGGACATCCGAAGCGTGCCACCCAGGTGTCGACGAATGCGGTGGCGACGGTCTCGGCTGTGACGTCCGCGACGGGCGTTGCTTCCGGCCAGCGAGTGAAGCGGTCCACCATAGTTAGGAGGTACCGCTTGCCTTGTGAGAGAGGAAGCGGGCCGACGAGGTCCACGTGAACGTGCGCAAATCGGCGTGTCGCGTCCGGGAAGGTGCCCACGGGTGTGTGTGTGTGCCTCCCGACTTTGGCGCGCTGACATGCGGTGCAAGTGCGCGCCCATTCGCGACAGTCCTTCCGAAGCCCGGGCCAGACGAAACGCGCAGCCACGAGCGTCGCAGTGGTGTTGATGCCGGGGTGTGACAGTCCGTGGACACGGTCGAAGGCACTGCGCCGGAATTTCCCCGGGAGGAACGGTCGGTGCGTGCCGGTTGAGGTGTCACACCAAATCTTCCGTGCGGAGCCGGGGACAGGCACCAGCTCCAGTTGCAGGCCGCTGGAAGTGTCGTGACGGAAGCGGTGCAGTTCTTCGTCACTCTCCTGTACTTGGGCCACGTCCTCAAAGTTCACAGGGGGTGAAATAACGGCACACGCTCGGGACAAACAATCGGCGACGATATTGTCTATCCTCGAAATGTGTCGAATGTCAGTCGTGAATTGCGACACGTACTCTAACTGCTGGAGTTGGCGCGGTGAACACTTAGTGTGGTTGTTCTCGAACGCGTGGGTAATGGGTTTGTGATCGGTGAAAATGATGAACTGTCGGGCTTCTATGGACGGTCGGAAGTATTTCACCGCCGCATACACCGCAAGCAACTCTCGGTCATAAGCGCTCCAAGCACGTTGCGAATCGGAAAGCTTTTTGGAGAAAAAACCGAGAGGCTGCCACCTCCCGCCGACGCGCTGTTGTAACGCCGCGCCGATGGCGGCCTGGCTGGCGTCCACGACTACAGCTAAGTCCGCGTCATGTACCGGGTGCGCGAGCAGCGTCGCTTCCACGAGATTCCTTTTTGAGTCCGTGAAGCTCTGCTCCATTGCGTCTGTCCAATTCACGAGGGTCTTTCCTTTTGAGGTAGGACCTTGTAACGCCTTAGTCAGCAGCTCTTGCACTGCTGCGGCGTTGGGCAGGTGTCGACGATAAAAGTTCAACATGCCGAGGTAGCGTCGTAATTCTTTGTGCGTCTGCGGACGCGGCATGTTCTGTATTGCCTTAACTTTCTCCGGTAGCGGTGTCGATCCGGTGGGCGTAATTAAATGGCCGAGGAACTCAATTTCCGTCACGCCGAACTCGCATTTAGCGGGGTTAATGACGATGTCGGCTTCACTCAGGCGCTGAAAGATGGTCGTTAAGTGGCGGCGGTGGAGTTCGGGCGACTTGGAATACACCAAGATGTCGTCGAGGTACGCGAAGCAAAATGGCAAGCCTCGCAAGACGCCGTCCAGGAACCGCTGCCAAGTCTGGGCAGCATTCCGAAGACCGAAAGTCATAAACAGGCTTTCGAAAAGCCCAAAGGGCGTTACGATGGCTGTTTTTTCGATGTCTTCGGGCGCCACCGGGATTTGGGTGTACGCCTTTGCGCAGTCAATCTTGCTGAACACCGCGCAGCCCGCCAAGGCGTAGCTGAAGTCTTGAAGGTGTGGGACTGGGTATCGGTCCGGCACCGTTCGCGAATTAAGGGCGCGATAGTCCCCACACGGGCGCCACGAATTGTCTTTCTTGGGCACTAAATGCAACGCCGATGACCATGGGCTGCTCGATGGTCGCACGATGCCTTGCCGCAGCATGGCCTCGAACTCCGCCTTTGCTGCTGCGAGTCTGTCCGGCGCGAGTCGACGTGGGCGACACGATGTGGGGGGTCCGGGTGTGGTTATTATGTGGTGCACCGTCGAATGTTTGATGTCTCTCGGTGCACCGGCTGGGCGGGTGGGGTCGGGGAATTGTTCCAGAATGTCAGCGTACGGTCCGGGGCACTTCACGGGTTTAACGCTGTAGTATGCAGCCTGCCGGCGCTGTCCCGCTATCTTTAACTTAGTCGTGGCGTCGATGAGCTGGCCGTTTGCGATGTCGGCTAGTAGCCCGTAGTGGCCGAGAAAGTCTGCGCCCAGGATCGGCTCATTGACGTCGGCCACGGTAAAAGTCCACGAGAACGTGCGCCGTAGGCCCAGATCTATATTGCGGCTGTGTGTGCCATAAGTTTTAATCGTGGAGTTGTTCGCCGCTGTAAGGCAGAGTGCCTCGGCCCGCCTGCGGTCTCGTAACACAGAACGGGGGAAGATCGAGAGGTCCGAACCCGTGTCGACGAGGTACCTCACGCCTGCCCCCCGTTCCGCAACAAACAGACGCTTCGATATCATATTGCAGCCGGGTGCGCCTAGGTCCGGTCGCAGCTGGCGTTTGGGTGCGAGCAAGGAGCGCGGCACCTGGTTGCTTCGTTGCCGAAGCGGGCGTGGTACCAGCAGTAGCAGCTTTGTGCGTGGTGTGACGTCGGCGGGGTACCGTTGGAGCGGCTGTTGCTGCGTTGCCGGCTGCGCGAGCCACGCCGCCTGTCGCCCGGTCTGCTGCCGCTGCGGCGCGTGCTGCCCTCTTGCTGCGAGCGCGCCAACCGGTCGACTTGCGTCGAGAGAGCTGCCACCTGTGCGGTCAAGTTTTGCACTAGCTGGTGCAGGTCGGCATCCGATGCGGGTGCGGGAGGCGCTGGCCGCCACGGAGGTGGGGGGACGGAGTCGTAAGCTGCCGCAGCCGCGGTGCTAGGCGCCGTTGTCAGCGCGTCGTGCACCCTGTCGGCCAAGTTAGCGACGGCGTCCAGCTGCATCTCCGTCTGTGCGGCTATCACTGCCTGCACCTGAGCTGGGAGGCTGCGCACCCAGATAGTGCGCAACAGCGAATCTGGCACCATATCGGACTGCGCGAGGCTCCGCAAGTGGCGCAGGAATTGCGAGGGCCTCCGATCGCCGCATTCCTCTTGCCGCAGCAGTTGGTGCACACGCTGTTCCTCTGACGACGAAATCCGCCGGATCAGCTCCTCCTTGAGCCGTTTGTAGCTCGACTGCGTCGGTGGGGCGGTGATTATATCCCGCACTTCGGCCGCATAGTTCTGGTCCAGCTGGCTCACCACGTGCCCGAATTTCGCCAGGTCGCAGGTCACGTGGTTGCTCATAAATACCGCCTCAACCTGGCTGAACCACATCACGGGGTCGCGCGGCCAAAAGGGAGGCAACCTGATCAATGCCCGTCCAGCGCTTGTCGGCGTTCCGGCGGTCGTAGGAGGCGTCGGTGTGGCGGGGATTTGCGCGCTAACGTTGTCCTGAGCTGTCTGCGGCTGCGCGGCGTCCGCGCGTGTAGTCCGTGCCTGTAGCTCATTCTCTAGCCTCGTGTTGCGTGCGAGCAGTTCTTCGACGGTCTTTCGCAACTCCTCTAGTGTCGCCATCTTAGTTCAGAGTCGAATTCTCGTACAAGAGGAAAGCACACAGTGAAAATAACACAAGGGAAACACACGAAAAGAAAAAAATAACACTAAGCAGTCCGCGATCAAAATATACGCACACAAAAACAATACAAAAAAAGTTAGTTAAAAAAAAATTACTACGGAGCACTGTTCGGCGCGGGCGTATGCGCGCAAGCCTACTCGCGGTTCCACGTCTCTCGTACCGACGAACGTTTGTCACCACGTGTTTTTTTAGCCTCAGATCACGTCGGGGTCACCAGTGAAGCGGGAACATGTTGTATCTCCGCTTACAGTCGCTCATGTGCAGTGAACCGGCATTTATCGCCGCGCCCACGCACTATGCTCATGGGAGAGGCTTTGTGGCAATAAATGACTAAAGCGGTTTCTGGACAGGACACATTTATTTTTCCTGCCGTTACAATAAATGACAAATAATATACTTCGCTAATGTCCGTCTACATAGGCGCGTTGCACTGGCGGCACGGCTCGGTCACCGATCCCGGAGGGTGTACACTCCAGTGACGAGCCGTGGCGCGACCGCGTGGACCGAGCGAGACAAAAGACCGCGTCACAGAATGTTCTGCTCTTGGCGCGACCGGAGGCGCCGTAACGTCCGCGAAGAAACGAAAGACAATTTAACGGCGACTGCGTTTACGACCGCGCGTACGCATTTACGGCGGAGTCACGTTGACTCGACGCACGTGGTCCGCGGCGGAAGAACTGGGGAGACGTGTGTCGCGTCGCGTCGACTAGCTCGCACTGATGGCAGCTTTGTTCCCGTGCGGTCCGGTGTGCGACGCACCGTTGCCGAAATTCCGCATAACGGTACAGCTGCCCCTACTTGTGTCGGCAGTGCCGTAGTTCAGCCCTTCGTGCGTTGGACGGTGCTGCCGCCACAATATCTCAACTGTGAACTGTAAACAAATGGTGTATAATAATGTCACGTAGAAGAAGGTGTAATTAGATGAATGACGAACACTAACTTCACTTAACGAAGGTTTATTCAGCATTTGCACATACAAGAGTAAGGAGCGAACTGCCTCTGGCCAGAAAACATACAGTATATATACAGCTACAGAACATTCCAAAAAATGGTTCAAATGGCTCTGACCACTATGGGACTTAACATCTGAGGTCATCAGTCCCCTAGAACTTAGAACTACTTAAACCTGACTAACCTAAGGACATCACACACATCCATGCCCGAGGCAGGATTCGAACCTGCGACCGTAGCAGGCATGCGGTTCTGGACTGAAGCGCCTAGAACCACTCGGCCTCCACAGAACATTCCAGTGCAATGATTCTTGACATTTGTGGCTACTTCTAGAATGCACTCGAACCGAATATAGAAATTAGAATTGTACAGTCCAAGTGAGTTTTGAACTCACGGCCCTCCATGCAACAGTTTAGTATCATAACCACTACACCACGGTGCTACTCAGCCTCTTCTGCAACATTGCTACCTCCTTAAGGGAACAGCGTCTCAGTGTTACGTCCTCCTAGTCCGGGAGCAAGTCACCCCCCCCCCCCCCCCCCGTATACTCCGACTCCTGATGACTAATTCTCGCCCCGGCGATGATCTTGTTAGAACTTCTCTTGCTGCTACACTCTTCGTCACCTTTCCGCTTGTTGCCTGTCGCTGGAGCTTCGAATTCACCCTGGGTGGCAGGATCCTTATACGGCCTCATTCAAAAGATGTGGACCGTATCTCTGATCTTTCATTTTCTTGTGTTGGGGTCGAAATCTTCAACTTCATAAGTAACATCAGACAACTGTCTTACAATCTTATAAGGTCCAAAGTAGCGCCTGAGTAGCTTCTCAGAGAAACCAACCTTCCGAACAGGAGTGAAGGTCCAGACGAGGTCACCAGGCTGGTAGACAATAGGGCGGTGGCTCGCGTAATACCTTCAGCGATCGTTTTCTTGAGCCTGCAGCATGCGGATTCGAGCAACTGCCGAGCTTCCTCAGCTCTGGTTAACACCTGGTTGATGTAGTCGTCGTCCACGCCATCAGGATGTAACGGAAACACAGTGTCCATCGTCATAGTAGCCTCACGCCCATGCACCAGGAAAAATGGCGTATATCCTGTGGTGTCTTGTTTGGCGGTGTTGTTGCGAAAGGTAGCACCCCATCCCAGTTGCTCTGCTCAACATTGGCGAACATTGATAGCATGTTGGCCAAGGTCTTATTAAGGTGTTCAGTAAGCCCGTTGGTTTGAAGATGGCAGGCAGTCGCCATGTGATGAGTAATGTTGCACCAACGGTTTATCTCTGTCACAAGATTCGATTGAAACACTTTCCCTCGGTCCGTAATTAACGACCTTGGGGCATCGTGTTTTAATACAATGTCTTTCACGATGAATTTGGCTTCCTTGGATGCTTCGGCTGTTTTCACGACTTTCGTAATGGCATAGTGTGTCAGATAATCAGCGCAAACAATACTCTATTGCCACTAGCAGACGTTGGAAATCGTCCGAAATCGTCCAAGGAAGTCAATCCTAACACGCTGGAAAGGCGTTTCGGCTGGTGGAATTGGTATGAGTCGGCCAGGTGGTTTCTGAGGAACTGCGTTTGTCCTCTGGCACTCTCGACAGTGCGACACATAGTGACGGACACTTCTAAATAAACCTGGCCAGAAAAATCTCTTGCAGATTCTATCGTATGCCTTAATAAATCCTAAATGTCCGGCCTCAGGTGTGTCATGGAATTTCTGTAGAACATCTAAGAACATCTAAGCACATGTGTTTAGGAATCACTGGTAGCCATCTCTTTCCAAACGGATCAAAGTTTTTCTTGCAAAGTAATCCACTAACCACCTTAAATTGCCCTTTCACATCCTCTGACCGATTTAAGGTAAGCATAAGTTGAGATATCTTGGCGTCCTTCTTCTGCTCATCAGAGAGATCCTGGAGTGCAGCGAGACAGTCACTATCTTCATCAAAGTCTTGATGGTCTTGCACAGGGTTTCTTGAGAGACAGTCGGCATCTTGGTGTTTTCTTCCACTTTTGTACACTATGGTATGTCGTACTCTTAAAGACGTAGTACCCACCTGGCGAGCCGTCCAGTTGGATCCCTAAGACCTGTCAACCAACAAAGTGAATGATGGTATGTAACAACTGTGAATGGCCTTCCATAGAGATATTGTCGTTGATCACAGCAAGACATTTTCTTTGTGTAGTTGAGTAGTTTCTCTCGGCTTTTGTAAGTGTCCTAGAAGCAATAGGCTATAACCTTCCCTTTTCCATCTGAAAAGCACCGATCGCATACCCGCTGGTATCTGTGTTTAGTTCTGTAGGTGCTCTCTCATCATACAGACCAAGTACAGGGTCAGTCGTCAGAGCTTTTTGCAGCACATAGAAAGAATCTTGTTGAACACCACCCAAATAAATTTAGCATCAGCTTTTAACAACTCTTGGAGTGACCTGGCTTTGATGCAAAAGTCTTTGATAAAACGACGGTAATGAGAAAATAATCTGAGGAAGCTTATCACATCTCTAATACTTTTAGGAATAGGAAAGCCGTTATAGATCTCACCTTTCCTGGGCCTGGCCACACACCTTCGTTTGACACAACGTGCCCAAGTATTTTGATATCTTACGCTCCAAAGGGACACTTTCTTGGATTAAGTTTCAGTCCGTCTTGTTGGAGACACTTAACAACGGTCCTCAGTCTTTTTATATGTTCATCAAATGTCTCTGAGAACACTACAATGTCATCTAAATAACAAAGACATATCGTCCACTTCAGGTGACTTAGAAGATTATCCATCATCTGTTCAAAAGTTGCTGGTGCATTACACAAACCAAACGGCATTATCTTAAACTCATATAGGCCCTCAGGGGAGATGAATGCAGTTTTCTCATGGTCAGGCTCATCTACTTCGATTTGACAGTATCCCGAGTACATGTCCATGGTTGAAAAAAACTTACCCCCTTCAGACAATCTAGTGTATCGTCAATTCATGGAAAGGGTAAACGTCCTTTTTAGTTATCTTATTAAGTTTCCTGTAATCAACACAAAAGCGCCAACTGCCATCCTTCTTCCTGACGAGGACCACTGGTGACGACCACAGGCTCTGCGAAGGCTAAATGATGTCATTCTTCGTCATTTTCTCTACCTCGTCGCGAATTATTCGATGTTCTATTGCTGACACACGGTATGATCTCTGGCTTATTGGTTGATGGTGTCCAGTGCTAATCCGGTGCTTCACCGTTTATTTGTCTAATTTGCTCTTCACCTGTGGATTGAAGCATTCAGATAACACTTGAAGAATGGCAAGTAGGATCTTCTGTTGTTCCTTAGTGAGATCTGGTGATTTGTCTCATAGTGGTAGCGCTAATTTCGCCCACAGACTCGGCATGGGAGGTTTCTATGACGTTCAGCTGTTCAATTAACGGCTCAGTGTTCGCTATGCACATGCGTCTTGGAAGGATCTGCGGTTCTCAGCGACAGTTAACTATCCACAATTCACCGAATCCATTCTTAAATGAGACGATAGAGGCTGGGATGACCAAGTTACTCTTCAGTGGTATGCTTCTCTTACATTCCACTACAAGATCCATGGGTTGATGCATGGCATGACATGTGACAGTTATCTTTCTAGCGCTGACTGCAGGAATGATCACTTCATCCAGCACACACAGTCTCAACACACTCGGATGCGCATCTTCCTGTCCACAGTATCTCATCTTGTCTGGCATAATCTTCGAGCGACAAGAATCTATAATTGCCTGAGAAGCTTTCAAAAAGGCCCATCTGAGAATGACGTCATGACTACACTCTTGTAAGATGATGAATTCTAAGGGCTGTGTATGGCCACTTATACCCACACAAATGACACATCTTCCTGCAGGTTTTACATATTTCCCATTAGCCACCTTCAGCAGTGATGTTTTGCTGTCGACAAATACGGCTTTCTGCAACTGGCGACGATACTTCTCCGAAATGACTGAGTATTATGCTCCAGAGTCCACAAGAGCTTGGGCTGGTTGGCCATCCATGAGGATATCGACGTAGTTTCCTATCATTTTTGTAGTGATCGATGGCGGAGGATTTTTCTCTTCGGCGGCCTCACCTCCAAGGAAGGTCGCACCCTTTAGTTTTCCAGGTTTCGGCGGATAGGTGATCGGCTGGAGCTTCTAAACGGCGATGGAGACCTTGATCGGCGTGTTGGGGAGAGTCCTATCCACCCGCTAGCTTGCAGCAATGGTGACCTACGTCGTCCTGCACCCACATCTTCTTGTTCATCTTCGTCGTCCCGGAGTTGGGGTCGGCTAAGATCAGTCTGCTGTCTTTAGGCGCAGGCGTCATCATATATCGGTCGTCCACAGGGGAAACATACTGGTTGGTTATCCTGTGTCCTCCAGACGTCAGTCTTCCTTGGTGCCCAAAGAGGTTCCTCGTGTCGCATTGTAGGAACGTAACTCCGCCTGTGTCTTGACTTTTTTTAACGTTTTAAAGGGAAGTGTAGGACGAGAGATAAGGTTCAATGTCTGTTCCACTTCCTCCCTTATGACCTCTTGAAGCGTCTCGTTTTTTTTTTTGCTCGCCACACAATCCAAGTGCCTTCTGAGCTTCCTCTCTCACTATCTGACGAAGAACACTTGTGAAATCAGTTGCTTCCTCGATGACAGACATCGATACGACGTTTGGAAGCCGTTCAAACTTCTTGCGTGTAATTCTTTTTTGATGTATTGTCTCGATATACTGGTACCATTTTATGAAGTCGTCTGCTGTCGAAACCTTCTTCAGGACTAGGGCTTGATACATGTCTTCAGCAACACCCTTCATGAGATGTGCAACCTTATCTTCCTCCTTCATTCTAGGATCCACTATTTCACACTGCTGTGCCCTGCACTTTAATTTATCTTCGGCCTTGCACTTCTGTCGTTGCGTGTCGCCGAAATACTTGCGCACTTCCGCCTGGAATACTTCCCAGCTTGTGAACTACAACTTCTTGTTCTCATACCATTGCTTGACAGTGCCCTCCAAGTAGAAAAATACGTTAGCCAAACACACGTTGTCATCCCATTTGTTAAATTTGGCTATACGCTCTTATACCTTCAGCCACTTGTTTGGATCTTGGCCATCGTCACCAGAGGACCCGGAAGGATGTCTCATGTGGTGGCGCACAATAGCTGTCATCGTGACCTCCTCTTCTTCTTCTGTCTCCGATAGATTGCGATCTGTTGAATAGTGATCGAACTCGGGTTTCTCGCCACATAAACGGCGGCTCTGTCGTGGCCTGTTGGGAGCCACTGTGTCGTCGATAATGTGCGCTATCACAAGTTCCAATACCCAGCGCCTCCACCAGAATAATGTCACGTAGAAGAAGGTGTATTTCTATGAATGACGAACACTAACTTCACTTAACGAAGGTTTATTCAGCCCTTGCACATACAAGAGCGCGGACAGAACTGCCTCCGGCCAGAACACATACATTATACATACAGCTACAGAACATTCCAGTACAATGATTCTTGACATTTGTGGATACTTCTAGAATGTACTCGAACCGAATATAGAAACTATAATTGTACAGTCCAGGTGCGTTTTGAACTCACGGCCCTCCATACAACAGTTTAGTATCATAACCCCTACACCACGGTGCTACTCAGCTTCTTTTGAGACAACAGTGTTTTACAAAAACTATTCATTCACAACAGTAAGTATTTTGCTTCCCTGAACACAAACTGTTTATGAATCAAGCGGCTCGTAAAGGAACCAGGAGGGCTTCAAGAACCACAGAATCACTCCTCTTCTTCAACATGTATTCGTCGGATGCACGAACGAAGACATTTTACTTTGTTTGGGTTTGCTTTTGTTGTTTCCAGGTTGCTGATAACCTGTAAACAGTCATTTCATTTCACTTGGTATTTATAATTCGCTGAATTAACTGGCCAGAAAAGGAAATACGCGATAATATCCTTCAAGTTCCATGTTTATCTCGTTAGACCACTCGGCCAAAGTGGTAACGCAAATGAAAATTTTAATGCTTCCTAAAAAGCCGAATATTAACAATGAGAGCAATAAAACAAAGTACGAAACGGAGAGAACCAGGTACAGACGCGCAGCTGTTGCACGTGTCTCCCCGTCTGGGATGGAGAGACTTGAGCCTGCTCACGGTGGCCCGTATGCACTAATCAGACACGTGAATTTGCGCCAGCACATACCTTGCCTCTTCGTGCAACGACCAAATGCATCTAGTGCGCACGGAAAATAGCACAGTGTAAACGCAGGTGTAGAGGAATAAGCTAGTTTGTTCCAACATGAGATGGGTCGTATGAGTCGATTGAGCAACAGGTAACCAGCTGTGACTAGCTAAGTTAGATTTTTATATAGTGTCTGAACTTTTCACGCACACGCACGCACACACACACACACACACACACACACACACACACACACACACACACACACACACGCTAAGTTAGGTTTTTATATAGTTCTGAACTTATCACACATACACACACACATACACGGGATGCATACTAAAAAATTTTGTGTTTTAAAGCAAGCCTGCATCTTTCATAAATTAGTTCACTCGCTTTTGTATTAAAAGTCACCTGTCAGTTCTCATGTAAAACCAAACTGCAATCGAATAGAAGCAGATAATATGTGGATGGAAGCGACTGAATAGTTCGTAACTTCCCTCTGTTCCTCTAGTTCAGTTCATCTAGTTCATACAGCACAGCGACTGCAGAGAAACTTATTCTCGTAGCAGGTTTTGTTAAGAGGGAGGTTGCAGCATCCCTACATTTTTTGATAGAACTAAGAAAAAATCTTATTGGCTTTCCAGTCGCTGTCACTGGCACTGTTGTCAAGTATGCATGAGAGGGTGTTGGAGGTTACAAAGGTCTCGTTCATAAAAAAGACGACAGCCAATCCCGGCAACTAGTATTTTCACTTCTGATGAAAATGGCGATGAGAGCAACAGAAAGTTCAGGAATTTTATTAGTTTTGTCGCAATTTTAAGAGCTATGAGCACTTGCTCATCCACGCTACAGTAAAATACATCTCTTCTATTGAACAACTGCACATAGCTCTTAAGGTACACATATTAGAGCCGATGTTTCTAGGGCATTTTTTTTCTTGTTTTGGTCCGTAGTGCCACCTCCCAGAATATGAAAAGCAGAAGATTCCAAAACACGAGATGTGTCTCAAAGTATCGAAGATGAAGAAGTGCTCTTAGTTCTTAAGGTAAGCATTTTGAGGCCCATGTTTACTAGACTTTTTCTTTTTTGGTGTAAGGAACCTGTCTGCAAAGTCTGTTAAGGGAAGTTAGTTACACCCTGTATAGACAGGACTGTCATGGGTGGTCCAGGTCGTTTACTAGTTCTTGTGTGGTCTCACTTATCTCGGAAACAGCCACTTCGAACTGGAACACAAAACAGTTCTCACCACATTATCTGGCCAGTAAGGGGTGTGAGTGTGGATGTGATTACACAGGGTGAAGAAAAATTTGTGCACTCGGAGTTCGCAGGGCGATTCCTCACATTCTGGCAACACAAAAATGTCTCTCACAAGATTTCGTACTGCGCATGTTTAGGGCAGTAAATGGATGTTAAATATGGGTAATCTGACAACACTGTAATCACATGTACGGTAACTATAGTCCGTGAGACGAGTGATTGGTACTGACAGTTCCGGCGGGCAGACGGCGCTGTTGCCGAACGTGGCTCACAGCACGCGGCGCCCTGTCTGCTACACGCATTCTCTAGCAGCAGAAATAAAAGCGAGACAAAATACAAGTCGTATTGGTACGCATGAATTTATTTAAAGTTGATGCTTGAAATATATTAACTCGAAAACTGATACGAGCTATTTAGTACAAGTATCTAAGATGCTGAAACATAATAAAGTTATTTGTTAAACTTCACAACTGAAATGAAAACTATTTTCGCAAGTTGTTGAACATTAACAGTTTTGGTTTCCATTGTTAAGTATTAGCATTATTAATTTGTTCTACTACAAGCTACAGAATAATTGGTCAGTGTATTAAGAGTTATGATCTGAAGAAAGTACTCACAATATGATGATCTGGTTGTAGATCCATAGCAAACTCCCTCCTTACATTCCTGAATACGTTGTAGTTACTGTAATGGAAAACACCACTCACATCACTGTCAGAATCTGATTTGACATTGTCTTCCTCAGCACTACTCGAACTATCACTGCTCTCTCCCAGATGTATAATTAAATTTTCCATGCATTCTTCCACAACCCCTTCGGTTTTGGCCGCCTCTCTGATGGCACTTGCAGTGCTGTTTACAATTTTAGCCCACGTCTCGCTTGTCACTTTATTGATAGCTGCTGGAAGGAGAGTTTCCACTTCAGAGATCGTGAATTTTTTATTCTTTGCAGCAATGTAATTTTTTATCTGCGCCCACACTCCTTCAATTGCATTGAAGTGACAGTGGTATGGAGGAAGCCGAACGATTTCATGCCCGTGCCTTTTAGCAATCTCGTCAATTACATATGTTGGAAATTGGGGTTTCTTTTGTGCCACAATTTCGAGCAGTTCCGCCTTCCTTAAATCTTCTCCGAAATCTACTTTTCGCCGTTTCAACCACTGAATGATATCGTCTTTTTTTGTTGCCAAGGTTGGTGCCTTATCGTGAACAACGGAATGATAAGGCGCATTGTCCATAACAATCACTGATGGACTTGTCAGATTCGTCATAAGCGATGTCTCGAACCATTCTTGAAATACTACAGTTAATTTCTTCATGGTAATCTCCCGTCTTTTTTGACCGAAACATTTTCAAGCAGTTTGGCACAAAACCTTTCGATGTTCCTGCATGTAAGACAATAATACGCCCTCTTTGCCAACAGGCACTGCCATTGTCCCCTCGGGCGTTCCATCATTCCAGCCTCTACGTAAAGAATGGCTGGCATTGACCCAAGTTTCATCTAACCACACTATACTTTCGAATTCCACACCCATGATCCTGCGCAGAAATCTGCACCGCTATGCAACTACATCTGTCCTTTCCATTAATATTTTGCGTCCGTTAAACAGTGAATAGCTGAAGCCTATGTCTTTCAACAGTGTACGCAATGAAAATTTGATCGTCTTTCTCAAGCGAAACCTGTAATTTAGATAGAGTGGGATGTTCCCTTCTCTTATAATAGCTGTATATATGACGATGAATAGCGTCTTTCTGAAAATCGTCCAAAGCTGTCACCTGCTTATTTCTCGGTCGATTCTTTCCTGGTGTGTGCAGCTTTGTTGTGCCACTCTCGTCACAATCTACGCTATACTGTTCTTTCCCTATCTTTACAACAGTGTTCTTACTTATTTTCAATGCTGCTGCAGTTCTCTTCACAACCTGAACTACAGGAATTAAGGCCCACCTTTGTCCTTTTCTTTCTCAAAGTAATCCCTCACAGAGCACACGAATTCACGGGCCTGGGTGTGTAGCACACTTTTCTTCCTCCGTTTCACTTCTTGTGTTGGGCTGGTACTACCCGCCGCACTAGACATTGTTCACAACGAAACATAAACAAAGAAACACTAAAAACAACAAAAACGAAATAAACTGCGAATTCAACTTCAGACAAACGACGAACGGCCGCACCGCCTGCGCGCGACCGGGTTTCAGAGCGGCAACGTGGCCCTTGCTACCCGCTCAAAGTCAGGCCGTCATTGGCTGGCTGCCTGAGGTCGCTAGGCAACGGAAAGACGCTACCGAGCTGTCAATACCAAAGACTTGTCTCCCAGACTATACATCTGTCAGCAAATAGAGCATAGCTGTGCAGTTGGTGCAGCAACTAGTGTTTTCGGTTGTCATGCAGGAGGTCGAGGGTTCGATTCTGGGTTGAGGCATATTTGTTTATATTTGCTAAAAGTAGTCTGCGTGGTACAGTATCTAGCGTCTTACGCATCATACAGCGATTATAGTGGGTTTTCTACAAAACACCTGCAGTTACGTACTATGAACACAAAAATGGAAGTACAATCGTTTTCAATGGTTAGCTTTTAAAGAAGCCTTTTGCACATCGTGGACGCGAATTGTTTCGCGCCACTGCCTCTAGAAGATTTCAAACCTGTTTTCTGTGTACCCTCTCCCAAAGGTCCCATCGCAATTATTTGGTAAGCATGTTGCTAGCCCTACTGGTGACGTGAGGCTCTAACGAATTTCAATGGACCTGAACGTGGCAAGAATAATAATTGGTATTAATCGATGGGACCGTTGGGGGAGAGGAAACAATTCGGGTCCATGAAATGTAAAAGGTTTCTTTAAAAGTTGACCAATGCAAACGATTGTATTTCCATTTCTGTGTACGTAATACGAAACTGCAAATGTTTTTAGAAGACCAACTGTAATCGCTGTATGACGATTAAGACGCCAGATACCGTACCACGCAGACTACTTTTAGCAAATGAAAATAAACAATCCACGAGACGGAATCGAACACTCGATCTCCCGCATGCTTACCCAGAACGCTATCCACTGCTCCATTTGCACAGCACTAAGGCTACAGGGTGGCGCACTAAATGTGTTACCAACTGTTTCTTTCACAAGACGCACATTAAATACCCCGCTGGGATCTCTACAGCATTACCAGCAGAGCTTGGAAAAACAAATAAGTTACGAAATGACGTATAATTCACGATACTGCCGCTAGGAGACTAGTAAGCAGCAATGGCTGACAATGGAAGACTGACGACACAGCAACGATCGGCAATTGTGTTACATTTTCGTGAAACGAAAAGCCTTGTTGTGACTCAGAGGCGTTTTCGACGACAGTTTAACACACAATGGGTCCCTTGCAAGAAAACCATCCACAGATTGTACGATGAATTTGTACAGGAAGGAACTGTATTGGGAGCGAAGCAACCTCGGCCTAAGCCTGTTTGTTCGCCGGAGAATATTGAAGCGGTACGAGTTGCTGTACAGAGAAGTCCCGAGAAATCGTGTATAAAGGCAGCAGTGCAACTGGGAATATCCAGACGCTCCGTTCAACGCATTCTTAAAAGTGACCTCCATATGTACCCATACAAGATGACCTGTGCACAGAATCTCACTGAAGAACACAAGCAGCAGAGACTAATTTTTGCTCAGTGGGCGGAGGATGGGGAAGAAACTCTCAACAACGTTTGGTTTTCAGTCGAGGCGCATTTTCATTTAGACGGTGTGGTTAACAAACAAAATGTACGCTTTTGGGCCACTGAAAACCCACAAGTGCTTCATGAACGACAACATTATGCTCCGAGGACTACAGCGTGGGCAGCAATTTCCAGTCATGGACTTATTGGACCCTTTTTCTTTGAAGAAACTGTGAACAGCGAGCGTTATTTGAGCATGCTTTGCAATAGCTACATTCCACAGCTTCTTGCTACTGCCTTGCCCTTCAACTCATCACGCAGTGGTTCCTGCAAGATGGAGCAAGGCCACATACTGCAAACAGTGTGTTGGAGGTTTTACACGAGCATTTCGACATGCGGATCATTTCACTCAGGTTTCCAGGTCGCTTCAATGACGGACAAAACTGGCCCCCCAATAGTCCAGACCTCAATCCATGTGACTTTTTTCTTTGGGGGTACCTAAAGGAAAAAATTTTCCCGAAACGTCCACGTGATTTAATGGAGCTCAGAAGACTTATTCTTCAACCTTGCAGTGAAATTATGGAAGACATGTGCCGTAGGGTAATCCCTAACTTCAGCGTTCGTTTGAAGGAAGTTAGGAAACGAAATGGTGGACATATTGAGCATGTTCTGAGTTAGAGCAAATCTCCATGGACGGCCCTTCATTTTAGTATATGCTCCTTTCAGATTCTATTGACAATAAAGTTTATACTCAAAAACAAAATGGTAACACATTTCGTGCGCCACCCTGTATTCGCAGATGACAGTAACATATGGCTGAAGACCTGACAACAATGTGATCTGTTAATACACCGGGAAAGGTCTACATAGTCAATCCAAGATACACTCCTCTCAGAAGTCAAACATGCTCTAGGGAAGACCAAAAAAGGAACTGCTCCAGTTAGCGATACCTCTCAGTTGATATTTTAAAGTTGATGGATGAGGTATCTCTAATGCATTTGATAAAATATTTTCAAACTGTCTGCACAGTAGAAAATTACCAAGAGGTTCGAATAGAACCAAGACAATCCTAATACGCAACTGCATTGATTGACTGTTGCGTCGGTTCTTGGTAGAATATTTTATACATTATTAATGAAAACAGACACACCTCTGGTGTAATATGACAAGGCTGACAAACTTACGGAAGATACGCTTCAGTTTTGAAACCTAAGATGCAAACGTGCATGCATTGTGTCGTACAGGTGCTGAATATCAGTTTGTGGGATGGAGTTCCATGCCTGATGCATTCAGTCGGTCGATACAGTGACTATTAGTGCTGTATGTAGTGGACACTGGAGTTGTCCGACAATGTCCCATATGTGCTCAACTGGATACAGATCTGCTTATCGAGCAGGCCAAGGGAACATGTCGACACTCTGTTGAGCATGTTGGGTTACAACAGTGATTTGTAAGTGAGCGATATCCTGTTTGAAAACATCCCCTGGAATGCTGTTCATGAATGGCAGCACAATAGATTGAATCACCAGACGGACATACAAATTAGCCATCAGGTTGTGGCTTCAGTGGCGCCAAGCGAGAGCTCATTGGGGGCAGAGTGGAGGACTGATGTATTTTCTGATGAAACCTGGTTCTGCCACGGAGCCAGTGATGCTGTGTTTTGGTTAGGAGGAGGCCAGTTGAGGGCCCCCAGCTAACCTCTCTGCATGTTAGATGCACTGGAATTATGGCCTGGGGTCGGATTTAGTATGACAGTAGGAGCACTCTTGAGTTATCCCACACACCATGACTGCAAACTTGTATGTAAATCTCGTGATTCGACCTTTTCTGCTGTTATTGATGAACAGCATTCCCGGGGATATTTTCCAACAGGATAACGCTGGCTCACATATCGCTGTTGCAACCCAACATGCTCTACAGAGTGTTCACATGTTCTCTTGGCGGGCTCTATCCTCAGATCTGTCTCCAATCGAACCCATACGGGACATCATCGGATGAAAACTCCAGCGTCATCCACAACCAGCATTAACCGTTCCTGTATTTCTACTTCTACATACATACTCCGCAATCCACCATACAGTGCGTGACGGAGGGTACCTCGTACCACAACTAGCATCTTCTCTCCCTGTTCCACTCCCAAACAGAACGAGGGAAAAATGACCGCCTATCTGCCTCTGTACGAGCCCTAATCTCTCTTATCTTATCTTTGTGGTCTTTCCGCGAAATGTAAGTTGGCGGCAGTAAAATTGTACTGCAGTCAGCCTCAAATGCTGGTTCTCTAAATTTCCTCAGTAGCGATTCACGAAAAGAATGCCTCCATTCCTCTAGAGACTCCCACCCGAGTTCCTGAAGCATTTCCGTAACACTCACGTGATGATCAAACCTACCAATAACAAATCTAACAGCCCGCCTCTGAATTCTATGTCCTCCCTCAATCCGACCTGATAGGGATCCCAAACGCTCAAGCAGTACTCAAGAATAGGTCGTATTAGCGTTTTATAAGCGGTCTCCTTTACAGATGAACCACATCTTCCCAAAATTCTGCCAATAAACCGAAGACGACTATCCGCCTTCCCCACAACTGTCATTACATACTTGTCCCACTTCATATCGCTCTGCAATGTTACGCGCAAATATTTAATCGACGTGACTGTGTCAAGCGCTACACTATTAATGGAGTATTCAAACATTACAGGATTCTTTTTCCTGTTCATCTGCATTAATTTACATTTATCTATATTTAGAGATAGCTGCCATTCTTTACACCAATCACAAATCCTGTCCAAGTCATCTTGTATCCTCCTACAGTCACTCAACGACGACACCTTTCCGTACACCACAGCATCATCAGCAAACAGCCGCACATTGCCATCCACCCTATCCAAAAGATCATTTATGTAGATAGAAAACCACACCGGACCTACCACACTTCCCTGGGGCACTCCAGATGATACCCTCACCTCCGATGAACACTCACAATCGAGGACAATGTACTAGGTTCTATTACTTAAGAAGTCTTCGAGCCACTCACATACTTGGGAACCAATCCCATAAGCTCGTACCTTATTTAGGAGTCTGCAGTGCGGCACCGAGTCAATCGCTTTCCGGAAGTCAAAGAATATGGCATCCGTCTGATACCCTTCATCCATGGTTCGCAAGATATCATGTGAAAAAAGGGCGTGTTTGCGTTTCGCAGGAGCGATGCTTTCTAAAGCCGTGTTGATGCAAGGACAGCAACTTCTCTGTTTCAAGGAAATTCATTATATTCGAACTGAGAATATGTTCGAGAATCCTGCAACAAACCGATGTTAAGGATATTGGTCTGTAATATTGAGGATCCGTCCTCCTACCCTTCTTATATACAGGCGTCACCTGCGCTTTTTTCTAGTCGCTCGGGACTTTACGCCTGGCAAGAGATTAGCGATAAATGCAAGCTAAGTAAGGAGCCAATGCAGTAGAGTAAGGAGCCAATGCAGTAGAGTACTCTCTGTAAACCGAATTGGAATCCCATCAGGACCTGGCGATTTATTTATTTTCAACCTATTCAGCTGCTTCACAACCCCAGAGATGTCTATCACTATGTCCTCCATACGGGAATCTGTACGAGACTCAAACGGCGGTATGTTTGTACGATCCTCCTGCGTGAAAGATTTGTCAAATGCTAAATTTAAAATTTCAGCTTTCATTTTGCTGTCTTCCGTTGCCAGGCCAGACTGATCAGTGAGTGACTGGATGGAAGCCTTCGACCCGCTTACCAATTTTACACAAGACCGGAATTTCCTTGGGTTTTCAGCAAGATCTTTTGTTAAGGTATGACGGTGGTAGTGGTTGAATGCTTCGCGCATCGCTCTTTTTACAGCAGCACGAATCTCTCTACTAACTTTTACGTGTCCTCATTCTCCCGATCTTTCTTGTACCGTGAGTGCAACTGCCTTTGCTTCCTGAGCATTCTCCGAATTGCGCTATTAAACCACGGTGGGTCTTTTCCGTCCGTGGCCCACTTTTTCGGCACATACTTGTCCAATGCGTGATTTACAATGTTTTTAAAATTTGCCCATAATTCTTCCACGTCCATCGTACCGGAAGTAAATGAAGTCGATTCATTTACTAAGTGGGATGCTAGCTTGTACTCGACATTCTGCTGGTTTCACCTGTTGTTATTGTACCACATTTCACATCTGTAATGGCTTATCTCGCGCTTACATTAACTTGGGACCTTGCAATGTTAATCACTTAAATATGTTACCTAGACAAATGTGTCCTCGAAATTTCACTACTCAATATTAAATACTTTTTTTCCGTATGTGTGTTAAACATGTATTTAACATATTTCGCACGTATTTGTACACATATTTCACCTATGTCTCTAGCGAATATTGCCCTGCAGTATCATTTTCACGCATCTCAATGTTTAAGACGTCGTATCTCCTTAACTATGCGTCGTGGAACGATACAATTTTGCAGGTACATCGAATGGTATATGTGGCTACTGTCTGCGAAATGTGTTGTGAATAGATTTGGCAGTAAATAAGTAATAAACTAAAACGTCGCGCGTACTGCGGCAGTTTTCCGCGCATCTCAGTCTTTATGAGATCATATCTCCTGAACTATGTGTCGTATAATGACATAATTTTGCTGGTACATTCAGTGGTGCATGTGAATATCGTCTGCAAAATGTGGCGCGAATACAGTTAGTGATGAAGAAGTAATAAATTAAAACGTCATACTTCACGCGGTAGTTTTACTGCATGAACAGCGAAAATGTAGTAAGCAATAAGCGGTTTTCCTTTCATCATGTTGTGGAGGTTGTCAGTGAAAAAAAGGTTCACAAAGGTTTGGCATTGGAATTGTGGTAATTTCCTACGGGGCCAAACTGCTGAGGTCATCGGTCCCTAGGCTTACACACTACTTATTCTAAATTAAACTAACTTCCGCTAAGGACAACACACACCCATGCCCGCTGGAAGACTCGATCTTCCGTCGGGGGCAACTGCGCGAACTGTGGCAAGGCGCCCAAGACTGTGCGGCTCATAAAGGTTTAAATTATGTGTAAAGTTTGTTGCACGGCGCAAGTGCTGTCATTCTCACCCTTTGGTAGGTAGATAGTCTTACCCCCACAGCAATTCTTTCCAAACAGTAAGTGACACGTGCACGAAGATTGGCTGAAATCGGTCCATTGGTTTAGGAGGAGATATGGAAAAGATATACATACACGCATACGTTCATCCTCTTTTATAACATGCAGGGATGCATGAATGAGAAACACCTGAAGTGTGCTTCGCATTCTTTGTAGGTACCAAAATTCAGAATAGTCTGGCTACACAAACGTAAATTTAATTTTGCATTTTTCGTCGTATAGATACTGTACTATGTTCAATTTTTCAAGGATGACGTCGTTTTCAAGATTTTACTTCATGTTGTAGGGTGTTTAACGTCCATTTATGATAGAAGAATTCGTTCTTTCAGTGCCTCCAAGAAAGAATAATTCACATGTCTGTAGGAAAAACGCAAATGTTGCCTGAGGATGAGTTCCTACACGTTAAAAATAAATTGAAGGTTCATCTGCTTATTGTCATTTTCGTGTCACTTAGGTCTACTGCTGTTAACTTGTACCAGGCATGTGTTCCGAAAACAAAATATCAATGTTTTGTATCAGTATTGCACCAAACGTAATATGCATTTGCGAAATATCAATATTCCTCTGTCGATTTTTTTGATTCGATTTTGAAACTAAATGAAAATATCAAAGAACATGCATCATTTGTTTTAGCAAATGATGAAAGATTTTCAGACTACAAGAACCTGTTGTCTGACGGCAGACGTTCCCTCACTTTCCGGAACCTCAGCTCCGAGATGGTTATACAACAATTTTTGTGCGTCTTCAGAGAATGACGTCTGTTAATGAAAAACATGGTGATTTAAAATTAATTGTCCTTCTTGTAATTTCAGTTACAACCTCCTATAAAATTTTTCATTGTCGTATTCTAGTTCATTTTATGTCACTATACACGTTTTATTACATTTTTAAGCCATTTTATTTATATTTTCAGGTCATTCTAACGATAATTTTGCAGGTCATAAATATCGGGTCCCTGTGCTTACAGGTCCCTTTTTATTTTCGTAAACTAACTGAATTGTCACCAGGGGCAACTGCTCCCAGTGCCCCCTCCCCCTCTCTCACCATGCGGGCGCCCGCTACAGATGGGAAAATCCACTAACATAATTGACTATGGACAAATCGCTACACTGGCAGCTGGGAACGAGCATTTCAGAAACGACAAAGCTGGTCGGCTGTTCGTGTGCTACTGTTGTGAGCCTCTATGGACAGAGGCTTAAGGACAGTGAAACCATGAGTCTGTGACAAGGTGCTGGTGTCCACTCCTCAACACAGAATGTGGAGGTTTGCCCAATCTGTAAAGCCTCAGTCTGTCGCAAAAAACAGAAACATGTTCAAATGAGTGTGAATTCCTATGGGACCAAACTGCCGAGGTCATCGACTTACACACTACTTAAACCAACTTATGATACGAACAACACTCACACCCATGCCTGAAGGAGGAGTCAAACCTCTGACGGGAGAGGCCGCGCAATCAGTGACATAGCACCTCTAACCGCGTGGTGCAAAAACAGCCGAAAACAAAACATCAGAGTGGAAATGTGATACTGGTAACAGCAGAGAGTTACCAAATTCACCAGTTCCTTTAAAAAACTCATATGACGTCCAAAGTACAGTAAGTGACGACTCTGCATCAGAAGATGCTGCTGTAAACATTCAGATACCGAAACCAGCCGTTTCTGTACCCCTGAAGACTCGCAAACTACGACAACATGTACCTATGCTGCAGCAAAAAATTTGTCATCGCTTGATGATAGCCGATAGCCATGGAGGCGGAATCGCCTCACATGTTAATGGGACAGCACTTGTGATAGCCGTGAGCTTTGACAAGCCAGGAGCACCCCTCTCAGAAATAATGAATGCTATCCACTATAAAGAAATCATGGAGTTATCTTCAGGCGACTTTATAGCCCTGCTTGGCGGCTCAAACGACATATACAGAAACGAATCACCCACAGCTTTATCAGGATTAAGGAAACAACTGATTCATATCGCGCACATAAACGTTCTCTTTGTGACCATTCCCCACCACTACGATTTGCCACATTGGTCTTGTGTAAAAAAGGAGATCAGAGCTGCCAACGACCTTCTTTCTGATACATGCAAGCAATTCAAAAATGTTGATGTTGTTGATATTAGCGACATTGGGTGCAGGTTTCACACATCACATGGCATTCACTGGAGCAGTCTAGGAAAGGAAATTGTGATCCAGAAATTACTGGAAAAAATCAAGAGGCGCCTGCAAACAGCAGTATCAGTAAAGCCAGTTGTAGCAAGTACAACACAAATGACAGCAGCAGCAGCAGCAGTACTAACCCCACCACCACCACCACCGAGCGAGGTGGCGCCGTGGTTAGCACACTGGACTTGCATTCAGGAGGATGACGGTTCAATCTTGCGTCTGGCCACCCTGATTTAGGTTTTCCGTGATTAACCTAAATCGTTACATGCAAATACCGGGATGGTTCCTTTGAAAGGGCACGCCCGACTTCCTTCCCTGTCCTTTGCTAATTCGATGGGACCGATGACCTTGCTGTCTGGTCTCCTCCCTCAAAATACCCCCCCCCAACCACCACCAACAATGACAACGTCAACAAAACCAATGACAACAACAACAACAGAAGAAACAGCAATAACAACTAAACCTACATCAACAGCAGAAGAACCATCAGTAGCTGAGGAAAAACCGACATCAGCAGCCCCACTTCCAGCAGAAACAGTGTCAGTAAAAAAAGCAAACACAGTAATTGTACGAGAAACCATGTCACCGACAGCACCAACAGCAGCAGCCATTGAACTTCCAACAACAGTAGCAGCTAATCAACACTGCCTGATGAGGAGCCAAAGGCTAGGTACAGCTGCTTCACTTAGTGATGATTTTCTATGGCACCAAACAAAGAAAAGGAAGAGATTGTGACAAATCTGGCTGAAAAGTTGCAGATAAGTGTCAAAAATCAGCAACAAAGTAGCACTTCACCAGGTATTGACAAAATAACATATACTTGCAAAACTTTCAAGATAATGAGTCAAAACATTCAGTGCTTCAAGAATAAAGTGTTAGAATTAGAAGTCGCCATAAACAACTTTATACATATCTTTTGTATTTGTCTATCACAACATTGGTGCAGGGTCAGTGAACTGTCTTATAAATGTAAGAAATTTTGAATTAGTATCTCATTATTGCCACAGTGTTTGTAAAAATGGTGGAATACGCATACACACTAGGGCTGGGCTGCTGTATAAAGTTAGATCTGAAACACACCACCTAAATATCGAGAAACATTTTGAATCATGTGCCATAGAGCTAAAATCTGAGGAGAAGTGTAAAAAACTAACTGTCATATCAATATACAGGTCACCACTAGGTGACAAAAACATATTTTTTAACAATTTGGCAGCAGTGCTAAACATTTTGTATAACAATGAAGTGAACTTACTACTATGTGGGGATTTTAACATCAATTTGTTAATTGAATATGAAGAAAAAAGACAGCTTTTGAGTGTCGTAAACAGCTTTCACATGAAACCACTCTTCACAGACCCTACTAGAATAACAGAGTCATCTTTGCCCCTATTACATAATGTCTTTACAAATATTGAAAATGATGTTACTGAGGCACAAAATTTAAACTCAGGTCTTTCAGACCACAACACAATAGTGACATGCATAAATTCTTCTGTACCTGAGGTGGTTAAATACAAGTGGAAATATAAAAGGCACTTCTTCCCAGAAAAGGTTAATATTTTTATTCAGTCGTTAGCAAAAGAAACCTGGAAAGATGTGTACTCAAAATCATCAACTGATGAATCATTCAATGCATTTTATAATACTTTCATGTCCATATTTGAGATGTTTTTTCCAAAAAAACTGACAAGAATTAATGTTATGCCAAGAAACAGCAGCCAGTGGATAACACCTGCTATTAGAGCATCCAGTCAAAAGCCAAAACTTCTCAATCAAAGAAGAAAAGGCAACCAAGATGAACACTTTGCAGAATATGTTAAAACATATATGAAAATTTATAAGAAAGTAATTAAAACACAACGACAAAGTAATCATAGGGACAGCAAACAAGTCAAAAGCAATATGGAATATAGTAAAAAAGGAAACAAATAAAATTGTTAAAAAGCAAGATGACACTGTATAAAAAGATGATCATGGTGTGTTACTCAGAAATGGTACTCTAGCAAATTACATAAATGACTATCTCATAAACATTCCAGTCAATCTGAGTAAAAATTTAGCTAGAAATAGTAGTACCACAGTTCAAAGAGAGCAAAGTGGTAATTCAATACTGCTATGTCCCACAAATAAATAATAAGTTCTTAAGACAATAACAACAATGAAGAATAAAATGTCCTCTGGAATTGATGAGGTACCAGGTTCAGTCATAATTAAATGTGCTAGTGTCATAGCAGAAAAACTCTCACATATCATAAACATATCATTAACAGAAGGGGGTTCCCACAAAGATTAAAAATTTCAATAATAAAACCATTGTATAAAAAGGATAATATATATGAAGTGGGAAACTATAGACAAATAACTTTGTTATCTATATTTTCAAAAATAATAGAGACTGTGATTATTTGTAAGACCAGAATTTCCTCAGTTTTCAGCAAGATCTTTTGCTAAGGTATGATGGTGGTAGTGGTTGAATGCTTTGCGCATCGCTCTTTTTACAGCAGCACGAATCTCTACTAACTTTTACCTGTCTTCATTCTCCCGATCTTTCTTGTACTGCGAGTGCAACTGCCTTTGCTTGTTGAGCATTCTCCGAATTGCGCTGTTAAACCACAGTGAGTCTTACAAATTACCTCAAACAATTTAATCTCTTGTCAGTAAACCAACATGGTTTCCGCAAAGGCATGAGTACAGAAACAGCAGTTACCCAGTTCATCAAAAACATTGTAATAGGACTTGACAGAAATAACAATACAGTAGGAATAAACTTGAATTTATCAAAGGCATTCGATACTGTTGATCATGATATCTTGCTAGACAAACTAGAAGCTACAGGTATATGAGGAGTTGCATTAAAATGGTTTCAGTCATATCTCCACAATAGAAAACAGGTAGTATAAATTACCTCAGCATACAATAAAAACCAAAGCATTGTGTACAGATTGGATATGCAGACTGTACCAATCGGAGTACCTCAGGGCAGCATTCTAGGACCTCTCTTATTTCTTATATACACTCCTGGAAATGGAAAAAAGAACACATTGACACCGGTGTGTCAGACCCACCATACTTGCTCCGGACACTGCGAGAGGGCTGTACAAGCAATGATCACATGCACGGCACAGCGGACACACCAGGAACCGCGGTGTTGGCCGTCGAATGGCGCTAGCTGCGCAGCATTTGTGCACCGCCGCCGTCAGTGTCAGCCAGTTTGCCGTGGCATACGGAGCTCCACCGCAGTCTTTAACACTGGTAGCATGCCGCGACAGCGTGGACGTGAACCGTATGTGCAGTTGACGGACTTTGAGCGAGGGCGTATAGTGGGCATGCGGGAGGCCGGGTGGACGTACCGCCGAATTGCTCAACACGTGGGGCGTGAGGTCTCCACAGTACATCGATGTTGTCGCCAGTGGTCGGCGGAAGGTGCACGTGCCCGTCGACCTGGGACCGGACCGCAGCGACGCACGGATGCACGCCTAGACCGTTGGATCCTACACAGTGCCGTAGGGGACCGCACCGCCACTTCCCAGCAAATTAGGGACATTATTGCTCCTGGGGTATCGGCGAGGACCATTCGCAACCGTCTCCATGAAGCTGGGCTACAGTCCTGCACACCGTTAGGCCGTCTTCCGCTCATGCCCCAACATCGTGCAGCCCGCCTCCAGTGGTGTCGCGACAGGCGTGAATGGAGGGACGAATGGAGACGTGTCGTCTTCAGCGATAAGAGTCGCTTCTGCCTTGGTGCCAATGATGGTCGTATGCGTGTTTGGCGCCGTGCAGGTGAGCGCCACAATCAGGACTGCATACGACTGAGGCACACAGGGCCAACACCCGGCATCATGGTGTGGGGAGCGATCTCCTACACTGGCCGTACACCACTGGTGATCGTCGAGGGGACACTGAATAGTGCACGGTACATCCAAACCGTCATCGAACCCATCGTTCTACCATTCCTAGACTGGCAAGGGAACTTGCTGTTCCAACAGAGCAATGCACGTCCGCATGTATCCCGTGCCACCCAACGTGCTCTAGAAGGTGTAAGTCAACTACCCTGGCCAGCAAGATCTCCAGATCTGTCCCCCATTGAGCATGTTTGGGACTGGATGAAGCGTCGTCTCATGCGGTCTGCACGTCCAGCACGAACGCTGGTCCAACTGAGGCGCCAGGTGGAAATGGCATGGCAAGCCGTTCCACAGGACTACATCCAGCATCTCTACGATCGTCTCCATGGGAGAATAGCAGCCTGCATTGCTGCGAAAGGTGGATATACACTGTACTAGTGCCGACATTGTGCATGCTCTGTTGCCTGTGTCTATGTGCCTGTGGTTCTGTCAGTGTGATCATGTGATGTATCTGACCCCAGGAATGTGTCAATAAAGTTTCCCCTTCCTGGGACAATGAATTCACGGTGTTCTTATTTCAATTTCCGGGAGTGTATATTAATGATATCAAGATCCCAATCAGCAGTATGCACATAATTTTGTTTGCTGATGACACAAATATTGTTGTACCAGACATAAATAGGGTATTGCTAACATCTGCAACCAGATTTTTGGAATACATACAAAACTGGTTTGAACTGAACAAGCTAACCTTAAATATTTCAAAAACTAATTATATACATTACATGACAACAAAGTCTCATCATGATGTGAACCTCTAAGTGCAAAATAAACAAATTGAAAGGGTAGCTGGCACAAAATTCTTAGTGTGCAAATTGATGAAAATTTAAACTGGAAAGCCCACATTCTCTACCTCACCAACAAGTTAAGCTCTGCTTGTTTTGCATTATGCATAATTAGTACTGTGCCTAGTAGAGAGTGTAGCCGAACTGCCTACTTGCTTGCATCCCTTCTGCTATGACCTGTGGCCTAACCCTCTGGGGTCATAACAAGGCAAACATGAAAACCATTTTCACATTACAAAAACTAGCTGTTAGAATAATTACCAAGAGTACAAGGCTAACACCTTCCAAACAGTTATTTCAACACCTAAATATTCTACCCTTGCCATGCCTGTATATAAAAAAGTGTTGTTAATATAAAAATGCACATTGATAATTATAAAACCAACTCAGATCTTCATTTCTACAATACAAGAATATGCAATGACATTCACATAAAAAGAGTAAACAAGGGTTTAACACAAAAACAAACCAACAATCAAGGTACTATTTTGTACAACAAACTTTCAACTCAGCTAAAAGAAATAAAAACATTGTCTACATTCAAGGAAGCAACATTTAATTTCTTAATAACCAACTGCTATTATAGTATAAATGAATATCTGCAGTAACCCTGTAGCAAGTAACTACGTTCATTTACTATATGTTAATAATACCATAAATCAAATGCTTGCCACAGCCTCAATGTTAATTTTTCTGAACAAAAGTGTTAAATCAATTACTTACTTGTAATGTATTTCATGTAAAAGGTCCCGAACAAAATTGTTAAACGAATTATTTACTTCTAATGTATTTCATGTAAGAGATCCTGCTCATACTTTTATATTATTACAGTAATCAAAGTCATATTGGCCAAAAATATTGTGATGGGTACAATGAACCATTGTATTTTGTAGGAAACTGTACACCCTTACCTTATTTTTTGTTATACTATGTTCTTTGACAAAATCCATTCAATGTACATTGTCGGTGAATGAATAAGCTTATATATATAATTTTCTGCAGTATGACAATCAAACATGAAGAACATTATTTTCCAAACATGAGGAAGTGAACAGGTGGGAGACAAAGAAATGAAACCTGTTACAGAAAGTGTAAAAGAAAGTTCATTTAAATCAGAACCATGTACAAAGAAAGAACTATGTGAAAAAAAAGGGAGCACAAAGTATGTTACAATATCTGTTAATGAAAATGCAAGAAATTGGTGAAAAAGTTAGAAAATCACTAAAAGAGGCACAGGAAAAATCTTAAATTGTGGCAGGTAATGTAGTATCTGTTAAAGAATCACAAAAAGAAATGACAGAGAAGTTAGATAACATATTGGACAAAACATTGGAGGATGCTTGGTTAAAAATATTGAAGCCTACGCTGTTGGCGGAAATGAAAACTCTGATAAAGACTGTGAATATAGGGTCCATTAGGGGAAGAAAAAAGTGAACTTCAAAAATATTAGTAGAGAAGCTATCAGCTGTGAGAAAACACACCTCAAGGAATTCACTAGCCTTTAGTGTATGTGTGCAGTGTGCAGTGACCAAGCTGCTGTAGTACTGTTTTGTTCTCCAGCTTTCCGCACTGTTTACTAATCTTCTACTATGCAATGTATCAATCAAAACAACTCTCTGACTATTGATCTGTCCAGAGTGAGATCTGAATAGATAGAACCTGTTGTGATTATACTCCTAAGAGTGACATAATTCATGATGATGATGTAATGATAAATTAATGATAGATGAGTGGGTTAGAAAACAACAAGAATAAGATAATTATTTGTGAAAAGCTTTAGGTAGGAAATCTGAGAGTACTGATAAAAGGCAAGACTGGCATGGCAGTGGGTAAATATATGATTAAATTTGATATGTGAGGTGTAGTAATAACAAAGAATTTTGAGTATGTTGTTGCTGTATAGAAACAATGACCTTCCTTTCTGTATGTTTCATCTTATCGATGGTTACTTATCAGTCATAAATAAGTAACTTATATGTGCACACTGGATCAGACACGGTTCTGTTAACACTTGAGTGGATAGTGTGCTCCAGCATGCTACTAATAATCAGATAAGAAGTTTCATGTTCTCTTTAATTTTGATTTTCAATGCCTATGTTACAAATCTATCTTCTGCAGTAAAAGTAATGTGCAACAGTTTTATAACAGTATGTGCAACAGTTTTATAAAAGTATGTGATTACTTATTTTCAGAATGTGAATATGTGACCATATCAAGTGTATTGTGTAGTTATCTTCTTTTTGTACGCAATCCTTGCTTTATATTTACTCAGGGAGTGGGTCAGATTTGATGGAATATGCATTGTATACTTAAATAAAAAATGATTCAATTAAAATACAAAACATGATCTATATGTGCACAAAAATGCACCACCTAGTTGTAGTCTACTCAAACAACAAAATACGGGCAGTAGATGGAATTCTCTTATTAGGACTACGGACAAATCACAACCTGAATTGGAAAAAAACACACCCTAGACTCAATGCAGTTCAGCTGCGTGATTACAGATGTAGGTGATGAAACAAAGAAGATGGATCATTCAGCATACATGTATGCAAACTGTCCTGGGGTGGGAGGGTGAGGGGGAAGGGGATGGTAAGGGTACAGGGAGGTGGACAGAGGGGGAGAATAGGAGGGAGGTAGAGAGGGAGAGAGAGAGAGATTGCAACTAACAGAAGTAAAATTTACTGAAAAAGGAAGAATGCTATCAGAACTGAACCTGTGAATAGTCTCATGACGCCCTGCAGAGAACTCTTTAGAAAGCTTGGTATTTTGAACACTATCAGACAATAACAATACATACACTCAGTAATGCAGTGTTTCTCTTGTAAAAGCATAGTACAAAGTATTTTCACAATCTTACAGCCAAATACACAGTCTTCAAAGTTACAATATTAGTACATAATATCACATAAATTGTAACATATGTATTTAACAATCTAACACAGAACTTTAAATATATTCTTTGTATTACAGTGAACTTCAAGAGCAAGTTAAAAACATTCTATCGGCCAATTATTTCTAAACCATTGAAGAATGTCCAGACAGGAGTTCTTAAAACTAATGCATTTGGTTATCACATAATTCATATTAGCACTGCAATATTATGCAGTCATAGTTAATATTTACTGTACCTGTGTTATATATGTTGTGTAATAATAGCAAACTAAGGGATCACAAAGGCACTGATGCTATAGTCAATGAAAATTTTTAAAAAGGCTTGTTCATAGAGAGATGAGAGTCAAGGTAACACTACATTAACACAATACAACACTGAAAAAGAAAAACACCTAAGGTACATAAGGATACAAATTACAATACGATTCTTACTTTCAATGTCTCTCGACAATATTACTAATTTGACATGCATTAGTAGCAATACTACAAGAAAATCAACATATCTGTTCTAAAATGGAAAAACAAAATGAAAACACACATCCCTGCCTATAATGGAGGCACGAGACTCAACATTCTGTTGGAGGACTTAGGAAATGTCTCATAAATTCCCTCACAATGGGCAGAATTTGTTTCCTAGTTGCTTTAAAATTCTGTTGTGTGAAGACTTTTATATACTCCATGTTAGCGTGGACTGTCACTTCGTTCAGCTGGAGGTCAGGGTCTCTTGAGGTAACCAATGTATCTGTCATCTGGCATACAAATAGAAACAATAATGATGAATAACAATTATTCCTAGATAATAATGTAGAGTTATAATGAGAAAGAAATACAGTGTAAACTGAATTTCATATAAGCAGTATTCCAATTTTTCCTACCCTCTATGGTAATTTTTACATGTAATTCATTTAAATATACACTGATGTGAAGGTACTGCAAAATGAGGATGCAAATATTACTATTTCAACAGTCCAAAATAGCCTGACAGTGTGTTTTCTAATAGTAATAATAAACAACAGAAATTTCCATTTCAGTTTTACACTGTATACAAAAGAAGTTCTTTACATAATTTGTTGACGCTCTGAGCACTATGGGACTCAACTGCTGTGGTCATCAGTCACATCATTTGTTATATAATGCTGAGAGCATTTGCCATCTTGGTATGACTCAAATTAACATATAGTCTTTACAGATATCACACGAGTCTGTTGCAGTTCACTGTACACTGAGTGCTTAAAACTTTGTTGACCTTGCCCTTACAAATGGCTGCTGTGAAATGTAAGTTGCTGTAGCGGTTGTGGATAAACATTTTGTCAAGCATCAACAGGATCATAAAACTTCCTCCATCAGACAACTGCACAGCCCCACTAGCTTTCTTAATTATGAGAGAAATGGTCCAAATGTTACAGTGTACAATCCTAGTGCCTCACGTGGTCTAATCCCGATTTCATATTGTTTCCTATGGTATAAAATGTGTTTGTTGGAGGACAAACAATGCACTGCCAAGAGCTGAAAAATTTCAGTTTTGAATGTTTTTGCTCTCATGTAATCTGGGTACAACAACAGCTCAAAGTTTGTGATACAGATCACTCAACATTTTCAATGGTGGACTGACTTGTTCAGGTTCTGAGAATCTAAAGGCATTACATGTAGCTAAACACAAGAAATTTTCTAAAACGGGATATGGAACTGCTGATAATGATAATGCACAAATAACACTCTTATAATAAATGTCCAGCAAAACTGCTCCCATAATGAGGATCTATTGGCGATAGTAGTTTAACAAACAACTATCTGATGGTGCAAATGAATACAAACCTAAATGAATGGTGTAACATTAAATTTGGAGAAATCACAAAGCAATCTTTGTGTAAAGGATCACTTCTCCATACAGAGGTACTGGGAGTGTGATGTCTAGCAGCAGCTGTTACATCCTTCTCAAACAATCAGAGTACCCACACATTCACCTGAATGTGATTCTGCTTTCCCACCTCTACACATTCACTCTTCATTGTCACAAATCGCTGTGAGTTGTGCTACATGCAGTGTGGCATAGCAGTTAGTGTTGTACATGGGCATGCTGCAGATCATCAGTTTGAACTCAATTACCAGTCAGTCAGTGGGCAAGTGGCCGCTCCTTCAGCATGGCCTGAGCAGGCACGCGGGGGCAAAGGCTTGCTGGTTATTGGGAGCTCCAACATTAGGTGGGTGATGGAGCCCCTTAGGGAAATAGCGTACAGAGCTGGAAAGAAATCCAACATGCACTCGGTTTGTCTGCCGAGGGGCCTCATCCAAGATGTGTAGGTGGCCTTGCCTGCAGCTATCAAGCGTACAGGGTGCAGTCGTCTGCAAGTAGTTGCTCACGTCGGCACCAATGATGCCTGTCGCTTGGGTTCTGAGGCGATCCTCAGTTCATACAGGCGGCTGGCGGATTTGGTGAAGACTGCTGGCCTTGCACGTGGGGTGCAAGCAGAGCTCTCTATTTGCAGCATCGTTCCCAGAGTTGATCGGGGTCCTTTGGTTTGGAGCCGAGTGAAAGGTCTCAACCAGAGGCTTCGTCGACTCTGTGATGATCTTGGCTGTAGATATCTAGACTTGCGCTATTGGGTGGGGGATTGTAGGATGCCCCTAGATAGGTCAGGGGTGCGCTACACAAAAGAAGAGGCTACTCAGGTAGCAGAGTACTTGTGGCGTGCACATGGGGGTTTTTTAGGCTAGGCAGTAGTGCGAGGTGTCCTGATGAACACTCACCAGTTGACGTGCAGGCAGGGAAATCAGGACGCGCTCAGTGTAAAGACACTTCAGCTATCAAGATATTAGCAGTAAATTTTCAGAGTGTTCAGAATAAAGTTCCTCAATTTACTTCCCTCCAGGAAGTGTGTGGTGCACAAATTATTCTCGGGACTGAGACCTGGCTGAACCCTGAGATAGGAAGTTCTGAAATATTTAGTGAGGGTTGGAACGTGTATCGGAAAGACAGATTAGACACCATAGGAGGTGGTGTCTTCATTGCAGTTGACAAAAATATTGTGTCTACTGAGGTCGAAGTAGAGTGTGATTGTGAAGTTATCTGGACACGTTTAACAGGGCTAGGGGAGATAAAGTTAATTGTGGGGTGTTATTACCGGCCAGCAGGTTCCACAGTGAGAGTTCTAGAATCACTAAAAGAGAGTCTACATTCTGTATCGCAGAAGTACCCGGATCATGCTATATTAGTCGGAGGCGACTTCAACCTACCTAGTATAGACTGGGATGTCTATGGATTCATTAGAGGTCGTACAGACAAGCCTTCATGTGAATTACTTTTGAACACATTATCCGAAAACTGTCTTGAGCAGCTAAATTGACAGCAAATGCGGAATGGAAATACACCTGGAAATTGAAATAAGAACACCGTGAATTCATTGTCCCAGGAAGGGGAAACTTTATTGACACATTCCTGGGGTCAGATACATCACATGATCACACTGACAGAACCACAGGCACATAGACACAGGCAACAGAGCATGCACAATGTCGGCACTAGTACAGTGTATATCCACCTTTCGCAGCAATGCAGGCTGCTATTCTCCCATGGAGACGATCGTAGAGATGCTGGATGTAGTCCTGTGGAACGGCTTGCCATGCCATTTCCACCTGGCGCCTCAGTTGGACCAGCGTTCGTGCTGGACGTGCAGACGCGTGAGACGACGCTTCATCCAGTCCCAAACATGCTCAATGGGGGACAGATCTGGAGATCTTGCTGGCCAGGGTAGCTGACTTACACCTTCTAGAGCACGTTGGGTGGCACGGGATACATGCGGACGTGCATTGTCCTGTTGGAACAGCAGGTTCCCTTGCCAGTCTAGGAATGGTAGAACGATGGGTTCGATGACGGTTTGGATGTACCGTGCACTATTCAGTGTCCCCTCGACGATCACCAGTGGTGTACGGCCAGTGTAGGAGATCGCTCCCCACACCATGATGCCGGGTGTTGGCCCTGTGTGCCTCGGTCGTATGCAGTCCTGATTGTGGCGCTCACCTGCACGGCGCCAAACACGCATACGACCATCATTGGCACCAAGGCAGAAGCGACTCTCATCGCTGAAGACGACACGTCTCCATTCGTCCCTCCATTCACGCCTGTCGCGACACCACTGGAGGCGGGCTGCACGATGTTGGGGCGTGAGCGGAAGACGGCCTAACGGTGTGCGGGACCGTAGCCCAGCTTTATGGAGACGGTTGCGAATGGTCCTCGCCGATACCCCAGGAGCAACAGTGTCCCTATTTTGCTGGGAAGTGGCGGTGCGGTCCCCTACGGCACTGCGTAGGATCCAACGGTCTTGGCGTGCATCTGTGCGTCGCTGCGGTCTGGTCCCAGGTCGACGGGCACGTGCACCTTCCGCCGACCACTGGCGACAACATCGATGTACTGTGGAGACCTCACGCCCCACGTGTTGAGCAATTCGGCGGTACGTCCACCCGGCCTCCCGCATGCCAACTATACGCCCTCGCTCAAAGTCCGTCAACTGCACATACGGTTCACGTCCACGCTGTCGCGGCATGCTACCAGTGTTAAAGACTGCGATGGAGCCCCGTATGCCACGGCAAACTGGCTGACACTGGCGGCGGCGGTGCACAAATGCTGCGCAGCTAGCGCCATTCGACGGCCAACACCGCGGTTCCTGGTGTGTCCGCTGTGCCGTGCGTGTGATCATTGCTTGTACAGCCCTCTCGCAGTGTCCGGAGCAAGTATGGTGGGTCTGACACACCGGTGTGTTCTTTTTTCCATTTCCAGGAGTGTATTTTAGATCTGGTAGCCACGAACAGACCAGACTTCTTCAATGGTGTCAGTGTTGAGACAGGGATTAGTGATCATGATGTTGTCATTACGACTATGGTTACGAAAGTTAAAAAGTCGGTCAAGAAGGCTAGGAGAGTATTCTTACTAGAAAGAGCAGATAAGCAGTTGTTAGCATCCCACTTAGTAAGTGAATCAACTTCATTTACTTCCGGTACGATGGACGTGGAAGAATTATGGGGAAATTTTAAACACATTGTAAATCACGCATTGGACAAGTACGTTCCGAAAAAGTGGGTTATGGTCGGAAAAGACCCACCGTGGTTTAACAGCGCAATTCAGACACTTCTCAGGAAGCAAAGGCAGTTGCACTCGCGGTACAAGAAATATCGGGAGAATGAGGACAGGTAAAAGTTAGTAGAGATTCATGCTGCTGTAAAAAGAGCGATGCGCGAAACATTCAACCACTACCACCATCATACCTTAGCAACAGATCTTGCTGAAAACCGAGGAAATTCTGGTCTTACGTAAAATCGGTAAGCGGGTCGAAGGCTTCCATCCAGTCACTCACTGATCAGTCTGGCCTGGCAACGGAAGACAGCAAAACGAAAGCTGAAATTTTAAATTTAGCATTTGAGAAATCTTTCATGCAGGAGGATCGTACAAACATACCGCCGTTTGAGTCTCGTACAGATTCCCGTATGGAGGACATAGTGATAGACATCCCTGGGGTTGTGAAGCAGCTGAATGGGTTGAAAATAAATAAACCACCAGGTCCTGATGGGATTCCAATTCGGTTTTACAGACTTCTTAAGTAATAGAATACAGTACGTTGTCCTCGCTGGTGAGTGCTCATCGGAGGTGAGGGTATCATCTGGAGTGCCCCAGGGAAGTGTGGTAGGTCTGCTGTGGTTTTCTATCTACATAAATGATCTTTTGGATAGAGTGGATGGCAATGTGCGGCTGTTTGCTGATGATGCTGTGGTGTACGGAAAGGTGTCGTCGTTGAGTGACTGTAGGAGGATACAAGATGACTTGGACAGGATTTGTGATTGGTGTAAAGAATGGCAGCTAACTCTAAATATGGATAAATGTAAATTAATGCAGATGAATAGGAAAAAGAATCCTGTAATGTTTGAATACTCCATTAGTAGTGTAGCACTTGGCACAGTCACGTCGATTAAATATTTGGGCGTAACATTGCAGAATGATATGAAGTGGGACAAACATGTAATGGCAGTTGTGGGGAAGGCGGATAGTCGTCTTTGGTTCATTGATAGAATTTTGGGAAGATGTGGTTCATCTGTAAAGGAGACCACTTATAAAACACTAATACGACCTATTCTTGAGTACTGCTTGAGCGTTTGGGATCCCTATCAGGTCGGACTGAGGGAGGACATAGAAGCAATTCAGAGGAGGGCTGCTAGATTTGTTACTGGTAGGTTTGATCATCATGTGAGTGTTACGGAAATGCTTCAGGTACTCGGGTGGGAGTCTCTAGAGGAAAGGAGGCATTCTTTTCGTGAATCGATACTGAGGAAATTTAGAGAACCAGCATTTGAGGCTGACTGCAGTACAATTTTACTGCTGCCAATTTACATTTCGCAGTAAGACCACCAAGATAAGATAAGAGAGAGTAGGGCTTGTACAGAGGCATATAGGCGGTCATTTTTCCCTCGTTCTGTTTGGGAGTGGAACAGGGAGAGAAGATGCTAGTTGCGGTACAAGGTACCCTCCGCCACGCACCATATGGTGGATTGTGGAGTATGTATATAGATGTAGATGTAGATATTTATAAGAGGCATCAAATGAAAATGAGACAGATGGAAAAAGGTACATAAACTGTTTAGCATTCCAAAAGTAATCCCCAAAACTGTTAATATATTTATCCCACTGTGACACAAGATGGTCAGTGCCTTCATGGAAAAATGTTTTTGGTTGCCCATGGAACCTTGTACCCAGGTGTGCACCTCTTCATCTGAAGCAAATAAACAGCCAGTAATGACTTCCTTCAGAACTCCAGAAATATGGAAATCACATGGGGAGAGATCGGGACTGTCTGGGGGACGTGTGAGGGCTTCTCACCAAAACTTCTGCAACATATTTGAAACAACCTAGGCTACATGTGGGCTGACTGCCAGTGTCTTTCTTCAGGGCTGCAAAAATATGGAAATCACATGAGAAGAGGTTGGGACTGTATGGAGGACAGGTAGGGGCTTCCCAGTGAAACTTCTGCAGTGTACCTGAAACAATCTTAGCAATATGTTGCCAAGGTTGTTTTGAGTATGCTACAGAAGTTTCGCTGGGGGGCCCATGCACATCCTTCAAATAGTATCAGTTTCTCCCCATGTGATTCCCATATTTTTGGAGCTCCGATGAACAGCATTAATGGTTTTCGATTTGCTTCAGATGAAGAGGTGCACACCTTGATCCAATCATAGTTCCATAGGCAACCAGGAACACTTTTCCATAAAGACATTGACCATCTTGTTTCACAGGGGATGAATATCTTAACAGTTATGGTGATAAATTTTGAAGTAATAAAGAGTTTACTTACTTTTTTCTATCTGTCTTGTTTTCATTTGACTGAACCTTATAATTTCATGTAGGGAAATTACCCACAGGATGACAACTGCTTTCCACCCACAGATGAATCATCTGACAAAACACTTTAATAAGATATTGGCAGATATGTTCTCGATGTACACTGAAGTCGAACAGAACGACTGGAATACAATACTGCCTATCATGACTTTCGCATACTGCACAATGAAGCAAGACATGACACTACGGTCTTCACACAGTTATTTCTGCTCTGTATTCGCAAATCCAAAATGACAATGGATACACTGTTCCCATTTCAACTAGACCACACTCATGATGGCTACATGTAACACCTTATCACCAGGACTGAAGGAGCAAGACAGCTGAGTCACATATGGATCCTGGCCATCCAGCAGAAAGATCAAGAGCACTATAATGCCAAGCACTGGCCACTGAGATATGGCCCAGGGGGCTTGGTGTTGATTTTTACACCTGGGTGGAAAGTGGGACTATTAGGAAAGTTACTAAAGTGCTACTTTGGGCCATAGCATATACGTCATCGTTTGTCAAATGTTACCTGTGATATCATTATCAGTCTTCATAAAGAAGCCAAAGCACATATCATCCACGTCCTCTGTATGAAGCCCTAATACAGTCCTGAAGCACAAATCAATGATGGAGGCTTCTCGTTCAAGAAAACTGAAGATCTGATTGATGACAGCAAAACTCTGATGACAGATGCTACCTTTGTTGCTTGTCATAGTGCACATGGCCAGAATGTGAGGATCTGCCAGTGCAGTCATACAGAGGACTGTTGACAAGATCTAGATCCAGGATGCTGTAGTCAACTCCAGGAGAACTTCTACAACAGCTGGTCACTGTTTCTCCAGGAGAGGGAGCAATGCTGTGAGCTGTCCTGCACACACTGTGGCACAAATGTTAGTGTTACTGGCTGGTGTGCTACAGGTCACCATTTCAAACGCAACAAGCAGCAGTTATTTGTTATCTAGTATCTATCATTTCTGGAAAGTTCTTGAAATTTCTTATGCTCGATATTCTGGAATATTCAATGTTTGTATAAACAGCAGTACCCTACAATCAGGAGGCATTTCTGTTCTGTTCTGGCTGTACAACGATGGTTGTAATGAAAGTGTTTTCAATGATAAGTGCGGTACTTCACTGGCGACTTTACTTTCATATTTGGACTTGATTCTAGTAGCAAGTTGACAACATTTTTCCCTACTATACACGACTTGGCATAGACCTTGGTTGTCAAAGTCTGCATTTTAGTTTTTCAGGAAACATTCCATCTCATAAGTCAGTTTGGAAATGCCTGCCACACAATGGTTCCTGGGTCTGAGGAAAGAGGAAGAAGTAACTGGAGGCCAGGCTAAGAGACTACAGAAAGCGGTCAGCAGTCAAAATTGGACATTCCAAAGAAGTATCACGTGTGACTGTGTCCTGTGGAGAATGAGCTGGGGCACTGTCATGGAATAAAAACACTCCCATGGATAGCTTCCTGTGACACTTCATCTTATGAGCCTCCTGCACAATTAACATGTCAGCACAAACAGCTGCATTTGGAGTGGTGCCATGACGGGGAAGCATGGACTACTGACGAATGGCATTACATTGCGTTGAGTGATTAATCACTGTTTTGCACTACCCCAAATGATCAACATCAGTGAGTATGGAAGTGACCTGGGAAGAGGTCACATTCTTCCAGTGTTTTGGGGAGGCACTTCACTGTTACTCCTGGCACCATGGTGAGGACAGCCGTTGGGTATGACTTCAGGTCATGGCTGGCAGTGACTGATATGTTGGTTGGTTGGTTGGTGCTACCACATGCTCAACAGTGAGGTTATCAGCGGGTAGTGACTGAGGGAACTCTGATGGCACAATGGATAGTCATGGACATCCCGCATCCTCATGTGTAATGTCCCATGCAACAGTATCATGGTGCCATTTTTCAACACAACAATGCTCATCCACACACGACATGTGCATCTATGAACTGTCTGCATGATGCTGAAGCACTCCTGTGGCCAGAAAGATCCCCAGCTCTGTCCCTGATAGTATCTATGTTAGACCAGCTCAGATGTGAACTCCATCCCAGTGCTAGTATTTAGCCAAATCAATGCATGAATCCAAGCCAGAGGGGTACAACATCACACTGATAAGTGACTCATACTGCCAACTTCTTTGTAAATTGGACTCAATGTTACAATCACTGGAATAACATAACATACCCTCTCAAACTGTGAAATTTTATTTTGTTTCCTCTTCCATTTATAAGTGCTTCACTTTCTTTTTCAGGCAATGTATAATAATATTTATGACTTTTTAAAAATACTCCTCATCATGCGTAACTACTATTACACACCTTTGCTCACCAATATATTATTTGTTTTAAATAAAAAAAGACAAGAAGTTATCAATGTAATATTAATCAGAGTTCACCCACAGAAGGAACACCCTATTATATATCTTAGCTCCTTTAGCACCTCATATACTGAATGATGGTGTGATGTCAACATTTACCATTTAAAATATATTCATTAGATTAACTATTCTTCATTGCAGATTCAAGCATTCGATATCATCTGAATATATATTTTGTAATGCACCTGCAACATGTGTGTTGAAACATTTTGCCATGTAGCTAACTTGTTAGTAGTACAGTGCTTCAAAATATTTACTTGCTTTCTATGGAACACAACATAAGTATATTTATCTCCTTAGAAGTTTCCCATTTTCAGAGGAAGGAAATGGAATGAGGACATCTCCAATAATTAGATAAACATAGAAAGAAAGGTTTTCAAAATTACATACCAAGTCCAAGAAATATTTGTCTGTTGAGAATACTGCTATGTCTTGTGCATATCTGCCATTTGAAAATGTTACTCCTATTAAGATAATGCCTTTATATTCAAAATCGTTTGTGAACTTCCGCAGTTCCTCAATAGTATGCAATTTCAAAAATTCCTGTAGTAAAATAAAATTTAATAAGTATAAAAACACAAATAACATACTTAAAATTTTGTATTCATATTATACACAATGAAGAGCATTAGTATCAATAAACAAAGAAATGGAAAGTTAAGCTATGTAGACCTATTATTTGATGCCTCTGGTGGCAAATATGTGATGGTAAGATAAGCTCTAAGTCAATGAAGTGGTTCACTTATATTTGAATCAGAGTAGATACCGCACACACTCTACCAGCAGCTCTGTACTAGAACAGTGCCTTAAGCCCAAAGCCACACAAACAGAATGTTCCTGCAATGGGAGACATACTGTGGCAAGACGCAGAATCCTGCAATCCTGGGTAGCTTCCAGAACAGAATGTGGAGAGCCAAACATTGAGTCATCTGCTGTCTCTCTAAAAAAAATTATTTATGAAAAACATGCAAATGTCCCTGTTGTTAATTTCTCAGCAAATCTTTAACTTTTTGAATAAAAAAAAATAAGAAGCACTGTCTCTGGATTTTTGGGATCCCTTCACTAAAAAATGATTCCCTTGTGTCTTAAACCCTTACATTGCAGCTTGATAATAAACTGGCTCTCTTTTTGTTATTGCTCACAGTTATTGTGGTGATTCAAAATTAAGTAACTTACCACACATATGTCATAGAAGTTACAGTAAAAAATGTAGTCAATGGCCAATTTATGTTTGGTCATACATTGCTGCATACAAAATGTAGCTACATATCAGAACTGTTTTAATAGTGGAAGGAGAGCCACGTTTCTTTCCACACATTATGTGATGAAAAGTACCTGGACACCTGGCTGAAAATGACTTACAAGTTTGAGGTGCCCTCCATCGATAATGCTGAAATTCAATATGTTGTTGGTCCACCCCTAGCCTTGATGACAGCTTCCACTCTCACAGGCATACGTTCAATCAGGCGCTGGAAGGTTTCTTGGGGGATTGCAGCCCATTCTTCGTGGAGTGCTACACTGAGGAGAGGTATCAATGTCGGACAGTGAGGCCTGGCCTGAAGTGGGCATTCCAAAACATCCCACAGGCATTCTATAGGATTCAGGACACGACTCTGTGCAGGCCAGGCCATTACAGAGATGTTATTGTCATGTAACCACTTCTACACAAGCCGTTCATTACGAACAGGTGCGCAATTGTGTTGAAAGATGCAATCGCCATCCCTGAATTGCCCTTCAACAGTGAGAAGCATGAAGGTGCTTAAAACATCAATGTAGGCCTGTGCTGTGATAGTGCCACACAAAACCACAAGGAGTGCAAGACCCTCCATGAAAAACAGACCACACCTTAACACCAATAGAAGATAGCAAAAGAAAAGCGAAAGTTTAAAATTTGAGTTTAAGAAATTGTTCACACAGGATGATCATACAAACATACTGTCATTTGACCATTGTACAGACTCCCATATGAAAGACATGGTAATAGGCATTCCTGGTGCACACAAGAAATTGAAAGAGCTGAAAGCAAATAAGTCACTAGGTTTGGATTGCATCCCAATTCAGCTTTACAAAGAGTACTCTACAGCATTGGCCCTTACTTAGTTCCTTAGCTTGCATTTCTTGTGAATCTCTCACCCAGCACAAAGACCCAAGCTACGGGCAAAATGATAAAGCCTCCCATATATAAGAATGGTAATAGAACAGACAAACAAAATTACAGACCATTAGCCTTGACATTGGTTTGCTGCAGAATTCTTGAATATATTCCCAGCTTCAATGTAGTAAATGTCCTTGAGATAGAAAAGAGTCTGTCTACAAATCAGCAACGTTTTAGAAAGCATTGCTTGCGCAAAACTCAGCTTGCCCTTTTCTCACATGATGTCCTGCAAACCATGGATGAAGTTCAACAAGCATATTCCATATTCACAGATTTCCAAAAAGCGTTTGACACTGTGCACAACTGCAGACTGTTAATGTAGGTATAAGCATACGGAATAGGTTCCCAGACATGCGAGTGTCTTGAAGACTTCTTAAGTAATAGAATCAGTACATTGTCCTCAATGATGAGTGTTCTTCAGAGACAAGGGTAAAGTCAAAAGTACCCCAGGGAAGTATGGTAGGATTGTTACTATTCTCTGTATACATAAATGATCTGATAAACAGGGTGAGCTGCAAGGTGCAGCAGTTTCCTGATGATGTTGTGATGTACAGGAAGGTGTTGCTGTTGAGTGACTGTAGGGAAATACAAGATGACTTAGACAAAATTTCTAGCTGGTGTGATGAATGAAAGGTAGCTCTACATATAGAAATATGTAAGTTGATGCAAATGACTGGGAAAAACAATCTCATAATGCTTGAGTACAGCATTAGTTGTGCCCTGCCTGATGCAGTCATGTCAATTAAATATCTAGGCATAATGTTGCAAAACAATCTGAAATGTAATGAGCATGTAAGGACTACACCACAGTGACTGCCCAAACATGGAGGGCAAAACGTCAACTTAGGTTTATTGAGAGAATTTTACAAAAGTGTAGTTTGTCTGTTAAGGAGATGATCACATATAAAAAAACTAGTGTAGCCCATTCTTGAGAAATGCTTGTTTGTTTGGGATCCCCACAAGGTTGGATTAACCCTTTGTTGCCTGACGGTACTTAAAAGTACCAGTAAGTTTTGACTCTCATTATTTTCTCGTGGTGCAGTTTCGTGATCTGAAAGCCTGTCGGTGCGTAACAGTAACTCTGCTCTACTGTTTCATAGATGTTATTGTGCAATACATAGACCTCTCTGGCGGTCAGAGCTTGAAATTGCTTTTCGCGCGCTGCTGTGAAAACAGAAGATTGTATGTGCTTGTTTCCATGGTGTTGCCTGAATTTGTGTGCAATTTATTGAAACTTCCGTTGAGCTTTTCATTGTACGTACTTACCTTCTTTGTTTTTTTATAATAGTTTGAAGCATTACGTTAGAAGTGAATGAGATAAAGTGGAAATTATAAGGCGGACTTATTAGTACCATCAGGTTGTGCGAACACTTTATTGTAGCAACAGTGCGTTACCTCTCACTAGTTGTTCTGCCCACTTTTTCACACACAGAAATCCATAAATACATTTGCCTGTGGAACAATTAGAACAAACAGGAAAGGTTTGCCAGGTAATTTACCTAAATAAAAATGTCTAAACCGTGGGGAATCAAATCACAGAGATTCATCGTTAGACCTAACAGTATTTCAACGAAGGGAAAATAAAGTAGTGTATTTTGCGTCAAACTTCCATGGCACTGAACAGAGCGTAGTGACAAGAAAACAGAAAGATGGAACTAGTATGACTATACCATGACCAGTTATTGTATGTGATTACAATAAACACATGGGTGGTGTGGATCATGCAGACAGATTACGTTCAACTTATGGTCTTGACAGGCGATCGAAGAAATGGTGGCACCGTCTCTCCTGGGGAGCAATAGAAATTGCTTTTGCCAATGCTTACGTAATTTTCAGTGATCTACATGGGGCACTGCCACTGCTGGAATTCAGGAGTGCTGTGGCACTAGGGCTAATGAATGAACAGCAAGTGCCAAATCTCAAAAAGAGAAACTCTGGTAAAGATGAAATAACTCCCCCAAAGAGAAGGAAGGATAACTTTTCTGTTCCGAAGAATGTACGTCTTGGCAACTGAGAAAACAATTTTGTAGTGTTCAGTTGTAAAAGAGGACGATGCGAAATGTGTGCGAAAAATAAAATTCAGTCGACAGCACATTCACAATGTAGCACATGTAAAGTGTATTTGTGCTACAATGAGAAAAAGAACTGTTACCTACAATTTCATGAGGTATCACTAACACTAAATATGTGATATGTATATACTGTCATAAATGTATAGCTAAGTTACTATGTATTGTGAAGTTGCTCTAGAATCTACATCTACATCTACATCTACATTGATACTCCGCAAGCCACCAAACGGTGTGTGGCGGAGGGCACTTTACGTGCCACTGTCATTACCTCCCTTTCCTGTTCCAGTCGCGTATGGTTCGCGGGAAGAACGACTGACTGAAAGCCTCCGTGCGTGCTCTAATCTCTCTAATTTTACATTCGTGATCTCCTCGGGAGGTATAAGTAGGGGGAAGCAATATATTCGATACCTCATCCAGAAACGCACCCTCTCGAAACCTGGCCAGCAAGTTACACCGCGATGCAGAGCGCCTCTCTTGCAGAGTCTGCCACTTGAGTTTATTAAACATCTCCGTAACGCTATCACGGTTACCAAATAACCCGGTAACGAAACGCGCCGCTCTTCTTTGGATCTTCTCAATCTCTTCCGTCAACCCGACCTGGTACGGATCCCACACTGATGAGCAATACTCAAGTATAGGTCGAACGAGTGTTTTGTAAGCCACCTCCTTTGTTGATGGACTACATTTTCTAAGCACTCTCCCAATGAATCTCAACCTGGTACCCGCCTTACCAACAGTTAATTTTATATGATCATTCCACTTCAAATCGTTCCGCACGCATACTCCCAGATATTTTACAGAAGTAACTGCTACCAGTGTTTGTTCCGCTATCATATAATCATACAATAAAGGATCCTTCTTTCTATGTATTCGCAATACATTATATTTGTCTATGTTAAGGGTCAGTTGCCACTCCCTGCACCAAGTGCCTATCCGCTGCAGATCTTCCTGCATTTCGCTACAATTTTCTAATGCTGCCACTTCTCTGTATACTACAGCATCATCCGCGAAAAGCCGCATGGAACTTCCGACACTATCTACTAAGTCATTTATATATATTGTGAAAAGCAATGGTCCCATAACACTCCCCTGTGGCACGCCAGAGGTTACTTTAACGTCTGTAGACGTCTCTCCATTGATAACAACATGCTGTGTTCTGTTTGCTAAAAACTCTTCAATCCAGCCACACAGCTGGTCTGATATTCCGTAGGCTCTTACTTTGTTTATCAGGCGACAGTGCGGAACTGTATCGAACGCCTTCCGGAAGTCAAGAAAAATAGCATCTACCTGGGAGCCTGTATCTAATATTTTCTGGGTCTCATGAACAAATAAGGCGAGTTGGGTCTCACACGATCGCTGTTTCCGGAATCCATGTTGATTCCTACATAGTAGATTCTGGGTTTCCAGAAATGACATGATACGTGAGCAAAAAACATGTTCTAAAATTCTACAAGAGATCGACGTAAGAGATATAGGTCTATAGTTTTGCGCATCTGCTCGACGACCCTTCTTGAAGACTGGGACTATCTGTGCTCTTTTCCAATCATTTGGAACCCTCCGTTCCTCTAGAGACTTGCGGTACACGGCTGTTAGAAGGGGGGCCAAGTTCTTTCGCGTACTCTGTGTAGAATCGAATTGGTATCCCATCAGGTCCAGTGGACTTTCCTCTATTGAGTGATTCCAGTTGCTTTTCTATTCCTTGGACACTTATTTCGATGTCAGCCATTTTTTCGTTTGTGCGAGGATTTAGAGAAGGAACTGCAGTGCGGTCTTCCTCTGTGAAACAGCTTTGGAAAAAGGTGTTTAGTATTTCAGCTTTACGCGTGTCATCCTCTGTTTCAATGCCATCATCATCCCGTAGTGTCTGCATATGCTGTTTCGAGCCACTTACTGATTTAACGTAAGACCAGAACTTCCTAGGATTTTCTGTCAAGTCGGTACATAGAATTTTACTTTCGAATTCAATGAACGCTTCACGCATAGCCCTCCTTACGCTAACTTTGACATCGTTTAGCTTCTGTTTGTCTGAGAGGTTTTGGCTGCGTTTAAACTTGGAGTGGAGCTCTCTTTGCTTTCGCAGTAGTTTCTTAACTTTGTTGTGGTACCACGGTGGGTTTTTCCCGTCCCTCACAGTTTTACTCGGCACGTACCTGTCTAAAACGCATTTTATGATTGCCTTGAACTTTTTCCATAAACACTCAACATTGTCAGTGTCGGAACAGAAATTTTCGTTTTGATCTGTTAGGTAGTCTGAAATCTGCCTTCTATTACTCTTGCTAAACAGATAAACCTTCCTCCCTTTTTTTATATTCCTATTAACTTCCATATTCAGGGATGCTGCAACGGCCTTATGATCACTGATTCCCTGTTCTGTACATACAGAGTCGAAAAGTTCGGGTCTGTTTGTTATCAGTAGGTCCAAGATGTTATCTCCACGAGTCGGTTCTCTGTTTAATTGCTCGAGGTAATTTTCGGATAGTGCACTCAGTATAATGTCACTCGATGCTCTGTCCCTACCACCCGTCCTAAACATCTGAGTGTCCCAGTCTATATCTGGTAAATTGAAATCTCCACCTAAGACTATAACATGCTGAGAAAATTTATGTGAAATGTATTCCAAATTTTCTCTCAGTTGTTCTGCCACTAATACTGCTGAATCGGGAGGTCGGTAAAAGGAGCCAACCATTAACCTAGTTCGGTTGTTTAGTGTAACCTCCACCCATAGCAATTCACAGGAACTATCCACTTCTACTTCACTACAGGATAAACTACTACTAACAGCGACGAACACTCCACCACCGGTTGCATGCAATCTATCCTTTCTAAACACCGTCTGTACCTTTGTAAAAATTTCGGCAGAATTTATCTCTGGCTTAAGCCAACTTTCTGTACCTATAACGATTTCAGCTTCGGTGCTTTCTATCAGCGCTTGAAGTTCCGGTACTTTACCAACGCAGCTTCGACAGTTGACAATTACAATACCGATTGCTGCTTGGTCCCCGCATGTCCTGACTTTGCCCCGCACCCGTTGAGGCTGTTGCCCTTTCTGTACTTGCCCAAGGCCATCTAACCTAAAAAACCGCCCAGCCCACGCCACACAACCCCTGCTACCCGTGTAGCCGCTTGTTGCGTGTAGTGGACTCCTGACCTATCCAGCGGAACCCGAAACCCCACCACCCTATGGCGCAAGTCGAGGAATCTGCAGCCCACATGGTCGCAGAACCGTCTCAGCCTCTGATTCAGACCCTCCACTCGGCTCTGTACCAAAGGTCCGCAGTCAGTCCTGTCGACGATGCTGCAGATGGTGAGCTCTGCTTTCATCCCACTAGCGAGACTGGCAGTCTTCACCAAATCAGATAGCCGCCGGAAGCCAGAGAGGATTTCCTCCGATCCATAGCGACACACATCATTGGTGCCGACATGAGCGACCACCTGCAGATGGGTGCACCCTGTACCCTTCATGGCATCCGGAAGGACCCTTTCCACATCTGGAATGACTCCCCCGGTATGCACACGGAGTGCACATTGGTTTTCTTCCCCTCTCTTGCTGCCATTTCCCTAAGGGGCCCCATTACGCGCCTGACGTTGGAGCTCCCAACTACCAGTAAGCCCACCCTCTGCAACTGCCCGGATCTTGCAGACTGAGGGGCAACCTCTGGAACAGGACAAGCAGCCATGTCAGGCCGAAGATCAGTATCAGCCTGAGACAGAGCCTGAAACCGGTTCGTCAGACAAACTGGAGAGGCTTTCCGTTCAGCCCTCCGGAATGTCTTTCGCCTCCTGCCACACCTTGAAACGACCTCCCACTCTACCACAGGTGAGGGATCAGCCTCAATGCGGGCAGTATCCCGGGCAACCACAGTCATAGTCCGATCAGGGGATGCGTGGGACGAGCTGGCCGTCCCCGACAAACCCCCATCTGGACCCCCACAGTGATGCCCATTGGCAACAGCCTCAAGCTGTGTGACTGAAGCCAACACTGCCTGAAGCTGGGAGCGAAGGGATGCCAACTCAGCCTGCATCCGAACACAGCAGTTGCAGTCCCTATCCATGCTAAAAACTGTTTTACAAAGAACTTCTGAACTAATCTACAAAGAGCGCAAACAAATCGACAAAATTTAAACGGTTATTAAAATACAAGATTGCCTAGTAAATGCAGTAATGCTGCTACTTGCGCACTGCTGACACTGCTCGGCGGCGGAAGGAGACTAAGCGAAATTACACTATTCAGGTACTAAGACGCGATGCTACACTCTCAAATACTATAATACGCCCGAAATTTATGAATTAAACAATGCAAGTACCAAAAACACGCAAAGAAATTAAGAATTAAACTATGTAACAAATGAGTGAGCTAGGAGTATACGACTTGCTGCTCAGCTGCTTATCCAACGGCGGCAGGGAGCACACTGACTGTGACCAACCGACACTGGCTGTTCAAAACAAAAATAAATTTATGCGAAATTTAAAAAAAAAAAAAAAAAAACATTCAAAAATATCATATTTCTGTTAATTAATTTTCTAATGTAAAAATATTTAATATTTATGTGGAATAAAGTACAAGTTATAAAAATTGGAGCACTTTTCTGCGCATATTGTGATTCTGTCCATGGAGTCTGACGGTACTTCTGAGTACCAGGAGAGAAAAAAGTTGTGAAAAATAAAATAAAATTTTAGAAAAATTCCTACCGTCATTTGAGGCCACAATAGCATAAATTCTGCAAAGAAAATGTTAAAAAGTAAATTTTTTCTTATGTCATGAAACAAAGGGTTAAAGAAAGAGGTTGAAAAAACTAAGGGGTGGGCTGCTAGATTTGTTACCAGTAGGTTCAATCAACATGCAAATATTACAGAGATGCTTCAAGAATTCAAATTAGAATCCCTTGACAGAAGGCAACTGTCTTTTCAAGAAAGCCTTTTGAGAAAATTTAGAGAACTGGCATTTGAAGCTGACTGCAGGGTGATTCTGTGGCCACAATTGCACATTTCACGTACAGACCACAAAGATAAGAGAAATTAGGGCGCATATGGAGGCATATAGACAGTGGTTTTCCCCTCACTCTCTCTGCGAGTAGAACAGGAAAGGAAATGAACAGTAGTTGCACATGGTACCTTCTTGCAGAGCATGTATGTAGATCACAGGAGCGGAGGGGAGGGGAACAACTATGCCACAATTCACTGCAGAGTTTTTTGGGGGCAGCAAAATCTTAAATTTTAATATACTTCCAACAGGATTAAATTAACATGATAATGAAAGTTTTGCATAAATGAACAAGTGTGTGAATAAGTTAGAATTACAAATATTAATAAAAGCTATGGTATTACTGGAAATTGTCTTCAGTATTGTCAGACAGATGACAAATGAAGTGTTGGAGTTGGTCATCTTGGATGCATCTTTCAAAATAGCGAATCTAGCAGTGTTGCCAACTCAGTTTCTACCATTTGCCTGCACAACACTTGAAAAGTATCAGTGCGAGCTTGGGAGCCCCTACAGAAGCGACAAACTTTATAATAAGGAAACAAAGAAAAATGTCACCATATAATGGCCTGAAAGTTCCTACACAGCAACCTTTAACCTATAGCAGTATCACTAACAAGAACACTTCGTAATAAACAAATAAGGAATAAGTAAAACAAGCACTGTGAGTCACATACCATAGACTTTTGAATCCAGAAATTGTGATTAAGTAGTATTTACACGTGGAAAGGTGCATGGTATCATTTCCCCACAACTCCCTCTCCTTTGAATTTGCCATTAACACCATTTACAATCATCATCTTCTTGCCACACACCTCTAAATTAATTTTTTCTGCTTTGTACATAACTTTTTAAAAGTTTTCCCTCATTCTCTTTTCCTTCTCAGTGTTGAAACTGTTGTCAATTGATAGTAATGTTAAGATCAAATGGAAAAAAACTGTCAAACCATATTCTGAAGCTGAAGCAACAAAACTGCATTGCACGAACTGTTTCTCCAGCATTGTCATATTTCACACTGCTTGAATTTCAACAACTTTATTTAGGATTTAGCTGTTACCGTTCACAACAATAAATAAAAGTGCTTTTAAAACTGGTTATGACATGTCAGAAAGCACACCTTTTCGATATCCAGTCAAAGCCATTTATCCTTTAAGTACTGTGTAGACACTAAATAGGCACTGGCAAGTTATCCACTGTTTTCTTTTTCTGATAAATAAAGCATGTATCTGAAAGTCACTCACTGTCCTATGACCTTGCACTTTGTATAGCAGGAGCTTCGATGACATAGCTGACAATGCAATATTCAGTGCACTACATGCTCCTCTCTACACAGGGAATGAGAAAAACTGAACAGATTTTAGTTATGGACTCTGTGAGTGACATAACTTAACTTTGGTTGACAATTAATTTAGTGTTATAACTCAAAATGTAATACACTGTAAACGTTTCACTTCAGTTTTGCTGATTGGTGTCCAATACCTGGCTCTGGTTTTTCAAGATGCATTCACATCAAAAAGACATACAAGTAGAAATGATATGTGAAAATAAGATGTCATGGATAAATGACATTGAAAAAGGTTGAATATGTCTGAAAATACAAGATGGTGCAGTGGACAGGGGATTAAAATTTTTGCACAGAGCAGCAAAATCTTTGGAGCAGGCCCTGATGTAGATGTGGATGTAGAAGTTACTGTAGCTGTAATCATAGTTTTTATTTTGGTCAGCTGCAGGTAACCTGATCAATTTCCTTCAAAAGACACCAGTCATGACATAATAAAGGTATGTAACTACAGTTTTGGAGGTCTCTTATTAATATTAATTGTGAGAATACAGGGCTAAAACTAACTCTGGAAGAATGGAGCCTTATAATGTGGTACTATAAAGATACAGTGTGTCCCAAGAGGAATTGTCAATATTCAAGGATGTGACAGGAAGAATCATTCAAAGCAAAAATGTCCAGCAAACATTGGCTCTAAACAGCATATCTTAAGAACTATGAGCACTAATTCATCTTTGATAATGTGAAACAAATCTCTTCTACTGCTAGCTTTTTGCTTTCCATATTTTAGGAAGAGGTAGTATGGACCAAGACAAGAAAAAGTTTTCAAGTAAACATTCACTCCAAAATGCATACCTTAAGAACTATAAGCACCTGGTCAGTAGAAGAGATATGTTTCACAGTAGTGAAGAAAAATGAGTGTTCACAGCTCTTATGATACGCATTTTAGAGCCAGGTTTACTTGACTTTTTTGCTTAGAGTGATCATTCCTCTCATACCCCTAAATATTGACCATTCCTCCTGAGGCACCCTGTATAATGAAGTAATCATACGAAATAAGTGAAAATTAGTTTAAATGTAAGCAACATTGCTCTCTAAAGCTATGATTCTTAATACAGAGTAGAATGGAGTATTTGATCAAGATTTAACTTTCTAATCCTGATGGTGATATTCATTTTCAATGCCAGCACTTGGTGGGCAAAAGAAGGAAAGTAAGTAGCATCAAGTCTTAAATGACTAGACTGTGTATCAGTGTCCTATATTAAACTCTAAACCACTGTGTAGTATCGCCAGGAGTGAGTTCATGTTATCTTGTTTGTGATGTGTCTACAAGATGGGAGATGTTAAGCTGAGCAGTCCCCCTTGGCACTATTTGAGAGTCACATACTGGTATTGGGTTTCATTCTCTCCATTTTTAATATTACACCCATTCACAATAAAAGCACAATATCATGGAAGCACTGAACTAGCATTCATCATGTTCATCCATCTACTACAAACACACACTCACCACTTCTTAATAGGTCCAAGGCAGGCAGTGACAAACCACCAAAATAAAACTTTACCCTCACATGGCACTGCAAGGTTTATTTAAGAATCCCCCCACCCCTTCAACCCCCATTCCAATACAACAATGCTCAATGAGAATGTCACAGACTGAGTTGTGATGTGATCAACATGAGTACTGAAACATTGTTGTATTTCAAAAATCAATATTTGGAGAAAAGGACTTGTATTGCAATAGCAGTCTCTGCATTCTTGATATTGAATCAAAATGGATTTGAAGACCCCTGAGGAGCAGGATTTCAAATAGTTTCTATCCAATTTCTAAGTTCATAGTGCTGGCTAGCCAGTCCAGCATTATGAACAAGGTACCTGCAGATGAAGTTCTAGATATGTTTACTAGACAACATATTCAGTAAAGCTACAGATCCAGGAACAAACCATTATCTGAGAGAATTCCTAGCACTACTTGTAACTCTAATGCTGATGTAAATGCACAAAAATGCATTACAGGAAAGCTACAACTGATCTGATATGGTAATCATTGTCGTGACTGAAGGAGTATTTGATAGTTAAACTTTTTAACTCAACATACTGACTTTGAAATTCTTGACATAGTCCACATCACCAAAGTCACACATTTGATCCACAACTGAACTGTTCAGTATAACCACAATTTAGAGCACTTGGTGTTGCCCTTGAGCCCAATGGTATTTCTTACCATCACTCCAAATATTCATCTTGTATAATAGTAGATATTATATTTTAAAAGATTATGTTTCCCTCGATAGCATTACATCTATATTTATACTCTGCAAAGCAACTTATGGTGTGTGGTGGAGGATGTTTTGTGTACCACTGTTACTTCCTCATATTCCTTTTCCAGTCGTGAATGGTTCACAGGAACAACGATTGCCGGTAAGTCTCCATCTGAGCTTGAATCTCTCTAATTTCACTTTCATTGTCTTTTTGTTAGATATACATAGGAGAGAGCCATGTATTGGTTGACTCTTCTAGAAATGTACTCTCTCAGAAATTTAACAGAAAATGACAATAAGATACAGAATGCCTCTCTTGTAGTGTCTACAAGCATCTATCTGATGCTTTTGCATGTACTAGAGCACAGATTTTCTTCAGATCTTCTCTATTTACTATATGAACCCTATCTAGTACAGATCCCACACTAATGAAAAATATTCAAGTATTGGTCAAATGAGAATTTTGTAAACTACCTTCTGTGGGGGTGGACTACATTTCCTGAGGATTCTCTCAATGAATCTCAGTCTATTATCTACCTTACATACAATTAGTTTTATGTGGTGGTTCACATTTTAAATCACTCCATACACATACTTCTAGACATTTTATGAGTTTGACTATTTCCAGTGATTGTTCTGCAATCATGTAGGCATACAATTATAGGTCATTCTCCCGATTTATGTGCAGTAAGTTACATTTGTTCAAGCTGAGGATCAATTGTTAATCCCTGCACCATATGTTGATCCTCTGGAGATCTTTACGCATTTTATTACACATTTCTAGTGCTGTGAGTTTACTGTATACAACAGGATCAGCTGCAAAAAGCATCATAGAACTTCTGGTCATCCACATTGCCATTTGTGTACACAGAGAAAAGAAATGGTCCAATGACACTTGCTTGTGGTAAACCCAAAGTAAATTTTGCATCTGAGGATTTCTCTTAGTTGAGAATCACACTTTGTGGTCTGTTTGCTAGAAACTCTTCAATCCAGTCAAAAGGCTGATATGACAGAACATATGCTCATGTTTTGTTCATTAGGTGTCAGTGCAGAATTGTATCAAATGCTTTGTAGAAGTCAAGAGACAAGGCATCAACCTGGGCACCAGTATCTACTGCTTTCTAGATTTCATGTACAAACAGAGTGAGCTGGGTTTCACATGAAAAGAGACGTCTACAGATGTTAAAGTAACCTCTGGCGTGCCACAGAGGAGTGTTATGGGACCTAGTAGATAGTGTCGGAAGTTCCATGCGGCTTTTCGCGGATGATGCTGTAGTATACAGAGAAGTTGCAGCATTAGAAAATTGTAGCAAAATGCAGGAAGATCTGCAGCGGATAGGCACTTGGTGCAGGGAGTGGCAAATGACCCTTAACATAGACAAATGTAATGTATTGTGAATACATAGAAAGAAGGATCCTTTATTGTATGATTATATGATAGCGGAACAAACACTGGTAGCAGTTACTTCCGTAAAATATCTGGGAGTATGCGTGCGGAACGATTTGAAGTGGAATGATCATATAAAATAAATTGTTGGTAAGGCGGGTACCAGGTTGAGATTCATTGGGAGAGTCCTTAGAAAATGTAGTCCATCAACAAAGGAGGTGGCTTAAAAAACACTTGTTCGACCTATACTTGAGTATTGCTCATCAGTGTGGGATCCGTACCAGATCAGGTTGACAGAGGAGATAGAGAAGATCCAAAGAAGAGTGGCGCGTTTCGTCACAGGGTTATTTGGTAACCGTGATAGCGTTACAGAGATGTTTAGCAAACTCAAGTGGCAGACTCTGCAAGAGAGGCACTCTGCATCGCGGTGTAGCTTGCTCGCCAGGTTTCGAGAGGGTGCGTTTCTGGATGAGGTATCGTATATATTGCTTCCCCCTACTTATACCTCCTGAGGAGATCACGAATGTAAAATTAGAGAGATTCGAGCGCGCACGGAGGCTTTCAGACAGTCGTTCTTCCCCCGAACCATACGCGACTGGAACAGAAAAGGGAGGTAATGACAGTGGCATATAAAGTGCCCTCCGTCACACACCGTTGGGTGGCTTGCAGAGTATAAATGTAGATGTAGATGTAGATGATCATTGTTTCCAGAACTCATGTTGATTCCAACACATGAGATTTTCAGTCTCCAGAAATGTCGTAATACATGGGCACAAAGCATATCCCCAAATTCTACAACAGACCAGCATTATAGATACAGGCCTAAAATTTTGTATATCTTTTCTATGAGCCTTCATGAAAATGGGAATGATCTGTGCTTTTTTCTTTTTCTTTTTTTTTTCAATAATTATGAATGCTTTGTTCCTCCAGAGACTTATGGTACACTGTTGAAAGAAGAGGAGCAAGTTCTTTTGCATACTGTATTTAGAATCATACTGGTATCCTATCAGGTCTAATGGCCTTTTCTCTGTTGAGGGATTCCAGTTGCTTTTCTATCCCACACTCACTTATTCTGATAACTGATTTTGTCATTCATATGATGATTTGAATGTGGAACTACAGAGCGATCTATCTCAGTGATACAGTTTTGGAAAAAGACCTTAAGTATTTCTGCCGTTTCTGTGTCATCCTCTGTTTCAGTGCCATTAGGGTCAGAGTGTGTCTGCATCATTTGGTTAGAATCGTTAAACTTCTTAGGATTTTCTGTCAGGCTGGTAAACAGAATTTTACTTTCGAATTCACTGAACACATCACATATGGCTCTCCTTACACTAATCTGGATTCCTTTACTTTTTGCTTGTCTGTGAGGCTTTGGCCTATGTAAATATGCAGTGAAGCTCTCTTTGCCTTCACAGCAGCATTCTAACACGGCTTTCAAACCACAGCAGGTCCTTCACATCTCCCACAATGTTGCTCTGCATATACATTTTGTAACATGGCAGACTGGGGTAATATATACTGCACTACCAGATCAGCTGGCATATTTGATACCACAGTCATGTATTCCACTTTCATGTTGTGTGCATTTGCTGCTTCATTTATTTATATGTTTACTTGTGTGACAACTTTATTTTCACTTTTATTTCATTTTCCCATAAATTTCAGCTAGTTATTCAACTTTATTATGAAAATTTGTACTTCATGATATATTTGTGTGTTGTCGTCATGTGAGTAGTTCTGAACTTGAATCTGTACATTTCCTTTTCTTACATGAAAAGTTAAAAAATGAGCTAAGTAATGATCTGGATGGTAGAATTGATACTTTGATCATTGAATTAAAAACTGACCCCTTAAACAAAAGTATTCAGATCCTGAAAACAAAAGAGGTACTTAACCAACTGAAATCCACAGTTGAAGCAGGGCACAAGCAATTTAACACTCGGATGAATAGAATAATGAACAGACTAGATAAATGTACTGAAACTTTGACTAAAAATGTTGATTTAATGGAAGCTGAAAATGTTTCCATCATAAAAGCTGAAGTTTTACTATATTAAAGGTGCTATGGTACTTATGTTCTAATCCTGGAGGACATAAGCAATATAATGTGTTTCATTTATTATTATGTCATTTCAGTAAGAAGTGACTGAGGAATCAATTAACAAGTTGAACTTTGGTTGGATGAAATCACAAGCATAATTTTCAATGTTGAAGGGTTGGCAATAGCTGACAGTTTATGTAAAGATAATGTTTCAGATGTCATGAACAGAATTCTAAATTTTACCAATGTTGTACCACTAATTTATGAAAATATTAATAAAAGTAGTATTGAATGTTCTGTATAGGTAATAAAATGTCAAAAAAACTGTAGTAAAGAAAGGGTATTTAATCAAGTGTCAATTGTTGGCTAATGTGCACATAAAGCATTTTGCTAACAAAGACATAGTAAAATCCATTATTTTGATTCAAACAGTTAATCAAAATTTTGATTCATATGTATGCCATTTTGGAAGTGTCTGTTTTCCTAAAAGATTAAGAAAACTAGCAATGTTGTCATGGGGAAGTCACATTTTTTTTGAGTACATGGAATGCCAATCTAAAAAGTAGTTGTCTAGAGTACAGTTATATTAAGAGATGCATAAAGTTAAAAGTCCTTTCTATACCATTTTCCCATTTTTCAGTGTAGGCATATGTACAATATCACATCGAAACAAGAACATTTAAACAAATGCATGTTAAAAGTGACACTGAAAACAGCCATGATTCAGGTGCACCATAGTTTTTGTGCCCCAAGGGATCATGAACTCTATTCATGGTATGTGACTGGTGATCATAGGGCCCTGAGATATGAAGCATTTTTTCCAAATTTTCATTTTCCTTTTCTAAACTGTGTCTCTGACTTATCTGTAAACCTTTCAAGTTATCTTCTGCTGTGATGTTAACCTCTCTTCCTTAGGTAGTGACTGCACAAACACAGAAAACTTACGTGTAGTCTTACAGTGTATTAATGAAAAGGATATTTACTGTTTTGCCTGAGAACTGAAATTTTTATGTTTTTGAAATGAAATTTGTGTTCTGTTGGATCTATCCAAGAAATTTTTTTTATCAACAAGGTTACTTTCGAAGTGTTTTACACTGCTCTAATGGAAAATCTAATGATGGTTGTGTAGTGAAGAATTCTTCTTGTGTTTTGAAAGGGAATATATCTTTTATTGTTTCTTTATAATGGTATCTATCAACAATTAATTACCGTTGTTACTTTTAGATTTACATTGCAATTCTTGTGTAGGCATCCCTCTAAGTCTCTAAATTTACTCTTACTGCAGATTATGGTTTGATCATGGTCTATAACTAACTGAAACCAATGACTATTTTTAAATAAATGTGTTTATGCAATCAAGACTGATTTTTAATTTTTATTAAATATTGTTTATAGATTGCTGATTTTCTAGTTATGGTTACAAAAATAATTTCACTATTTCAATGGAAATAATTTTTTCATGAAGTGACATGAGAGGTGCTACATCCTTATCCCATCCTTATCCTGCTTAGTTCAAAGAAATTTATGTGGGTAAAATTTTAACTCTTTTTGGAATCCGTTATGTGATTTTGAAAATAGAATTTGCAAATCAAATTACTGTGACAAAGTGCAAATATTTAGCATAAAATGTAATTTGATGGTGCATTATGTTTATGTACTCTTCGGGATAAGAGAAGTTTGTGTATTGTATTGTATTGTACTGTATTTTAGTGATCCAAGTAATCATAATAGTGTTCAATTTGCACATATGATATTGGACAATTCAGCATACATTTTACAAGTAATTTTTAGAATTATATTGTTACAATTTTAATTGTTTCATTAAAGTTACATTTTACAAGTAATTTTTAGAATTATATTGTTACAATTTTAATTGTTTCATTAAAGTTTGTTCAGTGTTACAAGAAGGTAATAGACATCACATTGTACTTTCACTTGTTCATACCTGAAAGAAACATGCACTATAATCAAGCTTAGGTGATCAGTAATTAAGAAATTAGTTAGCATTTATTACCTCTTTCAAAAAATTAATTTACTGTGTAAAAGTTTTGCTCGAAATGAAATGTGGTTGACTGCTGATTGTTTATGGGAAATTATTATGCTGTCTAATGAATAATTTCGCTAATTTGAGAAATATATTGGTGTTTCGGCACAGAGTTGGCACCATACTGTCTCTCAGTTGAAAATAATTTGAAAAGCAATGACACAAGATGAACCTTGGGTTTCTGTGCTGTCGGTATATCCACATAAATTTTTGATATGCTTAGGAAATGACTGCGTTGTACTTTGTATCTATAATAAAGGAAAGGTGGGTAGTGAGACTTGTTTGGTTTACTATTGTGATATTCTACATTTGCAATCTGCATTTGAATATAATAATTATAAAAAAGACTGAAGCACTGATAAGAATTTTGTTGTGAGTAGCGGGCTTCCAGCTGAAATTTCGTACCTTTGTAATATTTGTCCATTCTCCCAATTACATACTGCAATGGATAATGTTTAGAGAGAGGAGATATTTTTCAAACCATGTGTGTAATTTTTGAAGACTGTCATAGATGAGAGCTATGTTATACATGAGTAATTCTGTGAATAAACTTGATTAATGATGATAATGTTGGGGGAGGGAGTTAAAAGTGCTGAAAATGTACTGCATTACTGTAGTTTGAGTATACACACACGATGGTCAATGTTCCAGTTGACTTTGAGTATCATGTTGAATTGGGTTGTGTCATCTTCAGTTGTGTCATGTAGTCTATATCTGTGTCAAGCAAGATGAAGAAGTTTTCTAATGTATTCACTGGGGGTTTACATCTGACAGTGTCTGTAACAGAACATAACTTACAATAACAGAAATAGTACAACAACTGAATGTGAAAAATGTGGTAATAAAATAATATTTCTGAATACTATGAAGTACCACCAAAGTGTTTCTTGAAACAAAGTGAAACAAAGCTAGGCTATTGAAAAGAATTTCGCAGTAAAAAATGAACTGAAATGAAGTCAGGAATTGTTTTTGAAGGAGCAGGAGGAGAGGGGGGAGAGGGGGGAGAGGGGGGAGAGGGGGACAGCTGCAGTGTCTGATGCAATGCTAAAAGTTTTACTGTTACAAAATAATTTTATGAAAAGCTCATAATTTTAGTGAAACATTACTATGCAATAATATATTTCATCATGAGGATTTGAAACAGCTGTGGGATTAAGTTAAACTTTGTGTACCATTAGTAACAAGAAATGTAAATTAGTTGTCATTGTATTTTCAAATTTTAGCAAACACATTTTGTGGAGAACAGGTTTAGCAATATTACATAATGTGATTATTTGCTAATAGCAAGATGCATACCAAAATTATGGATAAGAATCAGAATCAGAATCGGAATTTTATTGTCTCATAATGTACAAGTTAAATCATTGATTTTATGTACAGGAGACTCGTCAGCTTATAACTATGATAAATTATACATAGAATACAATATTTTTATATTATCACAATAAAATCTGAATATTATTTATTATTATTGTTTTTATCCTGCTCAGATGGTCAGATCACTAAAAAATTCATCAACAGAGTAATAACATTTCTGCACCAGGGTGCTATACAATTCTCTCTTTTCTGCCTCATTTGGACCTTTCTAAAATTTGTGTCTTTCAGTTTATTGTATACTTTCATTCCCATATATTGTGGAGTCTGTGCAAAAAGATTAGGCCTGTGTGTAGGCAGCATGAAGCGTTCTTTGTTTCTAGTTTTATAACTATGCTGGAAATTATTTGACAAAAACAGTTTAGGGTTATTACTTGTGAAAAGAATTATTTCATACAGATACAATGAGGGAATGCTTAATAATGGCCAACAAGATTCTCTTGGCTTTGCACTGCATATGTTTCTGATAATTTTTTTCTGCAAAGTTAATATTTTTGTCATGTTGCTAGCATTCCCACAGAAGACAATACTGTATCACACTACTGACTCAAAGTAACTATGGTATACTACTTTTTTGTGTCCATACTAGTGACACTGGCTAAGACTGTCGTAGCAAACACCTGGTTGTTCAGTTTATTTTTTAGATAATCTGTGTGTGAGGACCATGATAGGTTTCTGTCTAATTGCATTCCTAAGAATTTGACATGCTCAGCTTCATTTAGCTCCTGGCTTCTGTGCATAATGTGAATATCATTTAGTTGAGATTGTTTTGTCTTAAATTGCATCAGCTGTGTTTTTGAAATATTTAGGCCATTTAGAGGGAACCAAACATCCACGTTTTCTAGAGTTTCTATGACATTTTCAGGAATTTCTTCTGTGTGTTTATTTTCTACCAGTACTGATGTGTCATCAGCAAACAAAACTGAATGATAATTTATATTTATCAGTAAGTCATTTACATAAAAAGAAAGAGTGTTGGGCCCAGAATTGAGCCTTGTGGTACATCCTGTGAGATGGTTCTCCACTTCGAGGAGTATTTCCCTGTGTTTGATGTTATGACAACCATTTGCTTTCTCTCCGTTAGATATGACTTACACCACTGTAAGGTGCTACTCATAATTCCATTTTTTTTTTTCATTTTATAAAATAGTAAGGAGTGATTCACACAGTTGAATGCTTTGGATAAGTCACAGAAGATTCCTGCACCTTTTTGTGACTTGTCCAAAGTGGAACTAACTTTAGTCACAAATTCACTGATTACATGAATTGTAGTTTTGCCTTTCTGGAATCCAAATTGATTTTTTTGAGATTACATTGTATTTGTAGCAGAAATTTTGAATTTGAATAGCAACAATCATTTCAAATATCTTACAAAACACAGGAAGAAGGGAAATTGGATGGTAATTTCCCATATCATCTTTGGAGTCTTTCTTAAATACTGGTTTGACTTTTGCATATTTTAGAAATTCTGGAAAGTATCCTTCTTCAAGTGGTTCATTAATTATTTTGTATAGTGGATGTGCTATTATATTTGTAGCTGCTTTAATGACTTTGGCAGGTATTTCATCCCATCCCACAAATTTTTGTTGTTTAGATTTAGTATAATTTTTCTACATCATTTACTGTTACTTTGTTAACAATTATCAGGCTCTCTTTCTTGCTCTGACTTGAGCCAGACAGATGTACATTACCTTGATAGTAGATTACATCAACATCAGATTTTGCTACATTTATGAAGGATTTATTAAATTTTTCTTGATATCTGGGCAGGATGTACATTTTTGTCTTGTACCTTTATTTTAGATATTTCCTGGTTGCTACGTATGATTCCAAGTTCAGATTTTACTACTGTCCATACTGCCTTGGATTTATTTGTGTGTTTATTAATGAATTTAGTGTTTGCCATTTTCTTTACTGCTATTTCAACCTTCTTAAATAGCTTTTTTTAACCTCATTTATGAACTCAGGACTCTTATTTGATTTCAGCTCAGCATGTAGCTCTCTCTTTCTATTACTAGATAATTTTATGCCAGTGGCAATCCACTTTAGTTTATTTGTTGCCCTTCTTGGGCAGGCTATGGGTGGAAATGTTTCACTGAAGACATGTAAAAAGCTGTTTAAAAACTTATCACAATTTTTCTGAACATGTGTTTTCTTGTTGTAATGACCAATCTAACTCATTTAATCTATAACAGAACAAGTTTATGTTTTCTTCAATGAACTGTTTTTTCATGAAGCATCTCCTCCCCTCCCCCCCCCCCTTTTTTTTAATTCTATAAGCAGAGCAGAGTGATCTGAGATATATAGGTTTAAAGAGAATTTGGCAGTGTCCTCAACTGTATAATTTGTTAAAATATTGTCTATGCATGTTGCTGTTTGCTCATTTACTCTGGTGAAGTCAGTGAAATTTAGTCTAAAGCCATATTCTGCAGCCTGCATTGCTGCGAAAGGTGGATATACACTGTACTAGTGCCGACATTGTGCATGCTCTGTTGCCTGTGTCTATGTGCCTGTGGTTCTGTCAGTGTGATCATGTGATGTATCTGACCCCAGGAATGTGTCAATAAAGTTTCCCCTTCCTGGGACAATGAATTCACGGTGTTCTTATTTCAATTTCCAGGAGTGTACTTCAAAGATACAAACTTAGTACACAGACTATGATTCTTTGATTAAATATGCCTGTACATAGTAATTTTTGTAATAAGTTAGACATAGAACGAAAATGAATGAAATTCCACATTAAAATGTGCAACCAGATAATACTACTACAATGTGGATATATTTGCAGACCTGAAAAATAATTTTTGTGTTCTCTCACACAGATTTACAAATGAACAGTAAATAAGTTGTTTAGCTTTAATATCAATCTCTTTTTTGTATGTATCATTGCCTGAATTACACCTTTCATTTGAAAAACAGGATCCCATACTGTGCAGCAGAACTCCAGAACAGGACAGACAAGTGTAGTGTAGGCAGTCTCTTCAGTACATCCGTTGCATCATTTTCCCAATAAAACACTCTCTTTGGTTTGTCTTCCTCACAACATTATCTATGTGTTCATTCAAATTTACGTCTTTCATAATTGCAATCCATAGGTATTTAGTTGAAGTGACAGCCTTTAGATTTGTGTGATTTATTGTGTATCCAAAATTTAATGGACTCCTTTTATTAGTCATGTGGATGAGCTCACACTTTTCATTATTTAGAATCAAATTCCACTTTTTGCAACACACAGATATCTTGCCCAAATAATTTTCCAATTGGTTTTAATCTTCTTATGATTTTACTATGAAGTAAATGACTGCATCATCTGCAAACAATCGAAGAGGGCTACTTAGTTTGTCTCCTAAATGAAAAGGAAAACAAGAGAGCATGGAGTACAGATTGATAACACCGGATAGGTGTATGTACAGAAATTCCTTCCACTGGGAATCACGAAGGAACAGCACAAACGTTCACTGCTATGCCATTTGTCTGTTGGACACGCTCAACATGAGTTCAATGAGTTGTGTGTGCATCCGACTTCACTATGGAGATTTGGAAAGAGGAACAGCGAGGTGTAGTGCAGTTTTTGACTGTGGAGGGAATGTCAGGAATTGGAATTTATACCCAAATGTCTTCTTTGTATGGCAAACACAATATGCCACATGTGTGTGTGTTTATATGAAATAAACATTCGGGGAAGGACAGGTGTCATTGAAGTACAGCAGTCAGCCAGGACAGGCTTGTTGTGTCATTAACCCTTCTGTTATTGTTGCAATGGATATTGCCTTCAGAAATGACCAACAGCATATGCTGGAAGACATCTGGCTCATGTTGGGATCAGTCATGGTGGCACTTATGCCATCATGACAGAGCAACTGAATGAAGTGCTGGAAAATCTGTGTGCAGTGATTTCCCCATAGCCTGATGGAAGAACAGAAGTTGAACAGAATGTAGCCTTCGCTGCAGTACCTGGAGTGGTATCACAATGAGGAATATCATTTCCTGTCCCTTACTGTCATGGGAGATGAAACACAGTGTTTTCATTTGCAGCCGTAGACCTAGTGTCAGAACACACAATGGAAGCACATGGATTCATTCCAACTGAAAAGAATCCAACACTGTGTGACAAACATTGCATTATAATTAATGCACAGTGTGCCGTGGCCACTTTGCAAAAATTGAAGCACACCATCAGGTCCAAACACCTAAGAACACTGACGGATGGCATCATCCTGTTGCAGGAAAATGCCCATCCACAAGTTTCTAGGGTTGCTTGGAGTATGCTGCACAAGTTTTGCAGGGAAGCACTTGCACATCCTCCATACAGTCCCTGACTCTCCCATATAATTTCCATATTTCTGGAGTCTTAAAGAAAGACATTAATTGCTGTCAGTTTGCTTTAGATGAAGAGGTGCACACCTAGGTACAATTATTATTCCATAGGCAACTGCATGCATTTTTCCATGAAGGCACTCACCATACCGTCTTCTATCAGTCTTGTTTAGTAAACTGTTTCCATGCCACCATGGTTCAAGTATACCATGTATGGCAGAATGGCACTATCCAAAACTGGCACCGAAGCAACTGTGGTGCACCACGGGCCATACATGACTGTGGTGAACAATAGCTGCAGGGATGTTTATGAGTGAACAGATGTGCAACTGTTGAGAAAGTGACCACCCAGATGAACCAAGGGGCTACCAACAGTGTCTGCCCAATGACTGCTGCTGCATATGGGCCTCTGCAGGAGGTGTCTCGTTCGTGCAGCTATGCTGACTGCTGTTCATCAGTGACAAAGGCTGGAATTTGCACGCCAATACAGCAATTGGAAGACCATTGGTTCATGCAGCTATGCTGACTGCTGTTCATCAGTGACAAAGGCTGGAATTTGCACGCCAATACAGCAATTGGAAGACCACTGGTTCATGCAGCTATGCTGACTGCTGTTCATCAGTGACAAAGGCTGGAATTTGCATGCCAATACAGCAATTGGAAGGCCACCGAGTGGCAACATGTGGCCTTTTCAGATGAATCACACTTTTTTCTCTATCAGCAGATGGCTATTGGTGTGTACAGCATGAAACATCTGAAAGCAAACACCCTGCAACAATCATTGGAAGGATCAAGGCTAGAGGAGGGAGCATTATGGTCCGGGGAATTTTTTCATGAGATTTACTGGCTGATCTCATCATTCTGAAAGGTGCAGTTGATGAACACAAGTATGTATCTATCCTTGGTGACCATGTCTGTCCCCACATGCACTTTATTTTCCCTCAGGACAATGGCATATACCAGCAGGATAATGTGACATGACATACAGCTCACAGTGTGCATCAGTGATTCAGAGAGCACTAGGTCAAAGAGCACTAGGATGAGTATACTGTACTCCCCCAACCACTAAATGCCATGGATTTAAACCCAATCAAAAATCTGTGGGACCACTTCAGTCAACCTATTCGTGCCATGGATCCTCAGCCAAGAAACCTAGTTCAGCTTGCCATGGGACCTGAGTTAGCATAGCTTCACATCCCTGTCAGTAACTTCCAGAACATCACTGACACTCTTCCTGTAAGTCTCAAAGAAGTCCGTGCCGCAAAAGGTGGTTATCCAGGCTTTTGACAGGTGGTCACATTAATGTGACTGGACAGTGTATGTGTAAAAGAACACACTTTATACACAAATGCTGAAATCCTGTTACCAAAGAAATACTTTAAGTAAGAACCCTCCAATTGAAAAATCAAATATAACCATTATTAAGAAATAACAGGTGATCTGTTTTCATAAAAAAGTTAGAAAAATTTGCATCATCTGTTTTTGGCAAAATTGAAATCTAATTTCTTTTTTTTTTTTTTTTTAATGATCAAACATATAAATTTAAAAGGTTGTCATGTTATGTACCTGAACATGAAGCCTTATTGCTTTGAAACTGACTATCTTAAGTGGTGATCAGGGAGCTTTTTAACTGGAATATTTGCTTTTGCAAAAACTTTAAATGTTTTTTTACAGAATGTTTTTTGGTTGTTTTCTTATGTTGGCTCTACTTAAGTTTTCAACAAATGATTGTTCCTTAGAGAACCAGAAGCATTTTACCACCTTTGAACAGAGGGGTTCTCTGGTTTAAACTATTCCTCCACATTATTTTTCTTTTTCCAACTGATTTGATAATTACAAAATCTGCAGAATATTGATTTTGGTCTTTCATGGACATTCACAGGCATGCGATTCATACTTGGCAACGCTACAGATAGAACTAACAAGGTACTTAGTGTAAAAGTAGAACCGAAAATATCTCTATTTCCACATTAAGAGAAGGCTTTCAGTGTGGTCAAAATAAGTTGACTGATTTCATTTTCCAGTCCTTATAGTTCAGAATGTGGACACAGTAAACAGGAGTCGGCCAACAACATAAACATATAGAATTTTGACTGCCAGAAGGGTGGCAGTGCAGTGAAACAAGCTCTGCCTCCCTCTTGTAGGGCCACTAGCCTATATGCATGTTGTGTGTTTCTGTGAAATCTGAACTGACATATGGTCACAGGAAAAAGGAAGTATGACTATGCTTTAACAAAAACATCAAGGTCATTAGAGATGGAGTATAAACTTGGAATGTTACAAGGATAGGGAAGAAAATGGGTCATGCCTTTTCAAAGGAACCATCCTGGCATTTGCTTGGAGCAATTTAGGGAAATGACATAAAACCTAAATCTGGATAGCCAAACATGGATCTGAACTGTTGTACTCCCAAATGTGAGTCCAGTGTGCTAATCATCGTGCCACATTGCTCGGTAGGGACGCAGGGACCACCAATCCTTTCTGGTGTTGTTTGAGTCATAATCAAACTTTGTGATGGTCCAGGATTAAGCACTTCACTTTTTTTTAAATAAGAAAATATGACAACAAGAAATGCACACCACAAAGCATTCAGTAATGGCTATTCTGCAATTGCTTGCTTAGGCAAGCAGTGTTATAATCAAGGCAGTTGTGGCCTGACCTTGACTGATATTTGATGCAACCACGTTTGAAACACCCAGTGCCTAAAACAGTCACATTAAAATGTCCGCATTATACCATCTTCTGAACTTTAGCTAACAGAAATACTTACATGTTTCTTTGTTCTAAGATGCTAAGTCACACAGTACAGTGCTATGATGCAATATTTCATGGCATGTATCTTATACAGACCATTCGACAGTCCTCAACTGGCGTGCCATGGGAGCATCTAGCTCACTGATATGTTATGGCCTTCATGCATCCTGTATTTTGCAAACATGTTCTTATGCATTTTATCTTTCCAAATTCGGTTTTGCAACTGATGTGTAATACCAGAAACTGAAACTTAGTTAAATTTTTGATGTTTATATGCAGAAGATGAATGTATTTCAAACTACCTTTAATGAAGTGGTTCATCTGGATGCAATTCGCATTTATCGCAAAGTTTTTCAGGTCCCTAGAGACTAGAAATTGTATTTATTGTAAAAGCTTCTGTACAATTAGCAGAAGCTCACAATGTATGTAATTTTTTTCAGTTTGAGTGCAGTCCTTGTCCAGCAGTATTTCAATTTCTGTCACGCTCCTACAATAGTTATCAAAATAGATGTAATTTTGGTTTTTATTAATATGTTGGGAAGCAAAATGAATGCTTTGAGTGTATCTCTTTGTTGTTATATATTCACATTTAAGCATGTGGATAATGTGCCCCCAGCTATAAAAGTTTCAATTTCAATGAAAATATAGATAAATGTTTGAAATGGAAGTGAAGTCAAATTCGTGTACCTTGTATTTTTTACATACATCTATACTTCACAAGCCATCTTATTATGTGTGGTGGAGGGCAATTTGTGTACCATTGTCACTTTCCACTTTTCCTGTTCCAGTTGCAAATGGTCCGCGGATCTCTAATCTAACCTCTCTAATTTTATCTTCATAGTCTTTTCACGAGAGATATGTAAGAGGCAGCAATATATTAGTTGACTCTTCTAGGAATGTATGCTCTCACAATTTTAACAGTGAACCATAGCGTTATGCAGAATGCCCTCTTGCAGTGACTATATGGAAACATACTTTCACTCTCTGATCTCATACGGAATAATATTTTGGGGTAACTCAACACTTAGACAAAAAGTATTCATCGCTCAAAAGAAAGCAGTTAGAATAAAGTGTGGGTTTCATAGTCACACGTCTTGTAAGCACCTTTTTAAAAGATTGGGAATTCTTAAAACAGCCTCACAGTACATTTACTCACTAATGAAATTTGTTCTCAACAACATGGACCAGTTTAAAAACAACAGTGACAGTCATGATTATAATACCAGAAAAAAGAAAGACATACACTATCCTTCAATCAACCCATCTTTGGCACAGAAAGGGGTAAAATATGCTGCTATAAAAATTTTTGAAAAATTACCACACGAAATAAAATGTCTGACAGACAGCAGTAATAGCTTCAAAAATAAATTGAAATCATATCTCCTTGACAACTCCTTCTATACCATAGATGAATTCTTGAATAGGAATAAATAAATCTATAAGTATAATATATGCACGTTTTGCCACTTAAGGGAATGGGGTAAATAATACCAATATTAATCTTTAACACTGTACTGATACACACACACACACACACACACACACACTAAAAAATCTTGTTTCATACTCTCATATGTGCATTTCTTGTGCACTTGACACGTTCCACATCATAACGGCTACCATAGTGTGTGATTGATCAATGGAACATGCAACCAACAAACTAACTAACTACCACTGCAACTGGTTGAGCATCTCCATAATGCTTTCACACTTAATAAATAAATATATTTCCTCTACCAGTTCTATCTGGTGCAGATCCCAGACTGACGAGCAATGTTCAAATATTGGTCAGACAAGGATTTTGTAAGCTACTTCCTTTGTTGATGGACATTTTATGAGGATTCTTCCAATGTGTTCCTCTAAAACTTCCGGGCTGATAGGTCGTGGTCGAAGTATAAAACTCTCCCCTGCCAATTCGTCAGCTGTACCTCCGAGGATGTCTCCCGCAGTCGAAGACGAAACGTCAGGGGAGAGTTTTATACTTTGACCACGGCCTATCAGCCTGGAAGTTTTAAGTGAAGACAATACCGGCTGTGAAAGCTTACATTGTATGATCATTCTTCCAATGAATCTGTCTTACACACAATTAATTTTCTGTGGTAGTTCTACTTCAAATCACCCTGCATGCATGCTCCTAGATGTTTTATGGACTTAACTGCATCCAGTGACTGTTCTGCAATTGTGTAATCATAAAATAATTGTTTTTTATGTTTCCGTATATGCAATACATTACACTTGTTCAGGTTTTGGGTCAACTGCCACTCCCTGTACCAAGTGTCGATCCCCTGCATGTCTTTCTGAATGTCACTATAATTTTCTGGTGTTGTGAGTTCTCTGTGTACAACACTATCATTCGCAAAAAGCACCATGGAACTTCCGACATTATCTACTGGATTTGTGTGTGTGTGTGTGTTTGTGTGTGTGTGTGTGTGTGTGTGTGTGTGTGTGATGTCCCGTATCTCGTATTTTGTTCATTAATTGGCAGTGCGGAACTGTACTGTATGTATCCCGGAGGTCAAAGAACACAAACCCTTTACTTAGGCACCTGTATCTATTGGTTTCTGGGTCTACATCTACATCATCTACATCTACATTGATACTCCGCAAGCCACCCAACGGTGTGTGGCGGAGGGCACTTTACGTGCCACTGTCATTACCTCCCTTTCCTGTTCCAGTCGCGTATGGTTCGCGGGAAGAACGACTGTCTGAAAGCCTCCGTGCGCGCTCTAATCTCTCTAATTTTACATTCGTGATCTCCTCGGGAAGTATAAGTAGGGGGAAGCAATATATTCGATACCTCATCCAGAAACGCACCCTCTCGAAACCTGGCGAGCAAGCTACACCGCGATGCAGAGCGCCTCTCTTGCAGAGTCTGCCACTTGAGTTTATTAAACATCTCCGTAACGCTATCACGGTTACCAAATAACCCAGTGACGAAACGCGCCGCTCTTCTTTGGATCTTCTCTATCTCCTCCGTCGACCCAACAAACAGAGCAAGACAGGTTTCACACAATTGTTGATTTCTACAAAGAAGATTTTCCGTCTCCAAAAATTTCATAATACGTGAGCATAAAACATTCCATAATCCTACATCAAAGTTATAGGTGCATAGTTTTGTACATTTGTACAATGACCTTTCCTGAAAACAGGAATGACCTGTGCTTTTTTCCAATCATTAGGAATGATTTAATCCTACAGGGACCTTCAGTACATTGCTTCTATATGAGGGGCAAGGTCTTTTGCACACTGCATTTAGAATCACATTGGTATTCCATCAGGTACAGTGGCCTTTCCTCTGTTGAGTGATTTCTGTTGCTTTTCTACCTCATGGTCATTTATTTCCATATTCCATTCTGTAACTTGTATAACAATCTAAAGGAGGACCTAAAGTTAGACTTTCCTCTGTGAAACAGTTTTGAGAAAAGATGTTTAGTATTTCAGCCTTTTCTGTGTCATCCTCCATTTTAGTGCCATCAGAGTCATAGAGTGTCTGGAAAGATGGCTTCAATCTGTTTAATGATTTAATGTAAGACCAAAAAATCTTAGGATTTTCTTTCAAGTCACTAGAATTTTACTCTCAAATTTGTTAAACACTTCACACGTTGCTCTCCTTACATTAATTTTGGTTTCCTTTAGTTTTTGTTTGTCTGTGAGGCTTTGCCTGAATTTAAATTTGCAGTGAAGCTCTCTTTGCTTTTGTAGCAGCTTTTTAAGATGACTGTAAAACTGCAGTGGGTCTTTCCCACTCCTCACAACTTTGCTCAGCACATACCTGCCAAAACCATATAGTACAATGCTCTTCAACTTTGTCCATTAATGTTCAACTTCGTCAGTGCTGGAGATGAAATTTTCATGTTGATCTGTCAGGTTACCTGAAACTTAATTCTTGTAACTCTAGCTAAACAGAAAGATCTTCCTACCTTGCTTTGTATTCCTATTTTCAGCCATATTCAGTGATACTGCAACAGCCTTATGATCACAGATTCCCTGTTCTGTGCTTACTTAATTGAAAAGTTCAGGTCTGTTGGTTACCAGCAGATCTACAATGTTACCTTCATGAATTGGTTCTCTAATTAAATGCTCAAGGTAATTTTCAGATAAAGCACTTAGAACAATGTCACATGATTCCTTGTCCTTACAACTTGCCCTAATCATCTGAGTCTCCCAGTCTATAGCTGGTAAATTCAAATCTCCACCTAAAACTATACATGACCACAAAATTTAAATGAAATATTATCCACATTTCCCCTCAAATGTTCCGCCACTACTGCTACTGAGGCGGGTCTATAAAAGTATCTGATGACCATGTTTGACCCACCTTTAATACCTATCTTCTGCCAAATTATTTATCATTCTGAATCCGTACTAATCTCACTAGATATTATCATATTTTTCATGACTATAAACATGCCTGCGCCACCAGAATTCAACATATATTTGCAGTATACATTTCAGTCAGCTATAAACATGGCTCCACCACTGGTGTTCAGCTTATCTTTGCAATATACAGTCCAATCTCAATTTACAATTTCATTGTTATTAACATCTGGTTTCGGCCAGGTATCTGTCCCCAGCAGTTTGTTGGCATTATTACTATTATAAGTAAGACTAATTATGGGATCTTGGCACAGACAATTCTACAGTTAATCGATACTAAACTAACATTTATGTTCTCCAATCTGCCATGAGAAATGCTATTCTCTTTAATAAATGAGGACAGTGCTCTTCCTCGTCTGAAATCATAACTTATCTTACTGGGCCTTTGGAGAGATTTCTCTGTCTAAAAATCTGACAAGTTCATGCAACATGTAGTCCATTACCCTAGTAGTAGCTTTCTGCATGCAGTACATGCCTGACATATTAAGGTGGGAGAGGCTCTATAATTCCCCACCCGATAGCAGATGTCAAGAAATTTTCATCCAAGATCCTCACTCAACCGTCTGAGCCCCTGGTTTAGGCCTTCCACTTGGCTCCAAACCAGAGACCCCTGATTGGTTCTGGAAACGATGCTGCAAAATGCTAGCTCTGCTTCCACCCCAGGAGCAAGGCTAGTTGTCTCCATCTGTAGGAATCATGGAAGACCTCTCAACTGAGATGGCAGGCATCGTTTGTGCCGACATGAGCCACGGTTTTCAGATGGATGCATCCTATGTCCTCAATCACTGCCACCAAAGACACATCCACTTCTTTGATGTGACCCCAGCAAGAAAACAGAGAATGCACTGGCCTTCTTTCCTGAAGTGCCTGCTATTTCCTATGGGACTCCACAACCTGTCTAACAATGATGTTCCCAATGATAAGCAATCCCATCCTCTTTGGACCTTTCTGGAAGATTAGCCTCTGTCCCACAAAACAAGGTCTCCTATATTAGTTCAGAGGTACTTTTAGCAGTGGCCAATACCTCAAAACTGTCAAAACTGTTTTGAATGCATAGGGTGACAACCATGCAGCCAGTATCCTCTTTTGCCTTCTGCTGAGATACTCGTGACCTTTCCACTATTCGCCAGTCACAGTAAAGTAAGTATTAACCAGCCAGGATGTGCAAATCAAAATGTGCTGCAACATCAGGGATGCCAGGTGACACTATAGTCTTTAGCCAAGCCGAAGTATTCATCTCAGGTGCCACAAAACCAGTACAGTGCTGGGCAGCAGCCTGAAGCCTGTCCACCGTGGCCAATACAGATTCCAGCTCTTTAAGGACAGTGGCCAATTTCCCCTACATCCTTACACAACTTCCTGTCGTTTGCCAGTCCTACCTGTGATCTCTGGAACAGTATCAGACGTGTCACTGGAAGCAGACATGAGTAGCACGCCACTTTATTCTCCAGAAGTGAGCTGAGAAATTTGGTAACTGATGTATGTAAAAATAGAAGCACTTCGACCAAATGTTTCAGAGTTGGGGAACATCATGAACCCCCCTTCCCACGGGAACCTGTCTGTTGATGATGTGACGCTGACAGAGTACAACATACAAATAGTTACAATGCAAACACAATTAACATATTTTTCCAGACCACACAGAATCCTTTATATATGTACGGGCTTCTATAAAACTAAAAAAAAAAACCTAATCTCCTGCCAAACAGGTCATGAAGGCCCAACCGTACCGACCAGCCGCCGTGTCATTGTCAGCCAACAGGCATCACTGGACACGGATATGGATAGGCATGTGGTCAGCACATCGCTCTCCCGGTCATATGTCAGTTTCCGAGACCGGATCTGCTACTTCTCAATCAAGTAGCTCCTCTGTTTGCCTCACAAGGGCTGAGTGCACCCCATTTGCCAACAGCACTTGGCAGACCAGATGATCACCCATCCAAACACTAGCCCAGCCTGACAGCACTTAACTTCGGTGATCTGACACGAACCAGCTGCTATCACTGTGGCCAGGTCGTTGGCACAGAGTTCTATAAAGTCAACTGTTAAAATGATCTGCGAAAGAATTTTGTTTGTACAGTTTCCGAAGTAGAATCATGTTACGTATATCATTCTAATGGAGGAACTGGAATATAGTTTATTCACAAAATTCTTTGTTTCAAAGACTACTCACTGACAACCTGTCATCCAAAGTTGGCAGAAGGAGTATGCTGTACCACTGTCAATAATTAAGTGGCAGCATCCAAACATGTACTTCCCTTTGACTGATCATATGAAGGATACCCCAAAACTGCAACCACAGATGAAAATATCATGAAAGAACACAACATTTGACAACTGGACTTTAAAAAAAGTATGGCAAAGCTAACACCATAGGAATATCAGAAGAAAGAAGAATTAAGTTTGAATTAAGGCAATATTATGAAAAGGACAGATTGCTACTCACCATACAGAGGTGATGTTGAGTCACAGACAGGTACAACAAAAAGACTGCTAAACAAGTAAGCTTTCAGACAAAAGGCCTTCTTCTGAATTAGACAAAACACACACACACACACACACACACACACACACACACACACACACACAAAATGCAACTCACACATTACTTGATGGAGAAATACATCGATGGTATAGGCAGGTGACCATTCAGATTTGACACAACTTTAAAATATAGAAATGTCTTAATCGCACAATCCTTTATTAAGTGTTATGAATTTCAAAATTTCATCGTCAGACTGAAGATGTGGAATAAAGTGTACAAGAAAATTAATGATAGCAAATATGTAGATAAGTATGCATCTAAGTATTCCAATATACAGAAATTTCAATCAGTATTGTATTCTGAGGCATCACCAATTTAGTGTTGGAGGGCAGCATGGAGGGTAAAAATCATAGAGGGAGACCAAGAGATGAATACAGTAAGCAGATTCAGAAGGATGTAGGTCGCAGTAGTTAATTAGAGATGAAGAAGCTTGCACAGGATAGAGTAGTGTGGAAAGATGCATCAAACCAGTCTTTGTACTGAAGACCACAACAACATTGTACTTGCACTAAAATCGAACTTTAGTACACATCAGCACCTTGTGAACAACTTGTCAAACATTCATGCATGTCACTTTTGTGGAAGACAAACTCATATCCTAACAGCCTCAAATGTGCATCATTTTTTATTTTTTTGATCCTGTTCGTGACTGCATCCCCTTTGTTCTGTTATTTCATATCAGTTTCTTCTATGTACTTTTAATGACATTATTGCTGTTCCACCTGAGAAACCTTCAGTATCACTTAATTGATTTTTAGTTTTCATATTGTAACTAAAACCTGTGTGACTAAGTGAGTCATTACAAATCCAAGAATTTGAGGTTCAATCGTCAGTAAGATATGGGACTATTTTTGTGTCACTCAACCATTCTTTCACTTCTGGAAATTGTTTGAGTATGACAAAAATATGAACTTGCACTGTGGTGACTAGCGAAGTAAATCGGTTCAGAGATGAAAGCAAGGCAAAGGCATCCCACCTCCAACAGGACTATGCCTCATAGACCAGAGTGGTATTCAAACAAATCTTCATGCTGAGAACAGTTTTACTTGATCACATAAAAAATGATACAGATTATCCTTGTTCTGTACCTGTCTTGACTATTACGTTATTTGAGCTTATTTCTTACTTTGGCCATATATCCAATTATGTACCATTTCTTTCTGTTTGTTTTAGTTTGGTCCTTACCATTCTACAGTCTACAGTACTTACATACATCTTAGAAGAACTTCTTAGATCTTTGCAATCCATAGTATTTTTCTTTACATAAACACTGTGCAGGAAGTGTGAAGGTGCACAAAAATCTCTCCATACCAGACTTCTTTTTTTAAACACATGACATGTGTTCACCTCAGTCCAATTTCTTTCAAATACTGACTACTTTCTGTCTATCAGGATACTGTAGCAGTGGTATCTTAGCAGCTTTAATATAATAGTAGGGCCTAAAACGCTACCTCCACTCACTAGACTATCATATTCCAGTAGTCCAGTCTGATATATGATTGTCACATCTCTGAACACTTCTAAATGTCATATTAGCTGATTATTTACATGAACAGTTGCCATATTACACATGTCCCATTAAGTGGGTCACCTTCAGCCAGTTACATTTATTAAGGTAGACAAGATGTGATGTCTGGTAGAAGGCTGTAGACCACAAATTTTATTAAAATGACAAATTAACTGTCATACACAAGCAGAAATTACATTTCATGGTTCTACATATTTAAAGTAAAATTCAGTATTGTGTAAGTTACAGGAGACTAACCTGAACTAGAACAGGAAGCACAGGAATTGGTATTCCACATGAAATTTTTAAGTCTTTCTTCAGTATCTGCAGTACTGTCAAGTGTGTTAAATTGCAACGAACAGACAAAAGGTCTTCAAATAAATGGTCACCATCAATTAACTCTTCATCCTTCAAAAGACCCACAAAAGTTGGGTAGTTGATTTTTCTGTATAGCTCCTCCACAATTATTTTATCCTTCTCAGTATATAATTTGGGATTTTCTGCAAAACACCATGTGTCTAAAAGTATTGCACCTGAAAATAATCGAGAAGTAACAGAAAATGTTAAATGTTTAGCCCTTTCAGTTTTACTCATAACAGGTATACAAGGTGCTATCCAAAATTTTTGGGACTGGTGCTCCCATCTGTTGAAAACCTTACCTTTGGACCAAAGGGCACCATCACCCTCGAAGTAGCTCCTATCCATACGTACACACCGGTCCCATCACTTCTGCCACTGGTCAGACATTTTCTGGAAGTCCTGTTCTTTGAGGGTGTTTATCACCACCAGTGATGCTTCTTGAATCCTCTCTAGAGTGTCGAACTGATGGCCTTTCAACTTGAGTTTCAGTTTTGGAAATAGCGTGAAGTCGCAAGGTGCCAAGTCTGGTGAGTATGGTGGGTGGGGTACAACTGCCATGTTGTTTTTTGTCAAAAAGGTCCTGGTGAGCAAGGACGTGTGACAGGGTGCATTATCGTGATGCAGCAGCCAGTTCGCTTGACATCAAAGTTCGAGCCGTCGTCGCCACACGTTTTCACAGAGCCATCACAAAACATCACAGTGGTACACAGAATTCATTGTTTGGTTGGGTGGGACGAATTCTTTGTGCACAATTACCCTGGTATCAAAGAAAATGATGATCATGCTCTTCAATTTGCTTTTCACCTGTCTCGCTTTTTTGGGTATTGGAGAGCTCGGGCTCTTCCAGGGGGACAATTGTGGCTTTGTCTCTGGGTCATAACCATAAATCCAGCTCTCATCGCTGGTGATAACCCATGACAAGAAGGTTGGAACATCAGATGCGGTCTGACGAAGGTCCGTGCACACTTCAACACGCTGTGCCTTCTGATCGGCAGTCAAGATCTTTGGCACAAATTTTGCGGCAACACAATGCATGCCCAATTCATCAGTCAACATTCGTTGGCATGTCCCATAACCAATAACCACTTTATCTGCAAGGTCTTGAATGGTTCAGCGTGAATACGCACGAACCAATTGTTGAAGTTTGCAATATCTTGCGCTGTGTGGCTAATGGGCCTTCCAGTGTGAGCATCATCTTCGACATCTGTACGGGCAGCCCTGAACCAAGCATGCCACTCAAACACACACGTATGGCTCATGCTCTGCCCCCCCCCCGCAAACATTTGTTGAATCATAGGGTCTCCATAGCACTTTTCCTGAGATTCGCACAGAATTTGATACATACGCGCTGTTCTGTTTGCGGATCCATCGTAAAATTGCTACACACCAAACACAGAGTATTATGGAAATCACTGTGGACACGCATCACGTCCTCCCTACAGACTCATCAGATATGCAGATCTCGCCACCTAGCTGTGCAAAGATCTACTACTCCTACTTTCCAGATAGCAGCACCAGTCCCGAGAATTTTGGATTCCACCTCGTGTATTCACTGCCATAATGATGGCTCAACTGCTAATTACACTGGTGCCAAAAATATGATGCACATCAATAACAAAACTCTTTTCAAAAAGTTGTATATGACATACTCAGAGCAAAAACAAAGTGTTCATTTGAAAAGAAGAAACACTTTATATAAATAAATTATATGATTGTCCAAATATGAAGGAAATACCCATGTTAAAATCCAAGAGAACAAACCATAATTTCACATTTGAATCATCTTGAGCGGTAGTTCTTAACATTCAGTTTTTTTTTCAGAGATTTAGTTTCAACAGGTTTCTATGTCTACATTTATACTGCATATGCAACTGTTAGAATTACTGGGACAAGGATAAAATAAAAACTTAGAAATTTGTGGTGATTCACATACCAAAAACGATAAGTGAAACACCTGATAACATGATGAGATATCTTCCTTAATAATTAGGCAGCTGATAGAACATTTCCCAGTCTTCAAATACATACCATATCATACATACCATAAAATAGCAAATGGTTACTGTAGAAAAGTGCATAAAAGGGGTGGGGTGGCATTGTATACTAACGAGTCACTCAGCCACTCCCTTAATATGTTGCATCTAGACTATTTGTGTGATGAACAGAATTTTGAAGCCACTGGCATAGTTAGTGACAATTTTAAGTTAGTGATAATAGCCTTATACAGACCACCTAATGGTAACATTACCGTATTTACTCGAATTTAAGCCGCACTTTTTTTCCAGTTTTTGTAATCCAAAAAACCCCCTGCGGCTTAGAATCGAGTGCAAAGTAAGCGGAAGTTCGGAAAAATGTTGGTAGGTGCCAACACAACTAACTTCTGCCATTGACTATATGTAGCGCTACACAGGAATGTTTTACAGGCACAAAGGTAAATACTGGCACCAAAACCTCTACGTCAGTAAATAAATTTTAAAAAAAGGGTGGAAGACGAGCTTTTCTTCTCCACCCCAAGTTTCAAACACTGCATTTTCATACACTATCCCATGAAGTAAATACAAATTCCGTATTATTCATCTTCGAATGTAGCAGCATTTCAATGTACTATGAAAATCCGACTGGCAAGACTGTTTGGGATGTTTGTCAATATGGCCAACTCTACGTTCTGAATTTTTTCCTAGATGGTTGCTAATAGGAACTTTTATGAATTGTGAATCACATGCAGTATTCTCTTCACCATAAGAATAATATGAATATAAACATTTTGCCATGTATTCTTTCGTGTTTGTTGCTATCTCATTTAAATCGTGTCTGCCTAATAAACTATAAAACTAGAGTGAGACAACAGCAAATGCGGAAGAATATATATATCATGTCATGTTTATATTCGTATTATTCTTATGCCTAGTAGTGATACAGTCAGAAATGAAGCACGGCAATTGATTAGATTTTTAAATCTAAGATGACTCTAATTTCTGTGCAGAATGTAATGTACTAAAGAGGCGTCTGCAAAGATTTTCAAACAGAGAAAAATTTTCACTAAACTCTCGTTCAGAACATCTTCTATCATTGCAGTCTATTATTTGGTTCTTGTCGATCATTATCAAAGAAAGCAACAGTGTAAGTAACAACAAATAGCAGTCTCTTGCCATTGTTTTGCTAATGAGATAATTCCTCTCTTTTTTTTTAATTGTAAGCGGCAGTAGAGTGCACAAAAGCAAGCCATGCCGCGAGCGGTGACAGGCGGTAAACACTCATTATCAGAATGCGATAAACAATGCATGACACAGTACAGTAATGCATTTTCAGCTTAGAGTGACGTAAACACCTATAACAAAGAGAACGGCACTTATCAGATCAAAGAAAAATAAGCGATCACTTCAAACAAGATGAAGCACGTGAAAAAGGAAGGGTACCTGTATAAATACGGATGGAGCACCTGACGCATAGCAATGGCTACCTGGTAAAGCATAACTGCTAGGCTTACGACTCAAACCAAACTATTGTAGCTGTATCATCATTCATTCGACCAAAATTGTGTCTCATATTACAATGGAACAACTTTGTTTTGATTTGGAGGTGCAGCCTGAAACTTTTCTCTCCCCTTGAATTTCAAGTCTCAAATTTCAGGTGCGGCTTAGATTCAGGAAATTTTTTTTTCCCTGATTTTGTGTCTCATTTTTCAGGTGTAGCTTAGATTCGAGTGCGGCTTAGATTCGAGTAAATACGGTAGTGTATTTTTAAAAAAAAACTGGACATGGTGTTAGATGTATTTAGAAAGACAAAATGGTTACATTATGCCATTGTAATAGGTGGAGATTTGAATGCAGATTTTGATGTAACAGCCAAACATCGTGTCACTGAGCTCAAAAATCTTCTAAGACAGGACAATCTGCACTTTATCAATAATAGACCCACAAGAGATGAAGACCCACAAGAGATGAAGCATGTCTTGACAATATCTTTGTCAGTTTCAATACTACAGAAGAATCATGTGATGTGGCAGTATTCCCATTCTCGGATCATGATTCTGTATCATTAAATTACATAAGTAGGTTCTGAGCTGATAAGAGTAACATTGATAAGTCTGTCCCAAAAATGGTAATCACTAGATCGGTCGCAAATGATAAAATAGACAGGTTTTGTAATTCCCTTACTAACAGAGACTTGTTTGGCCAATGGTATGATGACACAAATTATAGTCTTTGTACAGATCTGTCAGCAAAACTAATATCAGACAGGTTTTTCAAAGCATTTTTGACACAATTTAATCACTGCATTCTGATAAAGAAATGCAAAATAATCAACAAAGGCTCCAAAGGCAAGGGTATAAACAAACAAAACCCATGGTATGTTGCACAACTAACAAATCTCAAAAACCAAGTTCTGTTGTTGCACAGTATACATAAAAATCTGAAGACCGACCATGCCAGATCAGTCTATGTTCAAAGTAGGAATAAGTACAAAAAGCCATTGTGGAAACCAAAAGAACACAGAACTTCATCTGTATTGTGAATTCCACAAATAAGTGCAAAGCTGCATGAAAACTAATAAACAGTGTTACTAAAGATGAAAGAAATAAAAAAAATCAGTATATGCCACCTAGTCTCGTCCAAAAAATAGTTAAGCATCTAAAATCATCTGAGAGTGTAGACATATATGACGTTTCCTGTAACATTCTAAAAAAAAGTAATAGATTGTATTGTGTACCCTTTAACATACTGCATAAATAAGTGTATATCTGAGGGATATTTTCCTAATGAGCTAAAAGTGTCTAGAGTAGTCCCAATATATAAAAAAGGAGATACTGACTCACCTTCAAGTTACAGACCAATTTCCATAATCCCAGCTCTCTCTAAAGTGTTTGAATGTGTAACATACCAACATTTATCTGTGTACTTTGAAAATGCAGGAATAATTTGCGAATCACAGTATGGTTTTAGGAAAAACTTGTCAACTGTTGATGCTATAGACTCAGTAGTCAAACACATCCATCAAGTGTTTGAAGATAAAGAATTTGCTCGGGTCACCTTCTGTGACCTAAGTAAGGCTTTTGACTGTGTAGAGCATAAAATACTCCTAGAAAAAATGGAGTACTACGGCACTGGAGGTAAAAGCCTTCAACTATTAAAATCATACCTACAGGATTGCAAGCAAGCTGTTTGTGTAGGTAAAGAAAAGTCCAGTGATGAATTAGTTAAAACAGGTGTACCAGAGGGATCTGTACTGGGGACTTTTATGTTCCTAATAATGATTAATGATCTGCCATCATTCATCAAGTCCATGACAGTACTATATTCAGATGATACAACTTTCCTTCATTGTAGTAATGATTTCAGTAGTCTCAAAGCTTGTGTTGCACAGACAATGACTTAAGCATCCTATTGGTTTAAAGAAAATGGCTTCCTACTGAATGATAACAAAACGTAGAAGATGGTTTTTAGTCTAAAGGACAACCCTCCATCAGATGATCCTAGTTGTGTTCAAGTTTTTAGGGGTATATATAGATGAAAAATTATAATGCGGTCAACACGTACATTATATTAGTGGTAAACTGTCTAGAGTGATGTATTTGCTACAGTGACTTGTGGACTGTGTACCTCAAAATTATGTCTGAATGTTGTATTTTGCATTTTTTCCAAAGTATCCGAACATATGGTATTATTTTATAGGGCAACTCAAGTTCAGTGTGTGACATCCTGATACTAAAAAAGAAAATCATTAGGATAATTACTGGTTCTCCATATACAGCACACTTCAAACTATTGTTCTGTGTACAAAAAATCATGACTGTAATAAACCTATATATGTACTATGTTTTACTCCACACAAAAAATAAGCTACTGGAAGCAAAACGTAGAGAAAATATACATTTCTACAACACGAGAAGGAGCAGATGCATTTATACTCCTTACCTGACTGTCAAAGTCACTTAACAGCTATGAACTGGTAGAGCACAAATTATTTAATAAGATTCCACAATATGTACAAGAACAACTGAACAATCATTCAAATAAAAACTGTAAAAATGAATAGTTGCTCACCCATTCTATGACATAAATGATTATTTCAAATGTAATATAATTTTGCAGTATTAATGGCATGCCTCTTGTTTTCTTTGAATTAACAGTTATATTGTATTATATGCCTGACGTTGTCCACTGCTGTAATGGCCAAATGACAATAAAATTACTATTATTATTATTATTATTTCTCTTCGTCTGTTGAAATAGACAGCATTTTAGCTGGTAAATCAACCATTAGCCTCGACTACAATCAGTTAAAACACTGTGTACTGTAATATGTAAGCCACAAGAGTCACACACTGGAAGATTCTCTTGTCAAAACAGAAAGCCATGTCCCATTCACCGCTGAAAAGCTGACTTAACTGCAGCTTATTGTCCATCACTTCCAGCTACTATTATTCCCACTGACAGAGGAATCTGTACCTCAGTGGTGAAGTGATAGCATGTAGGTAGACTGCATAACTGCCCAGTGGAACTTCAGTATGTGCTTTCTTGGTTTCCACATTTGCTAAGTCTTTGCTCAGAATTCCTGTGCACTACAGCAACCAGCAGAATGGGAAACCCTCCACCACCATTAGTAGACAGAGGAGATTGTCCTGAATAGTCTGTGTGTGTTTATTTTCTCAATACATGAGCTGTATCACTTGAAAGTTACTCAGGAATTCTGGGCAGATGAAGAATTTCACAGTTCAATTGTATTGTGCCCCTAAAATAAAATGTAACTCTGAACTGACCACAATAAATGTGCTTGATAAAACAAGTGTGAGGACACAACGAGGGAAAATAATAGGGCTGCCATTAGGAGTTGGTTGGTTGGTTGGTTGGTTGGTTTTTGGGGGAGGAGACCAGACAGCGAGGTCATCGGTCTCATCGGATTAGGGGCGGATGGGGAAGGAAATCGGCCGTGCCCTTTGAAAGGAACCATCCCGGCATTTGCCTGGAGCAATTTAGGGAAATCACGGAAAACCTAAATCAGGATGGCCGGATGCGGGATTGAACCGTCGTCCTCCCGAATGCGAGTCCAGTGTGCTAACCACTGCGCCATCTCGCTCGGTACCATTAGGAGTCTCCATGATTAGAGAAACTGGTAATATTCCAATGAGATGGTAGAGAACATTTGAAATGTCATAAAATTGAGTTGATAACACATCCAAAGGTACTGTCAACCTGAACATCATTAACTCTATAGTAATACTTGGTATCTTCAGTTACCAGAGCAGAAGTTGATTGCAACCCTAAATAAGCACTGATATTTGTTTATCAAAATTCTGAAACACATATGTTTAACTCATTAGTTCAACCCCCTTACTGTGATTTGCTATTGATAACTTGCTGTTGGAGTACGGTAGGAGTTATAAAAATGTGAAAAATCATTGACAAATAAGAAGTACTGCACTTGACTTCTCATTTTAGACATAATTTTTTGAGAATATTGTGCCTACGGATGGTATCATATGTTTTCCAAATGATAAAAAACATACCATATTTACCCAACTACAAGACCTTATTAAGAGACTCCTTGATAAATCTTAAACATATTCTTACTAATAACAATTACAAACTATTTTACTGATGTGATGTACCTACCTAAACAAATTAACATTATGCCTAAACTTGTGCCATTTATTGATGGTCCATATTTTGGAAATACAAGGAGAAATAAAATAAACAAAAAGAAATGCAGTTAGTGCCATGTCTGCATAGTTTGATGTAAATGTCGTTCAGACATGTCTGAAGGACATTTTCAACGAACTGTACAGACTATGGGACATGGTCAGTATGACATACTGAAGTTTGGTCAGTCCTGGAGTCATGCACAGAAAGCTGATGGGGTTAAGGTGACTGCTCACAATAAGCAGGAAACCTGGGTTCAAGTCCCAGTCTGATATTAATTTCCATGTTTCTATAGTTAACCATACAGCTGATTTAATATCATATTCACAATCTGTGAATACATTTCATATAAATAAATGCTTTGCAATAATTTTTATCTTCACTCCCTTTTTTGTTTACTATTTACATCAGCAGTCTATGGTACCACTATTTTTAAACGTCACCACTGGTATCATCAGCTTCATTTACAAGTCTACTGCCATTTCTTCCTTCCTGGCAGTCTTCCCATACAATGCCATTTTCTGAGCTGTCCATGGCATTTGATATGCAGCACTTTTTTATTCCATTCATTACACATTCACTTGGGATTCAGCCTTGGAAATAAGGAGACACTGGCCCAGCATGGATATTGAGGGTTTCTTTAACATTCCTCATGGAGTGAGGACATGGTCTCCTTGAAGAAGAAACTCACTGTAAAGCTGTCAGACCTGAGCCTTAAAGGGTAGATTCACTATAACTTCCAAGTTGTGAGATCCAAGTATTGTTCTCTGAAATCAAATCTTTAATTTCCTGGGTGAGATATCCCCCCCCCCCCCAAAAAAAAACCAACATTTTCCTTTTGTTAAGCAAAAAGCAGGAATTCTGTTCCAAACAACCTTCAACTAATCTAACGTAGTGTCATTTGTCAACCACACCTTTTATTGATATATTGATATTTAAGTCCTGCAGGCGGTTTCTCTTATGGTATGGTTTTCCTATGAAGAATCACATATGGGGGCAGCTTCCTTCCACCTGCTAGCGCATCCAGCATTATTATTATTCTGACCTTTTCATTGCTAGAACTTATCACAGAAACACTCTTCATACTGACAATAATATTTTACAGCATATCAAGATAAACAGCATTTCTTATATGGCCTAGCAAACAGCCATGCCATTTTCTTAGGTTGACTGATTTTATGACTCTGCTACACAAATAGATTTTCATCAAACATCTTGGGAGGTTGTTGAGCTACTGTTGTTCTGTGTCACCTTCTATATCATCCTCATGCACAAGCCAGTGCTTGTTTTGAATTCCACAACACATGGAGTTGGAAAACTCCTCTTTATCTTCAGGGTCTTGATTTGGACAATTTCTTGAGTAATCAAAAAGCCTTCATTGTATTTATTTTGCCCATACTGAATCACCAGCTATTCTAATTCATGAAACATTCCCTGCTTCAGTTCATCTACATCTACATACATACTCCACAGGCCACCATACAATATGTGGCAGAAGGTACCCTGTACCACTACTAGTTATTTCCTGATTTGAGTAAACAAATGCAACAAAAAAACTAATGAACAAACATTCACTGGATAATGCAAACCCACCAAAACAATATCAAATATACTCTAATGAACCCTAGTACTTAAACAATGTAAGTCATGGTCTAAAATGTAGTCTACAAATTATGTTGAAGTCACAGAAAGTACAAACGCATCTTCCATTGTTATTACTACAAAGCAACTCAGTTATATCTCTAAGGTCCAAGAGCACATTGACATAGCAAATGTGTAATTTGTGTAAGTAAAAGCCCATAAATATGTAATTTCTCCAAAGTAACAAAGAAACAAGTCACCAACATTTCTAATTTCATGAAATGTACTGGACAAAACAATGTTGCCAACATCAGTAACATCCACCATCTATGTGTACCCACAGAATTAAAAGTAACATATACAACATATATTGTGAACAATTGCTGGAGAATATCTCACATGGCAAATCCTCTAATTCTATGTAACAATGGCCTATAAAATAACCTAGTAGAAGCCAATCAGTAAAACCAATAGATACATATGTGTAATATTCACATACAGAATCATGAACTTAGAAATGTCCATATGGAAATCCAATGGTATAAACCAAAAGGCACATACATATTAACATACAAGAACAAGACAATGAAGTCTAAAGAGTCCTTAAGAAGAGGAAACCAGACAATAACCTACACAAACATTAAAAGCACCAAGCACATCATTTCATGTCCTCACTAACCCAGAAAAAGGTGGTGCCATCCATCCCATATACCCAATCATAATCCACATAAAGTAATATTACACAAAATGCATAATTAATATATCAAAACTCTGTGCACCTAAACTACACTGTGATAGTGGAACACCATTTTAACCAAATTGTGTTTCCAAAAGGCACTTTGTACAGAGAAACTCAACACTGCACCCCTCCCAGTCACTAATGAACCAGACTCAAAACCATACATTTAAAACAAAAACAAAGGTGGCAGTTGAAGCCATTCCTTATGTAGCATAACATCAATTGCAACAGAGTCACAACTGAGCAATGCAAAAGCACACACAAAGTAGTAAAAGAGTGAAATAATAAATGGAACAACCATCATACTCACAAACATTAAAAACAGGAAGTAATCATTAAATATCCAGACCAAATGGTCCAAACAACCATTCCAGTACCACAAACTGGTCCTTACATGAAACATGTTGGTGACAGTAGAATCATTCTGCAGTCACCTTCAAATGCCAGTTCTCTACATTTTCTCAATAATGCTACTCAAAAAGAACATCTCTGTAACACTTGAATGTTGCTTGAACCTGCTGGTGACAAATCTAGTAGCCCATGTTTGAATTGCTTTGATGTCTTCCTATAATACAACCTCGTATGAATCCCAAACACCTGAGCAGTACTCAAGAATGGGTTGCACTAGTGTCCTATATGTGGTCTCCTTTCCTAAAATTATCCCAATAAACTGAAGTCGGCCATTTACATTCACTACCACTATCTTCACATGCTAATTCCATTTCATATTGCTTTGCAATGTTACTTCCAGATATTTAAACAATGTGACTGTGTCATGCGGGACACTACTAATGCTGTATCCAAACATTGTAGGTATGTATTTCCTACTCATCTGCATTAACTTACATTTTTCTACATTTAGAGCTAGCTGTCGTTCATCACAACAACTAGAAATTTCCTATCCTCCCAGCCACTCAACTTCCACACCCTACTGTACACCACAGCATCATCAGCAAACAACCACAGATTGTTGCCTACCATATCCACCAAATCATTTATGTATACAGAAAATAATAACAGTCCTATCATATTTCCCTGGGGCATTCCTAGTGATACCTTTGTCTCTTATGAACAGTCACCATCAAGGATAGCATACTGTGTTCCATTACATAAGAAGTTTCTGGGCCACTCACATATCTGGAAACTTATTTCATATGCTCATATCTTCATCCACTGTCTGCAGTTGGGCACCATGTCAAATGCTTTCTGGAAATCTAGGAATATGAAATCCACCAGCTGGCCTTCATCCATAGTTCGCAGTGTATCCCATAAGAAAAGGGAAGGTTGAGTTTCGCACAAGCAATGTTTTCTAAAACCATGCCAATTTGGGCGCATAAGCTTCTCAGTCTCAAGAAAATTTATTACATTTGAAGAGCGAATATGTTCAAGGATTCTGCAGTAAACTAATGTGAGGGATATTGGTCCGTAATTTTGTGGGTCTGTTCTTTTCCCCTTCTTATAAACAGGAGTCACCTGCACTTTTTTCCAGTCACTTGGGACTTTGTGATGGCTGAGAGATCTGTGATAAATACAAGCTCCATGAACATTTGTTATTATTTAATTTATCTGTAATATGAAGCCACCTATGAACATTTGCTTCTCTTATACCAAATTTTCTTCCTGCTGCAAATATGTTTGTGGCCTCTGCTTCATAAATCACAATTACTGTAAAATTAGCATTGTATTGTCCACATGACTATGTGAATCGCAAACTTGCAGATCCTTGTTTTTCAACAGTGATGGATGCAATTTACATCAATCATCATCATCATTTTCATCATCATCATCATCATCATCATCATCATTTAAGACTGATAATGCCTTTCAGCGTTCAGTCTGGAGCATAGTCCCCCTTATAAAATTCCTCCATGATCCCCTATTCAGTGCTAACATTGGTGTCTCTTCTGATGTTAAGCCTATTACTTCAAAATCATTCTTAACCGAATCCAGGTACATTCTCCTTGGTCTACCCTGACTCCTCCTACCCTCTACTGCTGAACCCATGAGTCTCTTGGGTAACCTTGCTTCTCCCATGCGTGTAACACGACCCCACCATCTAAGCCTGTTCGCCCTGACTGCTACATCTATAGAGTTCATTCCCAGTTTTTCTTTGATTTCCTCATTGTGGACACCCTCCTGCCATTGTTCCCATCTACTAGTACCTGCAGTCATCCTAGCTACTTTCATATCCGTAACCTCAACATTATTGATAAGGTAACCTGAATCCACCAGCTTTCGCTCCCATACAACAAAGTTGGTCAAAAGATTGAACGGTGCACAGATAACTTAGTCTTGGTACTGACTTCCTTCTTGCAGAAGAGAGTAGATCATAGCTGAGTGCTCACTGCATTAGCTTTGCTACACCTCGCTTCCAGTTCTTTCACTATGTTGCCATCCTGTGAGAATATGCATCCTAAGTACTTGAAACCATCCACCTGTTCTAACTTTGTTCCTCCTACTTGGCACTCAATCCATTTATATCTCTTTCCCACTGACATTACTTTCGTTTTGGAGATGTTAATCTTCATACCATAGTCCTTACATTTCTGATCTAGCTCTGAAATATTACTTTGCAAACTTTCAATCGAATCTGCCATTACAACGAAGTCATCCGCATATGCGAGACTGCTTATTTTGTGTTCACATATCTTAATCTCGCCCAGCCAGTCTATTGTTTTCAACATATGATCCATAAATAATATGAACAACAGTGGAGACAGGTTGCAGCCTTGTCTTACCCCTGATGAAACTACTCTGAACCATGAACTCAATTTACCGTCAACTCTTACTGCTGCCTGACTATCTATGTAAAGACCTTTAATTGCTTGCAAAAGTTTGCCTCCTATTCCATAATCTCATAGAACAGACAATAACTTCCTCCTAGGAACCTGGTCATAAGCCTTTTCTAGATCTATAAAGCATAGATACAATTCCCTGTTCCACTCGTAACACTTCTCCATTATTTGCCGTAAGCTAAAGATCTGGTCCTGACAACCTCTAAGAGGCCTAAACCCACACTGATTTTCATCCAATTTGTCCTCAACTAATACTCGCAATTTCCTTTCAACAATACCTGAGAAGATTTTACCCACAACACTGATTAAAGAGATACCTCTGTAGTTGTTACAATCTTTTCTGTTTCCATGTTTAAAGATTGGTGTGATTACTGCTTTCGTCCAGTCTGATCGAACTTGTCCTGACTCCCACGCCATTTCAATTATCCTGTGTAGCCACTTAAGACCTGACGTACCACTGTATTTGATGAGTTCCAACTTAATTTCATCCACCCCAGCTGCTTTATTGCACTGCAATCTATTGACCATTTTCTCCACTTCCTCAAATGTGATCCTATTTCCATCATCATTCCTATCCCATTGTACATCGAAATCTGAAACATTACTGATCGTATTTTCACCTACATTGAGCAACTCTTCAAAATATTCCCTCCATCTGCCCAAGGCATGAACAGGATTCACCAGCAGTTTTCCTGACCTGTCCAAAATACTTGTCATTTCCTTCTTACCTCCCTTTCGAAGACTGCTAATTACACTCCAGAATGGTTTTCCAGCAGCTTGACCCAAAGTCTCCAACCTGTTTCCAAAGTCTTCCAAGGATTTCTTCTTGGATGCTGCAATTATCTGTTTGGTTTTGTTTCTTTCTTCAACATAACTTTCTCTGTCTACCTGAGTTCTAGTATGTAGCCATTTTTGATACGTCTTCTTTTTTCTTTTACAGGATGCCTTGACTGTGCCATTCCACCAAGCTGTTTGCTTCATCCTACCTTTACACTGACTACATTCAACTAACTGGTACCTTTCTGAGATCACTGTTATGTACTTTTGTCTGATTTCCTTATCCTGAAGTTTCTCCACTTTTATCCTCCTACATATGGACCTGACCTCCTGTACTTTCGGCCTAACAATACCAATTTCACTGCAGATTAAATAGTGGTCAGTGTCATCAAAGAATCCCCTGAATACAATGTGTCCCTCACAGCCTTCCTGAATTCCTGATCTGTTATTATACAGTCAATGACAGATCTTGTTCCCCTGCCTTCCCAAGTATACCAGTTCATGTTCTTATGTTTAAAAAAGGAGTTTGTGATTACTAAGCCCATACTGGCACAGAAATCCAAGAGTTGTTTCCCATTCCTGTTGGCCTCCATATCCTCTCCAAATTTACCCATAGCCTTTTCATACCCTTCTGTTCGATTTCCAATCCTGGCATTAAAATCACCCATGAGCAGAACACTGTCCCTGCCCTTTACTCTAACAACTACGTCACTGAGTGCGTCATAAAAACCATCCATCTATCTTAGCTTGATCTGCCCGTTCACAATGCGAATATACTGACACAATCCTAATTTTCTTGCTAGACACTGTCAAATCTATCCACATCAGTCGTTCGTTCACATATCTTATTGTAACTACCCTGGGTTCCATTTCTTTCCTGATGTAAAGCCCTACACCCCATTGTGCTATTCCTGCTTTGACTCCTGACAGGTAGACCTTGTATTCTCCCACTTCCTCTTCTTTCTCACCCCTTACCCGAATGTCACTAACAGCTAAAACGTCCAACCCCATCTTACTTGCAGCCTCTGCCAGCTCTACCTTCTTCCCAGAGTAGCCCCCATTGATATTAATAGCTCCCCATCTCGTTGCCATTCGTTTGCCAAGTCGTATCTTAGGAGTCCCTGGTTTGTCAATTAGAGGTGGGACTCTGTCACCTCCAAAGCTCCAAGGCATTTTGCTCTGACTGTTGCCAGCATCATATTTAAAGTACCAGGGAAGCAGGTTGCTAGCCTTACTTGCCCCGGGTCCCATTGAGTTTTACCCCAAACAGTTGAGGGACTAACTGGTGGATTTGGTAGTCTTTGCGGTCTGAGCACAAAGGTGACCACGACTCAGAATATGTCCGAGATGCCCAGCCTTATTCCAAAGTAACTGGTATCCCGACTGTCAGGACCACTTACTTGGCCACTCATACATTGCCCATGGTTCATGAACTAGGACATGACAACAGGAACCCACACCATGAACCACATTTACATCAATGAAGAACAAAAAATGTCAGCCAAGGGAAAAAAATTTGTGAAGTCGCAAATTTTTGTACAGCAGTGGGGGGCAGTATCATGAACAACATACTAAAAATCCTGACCAGTAGGGTGAGCGTGTGGGTGTGGGTGGTGGTTTGGGTGTGAGTGTGGGTGTTGGTGTTGGTGTTGGTTTGGGTTCGGGTGTGGGAGGGCATTTAAATGTCACTTTTTTATGTTTTTTCTTGAATATCTCAAAAACTGCTGCATCTAGTAAAAATTTTCCCTGTACAAGAATTCCTACAAAAAGCATCCTATTCATTTTTTCTCTAGGACTAATAGTTTCTGCAATGCAGGGAATGGAAATACTGCATAGTATTAAAAATAGTGCTTTGTAAATATGAAACTGATGTTTTGGTTAAATGCAGTGCGTTAAGAACAAATATTAAATTCGCTTACCACATCTAAGTGCAGTAGAGCTATATTAAGGGATAAATTGTATTCTGAGGGTGTAACTGGGTTGAAAGCCAGGTAGAGGTCAGAAGCATGAGAGAAGGTAGGCCATTGATTTTTGTGGTGCATTTCCCTCCTTCGTAGGTCTGCAATATGAAGAGCGAGCAGGTAATTCCCCATTCTCTCTACCACACTATTTCACAAAAAACAACCACAATGTATGAGGTGTGACAATAAAGTAATGAGACTGGTTTTCTTTGCAAGATGTGGCAACCTTGCAGGCTTGCATAGGCACAATATCCTTGACCTTGGTCTATAAGCTGCTTCTAGTCCAAGTGGCACATCGATGCAAATGCTCAGTCGTGAGTTGTGCTGTAATAAGTTAACACGTGTTTGTCTCTCTCGTCATGGAAATGGAACTGCATAATATTGTGCAATGGTATGCCATTTCTTTTTGCGTTAAATTAGATGAAAATGCTACAACAAGTTACGGTAAGCTTCAGAAGGCTTTTGGAGAGGAGGTTATGTCAAGAGCTCATGTTTTTCGTTGGCATGAAATGTTTAGTGAAGGCAGAACGAATATTGAAGATGAAGGCCGCAGTGGATGACCATCAACCTCACGGACAGATGTCAACTTGGCCAGGATGCCTGAACTCGTACAATCTGATCCAAGATTATCCATGAAAATGATTGCAGAAGAACTGAACATCAATCAAGAAATGGTTTGTCTAATAATAACTGAAGATCTTGGTATGAGAAAGACTTGTGGAAAAATGGTCCCCAAAAATCTCACACCAGAACAGCAAGAAACACAGAAAAATGTGGCAGCTGATCTGTTACAGCAAACAGAATTAAATCCAGGATTGTTGAGCCGTATTATCACTGGTGATGAAAGTTGGTTTTTTCAGTAAGATCCAGAGACAAAATGCCAAAGGTTGCAATGGTGCTCAAAGGGATCACCCAGACCAAAAAAAGCTCGCATGTCAAAGTCAGAAGTGAAATGCATGCTTGTGTGCTTCTTTGATTCCAAAGGAATTGTTCATAAAGAGTGGGTGTCTCCTGGACAAACAGTTAACCAATATTACTACAAAGAAATTTTAGAAAGACTTTGTAAAAGAGTTCTTCGTGTCCATGCCAACATTGCTGATAATTGGATTCTGCATCACGATAATGTGCCATCCCATATTGCTCTGTCACTACAGCAATTTTTAACCTCAAAACAAATTTCAGTACTACCACAGCCACCTTATTCACCAGATATCGCTCTGTGCGACTTTTTTCTATTTCCAAGAATCAAAACGGCGGTCAAGGGACACCATTTTCAAACAACACAAGATGACCAAAAAGCTGCAACGAGGGTCTTGGAGGATATTACAGAAGATGAGTTCCAGAAATGATACCATCAATGGCAAAAGTGCTGGAAAAAGTGTGTACCATCAGAAGGGAACAACTTTGAAGGAGACAACACTAAACTGGACTAAAACAGTAAGCAACATTTTTTTTTCACATCAGTCTCATTACTTTATTGCCGCACCTCGTATTTCACAAAGTTATACCAACCTTTCCACAGCACACCCTATGAATTATTGGTGATATAATGAGGAGACACTCTTGATGGTGGTATTTATTTTTTTCAAAGGGTGTTAACAATACATGGAATGCAAATATGAGTTGCTAATAACACAAACACAAGAAAAGCATCTCTACAGGCTGTTCTGCACTGTTACATCCTGCAGTGTTCTTCTGCAAAAGCAGACTTCCTCCACCACAAGCACTGCTCACTTTTCAGACAGACTATACCTCCCCAACATTTCCAGTCCGGTTCCCTAATGTAAGTAGACAAATAACTTACTGAGCCCATGTTTATATAGTAGAGTTATTTTCAGTTTATGAAGTGAGTACTTACTTGCAGCTTTTAAGTGAGCTTTTAAGTCAAACTTGCTCCTATAAACAATGGCTGAGAAGTGCTTAATTTGCAAGTATGATGTTGTCAGTGACCTATGTAGTGTTGGCGGGAAAGGGATTAGATTGGTAAATGTAGCATCTTGATACTGTCTGTCATCCAAAACATTTTGCAGAGCTGTGTAACCATGTTGTAGTCACTTGGTGATGACTTAATGAATGACCAGAAAGTTACTGCACTTCTCACACCATTAACTGTATTACTGGTAGACTACATAAACTCTTCCACTCTGGAATTTCTGACACTTTTAGACTGGGTTGTGCTGAATGGAGATGCTTACCACACATTCACAGTATATCCTGAATGATGAGTATTGGTATTTCTGATGAAACAGGCCTCATCATATTCAAGTGTAGAACAGTAATCTGCTGTAATGTAAGACTTGCTTTGTGTTGAAATGTCTTAGTTCCATAGCACCTAGGTGACCTACTTCTGTCACAGTGGGAGTCAATTCAAGCCTGTGGGCCTCTTCAGATGTTAGATGAGTTGAGGCTGAGGTGATACATTTCGTACTATCAACCAGAGAAAAATATTCCAGCCATTGATAAATGAGACAATGAAATCAACACAGTCAAATACATACTGACAGCATGTTACACTTGGGGCACGCTCTTCAGTGTGGTAGACAAATGAATTTTTCTTTACATAACAGCTCATTTATAAGCCGCAAAATAAATACCCATTTAATAACCTGAATATAACACCACTATATAAACACTTGTTCACAAAAAAAAAAAAAATGAAAAAAGAACAAGCACTGCCCAAACAGGCCTTGAAGGCTCAACAGTACCGACCAGCTCCCATGTCATCCAAGCCCTTAGGAATCACCAGATGCGTATACGGAGGGACATGTGGTTAATAGCACACCACTCTCCCAGTCATTCTCACTTTTCATGACCAGTGTCACTACTTCTCATTCAGGTAGCTCCTTAATTGACCTCACACGGGTTGAATGCATCCCATTTGCTAACAGCACTCGGCATACTCAGATGGTTACCCATCAAAGTCAAGCACGACAGTACTTAACCTCAGTGATCTGAAAACACTAGCTCATTGTAGTTATCTTGTCTACTTGCATGAGAGAACTGGACAAGAAATGCTTGGGAAGTCTGTCTGTAAACAGAAAAGCAAGCAGCACTCATGGTGAGGGAAGTTGCCTTTCCTCGAATAATACTACAGCTACAGTAGAGGTGACTAAGAATCGATTTCCCATGTAGTGCTGTATAACAGTGCACAGAGATTTACATTGGGTCTGTCCATATCCATTTCTTACATTGGGATTATTAGTAATTCATATCTGTATTCCATGTAGTGGTAACACACTTTGTGGAAAATAAACACTCCCAGCCATGCCAGCACACCACACAACCAGTGATTCATAAAGCAAGCTGTGGAAGTGTTGATATAACTTTGTGAAACACCCCGTAGTTGCTTTTTGTGATGAAGTGTGGTACAATGGGGAATTGCCTGCTTGTTCTTCATTTTTCAGATGATGATGGTGGTGGTGGTGGTGGTGGTGATAATTTGGGGGTGAGGGTGCTAAACAGCAACATCATCAGTGCACTTGCATGAATGATATACAGATGAGCATAGCAAAAATATGTTAAAAACTAACAGTAAATCAGAAAACCAAGTTGCCATCTCAAACAAGAATTGAGAGGAAATCCTGATAAAAAGTCCTCAATAAAATTCTGACAAAACACAGCAAAATAACTAGATAAAATCATGGATAAAATATCAGAACAAATGTGGTTAAAAAGGGGACAGATGACTGGCTGGACAAATGTTTAGAAATAATGAGTGATCAAGTCACTCTGTGACATTAAAATCCCACACCCAACATTTTTGGAAGAATTCCTGACATCATACAAAAGCTTCAAATGTGAACCACACTAGTCTCATTATCAGTTAAAATAGGGGGCATGTTCTGTGGGAGACCCAGATCTGCCCTTGGGCCATCTTACGAGCTGTGATTGGAAAGTTTCAAGAATGGATACGCTACAGCTTACTAGTTTGGCTGGCGGGTACACGAGGGTGGGTGGGGAGTGAGACATTGCCTTGTCCTTGAACGCCCTATGACAGGAAACTGTGTTTCCTTTATTCAGTTCGTTGTGGCAGCTGGTTGAGTGCAGGTCTGTTAGGGCTTGTTGCCAGATTCTGTCAGCATGAATATGGATGTAAAAACGGGGCAACGAGATTGTGTGAAATTTTGTTTTAAAACTGGGAAATAAGCTTCTGAGACTTACAAACTATTACAAACAGCTTTTGGAGATAATTGTATGAACCAGTCAAATGTTTTTGTCTGGTTCAACAGATTTAAAAATGGCCACAAATCATTTGAAGATGAACCTTGGTCCGACTGTCCTTCTACCTCAAAAACGAATGAAAATATTGTGAATATTCATGACTTAGTGTGCTCTGATTGTAGACTTACAATTAGGGAGATGGCTGATGAATTTAATTTCAGTTTCTATGCAGTTCAGCCAATTTTAACTGAAGATCTGAATATGCATCGCGTGTCCGCAAAATTCATTCCAAGTGTTGTCAAGTGACCAGAGACAATACCGACTTGAAGTGTGCCAAGAACTGAGTAATTGGACTAAAAATGACCCACATTTGTTAAATAGGGTAATTACAGGTGACAAATCATGGGTATATGGCTATGATCCTGAAACCAAAGTGCAGTCTTTGCAGTGGAAGACTCCAGGTTCACCACAACCAAATAAAGCACTACAAAGTCGGTCAAAGGTGAAGACAATGTTGGTGATTTTTTTCGATTCTACCAGTATTGTGCATCATGAATTTACCCCTGGCGGACAGACAATTAACCAGGAATACTACAAATGTGTCCTTGAGAGGTTGCGTGAAAAGGTGCGGAAGAAAAGGCCTGGATTGTGGAAAGACGGGAGTTGGGTGCTACACCATGACAATGCTCCGAATCATCGTGCCTTCTCCATCATTGAATTTTTGATCAAATTCAACATTCCTGTGCTTCCACAACCACCATATTCCCCTGATTTGGCCCTGTGGATTTCTACCTGTTTCCAAAACTGAAATTTTCACTGAAAGGGAAGCAGTTTTGACTCGATTGAAGATATCCAGGCAAATGCGGAGAACGTCCTTAATGCACTTCAGGAAAAAAATTTCCAGGAATGTTTCCAAAAGTGGAATCACCATTGGAGTTGGTATGTTCAGTCACAAGGGGACTATTTTGAAGAAGATGCACCACAGTAGCATGTAAGCACCACCATTGTACAATTACAAGCCAATTCTTAAAACTTTCAAATCACGCCTCATATAAAACGCATACCATTAAAATATGTTTTACTGACAGCTACATCTCACATCTGTGAACAATGGGGGCTCCTCATGATGTAAGAGAAAGCCATGTGTCAATGGGCCATGTTCCACTCACAGCCAAATAAAGACTACTTCTTCAGCTTGTCATTGTCGGAAGGAGGTAAGCCATAGCCATCCTGAAGATTTTATAAAATATAGTTTATTATTCCTCACTTCCAGCCAATGAGCCTCTCATCAACACATGATATTCTTGGTCACAATTGATGTGACAGCCTGCAGGGGGACTGAGCAGCGAGCTGGAAACAGAAGGGAGCAAACCTCCTGGGCAGCCACATCAGCGAGATTGTTTCCCCAAATCCCTATGTGCCCTGGAACCCGAGAGAAAATTATTTCCTTTTCCTGCCTTTGCAAAACAAGGAGAGCGTCCTGCACTTCTTGCACCATCTGATCTGCTGCTTACATCTGATCAATAGTGAGAAGCTGCTTTGATAATTTGAGCAGATGAGGAATTTCCTGCTGTAACATTTTGTCATCTGCTCCACTGTCCTCAGGATAGCAAACAATTCGCCTCCTGCTCCTGGAGCACTATTCTGAGGACAATGTTGCAGAACATGAGAGAGAAGCCGATAAACTCTCCCTGCTTAAACCTGTCCATGTAAGAAGTGATAAAATCTAGTTAGCTACGTAAAATCTCATTAAATTTAATTTCAAAAATGTAATCTGGGGTACAACTCTCCCTGTAAATAGTCAATCAGAAAAGTAATCTGGGTGTCTTTAGTAGCCAAGGGAATGCCCTACCCCAGCCCTAGCTTTGGGCCTTAATGCCCACGACCTGTAATAACTCAAGGCTCTCCCTCAAATGGTCACAAATGGCCTCAATGCCCATGGATGGTGGCTGAACAGCGAGTCATTCTAGGGGCAGTTGCACAACATAGCTGAATGCTAGTGATTTAGGAATGGACAAAGCCATATATCCTTGGTGTATCATGAGAAGAAGATGTCAAATAGATAGTGGACACTCACCAGCCTCTGCACATAGGCTAGCAACTGAACCCATACTATAAGCCACTGTTGACAGCCTAATACCCTTGCGGTGAACCACATAAATCTTTTTGAGGTTCAAAGGCACCAAACTGCACAATAACCCTGGGTTGCTTGGTGTGTGGCTGTGGTGGGGTTAGTGGACTGCTGTAGCCTGTTGTGGGGTTGTGTACCACTGAGGGCTACAGGGGGGCGGGGGGGACAAAGCCTCTCCGTCGCTTCTAGTTTCCCAGTTCAGTACAATACAATACCATACAATACTCAAAATCTAATAAGTTACAGGTTCTAAGAAATACCATTGATCTGAAATGAGAAATATTCTATGTGAAATGTTTCAGAATGGACAGGTACGATAGCAATAAAAAGAAATCTAGTTCAGTGATTGGAAAAAATTTCACTTGCAAGCAGAGTGGAGACGTTACTGAGTAATAATAATAATAATAATAATAATAATAAAAGTTAAGCATTCACTGTTTTTCAGTGAATACATTATATGACGAATATTACTTTTGCAGCTGGGAGAACATATTCTTAATTTCTTGGGCTGCTCTCCGTTTTCCACACTCCAGTCTGTAAATGTAAGGGAAACTAATTTTCTTCTACTATCCTGAATCAATTATCAGTGTCAGCATTTAAGATGTAATTGAATTTTGGACATAGCAAATATGAAATTCAAAATATGGAAGCTATCGGAATTTCAATCAAGTTAATTTTGATTAACTGGGAAAACGTTACACACACACACACACCCACACACACACACACACACACACACACACACACACACACACATGCACACACACATGAAAAAAGGAAAAATGCTGTGACATGAACTTCATTGCAGTGCTTTATGTCCTCTCAGATAACTGTTTGTGTCTCAAGGCCAGAACTGTGCTACAGTGGTTCCAGAAGCAAGAGAGTGAATTAATTGATGTCTCTGTTACCAAATTTGCCTGATCTGAATCCAGTGGAATACAAACAGGATGCAACTAAGCACCAGCTCCATGCCAGAAATTACTGGCCCATTATTTAAGGAGAATTGCATGACCTAGCAGATTTCAAATACTGAGTTCTGAGCAAGTTGTGCAAGTGTTCTGGGAATGTTTTTAAAGATTTTTGCTTATATTACAACGGGCATTCAATAAATAATACAAAACTTTTTTTCTGACATCAGGTTCATTTTATTCAAGATTCCAATACACCATATTATTCCCCACTCTTTTGACAACAAAACCCTGTTTTTCAATGTAATTTACATTCAAGCAACAGCCTTATGCCACCTTACCTGGTACCACTCTACTGGCTGAAATCAGAACCAATGTCTTGTTGAATCAATAAACCCCCATTACCAACATACTGCTTCCCATGGAGTGCATCCTTCATTGGGCCAAACAGATGGACATCGAAAGGTGTAAGATCCGGGCTATAGTGTAGATGAGGAAGAACAGTCCAATAAAGTTTTGTGAGCTCCTGTCAGGTACACACAGTTGTGTCTGAGGCTTTGTGTTGTCATGGAGAAGGATAAGTTTGTTTGCATTACTGTGATGACGAACATGGTGAAGTTGTTTCTTCAATTTCCTGAGAGTGGGCAGCTGGCCAGCATGCAGGAGATTGGACAGGTTTGCACAACCTTGTTGTGATGACAATTGACACCTTGCCCAACAACTCACTGTGCTTTTGTTCAGTGCCAGGTCTTCATAGACATTCTGCAAGCATCCATGAATATCTGCAATGTTCTGGTTTTCTGCCAAAAGAAACTCAAAGATACCTATCTGCTTGGAACATGCCTCCATTATAGAAGCCATTTTGAAGTCTATGTATAGTGTCACCACCTACTGGAACTTCTTGAAACTATAGGGGCTGAAGCAGGAATAGTCCACAATGGCCCACAACAAATTCCACATTTTTTTCAATCAGAATTGATTGAGAAAAAAAATGTGTTACATTACTTACTGAACACCTCTCATAATTCGAAAGAGTAATATTATGATTAATGTGATATTGTCTATTATGCAAAGTATATTAATGTTTGTCAGGCTCAGTTAATAATATTTGTAACTGTGAAGTTTTATTCTTTAAGATAAGTTTTGTTAATAAGGGCAAAGCAGGTAATATTATGTTTAATAATGTAAGACTGAAGTAATGAAAGAGCATTTACTGGAAAAATGGTGAGATTTAAGAAATAATTATAATGTGGTAATGATGAGTTTTATGAGGTAATGATGAAATGAGTAGTAAAGAATATTGGGTACTAAGTGGTGTGGAGATTTTATTTATTTATTTATTTAACCTGATCTTTATTTAACCTCTCTTACTTCGGACCATGGTTTCACACATACAGCAACTTTTTAACACCATAGTTTCCTAGGAAATAACAATTTTAATATGACAAATAGCACTGAAATGATTAGAATGTCTAAAATGACAATGTGAGTAAATAATACTGACTATGAATTAATAAAGTTAATACTGGCTGCTACTGTAGCTGCTACCAATAATAGTGATAATAGTGGTTGTAATAATACTAATACTAAAACTACTACTAATAATAATAATAATAATAATAATGAGAGTGGCAGATATAAAAAGCAATTTTAGGTGTACAAAATAGATGTTTTCTGATATAATGAGTTGTGGGGAAAGGAACTTTAAGGAGACTGCACCAGCTAATAATACTGGGAAATGAGGAAGATATGGTTGGAAATCAGGATGAACAAGGGTAATGAGAGCGTATAGGGCAATGTTAATCATTATTGTTGCTCTAGTAGATGTCGTTAACTATCTTTTGAAGCTGGAGATGTTTTCAGTTCTCTAATATAATGTGGGAGTTTACTCCAGAGCTGCGTTCCTGCTACTGAGAAGGACTTCGAGGCTGTGGCTGAATGATGGAGTGGGCAGAAAGGACTTTGTTCTGTTGGGAACAGGTGTTTCTACCGTGTTGTTCAGACAAGATTTTTATGGTCATGGACGGATATAAGGGAGAGACTACATTGACAAGACAAGAGAGAAGACAGAAGGTATGGAAATCTCTGCACTTGTCTGCACATAGCAAGAATAGCTGTGTATATGATTGTGGAAAATGATCAAAGAGTCAAACATCACAGATATTATGAACACAGGCATTCACAACCAGTTCCAAGCACCATGAGCTTTCCTGAGAAAAGCTTTACAGAATAACATTGCTGTAATCAATAATTGGAACTATAAGTGTTTGTATAAGTTTCTTTTGCAGGTCAAGACAGAAGAGCTTTTCATATTTTTGTAGAGCACGGAGAGATGCTGATGCCTTCTACATTTTGCAGTTATGTGCTCAGTACAATTTTGATTTTCATCTATTAGTACTCCTAGACTCTTTGCAGAAGGAAAGAAGTTTATATGTGTTCCATTTAAGGTTAAAGATGGTAGGGATTCCCAGGATTTCAGAACAATAAGCCTAGAATGACCAACCAGTACTGCTTGGGTTTTGGATGGGTTGAGCTTTAATCCTACATCCTGCATCCATTTTGATAGTGCACACAGCTCAGTACTGAGATTCTCGATAGCTGTCTTCAGGTTCATTGGTTTTGCACTATACAACTGCAGATCATGTGGTATTTGCAGTAGGATAAAACTGATAACACACCACCTACATGAAATGAAAAGAGTATATGAACTAATACCAAACTCTGGGGGGGGGGGGGGGGGGGGCACCTGATGCTACCTGCCTCCACTTTCATGAACATGGCGCTCTGTCAGGTGTGAGTGAGACCACTACATTGAAAAAAAACATGAGATTTCAAGTCATCTGTAACTTTTATTAAGCCAGATGTTGTGCTGTAATGGTTACAGAATCCTGATTGGTATCTGTCTACTAAGTTGTTTGTAGTCTGGTAGTTTGTTAGCTGGTTGTGGACTACATATTCTAAGGCCATGGACAGTGCACAAATACTGCAAATAAATTAGTAATCAGAGGGTGCTGCTACAAAGTCATTTATGGTAGAGGCTTAACTACTCCATTTCCAGGCCACAGAGAATGCACTATAGAGTGAAAGAGTGGTTGAAGATATCTGTTATAGTGGGCAGTAGTGGGTCAATAGCAAGCTTTGTCATTTGGACTGCGATGCCATCGTGCCCAGTAGATGCTGATCTGATATGCGTGATAACTTTTCTTAAGGAACATGCTTTAGATGTTTCATAGCTACATTTGTTTATGCCTATGAAGTATTCAATGAGTCTGTTTCATTTGTCGTTCAGCTGTGGTTGTAGGTAATGTGAAGCATTGGTTTAGTTCTTCAGCTGGGACAATGGGATCTGCTGCAGCTTTTACTTTGCCTGTACCAAGAACAAGCAGGTTTTCCCATAGGACAGCTGATCTAGTTCTGTTGTCGGTTAATGTATGGGCATGCCTGATTTTTGCATTTCTCACAGTTTGACTGACTCTGTTCCTCTTCTGCTTGTACACAATATGATTTTCTGGAGTGGGGTACAGTTTGTATGCCCGATGTGGAGCACTGCTGGAATTCATGAGCTGTTTTAGTTCTTCAGTTATCCAAAGGACAGGTTTCCTTCTTACTTTTACAGTCTTTAGGGGAGCATATTTGTCATGCAGCTGAGTACATTTTTTTAATAAATCCATGTAGCTTTTTGTTTATGTCCATGAAGGGAATAGAAGATATTCCCCAAATATTGCTTGTGTTTCAGTTGCAAGTTCAGATACATTAATGCATTTGAAGTCTTGTTATGCAGTCAGTTGTGGTTTCTTTCTGGAACATTCTAGTGAGTATGTCATGAAAATTATGTCATAGGGAAACATGCCAGATGCAGCTTTTTGAGATATACACATTATTCTGTTTGAGGATTTCATTGCAAATATATCTATGAGAGGATGACAACTGTTTGTATGAGGAGCAGGATCCAGCTGAAATACTGACACATTTGAAGAAGAAAGCATCTGTTTAAATTTCACACTGGAAGAACTAGTACACGGAAAATTTATGTTAGAGTCACCAGTTATAATTATATGCTTGTATATGAAAGAGGTGGTTATGACATAATGTTTATTGATTCTGCCATCACTTCTTTGTAGAACAAAATAATAATAAATGAAAATCACAATATTGTGTATGTACTACAGGATTAATGCACTTAGTTAACTAGTTTTCAGCTTACACAACCATCATTAGATTTTAACTGATTATTACCATAAAAGATGTTGCAATATTTGTAAATATCTTGGAAAGATGTTACTCATCTAGACCAAGACACAAACACATAGTAAAAGTCATCTTCGATAGTGCAGTGGTAATGCAATTAAAAAGTTAAAAGTTGAACAATAAATAAAACATAAAGGGAGCAAACAGGGAAAACATAAACACTAAACCCAAAAAATACTTCATATATAACAATTTACTTTAAATTACCAGTTCTAATAAAATAAAATTTAGTACTTGACAAGACTACTAAAGAATAGCTTGAAGAAGCATTACATATAGGAACTGATAAAGAAACAGAGTAAAAGATAGAACCAACAACTGTAACAATGAATAAATGGAGTACATAGGCAATCACAATAAAATAAAAATGAAACACAAATTACTTGTCCTGATTATGATAAGTTTTATACTGGTAAAACAAAAGCACAGAAATTAGGCTGGATGAAGATGAAGATGAACACAACTGCAGATTGCAGAATTATGACTCCACATTTGCTGAGCATGTAATGAGTGAGAGCAGCTGCTACCAGCCACAGTCCCATGTCCTTCACTTAGCAAACAAAGGTCAAAAACTCAACCTGTTGGAAGCCCTGAAATCAACAAATATCTAGCACAAAGTCCTGGTTTAATATTATGAGGGTGTGCTGAAAAGTAATGCCTCCGAATTTTTTACTCTGTTCTCAATATTGGTTAAGGTATTACATGTCATGCAAATTACTCAGTCAGTTTTCCTGCTTTGCTGACACAAGTTGCAACCCTCTGCTGCTAGAGGGCTCTGAACTGTAGCATGTAACATGGCAGTGTGCATCATAAGTATGTCGATGCTTCAGAAACAACATGCTGTAATCAAATTTCAAACTGCAGAGATTGGACATTTGTCAACAATTTATTTTGTGTTTTGAGCACGAGAGTTATGGGTTTCTGAACACGACTGTGACAGGTGATAAAAGACGGGTTCACTATTTTGACCCTGAAAACAAAAGAGCATCAATGGAGTTCCATAACAAGGGATCACTGAGGGCAAAAAAATTCAAGATCATGCCATCAGTAGGCAAAGTCACACTCACATTGTTCTTGGATGTTCAAGGTGTAGAGCATCTGGAATTAATGCCTGAGGGCACAATCACAAACTCTGCAAGGTATGGTAAGACCCTCATAAATCTGAAAGCATGAATTCAAAGAGTTTGTCCACATATGAAGCACCCTCTCCTTCAGTATGACAATGCCAGACCACAAACGAGCACTGTGACATCTGCTACAATCCAACACCTCGAGTTCACTGTACCTGATCATCCTCCACACAGTTCTGATTTGGCTGCATCGGATTTTCATCTGTTTCCTAAACTTAAAGAGTGCAAGCAGAGGTGAAGTTGTGGCTCCATCAACAAAGCCAAAAGTTATGGCACTCAAGTGCATCAACAAACTGGTCTCTTTTTGGGAGAAATGTGTTTGTTGCCAGAGTGACTATGCTGAGAAATAAATATGTAGGCATGATGAATAAAGATGTAGAATATGGTTTGTTTTATTCAAAAAACTTTAAGAATTTTCATACAAAAAAAATCATAGGAATTACCTTTGGCATGCCCTCATGCTCAGTATTTCCCCTCTTCTAAACTTCACTTAGTCTTTTTTTTCCTTTACTTCCAACATCATTTGTTCCATGCTATTCCTTTCTTTTCCTGTATTTACTTATTTTAATTTTACTGTGATTGCCTATGTATTCCATATATTCTGGTGTTTTAATTAATAAAGTAAACAACCAAACAGTTGCCAGAAGTTTATTTATTTAAACTTGAGCCACGTTTTGATACTATTATGAGCATCTTCTTCATAAGTACATGGTGTTACCTAAAAAAATTATTGTACCTGCCAATTATGCAGTAAAATAATTAAAATTCAAAATGGAATGTGAAACCATTCCTTACTTGGTTACATTAATTAAACATGTTACATGAATTATGAGCTAACCAGCTGAAGCCACATCCAGTAATTACAACTAATGTCCATTGAAACTGTAAGAGTGAGATATGCATGGCTGTTGAACAAAGGCATACAAGAAACTAAACGCGTAACATCTGGCAATAGTGTTTACGTAAACTACCATTGAGCGGGCCACACGTTGCAAACTGATCAATAAATCAATCAATCTCTTTATTCATCCGTTAACAATATACGTTGTATGGATGTAGTCAATTAGAATATAGTTTCTTATCTTTAATTTGTTTCAAAAACTTGGATAATAAATACAAATATTTTATATCAGTATATATAAATAATATTACTTTTCCATATTCAGATATTCTTCAATGCTATAAAAACTATGTGTTAGTAAAATTGCTTAAGATCTACCTTGAATTTATGAAATTCTTTAATTTTCTTTATTGTAGAAGGCAATGCACTAAAAGGTATTTTGGGCTGGTAGTTTACACATTTTTGGTAGAGTGCTTTGTGGGTGTCTCTGTGAAAATCATCCCTGTTTCTTGTTTCATGGTTATGAACCTGATTATTTAATGTTGAAAATTCCTGGTGAGTTTTCAGAAAGCATACACATTCATAGATGTATAAGCTAGGAAGAGTCATTATTTTAAATTCTTTACATATTTCCCTGCATGACACTCTGCAGGGAACCCCCTTTCATTACTCTAATAGCCCTTTTTTGAAGTTTGAAAGCTCGTTTTGCCGTACCTGTATTTCACCAGAAGATCACACCATATCTAAGAAAACTGTTCATGTAAGCATAATAGGCACACAGCAATGATTCAGTGTTGCAGCATTCCCGAAGCATTCTTAGCACATAGCAGCATTTACTTAATTTTTTACTCAAAACTTCTAGATGCTTTTCATATTTCAAGTGCTCATCCACCCATATACCAAGGAATTTTGTGTATGGAGCTTGTGCAATACCATAGTTCCCTAACCCAGCTTTTTCTCTCCTTCTAGCTTTACTTTTAATATTACTGAAATTCATAAATACCATTTTATCCTTATTTATGATCAAAGCATTATCACTAAACCATTTTCCTGTCTCATTTATTGTCCTAGAGACACTCTGCTTGCCTTCATGACATATTTGTACTTTCTGTTGTCTATCAGAGAGATAAGACGTGAACCATTTAAAGGAAAGTCCACAAACCCCATAACATTCTAGTTTCATAAGCAATAAGTCATGGCTGGTTAAATCAAATGCTTTAGATAAATCTAAGAATATTCCATAGCTTAATTCGTTCTTGTCCAAGGCATTTACAACCATTTTCATGAACTGGAAGACTGCCATCTCTGTGGATCTGTTCTTTCTAAACCCATTTTGAGCATTTTTCAGTATTTTATTTTTATTCAGAAAGTCAGCTAGCCTTTCATACATTACTCTTTCAATTACTTTAGAGAAACCTGACAATAATGACACTGGCCTATAATTATTTATGTCAGCTGTACTATCCTTTTTGTGAAGTGGCTTTATTATGGAGAGTTTTAGTTTTGATGGGAACTCCCCTGTCCTGAAAGAAGTATTAATAATGTCAGTTAGATGAGTATCTATACTGGTGAGTATCTATGCTGCCATAATAAAAGCGCAATTATTTGATATATATGTTTTTCTGTTGTTATAATTGTCAATTCTATCTTTTATACTGTCTCTGTGTCACTTTACATATGTAATACCTGTTTCCAAGCTATTCATTAGTATTCTTGTACAGCACCAATTTTACTTCCTTAGGACTGTTAATTTAATGTAAATTGTGACATAGGTGCTGTTTCTTGAGTTTAGTGTTAATGATTTCAGTGGTTCATTCTCTTTATATTTTATTTATTGTTCAATTTTCACCTTTTTAATTGCATTACCACTGCCCTGTCAAAGATTACATTTACTATGCGTTTGTGCCTCGGTCTAGATGAGTAACATGTTTTCCAACATTGTTTACAAATTTTGGAAGTTTTTTGATGACAATAATCAGTTAACGTGTGATGATGGCCTAGTAGACAAAAAACTGGTTAACTACATAAACTAATCCTGTAGAATATACACAATACTCTGCTTCTATTTTATTTTGTAAGGCACAAATGGAACACACTTCATAGGCCATGACTGCAGTACAGAAACTTTTATTTTTTGATGATGACCAGTCTCAACACTGTCATCATCTGACCTAAGAGGAGAACATGAAGATAAAGGGGGGGGGGGGGGATTACAATTAATTTCACCTATTATATAAAATATAAAATCTTACATACCTTATGCAACTTGTAAAAAGTGCCACATTACCTTACATTAAGTCAAAGCACAAAAAGATACTCAACACATATACATATCTTGAAGAAACACACAGTTGATAAACACATAAAGTTAATCACATTCTCATATCATTCATGAAGATCAGCATTGGAGATGACTCTCCCAAGCTTGCCACACAGTACTGAGCTATGGGCAGTAGGTAACTTTATAGCTGACCTGCTGGCTGTATGTTAACACTTCACCTGCAGCACAGTGCAGTAAGCCTGAGAGAGTCATGTCCAATGCTGATGTGCATGGATGGTACAAGGATGTTATCAACTGTATGCATTTTATTAACTATGTGTTTTTATCAAGGTATGTGTGTGTGTGTGTGTGTGTGTGTGTGTGTGTGTGTGTGTGTGTGTGTGTGTGTGTGTGAAGTGTCTTTTGTGCTGTGAATTAATGTAATGTAACATGGCACTTTTATAACAAGATCCATAAGGTAAGTGAAATTTTGTATTTCATATAATATATGAAATTTCCCACTAACATTGTGTTCTCCCCTTAGGTTGGATGAGGGCAGCATAAGAATGTTGAAACCAGTCATCCTGGAACAATAGAAGTTTCTATACTGCAATCATGGCATACGAAGTGTGTTGTTAATTTCCTTTTCATTTACTGTTACGACTTAAGTTTGAGTCACTGTCTTTGTAACAGGTAATTTTTGTGAATGTGCTTAACAACTAGTAAGCAAAGATATGAAGAAAACAGTAAAGGTATAAATGGCATAACAGTAATTTGAAAATGTGATAAATATTTCTGTAAACACATAGTTTTTGGTAGTAAATGAACAGTGATGATGGTAACACGTTCCTTTAAAAGTTATCTCAGGTGTAAATACTCTCATATGTTTAGGAATGTAGTGAAAAGTTGAATGATTAAATAAAATTGTTAAAAATGCAAATTAAATGAAATGCTAAGTTCTAACAATACACAGTTAATAATATTTACAATGTTGTCAGTGCTCTATCAAAATAATATTGTGCTCACCTCCTTTTTAATGTCATTACATATTTCCACCGAAGTGCCAAAGAAACTGGTATAGGCATGCATATTCAAATACAGAGATATGTAAACATGCAGAATATGGTGCTGTGTTTGCCAATGGATATATAAGACAATAAGTGACTTGCACAGTTGTTAGATAGGTTACTGCTGCGACAATGGCAGGTTATCAACATTTAAGTGAGTTTGAACATGGTGTTATAGTCAGCTCACGAGTGATGGGACACAGCAACTTTGAGGTAGCAATGCAGTGGGGATTTTCCCATATGATCATTTCATGAGTGTACTGTGAGTATCAGGAATCTGGTAAAACATCAAAATCTCCTACATCACTGCGACCAGAAGAAGATTCTGCAAGCTCATGGACCAATGAAAACTGAAGAGAATTGTTCAATGTGACAGAATTGCAACCCTTCCACAAATTGCTGAAACTTTCTACGCTGGGCCATCAACAAGTGCCAACATGCAAACCATTCAATGAAACATCATCGATATGGATTTTCGGAGCCAAAGGCCCATTCGTATACCCTTGATGACTACACAACACAAAGCTTTATGCCTCACATGGGCCTATCAACACCGACACTGGCGTGTTGATGACTGGAAACATGTTGCCTGGCCGGACAAGTCTCATTTCAAATTGTATCAAGCGGATGTACGTGTATGGATATTGAGACAACCTCATGATCCATGGACCCTGCATGTTAGCAGGGGACTGTACAAGCTGTCTGACCACCTGCATCCATTCATGTCCATTGTGCATTCCAATGGAATTGGGCAACTCCAGTAGGACAATGTGACACCCTACACATCCAGAATTGCTACAGAATGGCTCCAGGAACACTCTTCTGAGTTTAAACACTTCTGCTGGCCACCAAACTGCCCAGACATGAACATTATTGAGCATATCTGGGATCCCTTGCAATGTGCTGTTCAGAAGAGAACTCCACCCACTCGTACTCTTACAGATTTATGGACAGCCCTGTAGGATTCATGATATCAGTTCCCTCCAGCACTACTTCAGACATTAGTCGAGTCTGTGCCATGTCATGTTGGGGCACTTCTGCATGCTTGTGGGGGCCCTACACAATGTTGGGCGGGTGTACCAGTTTCTTTGGCTCTTCAGTGTATGTTGCTGTATTAATGACTTCAGGTGACAATTTACTTTGGAAAATTTGTGTGGGTATATTCAAACAGACTGAATGGAAAAATCAAAAGGAACCTGACAAATCAACAACAGATTACAATGATATTCTAAAACATACAAAATTTTGAAAATTAATGACTTGATTTGCTTGTGAGACTAATGGTACCTTACAGTAAAGCTCACATCCAGTTCATCAGATTTTCATTCTGATGAACTGTATAATACTGGGTAGCAACATCCAGTTCATCAGATTTTCATTCTGATGAACTCTATAATACTGGGTAGCAAACAGAGACTTGTAATATAGAATTTGAGCAGTTCAGCCAAAGTTTTTACTTCACTCAGCACACAATGCAGACTTACAGTGTTTCCCACCAACCAAATTTGAAATCACAGATTCCCCAAATCTGCAATCAATTTTGACATGTGACCAATGTTTAGCACTCCCAAGAAGTTCCAGTAGCCTAAAAATGATATTCATTACCCCACACCCACTAACTTTATCAATTTGAGTGAGCTTTGGCCTCGTGGGCTGTGCTTGACTTTTCAGCTCAAGTGCAGAAGATGGGCCAATGACAGACACCTTTTGATCAAAAACGCTTACTGGCATTCAACTTATGGTCTACGAGACAAATGGTTGGTATTGACTGTTTATGGGGCTAGGTGGCAATGTTGCTCAATGTGGCATACTGTGCCCCAGTTGCTGTGCCTCACATACTCTAGTGGCAAAAATAAATATTGCAACATTATGAAGTTTCTGACAGTACGCATAAATTTATTTACAGTAAATGCTTTAATACACAAACTTGAAAAACTGAGAAAAGCTATTACATATATAATATGCTGACATATCCTAGTCATTTGATATACTTGACATCAGAAATACAAATTATTTTTTTCAATATTGTCAAGCATTCATTGTTTTCCTTTTTGTTGTTACATATTTCCATTCTTAACTTCTTCTACAATGGGCAACAGAGTAATTAATCAGTATATTAATAATTATAATCTGAAAGAAGTATACACAATATGATAATCAGTCAACAGCAAGCTCTCATCTTAAATTACAGAGAGTGCTGCACGTACAGCAATGGAAAACATCAATTCACATTGCCATCATAATCTGATTTTAAAAGTTTTTTCTGTACTGTTTGAGCTTTGCTAGCATTGACCTAGGTTTCATCTAGCCACAGAAAACTTTTGAATATCATACTACGATCCTCCACAGCAACCTACAACCACCATGCAACAACATATGTCCTTGAAATTAATATTTTATGTCCATTAATAAGTGAATAGCAGCAGGCCATATCTTTGATCACTGTATACAATGTAAATGTGCTGATTTTAAAGAGATCAGCTTTCAAAAGCTACACAAAGAACAGGATTTTCCCAAAAGTGTGCTTCTTCCTTAGCAGATTTTTTTCTGGTGTCTGCAGCCTTGTGTCACTCTGATCACAATCTATATTGTAGAGTTCTTTCCCTATCATTATGGACGTGCTTTTGTTTATTTTCAAAGCTCTGTGGTCCTCTTTACAACCTGAGCAACAGGAAATGAGGTTCCATCTTCTTTGTCTCAAATTACTCCCTCACAATGAGAACACAAAATTGTGGGTTTGGTTGAACAGCACACTTTTTTCCCTCTCTTTCATTTTAGGCATTGGGCTTGCACCATACTGGACATGGTCCAAACACATATGCATGTTTGTTTTGCAGCTTGGCTCTTGTTACCCGCTCAAATGCTGTGCATCACTGGCCAGCTTCCTGTGGTCGCTAAGCAATGAAACAGCACTACTGAGCTGACAGTAAAAAAGAATCCTACAGTATACAGAATAGTTGATCAGAGATGGGTCACTTTTGTGTGAGCCACCTCCCTAACAGCATTTCCCTAACAGCACATAAAATTTTATGATCTTGATATATGCAGAAGTACTAAATTCAGTTGTTACAACTGAAGTGCACTCTTTAATACCAAAGTTTTAGTACCGAGTCATGTTAACGCATTATAATTTTTTTTTTTTTCTTTTGACTTTCTCTTATAACCCTGGCATGGCTTATACTAACTTGAACAGAATTCAACACATTTTTCACAGCTATTGGCTTGCTATCAACTTTTTTAGTACTAAAATACAAATATACAGGTCACATTTAAACTAGTTGTCACTGCTGCAGAGGCCCACTTTATGACTTACAAAGCCAAGTAATAAATCTATGCTATCTTTCTTCTTTATACAGTATAACTCAAAATACCACCAATGTAAACTTTCTTTTTTACTGCATGATTATTTATTATTTGATTTATAATCATCTCCTAAAATAATACTTAGAAATCTCTCATTAGTACAAAAATCCTCAAGGAATTCCTCCTTCAAATTCCATGTCTTACCAATGTCTCTACTCTCTAAACAATCAAAATCTAATAAAATTAAAACTATGGAGCATGTACAATTTAACTGATTGCATATGAGTACTTGCTTAAGTTAAAACAAGAATTATTACCATATAACAGCATGAGCATACTGCGAGGAACTGGAAGTGCATCTTGATTTATAAGTTTCTCTGCTATCAAAGTTGCACAGGATGCAACAGTTTCAACTGTTTTCGAAGTATTCTTCCAATCCCAGTCTGGGTCTAAAGGTCTATGGTCAATAACTTCTGCCACATGTGACTTCAGCCATAGATCCCTCTCTGATAAAGTATGCTGGTCAACTAATATGACTTTCAAATGTGTAGATGACTTGATATGTTTGAGGTCTATTGTATCCCTGCAATGAAACGAAAATTTCACTCACAGAAGAACAAAGGCACAAGTAACTTTCAATCCACAAGATACAAAAGTAGACAGACATTCAAGTTAATTAAGAATGTTTTTTTAACAGGTAATCAAAATCATGACATGGTGAACAGAATGTTTGTTTATACTCAAAATAATTTTGGTAGATAGATACATGAAATACCTGTGATGTTTCTAATGCAATTAATGATTGAAGTAGGCCTTCCAAAAATGCATTGCTTGTGTCAGTTAAATGGTAAATTAAGAAATATATATTAATTGGCTTTTCTATCAATGTGAAAGTCAAGTAATGAAGACTATGAGTTGTATGGAGGAAGCTAAATAGCATTTACTTACCAAATACTGTGTAAGTTTGTATATTGTGAGGTTTCAGAAACAATGACTCCTCTCATTAGGAGCAATGTAAAAGGTGTAAGAAAGTGCTATAACCAATAGACAAAAGGATAAGTCACTTAGAACCCCTGGCCAAGAGATATAAAGTGTAAAGGGTAGGGGTTGAAAGTAGTAACGGAGAATGGTTCCCCCTTAGGGATATGGCAGCAAGAGAGGGGAAGAAAACCAATGTGCACTCTGTTTGCATACCGGGGGGAGTCATTCCAGATGTGGAAAGGGTCCTTCCGGATGCCATGAAGGGTACAGGGTGCACCCATCTGCAGGTGGTCGCTCATGTCGGCACCAATGATGTGTGTCGCTATGGATCCGAGGAAATCCTCTCTGGCTTCCAGCGGCTATCTGATTTGGTGAAGACTGACAGTCTCGCTAGCGGGATGAAAGCAGAGCTCACCATCTGCAGCATCGTCGACAGGACTGACTGCGGACCTTTGGTACAGAGCTGAGTGGAGCGTCTGAATCAGAGGCTGAGACGGTTCTGCGACAGTGTGGGCTGCAGATTCCTCGACTTGCGCCATAGGGTGGTGGGGTTTCGGGTTCCGCTGGATAGGTCAGGAGTCCACTACACGCAACAAGCGGCTACACGGGTAGCAGGGGTTGTGTGGCGTGGGCTGGGCGGTTTTTTAGGTTAGATGGACTTGGGCAAGTACAGAAAGGGCAACAGCCTCAACGGGTGCAGGGCAAAGTCAGGACATGCGGAGACCAAGCAGCAATCGGTATTGTAATTGTAAACTGTCAAAGCTGCGTTGGTAAAGTACCAGAACTTCAAGCGCTGATAGAAAGCACCGAAGCCGAAATCGTTATAGGTACAGAAAGCTGGTTGAAGCCAGAGATAAATTCTGCCGAAATTTTTACAAAGGTACAGACGGTGTTTAAAAGGATAGAGTGCATGCAACCGGTGGTGGAGTGTTCGGCGCTGTTAGTAGTAGTTTATCCTGTAGTGAAATAGAAGTGGATAGTTCCTGTGAATTATTATGGATGGAGGTTACACTCAACAACCGAGCTAGGTTAATAATTGGCTCCTTTTACCGACCTCCAGACACAGCAGCATTAGTGGCAGAACAACTGAGAGAAAATTTGGAATACATTTCACATAAATTTTCTCAGCATGTTATAGTCTTAGGTGGAGATTTCAATTTACCAGATATAGACTGGGACACTCAGATGTTTAGGACGGGTGGTAGGGACAGAGCATCGAGTGACATTATACTGAGTGCACTATCCGAAAATTACCTCGAGCAATTAAACAGAGAACCGACTCGTGGAGATAACATCTTGGACCTACTGATAACAAACAGACCCGAACTTTTTGACTCTGTATGTACAGAACAGGGAATCAGTGATCATAAGGCCGTTGCAGCATCCCTGAATATGGAAGTTAGTAGGAATATAAAAAAAGGGAGGAAGGTTTATCTGTTTAGCAAGAGTAATAGAAGGCAGATTTCAGACTACCTAACAGATCAAAACGAAAATTTCTGTTCCGACACTGACAATGTTGAGTGTTTATGGAAAAAGTTCAAGGCAATCGTAAAATGCGTTTTATACAGGTACGTGCCGAGTAAAACTGTGAGGGACGGGAAAAACCCACCGTGGTACAACAACAAAGTTAGGAAACTACTGCGAAAGCAAAGAGAGCTTCACTCTAAGTTTAAACGCAGCCAAAACCTCTCAGACAAACAGAAGCTAAACGATGTCAAAGTTAGCGTAAGGAGGGCTATGCGTGAAGCGTTCAGTGAATTCGAAAGTAAAATTCTATGTACCGACTTGACAGAAAATCCTAGGAAGTTCTGGTCTTACATTAAATCAGTAAGTGGCTCGAAACAACATATCCAGACACTCCGGGATGATTATGGCATTGAAACAGAGGATGACACGCGTAAAGCTGAAATACTAAACACCTTTTTCCAAAGCTGTTTCACAGAGGAAGACCGCACTGCAGTTCCTTCTCTAAATCCTCGCACAAACGAAAAAATGGCTGACATCGAAATAAGTGTCCAAGGAATAGAAAAGCAACAGAAATCACTCAACAGAGGAAAGTCCACTGGACTTGACGGGATACCAGTTCGATTCTACACAGAGTACGTGAAAGAACTTGCCCCCCTTCTAACAGTCGTGTACCGCAAGTCTCTAGAGGAACGGAAGGTTCCAAATGATTGGAAAAGAGCACAGGTAGTCCCAGTCTTCAAGAAGGGTCGTTGAGCAGATGTGCAAAACTATAGACCTATATCTCTGACGTCGATCTGTTGTAGAATTTTAGAACATGTTTTTTGTTCGAGTATCATGTCGTTTTTGGAAACCCAGAATCTACTCTGTAGGAATCAACATGGATTCTGGAAACAGCGATCGTGTGAGACCCAACTCGCTTTATTTGTTCATGAGACCCAGAAAATATTAGATACAGGCTCCCAGGTAGATGCTATTTTTCTTGACTTCCGTAAGGCGTTCGATACAGTTCCGCACTGTCGCCTGATAAACAAAGTAAGAGCCTACGGAATATCAGACCAGCTGTGTGGCTGGATTGAAGAGTTTTTAGCAAACAGAACACAGTATGTTGTTATCAATGGACAGACGTCTACAGACGTTAAGGTAATCTCTGGCGTGCCACAGGGGAGTGTTATGGGACCATTGCTTTTCACAATATATATAAATGACCTAGTAGATAGTGTCAGAAGTTCCATGCGGCTTTTCGCGGATGATGCTGTAGTATACAGAGAAGTTGCAGCATTAGAAAATTGTAGCGAAATGCAGGAAGATCTGCAGCGGATAGGCACTTGGTGCAGGGAGTGGCAACTGACCCTTAACATAGACAAATGTAATGTATTGCGAATACATAGAAAGAAGGATCCTTTATTGTATGATTATATGATAGTGGAACAAACACTGGTAGCAGTTACTTCTGTAAAATATCTGGGAGTATGCGTGTGGAACGATTTGAAGTGGAATGATCATATAAAATTAATTGTTGGTAAGGCGGGTACCAGGTTGAGATTCATTGGGAGAGTCCTTAGAAAATGTAGTCCATCAACAAAGGAGGTGGCTTACAAAACACTCGTTCGACCTATACTTGAGTATTGCTCATCAGTGTGGGATCCGTACCAGATCGGGTTGACGGAGGAGATAGAGAAGATCCAAAGAAGAGCGGCGCGTTTCGTCACAGGGTTATTTGGTAACCGTGATAGCGTTACGGAGATGTTTAACAAACTCAAGTGGCAGACTCTGCAAGAGAGGTGCTCTGCATCGCGGTGTAGCTTGCTCGCCAGGTTTCGAGAGGGTGCGTTTCTGGATGAGGTATCGAATATATTGCTTCCCCCTACTTATACCTCCTGAGGAGATCACGAATGTAAAATTAGAGAGATTAGAGCACGCACGGAGGCTTTCAGACAGTCATTCTTCCCGCGAACCATACGCGACTGGAACAGGAAAGGGAGGTAATGACAATGGCACGTAAAGTGCCCTCCGCCACACACCGTTGGGTGGCTTGCGGAGTATAAATGTAGATGTAGATGTAGATGTCAACAAAGGGCCTTCCATTTTGAGTCTTTCAGATGTTTTCAAATAAGTGTTTGTGTTTGCTGTTTGTATTTCACTGGCTAGAATATAATTGCTGCATACTAGTGTAAGTGTTGTTTGTTTGTATGCAGTCTGGTAAAGTTTTTAAGTCCAGACACTGTTAGCATTGATAGACAAGTTGATAAAGAGTGGTGAAACTGTTGAAGTTTTCCTGTTATGTTGAACTAGCAACAAAAATGCCATTCCAGTAGTTTACTAATGCCAGAATGACTTGCATAAGTGGCTCAATGAAGCACAGAAATATAATTGTGGCACTGGCCACAGTAAATGGAAACTACCTGTAAGGCCAAAAGCAAAAGGTTGTATTGATAATCATCAATCATTGTTAATGTGACTGATTTCAATTGCAGATACACTTCTGAGAGAGTGAGAGAGAGAGAGAGTCAGCTTTGATAAGAGTTCTTTGATCCATGGAACAGGGAAAATGTCAACAACAGATTGCATGCACATCATAGCCTTGAGATCACCACACAGACAGAGCTTGTCATTTAGATCTTCTTTTACTGGCAGAGGCATTGTCCTTGAATTTAAAGACATTTTTTCAGTTACCCATTGATAACAGTCTAGTTAATTTTTAACGAGCCCTTTAATATGAGGGCATGCTGAAAAGTGAGAAAACTCTTGAAGCTTTTTAAATAAAACAAACACTGTTCACATTCTACATCTTTATTCTTCACATCTACATATTTATTTCACAACAGTCACCCAAGTGACAAACACATTTCTCCCAACAAGAGACCAATATGTTGATACAATCACTGATGAGTGTTTGACTTTCTTGATGGAGCCACAACCTTACCTCTGCTTGCAGTGCTTCCTTAAATTTTGGAAACAGACAAAAATAGGATGGGGCCAAGTCGGGACTGTATGTTGGATGAATGATGACAGTGAACTCAAGGCACTGGATTGTTATAGATATCCCTGCACTTGTATGTGGTCTAGCATTGTCACACTGAAGGAGGTGCTCCGTGTATGTACAAATAACTCAATTATATATGTCTAATGCGCTGAGATGGTTACCTTACACACTACCATGCTAGTGGCAGAGGGCTGGAAATAAGTGGACAATGTTAATAACATTCGTTTTCACATAAGAATTCGGAGGTAGTACTTTTTGGCATGCCTTCATACAAAGAGATTAAGCTGAGCTTAACATAACTTTGGAACTGCCATCAACTTCACTGTAGTAAGTCCTTGGAAATTATTGGCACAGCCAAGTTCAAATGAAAGACAACTGTGAACACTTGGCAAATACCAGAAGCTGGCAGCAACCTGAAGGCTGGTTTGAAAGTCATAGTGTTTTAATTAGCATGGACCAACCTACTGGAGTTTGTATGCTGTTGCCTTTTCCAATCTTTGAATTGACTTGTCCAGCCAGTTATAGGAGGACCTAAATTTTTACATGGACTCTGAACCATGATGCATTTTGGCATTTTTCACATTAACAAACACTGCCAGATGTGAAACAAATGATAAATGACAAATAACAATTTTAGAATTGACAGGGATCAAATCTGAGACCTTTGGATCTGAAATATGGCACTTCACCACTGAAGCCCAGTGACACATTTGGCAAATGCCATAGCAGCATGAGAGGGAATGGTGTCTGACAGTTTGAGGTTGCATTTCTTCATTGTGAATTAAAACATGGAGAAAAAATAAGCTTGTTACTCATTTAGTACATCAGCAATATAAAGAGCAGCAAACTTCACTGTGTTACAATGTTTTTTGTTATGATTTTGCCATAAAACCAGAATGCATTATATATAGGGGGGAGAGAGCAGATTTTCTCATTGTACCTGTCTGCAACTCAGTACCTCCTCATGTGGTGACAAGCAGTCAAGCCTTTCCACATTATGTTATTCCATCCTGGTCTTTCCAATGCTTGGCTTTATTTACTATTTTAGTTGCTTTCCAATTCCACAATCAGGTATATTGGCAATTATGCAAGATGTATTCATAAAGTAAGCTTCCCTGGGATTGTGAACGAAACTCAAAACACAGCTGAACTGTAAGATTTAATGAAATAGATACAAGAAGTGTTGAGCAATTTTTCAGCATATTCACCACCAGAATTCAGACATTTGTCATACTGTGTTGTGACATAATGGGATACCAAACACTTGAATGAAAACTTTAATGCCTGGGAATCTATGCAAGGTCCACCTGTGAGCTGTTTATTCAACTAATATTTTGCACTAAGGTGGGCAAATGCAGAGTGGCAACCCATGGTCTAGAGTAGTACTACAACTATAGTAAAAGTCTGCTAGATGGATGTACTTGCATTTTGTAAGGTTGAGTTATCTAAACGATACTCCGTGATAAAAGTATTTTCATTGTATTATCAGCAACAAGATGCGTAAATGCTTTGTGAGATGTCGCAGCCACTTTTTAATGCACTCAAAACCAGATATTAGTCTTGACCACTATGTTTATTAATTTTATATTGCCTTACATATTTTGCCCTTATTCCATTCTCAGAGGCTGTGCTAGAGAAATACATGGATGGGTATCAGTAAAAATATGTTTGTACAATTACATAATATTGTACTTCACACAATCGAAAGATGTAAGCACTCAGTGAAAAACACTGATAATACACAAGAAATGCACATTGTAAAAAAGAAAGTTAGAACCCACCAAATATCTAAAACATATTTTTAGATAAAATGAAACTGAACTTATCAAACATGGATACAAAGTTTCTGGTCTACAATAGTTGGTGACATATGGGTGCAAACCGACTCACTGTACACATCAAAGTATTAGGTTAATAAGCCATCAGATGGCAACACTACAGGGTGTGGTCAGTAAGTAGTATAACTGAATTAATTTAAATTCTTTTACTGAACTAACTGGTACAAATCTTTAGTTGGGGATGTCACTTTAGAAGTGCTGGGACATGTGGATAGTTTAGAGAGGAAAGCAGAAGGAAATGGTACAGTAATGAAGCCAAAAGCTGCAGCTGTACGAGAAACTTATCTTTCCAACCTAGTCTTTGATCGTAAGGGGAGTTTATACCCGTGGCATTTATACATGGGTGAGGAATGGTAGAATGGTCAGAAAAAGATAAGCTTTTCGTATGAAGGGCTTCATTAAAGGCGGATAGTTTTAAGTGGGGTTGAGACCTACCATTAAGTTATGAAAATTTTCACAAATTTACAAAAGGGTTCCTTGAAAAGTAGTCATCAGAAGTATATGGATGTAAAGACGACATTTACAAAGGCACTGTTAAATCTATGAAAGAATATTGTGAACATTTGACTAAAGAGTTGAAGTATTCAGAGCAATCATTGGATGACACTGATTTGATAGACAATTTGATGGAACACTTACCTGTGAGCAAGAGGTGTTATATACTATCCAATAATAGAGGAACACCACAGAACACAATGCCCATTAAAGTCCCCTAAAAGCGGCAATGGACATCAAGATGATGTGTTAGGACATCACTGGCAGTGGGCTCATGGGGCAGTAGGTACACAGATCACATTGTGACAGCAATATGGGCCACTATCTGATCAACAACCACTTGTAGCATTGTGGTTACAGGCACAGGTGAGAAGTGGAATGCGTCAGTGATGAACATTGCTACACCACCTTTCACCCTGACACAGCTAAAGTCACCTTTTCCATGGTGCTGATAGCCACCAAATACAAGCATGTCAGTCTGTTTAAAATTCAATCATATGCCACTGGAGTAGAGAAGAAGAAAACGAGAATATAGTAGATAATGAAGGGAGTAGGGGAGATAGTAGTAACAACAACATTGATAACAATGAAGAAAGTAGTGATGAAAGTTCTGAAGGAGAGCCTGAATTATATGTTTGGGATGAGTCTATGATGCAACAGGTTGTGGCTGAAGGGTGGATAGGTAATGAAGTTGCAGATGAGAGCTTGGGTGTTGCAGAACTATTCAGTCCCTAAAAAAATAATTCTGAAGATGAGAAGAGGAAGTTTGTGTTTTTGTGGTTTGTACAAGGAAGGATGAGATAAACAGGGATAGAAGTAGAATGTTGTAAAGTAGAAATAAAAGAACTGAATGCTATGAGAAAAGGGCTGAAGATTCACTTGTACAAGGTTGGGAAGGTGAATGGTGACCCAAGAAGATATAGAAAAGCATTTACTGCAGAAGAAGGATGGTGAAGAAAATGAGACTGTAGGGAAACCATTAGTATGGGTGGACATGTGCAGGATAAAATTAAAAGCTTTAATAGATAATGTGTGTGAGATCAGTGCAATTCACGAACATTCAATTGAACTGTTGAAGGATATTGAGGGTATGGTTCAAGTACTAGTGTCAGGCTTGAAGATAGTTGGAACTATTAGGACACTGAGTAAGCCCATTACGAAGCGAGTGACAGCACAGTTTACTTTAGAAGGAATACCACTGGAACACTGGTTGCTGATGATCCCTAGACTGTGCATGGAAATTGTCCTTGATTTGGACTGGCTAGTTGAATATGAACAAAAAATAAATTTTGAAGGATGTTCATTAAAACTGAAGATTGAAGAGACAAGTGTAATAGTAAAATTTCAAGAACTTTTGCTTCAAGAAGAGCCTTTAGTAGGTCACCTGAGAACAGTCATTCTTGGTGGAGAAGTAATGTCAAATAATCTACACATAGGGTATGATTGGGGTCAACAAAAGGAGGAGGAAAACAATGATGAGACTATCTTAAATAGAACAAAGGAAGTACAAGGGGTAACAGAGCAGCAACAACATCAGTTGACACAAGTGTTGTAGACAAACAGAACAGTACGGTATTTTCAGAAAAACCTGGAAGGGTTTTGAATTTTGAATGCAAATTGGCTGGCAAACCACATGAAACATTTTTCATCACACCCTACCCAATACCAATTGCCCGTAGAGAGGCAGTAACAATTGAACTTCACGGGATGAAACAATGGGATGTTACAGTAAGGAATGAGAGTGATTACAAAAACACTCTCATAACAGTGAAGAAGAAAGATGACTGAGCGAGGGGGTCATAGATGCTCAGATGTTGAACAGCATAGTCAAAGAGCAAACTGATAGACATGAAAATATAGACAAACTACTCAGATTTAATCACGTTAAATATATAGCCAGCCTTGATTCCAATATGAGTTACTGAGAGGCTCCTTTAGCTAAGAAGTATGTTAAATACACAGGTTTTCTTTTTCAAGGCAAATGAAACCAGTACAAAGGAGTACCCTTTGGGTTGAATGTTTCAGTCTCAGTGTTCATATGAGCTTTAGATATACAGGGGGCAGAACTGAGCACTAAAGTAATTGTATATGTAAGTGATCTACTTCTTACCACTGAGAAGTGGAAGACACATTGTCAGTTATTAAATTATGCATTTCAAGCTTCAGTGACACAGGACATCTTCTGAGGGCTGTAAAACATGCAAACATGAAGTTAGACCCAGGAAAATTATAAGTCAGCGACTGAAAAGACTAGTAAGGGAAGGCAAAAGATTCTGTTTTTCATGTAACTAAAACAAGTGACAAAATTAGCGATTTTTCAGAATTAATTAAATGAATGTAAATAATTTAGTTCTTAGAACACAAAGATGAGTTGAACAAGCAGATGTGTACTATTGTGATACTATTGTAAAGAGTAGAATTATTTTTATTGCAGTCAACTTGTAAGTGCATTGTACCTTCTCTTGAACAATAAAGCAGTATGTGCCTGTTGAGTTAAAGATGAGTTAAAGACATAATTTCTTTTAATTTTTGGTAGCAGAAGATAATCTAAAGTTAAGGTCATAAAATTTTCTTGCATTTTTTGGTAAATTTTGATTAATGTTTTCCATTACTGTGTAAAGGATATTATTTGTACTTAAAATATTATGAAAAAGTTTAAATGGTGTCAATACCCAATTAGGCATTTGGTATTAATAGTATGGATAGCCGGTAGAGGTTCTACTTGTTCTTTGTATTTACAAAATAAAATAAAACAACTTGAAGTTAATCTAAAATTGAAAAAAAAAACTGATGTGTTAATGAGACATTTTAGGGTGCTTGTAAGAATAATGTTGTACTTCTATGTTTCATAATTTATATAACATTTGTTTCTCGATATAAATGACATAGATTAATCAATTCATTAAATGTTTTGCCATATGGAGAAACACATAATAAATTACCGGCACATATGACATAATGGGATATCAAATACCTGAATGAGAATTGTAGTGGCTGGGAGTTAGAGTAGTACTGAAACTGTGGTAAACTGTGCTAGATTGATCTACTTGTATTTTATAAAGGTGAGGTATCTCAATGATATTCAGAGGTGAAAGTATTTTCGTTCCATTATTTTGTAAGAAATAATCATTGCTTTGTGGACAATATGTTGAAACAAATGTGTATTCTTCATCTTTTCACTGGTGGCAATTGGTACCATGCATATCTCGACTCACATATTTTGGATGTGTTGGTGCATATGCATTGTTGAGTGGTGTGTGTAATGAATAAATGGCACGAAGAATTTTTCTACTGGCATAGTGGTTTTGATGGATAAATAACAGATGAACCTGAAATGAAGTTAGTGGTCAGCAATTAATAAATTGCCACTGGAGACAAAGAACCTGATTACAACAGCACAGTCCAAGCATCTTAACCACTTGTAAAACAAAGTTGCTTCCAACACCAAAAATGTAACGGCATGCATTGTACATTTATTATTGAAATAGATATAAACCAGTTGCATTACTTTTGGTAAACATGACTCAGTACTGTGTAATATATTCATTGCAACCCCCATTCAACAGTGCTTAAGAACTGAGTAATAACTATTTGACATTGCATTTAGGCAGTATTCTTTTATTGTCACAAACTATTACATTGGTTCATAAGTTTGTAGTGTTTTTTATTTGTGTGTTAGTATTCCAGTTGCTACGGGGTGATTTATTGATTACATTTCTTTATTTGTGGTTCACTGTTCCTACTTGAGATTACATATTGTCAGTTGGAGAGTGTGAGTGGAGCTGTGACTGCTAGAAAATGAAGAGCTAAGTGGAGAATTATGAACATTTCTGACATATTCTTCTGTTTTCTGTTGGAGGAGTGACAGCAGCGAAGGTAGACAGAAACACTTACGCCATGTATGGGGATAATGCCACTGGACAGAGCACGGCAAGAAATGGTTTTTTTCATTTTAAGGAGGATAATTTTGACATTAATGACTCTCCATGTTCAGGAAGACCTTCAGGGTTTCATAACGATGATTTAAATACAGTAATCCACAATGATACATGTCAGTGCACTCAAGAACTGGCAAATGTGAACTGTGATCATTCCACCATCATGTGACATTTGCATGCAATGGGAAAGGTTAAAAACTGGGTGCACAGGTACCGCATGCTCTAAGGCAAAATGACAAACATCAGTGAGTGGTCATATGTGTATCTCTGCTTGCTCATCATCAATCGGCTCGTGAACAACACTGACCGTCCCTATCCTGTATCACTACTGGCGACGTGAAATTCTGTCTGTATACGAACACAAGAAAAAGAATGTAATGGTTGACTCTAAAAACAAGCAGCAACTCCCCGTACAAAGGCCTGTGTGCATCCACAAAAAAACATGTTATGCATCTGGTTGAACAGCAATGGTGTGGTATACCACAAACTGCTTCCCCGAAGTGTAACCATCACTGCTGACATTTATTAACATCTGAGACATCTTACAGATGCAATAAAAGAACGACAACCAGGAAGACTGCATAAAGTGATGCTACTTCACGATAATGCCCGCCTGCATTCTGCCGGACTGAAAAAAAAAGAAAAAAAAAATGCTTTACAGGAGTTGGGTTGGAAACTCTTTCCACACCCATCTTATTCATCTAACCTTGTACCGTCAGATTTTCACCATTTCCATTCTTTGTCAAAGAGCCTTCAAAGAACTTCGTTTCAAGCCAAAAATGCGCTCTGACCATGGCTCAGTGAGTTCTTTGCCTCAAAACTATGTGATTTCTACATTTGCAGAATCTAAAAGTTACCTCATCATTGGCAGACTGTTGTAAATAGAGAACAAGAATATATTATTGAGGACTAAATTCTCTGTTATCGGTATCTGTTGTGTTTATTAAACTTATAGAAAGCTGCCACAAACTTATGCACTGACCTAATAAAATAGGCCATTTTCAGCTTACCTGCTGATTCACATATAGTAAGAGATGCTATTTACGTACATTAATTATGCAGTCAGAAAGCACAGGAAGAGTGTGTGTGTGTGTGTGTGTGTGTGTGTGTGTGTGTGTGTGTGTGTGTGTGTGTGTCTGTGTGTGTGTGTGTGTGTGAGTGAGTGAGTGAGTGAGAGAGAGAGAGAAAGAGAAAAATGTGTGGCAAGCCTAGACAGGAACTGTTCAATCACTAAATAATTACAGTGGAGCTATTACTGCTGCAAACAGAGTTGGAAGGTATCAGTGAGATAAAACTGAAGCAATTAGTACTTTGTCGAAGTGACAAATGTGATGTAACCGGCTCCAACAGTGACATTGAGCTATCACAGCTGTCCAGTATCAGCCTCTACCTCCAGTCCTCACCACAAGTGGTGTCACAATTTGCAAGCAGTCACTGCTAATGGCACTCTCAGAAGAAGACACCAACCCGCAGCACAAGTTGGGTAACTCAGTGGGATCCCATGACCACCGACTGTTTATAACTGTCCTTCCACAGGTCTCAGTGAGCATTCTCTCCTGTAATTGCTCATATGGAACATTCAACTAGCCAGCCATTATTTGTGACAACTTAAGCTTTGATTCCGGACACTGTATGGACTCTGTTTCAGGCTGGCTGCATTGTATTTGTGTTATGCAGAACTTGCAAGTGCTTGTATTAACTTTGTGCCTCTACAGTTTGTCTGTGTATTTTGCCCAATAAATTGTACTCATAACTCCAGACTTCAACAGAATGTTTGATCACTGCTGAATTACATTTACACTTCAGACTCTCGGTTTCCAAAATGTCAACATGTTTTGTAGTGGTGTAATGATGCCATTAGCTCATAGAGGGGTCATTTGATGTGAACAAAGATATATCCTTACTGTACAAGGTATTTTTTATTTTTTCAAAACCCAACTGCTTTTTATTCATAAGTCATTTATTTTATATACAAGAACTGCTACTTAGTTTTCATATGCATTCCCTAATGTTGAATTAGGGAATGATTGTGTGGATTTATAAAATAGATGATTTTCTAAGACTTTACTGGTTTGAGGTCCTTGACATCAACACAATTATCCATTGTAGTATAAAAGTAAATTTTACTATTTTTTAACATTTTCAGTCTAAGTTATTGTTGAAGTAGAAAGAGACTGGCTGGGGCATTATAGTGGGACCAACTTCTGCATCCCTGTTTCTCAGGAGTCTGCCTGCCTGGGACTGGAGCCCAATTGTGACACCCATCTCCAACTCCCTGTCGGTCTGGACACACTGACTCTGATCAGACAGGAATTTCTTGAGGCCCTGGAACAGATGGAAACCACTTGGAGCTAGGTCCAGACTGTAGTGTGGATGCTCAGACACCTAACTGCCGAACATTCGCAGGCGCTCTGTTATCCATCAAGCCATGTGTGACCAAGTGTTACCATGCAGCAAGACAACACCAACACTAAGCATCCTGCACTGATTTTTCTGAACAGCCTCTCTTAATTGCCACATTGTTTGACAGTAATGCTCAGTGTTCACCATGTCATCTTTGGTCAAGAATTCGATGAGAACTTCCCATCCGTCCCAGAACACTTAAGACAGCATTTTCCCTGCTGACACAGTCTTCTTGAATTTTCTTTTCAAATAAAACCACTGTGACACCAATGAACTAACTGCTGTTTTTTTCTGGGGTACTGTGTGCAACCCATGTCTCATCACCTGTGATAATCATGTCCAGAAACTCATCACTGTCATCACAAAATTGCTGCAGAAAGTCAAAGCTGCCCCCATGTGCTTTGCTTTGTGTTCTGGAGCCAGTTGCCTTGGCATCCACCTAGCACATGATTACAAGAACAAGATGTGTCCCATGATAATTTCATGCCACAAGGAGTTCTGCATCCATGGGAACAGACTGGTGAGTTCTGTGGTTGTGAAATGATGATTCTCCATCATGGTTTGATGCACAAGCTTCATGGTCACCTGTAATGATGGTCATGAAAATTTTGTCAACCTGCTGCAAAGTCTCTGCACCAGCAACATGCCATCCACTTGCTCATGAGATTAGGCCCATACACCTGACACAGCTGACGAATTTCAATCAGCGCTTTGTTCTCTTGTATTAAAAACTTTATTAATGACCACACGTTACACATAGCAGGAGCTGGAATACAAGCCTGTGAGGTCTTTGGCAGTTCCATCAGCATACACTATACGCATCATTACTCTATCGTGTACACACAGTTGCTTCAAGCAATATATGGTTCACTAGCTATGGGACAAGTGGAAAAGTTACTTTATGGATGCACCTTGCTCACAGGAAAAGTAGTATGGTTTCCTTCACTGAAAAAATATCAAAAGCAAAGTCTTCATTCTAGGAATCTAATGATTTTTGTTCTGTCAGTCTGTCAGCATGAGTATATTCAGCACCAAACTTCCATTTCAAGCGATGTTCCCACTGTATGAAAAGGGACTGTCATAAAGCTAACATAAAATGATATTCTGCTACAAAAATTTTCAGATTTCACTTGAAATAACACTTACAGTAGCCATTATTGTTATTTCAAGCAACAAAGAGAGCATTACTTATTTCATGTACTGTTGATTCTTGTTGTAAATATATCACAGCACATGAAACATGTCAGTTTTAAAAGTTCGTTGTGGTTACATGCTATGGGATTATATAAACAGTACTAATGAGTTTCATATTAAAGTATCTGCAGCTTAGATTCTATTAGGGAAAAATAAATTTTGCAGACAAATAAATATTAAAGAAAATTTATTATAGAAAAGTAAATACGTTTCCAATAATAAATAGACCGGATCACAAATAAGGATCTGGGAATGTATCTGAGAGTTACAGGTACATGGCTGCTATACATTATGGTTCAGGAACTCTTTCTGTAGTGTAAAATTACCCTTACAATAGGACCTTAAGTGGCTTTTTAACAAGACCTCATCATCTACTAAATGCTTAATTTGTGAAGGGAGGACATTAAAAACTCTTACAGCCCTTCTGTATCATGCTCAGGTATCATACGGGATGTCTTCTTTTCTACTAACATACAGCCCTTCTGTATCATGCTCAGGTTTCATACTAGATGTCTTCTTTTCTTCTAATATCATGACCAAGATATACACTATTAGGTTTGAAATTGAGCTATTTTCCCTTATGAAAAACATTAGGTAGAATACATATTGTGCAGTGGATGGGAGAATTTCAGGTGCCTTAAAAAGATTTCTGTGTGTGGCTCTAGGGTGGACTCCACCCATGATTCTTATGGCTGTATTCTGTTCATACAGCACTTTTCCAGCTACTGGCTAATTTCCACAAAATTTGATTCCATATGCCGTAACAGCACGAAAAAAACCATAATAAGCAGATTCAATGGCTTTCATATTTCTATTAGAGCAAACACTGCGTAACGCATCAGCTGCAGATTTCAGGCTTTTGCACAGATCAAGGATGTGAGTTGACCAGGTTAATTTGCTGTCAATATGTAAGCCCAGGTATTTTGAACCATCCACCATAGCTATTTGTTGGTCACCTAGCTTTTCTCCTATTTCTTCATCTTTAGAGATTGTATGAAATTGAATATAATTTTTTTACTATAATTAAACAGTAACCAGCTCACAATATTACTAAAAATCTCATTAGCTGACACCTCTAGTCTGCGTAATGAATAATCAGTAAGTAACATAGCATCATCAGCAAAAATAGTTAATTTAAAATATTATTTACAAAAATGTGATTTCATTAATAAAAATAATGAAAAACAGAGGGACCATAAATGAACCCTGAGGCACTACACATGTAAAGGTACCTAATTCTGATGATGTTGAGCAGCTTCTCAACACTGGTGGCTAGCGTTGCTACCTCTGGATCACAGGGTCCTGGGTTGGATTCCTGGCTGAGTTGGGGATTTCCTCTGCCCGGGGGCTGGGTGTTTGTGTTATCCTCATCATTTCATTATTCTCATCCCCACAAACCAAACATCATCACCACCACCATCTCAACTATCCAGTACAACTTGCTGTTTTCCGTTTGAAAGATACTAATCTAGCCACTTCCCTGCTGCACTGGCTGTACCTAGATATGTAGTTCTGTATATAAGTATTTGGCGACTGACCCAGCTGGGCATACACTATCAAAGATTAAAATAAAGTGTCTTTGAAACTACTTCAGTATACACTTGAAAGCCTGCACTGTTGTAGAGAAAGGACTTACAGACAACCTGTCAATTTTGGATAATTAAAGTCTTATGACTTTTTTGAGGATCATCACTGCAAATTTTGAAATATTGCTGTGGACAATTAGTGTCTGAAATGGTATATGGGAGGATTCCAACAAAATACAGTTCAAACTAAATCTTTATGTACTTCCAGAATGGCATCTCAGAACCACTGATAGCTACTGTAATATTTATTTATTTACTGACAATCATTTGGACCATCTTCGAGTCATGTACACCATTACAACATATAAAGGAAGGGTAAATAACAGTGTTTGTTTCTCTTAACAACTATGGTTTATCATCAACCAGTTCAATTGCCTTACACATAGGACCTATACGATTAGAAATTTGTGACTTTCAACATTAAGCACTGATTCATAATAGTGCAGTTTTCTTGTTACAATGCCTTTTTCATAATTTACTGGTATGATGAGTTCACAATGTGTGTGCATCGAGATAGTCAGCTTAGACAAATAAAATTCACCCATTAGTGGTGATGTCTAGTATTTCAGGTGACATTCTTCACCTTATATGGTTGTCATTTTGAAAATTCACAACTTTTTGGTTTCAGGCTGGGTACATCTGGAATTGGCAAAATGTATCCTAGAGTTACTGCACATACTGAAATAAATTTATTAACAGTCACAATTAAAAAGAAACACTTTTACAGTTATTACCAGTTCTGCTGGTTGTGCCATTGTGGCTCTTGATCCATCTTGAGAAGTAGTGTCCAATAAACTTTAACATCTGAACATGCAGCTGATGATGAGAAATGGACTATCACTGAAGTCAAGGTCCCCAAAATGGATTAAAAACCACAGTAGGGCTATCTAAAGATTGTGTCAGAATAAGTAATAGTTGTAAAAGTGGTTTACAATGGACACAACATAAAGTTCTTTTGTAATAAGTTACTATCAGTGATGCTCCATAACATAGCTAATATAAAAATTCTGCCTGTAAATCACAATCATAGTCTCACATGTTTAATCAATCATCTGTCAACATGAGGTATCTTGAAGCATATGATAAAATTTCCCATTTAGTTGTTTCGAAGCCTATCATTAAATTTCCTGCCAATTTCACCACACAGTGAAGTACTGGAAGCGATGTTTACATGAATGAATATACAACTGGTTTTTTATTTTGTAATTTTGATGATTGGGTCTTTCACACAAAGCAATTCCAAAGTAATTCAATTAGATGTAAACAAAGAATGTGTTTGATGATTGCCATTACTATTTATTTGCAAAATTATTCTTACTATTTAGGATATGGAATGATACACCCTTTATTTTATCAGAGTTGCTCTTTTGAGAAACTGCAAATTCTACTTCCCAAGATTAGGGTACAATCTAACAATATGTTGTTGTTGTTGTGGTCTTCAGTCCAGAGACTGATTTGATGCAGCTCTCCATTCTACTCTATCCTGTGCAAGCTTCTTCATCTCCCAGTACCTACTGCAACCTGCATCCTTCTAAATCTGTATAGTGTATTCATCTCTTGGTCTCCCTCTACGATTTTTACCCTCCACATTACCTTCCAATACTAAACTGGTGATTCCCTGATGCCTCAGAAATCTAACAATACTGGACAGCAAATGTATTAGTAACAGTTATCAGACTTTTCTCTTCAAATGGGATCTGTACAATACTAGAAATCTTTTTGTACCTGTTCAAACATCTGTCATTCCCAGCTCCACAATCTCTGGAAGTAGTCTACAGTTCTAAGTTGTCCACAAAGAGAAAAATTATCATTTACAGCATTTGTACTAGCTGAGTTTTATACCATTGCTCATTAAGATCGATACAGTCTCCTTGGAATCATCTCTGAATTCTCATGTTGTGGCAATTCAGGATTCCGTCAATACGTATATTTTTGCTCTGCAAATACCTGAAGGTATCTGTAGATAGTAATTTTTATCTTTGTGTGGGCTCCATAAGTATCTGACAGCCCCAATAACAAGTTGTGTAATACATTATCACATGGCCTTTTCTATAACCCACATGGGAGATATAATGATTTCTCTTGGTCTGTTGAAGAACAGTGGAGTTTATTGTAAGATGTTATTTACATGCTCTTTTGTTCTAGCCGCAGTACTTTCTTTCTGTTTACATTCTCTTGGGTTCTTCGTGAAGTACTTTCATTCTGTTATATGTTGATAACTCTGAAGCAGTGGTTTAACTTTTGTTTTTTCAGGTGATACAGGTATATGAATAAAAAGCTGTAGCCGTCTCCTAACTAAAAAGCTGGTTAATGAAGCATTCAAAAACATCTACAATTGGATAAAGCAAATGGATTATCGCAGAAATTTAACAAGACACAATACATACAGTTCAGAACTTCTCATAGGACTCCACAAGCTATAAAAATAAGTCCTCAAACAATGAAATGCAACTAGTAGAAAGGAAAAAGAAAAAAGAAAATTTACAGTTTAACATTCCATCAACAAAAAGTCATTAGAGATGGAGCGCAAGCTTGGAATATGAAAGGATGGGGAAGGAAATTGGCCATGCCCTTTTCAAATGTACCGTTCAACATTTGCCTGGGCAATTTAAGATAATTTCAGGAAACATAAATCTGGATGGTCAGGCAGGGATTTGAACTGTTATCCCCTCGAACATGAGTCCAGTGTGCTAACCACTGCACCACCTTTCTCAGTAAGAAGTAGAAAGTGTCAAACATTTTGGGAGTACAGACAGATTGCAACCTCAATTGAAAAAACCCAACTATCTATAATTAATAATATACCAGTTATGTAAGCGGCATGCGTGATTACTGCTACAGGTAATTTAAAAAATGAAGAAACCAGCGTATTCTGTATATTTCCAGTTGCTAATGAGTTATGGAATCATTTTCTTGAGAAATCTAGTAACAGAGATAGTATTTTCTGAATACAGAAGTGTTTTATGAGAATTATATCTGGTGTTAATTCAAGAACATCCTACAGAGACATTTTCAAAAGCTAGGTAATTTGACAACTTTTTTACATACACGTGTTCATTAACACTTTGATGACTGAGTAACTAGAGTGTTGTTTAACAGGTTGATACTGCACATTTTCACAGTTTTTTTCTGAATGTTGTGTAGCAGATTCTACCGTACAGAACTTAGAGCAGTTTATTGCACTTCAAAAACAGACTTTTCTTCTATGAAATGCTGCAAAGAAACATACACTTATATCAATAACAATTTTTTTAAAGTGAAATAAAAATGTGTTCTTTTCACAACAATTTTTTTCTTTAATTTTCTGAATGGGGTAAGAATACAATGTGGTTTTCTTTATTGAAAACTACTTATTTACATTTGCTTTGGTGTGAAAAATTTCAAAGCATTCTGGAAAACAAACGCTCTTCACAATAGTACCTTGTATCTCTCCTTCCCACTTTTCCACATCTTGCCTTGCTTCTTTCAGCACAAACTTCACATCTGTTCTGAGGCCATTTTGACTTTTGCGAAGCTGGAATTAATTTAGGGAAATGTCTTCCAAAGAGTCTATTTAGAAGTAAACTGTTTTTTGGTGGAAGTTGATTCAACAAGGCCACCTTTGTTCACCATTACCTCACTCAGATCAGTAATGAGCTCAAGAAGATGTTTATTGGTAGGCCTTGACTTTTTATATTAAACATACAAATTTATGACCATCATCATGAAAAGATGGGAAAAAAATTATTTCTTCCTTTTGCTTCCTCTCAAAAGTGTAGTGGCTAATTAGCTGGTCGCTGTGGTCGACATCTACCTTGCTTTATTGCATTCCAAAACACAATCAGGTTTCGTTTTCTCTATAATTGCAAAGTTTGTTCTGACACTCACATTAGATACAATGTCATTTTGTTTTGTTGTCAAAATAAACACATCCCTAGTGTATCTCCATTTGACAAATAGCAAATGGTCTCGTATGCAAAATGAAACTTTTTCTCCAGTCTTTGGGCTACCAGATCTTTAGGTAGTCCTTTTCCATTTTCCATTACTGTACCCACTGTGCCTTAGTTTCTTTCCATAATTGATCGAGTAGATCAGGGCTAATGTAAAAATGATCATTTGCATAGAGTATGGCCTTTCCATAGAAACTTTCACACAGTCTGTTTACCACATGAAAAATGCTGTTATTGGCATTTGCCTGACTACCAGGATATATTTCATATTTCAAAATATATCCACTTTCACATGACATTGAAAGTTTATACCATATTTGTTAGGCTTATTTTTCATGTAGACCTTGAAACTAAGTCTGTCATGAAAGGGGCAAATTACTTCATCTATAGTAAGATTTTCACCTGGTTTGTACATTCTTTCACCTTTTGTCATTAATATAGCAAAGGTCAGTCTCACCCTGTGAATAGGATTGTGTCCTTCTCGATTTTCTGAAATAAAAGTTGCAGTATCTACAAGACATAACATTCACAGAATTGGCAGAAAACAATCTCTTGGTGAATACTTTCCTACAAAGGAAGTCTGCACAACAGAATTCGTACAAGAATGGTTGGTCAATTTCCATTTTCTAACAAGGCACACATGTAAAACCACACCAAAAACTTATACAGTTCACTGAGTTTCACAGTACTCCACTTATGCCAAACTAAGAGCTGCTTCAGGTTCCCTGTTGCATTTAGCTTTTCAGTAGTTGTTCTAGCATACCAGTTTGTCTCTCATTTTTCCATCTTCAGCAGTTCATCAGAATAGTGGGCTAAACAATCAAACATAGAAGAGTTCTGGTCCATCTAAATTTGAATTCCACATGATTCTCCAAAAACTAGAAGCTGTGAAGCAGTAATGCCATCATCTGCCCACTGACCATCTGAAAGAAGCAGATTGACAGGTTCAGAGAGAGGTGTGTCTGATATATTATCAGCAGCAGCAGTTTTATCTTGAGGTCTCCCTGACACTTCATCATTACAAATGTCTTCTTCTTCTTTTTCTTCTTCTTCTTCTACAGCATAAATCATACAAATTAGCTTCCACGTGTAGAATAAACTTATAGAAACAATCCGACAAACCAATAGCTTACCATCACTGCTTTCCAAACTAGAAATTTGTTCATCAAGCTATGAGTCACTATCGTTCAACAAAAACTCTATCTCATCATTAAATAAGACCATCTTGAAGACAAATACAAAGTGTGAAATCGACAACATAGACAACAATCAAGACCCTGAACTCTGCGTGAGACCTAGTGAAGTGTTCCACTTGGTAACAAGATGAATCGGAATGCTGCAAAGTAGGTAACATTCCTTTCCCGCCAGTATGAGTCACAGGTGCTGCCAACTGTATTTTTTCCATGGTATTACAAGCATCATAAACTACCCTTATACAGACGACAGACATAAAATAAATGGGATCATTTACAAAGCTGACAAAAGGTCCATGTAGGCCCTACGTTGCTCATCTTTTTGGAGCAAATCCATGGGACATAGGAGCTATGTCACTCATCTCTAAAGTGTTATGCTCCTTTGTCATTAGCCATATTTCTCTAGCTGTGAAACGCAGTGAACGTAACACTAGGACCAAAAACAATCTCTACAAAGAAGTCAAAGGTTTAACATTAGTACAGAAAGGAACCATATACATGGGTACACAACCTACCCATATACATGGGTACACAACCTACCAGAGCACATTAAATGTCATTTAGACATCGTAGTAGAGTTTATGATTGTATTAAAGAAATTTTTATTGTGCTAGTCCTCCTACTCCATTGGTATCTTCAAAGGCAGAATTTTAATTCAATGTTTTATGTTACTGTATAATTAGAAATAGCACTGAAATACAGTAATGTAAAGTCATTTCACTGTAGTACACTTAAATGAAACGTACATCCTCAACTTCTTACCATATATCAGAGATCATTCTCACTGGTATCCATGTAATACAACTGTTTTAATATTAAAAAATCCATATGACAATAATACTCACAAAGCAGAACAAAAAGTATTTTGCTTTTAATTTAATTTGACAATTTACTTGAAAATCTTCCTTTAGGAAGAATCTTTAAGCCACCTTTTGTGCTAAAGTCAGTCGGTTTGCCTGGTCTGTTTGTTATTCTGTTGAACAAAGGAAGATTTTCAAGTAAATTGTCAAATTAAATTAAAAGCAAAATACTTTTTGTTCTGCTTTGTGAGTATTATTGTCATATGGATTTTTTAATATTAAAACAGTTGTATTACATGGATACCAGTGAGAATGATCTCTGATATATGGTAAGAAGTTGAGGATGTACGTTTCATTTAAGTGTACTACAGTGAAATGACTTTACATTACTGTATTTCAGTGCTATTTCTAATTATACAGTAACATAAAACATTGAATTAAAATTCTGCCTTTGAAGATACCAATGGAGTAGGAGGACTAGCACAATAAAAATTTCTTTAATACAATCATAAACTCTACTACGATGTCTAAATGACATTTAATGTGCTCTGGTAGGTTGTGTACCCATGTATATGGGTAGGTTGTGTACCCATGTATATGGTTCAGGGGACATGGTATAGGGATGTAGGCAGTGTGAAATATGGAAGTTTGGGTCAGTCTGAAAGGCATGCACAGATAGATGAAATGGTTAGGGCGACCGCTTGAAATAAGTGGGAAACCCTAGTTCGAGTCCCAGTCATGCAAAAATTTTCAAAATTCGCTAATACGTAGTATATCTATAACTAACACAGCTGATGCCATGAAATTTGCAACCAGAGACTTTATTTCAAATTAATAATTAATATTAAATGGTACTTGCACAATGTTCTTTTGCTCTGCAATAGAACTACATGGCTGATAGGAGAAAATTGTTCTAGGAAATTTTGTGTGAATAGTATGGAAAAATTTATGTATATGAGGCAAGATCATTACTCACCAAATGAAAACAACAACTTGCTAAGTACTCAGAAGAAAAAAAAGCAAAAAGGCAAGAATTTCTACAATAACACTGATCAAACAAGGTAGCTGTCTGATGTGCCATTTCCAGACCTGTTCTACTTTCTTGTCTCTTGCAATTAACATAATATAAAACTAACATGCCAAATTTTTAACTACCAATTCATACCAGAAAGGACCAGCACAAGGAGGTTGGGGATAATTCCCACCCCCACTCCTTGTAGAGTAAGTAAAAGTAAGAAATCAGTAGATGCAGATGATAGCTTTAGATGATGATAGGCAGCTGATACCTCAGATAGCGTGACAAGCATGAATGAAAATACGCTGCATTCTTACTGGGCAATTAAAAAGAAAATTATTCAACGCTGTGTTATAAACAGAAGCCAACACTTTTTGCAAGTTTCTTTTAATTGCTGTAATACATCATTTTCCACAAAAGATAAAGCTTAAAAACATTTTGTATTTTGAATCTCCCAGCGCAGGGGATGGAGAACTACGAAAATGTTTAGCTGCTTACTGCAGAGGGCTACAACAATTACCAACTGAAACAGTCAATGGAAAATACATGCACAGATTACCTGATCTGTGAAACAATGGGTGAAATTTTAAATAATTAATAATTATGTGAGAAAACAATTTAACTCTCTTAGTGCAAATCTTTCAACAAAAAAGCAACAGAAGGGAATTATATTCCTGAAGGAACTGCAAGTGATATGCTACATCCAATAATCAATTATATCCAAAAGAAAAGTTAGAAACTAATGATGTCCTATCAGTTGAAAAAAATGACTGCATATTGGTTAAACAAAGGTGATAAATGTTCACGTCAGTATTCTTCAAAACGATTTCATTTTGGGCAGTGTAAATGTGAACAGTGTTCCCAGAAAAACAAAGTTGCAATGTTAAATTTGAGATATGTGACATTTTTTCTACAGCCAGACAAAAATCATTTAGTGTTCCTGATGTTATCCTGCATGATTGGGCTCTAGATGCAAGAGATTTTCCACCTTCTCCAGGTCTGATAACACACTTTAAGATATCACATAAGTCTGTATCTAGGAAAATAAAATATTTATAGGGAAAAGTATTCAAAAAATAAATTATTGAAACCGAGGTGATCAATGGATTTTCTGAATCTTATGTAGACAATGCACATCAGACTAACTTTGAAAAATAAATGTGCACCAATACAATGCCCTGCAAGGGTGAACAGGTACAGAATGAATTGTTCAATATACATACATCCCCCTGCATATAAGGGCTGCCCGGTATCCTGGATTAGGCAGGATTGTCCCGAATTTCCAGTTGCAAACCCAACTCCTGATTAAACCTTTTCAGGAAAGGTAAAAAATCACTATCACACAAAAATGGACAATATTCCATATATTACGGTCTCCACTTTAAATTGTTCACCACGGGTTTAAAACTGAGATGCAATCTCGTAAACGTTACTGGAACTTAAAATTCTGCTTTTAGTTTTAGTCAGCGAGCAACGATTGCAAAATGGACTCAACAGCCAATGTTTTTGAGTAGCAATTCAGAATATGATCATAACAGTGCTTGGTCATTCTCTGCAAAAACAACTAAGTAGTGTTGTGCAGTTTCCTTTGTGAACCATTTTTACAAATACAGATTCAACATTAGACAGCAAAATAAAAGAAGTGTCAGTGCTGAAAAAGAAACAAAAATTGAAAACTTAGTTCCCTAGTGCAGGGTGAAAAGTTTACTCATGGTTTTGAAGAGGTTAAGATGATCATAATGTTCACTGTACTGTGTGCTCCTCATATTTCTGTTTCTCATGGAGGCAAAAATGACGTAAAAAAAAACATGCAAACACTGCAACACACAGAGCTTCTGTTCAATAGTCAGCCTTGAAAACGCACATGAAGGTAAGTTCTCTTTCTACCTCCCATGGTAACCAGAAGCCCACAAAAATAAAAAGTAATAGCTGCAGAAACATCCTTTGTGTTGCACCCAGTTCAACATAGGCATGGTTACGTTTCTGGGGCTGCTGCAACAGTTTTCTTCCACATTTGTTTCTAAATTGAAAAATATCTGAGAAATATACAAGTGGAAACACGGAGGCAATGAAAATGCTTTCGTCAGAACTGGATCCATATTCAAAAAGAGCTAAAAATTAAGCAGTTGGACAATTCTGTTTATTATTCTGTTTCTTTGGATGCATTCAACAAATAACACAGTAAAACCTTTGCACTTGTGGTATGTTATTTTTCTTGTGAAGAACACGCCTGTACGTCTGACTCAGTTGCAGCAGGAATAAAAAGTGAGCTTACCAAAGCATCTTAACCACTGAAGAATGTCAGCAGTTTTTCTGCTGATAATGCCCCTGATAATTTTGAAAAGAATAAAAGTCCATAAGTCGAGCTACACAAAGTAAATCCAAACTCGACTGCAGTGGCATGTCACTGTCACAGCAATTACACTTTTGAATTGATGTAGAACACATTGTTATTAAGATATATAACGGATTCCACTGATCTACTAAAGGACTCAGTGAAAACAGAATTTTTTTGCTTGGATGGACATTGAATGGTAGGAGATTTTAAACCACGTAGCACAGCTGGCTATCTCTCACCCTGGCCCTATAGTGAATAGCGAAAATCTTTAAATCAATCAAATATTACTTCCTCTCGCAAGAGTACACACTAAAGGTACTCAGAGATTTTTTTTTTTTTTTTTAAGATGAATTATTTTTGGCATGCAGGATGACTTCATCGACAACTGCTGATATTTCGACAGGCGCACACCCTGTCATTTTCAAGTAAAAACTGCAGCAAGTAAGTGCTGTGCAAGGGAATTTAAAACCACAGTTCTCAGAGCAAATCTGGGAAGATAGAGAGAGAGAGAGAGAGAGAGAGAGAGAGAGAGAGAGAGGAGAGAGAGTCTCTCTCTCTCTCTCTCTCTCTCTCTCTCTCTCTCTCTCTCTGTGTGTGTGTGTGTGTGTGTGTGTGTGTGTGTGCGCGCGCGCGCGCATCATCACAAACCAGAGATGACCCAAGTCTGAAGTTATCAGCAGTGGAATTAATAACACACAGATACGGTAACATAAATGCTGTCCCTCTGTTTTTTGACAAGGAAGAGAGGAGGATTCTATACAGAATTTAAACAAGACCACCATTTCTAATTACAAGGTTATTTGCCAATTTAATTTCAACAGCTTCCTTAATAACAATATCCCAGTAGTTGGATGTGCATGCCAGAATCCCCATTTTGTTATATTCAGGGGATGGCCAGTGCCAAGATAAGGTTCTGCAATGACAGATTTCCTCGGCTGTTGTAAGTAGGTGTGCTGCTTATGCTCTGTACATCAGTCCTGCACAGTCCTGATAGTCTCCTTCCCTTCATGAAGCATGTCAAACAGTATGTGTCACATTTTGGGGAAATATGTGAAGTATGTTTTTCAACCACCATCTAAGATCAGCGCATTATCAGGACTGTGGAGGGCCAGTGCACTGATCTTAAGCAGCACACATTCATACAACAGCCAAGGAAATCTTGTCTTGGCACTGACCATCCCATGGCATATAAGGACATGGAGATTCTTGCATGCATGTCCAACTATTGGGACATTGTTATTAAGGAAGCTGTTGAAATTAAACTCGCAAATAACCTTATAAATAGAGATGGTAGTTTTGTTTAAATTCTGCATGAAATCGTCCTCTCTCTCCTTTGTCAAAAAACAGAGAGACAGAGTTTATGCTACCTCACTTGTTCATAATTAATTTTACTATCGATAACTTCTGACATCAGTCATCTTCTTGTATGTCCATCTTTGTGGGTGGAGGTCTGGAGGACTACGGCCGTTCACTATTGTAAGAAAATGAAACACATAATGCTGTCCTTAAGGTGCCATTTATTGTGTAGCTACCAGTTTCGGCACTTCAATGTGCCATCTTCTGGCCTTAGTTGATGCTGAAGGGGTTATCATGATCCATATATATGATGCACCAGTGGCCAACGTAACCGGTTTACGCAGACTACCTACAACTGTAATGTCGTCTCTCCAACCATCAACTGTATAAACCCTTCAACATCAACTAAGGCCTGAAGATGGTAAACTGAAATGCCAAAAATGGCAGCTACACAACAAATGACATCCTAAGGACGGCTGCAAGTGTTTCATTTTCTTACTGTCTGACATCTTTGGTTTGTGATGCCACTAGTGTTTACAGTGTGTGTGTGTGTGTGTGTGTGTGTGTGTGTGTGTGTTATATTTCCAGAGTTTCTCTGAGAACAGAGGTTTTAAATTCCCTTGCATAGCACTTACTTGCTGCAGTTTTGCCTTGAAAATGGTAGGGTGTGCTCCTGTTGAAATATCAGCAGTTGTCGACGGTGTCACAAGGCTGCATTTCCCATAAGTTATTTGAACATTGTATATGCCAGGAGAAACTCAGGCCTCACATTATTTTTGGCATATCTGGGATTTATAATGAACATAGGTGGTTATTTTGCATCATTAAACGCAAAACTTCAATCTGATGATGCACGTATGACAAACAAATTTGACTCTATGACCCACTTTGTAACTTCTCTGAAACAAAGTAAGGTAGATCATTTTGGCTCTGTCACACCCTCAGTCATCTTAAAGTCTGTAAATGATGATCATGTCAAAACATCAAAACATTCAAAACAGAAGTGGCTGATTACTTGCAGCATGGTACACACTGTCTTGTCAAAAGATTTAACTTTGAAGAGAGTGTTTCCAAAGGTTTCAAACCATTTTCATTAACAGGGACACGGTGTTCACTTTCAGAAGTCAGAGAAGCAATTTCTCGATCAGAACTTCATATAGAAGAGGATTTGATGCTCGAATGATATGTGCAATTAAACACCTTTCTCAAAGAAGAAGGAGAGAACTTTTTTTAAGATGAATTCTGAGAAGTGGTTGAAATTCTTTCATCATTATGAAAACTGTGAAAACCCATTCAAAGCTGTCTGTTTTGTATTTTCTATACTTCATTCCAATGCTGCTCCAGAAAGAAAAATCATTTGTCAATGGCTACATTAGAAGCTGAATTAATGGTGAAGATGATTTACTCATCTATGTGCCTACGGTTTCAGCGTTTTCTTTATGGGGAAGAAGGGAAAATCCTACTAAGGAGGTTGAATAGCAGGCAGAATTATCAATAAGGGACAGTGCAGTGCTTTCTTACACTGTATTCTGATTTGTATGCCTGTGTGTGTTTTATCTAGTCATAAAAACATCCTGATTATGTTCAGAAAAAAACTTGGGAACCCTGCTGCATACATTCATACTCTATGATAAGTCTGGTGGTATATTTTTAAATATTTGATATGGTTTGCTTTAAGAATCAGCCATAAAAATTGGACCATGTGTTCAGAAGTCTATGTTCTGTGCAGAAACATGTTGTGGCAGATTCATCAAAATCTGTAAAAATGGGAAAGGAAAATGTTATCTTTTAATACTTGACAATTTTCTTCCAGTTTGTGCAAAGCACTCTGCCTTCTAGATTCTTGGTCATGTCATAAAAATCTTGTATCACTTACAGCCACAGTTTAAATTCACACTGACCAAGAAGTACAGGCAATTCAGATTGCACTTAGTACAACAAATGTACTTCAGCTGTGGCATTTTGCAGATCATTGGCAGAGAAAACTATTACTGACAAATCACAAAAATGTTGTGTGTACCATCACAGCGTATATATATGTATATCCTTTTTTACATTGAAGTCCCTAGTAAACTTTCAGGTTTCCTATTGTAAGTTTAAAAATTCTGATTTTTATGTGGAGCATTTGTCGAAATATACGGATATTAGGACAGTGTATTTCTAACTCTGGCCTAGTTGAGGTCAGTCCACAATATATAAGACTGTCAAATGTTGACCTAATTGCATGATAATGATGCACAAAATGTACATGTCTAGAATACTGTATCAAAATATTTTACAGTTTTTCTTTCAATAGGTTGAAGGCATATAAATGTTGAGATGTTACACCTCTTGTATTTATTGTGTGCATTCCTTACATATTTAGAAAGAATACTATGCATAAAATAATAAGTGATCTAGTACTCTGCCTTACAAACCACTGAAACAAATGACAAGAAAGTTTATCATCTACAAGTCACATTCATAATTCATGATTTATTCATATTTATTTTGAATTTTCATCTTCTAGTTATTTGTGTTTTAATTAGTGTAGGTTATGTTAGAATTCAAAAAGATCCTAATGAGGTAGGTCTTGTTGGTATTCCTCAACGTTATTGTGAAGCAATTAAATCTGCTTGTAAGGGGGCTGCATATTCCAGTTATGTCAAATTATTTGCTTTATTATTTTTCTCCTGTTTTGCTTTAATAACTTCTTTAGCTATTTGGGTAATTTTTCCTTATTTAACTTACATATGTTTTTTTCTATGGATAGTTATTTTTTATGTCATACTAGATTAAGCATGTATGTTGTAAAAACTCAAAATTTTCCAGTGCAAATCAGGATATTATTTAACAGAAATAATTTTATTCAATTTTTTGTCTGATTATATTTTGCAGAACTGATTTTGCATATTATAGTTTAATTGTAATGGAGGTGGGTTATGAAATATTAGGTTAAATTTATTAAAGTGAATTTGGTTCATTGTTCCTCTTGTTTCACAGTTTATCAAAATTTTAGTATTTATTTACTTTCTCAACTTAGGTAGACTGACGATAAATTTATAGTTAATGTATCACAATTATTACTCAGTTAATTGTTTCCTGAGATATCTCGTTTCTTAAGAAAAAATTATTTTTTAACTTAATGGCTTTATCCAGATGTTAGATTAAAATTTTTGTAATTGTGATGAAATTAGTATATTTATTTTGTTTGTAGTATTTGTCACTGTTAATTTGTTAAAGGCAAATTTGATTTCTGCCTGCTTATCAGAAACATGTCATCTTGAGAATATTAGGAGGTCTGGCCTGCCCACGGAGAAAATTTTAAAGAGCTACAGTATTTTGACCGTGCAAAGGCAGCATAATCATTAATCTCTTAATTAGTGGTTGAAATGAAAGACTTGACAGAAAACGAACCTAATTAATTTTGGAATTTATCTGTTAACTCGAAAGCTTAATTTTTTTCTTTTGGGCAAGAAGATCCTATAGAGCTTGACATTTTATTTTTTATGTAGTTTTTAGTTGGTCTCTCAATATTTGATGATAATGTTTTGTTTGGGTGACATAAAGGATAATTTATCATGATCCATAATTTATGATCACAATATTTAGTTATCTTAGGGATAAAATGTAATTGTTTTGGAGAGCTCATATCAGCAAAGCTGACTGCAAACTGAGCGTTGGATTTAAAACAATTTTCGGTGCAGGAATGTCTGGTTTGACCTTTAAAATCTTACATGATCTGAGTACAGAGCGGCAGGAGCAAGGCATAAATGTTGACATGTTATGCATAAAATAATTACCAATCTAGTGCTTTGCATTGCAAAACACTGTAAGCAATGACAAAAAAAGTGTAGCTTCACTGATGAGAGAATTCGAGGTATGCACACACAGCAATAAACAAATACCTGGGCAACAGCAAGTTTCTCTGCTACTAAATAAAATAAATTAATTAAAATTTTAACTATGTTTTAACATGAGGTCAGACCTTTCCGTTAGTTCACTCTGAAGAAGAGTATTTTCAAATACATCATGAGAGCATAAATTACAAATTACCACAGAAAAATGAATGCAAACATAAAATCACATGCAACACGAGAAGATAAGTGGAGGTGAAAAGATTGAACAAAGATATCTTGATCTCTGGTTACAATATCATTGTTGGATGCCCACACATGAACAACAACAAACTGACAAGTAATTAAGTTCATACAACTATGATTGATAAATGAAAAATCAACATTATTGAAGGAAAATATTTAATTAAAACTACCAACTATCAGACAACTCATAACAATATGCAGGAAAATTATTTTTATAATAAAGTTTCGTAAATATCATGACACTTAAGATTTTCTTCAAAGAAAATAATGCAAAGAATATATGTATGAAACAAAATCATTGTACAGGATGGTCAAAAACAGTCTGAAAAACTTGTAAATGTTGCAGTGTAGGTCGTACTGGGAAAAATAGTTAAGAAAAACGGTGCCATTTCTGAGTTAAATAGCACTGAAGTTAGCCAATCAGGCCATTGCACATGCAAACTTAAACAGCTCGCCACAGATGGTGTCACCAAACGTGTTCTTTGTTTGGTTTTCTAAAAGTGAACAAGAGAGTGAAACAAAAATTGGACGTGGAATGGTAGTCTCACATGCAATCATCCGCACTACAAGGACAACTGATACAATTGTATCTGGAGAGCCACTTGAATTTATGCATGCAACAGCCTGATTCCCAAACTTCAATGCTAACTCACTCAGAAATGGCGCAAGGTATAGAACTTTTACTTTAACAATTACTTCTCAGAACGACCTACCTTGAAACACCCTTACAAGCTTTTCGTACTGTTTCTGACCACCCTTTGTAAGCATGAATGAAAACACACATAAAAACAAAAGTGAAGTCGGTAATCAATTAAATCCAGAAAAAGTTCTGCAACAAACTATTTAAATTAATTAATCTTATTTGGATCAAACTTCTAATGTACCATGTAACACACTGGTTTTCTCCATCCTACACCATTTACAAGTACAACGATTAATCATCTGTGAGATCTTTCATAACAAGTACCAAATCATATTTCCATGGACAATTCAGAACAGAAAATACAAATTAATAATTTACAGCCTTCACATCTGAAGAAAGATACACTTATATATGTGAAAATCACAGCACCAAGAAGGGCAAATGCAACTGACATGAATTTAATGTCACATATTACGTACACACCAATACAAACGATTAGATTTACGTAAGGAGCTGCACACAATGTGGCTTTGCGGATTCAGTATGAGCTGAAGCACTCATCTTGGTTACTGCCAGCATCCAAATGGCATGGCATGAAGTCCAAGCGTGGCGGATTACATTTCTTGGGAATCTTCCCATATACTGTTTGTATGCTGGTCAACAAAGAGTCAGCACTGGTCACTGCAAAAAAGTAGAAGAAGGAGAACGAGAAAGAGAGAAGACTGAGGAGGAGCAGCAGAAAGAAGAACATTCTGCAATTCAACAATCTGTGGGTAGTATTCGTGCACTCGGCACGCGTGATACTGTTGGTGCACTCAGCGCGTGCGACACTGTTGGCGTGCTTGGAGCAGGCAACAGCGGTGATGCACCTGGAACAGGTGACAACATTGACACATCTGGCATGGGTGACAGCATTGACGCACTCGGCTTGGGTGACAGTGCTGGCGTGCTCGGTGCGGGCGATAGTGCAGGCACGCTCAGCACAGCCGACAGCGTTGGCACTGGTGACGGCACTGGCACTGGTGACAGCTTTGTTGCACTTGGCATGGGGTAACGTTGTTGGCGAGGGCGACAGCGTTGGTGTGCTCGGCACGGGCGACTCCCTTGGCGTGCTCGGCGCGGGCGACTCCCTTGGCGTGCTCGGCGCAGGCGACTCCTTTGGCGTGCTTGGTGCGGGCGACTGTTGGCGAGTGCAGTGCACGTGACTGCAGTGGTGCACTTGGCATGGGTGACTGCAATGGCTCGGATGACTGCATCGGCACACTCAGCACAGGTGACATTTTTAGCACAATCATCAATTTTGGTGCGCTTGACCCAGTAAACATGTTTTAGTACACGGCACAGGTGACAGTATTGACATGCTCGGCATGGGCAACAATACTCGTGCGAGCGACAGTGTTATTGCCCTCAACGTGGTGTTAGCAATCACAGCTGAGGCGCGCGACACTGCTGGCAAACTCAGCGGAGGCGTGCAACACTGCTGGCACACTCGGCGGAGGCGCGCGACACTGCTGGCACACTCAGCGGAGGCAGGCGACACTGCTGGCACACTCAGTGAGGGCAAGCAACACTGCTGGTACACTAAGCGTACATGACAGTGCTGGCACACACAGCATTCTTTTCTCTAATTTCTGACTTTGGTGATGGAAAATTTAGAAAATGGATTATATCAGGTGTCCATCAACAAACTTCCAGTTGGCAAATGTATCAAAAACCAAGCCTACTAGCAACAGCTTGTATGTTGCGAATAATCAAGCATTATTTGAAAATGGTATAGGCATTCATAAATATAACATCAACAACAGAAATAGCCTGCACTATGAACAACTCAACCTTAAGCCCATCTCACTGGGAGTTAAGATTCACCATAAGTTTGCTAGATGGTGCACTTGGCTGCCAGTTAGTAGACAGGGGTGACAGTTACCTCCAATGCTAAACCTCTCACACAGCGTAGGGTCAGCTGCAAATTGTATCATGATTTGCTGCTGGTGTACAGAACAAACATTTCCACTTCAGGTGCACATATTCAGTGCAAACTACAGTTATTAGCTGTTTTGGTGCTAAGCCCATCCTAATGAGCAGAGAAAGAAGAAAGAAAGGACAGAAACTTGGATTATGAGGAGAAATATAGGAGGAGGTGGGCTCTCTATGCTTAATAGAGAATTGGGGTTAATTTGCATAAACCTTATTTCAATTTGTAAAGTATCATGGTTTTATTACAATTTGACATTAAAAGTATACCAATAATGACTGTTACACATGATTTCATCTTAATAGAGTAGAAGGTCCTTCATCCTTCGCAAATGTTATAGAAACGGATTTGCCAATAGTTGAAGAATTGCTTCTTATGGTTTTGCCTCTAATTCAAAAGAAAGATATAGTGACATGTCAGGCAATTATGCTTCTCAAGAAGGTAAGTGCCTTATTGGTAACACACATATTCAAAATACAAACTTAATTTTCATTTATCATCTAGTTTAGTTCTATTAGAGTGTAATTCTAAGACATGTTTAATAAGCATCTCTAAGCCTGCTGTCATACTGCTTTTTGAGCAATGAGAAACACAAAGATCTAGTTCATTCTACACAAGTAGCAAACAGTACACTTTCATGGATGACACTACAGACTTTGATGGATGTAACAAGTGTGATAGAAGATTTGGCTATAAACATAAGTCCAAGATAACTGCTAATACGTTTTTGCTTAGAGTTTCTACTTGTTATGGTACAACAGTGTAATAAAATGTGATATTGTGTCCACATGATCCTGCTGAATGGAAAATATTTAAAGATGTGTTCCACAGACTCTGGCAATTCCCAAATCGCATTGGAGGACTTGATGAGAAACATGTCAAGTTCAGGCCCATGCATTCTGAGTGTTCATCATTCAGAAACTACAAAGACAATGACAGCATTGTTCTTTTAGCATTAGTAGATGATAGTTATAAATTTTTGATTATGTACATTGGCAGAAATAGCAGAATGTATGATGGTACAATATTAAGAGATTTTCTCTTCCAAGAAGCTATGGGTAGCTCACTAAATTTGCCAAAAACGTCTCCACTCCCAGGTAGTGAACAATGTGTCCCTAAATGCTTGTGGCAGACAATGCTTTGGCATTAAAAGAGAATGTATTGGAACCATATCGTGCATGGGAGATGACACCTGAAAAAAGAGCTCCAAAATTTGAAGAGCACTCAAGAACATGCATCTGGCATATTGTCAAACAAATTCAGAATTTTGCTGCAGAACATCTCACTAACTGTTTTCCAAAGCTGAGCTCATTATAAAAGTATGTTCCTTGCAACATAATTTTCTTCTTGTGAGAAGCAATCAATTGTATATTCCCCAAAATTGGCAGACAAGGTGTGTTCAGGAAGGTAACAGATAGTGGTTTAGTATGTTTCTGAAGCATTTTCTAATACATTCATTCTTTTTTTTGTTTCAGTCCTTTGCCACACTGACTGGAATTAATTTGGCAGCTTCATTTGGCTCCTAATTTCCGAATGAGATGTACATTTCACTCCCCCCGACCCCCCCCCCCCCCCACTCTCTCTCTCTCTCTCTCTCTCTCTCTCTCTCTGTGTGTGTGTGTGTGTGTGTGTGTGTGTGTGTGTGTGTGTGTGTGTACAAGAATGTTTCTGCTGTTAGTTCTCCCTTTTCCAGATGAATCTACAAGTACACCAATTATATGATGGAAATCACACTCAAGAATAGGTGTTAAAGAGTTATGAAGAAAGTACTGTTAGTTGGAGTCCATCTAAGAAATGTACAAACTAAGTGTTCATGTTAAAATACTGATTTTCTCACTTCTTGTAAATGTACTGAGCTAACTGTAGCCTCTAGTTATGTTATTTACTGTTTGTTTATGAAGTAAATACCAAGTCATACCTACTTGGGTTTTCTCTGGTTCCCCCTTGTTGGTACAATGAATACTGGGGCGATTCCATTGAAAAGGTCACAGGCAACATGCCACTCCTGACTAGTCCAGTACTGTTTCTTATATATGTGTGTGTAACATTTTGTAAATCTTACTTTTTGATATTTACCCTCTCCTCTCATGTTGGATTCCCATTGTAATGATGCTGATGATGTGGTGTACCTCTGTGTATCACTCGAACAGCCTAGAGTACCTTACTGCCCTCCTGTGTTTCATTTCCCAAAGAAACAAACACAAAATTAACCATGCATGTGCTGAACTACGTATTCCATAAAAACCTAACTTCTCTAATGAAGTATTATGACAGGCCAATAAGCCACAGAAGATTCCAACTAGTATCATTTTATCACTTAGGGATTTTTTGTGCTCGGTAAATGCATATATTATCTGCCTCAGTAATGGCCCTTTTGGAACCCAAACTATGATTGGATAAATATCCCACTCCTACACTTGTGGGTGTCATCCCTGAACACCACCACCTTCTCAAAAATTTTGGAAAATTATGTAAAAAGTGGCACTGGTTGGTTGTTATTGTTAGTTGTGTAGTCACTCATCTTATACAGAGGCTTAACAATGGTGTATGTTACTTTTTCAGGTAAAATACCCTGATTTAATAATGCTTCACATAAGTAACCAAGAACATGGCATATTAGAGAGTCAAGATTTTATACAATATCTATATAACATTAGAGGGCCTTTACTTTATATGGTCATGATGATCTTTCTTTCAGATTGGGATGAGATATCAATTTTTATATCACTACATGTCCTCTGTCCTGTTTCCTCAGTGTACTGTTTACTTTCTCTTTTGAACTAATATATTTACCCAATATAGGACTTTTTTTCTGAAATTCATCATTCAAAAAATATGAGGCCATCTTACATTCGTAGATTAAACTATTGCTGCTGGGGTCAACATTTTCACATTACTTAATAGATAAATGTAGGGGTTGCCATACATTTACAGATGAAGGTCATGTGCAGATTTATTTTGAAGAATGTAGAAAGGTAGGGCTGGGCAAAAGATACTCGCATTCGAACATGCTAGAGATTTCCCGATACACCAAAGTGCTCAATACAATATTTGCCTTGCTAGAACAATAGCAAAACATTTGACACGTGTGTCACATGTGAAAGGGATATGCAAGAAACTGTGAAGTAACTACTACAACCATCTATTGCTCTGCTTAAATGTTGACAATTTTGTGATACACAGGAGGAAACAGTGTTAAATTCTGTTGTCTTACAAACTCTTGTACCTGAACAGGTTTGAAATAAGAGTTCTCATACATGTATGGATACCGCATACAAACATGTATGCTTCTTTCTGAGTAAAGGTAACATTCACAGGAAAAAAAGTTAGCTTAAGAAACCATTACTCGAGTCTGAACCCAACTCAATATTTTATTTGGTTATGAGAGACTGTAATAATTTACCAAGTGGGTTGCAAATGAAAAATTCGGCCACTGTTTACAAAGCAAAAAACATGGTAAAAATGTTACTAGCTTTTAATACACTTTAGAAGATGGTGACATTCAGGTGAAGCAAGAAATAAAATTAATACAGAATTAAATGTCTAACAAATGAATTTGAGCACATTAAACTGACTGTAACTGTTATCACGAGAATAAATTACAGCGGCAAAAATCATTGAGGAGATAGTACGGACAGACGTCATTAGATCACAGGATGAGTGAAAGTTTGAAAATTGAACTGAATCGTGACTGCTCTTTTATTTATGTACTAGCAAACCCAAAATGCTTTGCAATTACTAACTATGTATAGGAATGGGATATATGACATAATCTCCTCCTTCTCCTACTCCTCCCTCCTCCTTCTGTCCATCACCCCTCCATTCTCTGTCCTGTCCCCTCTCCCCTCACTCTTTCTCTGTCCATTTCCTCCATCCCTTCTTTGTTCATCTACTCCTCCCCCTCTCTCTGATATTGAGCCTTCTTTGTTGTTATTGCAAATTTGGATTCTGTAGTAGCATTGTGAACATAAGTTGATAAGCCAAAAATACAATTTTTCTGTTTTCTGTGAAAACTGCCTGCGAGGAAGAAAACAAAACAGCACACTGTTGTGTATACAATTTTTGTTTAAAAAATCTATATAATGAGAAAGAACATGTAAGGCAGAAACAATTATGCTAACAGTTTAAATGTTCTACTGTGGTAGATGAAACAGTGTGAGAAAGGAAAGAAAACCGCCACATATTCACGGCAGAGCAAAGCGCAGCATTTTCTTTCTCTTAGTTGGTTTTAACAGAAGACATGTTACTTGTTGTTTAAAAAAATATATAGCCTAGGTCCATCTCAATGTTCATTTGACTAACTTGTAAAAATATCAAGTAAATTGGTCAAGAAATTTTCAATATTTTTGGTAATGTTTCCCCTTTATGTATACTACGAGGGGTATTCAGAAAGTGAGGTCCGATTTGGCGCAAAATGGAAACCACAGTGAAAATGCAATGTAGCTTTACACAGATGTGTTGGGCAGTGTCTTTAGTGTGCGTGCCGATTGCTTCACATTGCTCTTTTCAGTTCAGAGCACAAAGTGATCACGTAAAAATGCCTAAAACAATAGTGTCTCCTGCAAAGTATGTGGATCTGGTGAGAGACTTTGCCGGAAGCTATGCTGCCCACATAACATAACCGCCGTGTGCTTCTTCCTTCCAAGACAATTCTCGGCCACATTCTGCATTAATGAAGATGCTCCTGCAGTGTATTCAATGGAAGTGTTTGATCACCCACAATACAGCCCATAATTGGCTCCCTCCAATGTTCATCACTGCTCACATGAACCTCTGGTTACAAAGACAACATTTTGGCACAAACAACTCGTTCAATAAGTAATGCCCCATATTCTTTTTCTCAGAACATATTTATTGTTAAGAGTCAGAATTTGGTGACAATATTTGTCGACATGTCTTGTCCATGTCCTATTTTTCTATGTAGTCTCCATCACGTTCTATGACCATAAACCAACATTGTGGAAGAGCGTGCATTCCCTGCAGGTTAAGGCTGTTGTCCTGTAGGTATAGCCATGTTTTCACTGCATGACTGACACTCTCATCATCTTTAAAGTGTGTTCCCCAAAGAGAATCTTTAAGCACCAACAATTCAGATGAAATGGCCTTTCTTTGAATCTTGTGGTCTGCTGTGAACATTCATGGAACCCATCGTGAGCACCTTTTAGAATATCCAAGAGTCTCGATAATTGCAGATACACTTCCAAAGCCGACTGACAACTGTAGAGGCAATTGTCGAGTTGTGATGTGGCAGTCAGCATGAACAATGGCATCTGCATGATTCAGCATGTCTGGAGCAGTGGCTGGGACAGGACGTCTGGAGCATAGCTGAACACGGATCTCTGTTTCTGCATTTCCTGAGGCTGTAACTTTCTTTATCCATTGCCCAACTGTACTCGCATCAACTGCAGCATCGCCATACACCGCACACAAACATTTATGGATGTTCACAATGGTTTCTTTTTCTGCACACAAGAATTCAATAACAGCACACTGCTTATAATGTGAGTTACATGTAGACGCCATTTTGACGCTGCACTATGCCTCTGCCATCTCACAGAACAGTTCGAAACTTCACTTGCACAAAGAACAAACATCAAATGTGAAGTACTAACAAGGAACTTTGTCTATGTATATTAATGACTTTTTTAAAAAATGTGGGGCATTACTTACTGAATGACCCTCATAAAACAGGCAAGTACTTTTCAAGATTTTTTGGCAATGTTTCCCCTTCCTATATTAAATATGTATTTATATAAGATGGTGGTCCAGTAGGTATACAAAAACTAACACGTATTTGAATGCAATGCTTTGTCAAAATTCTAAAACAGTTGTTGAAATTTGGGAGATTTAAAATTTTGAACAAATGGACATTTACATTTTTATTTATATTAGTTGCAGTTGTTACATATCAAATGAATCCTAGAATATATTGCAGTCTGTGTTTCACAGTTGCTCAAACCCAGCACTACGAATGTGTTGGAAATGGAACAGTGATACATGCTTGGCTGAGAACTAGGACGAGTGCAGGGAGGGGAGTGGTGAGTGGGAAACAGATTTCATCATGCTGCCAACCATGGTAATCTATGCTGTGTGATTTGGTTTTTATGAACATCTACCACGTTTAAAATGCAATTTTCCTGAATCCATTTGTGGTCAGAATTAAAATGACTAAAATTGGACAAATACTCAACAATAGTATACATTTCAGCTGAAGACAGTTAAAGTCCAGATGGGGCCATAGCATACTTACAAGTTTCATGCTGTCATTGCTCACCGTAAGGCGTGGTGGGAATGAAACGGTGTCTGTCAACAGCTGGTTGTACACAGCCAATGAGAGATCTGACATTCTCACATCAGTATAAAAGTGAAATACGCTATGTATTCTGATAAAGCAGATGTGTCCTCAGGTCCCACTGTAGCAACAACCTCAAAATTTGCAACATATTGTATTCGGAAGAAACAGCCAAATATTTGTGACAACGAAGATATAAATTTTGCAGCTACACTATTATGCTGAGGAGAATTAAAAATAATGATACCACAGATGACAGGCTAAGTAAGCAAAAAGGTAGCAAAGATAAAAATTAATGTAACCATTTCTTTTTGTTTATTTTATTTCTCCTTGTATTAACAAAATATAGACAATCAATAAATGGCATAAGTTAAGAACGTTAACTTTTTACACAGATAGTTTGTCATTAACACAGTTTGTAGTTTTGATCAGTCACAAATATGTTAAAAATAGTTTTTCTCAAAGAGTCTCTTAAGAAAAGGGGGTCGTCTTATATTCAAGGTTGTCATATACTTGGGTAAATATGGCATTTGTGCCAATTTTCAACACTATTCTTAAAAGGCAATTATTAAAAATGTGTGTTACACATGGATTGTTTTTTTACAATATTCTCATTCTCTCTAAACTGAATAATATCTTCACTTTCTTTCCAATTCTCTCTGTCAACACATTGACTGCCATGTGGCCAGTAATGGTTTTGTGGCAGTCGAGATGTTAAAAATATTTCATATTAAACAGTAAAGTTTTTCTGGATCAGCTCTTGGTCTGACTATTTTGTACGCATCACTTTTCCTTTGTGAAGATACTGATACCTGTTGTGAACCAAGGTTTCTTTGATAACTTCCTGCATTGAATTATCTTTAAAAAAAATTGGTGTTAATAACTATCATGACCCAATTCTAGGCTGTTAGGTGAGTTGCTGGCAGCGAAGTTTCCTTTCATAGCTTGTAGTTCTTTATTTTGCTTTAACAATATTTCCTGGTGTTATTTTGCAATGTTGTCAGTGTACTGCTACCTACAGGATCGACTGAATACTATTTCTACTTTCTTATAAGAAATAACTGTGGTGACAACTTCATAGGGTACTGCACCATGCTACGGCAGACAGTTGTGTTTAGTGCCCCAAGTCATGTACAACCTCCAGTTACCACAGAGTCTACATGCTGCAGTGTTCATCCATCATCTTCAAGACTTTGGCTCCGTGGGCATCTTAGTCCAGCTCTGAACTCTACGTAGGCATCACTCAAAGGCACAGTGACAGGATTTTAATATTTTAGAGGACTTGTAATAATTTCAAATGTGTAATTGCACTGGACATTTCACAAGAATCAGTGTCATTTAAGATGAGTATTTCTTCACCTTCAATAAATATCATTTTATAACTAATTGTTGGGAATCTTTGTGATTGAAGATAACCTATGCTGTCCTGCTGCATTCCCAACAGTAACCTGTATTTTTATACTGCCATACTGTCAACTAGTCAGTCAGACAGAAGAGCAACGTTAAATTACCTGAAGCCTAACATTGTTTAATTAGTACTGGTTATTTGTTAAAATTTTACATGTCTACTAAAACAGGATTTAAGACACCACCCATGTAAATGAAATTAAGTACTGCAGTCTCACTTAATGTGAAAATTTTTAAGTGATTACGAGCTGAATTTGCTACATCATACATGTTGTTGTTGTGGTCTTCAGTCCAGAGACTGGTTTGATGCAGATCTCCATGCCACTCTATCCTGTCCAAGCTTCTTCATTTCCAAGTACCTACTGCACCCTACATCCTGCTGAATCTGTTTAGTGTATTCATCTCTTGGTCCCCCTCAATGATTTTTACCCTACATGCTGCCCTCCAATACTAAATAGGTGATCCCTTGATGCCTCAGAACATGTCCTACCAACCGATCCCTTCTTCTAGTCAAGTTGTGCCACAAATTCCTGTTTTCCCTAATTCTATTCATTACCTCCTCATTAGTCATATGATCTACCCATCTAATCTTCAGCATTCTTCTATCACACCACATTTCGAAAGCTTCTGTTCTCTTCTTGTCTAAACTATTTATTGGCCATGTTTCACTTCCATACATGGCTACACTCCACACAAATACTTTCAGAAAAGACTTCCTGACAGATCTAAACTTGATGTTAACAAATTTCTCTTCTTCACAGCACTTTTCTTGCCAATCTACATTTTATACCCTCTCTACTTCAACCATCATCAGTTATTTTGCTCCTCAAATAGCAAAACTCATCTACTACTTTAAGTGTCTCATTTCCTAACCTGATTCCCTAAGCATCACCTGATTTAATTCAACTACATTCCATTATTCCTGTTTTGCTTTTGTTGATGTTCATCTTATATCCTCCTTTCAAGACACAGTCCATTCCATTCAACTGCTCTTCCAGGTCCTTTGCTGTCTCTGACAGAATTACAATGTCATTGGCAAACCTCAAAGTTTTTATTTCTTCTCCGTGGATTTTAATTCCCACTCCAAATTTTTCTTGTGTTTCCTTTACTGCTTGCTCAATATATAGATTGGGTAGCATCAGGAATAGACTACAACCCTGTCTCACTCCCTTCCCAACCACTGCTTCCCTTTCATGCACCTCAACTCTTGTAACAGCCACCTAGTTTCTGTACAAATTGTAAATAGCCTTTCACTCCCTGTATTTGACCCCTGTCACCTTCAGAATTTGAAAGAGAGTATTCCAGTCAACACATCATACATACCAGTATATTATATATACAATGCAATGCCACTACAAAATTTTAACCAGAGGCAGCACCAACTCAAGAAGGTTGAGTCTTAACAAATTTTCGTAATCTCTTGGGAATCTATAAACACAATCTATAAAGACAAATCTGCCTATCACATCAATTACCACTGAAATCTGTAGAGTACTATTGACTTCCCAATACAGAGCACAAACAACACAGCCAAAGCATTGTTTCTTCTGTCCCCTTTCTGTGGAAGAAATGTGTCACACTTCTACATAGAAATATACACAGAAAACAAAAGGAGATGAAAACTTATTTGATATCCACACTGTCCTGACCTTTAGCCTCTGTCCATGTACATGCAATATGATGTGGTACAACATAAATTTATCTTGAATATCACTGAACAATCACAAACATAATTTATACCCATTTCCAGAACCTGTGGACCCTTAAACCACCAAATACTCAATTAGTGCACAGTATGGAATATAAAATAGTTGCTGCATTACTGTGTCTTGTAAAATGTGCACTTTTCCACAGCAGACACCTGATATGATATGGATTAATTATATATAAACTATCATGCAATGACCACATTTTGGTTACACTATTTAAGAAAGGAATACATAAAGTCGTAAATAACGAGGAAAATATTGAAAATTTCATTTATTGTAAATTACATTTTGATGCTTTGATATGTGCATATACAGAGTAGCCATATCTGTTCATTGTGAAATCACAAATTATTACAACAATCACTTTCATGCAGAACTATTCATGAGGATTGCAAATGCAGTGTGCCTCATGTGTCCACACACCACAAGCTCAAATTTCAGAATGCTTCTCAATGAGTTCTTCATTAATGTAGTGAAACCAGAGGTTAATGTGGCAGATTATGATAACAATGTATGTCCCTTTGGACTAAATCATAATTCTGAATGCCTCACAAAATTCAAAACAGTTTCAACAGTAGAGGTAGAAAAAATTATATCAAAAGTAAAAAACAAAAATTCTGCAGGTTGGGATGGAATACCAGCAAAATTCCTTAAATTTGTGTGTAAAATAATAGGATACCCACTATCTAAAATAATAAACCAATCCTTTGAACAAGGAAGCTTCCCAGAGGTGCTGAAGTATGCAGAAGTAAAGCCATTGCTCCAAAAAGGGTCAAGAGAGGATATTGGGAATTATCGTCCCATCTCCCTCCTTCCAGTCCTATCAAAAATCTTTGAAAATGCTGCTGCTATGCAGATTCGAAATTTTATGGAGAAATATGATATTATTATGGAAACCAATTTGGTTTCCAGCGTGGCAAAAGTACTATTGATGCAATTAACAAATTTATCGACAAGATCAGTGCATCATTAGACAACCAAAGTTGCAGGAATGCTTTGTGATCTCACAAAAGCCTTTGACTCTGTAAATCATGCACTGCTCATCTATAAGCTTGACAAGTATGGGATCAAGGGTAATGTTCTAAATTGGCTTACTTCATACTCATTAAATAGGAAACAAAGAGTTATTGTCTCATCAAATGCAGCAAATTACTATTCAAAATGGAAAACAGTAGCCCTAGGCGTCCCTCAAGGCTCCATTCTAGGACCTATTTTGTTTTTGTTCAATGTTAATGATTTACCGAACAATATAAATGCTCCATCGATTTTATTTGCAGATGACAGATCTGTATTAATTGAAAACCAGGAGCCAGAAAACATCCCTCTCTACATAACAAACACAATGAACAAACTAGAAACATGGTTCCAACTGAATGGATTAAGATTGAACATCCCCAAAACCCACATAGTCCAATTCATAACAAAACAGTCAAAGCCCCAAGAAATTAAAATAACTCATAAAAATCAGGATATAGAAGAAGTGGATTCTGTGAAGTTTTTAGGGTTAAACCTAGATAAAAATTTAAATTGGAATAAACATGGTCCGCAGCTCATGGTCGTGCGGTAGCGTTCTCGCTTCTGGCGCCTGGGTTCCCGGGTTCGATTCCCGGCGGGGACAGGGATTTTCTCTGCCTCATGATGACTGGATGTTGTGTGATGTCCTTAGGTTAGTTAGGTTTAAGTAGTTCTAAGTTCTAGGGGACTGATGACCATAGCTGTTAAGTCCCATAGTGCTCAGAGCCATTTGAACTATTTGAATAAACATGTTGACTACCTGTTAAACAAATTATGTAGCTTTGCATTTGCTATGCAAATACTAGCTGATGCAACAGACATGAATACAAGGAAAAATGCATACCACAGCTACTTTCATTCAGTTGTAAGGTATGGTATTATATTTCGGGGAAATTCAAGCAATATATTGCGCATACTAAAGTTACAGAAAAGAATAATAAGGAACATGTGTACTACCCATCCAAGGATATCCTGTCGCCCACTATTTGAAAAACAACAGTTATTAACAGTTCCCTCCTTATACATCTATGATATTATAATCTTTCTACATAGCAATTTAGAGTTAGTGGAGAAAAACTGTTTCAATCACATGTATAACACGATAAACAAAGACAATTTTATGCTTCCCACTCATTGCCTAAACCTATATGTGCAGTCTCCTTCCGCTTGGCGTTCGATACAGTTCCCCACAGTCGTTTAATGAACAAAGTAAGAGTATATGGACTATCAGACCAATTGTGTGATTGGATTGAGGAGTTCCTAGATAACAGAACGCAGCATGTCATTCTCAATGGAGAGAAGTCTTCCGAAGTAAGAGTGATTTCAGGTGTGCCGCAGGGGAGTGTCATAGGACCGTTGCTATTCACAATATACATAAATGACCTGGTGGATGACATCGGAAGTTCACTGAGGCTTTTTGCAGATGATGCTGTGGTGTACCAATTGGTTGTAACAATCGAAAATTGTACTGAAATGCAGGAGGATCTGCAACGAACTGACGCATGGTGCAGGGAATGGCAATTGAATCTCAATGTAGACAAGTGTAATGTGCTGCGAATACATAGAAAGATAGATCCGTTATCATTTAGCTACAAAATCGAAGGTCAGCAACTGAAAGCAGTTAATTCCATAAATTATCTGGGAGTACGCATTAGGAGTGATTTAAAATGGAATGATCATATAAAGTTGATTGTCGGTAAAGCAGATGCCAGACTGAGATTCATTGGAAGAATCCTAAGGAAATGCAATCTGAAAACAAAGGAAGTAGGTTACAGTACGCTTGTTCGCCCACTGCTTGAATACTGCTCAGCAGTGTGGGATCCGTACCAGATAGGGTTGATAGAAAAGATAGAGAAGATCCAACGGAGAGCAGCGCGCTTCGTTACAGGATCATTTAGTAATCGCGAAAGTGTTACAGAGATGATAGATAAACTCCAGTGGAAGACTCTGCAGGAGAGACGCTCAGTAGCTCGGTACGGGCTTTTGTTAAAGTTTCGAGAACATACCTTCACCGAAGAGTCAAGCAGTATATTGCTCCCTCCTACGTACATCTCGCGAAGAGACCATGAGGATAAAATCAGAGAGATTAGAGCCCACACAGAAGCATACCGACAATCCTTCTTTCCATGAACAATACGAGACTGGAATAGAAGGGAGAACCGATAGAGGTACTCAAGGTACCCTCTGCCACACACCGTCAGGTGGCTTGTGGAGTATGGATGTAGATGTAGTATATGGCAATGAAAATTCATAACAAGCTAAAAGGAAAGAATGTTCTGAGTATGAACCTAGAGACACTGAAAACAAAGCTTTATGATATACTTGTCAAACGCTGCTACTACACTGTTGAGGAGTTCATGAAGGATGAACTGAACATTTGTGCAGGATAAATTTACATATAGTCTTGAGTGTAAATGTAGCTGTCCTTCACAAAAGGGAAAAAAGAAAAATAAAAGTTTATATTAATGTTAAAATTATTTGTACCAATTAGACCTAAGTTGTGTTATCCATTTTTTTGATGTGTCTCCTGTACACTAATCATATGATTAGAAATTGTATGGTTCAAATGGCTCTGAGCACTATGCGACTTAACTTCTGAGGTCATCAGTCACCTAGAACTTAGAACTAATTAAACCTAACTAACCCAAGGACATCACACACATCCATGCCCGAGGCAGGATTCGAACCTGCAATCATAGGGGTCGCTCGGTTCCAGACTGTAGCGCCTAGAACCGCACGGCCACTCCGGCTGGCTAGAAACTGTATGTTATGAGACAAATAAAACAGTATTCACTAATGACCGCTACACAAAAATGCATGGTTTGCTGAACTAATTCAATATCGAAAACAGGAAAATCAAATGATATATTTATAAGTTATCCTCATGCCTTTTGTCTTTTCAACCATGGCAATCATTAATTGAAATCTTATTGTTTCAGTTATTTCTCTGGCTATCGAGCCAATGAAATCCACGTGGTTGTCAATGGCAGATTTGGCAGCAGCTTGTTGGTGAGCCTGTTTCAAATATATTTTTTGTGCAATCAGTCTGACTACAGCCATGTAACAATCACGAAACCTCTTCCTGTTTCTCCTAATCAGGAGTCTGCTGGGTAGGAGGTGGTGGTGGTGGTGGTTCTACTGGTACTGTTGCTGGTTCTGCAATTTGTTTAACAATGCACACTGGATTCAGTATATGTAAATCCAGTCTACAGCACTCCTCCACAAAGTGTTACGGAGACTGCTGCATTTTTCTACTTTGTGAATGCAAAGACTCACTGCTTGCGTGCAAATTGCAGAACATACTGAAATTTATTGCAGTACTATAACTGAATGAAATGCTTAACATCGCAATAAAACAGCTAAGTATACTGAAGTTTTGTAAAGAATGTAAGCAGTAGTTCCCCAATCAGGGGTAGCTTTTATGAAAATTTCTAAAATTTAATTCAAACTTTTTGCCACAGAATTTTAATTGGACATGCACAGTGTATAAGGCCTATAAAATTCAGTTTTTGCCTTAAGTAAATAGTTGGCTAACTTACCCATTTACTTTCATCATTGTTCACTGCTAAGGACTGTCCACCTAGGCACTGGTAGAAAATGGACTGCCAAGATCAGTAATTTATCATAGTATCAGAGCTAGTTTGTACATCTACAAAATTGTAAGTTCATATTAACCACAATAAAATTCTGGTGGGGAAACTACATTTCAATCCATTGGTCATTGAAGATTATGTATTTCCAAAAATAATCAGAAGTGAAAATCCACTATAATATTACCTATTTTCTGTATATGCATCACACAGTACTATTAAGTCCAACATTATCACAAGGCTGTGCTATAATTTTGAAAAATAACATATTAGAAAATATATGATTTTGTAGTTACATCGTTCAGCCCACTGGCACTCATCTTTGATGACCTCACTTTCGTGTGTTCAACACTGTATTGACACCACAAACCAAGCATTTTTGTGTAGCAATCCTTGCTTGTAGCGTTTGGATGAATGAGGCACACACAATTTGCAGTCCTTGTGAGTGGTTCTGTGCAATAGTGTTTATTATATTATTTTGTTCTATTTACTACGTATAGACACAGTTCCTTCCTGTAGACACATATCAAAAAGCATCAGTTGCTTCCTCGGTCCACTATGGTGCCATTGTTTTGTATACAATGTGTACACAATGAAAGACAACAGGATGAAAGTGAATAGTGACGAAAGCATCCTGGTCAGGGTTTCAAGGTGTGGTGTCAGAAGTTGAAACATCTCACAATTGCCCACGGCAGGCAGCACTCAAAGCATTTTACGAGCAAAATAGCACTGGGTCTATCAAAGAAAACATGCAGAGTTCCCAGCAAGGAAGCAGCCTAGCAGACAACAGAGCTTACTTGGCAGCCATCACGTGAGCCAGGAAAAAAACTTACAGCAAATCTTACTCTGTGTGAGATTACTCTTGCAAAGAATGCAACCATAAAAATATATTATCACCTCTCTCGAGGATTAAAAACACTGGCAGATAATGAAAGTTTTAAGAACAAATTTAAATCCTTATTACTTCACAACTCCTATTCCATGAATAAAGTTGTCTCAAAGTTGCCCCATAGGGCACAGGCACCACGAGCCACCCCTCAGCTCGGTCATCGGCAGGTGCAGCTGGCATAGGCTACCCACTAAAAGATCCTATTGCACACTTACTGAGTAAACATAAACCATTTGGCCAACACAGCACGTGGGCCTCAGCTGGTGCAGAAATGTCACGCAAGCTATGGCCCAACAGCCTTACTGCCAGAGCGTCAACTATTTGCCCATCTGTGCCTATGAGTATCCGGCTACTACCCAGCAAGCACATGAACTGGAAAAACCTATTGTAGATAAATTTCTGAGCTAAGCTGTATGTATGTGTTTGGGTTGCATTTATCAAATTTTGTTGTAAATTAAGAGTAATAACAAAATAGTTATATAAATGGACAGCATGTATCCATATTTTCACAGGGTAAATGTATCTTATTTGTGAAACAACTGATATGTTTCACATCTTGGTGAGTTGATGTGAACACGATCCATGAAACGCAGTAAAAAACTAAACTAGCACCCCGGTAAGCCACTATCAATATGGTGGTGCAACATAACAAGGACGTAATCAGTGAAAGGTTCTATAACCAAGATAACATGAACATAATTTGTTACAGCAGTAATGCTGCGCTAGTATTAGTCTTAGTTGTAGGAAAGGGGAATATTGTTAAAATTCAGTAAAGGCGCCGTTGGGCAATAAGGTCTGGGGCTGCCGGCACTGTGTGGTAATAGTCGGCAGCCAGTAGGCCAGACAGAGTAAACATGGCGCAGAGCTGCGGCGGCGTATTGCATGTATGATTTGTTTGGAGTGGTGCAACAGCGAGGCAGGGAACTGCAGCATTGCTTTACGTTATTGTGATTTATGAGGTGAGGCAGTAGGCCAGAGTCGGGAGTGGCGATGTGTAAGTGGCTGATGTACGGGAATTTACCCCTGCCATAGTTTCTGTCTCTCTCTGACACTACGTCAGAAGTGAGGGGAGAAGGAGGATAAATAGTCAGGCGCTTTTAGCTTGAGAGGGTGTGTGCCTGGTCAGTCGAGAGTCGGTTAGGACCCGTGCTGGTCTACGCTTATAGGGGCCAGGCTGGCAAAGATGTTGTAAATATTCTGTGTAAACCTATACCTTGTTTCTATGTACTTGTTTGGGCTGTATTCCACCTCCAGGGACACAACACCAGGCAGGACGGAATGGCAGCCAGGTACTGGGAGACAGCATGATCTGCCTAAAGGAGGGCAGTGACAGACAGCAGTCTGCAGCGGGTCCAGGACAGGCCACGTTCACTTCCCTCCTGGCATACCAGAGTCCGGGCGAGACATATACTGGGGGGGGGGGGGGGAGGCCGTCAGCGCTGCAGCGGCGCCAGGGACGGCAGCGTATGTTGCCATCCGGCAAGCACCACTAGCGGCAAGTTGCGGCACAGCATCCACGAGGCTCCAGACCTGTCCTGGGAACAGCAGCGGCCTGAAGGCCCCGGGTGACCTGTACAACCACCTTCGACCCATGATCGGACAGAGCAGGCTAAACGGGGTGGAGGGCACTGGGGACCAGGGACTGTAACAGTCTCCTGAATCGTGGGCAGCTATGTGATGTAAGACGCGACGAATCGGCGGGCAGCAACCAGGCAGAGCGTGGCAGACTCCCAGCTGAGCGGCCTTGATGACAGAGCAGCGGCGTCACAGCATACCAGGCGTTGCTGAGCCGGCTGGACTTGTGGAAAAGTGCTGCGGGCGACACGCTGACACTACGCTGCACCCATCGAAGTACTGTAAATTATGTGAATAAAGCAATGCTTCCGAATACCACTATATCACTCTGCACTGCCCCTTGACGCTATTGAACTTGCTCAGCCTCCTGAGAAGAAATGGCACAATGGGGCCCAGCTTCAGCTCGGCCATCTGCAGTCCCTGGTTCGACCATCGACACCCGCAACAGAAAGTACCATAAAATTTCATATTGATACACTGTGCTAATGGTGTAAATAATATTTTGTACAATGCACATTACATGCTGAGTAAAATATAACACAAAAGACAAAGTGTGTGTATATAGGATCCAGTGAAAAAGCATGTCTCTCCATTTAAAAAAGAGCAGGAGTAAATATGAAATATAGTTTCATAAGTGGAGACTGTCACAGAATACATTTACCTTGGACAGCTTGTAAATATGCTCACAGACATAAGACCAAGAATCTTTGTATACAACAAACTGCTCTGTCAAGCATTTAGGTGACATTCAGTTATCTTTAAGGTCAAATATGGCAGTAAAACTGATAGTTTTTGTTCAATGTGCTCTCTCCTTGTTGACTCCCAGCTGTGAGAGCTGGACACTTTGTGAATATACAGGATGAAAATGATAACTGCATAGCGAAGCATGAAAAGCTCTATGTTGGGATTGACCCAAAAAATGGCATCAGCTCAGTTACTGATGTCAAAGACATACTGAAGAGAACAGCCATTAAGAAATGGCAATGGGGGAGAAATGGCAATGGGCCAGCCATGTTGCCAGAAGAAATGATCACCAATGGACCCAGACCTGTGGAAGATTGTTAGAGTTAACTGGCTGAAATTTGCCCAAGACTGTTGCTCACTAAAGAAGAAGTTACAGACATACCTGAGTTCAGTGCTTGGAGTGGGCAAACCATTTAATGGGGCAAATAGATGATGATGATGATGATGATGATGATGATGATGATGATGCTCCTTACTACTTCTCATGTATGCTAATTACCACACACTAGACGTAACAAACGTAGTCACAAGTATAAGCATCACCACTTTTCTTCCCATTTTTGTCAACAGGAATACGACTGCAATACGAGGAACAGATTAACATGGATAAGATTGGAATGCAATTACTCACATTCTTGCTGAAGTAGTCATCTCGATATTCAGCTATACTGAGTCACAAGAACCACAGAAAATCTAATTCACGATGCCAGAACAGCATTTCAACTACTAGCTTGACTAGGTCGGTCAGTCACCGGTCAGTTAGTTGGTAGGTTAGTTGTCGGTCAGTTAGTCGATCTCTCTCTTTCTCTTTCTCTCTCTCTCTCTCTCTCTCCCTGTGTGTGTGTGTGTGTGTGTGTGTGTGTGTGTGTGTGCGCGCGCGCGCGCGCGCGCACATTTGTTGTTGTTGTTGTTCTATATGTAGGTACTAGAAACATACAGTACAGTATTGCAATGGACAGGTCACATTCAAACATTCCTCTGCATATACCCTATAGTGTTGCATATTGCACGTGGTATGGCTCACAGGCTGTGGCAGTCTGCTGTATGCCTTACAGCTTGTGCAGTATACAATGGATATGTGCATTGGGACACAAATAAAACATTGATTGGCGACTCCATGGAGTGCTGTGTGCACAACAACCATATATGTTAAACTAAAAGGGAGGTCAGCGTTGGCCATAATATTGATGTTTTATCAATATTACGGCCAAAGCTGACCTTCCTATTAAATAAAATATTTATTTCCAAAAGATGGAATTTTTCTTATCTATATGATAAAGCATAATTGAAGTAACAGCTGAGGAGAAACGGCTGCAAACATTAACAGTATCATCTTCACTCTGTTTTCCAAGCATGACTTGCCATTATTGTAGGGTACTAGAATATAAAACAAAAATACTGACTATGCAATTGTACACCTATTACAGTAAACCCTCAATTATCCGTGGGTGGATTATACACTTTGCAGATTATCCTGGCCTATTTCTCCCACTATTTTGCTGCTGAAAATTTTCCTTTAACCCAGGAGTTGTTGTGAGTGAGCAGTAATCTCACATTACTACAAGAGTGTAGCAAACAATGTACTGCTTCAACACTTCAAGACCTGAACTATATTTTGTTTCAAAGTAGTGTAAGGCAATGTGAAATAGGATTGTACAGTATTCATTGTAAGTACCGAATTTTCACATATACTATAATGATTAAAGTAGAAATTATTATAAACATTAACGAATTTAATTACGATAATGTAATTAATTTTTATTTTCAAACAACCCTAATATATTATGGTGTACTTTAACTTCGCATTATCTGTTGAATTTGATTATCCATGGTCTTTAGGTCCCCAATTACTGCGGATAATCGTGAGTTTACTTTAATTCCAAAACATAAAAAAATACTTCTCCATCATGGAACTTGTTATCTTCTTGTATTACAACACTGTATGTACATTTTTGCCAACATACATTAAATATGCAGTAACAAAATGTTTGACCTTTGCCAGTGAACTGAATTTTCCCCACACTACATGTTTCAGAAGATAACTTCAGGTGTGTTTAGGTGAAATATTTACATTTTTCCCAGTAATGCATAGCTGAGATACGTAATATTAACAACATATCAGTACCACAAGGCACGACACTCCATGAAACATGCTCATTTAAAAGACCCATCATAATGTGGCCAGAAAAATAGGCCGTGGAAGGTAGCTAATAAAAAGAGATCACACAAAAAGACACAACTGTGCCATTTTCTTAAATATTTAGTACTTACCTAAATTGTAAGCAGTCAACTGGTACACCATATTTTTCAAGAAAATAGAATACTTCAGCTTTGAGTACTTTATCTTCTTCATTTATATTAAGCACAGGTATATAGTGTTTGGTTTCTTGCAACACAGCACTAAGGCCCTGTCTTATATACGCATACACTAGTGAGCACACTGCAGAATCAACATCACAAGTTTCATTGCCCAGAACTATAGTTACTTCCTCATTCATCTCAAAGTTTTCATGCTGGAACAAAGAAACAGGTATATTTAATGACTGTAGCACTTAATGATAGCATTTACTAATAATGGAAATGGCAATAAGGTTGGGAGGGGGGAGAGACAGAGAGAGAGAGAGAGAGAGAGAGAGAGAGGTGTGCAGTCCCCATACATTTTATATAAAATAACCAAAAGATCTCATTTTGTATTATGTAAGTTTTTCAATTCATTTTCACATGGGCAACAGGATATTAGATACAAGCTTCTGATTCAACTTTTGTATATGAGTATGTGTGTCAATGAAAAGTGAACAGGTATTGTATGAGAATGAAGATGGCTAGTGATAAAGTGATTCTGACACAGTTCTGATTGAAATGGCACAGCAGCTAGAAACATACTTTCAAAATGGCAATGACCACGCGATCATTCAATCATTATTAATATCAGCTGATAGAAGACTGTGAAAGTATCCACAGGCAAGAAGACATGTCACATCCACATCTCACTGTTAAGGAACATTGCTAGTTGCTAATGGTACTACTGACAGTATAATATATTTCTGTGGTAGTCAGGCACAGCCTATATTGGACATTGATACAAATAAGGGTCTACAGAAAACATCTAATATGTATGCTCCCATGCTGGCCAATGGGCTTCATTTAAGAACACAGTACAAATGAGAACACTGTGAATGGACTATAAAAAAGAGTGAAAGATAACTGTATATCAGGTGAGCCACTACCCCCTCTTTCACAATGTCAATAGTTGAATCAAGAAGGCCCATTATTTCACAAGAATTGCTGCCACATACATTCAACTCCCTGTCTACCACTCAATGCATATGCTAAAGGATGAATGGTTATCGTCTTTCCTTCCATCTGTATTCCATCTAAGACTTTCCAGTATAATACAGAGTTAACAGTTTGATATGAACAGATAGCTGGTCATGTCAATAGAAAGCAATGGAGTTCCCACTCAGTTTTGATCTAAATAACAAGTGAACTTGTTACATGCTTGTACTGCAATGTTGTGGGCATGTTTTTGCCAACATATGTTAAGTATTCTGAACATGATGGGTCCATAGTAGAACCTGTAGATTCAAAATTTTATGCATGGTATAGCACCTTAAACACAAATACTTTGAAATAAAGAAACAATGGTTGGAAATTAATATTTCAGACGTTACAAGGTCTTCAATGAGCACTGAATGTGAGGCACAATTTAAAAATGTATGTGTCATAACAAACATGTGCCTGCTACAGCAATGTTGGTCACGATACTTCGGGAAAGGGAGGAAAAATAAGTTTTTGATGTGTCTATAGTGAAGTTTAACAGTATTTACAGTTCATGACTGATTGACAAGCTAAGCGCATTACTCATTACAGGAACTTGCCGACAAGCATTTAAAGCTGTGGCGCAGCTTATTTGAAACTTGAGACAGATTAAACTGGCGTGTTGGACTGGGTCTCAAATGTGGGACCTTTGTCTTTCACATTAAGTACTCGACCGGCTGAGATACCCAAGCACAACTCACAACCCACCCTCAGAGGTTTGCCATGAAAGGCAAAGGTTACAGGTTCAGGGTTCGAGTCCCAGTCTGGCACACAATTTTAATCTGACAAGAAGTTTATGATGCTCTCATTGTTTGATTAGAATGGGAGATTCTGTGCCACAGACAACAAGATCATTGGGTTTCATTCCTATGGGGTTCTGTGAAGTCATAAGTATGAAATCCCAGTAGAAACTTCAGAGGATCTGGTTAGTAGCATCCTAGCTGTCTGCCTCATAGCATAAATGTTTTAACTGGTTCCCTCAGCAACATGGAGCAATCAAAGCTGTTGGAGATCGACCTTTATTTGCAGCCCTCACCACCAGTGGCACCGCGACATGCAAGTTGTCACCACAAGCAATGCTATGGGAAGAAGCCGCACTGGAGCGCACACTGCATCATCCGGTGGAGCCCTGCGACCTCCAACCAGCTATAACCGTGCCCCACAGCTCTGAGAACTCATTCTCTCATGTGCTCACTTGATGAAACTTTCACTTGACTGGTCACTGTCAGGGGACTATATTGGCTTTGACTCCGGATTATGCATGGCCCGTTACTTTCTATTTACGTAGTTCTGAACTTACATGTGATTGTATTAACTGTGTGCCTCCACCATATCAGGGAATTTCACCCAATAAATTGTGCTCATAACTGCAGATTTCAACAGTAGTGACGAGTATTTTTAAATTTGGAGTGCATTGATATATTAGGCAATATGGACCCGGAATTTATGAAGCACCTACCAACAGCAACAGCAGTTGACCTTACTACACCAGCAAGTAACAAGGTTGCCCTCACCAAAGACACTGCTTCCTTCATTTCTGGATAGCGTTGATGACTGGGAAACATAATTACAGCACCTCAACTATCACTTCACTGGTTAAGTTAACCAATTCAGATTGAAAATGACCATTTTTTTTCATGGTCTTCACATAGTGTGTTGGGGTTTCACCATTAGTTGTCCCCCCCCCCTCCCACACACACACACACACACACACACACACACACACATGAAAAAGACCGATTGATTATCTTTTGCTGAGCTTTGTAACCTTTGTCAGATCATTGTGAGTGTCAATTCCATGTAGTGTATGCTAGACAGGAATTTTACAGGTAAACAGCAGTCAGAATCCTGTAAAGACTATCACTGACCTCTGGGGTCTTAGTTCTGCTTTTGTGTGCTCAGAAGAAAATGTCGCACATCTTATGCTGACTGAATGATTCCTCCAAGATTAACCCAATAAGCAAGTGCGTGCATAGGCTTTATGGCTTATAGATACTTCCCTGTACAAGGTATTTAAAAAAGCCTAGGCTTTCGAATTTACACAGGGAACAGACAACCAGTGGGATGCTCAGTCAGCAATGTCTGCCGTCACCACAGGTATGGCAGTAAACACTTCCCATAAGCACAGGAAATCTAATGTGTCGTCAGACCACTCATGTAAACATGCTATGCTGCACCACTGTGCTTCTCCTCAGCACAACAGGCTAGGCGCATACAAACGGTGCAGCGAGATTTCGCGCATTTCCAAACATTCTTTCTCTCTCACAGTTCAGTTTCCAAGAATTTTCAGAGTTCTCCATCCAAACAGAACTTCAATCAGTGTCATTTATTCGCTTGCCCGGCACTCTCTCTCCCGCTGCCCACATTTATCAGCTACCTTTTTTTCATGTGGAATTAAAGGCCACATTAATAGTGTGTATCAGTTGCCCATCACACAGTAGCATACGCACAATGTGGGGTCTCGTTCTACAATTTCCGCGTTTGATGGATCCCGTCAATGTTCCATGAAGTAGTGTACTGTATAGAAATACTGTCTCATCCATAAACTGGTAAACCTGTCGAATTGTTATTAATGCTACATGTGGCTGGTTTCAATCCCCTGTCAGGTGGATACTGGTCCATCTTCTTCCCTCAGAATGTTGGCGGTCTCTGTCAGTCAACAGATGAGGTCGGCCTGTACCCTTCACGTTTCCACTTCACTATCACATTGGAAACAGTTGACCTAGGGATGTTTAGGAGTGTGGAAATTTCGCATACAGACGTATGACACAAGTAACACCCAATCACCTGACCACGTTATAAGTCCCTGAGCTCCGTGGAGCGCCCCATTCTGCTCTCTCATGATGTCTAATGACTACTCAGGTCGCTGATATGGAGTACCTGGCATTAGGTGGCAGCACAATGCACCTAATATGAAAAACTTATGTTTTTGGGGTGTCCGGATAGTTTTGATCACATAGTGTAGCAGTGGCCAGTATGTTTTCGTTTGTATGTTCCAGTTGTAGATGTTGCATGTTTTTTTGTAATATGCTGCTCATTATTTGTGAATGTTGGTATTCATCATGTTGTTTACTATACTACAGTGACTGTACAAAAATATGGTAACACTGCAAGAAATGCATTCTTGAACATAAATGTACTTGTTAGCCAAGCCTGGAGGTTGCACTGTTGTACAAGAGCATGGTAAAAAGTAAAGCCTTCAAATTTTTTATTCTGTTCTCAATATCAATAAAAAGTTTGTTTTATATAAAAAAACCTTAAGGGTTATCACATAAAAAATCTGTAGGCATTACTTTCTGGCACACTCATATTTCACCATGAATGACATACGTGGAATGTCTTCAATACAATGCCAGTGTCAAGTCATGGTCAGAACACTCTTCTGTACAGTTCTTAGATCATGATGCTGGAGCTAAGTGCATTTAAACATACATGAATTGTTGATACTCATAAGGTGGGTACTTCAGTAACCAAGAAATTTGTCATCCACTAAGTCAAACCACAGACGAACGTGTGTGCTGAGTGATAATAATGGACAATAATTGAAGATGATTCTGACAAAAAATAACAGGGTGACAGCTGCAAAAGTCACAGCAGAACTGAATGTTGCACTCATAAATCCTGCCAGCAGTAAAACAACATGAAGGGAGCTCCATAAGCAGGGAACTGCAATGAGAGCTGGAATTATAAAACCACTCATCAGTGATGCAAATGCCCATAACAGGAAAACACGGTGCTGAGATCATAAAACCCGGACTATACAGAATAGGAAGAATGTCATTTGGTCCACTCTATGAATAGGGGACGACTGCTTCCTATCGATACTGCAAAACCAGTGCAAATAAGAGTTAACATTTGCTCAGATAGCCATGTGTGTTAAAGCACCGCTTCTGGGACAGGGTAATGTGCTAACTCTGGAACAAACGGGCCTGGCGGATTGACAAGGATTGATGTACCAGTCCTCCTGGATGAGGTTTTTAGACAATATGTGAAAACCAAAGTGCCACTGCAGTTAGATGATTTCACAAATTCTGAAAACTTTCACATGCTGTTACATGAATAGACAGTTGGGGTACACACACTCCATCCCAGGGAGTAACAATGTTGCGACAGGAAAGGCACCCGCCACCCTTAGAATCAACCATATCAAATCCATTAATTACTATGACGACCCTGTACTGATGCGACTCATTTCACACTGTTACCAATTTCTGGCCAAGTTTACATCCCAAGAGTGAAAGATTTTTATTGGGGGGAGGGGAGAACGGTGACGATTTTGGCAGCCATAGCCATACTGCAATATTTCATGAGCCCTATGAATACAGATTACTGCAAAGGATTATGTGAACATTTTAGCAGATCAGGTTCATCACATTCTACAATGTTTGTTCTCCAAAACGACAAGACCCCTGTTCAAACAGCTCACATCATCCAAGACTGGTTTTGAGAGCATGAGGATGAATTGTTGCTTCTCCCCTGGCCACCACAGTCTCCAGCTCTCAAATTATTGAGCCTTTGCGGTCTACTTTGTAGAGAAGGGTGTGTTATCACCATCTACCTCCATCGTTACTTGAACTTGCCACTAGTTTGCAGGAGAATGGTGTAACAGTCCCTTGAAACCCATAAAGGATCTGTATTTATCCATTCTGAGATGATGGAAAGCAGTTTTCAATGTCAATGGTTTTCCTACACTGTAATAGGCGTGGTAATATATTGTATTTGTGGTGTTTACGTATTTTTGTACATCACTGTAGGTCAGGCAGAGGTGGTAATCCACTGAGAAGAATGATGCTATGCATGTATAGAAATTTTTTGTGCAGGGGTGTGGTGACAGACTGAACTGTATCATAGCCTGAATTCTCAGTTAAATTGGAAGTTGATAGCTAGGTTGCGAGTTGATGCAGAGAATGAATGCAGAAGGGCACTTTTTTTATACACGCAGTGTGTTCTATACTTACATTTATATCACTGATCATAACCACTGTTATCCTGCAGCACTAAGATATTTTCAAGTTTTTAATATGTTTTAAGTTGTTAATAACAAGAACATTCATGTCCCAAACTCCTATATTTCTGTGAAAGTTCTGTTAGTTTGCACTATTTTACAAGAGCTACTTCTTTTAAGGTTTAAATGGTGTGAAATGGAAACCACAGAGAAAATAAAAAATACTTTATTTGCAACATTTAACTACAGCTTCCAGCTATTTCTCTATCGAGTCACTGATTCTCTGTTCTGGTCTGTAGCTCAATATATGTGCCAAAATGCTGTCCTCATAGCAAGCAGTTCATGTGAGCAAACAGATGAAAATTGGACGAATCCAACTCTGGGGTGTATGGTGGGTTATCAAACACTTCCCATCGAAAACGCTGCAGGAGCACCTTTGTTGAAGCTGCAATGTGCAGCTGAGCATTGCCAGGAAAAAAAACAATGCCTGATGACAACATTCCTCTTCGCTTGTTCTGAATTGCTCTTCACAGACGATTTTCTGGAATTGCCTGATCCCCTCGCTGAAGGAGTTCATCGGTTGACACTCACTTCCTTCCCTGACAGGCCTCATGATGAATGTTTGCACATCCTACTTCAAAGTCGTGCACCGTTGTCACATATTCCCGCCATGCATGACTGTTACACCATATGAGCTGCATGAAAACAGGAATGTCTCAGCATGAAGAAATATAACGACAGCATGCACGTCTCACTTGGTGGGAGGCACTATCGTTCTATACACCTTTCTATGCTGACTGTGCACTCAGAACTGAAAAGAGCTAAGTGACATGATCGTCAGACATATTAGAGACACTGCACAACTTATCTAGACAAAGATTGACTTGGTGATCTGCGGGTGGGTGTACACATCTCTTGTAAGGTGCAACAACACAGAAATCAGACCACAAGCATTAAACGCATTGGAAACCTTGATTATTAGAGGCAGTTCAGTAACTCAAGACACAGAAATGCACGAAAGAACAACTGTATGGAAAATTTATGCCTCAGTCTGCATATCTGGATATGAGGTGAGAAAGAGATCTTTATGTCAACAAACTGTGGCAGTCTCCGACACTTTCAGGAAGTTCTATAGCCACATCCTTTGAATGGATGATGACAGGCTGACCAAATTATTTCTATCTTGTCATCTCAGTGACAGTTAAGAACTACTGGTTGCTTGAAACTGAAAAAGTTCGTCAAATAACTGGCATCACAAATGACATGTAACACAACAGATTTGCGTCCAAAATAACTGGCATCACAGATGACATGTAACACAACAGATCTGCATCCAAGACATTTGTCAAGAAACACACACTCAGAAGTGGGACCAGACAAATGTCAACAGAAGAATGGATGTGATTTTGTGGGGAGAAAAAGAAGAAGAAAGCAAACACATCAGCTAAATAAGTTCAGTTGCATTCCTCAGTTGAACATAAACATGTGAAACAATAAAAATGACCCAATGGAACTTGGATCAGGTTATATATAGTGTGTTCAAAATGTAAGAGGAATTTTGTAATTCTGTGTAATTTACTGGTCCAGTCTGAGCAATTTTTTGTTGTTGTATACGTAAACATGGCTAAAAAGTATCTGTAAAGTGTTAGCCACACTGTTCTGTTGTCAACTGTCAAAAATGTTACTTGTGTTTCAGTAGCACTGAAAATTATTTCTTCTGTATAAAATGGATTAGAGTATTTGAATTAAAAATTGCTGTAAGAACAGAATAAAGTACAGCAAACCTTTTAATTTAACCTAGACCCTCAAGGTAAACTATTGCCAGTCAAACAATTCCCAGAAGTTTCATCACCAGAAGTTGGCTTGCCATGGGAGAGGTGTTTGCATGTAGTCCCTGAGCACTACACTGTGCACCACAATCTTCAGTCAGACAGAAATTGATGAATACATAAAATGACAAATATGTTAACTGTAGAGCTGCTCGGAAGTTCAATTCTGAAAGGAGGAGGAGGAGGAGGAGGAGGAGATCAGTGTTTAGCGTCCTGTCGAAAATGAGGTCATTAGAGACAGAGCATAAGCTTGGATTAGGGAAGGATTGGGAAGGAAATCGGCTGTACCCTTTCAAAGGAACCATCCCGTCATTTGCCTGAAGCGATTTAGGGAAATCACAGAAAACCTAAATCCGAATGGCCACATGCAGGTTCTAACCATTGGCCTTCCAAATGTGAGTCCAGTGTGCTAACCACTGCACCACTTCACTCAGTTCAATTCTAAAAGAATGCCAAAATTGTTTGACACTATTGAGAGGTCAGTGTCAAATCTTTCATGTGCTTTCTATGATATATTTAGGAAATGTAGCATCATCTTCAAACAACGAAGCATCACTGACAACTGAAAAATGTAATAGGTTGTTAGTACACTCTATATTGTAGAACATTAGAAAAAGGGATTAACTGAAGTCTTCAACACTGTTTCACTGACTCTGATCCAAACTGCCACCTTTCAATCTAATCTTGGTCTCAGACTGCACTGCAGATCAGCATATCAACACAACTAAGATTTAGTTCTCACTTTTGTTAGCTTCACCAACGGGCAAACCAAACTGTCACTTTTCAACCTGATCTATACAATGGGCTACACTACAGATCAGTCTGTCACCATAATGTGCATCCCAAAAATAATACTGTCAGTGTTCTGCTCTCTTCCCATTTGCATATGTAGGGTGTAACATGCCACATAAACCTTACAGCACAGGACGAAGCCAAGATCCACTATGGGTAGCTTCAGTTGAGCCAGAAAAAGTGCTCGGGAAACTAAACCCGCTAAGAAACAGTTTTTCCCCCCTATTTAACTATTTTGACAATTGTTCTCAAGAAATAAATGTAGAAACAAAAGTCTGACTTTTAGCTACATCATTTTGTCACATGATTGTCACAGCACTTACGAGTGTGCAACAGCAATTTATTCACAGATGTTCATCACACCTTATTGTGTTCAGTTATAGTAACACTTTTAAGTGTAGCGTGTCAACTAAATGGATATTTACACCAACAAGATTTTGCATTAGTGTGTGATAATGTTGCCCACACCTCCCCACACCACATCCTCCTCCTCTTCAAAACGTTGCCTGTAGTGACAAAATGACCTGTAGCATAGCCACCAAGTGAGGCAGTGCAGTGGTTAGCACACTGGACTCTCATTCGGGAGGACAGCAGTTCAAAATCACATCCGGCCAGCCAGATTTAAGTTTACTGTGATTTTCCTAATTTGCTCCAGGCAAATGTCAGGATGTTTCCTTCGAAAGAGCACACTGATTTCCTTCTCCATCTTCAAGAGAATCAGAGCTTTTTCTCCATCTCCAATAACCTCGATATCAACGGGATGTTAGACCCAAACTTCCTTGTGATATAGCTCAAGGTCTAGGTTAGGTTGGAAGGAAAAAACGTGGTGCCGAGTAGTAAAAAAAATTGTGGTAATAATTTCATATATGGCTTAGCATGGGTTCTACATCCACTTAAATATTTAACACATTTTTGCTGTCAATAATAAACTGCAATGTAAATACCAAAAATATGTGCACACAATAGAATTTGGGTGTATATTATAAACATATATTATGTGTCAACAATGAAGTTTGCAAAGGGTGGAGGAGTGGCAAGTGCTATGTACCTAATTAGATGTTTTATATCATTAGCAGAAGCAACTTACTTTTATCTGAGTGGATGATTTGACGCCTAAACACTTTGATTAAAAGAACCTTGTGACTCCCAACAAGAAGCAGTGTTGTCATATAATCTTATATCTTCTAATGCAGTGATGTTGCCTTTTCAGTGTGTATATGTAATGGATTGCAAAATATAATTTTCTATTTTTTTTTCAAAGCCTTGCCAAATGACAAAAGAAAAAATTATCATCACACTAAATAATTATAATGTTAATTATGCAGAAAACAATACCATAGTACGAGAAAATTTTAGAAATTTATTTATGTGACATTATAAACCGGTATCTTAAGTTCCTTGAAGATTTTTTATGTACATCTAAGACAATATAAACACAATTCCAGTCCTACAGGGGCGTTCTGTCAACCGTAGGGTCAGTGATGTTCACTTTCACATAATCAGCAATGCGCAGCCACTTCAATCAATTCAGCAGCAAGGTAAAAACTGTCAATACAATGAACGTAACACCTCTGGTATTTTATTGCAACTTTTACTAATCAGAACGGTGTGCCATGTTCGAGTCACCACTTCTGATATAGTCAAACTTATATTTCAAAGATTACTGACGTTATTACGCTAGTTTGTGCTACGTACGTAAATGTTTAAATGGAGCCAGACATGTCTGAAAAATGTAAATTGTATCATTTACGACTTGTAGCTTTGTGCCTCAAAGTCACGAACATCCACCCCAACACCTACGAAATACGACCCATTTCAAACACACCGCGCCACAATGACGTCACACAACGCATTTACTTCACGGGTCAAAGCAGATCGGTGGTATGAGACGCTTCCCTTGACCCCACTAAATTTAACTTTACGTAGGCATATCACAATCTGAAATTCTGACAGGTTAACAAGTGATCAACAATAACGTTAAACGCACGACGCGCTATGCTCGTTTACTACAACTGAATTACATAAAATTTTATTTCATAGATACCAATAATACGGAAAGATTTCGCTCATACGTTAAATTGCTCCAACGCTAACAAGTAATACATCCAAAATTCTTATTTTCTATCGCCTATTCAGTGATTTATTTTGTTACACATATTTCTCGAACTGCACTTTCAGAAGCAACAGAGAAACAAAAGCAATTGTTTCCAAAACATAATGAAATGATACTCTATAATTAAGATAAATAAAAACTCGTACAGATAATGTTCACTATCGGATATAGCCAAATCTGCTCACCACTCTTCTTATTCAGAACCAGGTATTTTTTATTTATTTAGCATCCTTGTGTCTCAGTATCATAAAATGATATAGGATTGTCGCACCTTACATAGGTAATATTGTATGAAACAATACACAGACATAATATACTAAATCAGAAAAATAAATGAATACAATTCTTCCAACTAGCACTTCAGGTTACGACGATGTACGAAAAAAGCTGCACTATTTGGAATGCTTATGATTTAAATAAAATATTTATCTAATGTAAGAGCTTACTGCCGCGTTTTTTAGGTACTGCCATTCCATTTTTTCTACTGTGTGTACATAAATATGTATGCAAAACGCAAACGTCGTCTACATCCAAGTTACCGCCAAAATTCTTGTTAGTGTTAGCTTAGTTAGTTGCAAGGCATTTCCTATCAAAGACATCAGACTCACTCGATTCGTAAACTCATAACGATCTACCTGCGCAGACATATACGCAAAAGTCGGTGCATATTGTAAATTTGGTATGTGCCCACTACACAAGTTCCAATATACTGTTCGCCCGCTATCTGCCGTGTAGAAAAAAATTCAGTGCCATTACAGTTTATTTCATTTTTATGATATGCTAAAAGCAAGTCTCGAACATAAGTCTAGTTTAAAGACAGCCAAGCGGAAGCTTATCACTGAATGAATCAGCTAATAGCGTTAGACACAGTCCAAGGGCGACTTACAGATAAGAGAGAAATATTGGAGTATATTGAAAATTTTTATGATAACCTGCACAGTAAAGTTCATAATGATATCTTAATGCTAGATGACTGGACGCCTCGGTTTCTCAAATACCAGAAATACTTCCCTCAGAAGTCAAACATAGCAATCATAGTACCCAAGAAAGGAAGAACAAAAGATATAAAGAACTCTCAGCCTCCTGTCCCTACTGTACAAAGTTTTTACTAGAATTTTGATTACGAGATAGAGCACTACACTTAATCTGGCCCAATCCATTGAGTAAGCAAGCTTCCAACTTGGGTTCAGTACAACCGATCATATCCTCACTCTGCACCAAAACTGTTAGTAGAACAAATGAGCACCATCTACCTCTTTGTCTTCCCTTCATAAATTTCGAAAAGGCATTCGATTCAATCAGTCACCCAGCTGTGTTTGAGACTCTAACAGCAAGGAATAGAAAAGACCTATATTACAGTTTATGGAGAAGAAATAAAAACTTTTAGGTTCGCCGATGACATTGTAATTCTGTCAGAGACAGCAAAGGACTTGGAAGAGCAGTTGAACGGAATGGACAGTGTCTTGAAAGGAGGATATAAGATGAACATCAACAAAAGCAAAACGAGGATAATGGAATGTAGTCGAATTAAGTCGGGTGATGCTGAGGGAATTAGATTAGAAAATGAGACACTTAAAGTAGTAAAAGAGTTTTGCTATTTGGGGAGCAAAATAACTGATGATGGTCGAAGTAGAGAAGATATAAAATGTAGACTGTCAATGGCAAGGAAAGCGTTTCTGAAGAAGAGAAATGTGTTAACATCGAGGAAGTCAGGAAGTCATTTCTGAAAGTATCTGTATGGAGTGGAGCCATGTATGGAAGTGAAACATGGACGATAAATAGTTTGGACAAGAAGAGAATAGAAGCTTTCGAAATGTGGTGTTACAGAAGAATGCTGAAGATTAGATGGGTAGATCACATAACTAATGAGGAGGTATTAAAAAGAATTGGGGAGAAGAGGAGTTTGTGGCACAACTTGACGAGAAGAAGAGACCGGTTGGTATGACATGTTCTGAGGCATCAAGGGATCACAAATTTAGCATTGGAGGGCAGCGTGGAGGGTAAAATCGTAGAGGGAGACCGAGAGATGAATACACTAAGCAGATTCAGAAGGATGTAGGTTGCAGTAGGTACTGGGAGATGAAGAAACTTGCGCAGGATAGGGTGGCATGGAGAGCTGCATCAAACCAGTCTCAGGACTGAAGACCACAACAACAACAATATTACAGTTTTATACAACGTATACGAAACGTCAACAGCGTTTGTAAATTTACTTGAAGAAACCAATGATTTTTCAGTAGATAAAGGAGATTCTATACTTCCAGAAATCCTCGAAAAAACGACGAAAACAAAGGGAATCCAAATTCCGGGGAAGAGATTAAACAACTTGAGGATCGCTCATGATTTTGTTATATTTGCAGATAGTACAAAAGAACTTCAAAAACTGGTTAGTGAACTTGCATAAGTCTGCTCTGAAGCTGGCCTAAATGGACACAAGAGGGCAGTATACCTGTTGGAAGTATGCAACTTCAAAGAATCACAAAATATGTCTATCTGAGTCAACTACTAAATATGAAAGAAGACCTAAAACCAGAAAAATTTCCTCGTATTAAATCAGACTGGCAAGCTTATGGTAGATACTCATCAGTTTTGAAGTCCAAGATGTCGGCCAAGCTGAAGAAGACAGTCTTTCACGAATGCATACTTCCACTAATGATTGTGAGATATGGACATTAAATGAGTTGTCAAAAAACGAACAGTAGCCCAAAGAGGAATTGAAACATGAATGTTGGGGTACACAAAGAAAGACAGAAAGAAAGCAGCTGATATCCGACAGATAACAAACGTCAGTGACATAAAGGAAAGAGTGAATACCTTGAAATGGCAGTGGCCTGGTCATGTCGGCATAGCATACATGGCTGGTGGTCAAAACAGGTACTAGATTGTAACTCAGTTTAACAAAAAAAAAAAAGCTAAGAGGAAAACCACCAGACAGATTGGACAGAGACTTAAAGAAGACATCCGGAGTGAACTGGCAACAGAAAGTTCAAGATCCCAGAAATAGAAGAACTACAGGGATCCTACATTATGCGCCAACTCCAAGAGGCCACAGCACTGAGTGATGAAACTGGCTTATGATGATGACAATCATCATCATCATGACTGTGATAATGATGATGATGATGGTACAGCAATGGACGAAAGTCTATTTCACAGTACTCGAGTCGCCATTGTTCCAAATCCCTGTCAGTGTCTTATAGAACCTCATTGACACTATCCTGGAATTCTGTGGTGTAATATCCACGCTTTTGACAGGCGTTTATATTAATGCGACTGGACCGTGTGCTGCTTTGTAATGTTGCGACATTTTAAATCCAAGCTTCTACCACGAGGGACTAAGTGCTGACTTTGCAAAACGCTTATACGCCCAGTACTTACTTATGGCTCAGAAACATGGACAATTACAAAGCAGGGTGAAAACAAACTGAGATAATATGAATGAAGCATACTGAGGAGGGCGTTTTGGACCTGGATATGAAAATGGGAGCTGGAGAAGTCGAAGGAATGACGAACATTATGACTGCTATAAAGAAGATGATGTGGTCAACTTCATAAAGCTGTGTAGACTGAGATGGGCTGGACATGTAATGTGACTTGATGAGACAGATCCCACAAGGAAAGCCTGCTGCAGTGAACCTGGAGGAGGATGAGCAATAGAATGACATAGGTTGAGGTGGAGCGACGAGGTTGGAGAGGATGCTGCCCAAGTCGGTTGCCGTAACTGGAGGTCCACGGTGAATTCCAGAGAGGAATGACAGAAAGGTATTGAGAATGCCAAGTTCCACCCAGATATGTAATGCAAATGGAAGAAGAAGAAAAGACTGTGTGTGTTACCTGATCTCCCTATACCTTACTCCTATTTTTTGGAGATTTTCGAACATCTTGTAGCATTTGAAAATGCCAATTGCTTTTTCTAGTTCAACAAATCCTATAAAGCTGTCTTGCTTTTTCTTAAGTCTTACTTCCATTATCAACTGCAATGTCAGAGCTTTCCACCAGGTGCCTACGCCTTTCTGACAGCTAAACTAATCGTCACAGAACAGACCCTAAATTTCCTTTCCCATTCTTCTGTATATTATATTTGTCATCTAGTTGGCTGCATGCCCTTCTCAGCTGATAATGCGATAGCTGTAGCCCTTATCTGCCTTCGCTATTTTTGGATTTGTGTGAATGGTATTTTTCCAAAAGCCTGATAGTATGTCTTCAGTCTCACGCATTCTATACACCAACTGGAACAGTTGTTTAGTTACCACTTCCCCAATGATTTCAGAAATCCACAGGAATGATATCTATCCTTTCAGCCTTATTTGATCATAAGTCTTTCAAAGCTCTGACCCTAATAATAGATCCCCCACGTTTTCCATACCAGCTCCCATTTCTACTACTATCACATCATTAGACAAGTCTTATTCCTCATAGAGGCGTTCAGTGCACTCTTTCCACAAAACCATTTCTTCATCAGCATTTCACACGGGAAATCCCATTATACTTTAAATGTTGACACCTTCACTTTTTAATTTCACCAATGGTTATTTTGTCTTTTCTGTATGCTGAATTATTCCTTCCAATGACCATTTCTTCTTCATTTTTTTCATATTTTTCCTGCAGCCACCTCATCTAGGCTTCCCTGCATTTCCTGCCTACACTATGTCATCAAAAGTACACGGACACCTGCTGGAAAATGACTTACAAGTTCGTGGCTGGAATTCAATAGCCTTGATGACAGCTGATGCTCTTGCAGGCATGTATTCAATCAGACGCAGGAAGGTTTCTTGGGAAATGGCAGTCCATTCTTTATGGAGTGTTACACCGAGGAGAGGTATCAATGTCAGTCAGTGAGGCCTGGCACGAACTCAGCATTCCAAAACATCCCAAAGGTATTCTATAGGCTTCAGGTCAGGACTCTGTGCATTGCAGTCCTTTACAGGAATGTTATTGTCGTGTAACCTGTGAGGTAATGGGCCAGTTGTGGCGTCCTGGAAATATTATATGTTCAGAGTTGGGGTGGTGGCACAGGACGCTCGTCAAAGCCGCGACCCAGCAGTAAACATGTGGTGCCGAACGCTAGCCGAATCAGAGGGGTAGCCCCAGTGCATGGTCCAGCCGCATGGCTGGGAATTCCGCTGTGATGAGGATGGTGCTTTGTGTCGATGAAAGAGATGTCTATGCCGGGAGTGCCAAAGATGGCGGATTTAGTGAAACCATAATGGCAAACATTTCGCAGTTTGTATAGAAATTAATAGTAGCCAGATGAATCATGATATCTCAAAAGGAAACATGTACATTACTATTATTTGCACGATGATTCTGATGGTGTAATCAGATTTTCAATATCTTTATTAGTTTAAAGTTTAGAATCTGACGGTAAATTATACAAGTAACACCCAGCAACGAATTTCAAAAATTTAAACGCTTTATCCGAATTTGTCGATCGATGTGTCTTTAGAAAGATATTAGTGTAAACCTAAATTGGTATAAGTTACAGGCATGTAACTTGAATAGTACATGAGTTATTGGAGGTCAAAGTGGCTGATTACTATCTATCGCGTCTGCCCATAAGTACTCGACAGTTACACGAAAAAACGGTAGCAGTTTCTTATAAATATATTTATTCATCTATGTCTTTGTTTATATCCGATATATACTATTCATAAAGAAATTGGTTAAAAATTTACTGTGCTTTAGAAAGCACAGAGACATTAGGCTACTGGCCTACCTTTCGTTGCTATTCCTTTGATATATGTTCATTTAATTTGTTTATGTATATAATAATGTGTGTTAAAGCGTATTTATGGTCCAGCTGTAGGAATATTTATATAATTTCAAGTTATTTCAATGTAAATCCAGTACTTCGAATATGTTTCATTACGTTTGTGTGGGTGCGTTGGCATGAAGACATGGCGCGAGCGTTCTCGCCAATGACAGCGCTCGTGAATGGGGAGACTGGATGGAAGCGAGTTTGGGTCAAGAGTTGAGGGGAGTACGGTGCGGGACGCGACGGACGCACGGTCGCAGGAGAGACTTGGAGTGTGGAGCTGTTTGCGGTTGGTCACGGCAGATAGAAAAACTATAGAGTGCCGACTTGCGCTTTTGTGAGATTTCCATGGCTTCTACAGTGGAGACATAGTGTGCGTTTAGAAATGAATATCTAGCGAACTACGTTGTCGTTCATACCTAATTACGTGTAATAGGAATCTATTGTTTCCCTGTTATTTAACTCATATTTTATTTAATTGCTGAACCATCAACATCAATAAGTGTTTTGCAGAAATATACCGGATTCTCACAAGTACTTCTACTATCGTACTCATCATTTAAAGTCATTAAGATAGTACCTGCAGAATTTACTTAATTGCAATCTTTCGTTTATAAATTTATATGTTACTTTCATAATTCGCAATTGCAGAGTGATAGAAAACTTCAACCATTCGATTAATGAGTGTATTCTTATCATATACTGTAGACTCAACAATAATTGGCCTCTAATGCGGCAACTATGTATCCCAGCCCCTAGACAACGAAACCAGCGAAAACTCTTACTATTTGAACTCTGAGTCGGAGGGTGCATAGTAATTTGAAAGCCAGCAAACCAGTCCGCCACAGGCCATGCATTATGAGCAGGTGCTCGATCGCATTGAAAGATGCAATCGCCATCCCCGAATTGCTCTTCAACAGTGCGAAGCAAGAAGGTGATTAAAACATCAATGTAGGCCTGTGCTGTGATAGTATCACACAAAACAACAAGGGGTGCAAGCCCCCTCAATGAAAAACACGATCACACCATAACAAAACCGCCTCCGAATTTTACTGTTGGATCTACACACGCTGGCAGATGACGCTCACCTGGCATTCGCCACAACCACACCCTGCAATCGGATCGCCACATTGTGTACCGTGATTCGTCACTCCATACAACGTTTTTCCACCGTTCAATCGTCCAGTGTTTATGCTAATTACTCCAAGAGAGGTGTCGTTTGACATTTACCGGCGTGATATGTGGCTTATGAGCAGCCGCTCGACCATGAAATCCAAGGTTTCTCAACTCCTGCCTAACTGTCATAGTACTTGCAGTGGATCCTGATGCAGTGTGATGGTCTGGATAGATGTCTGCCTATTACACATTACGACCCTCTTCAACTGTCGGCTGTCTTTGTCAGTCAACAGACGAAGTCGGCGTGTACAATTTTGTGCTGTATGTGTCCCTTCACGTTTCCACTTCATTATCACATCGCAAACATTGGACCTAGGGTTGTTTGGGAGTGTGGAATTCTCGCATATGGACGTATGACACAAGTGACACCCAATCACCTGACGACGTTCGAGGTCCCTGAGTTTCGCAGAGCGTCCCATTCTGCTCTCTCATGATGTCTAATGACAACTGAGAATGCTGATATGGAGCACCTGGCATTAGGTGGCAGCACAATGCACCTAATATGAAAAACGTATGTTTTTGGGGGATCCGGGTACTTTTGATCACATAGTGTATTTTATTCTGAAGTGACTTATATTGTTGTAGTCGTGACTTTCGCTGAACGTTTTTGTACATCCTACTTTCATTGATCAGTTGACAAATTTCTTGCTAGCCAATGTTTCTCCACAGGTACCTTTCTTGTAGCTATATTCTTCTGTTCATCTCTTGACACTGGAATTTTTAGATATTTGTGATATGGTCCCATAAAGTCACGAAAATTTATTATGTTAAGAAAATGAGAAAAACAATATGGTAAATCAAGAATGAGCAAGAGAATATTGTGCTTGGAAATCTAAGAGATCAATTTAATTCAGAAATAGACAGAATAGAGATACCGTACATTAACAGATGTGACTGAGTGACTGGAGTTATTCAAAGCAAAAGAAGCTCGATTACAAAAGAAGAGGTGTTGTGTTGTGGAATTTATAAGGGCTACAGAGGATGACTAAGAATCAGAGTAACATTTGATGGTTTATAAAAATCTAGTTTTACAGACAGAAGTTATCTCAATTCTAATTAATTAATTAAGTTATATATTGTGCTCCTAAATACCTCCATTGAGGAGAGCATTAATGCATGTAGAATGCGTTATTCCACATCAATATGTTCACTGCAGGCTGAACTTTGAGCCATTAACCTAGGTGACGGTAATTTGTAAGCGTGCATGTGGTATGATTCGAAGTTACACTCAAGAAAAATTTTGAAGTTAGTGTTCTGTACTTATGTAATGCTAACAACCAATTTAACACACATTAGCGTCAGTAGCCCTTGGAATATGTGATAGACTTATAAGTGTCATAAGCATTATTTCAAACAATCTCAACATTACCTCTGGATCATTGCCAATGCAGTGAAAGTACAATGTAAACAATAAGCAAACGCATATTGTTGGCGATGATGTCCGCCTGCTTACCTGAGTGGTAATGTGCTTACCTTCCATGCAGCAGGCCTGGGTTCGATTCCCAGCTGGATTGGAGATTTTCTCCGCTAGTGGACTGGATGTTGTGTTGTTATCATTATCATTTCATCCTCATCACGGGCACGCGGGCGTCGACTGAAATAAGCCCTGCTTTCGGCGGCTGAACTTCCTCAGATGGGGACTCCTGGCCAACAATGATACACGACCATTTCTTTTTCTTTTTTTTTTTGTTTGGTGATGATGAAAACATTTTGCTTTGAAATGAACAACTGATGAGTGGAGATGCAACAGGTTCTAAATGTTGAATTTCACATTTATCTGGAGAATAAAAATCAATACGTCTTCTTTTTGTACATAGCTTACTGGTATCCCAAAAACTGAGGAAGTGTTCTGATACCACAGAACTATGCTGCCTACCTCATGACTGCAAATATTATTGAGATAAATTACAAATAAATAATTTTATAACTCGCTACCATGTTTTAAGTCGTATTCTGCCAGTTTGATTCTGAATTTTGTTAATTTTGATGAAGGATCACTTACATGCACCTGCTTTTTCAACGGCTTGTGATCACCACACACAATAAATTTTCTTCTGCACACATAAGCTCGGTAGTGCTTTTCTGCCCACACTATGGCTAGAAGTTCTTACATGAACGTACTATGTTCTATCTTGGTATGGTTCAATGTCCCAGATGCGAAGGCTACTGGTAAATCTGTCCTAGTTCTTCTTGACTCAGAAAGGTACCAGTCACTTCCTTGCTCTCATCTGTGGTGATTATGATTTGCTTCTAGAAATCAGAATACTGTAAAATCGGTGGGTTTCCTATTTTGTCTTTAATTACTGGAAGGCTACTTCCTGCTGTACTGACCACTCATAGTTCACTCCCTTCTTCACCAATTTATTACATATTTTTGATTATATGACTACAGACTCCCCCCATGAACCATGGACCTTTCCGTTGGTGGGGGGGCTTGTGTGCCTCAGCGATACAGATAGCTGTGCCGTAGGTGCAACCACAATGGAGGGGTATCTGTTGAGAGGTGAGACAAACCTGTGGTTACTGAAGAGGGGCAGCAGCCTTTTCAGTAGTTTCAGGGGCAACAGTCTGCGTGATTGACTGATCTGGCCTTGTAACACTAACCAAAATGGCCTTGCTGTGCTGGTACTGCGAACGGTTGAAAGCAAGGCAAAACTACAGCCGTAATTTTTCCCGAGGGCATGCAGCTCTACTGTATGGTTAATGATGATGGCGTCCTCTTGGGTAAAATATTCCGGAGGTAAAATAGTCCCCCATTCGGATCTCCAGGCGGGGACTACTCAAGAGGACATCGTTATCAGGAGAAAGAAAACTGGCATTCTACGGATCGGAGCGTGGAATGTCAGATCCCTTAATCGGGCAGGTATGTTAGAAAATTTAAAAAGGGAAATGGATAGGTTAAAGTTAGATATAGTGGGAATTAGTGAAGTTCGTTGGCAGGAGGAACAAGACTTTTGGTCAGGCGAATACAGGGTTATAAATACAATATCAAATAGGGGTAATGCGGGAGTAGGTTTAATAATAAATAAAAAAAATAGGAGTGCGGGTAAGCTACTACAAACAGCATAGTGAACGCATTATTGTGGCCAAGATAGACATGAAGCCCACGCCTACTACAGTAGTACAAGTTTATATGCCAACTAGCTCTGCAGAAGACGAAGAAATTGATGAAATGTATGATGAAATAAACGAAATTATTCAGATAGTGAAGGGAGACGAAAATTTAATAGTCAAGGGTGACTCGAATTCGGTAGTAGGAAAAGGGAGAGAAGGAAATGTAGTAGGTGAATATGGACTGGGGGTAAGAAATGAAAGAGGAAGCCGCCTGGTAGAATTTTGCACAGGGCACAACTTAATCATAGCTAAAACTTGGTTCAAGAATCATAAAAGAAGGTTGTATACATGGAAGAATCCGCGAAATACTAACAGGTTTCAGATAGATTACACAATGGTAAGACAGAGATTTAGGAACCAGGTTTTAAATTGTAAGACATTTCCAGGGGCAGATGTGGACTCTGACCACAATCTATTGGTTATGAACTGTAGATTAAAACTGAAGAAACTGCAAAAAGGTGGGAATTTAAGGAGATGGGACCTGGATAAACTGGCTAAACCAGAGGCTGCACAGAGTTTCAGGGAGAGCATAAGGCAACAATTGACAGGAATGGGGGAAAGAAATACAGTAGAAGAAGAATGGGTAGCTTTGAGGGATGAAGTAGTGCAGGCAGCAGAGGATCAAGTAGGTAAAAAGACAAGGGCTAGTAGAAACCCTTGGGTAACAGAAGAAATGTTGAATTTAATTGATGAAAGGAGAAAATATAATAATGCAGTAAATGAAGCAGGCAAAATGGAATACAAACGTCTCAAAAATGAGATTGACAGGAAGTGCAAAATGGCTAAGCAGGGATGGCTAGAGGACAAATGTAAGGATGTAGAGGCTTATCTCTCTAGGGGTAAGACAGATACTGCCTACAGGAAAATTAAAGAGACCTTTGGAGAAAAGAGAACCACTTGTATGAATATCAAGAGCTCAGATGGAAACCCGGTTCTAAGCAAAGAAAGGAAAGCAGAAAGGTGGAAGGAGTATATAGAGGGTCTATACAAGGGCGATGTATTTGAGGACAATATTATGGAAATGGAAGAGGATGTAGATGAAGATGAAATGGTAGATATGATACTGCGTGAAGAGTTTGACAGAGCACTGAAAGACCTGAGTCGAAACAAGGCCCCGGGAGTAGATAACATTCCATTAGAACTACTGACAGCCTTGGGAGAGCCAGTCCTAACAAAACTCCACCATCTGGTGAGCAAGATGTATGATACAGGCGAAATACCCTCAGACTTCAAGAAGAATATAATAATTCCAATCCCAAAGAAAACTGGTGTTGTCAGATGTGAAAATTACCGAACTATCAGTTTAATAAGTCACAGCTGCAAAATACTAACGCAAATTCTCTACAGATGAATGGAAAAGCTAGTAGAAGCCGACCTCGGGGAAGATCAATTTGGATTCCGTAGTAATATTGGAACACGTGAGGCAATACTGACCCTACGACTTATCTTGGAAGCTAGATTAAGGAAAGGCAAACCTACGTTTCTAGCATTTGTAGACTTGGAGAAAGCTTTTGACAGTGTTGACTGGAATACTCTCTTTCAGATTCTGAAGGTGGCAGGGGTAAAATACAGGGAACGAAATGCTATTTACAATTTGTACAGAAACCTAATGGCAGTTATAAGAGTTGAGGGTCATGACAGGGAAGCAGTGGTTGGGAAGGGTGTGAGACAGGGTTGTAGCCTCTCCCCGATGTTATTCAATCTGTATATTGAGCAAGCAGTGAAGGAAACAAAAGAAAAATTCGGAGTAGGTACTAAAATCCATGGAGAAGAAATAAAAACCTTGAGGTTCGCCGATGACATTGTAATTCTGTCAGAGACAGCAAAGGACTTGGAAGAGCAGTTGAACGGAATGGATAGCATCTTGAAAGGAGGATATAAGGTGAACATCAACAAAAGCAAAACGAGGATAATAGAATGTAGTCGAATTAAGTTGGGAGATGCTGAGGGTATTAGATTAGGAAATGAGACACTTAAAGTAGTAATGGAGTTTTGCTATTTGGGGAGCAAAATAACTGATGATGGTCGAAGTAGAGAGGATATAAAATGTATACTGCCAATGGCAAGGAAAGCGTTTCTGAAGAAGAGAAATTTGTTAACATCGAGTATAGATTTAAGTGTCAGGGGCCGGCCGCAGTGGTCTAGTGGTTCTAGGCGCTCAGTCCGGAACCGCGCGACTGTTACGGTCGCAGGTTCGAATCCTGCCTCGGGCATGGATGTGTGTGATGTCCTTAGGTGAGTTAGGTTTAAGTAGTTCTAAGTTCTAGAGGACTGATGACCACAGATATTAAGTCCCATAGTGCTCAAAGCCATTTTTTAAGTGTCGGGAAGTCATTTCTGAAAGTATTTGTATGGAGTGTAGCCATGTATGGAAGTGAAACATGGATGATAAATAGTTTGGACAAGAAGAGAATAGACGCTTTCGAAATGTGGTGTTACAGAAGAATGCTGAAGATTAGATGGGTAGATCACGTAACTAATGAGGAGGTATTGAATAGGATTGGGGAGAAGAGAAGTTTGTGGCTCAACTTGACTAGAAGAAGGGATCGATTGGTAGGACATGTTCTGAGGCATCAAGGGATCACCAATTTAGCATTGGAGGGCAGCGTGGAGGGTAAAAATCGAAGAGGGAGACCAAGAGTTGAATACACCAAGCAGATTCAGAAGGATGTAGGTTGTAGTAATTACTGGGAGATGAAGAAGCTTGCACAGGATAGAGTAGCATGGAGAGCTGCATCAAACCAGTCTCAGGACTGAAGACCACAACAACAACATGACTACAGAAATATATCAGTTTAGTTAATAGAATTCTAGTCAACGAAAACCATTTCTCATGATGCAAGAGAATAACAAAATTAATTTCAAGATAAAGAAATTTTCAGTACTGATTTCTGTACATTACACAATTTAATTCGTGAATCAGATGCTGCAAAGTTTACTGCAAAGCACCCTGTGCTATTGAGGAAGAAATGGCGACATCGTCAATAGATCTTTCTGTTTTGCAACTGATAAACATGAGTGATCTTCCAGATGAAGAATGGCATCCCATACATGTTCCATGGTGTTTTCGTTGACATTTCTTCGTTATTCTGTTTGAGTGCAAGTTTTTTTATACAGCTATCTGAGATGGATGTGTATGAGAGACTTCCCCACACTGCACTTGGGATCTTACATTCCTGCATTGACTACAATGATTCACCTACTTCTTTAAATCAAAGGAGTCAGTTGTACACGCAGCAATTACATGGAATGGGTTGATGGCTTGAACTGAATCAATGATCTTGTGTAAATATTGCAGCACAAAGGCCTTGCATATCTTTCTTCATTTCTCAATAAGTAGTAAGTGGGTAGCATGAGCGCACTAGGACATACTTCACTGATAAAACTCAATATACCCACAGACAATAAATATAAAAATTAAATAAATAAAAATAAATAGAAAAATTTACTCTCATAATGAACTCCTTTAGATCTTAGCTAATAATTACCCTCTTCAAAAAAATGAAAACCTCATTAAATTTTTAATCTTTTGTAAGACATGTATATTTTTACTGTCTATTGTCTAACCAAAATTTATGAAAGATGTCTATATTTTATTAATAGGATTAAGTAGGAATAATTAATATTTGTCATGTTGGAAATAATTGTGGTAGCAGGTAATGTCTGCACCAAAGTATTGTTGGCAAGAGAGACCACACATTGATATAATTTTAAAAAGGGCTTTTCTTTAAGAAAAGAGCGAGAAAGACCGCGCATTGATACATTTTGTTATGGTAGCATTGTTGGCAGGGGAGACCGCACTTTAGCGTTCGTAGGAAGTCAGTAGTAAGCGAGAAGTGAAGTGAGTCGGTAGCAGGTCTGAAGCGAGATTTTATTAACGGTGTGCCTGCCAGCCACCAGTTATGATTTACAAGATATTATAAACAGATGTACAGAGACATAAGCTAACTATTATCATAAGAGGAACTAATATTAGTGAATTATTTTTTTGAGAAGCTCAAGGCTACTGAAGGTATGTTTGTGCAATGCTAGTTGTAAGATTATTGTAAAAAGTTAATCCAATTTGAACATTTGTAAAATCATTTCATCAGAACATAATTAATTTTTGCCAGAAATATTGCGTTACTGATTATAATCCATCCCAAAAACCATCAACGTAAAACTTCAGTCAAATTAATTAAAGAATAACGTCAGCTTTGGTAATAAATACATTCACTTATTATGACAGCCCACCAACAGCTAATAGAGTATAGTAAAACAGAGTAAATATATTCATGTTGCAGTTCGATGTAGCAGTCAGATGGCGATCCAGTAACAGTAGAAAAGGTAAGGAACAGTTTTGGGTTATTGCAGGTAACAACTGAGGGCCACGATGACGACACATTCTATGTTTCGTCAAAATAATCAGCAAATCACTTTTAATAAGCAGCATTTAAATTTGTATGCGAGGATTGAGAAAGAGAATTAATTTCAAAGGGAAGATTTCATTTGTTATTATTAAGCAAGAGATAGAAATCCTAAGGGAAGGTTATTGTAGAAGGGAAGGTTGAGTAACAAAGGAGATATAGAGGAGACAGGAAGATTTCACTATGTAAATATCACTAACGTGTTTGATGAATTTAAATGTCACATTTTTGTTGATAGAAAAAATAAATCTAGAGAGAAACAAGTTGAATGTAATATTTGCAAAGAATACTTTAAATCATCTTTAATTATAGAACATTTCAGAACTCAGGACCATACTGATGGTATTAATGAATTAAAGCAAATTTATGGGGAAGAAGGATATAAAAGAATATTTTATAGTTATGATGAAACTGATATAGAAATATGGAAAGAAATAGAAAATTAAGATTCTCTCTTTTTTATTACTGTAAAACAAACAGTGCATTTAATTTGCTAATAAATTAATTACCAAAAATATTACTAAATTACATTAGGGCCTATCATTATTTTTAAAAGTTTCTCTCTTAATAAATAGTGATATGGAAGATAGAGAATACAATAAAAATCAATTAATAAATTTATATTATTGGTATAAGAAATGTAGTATTGATTTTATGTATATATTACAAGAGATAGAAAAAGTTATTTTAATATCCATAAGGCAGCATATCATGATTTTCTAGAACTACTCTTTTATCATATGGAAATGAGAATTCTTTCCTAACCTGTTTGTTGACTAGATTTTTACAACCAATATCTATAGCAATCTGATTGTATTCTAATTTTATGTTTTCTTTCACTTAACTCTTGATTAACCTTATCATATTTTTGCCATTCAGCTTTTGAATATTCTTATAATTTAAAGTGATTCCCTTTATTTTCATCACTGTATTTTATGGTTTTTCTCTTAACAACAACCTTTCGGGCCAGTTGAAGCCCAATCTGTAATCCAGTTATTTCCTAATTCATCAGTCGATTCGCCTAACAGAGAATCTGTTTCCACAGTATTTCCACCATTATCAATATATACTATACTATATGTATCAAAATGTGTAACAGATTCTCCTAACTTATCTAACATATCATATAATGTAAGCCCTGCATTTGATGTATTGAATGCAGCTGTAAAAATATTTGTAGCTGTATTATTTTCCATATAATAATCCTTGAAATTCAGCTTCATCTGAACCAATTTCACAATATGTATAAATCACCTAGTAGATAGTGTCAGAAGTTCCATGCGGCTTTTCGTGGATGATGCTGTAGTATACGGAGAAGTTGCACATTAGAAAATTGTAGCGAAATGCAGGAAGATCTGCAGCGGATAGGCACTTGGTGCAGGGAGTGGCAACTGACCCTTAACATAGACAAATGTTGATGTGTCGACAGAAGTGCCGACACAGTGTGATTTGAGGGGACCGCAATGCACGCTACAAACACACGAAGGATGGCGTGAGGTCTGAAACAGGATACGTAATGAATGCTATAAAGAAAAGTACGTAGCTTCTGGAATACTTAACTTTAATCCATCCTTGGTACATCGCTATTGACGATACAAGTGAGACTCTATAGTTTCAGACAATATACTGCTAATGGCGCCTTGCTAGGTCGTAGCCATTGACTTAGCTGAAGGCTATTCTAACTATCTGCTCTGCAAATGAGCGAGGCTTCGTCAGTGTGCATCGCTAGCTACGTCATCCGTACAACTGGGGCGAGTGCTAGTACGTCTCTCAAGACCTGCCGTATGGTGGCGCTCGGACTGCTATCACTGAAAGTGGCGACACGCGGGTCCGACATGAACTAATGGACCGCGGCCGATTTAAAGCTACCACCTAGCAAGTGTGGTGTCTGGCGGTGACACCACAAATGTAATGTGTTGCTAATACATAGAAAGAAGGATCCTTTATTGTATGATTATATGATAGTGGAACAAACACTGGTAGCAGTTACTTCTGTAAATATATTGCTTCCCCCTACTTATACCTACCAAGGAGATCATGAATGTAAAATTAGAGAGATTCGAGATCGCACAGAGGCTTTCCGGCAGTCGTTCTTCCCGCAAACCGTACGGGACTGAAACAGGAAAGGGAGGTAATGAAAGTGGCACGTGAAGTGCCCTCCCCCACACACCGTTGGGTGGCTTGCGGAGTATAAATTTAGATGTAGATGAACCATATTGTCATTAATAAAATTGATATCTATATTATATAATCAATCATCCATTAGCACCTCATAAAATCGCTGTTAATCTGTTACACATTCTGCTTGAATCATATTTTGATTTTGCCCCAATTTCCCCCATAATGAATTAAGATATATCTTCGTAACATCTCATTTTCCTGGATTTTCGGTTATTCTATCAGAATGTAAGTCAATATCTAATTTCTCTTTAACTGTTTGATATACTTTCCAGCAGTTTTAAAATCATTTAGGCTGGTATCTGATTTTGTTTTCATAAGATCTTCCGTATAATTTTTAAACAACATGTTGCTTTTGTTTCAAAACCCCATATTTCATAGATATCTAAAATTTTATGTCCTCCCTCTACAGCTTTCTTCACTTCATCAGCATCCAAGTTTCAATAAAACCTCTTTCCTCATCATTGTGACTGCATTTTTTTTCTTGAGTACGTTTGACACACAAAGCAAACAAGCGTTTTTCGTTTATTCTTACTGGAAAAACAGGATGATACAATCCTTTAAGTGACACTACTTTACATTTTATTATACCATGCCATTTTTAGTTTAACATCTCCATCTACATATTTTCCTCAGAAAATGTTTGGGATAGAAGTCATAAAATTACATAATGGGATAAAGACAACAAACGTCGATATATTTGATTTTTATGCTAAAACCATCAGCTATAACTCTTAATTTTATCGCATTTGTTTGGCCATCATAAGTTGCATCTCTAGGATTCAATGGTTTGAAAACTTATGGTAACTTTTTCAGTTTTTTAGACTTCTTATACTCTGAGGAGGTCAATCAGATTCCCACATCTCCACTAAATTATATCCTTCATTTCGTATTTCAGCACTTCTTTTTAAAGTCTTTTGATAAAGGTCATTCATTGTTTCTTTATTTTTATTGTCAGTGCTCTCACTTTTAAAATATTTTTTACAATTATGCCAAAAACAACTGTGATATTAACAAACAGTATTAGTTTCTTTATGAAATCCATCAACTTTTACTACAGCTGTTTTTAGTTCTCCACCATTAAGAGCATATGACATCTTACTATAATTTAAACTATTTAACCAAGCTATGGATTCTATACTATAATTTTCTTTTTTTCTTTATCCAATACAGTGATTGTATTACAGGCAAATATTTAAATCTATAAATACTCATACAAACACCAGCTATTGTTAAATTACTGAATGGATCAATATCTCTAGAAAGTATTTTCTTAATTCCAAACAACCTCTTCTCAAAATATCTACATCAGAATTAAAGTACTCATTAATTTATTTCCTCATATTTAACTCTGAAGCTATGCCATTTGACAAACATTTTTCTATCTTTCAGCATCATAGCATTAACACAATAATATAGAGCATCTGGAATTGCTCGAATATAATTTTCATTTTCCTGTGTATTGAACAAATGTGGGAATTAGCTTTTCTTCAACTATTTCAAAATCAAATGTTTTTGGAAAACTACTAAGAGGTCCTTGTACAAAATTACTGCTATCTATAGTTTCGGCGGTAGCTCCGAGGATATATGGTCTCCCAAAAACGCACAAAGAAGGGATGCAACCCACAGTCAGCAACATAGGTGCAACGACATATCTTTTGGAACAGCACTTAGCGGGCGTGCTAAGACCTTATGTGGGGAAATGTGCGCACCATATCCGGAACTCGACGGACTTCATTGGCCGCCTGAAGGAGATGACAGTACAAGAATCAGACAGCATGGTCAGCTTCGATGTTGTCTCATTATTCACATGTGTCCCGCTGGAAGATTCTCTCCACTTAATCAGTGAGAAATTCAGGCCTGAACTGACACAACTGTTCAGGCACATGTTTGTCTTCAATGGTCAATACTATGAGCAGATCGACGGAGGAGCCATGGTGAGCCCGCTCTCCCCAGTGATGGCCAACCTGTTCATTGAGAGTTTCGAAGAGGAAGCACTGGAAGCTGCCGAACCGAAACCTGTATGTTTCTTTCGCTATGTGGACGACACGTTCATCATCTGGCCACAGGGACAGGAACTCCTACAGATTTTTCTACAACATCTGAATTCGGTGCACAGTAACATTCGGTTCACCATGGAGACTGAGACAGATGGAAAACTACCCTTTCTTGATGTCCTAGTGGAACGTAGGTCTGACAGCTCACTGGGTCACAGTGTGTACCGGAAGCCTACACACACTGACCTGTATCTACATGCCTCCAGATGCCACCATCCGGCGCAGCTTAATGGAATGCTCAACACCTTGGTACATAGAGCACACTCGATCTCTAATGAACAGAACTTGCCAACGGAACACAAAGATCTGGAGTCCGTGTTCCGCAAGAATGTGTATGGCAACCGCCAAATACAAAAGGGCCTTCTGGCAACAGAAGTGCAGCAAGAACCGAGATGAAGAACAAGCTCTGGCCTTTCTGCCGTTTGCTGGCAACGTGTCGTCAAAAATAGGGAGACTGTTAAGACGACACAAGATTGACACAGTCTTCCGACCACCAGCAAAGATTCGTGACCTACTAGGAACGGCAAAAGATGACGTAGGGCTTAAGAAAGCGGGCGTATGCAAAATCCCGTGCTGCTGTGGCAAATCCTACATCGGCCAAACAGTTCGCACGGTCGAGGACCGATGCAAGAAACATGAACGTCACACCCGCTTACGCCAACCCAGCCATTCGGCCCTAGCAGAAATTTGCATTGAAACCGGACGCACAGCGAATTTCGAAAAGACAAAAATCCTGACGGCCACAAGTGCCTACTGGGACAGTATCTACAAGGAGGCCATAGAAATTCGAGTAACAGATAACCTCATCAACAATGACACCGGGTTTCAACTTAGCAAGGCCTGGAAACCATTATTAAACACCATCAAGGAGCTACGGCGCGAACGGACGCGAGATCCTTCCGCCACGGCGAACGGAGATGAACTGCGCCTACCATCGGACACGGCTTCAGCTACCCCCACACCTCACACCACGTGGCGCCCCACCACCCGTCCGTGCCGGAGTACGACTCGGGACACCACGGATATACACTCCTGGAAATTGAAATAAGAACACCGTGAATTCATTGCCCCAGGAAGGGGAAACTATATTGACACATTCCTGGGGTCAGATACATCACATGATCACACTGACAGAACCACAGGCACATAGACACAGGCAACAGAGCATGCACAATGTCGGCACTAGTACAGTGTATATCCACCTTTCGCAGCAATGCAGGCTGCTATTCTCCCATGGAGACGATCGTAGAGATGCTGGATGTAGTCCTGTGGAACGGCTTGCCATGCCATTTCCACCTGGCGCCTCAGTTGGACCAGCGTTCGTGCTGGACGTGCAGACCGCGTGAGACGACGCTTCATCCAGTCCCAAACATGCTCAATGGGGGACAGATCCGGAGATCTTGCTGGCCAGGGTAGTTGATTTACACCTTCTAGAACACGTTGGGTGGCATGGGATACATGCGGACGTGCATTGTCCTGTTGGAACAGCAAGTTCCCTTGCCGGTCTAGGAATGGTAGAACGATGGGTTCGATGACGGTTTGGATGTACCGTGCACTATTCAGTGTCCCCTTGAGATCACCAGTGGTGTACGGCCAGTGTAGGAGATCGCTCCCCACACCATGATGCCGGGTGTTGGCCCTGCGTGCCTCGGTCGTATGCAGTCCTGATTGTGGCGCTCACCTGCACGGCGCCAAACACGCATACGACCATCATTGGCACCAAGGCAGAAGCGACTCTCATCGCTGAAGACGACACGTCTCCATTCGTCCCTCCATTCACGCCTGTCGCGACACCACTGGAGGCGGGCTGCACGATGTTGGGGCGTGAGCGGAAGACGGCCTAACGGTGTGCGGGACCGTAGCCCAGCTTCATGGAGACGGTTGCGAATGGTCCTCGCCGATACCCCAGGAGCAACAGTGTCCCTAATTTGCTGGGAAGTGGCGGTGCGGTCCCCTACGGCACTGCGTAGGATCCTACGGTCTTGGCATGCATCCATGCGTGGCTGCGGTCCGGTCCCAGGTCGACGGGCACGTGCACCTTCCGCCGACCACTGGCGACAACATCGATGTACTGTGGATACCTCACGCCCCACGTGTTGAGCAATTCGGCGGTACGTCCACCCGGCCTCCCGCATGCCCACTATACGCCCTCGCTCAAAGTCCGTCAACTGCACATACGGTTCACGTCCACGCTGTCGCGGCATGCTACAAGTGTTAAAGACTGCGATGGAGCTCCGTATGCCACGGCAAACTGGCTGACACTGACGGCGGCGGTGCACAAATGCTGCGCAGCTAGCGCCATTCGACGGCCAACACCGCGGTTCCTGGTGTGTCTGCTGTGCTGTGCGTGTGATCATTGCTTGTACAGCCCTCTCGCAGTGTCCGGAGCAAGTATGGTGGGTCTGACACACCGGTGTCAATGTGTTCTTTTTTCCATTTCCAGGAGTGTAAATACTACAGACTCAGTGCAGACAGATCATTCCATCAGCACCACCTGATGATGACGGAATGGTTATTCGCCGAAATATCGTGGAACTTCGACGATCGGATCCGGCTGGACACCCAAGAACCTTGGATACAGCACATTCGGCGGAAAAGCCTCAGATCACATAAGAATGACATAGTTGATGAAAAAATGGGCAGAAAAAAATATTTATGAACATGCCCACTATAGAATTCGAATATATGTAATATATTTTTATTCTGTATAAATGGAGTCAATCATAGGTCTTGCCAATAGGTCTTGCCAATAGGTCTTGCATACAATGGTAAGCAAGCATTTGTGATTATTGATGAAAATAATAATCCTTGGTTTGAAGCTAGTGGTATTGCTGAAATATTACAGTATAAAGATACTGACTACGTGATTAGACAACATGTTGATAAAGAATTATATTTGAAAATTTAAACCCCAAAGCCACCTTGGCACTAAGAGGTAATGAAAAATCATAAATATTTCTCAATGGAACTGGTTTATATTCTTTAATTTTTAAATGGCAAAGCAAGAAGCAAAAGCACGCAGAAAATGGGTTACACATGAAGTTTTACCAACAATTCATTAACATGGTGAATATAAGATTGGAAAAGAAATCAAATAAATTATTTACAAGAAATAAGTAGATTGGATGAAAAAACCAATATAAAATTTGGAAGAAACAGTTAATATGGCTTTAGATGTGAAAAACAGAAGAAACAGAGAAATAAATGTCCTGTTATTTAATGTTGTTCCTCTAACTGAAGACCATAACTTAAGACCAATTTTTTTAAAAATTATTCTATAATTGAATGTGGTTATACTTACTATGTCATTAGAACACAAAGGAAAAATTTACATAAATAATTTGCACACTATTCAAAATAGGTATCCAAATTGTGAAAAGTGTTAAAACTGAATTATGTGCCTAATTCAATAAATTTATACCAAAGAATGAAAGAAACTTTAAAAATTGCTTGTCATCACAACTACTTTAATATTTTGGATGACTTTACACAAGAAGAATTTATTAATGATATAACATACAAAAAATTTTGCATCACCTCAGTTCAAAGAGTTCTGAAACCTGTACAGAAAATTTGAATAGAGATCAACATAAACATCATTTCCGCCCTTTTTATTTCTCATGAAAACCACACAGTGCATGTTGTACCACCATACAGAGAGACCTTCAGAGGTGGTGGTCCAAATTGTTGTACACACTGGTACCTCTAATACCCAGTAACACGTCCTCTTGCATTGACGTCTGCCTGTATTCGTCATGGCATATTATCCACAAGGTCACCAAGCCACTTTTGGTCCAGATTGTCCCACATCTCAACGGCGATTCGGCGTACATGCATCAGAGTGGTTGATGGTTCATGTCGTCCATAAACAGCCCTTTTCAGTCTATCCCAGGCATGTCCGATAGGATTCATGAATGGAGAAAATGCTGCCCAATCTAGTCGAGCGATGTTGTTATCCTGAAGGAAGTCATTCACAAGATTTGCAAGATGGGGTCTCGAAATGTCGTCTATTAAGACGAATGCCTCACCAATATGCTACCAATATGATTGCACTATCAATTGGAGGACGGCATCCATGTATTGCACAGTCGTTACGGCTCCTTCCACGACCACCAGCGGCGTATGTCGGCCCCACATAATGGCTTCCCAAAACAATAGGGAACTTCCACTTTGATGCACTCGCTGGACAGTGTGTCTAAAGTGTTCATCCTGACAGGGTTGCCTCCAAACACGTCTCCTACGATTGTCTCATTGGTGAAGAGAACATGGTGCCAATCCTGAGCGGTCCATTCTGTATGTTGTTGGGCCCATCTGTACCGCGTTGCATTGTGTCATGGTTGCAAAGATGGACCTCGCCATGGATGTCGGGAGTGAAGTTGCGCATCATGCAGCCTATTGTGCACAGTTTGAGTCGTAGCACGACGTCTTGTGGCTGCACGAAAAGCATTATTCAACATGGGGCGTTGCTGTCAGAGTTCCTCTGAGCCATAATCCACAGGTAGTGGTCATCCACTGCAGTAGTAGCCCCTGTGCGGCCTGAGTGAGGCATGTCATCGACAGTTCCTCTCTCTCCGTATCTTGTATGTCTGAACAACATCGCTTCGGTTCACTCCGAGACGCCAGGGCACTCCCCTTGTTGAGAGCCCTTCCTGGCACAAACTAACAATGCAAACGCGATCGAACCGCGGTATTGACCTTCTAAGCATGGTTGAACTACAGACAACACGAGCCATATACCTCCTTCATGATGGAATGACTGGAACTGATAGGCTGCATGTAATTGGCACTGCTCATGCATGGTTTTTTACATCTTTGGGCGGATTTAGTGACATCTCTAACAGTCAAAGGGACTGTGTCTGTGATATCATATCCACAGTCAACGTCTATCTTCAGGAGTTCTGGGAACTGGGGTGATTCAAATTTTTTTTTGATGAGTGTAAATCTTCATCAGTTTCAAAGCCGTCTACTAAAATTCATGAGGAAAAATCGACTGCTGAATTTAAGTGTCGATGAACTGTTTTTGAAAGTGTTCATATACAATTCAAGTTTCGTCTCCATTGAGATTGTACAAATAATTCACACTTTCATTGATTTATCTATGTAAAACATCTAGTTAAAAATTTTTGACAGATAAATTTTTCTGTTTCTACTGAACTATTATGTGAAATATCAAAATCCAGCCACTTAACATACACATTATCTCCTCTCTTTCTCAATACTTTTTCAGCAAGATATACATCAGGACATTTTCTGCAGTTCTTGTTCACCAAAAATATCCTTCAGTATATTCAAATTTGTATGTGATTATATTGGGAGGAATAACAGATTCAGTTTCGAAAAATTCTGTTTACCAGTTGGCTGTATATCCTTTTTCAAAAAGTCCTTTTAGTTTAATGATTCTAACTTTCTCTCCATTTTTCAATTTTGCATCAGCTAAAGCAGACTGTGACTTCGATTATCATTAGCCACAACAGTAGCAGTTTTATAATTTTTTCAGTAACTTTTAATGATTTCATTTTTATTTTTGAAGTTTTGTATTATTGTATTCATAAACTAATTTCGAAACTAAAACATCGCATTTATAATATCCTTGAAGAGAAGATTTATTCCACGTCTTTCTGTTAAATCCTTCAGCAACAGATGATTTTAATTCTATAAAAGTTGAATACTGTTTAATATTATATTTTTGATTAGTTCTTTAAATTCTTTGTTTTAGAACTCTTTACAGTTATCTGTTTGAAAGGTTTTTAGGTTCGGTGAGTGCTGTCTTGAGACTTCATCTTGACTCAAATATTTTTTCTGCAGAATCAACAATATTTTTACTTGTTTTATCCGTAACTGGAGTAGCCCGAGCAAATTTGGGAAAAACCTCTATAACAGTTAATGAATATTTACATCCTTTGTTTATTTTTGAAATTCCTTTTGATTTTTCAGATTCCATTTTGACTAAATCAACTTGCCAAAAATCATCTATTCCAAAAGAAATTACATTTTTCTCTTAAATTTTTTTTCATTGGTTTATGTAATTCATTAATAATTTCTTCACGAATATTACAACGAGTGAGCAAATCACTCACTCCTTCACCTATAATTTTTTTATGAATTCATTTTTTTTTACTTTTGTATGCTTCGCAAAGACCTTCGATTCTGTCTTCCATACTCAGTTGTTAATCTGTGTGGAGTATGTGTTTGAGTAAATATGTTACACTTCAAACAGTAGATATGTTCATCCATTTATATAGATATTGTTTTTTAAATTTTTAATTTTAATGGGTTCATCCCAAAGATATCAGTACTTCTAGACCTTTATCAATGCTCATGTCTAAACTATTATTAATTTGTGAATCTAGTGACTTAAGTTTCCTTTCTAGTGATCCTATGTTATTTAATGCTAGATGACGACTTGTTATCATGTTATTTATTTCTTTATTATGATGGTCTATGATACTGCGAAAAAAACCATTTCTTTCCTTTAAATCTGTGGGAAACTTACTATATTCATTTGTTGAAACAAGGCCTTTAGTTCTTCTTTATTTACATAATTATTGAATTGTGTTAAAATACATGCATATTCAGCTTTTGCAACAAGATCTGATATTTCCTTTTCTAAGTACTGTTTGGTAAATTCATCATAATCACTTATTGGATCTTTTTCATCTACTATTCTTCTACCTTTAAAACCAATATATACTTCAGTTAATTTAAAAATGGCTCGTAATTCTCTATAAAACTGTTTATTTAAATTTCCTATTTTTGATTCTACATTAATTCCTTTAATTGATGCAAATTCTTCATTATTTTGTTTATTTATCTGGCAGCTATCAAAGCAGCCTTTAGGCTGCGATTTATTTCCAAAAATGTCTATTTATTAAAGTCAAAATATCATTAGACTTCTATATATCTGACAGCAATTTCAACACAAATTGGCACAAATGGGCCAATATTACTTCATTCAAATTCTGAATTCGTTGTCCATTATACTATAGTTTCACTCACACTTTAACGAATTCTTTCGGAATATTTCCACAAAATGAATGAAATACAATTTTTTATCATTTTCTTATAATAACAAATCCAGTGAGTACCAATATGTCAGATGTATCTAAAGTTACTATTGGACATTCATATTTTGTAGATTAAGTCCTGATAATTCATCAATCACATATACTCCACGAAAGTACTTAATTTTTGATTGATTATAAGTTTCTCTATATCAAAATCTGATAATGGTTTATTGTATTTTCTAAATATTTTTGGTATTTTTTATTCCTTTTCCTTTTTTCTCCATTGCTTGATTATGTCTTTTCTGTTCTTCCAATGCTGCCTCGGATGTTTTCTTGTTTATTTTTTTCATTTGGGATGGTGCTGAACCACCAGCAAGTGAAGCAATAGTTGTTAGATATGGTAATGCAATCAATACAATCGAAAGAAATCTATCTTCGCGTTGTGTTAGTCCTTTACCTTCTTTCTTTTTGTTAGATTTTCGACAGTTTTTATCACAACAGGTACACTTAAAGCTATGAATAAACTATGGCAAGTTTTTCTCTTAATCTTTATTTTATATCAATTAAAAACTGATCAACACTGTGTAGTTTAACATTATTAGCTTGAATTTTATTGATTTGGGCTTAATTTTGCCACTAGGTAGCAAAGTGTAATCAATACTAAAATTATACATTTATAAAGATAAAAATTTATAAGGATTAACACTTCTACACTCCCCAACCATTGTGATCCATGCCTAATCCAATTCCTAACTTTCTCTTTCATACATTATTTCTCTAACCGCAGTTGCTGCAATTTTTCTCCTGAAGAAGCATCAGAAACGTGCATTCTTTCTTTTGGAGTTAACTGAAGTTCTTTATCTGCTTAGAGTCTTTTTTTCTGAATCTTTGCTATCTCTGTAAGTAATGTCATATTTTTTACACCCTTCATCTAGTGAAATTATCATTTTATCTCCACATGCCAGTCTTTCTTCTAGATTAGTAAAAGGTCCACAGTACAAATATCCTGGTAGATGCATCTTTGGCATTGGTAAATTATTTAAAACCCGGTCGACTAAATTTTTACTATACTTACCACTTTTCCAAAATGAGTGTGGAACATTATTCAGAATTTAGATCAAATACGTAACTCTTTTTGGACTGTTGGTGATGAAACAACTAAATTTATTTGTCACCATTTGCATGATTACCACTTTTTCATTGTGATAATTTTTATCTCCAGCTAAATCTTGTCTATGAATTACTGCTAATCTGTGAATTAATTGATGGACATCATACATCCAGACATATTCACTGGTTTTTCTGAATATTTTTAATGAAAGCTTCATCTGTTTTCTCATTTATACTTGAGTTTAAATCTGTCACTAATTTTCGAAAATAGGCACCAACAATTTCTTTTATCAAACCTTCTTTGGATTCTTTTAAGAATATAATGTCCCAAATGGTATAGTATATCTACATAATTAGATAAATGGGCAGCATTCACATTTTTACCCTTACCTTTCACAGTAATCTATTTCCTAGCTAAAGGATTCATCAGTCACTGTACCTTAATATGTCCTATCACCAATTCCTAATTTATCCCCCATGAAGTCAACTGGTGATTTACCAACAAGTTTAAATGTGCCATCAGGTCTTAATCCAAAAACTGCATCTTCACCATGCTTGATATATTCTAGGATTCTTTCACTTATATTTATTTTTCTAGCATCACTCCCCTTTACAGCACCATTTGTTTTTCTCTCTTCTTAATATTTCGTTAATAAATCTTGTACTTCTGATTCGCTTAAAGTATAGTCATGCTGTAGACTTTCATGTTGATGAATATCATTAAATTCTTCTAAATGGTGGTGAGCATAATGAACCATTTGTTTTTCAACTTGCTTTTGAAACGTTAGCAAATATCTGTCGATTCCTTGTTTTACTTGTTCAATAGCATAAATAACTGATTGAGCGTGTTTTTAAAATTTTTCATATTCCATTCTTGATTGGTTTTTCCATTTTTTAAATTCCTCTTTTAATTGTTTCTTTACTTTTGTATTTTGTCTAGCTTTTTTAACAGCTTCTGTGTATATTTCGCAAAAAATTTTAAATAAACATTTTTAACATTAAACATTTTGTGTTTTTTTAAAGTTTACTTTATGTCTAACGTTCATGACATTGTTCAATAAATCTAAAAAATTTAAAAGAAAACGCATCTGATTATACATCTATCAAAGAAATGACCACCACATCACCTGCACTATATGTAGCTTTGTTACTAGAACATGGGCGATTAGTATAATGTTTGACAATTTGGTTCTGTTTTTTCATATTCGATTATAAAATCAAGAGCTTCTTCAAATTCAATTATATGTTCATGTAAAATATCATTACCATGGTTTAGCAGATGTGCAGGTCATCTTTTAAAGTACTCATTTAATAAGAATAAAAAAACATTACCAAATCATAAGAAAGATTCGATTTTACAGCTGCACTTGCCCTCATTAGGTTTCCTAGTCATGTCTAGCATAAAAAATCTGAACTGATCTTTCCAACATTTGCTACACATAGTCAGACTTTAAATCTGCACAAACAAACTTATGATAGATGTGATTTAAATTTATATAATCCCATCTGAAAATATTTAAAAAATTTAGATTATCTCTGACTAGTTGTTTTAATATTTTTGAATATTCCTTTATTTCTCCCTCTAGTAAAATATTCGCTGAGTATATCTTGCTTTTCAAGTATGAAGTCATCAAAGACTGGAACAGAATTATATTTACATTTGTCAACTACCGGCATAATTTCATCAGTATTTTCAATAAAAGTAGCAATTTTTTCGTTATGCTTATCTTCTATTTTCTCACATCTTTTTATAAATTCTCGATATTTCACCTGATCCAAACCTTTAGAATAAATGTACAAATGATTGATTGTTTTCCAGTTCAACCATTCTCGACCTAGAAAATAGTTGTCACTAATTAATGCAGTTTCTTCACAGCCACTTGTTCCTATTATTGGACATTGAATAGAATTTGGTAATAGCTTACTACATTTAATTTTCGGTTGCTTCTCTCGAATTCTTATTTTTCATTCCCTGTCAGGTTTCATTTAATAACATAAAAATGTATTGATAAATGAGTAGATTATTACAATTGAGTGGTAAGTGTTCTGTACTCAAAGAAAGGTAGACTATACCTATAAAAGACACCATTAGTAATGTTGCACAGGTTGGTTTTCATTCACTTTTGCAGCCCCAAATATTACATCGAAAAATAATAAACTTTATTTAATGGAGAAACAATAGAGTTTCCTGTAGGTCAGAACAGTTTTGAAAACTTAGAAAAGTTTATTCATTCGAAAAATCCAAATATTAATATTACAGAAGATGAAATTTTAATTAGAATTGTGTTCAAAAGTGATTTAAAGTTATACATGGTTATAAAAGATAGTATTGATAGTATATTAGGATTTAGTAACCACATTCTTGAAGCTAATGAAAAGACTGTTGCTAATAATGTCCCTAAAATTATTCCATCTGAATTAATAAATATAAATTTTAATCCAGCTGATGGAATTTTCTTAAGGCATAATGATCACTTTGACAGTGAAACTAATACTATTGCATCATTCAAGCCTAAAGTAAAATTTGGTTTACCAGTAAGTCATGAACCATGTTATCCTGTATATATTCCGATTTTTGATCCTATTCAAGATTTAGAAACAACTATAACCAATGAAAATGACAATTTGACTGACTAATAATGCTTATGTAACAGTTACTTTTTAGAAAAAAACTTTACTAATGTTACTCCCTGTGAATGAGAAGACTAAAAAAATCCAAATCACCCCAACAGGAACACATAGATTAATGTAAATATTGGAGAAGTTGGGTTCATCCTATTCATACTCAGACATACATGACGTTTAGAATTATTGGATCCGATGGTACAGGTCATCTAACATATGACAGAAAATCCAATAAATTGATAACTAAGTGGCAATTTTCTTTGAGAGCATCACCATAAAGAAAGGAAAGAATAATTTATGTAGAATGGAACATCCATTCATTTCCTCAGCTATCGCTATGTGACTGACTTCGACAGTCATTCATGAGTTAGCCACGTAACATCATATCCTTAATAGTGGAAAGATAAAGAGTAAGAATAATTAAGTACTTTTTCCACAAGATTTGTTTGGAGGTTTTTCAGAGACTACAAAAAAGTGATGTGGGAAGGAGATTTAACAGTAATTTTTGCTTGGAGTCAAAAGTATTGGAAATGTTATTCTTACATGGGCTGATAAAAACGATATTGGAGCTAAAATAAAAGATATTTCTCCAAAAGATGGCAACATATTCACTGGTGCTAGAAGATAAAACAAAAAAATCTAAAAATTCCAATTTCTTCCTTTGAATCTCAAACAGTCGAAATTGCCAGATTAGATCGAAAAAGAAATATTGAACTTATATTATCAATTGTTATAATTCCTCAGAATTTGATATCCCTTATTTTATTTTTGTTGTGTTTCAAACTAATAGAAAAAATATTCAGCTAATTGATTCTTCTTTATTTGATCATATTAAATTAGGGAATATCTGTATAAAGAATGGACGAAATGTGGAATCTAGATCCACCAAACAATTATCTGAAAGCGTATGATACTTTGCTGGATTTTAAGAGAATAGCTCAAATGAATTGTTATGTTAATGCAAATCCCTTCAGCTTTATTTAAAATTATCTAATGCATCTCATAGACATATATAGAAGAATGAATGTGTTAGCCACACGGGAAACTACAATCAAATTAGTTGACTCTTTTAACATCAAAATTCAGAAAGAATGAATTGCCTTCATAGTCATGTATGGCAAGAAAAATTTAACATATAATTCTCAGCATAGACTTTTGAGTGAAACCTTTTAATCTTATTGTAATTTTACTCTATATAATTGGAAGCTATGATGAAAAGCTTAATAATGCAAGCAATTCTAATTTGTTTAAAAATATTAATAAGCTAAAAGTAAATGAATTGTATTACATTATGGGTTGTGAGTATTTAAAGACGAGAAATGGGGAGAAAATTTGTATGGAACTGGATAGTAAATTTAAAATTATATTAGCAAACAGACATAATATATTAATTACTGGTTGCAGTACTCAGTTTTTTGAAGAAGGTCTTGTTAAGCTAAGATATAAAGGAATGAAGAAATTAAAATAATGATAATGAACTTCACAATCAGGAATTCTTTATGTCAGTAAATTTTTATATTTATTTTTATCATTTAATGTTTATTTTTATTAATTTAAGTTTTAAATTTATTTTTTGTGGGTGGATTGAGTTTGCTCAGTGAAATATGTCCTAGTGCACTCGACTTACCCACTTACATGAGTTATCTCTTCAAACCATCCAAGGTTAAATGGAAGAGACCTTGATGCATGGAAGTTTGAACACATCTGGAACCACTGCTTAGCACAAAGACCAAGCGCCATCTCGTAATGAATGTTTGACTCTTGGAACAAGACTACAGAAATGCAGCAGAGTACTGAGAACAAAATAATACTAAGAACACATGTGGCACAACGTTTTCCACTTACACTCTTCAGCTATACAACTTTAAATAACATATTCAGACATTATTCATATGACAAAGTGAAATACAGCTCTCTGGAAACATTGACAATGTCAGCTATAAATCAAAATACCAGATAATCGTGTGTAATTTACATTATTTCAAACATAATCCATGATAGTTTGGAATCTCTACGCTAATTGGGGGATAGGGGGTTCCACTACACTTGCTCTGTTAAGTGCTCTTTATATTTTGCTTTTTACCTTCAGTTGGTTCCTACTTTTGCACAATGTGTGTTTTATTATGAGATCTCATATCTCTTTGAATTTCCACTAGAGGAAGTAGTCCCTGTATTGTTTTAATTCTATAATCATGCACCATCATTTTACTCCCCAAGTATATGTTGTGCAGGTAATGGAAATTGAAAAGAAGCATGTCAGTTATGTGCAGGTAAAGTTTTTTTGTATGTAGTTTTCCATTCACTGAAATAATGCGACAGTATGTGGCACTATCTATCAATCTCACACATTCACATTGTATTAGTTTATAGGCAGTGGTTTTGAGACTATTTGCTGCTGTGAATTCGACACTTCTCACAATGTCCTATAAACGACTATGCAAATGTAACTAACCGCTCATCTATACTTGCTAAAAACGAATAATTGCTTTTACTTCATTCAGTTTTACAGGTATAGCTTCTTTAGGGATTAAAAATAGTACAGTGTAACTGGCTGGGAGACCCTGAAGCACAAATTTAGTCCCCTAATTGGAAATCTGTTTCCTATCATTCCCACCCACAGACACCTTTCCTTCATGAACTGTGAGTTAAAGTGTGTGGGGATCTCGCTACTGATGTATAATACACTGAAGAGCCACAGAAACTAGTGCACCTGCCTAATATCATGTAGAGTCCCCACAAGCACACAGAATTGCCACAACACAACGTGGCATGGAGTCGACTATTGTCTAAAGTACTGCTGGAGGAAATTGGCATCATGAATCCTGCAGAGCTGTCCATAAATCCGTAAGAGTGTGAGGGGTGGAGATCTCTTCTGAACAGTACATTGTAAGGCATCCCAGATATTCTCGATAATGTTCATGTCCGGGGAATCTGGTGGCCAACGGAAGTGTTTAAACTCAGAAAAGTGTTCCTGGAGCCACTCTGTAGCAATTCTGGACGTGTGGGGTGTCGCATGGTCTGGCTGGAATTGCTTATGTCCGTCAGAATGCACAAGGGACGTGAATGGATTCCGGTGATCAGCCAAAACGCTTCCATATGTGTCACCTCTCAGAGTCGTATCCAGACATATCACTCCAACTGGACATGCCCTACATCATTACAGAAACCTTCAACAACTTTAACAGTCCCCTGCTGATGTTCAGAGTCCATGGATTCATGAGGTTTTCTCTATACCTGTACACGTTCATCCGCTTGACACAATTTGAAACGAGAGTAGTCTGATCCAGGAACATGTTTCCAGTCATCAACAGTCCAAAGTCGGTGTTGATGAGCGCAGGCGAGGCATAAACATTTATGTCATGCAGTCATCAAGTGTACACGAGTGGGCCTTAGGCTCTGAAAGCCCATATGGATAATGTTTCGTTGAATGGTTCGCATGCTGGCACTTGTTGACGACTCAGCATTGAAATCTGCATCAGTTTGCGTAAGGGCTGCACTTCTGTCAGATTGAACGATTCTCTTCAGTCGTCATTGGTCCCGTTCTCGCAGGATTTTTTTCCGACAGCAGCAATTTCTGAGATTTGATGTTTTATCAGACTCTTGATATTCAAAGATCACTCGTGAAATGCTCATGTGGGAAAATCCCCACTTCATCGCTACCTTGGAGATGCTGTGTCCCATCGCTTACGCGCTGACTGTAACACCACGTTCAAACGCACTTAAATCATGATAACCTGCTAGTGTTGCAGCAGTAACCGATCTAACAACTGCGCCAGACACTTATTTTCTTGTATAGGCGTTGCCGACCGCAGCGCCATATTCTGTCTGTATACATTTCTCTGCATCTGAATACGCATGCCTATATTAGTTTCTTTGACGCTTCAGTGTATTAGAAAACAAGAGTCTTTGGCAGCAGTTTTAGCCTCCGGCAGGGAGAATATCTGTGACTCGCTCAGTTCGTTGTTAAGAACTGCATCATACACACACATTTCTTTATATGTCCATGTTTAGTAGTAAAGTGTGCGTTAATTGTATTTACCAGCGTTCTGCTTCTTCCTGTCAGCATTACCACCTGGAATTCTCACACTGGCGTCCTGTAACAAACAGCTGCAAATGTTTTAATGTAATAAGTGTACTTAATTGTATTGTGTTTGCTTCGATAATGGAGCAGTCCTATGGTGATCACATTTACTTGGACACTTGGTTATAACGGTGAATCTCACGGTGACTCTCACAATGTTAATTGCCACCCGTAATGGTATACATTATGCATGAAACACGAAATTGACGTTCTACCATGTTACACCATCGACTTCAATGAACAATGTGCCCACGAACAATATGCAACTACTTTCGACCTCCTTGGGAATTTCGCTGATGAGTTCAATCTTTCCTCACACCAACAGGACAATATTCCGTCAACTACATCAGGTCTAGACAGCATCACTTCATGTGGTTTTACCAGTCCATCCGTGTCAGGCACAAGAAAGTCAGATGGGCTATACCAAAGATTCTTGGGTTGCCATCCACACTGCGTATGGTCCCAGGGATCTAATCCACCATCACTTTCAGACCACACGCTTCTCCACATAAACGAGAAAATTTCTGTGCAGCGTCTGTACAACTGAGTTTTCACCCTAAATTACTGTCCTTCGAATTGGAACACCCAGCAACATGGTTCACAATCATCGACTTCATACTATGCAGCCGCAGCATATTCAATGATACTTCTAAATTCATGGCCGTATCAAGCAACATCGGGGAGCACGCCCATGTCAGCAGTGATGTCATACAAGCACCTTCAGCCTATGATGAATTTGATGCTGTGAAGGCAGCATCATTCCACTGATCCAGCAAGACACTATAGCTGTGATAAGTAATTTACAATACCGTACAACAGGAGACCATCTGAGTTTTGGAGACCTCTCCCTACATCAATCAACTCTACTCTTATGCCGGATATCACGCTACAGGTGCTTTGGCTCATCAAACTTCCTCCTCAGATACATGATCTTGAACGAAACTGAAATGATGAGATTCAGATTGGTCCTGGCTGACAGACTTTGCGATCCTACAGCAATGGTAATACTCTGATATGACAGATAACAATGACCACCACCAGTACATTCCTGGTGGGACATGCTGCCCAAAGCCACGAGAAGCCAACTCGACCTGAGCGATTATGTAGACTTACAAGAGAGTCATATCTAACCCCCACCATGAGGGCGGTGGCCTTTGGCCAGCTGTGGTAGCATTGCCCATGACTGACAATAGCAATCCTCACATAGCCGAGCCGACATCACTGCAGTTATGTTGCTTTCACGCTCGCTTGGGCAACTACTCCATGTCATATAAGCACACAAACACAAGACATGGTCTGCAACAGGTGCTTCGCATTACTGCTCTCACTTAAGTATCGCTACAACTACAACATGTCAGCCAAACTGGTTTTGCCCCATTTATGAGTGACAACTGTATGTGTTAGACGACTCAACAAATCAATATTTCCTGGTCAACACTGGCTCAGTAGTGGGGAGCATTTACAGAGAGACACCAACAATGGAGTATATGACACCTACAGTCCAATTAAGCACAGCACATGATACACTCAAACTCTTTGGAGCTGTCATGTGCACTGTGGGCCTTGGTCTGCATGACAAAATTTCAATAGCAGTTTCTGGTCACTGATGTTCAAGAACCGATCTTGGGTGCGGTTTTCTCCGCCGATTTAATGTCTCCCCAGGCCTAACACGAGGTATTCTCAAGCAATCTAGCAGTAGAAAGTTGGTACTATGTATCACTGACAGCACACCACCACATCCATAGGTAGTTCCAGAGGAGACGATTCTGAGAGTACTTCCCTCAGTCTCTACACATAACACCCATCTGCAACCACTTAATGACCATCACGCTTTAGAATATGAAATACTAAAGTAGATTCCAAATTAGGAAGAAGCGAAATAGATGAAGCTTAGGTGAACTGCACACCAAAATACTTTCATTGTGAGGTGAACTGTATGCTGTGCATTCTTACCTGCAGCACTTAAACTGGGAACAGCTTCTAAATACCCAATGTGAACGGGACAGTACTTGCCATGACACCAGTGAATGACACAGATATACTGTTAGCACATACCTCAGCTCATGACTTGTCACAAATACAGGTCAGTATGGTGAACTTTTCTAACAGTGTGCATCCATCTCCGACATGTCTTCCCCCCTCTCACATGTACCTGAGACAACATGTGTGGTACTTAAAGAGAAAGGCATTACCTGGACACTGTGGTGAAAATTAATACTACACCATGTCTGCCAGTCTGTCACAAAGTATGGGGAGTTAAAACTGCAATCGACGAATTGCTCCAAGCTTTTGGCATAGTGAATCAGTCACAGAGCTCACTGGGTTCGCCCATACACTTAGTTCCCAAGAAAGATTGAACATATAGATTCTGTATGATTATTGGGTCCTCAACACTCACACAGTAGCTGATAGTTACCAGACGTCAAATACACAAGACTTTACCGACCGTTAGCATTTGCTTCTGTGTTTAGTATTCTAGACTGTAAAAAACTTACCTGCAAATTCCCATAGCTACTATGAACATATGAAAAACAGTGATAAAAACAGCGTTTAGGCTCTATGAATTTTTGTTCATCCCTTACAATTTGAAAAACGCATCCCAAACGCGACAACACTTCGCTGATAACATTCTCTTTAAATTTTCGTTCTGTTATGCATACCTGAAAGACATTTTAGTATTTTGGCATCTCTGCATGGACACAAAGTACATCTTCCTCTTTTTTATCACCAGTGTAGTGATATATGACAACAAGTGCCAACTTCTACAATTCGAAGTAACGTTTCTGGGACACTGGATCTGACCAGTGACACAAAGCACGGAACTTATCCATCAGCTTACACTTACACAGTCAAGGAATTGTCATCAGATATGGCGATTTATTGGCATGATTAAATTAATTTCTACAGATGTCTCTTGCGTAAAACGGCATCCATACAGGCATAGTGACAGATGTGTTGGCTAGCAAAAACACACGCAACAATTAAGCTCTCACTTGGACCCTTGAAATGCAACAAGGATTCGATCAAATTAAGCTTAGCTTATATCATGCTACAACGTTATCTTAGCCAACCACTACAGCTTCCTTTCAATTAATCTGACATGAGTGACACTGCAGTCAGAGTTCTGCTTTAACAGATAGTGGCAGGTGAATAACAACGATTATGCTTCTTGTCACAGAAGATAACTGAGTCTCAACGTAAGTGGTCAGTTTATGATAGACAACTGCTCGCTGTGTTAAGGTAGTGTTGCACTTCAATGATGACATCAAGAGAAGACTACTCACTACTTACATGGACCACTCACCACTGAAAGATTCCATGCATAACCCACCAACATTCAGTTCACCACACTTTCCACCTCCTTAATTATGTTACACAACTTACTGCTGACTTTCAGCATCTCAGGGGCACAGGTAATGCCATGGCTGATTACCTATTTTGAATAAATGCGCTATCAGTTGGCATCAAGTGCGACGATTTCGCGAAGATTCAAAATCGGAATACATAAATCTGCAATCTCCTACCAGATACCACGACTGGTTTGAAGTTTGAGCAGCACACTATCCCTTGATCCTTAACACAAGTCTGGTGTGATGTGTAAAAACATTGCCTCCACCACTAGTTCCACTCACTATGAGGAATCATAATATCGATAGTTTGCGTAGGCAGTCAAAACCAGGACACCTACTACTAAACTTGTTATGGACCGATTTGCTGGACAGATGTGAAGCGAGACTACAAGTCATGCATGCAAAACTACATGGCTTGCCAGTGTTGCAAAACTGGTCGACATACACATCCAAAATGTGGGCGAAATGAAATACCCTAAGGATATGTACATCTTGTCAACTTTGACTTGGTCATCTCCCTACCATAGTCAGAAGGTTTCCAGTATATTCTATCTGCAATCAATCGCATCACAGGCTGGGTTGCAGCAACGTCCTTGCTAGACATAATGGCGGACACCGGCGAGGAAGCATTTGTACAACTGTTGATCTTGTGTTTTGGTTGCCCAGCATTCATCACTGCCACCCAAGGCCATGAATTTGAGTCCACATTATCCTCTGAACTATATAACATTTGCGGCGCCCAGGGCTTCCACAAGCTACCATTGATAGAGTAATGGTTTGGTGGAACGCTGGCACTGAACATTCAAAGCAGCACTTACGTGTCGTGGGGTTCAGTGGACAAAGGCCTTACCCAGAATTCTTTCAGCTGTGCATTCCACATTCAAAGAAGATCTCCATGCCTCTTTGGTAGAGATTTTATATGGAAAGCTGTTTACAAGCCGATTGCGTCTCCCCAGTACAACCACCAACATTTATGGAGCTACCAGCGCTAATCCAGAGACTACGAATACTGTCACTCAAATCTCACAGCATAACACTAATTTTCGGTCACAACGCTTTGGTAGACAGTCAGTACATCATGTTACACGATGATACGATGAGACTAGCAATGCAACCACTATATTGTGGCCCAAATCGGGTATTGAAATGGAGAGACAACACTTTGATATTTTAGTACACAGGGAAGACACTGACACAAGTTAAGAGACTCAACTTTTTTCGTGCCACAAAAAGTTCAACTTAATTCAACTTTCTTACGCCACTTTCCATCCACCACTGCTCCCAGGTGGCTCCATTTCGAAACACGAGCATTCCCACAACAGGAAAGCAAATAATAATGTTGCCATATTTAACCAAAATATTGGTGGATTAAAGAAAAAAGTAGATTCTCGCAAAAGTAAAATAAAAAATAATGTTACCATTTTTCACCAAAATATTCCGGGATTGAAGAGTAAATTAGATGAGCTCCTGGTTTGTTTAGATGACATTGACTCTTATAATGTAATAGATATACGAGTACTATGCGTGTCTGAGCATCACATTGTGTCTGATATGGAAAAGGTAAATATCAGTGGTTATAAACTAGCTGCACATATGAGTAGAGAGAATAAGGTGAGAGGAGGAGTTGCCATATATGTCAAAAGTTATCACTGTGTAAAAAGTTTAGATACAAAAAAGTTTAGTCTAGAGCAACATATAGAAACATGTACCTGTCTACTTAAACTGAAGGAGGGCTCTTCTATAATTGTAACAGTATATAGGTCCCATTCAGGAAACTTTAATTTGTTCCTGGAAAACTTTATGCCACGTTGTGCTATCTGTCAGATAAGGGAAAGCAAATTATTATTTGTGGGGACTTCAGTGTTGATTCACTGAAGGAGGGTAATAGGAAGAATGACCTGGAAGTTTTGCTTGGTTCTTTCAATTTGACATCTGTCATTAATTTTCCTACTCGGGTAGTAAAGGACAGCAGCACATTGATAGATAACTCTTTTATAGACCAAGATAAGTTTAAAAACATAAATTCTTGTCCTGCTGAAAATGGCCTTTCTGATCATGGTGCTCAGCTAGTTACAGTATATGACATAGCTCCATTCAGTAATTCAAAACTACCCTCCAAAGTTGTATGTTCAATTAATGACTCAACAATTAGAAATTTCAGTGAAAATCTTCATCAGTTAGACTGGGATGAGGTGTACAACGAATCCTATGCTAATTTAAAATATAACTTATTTCATGATTTACTTGTAAGAGAATTTGAAAACTGTTTCCCCAAGAAAGTAGTTAAATCTAATTATAAGAAACCATGCAAAAACCGCAGCTTACTAAAAGAATAAAAATATCTTGTAAGCACAAAAGGAAACTGTATCTAACAACAGGAAAGAGTAATGACCCAGAAACAGCCAAATATTATAAACACTACTGTGCTACATTAAGAAAGGTTATTAAAAAGTCCAGAAGCATGTGCATCATGTCTGAGGTTAATACCTCTGATAACAAAATCAAAACAATTTGGAATATTATTACAAGGGAGACAGAGCAACCAACAGTACAGGACGATGGCATTGCCATCAAAGCGAATGAAAACTTGGCAAACAACATTTTGAATAATAATTTTTTAAATGTTGTAGAGGAAATAGAACCTAAATGTTCATTAGAAGAAGCAAGGCAGTTAATGGAAGAGGCCTTACCTACACCATTTGATAAAATTGAAATTCCACCCACCTCTCCTTCTGAAATTAGGAAGATAATAAACTCTGTCAAGAATAAAAGCTCACATGGAATTAATGGCAATTCCAGCAGGATAATAAAAGCTTGTTCCCAAGAAGTAAGTGGGATTCTTAGCCACATATGTAATAGCTCTCTGAAGCAGGGTATTTTCCCAGATAGACTGAAGTATGCCATGGTTAAACCACTGTATAAAAAAGGGGATACATCTGATGTCAACAACTACCACCCAATCTCTCTTCTGACTGCCATATCCAAAATTCTTGAAAAACTAATGTATTGTAGAGTAGCTTCACACCTTTGTAAAAATAAAGTTTTAACAAAATGTCAGTTTGGTTTCCAGAAAGGTTTTTCAACGAAAATGGTGTACATGATTTCACTAATGAAATATTAAATGCTCTGAGTAAACGGAACTCACCTGTTGGGATTTTTTGTGATCTCCCAAAGGCTTTTGATTGTGTAAATCATGGAATACTTCTAGATAAGCTCACGTACTGTGGTATGAATGGGACAGCGCTCAAATGGTTTAAATCATACCTAAGTGGAAGAGTGCAGAAAGTTGAAATAAGCAGTTCACATAATATGCAAAAAACTGATGATTTCTCAAACTGGGGAACATTCAAGAATGGGGTACTGCAAGGTTCCGTCTTTGGTCCTTCGCTGTTCTTAGCATATATTAATGACTTGCCATTCTATATTTCCGAAGATGCAAAGGTGGTACTTTTTGCCAATGATACAAGTATAGCTATCACACCCAACAGACAAGAATTAACTGGTGAAATTGTAAACGATGTTTTTCAGAAAATCATTAAGTGGTTCTCTGCAAATGGGCTCTCATTAAACTTTGACAAAACATAGTACTCACAGTTGCACACAGTAAATGGAATGACACCATTAATAAATATAGACTTTGATCAGAAATCGGTAGCTAAGGTAGAATATTCAAAATTTCTAGGTGTATGCATTGATGAGGGGTTGAACTGGAAAAAACACACTGAAGATCTGCTGAAACGTTTGAGTTCAGCTACTTATGCTGTTAGGGTCATTCCAAATTTGGAGATATACATCTGAGTAAATTAGCTTACCACGCCTATTTTCACTCTCTGCTTTCAGATGACATCATATTCTGGGATAACTCATCATTGAGTAAAAGAGTGTTCATTGCACAAAGGCGTGTAATCAGAATAATTGCTGGAGCTCATTCAAAATCATCCTGCAGACACTTATTTAGAGAGTTAGAGATGTTCACTGTAGCCTCACAATATATATATATATATATATATATATATATATATATATATATATATATATATATTCACTTATGAAATTTGTTATTAGCAATCCAAACGAATTCAAAAGTAATATCAGTGTACATGGCTACAACACTAGTAGAAAGGATGATCTTCACTACTCAAGGTTAAATCTAACTTTGGCTCAGAAGGGGGTAAATTATGCTGCCACAGAAGTCTTTGGTCACTTACCTAATAGCATCAAAAGTCTGACAGATAGCCATATAGCATTTAAAAGGAAATTAAAAGAATTTCTTAATGGCAACTCCTTCTACTCATTTTTGGATATAGTAAGTGGGTAATTTCCCCAACCCCCACAAAAAAACTAAAAATCAAAAATATTAAGTGTCATGTAATATTTTGTGTAACGTAATATCTTGTATAGGCACTTTTTATCAACCTGACATGTTCCACATCATTATGAAGTGCCGTATTCATGATCTATGGAACAAGTACTAATCTAATCTAATCTAATCTGCCACAGTTATCATGGAGTAAATAGTGCTGTGATCCATTCGATTTCAGTGTGTTTTCATTTTATTACCGAAAAATGTCAAAACAGTTGTCGGCAGGTATGCTTACGCAGATTCTGAAATTACAAGAACAACAACCTGTGTTTAATTTTCTGTAGATGTATGTGTGTGTCTGTGTGTGTGTGTGTGTGTGTGTGTGTGTGTGTGTGTGTATGTATGTGTATGAGAGAGAGAGAGAGAGAGAGAGAGTATGTATGTATGTGTATATGTTTGCAAACCAGTGATGTAGGCCTATGCCATAACCCTGACACATGTTTTGATGAATAAATAAATAAACTTAACATGTTACAAAAGAAGCAAGTCGTGTAAAATTCGCGATCTGTGAGACCAAGCACTATATAAATTGCGAATTATGTGTGGGAAATAGTCCAGGACTGTGATATGACTGTTAAACTGAAAATTAGTTGTTAGGTATGCCTACATTAAAAACTATATTAAGATTCTTGGAAGACTGACATGTCTGCAGATGATATTTTAATTCCAGCTGTTGTTTAGTTTGCCATACCAGACAGCATTTTCGTCTCTGAGTGTTATTTATTTTGTACATGTGTTTGTGGCTCCTGATTTACCCATGCACTAAAAAGATTTTCGGGTATAACGTTTGGCTTCGTCTTCCTTGTATTTAACTGTTGTCACAGCTCCAATGGCATAACCTGTACTATAACATTAAAACCCACTCGTATATTTTCAGTTGATACCATGTTGAAAGTTGTCCAACTACACAGAATTTGTGTCATACTGTGTGGATGGTAGCTGAAAGTGCCACCACAGTAAGCCACAAGCTGTGGCGTCGCATCTGTTGCATGTATGAGCCCGACTTCACTTTCAGATGTACTTTCTGGGCACTGTAATTTGTTTCCAGCATCTCCCATAAAATCTTGAAAATCTTTTCGGAACCTGTACATATACTATGGTGGTGATGAATTCCCCAGTTGCTGATATCTTGTGTAATTTTTAATTTAATGTGAACTTAAGACCAAAACGACCTCCAAGAATGAACCAAATTTTTTCTACTCCAGAGCAGGAAAATTTGCAATATAGTAGGGCTACTTTCAACAAATGTGCAGACAACCAACCGCTCTACAAGCAACATGACGAAACAAATTGTCTCCCTGCTCCCACACAGGATAAATGACCATCAGAATAGTGTTCTGGAAAGTAGTTGGGATGTACCTGCAGCTGGGAATAAATATGAAGTAAAAATTTAGAAACGAATATAAATTTTTCCACTATAAGAATTTTACATCAAAATGTGCAGCATGTATAAAGTAAATAAGATGAGACTGAAGTCCCAGCAGCAACAGAATTACCATACACATTTATTGTCGCAGAGCATGGGTTAAAAGAAAATGAAATTTTTGTTTACAACATAGAGTGCTGTGATAGGGCTATGAAAAGTGGTAGTACTTCTGTAGATGTCAACATGAAGGTGTAGGAGTTGCAGTATATGTTACAACGCAGTGAGGGATTGCCTACCATGGACAGTGGACAACTGTACAGAAATGCTATTTGCGTCAGTATCAGTACAACGTTCAAAGGTGGAAAAGCGTTTCATATTAGGGATATATATTAGGGATATATATATATATATATATATATATATCACAGAACAACCAGGTAAATGGTTTTCTAAAAGAGCAAGAAGTTCTGTGAGACAAGGCTGTTAGGCAAGTCGTATATATAATAATTGCAAGTGATCGAAATATTAACAATCTGAAATAAAGCTGTTATTCAAGGAGTTTCAGTAATTTAATCTGTCCCCAGTAGCTGAGTGGTCAGCGCGACAGAATGTCAATCCTAAGGGCCTGGGTTCGATTTCTGGCGGGGTCGGAGATTTTCTTCGTATGGGGACTGGGTGTTGTGTTGTCCTAATCATCACCATTTCATCCCCATCGACGCGCAAGTCGCCGAAACGGCGTCAAATTGAAAGACTTGCACCCAGCGAATGGTCTACCTGATGGAAGGCCCTAGTCACACGACATTTACACGACAGTAATTTAATCAATACTTACGATCTAAGTCTAGTAGTAAATAGCTCCACAAGGTGCAGTAAAGACACAGAGACATTAATAGATCATGTAATTACTAATATACCACAATATAGACAAAAGTACAGGTCACAAACACGGCATCTGCTGAACACCCTGAGGTATTAATAGTGATATCAGATGAGACAAAAAAAGCTTTGTGTTCTGCCTTACGGCAGGTCTTGCGCAGGGGAAGCCTCGTCAGGGAGGTCTTCTGCATGAGCGTCTTGGGAAGTGATTCCAGCGGTGGTTTCCCATTGCCTTCCACTGATGATGATGAAATGATAATGAGGATAACACAACAACCAGTCCCTGAGTGAATAAAATCTACGACCTAGCCGGGAATCGAACACGTGGCCCCTTGGCGATGGGATAACAATGTCAGAAAATATCTTTGAAAAAATGTGATAAATGTGATAAACAAAGCAAGCAAATCTATGGAGGCTACAAAGATTAATGCAATGTAAAGACTGAAGGTACATATACCAAACAGCAAACGTAAATAAGGAATGGGAATGATTCTCCAAAACGTTATCCTACTGCATAGATCTTGCATGTCCATTAGTATGTAGGAATACAAATGTTAAGTGCAGTAGAAATTGGGTCACACCAAATGTAAAAAAAAGAGGGAAGAGCTAAACACTACGTATGAAAATCTTAGATGACTCCAATGCAAGCACAGTGTGATGCCTATATGGACAAGAAAAGAACATATAAGAAATTGATAAAACACCTGATCTAATTACTACATAAGCAAAATAAAAACTTCTAATAACGTCACAAAGATAATATGGCCGCACATAAAGACACGGAGGGCGTAGGTTGGAAAAACAGTGGGAACATAACTACAAAAAAAATGGAAAAGAAATCAGGGACCCTAAAGAAGTCAGTAATCTTTTAAACCGACATTATGCTGTGGTAGTGGACAAAATCCATACTATGAACTGCTAATGAGATAAAAAGTTTCTTCCTTCTGCCAATAAATGAACTGGAATTAGTAAAAACAGTACATCGATTAAAAACCAAAAAAATATTGAGGGACTAGATGCTATATCTACTAGACTAATTAAATGCTGCCTGCAGTAGATGGTAAAGGCTCTGTTTCTCTCGTAAACTTAGCCGCGGAAGAAGGAATTTCCAGTGCGTTTAAAAAAGAGTAAGTGAGCTCTATTCTCAAAGGAGGCAGCAAGGAAGATCCAGGTAATTACCAACCAATAATTATTACACCTGTCTGATCTAAAATAATAGAATGTATAATTAAAGACAGAATAGTAAATTTTATAGAAAAATGCAATACTTTGAGTGATGCTCAGCATTGGTATAGAAAGGGGTCCACCCACAAATACAGCAATAGCTGAATTTGTAGAATGTGTAACTAAGGCACTATATAAATAAAAGAACGTTTGTGATAGGTTTCTCAGCCTTTCAAAAGCTTTTGACTGTGAGTGCCACAATACACTATTAAAAAAGCTTAAGTGTTATAAGTGTTATGATATAAAGCAGAAAGCAGTTGATATCACAACATCATTCATGGAAAATAGAGAACAGAGGGCAGATATACAACAAAATGTCAACTATACTATTACAAATGTCTACCCAGGTTTTGAGTTTGTTAAATATGAAATGTATGAAGGACCAGTGCTGGACTCACTACTTTTTATTTTACATGTGAATGATATGCCCAAAATAGTAGATGGAAATGCAGTCATGTCTGCAGATGACACTTTATTTGTTATAAGTAGTGTTTCAACAGATAACATACAGAAGCAAGCTACTCTAAATATGGAAAATGGAAACAACTGTTTCAGAGGAAATAATCTTTTTACAGACACAAATAAAACAACTTGGATCTAAAGGAGACAGAAACTTATAAATTCCTGGGTGTGACATTGGATAGGTACTTGACATAGGAGAAGCATGTAAATAATATTTGTCGAACTTCAAGTGTATTTATTACAAGAAAAATGTTAACGTTAATAGCCTGCTGTTGCGACCGAGCAGTTCTAGGCGATTCAGACTGGAACCGCAAGACTACAACAGCCGCAGGTTCTAATGCTGCCTCGTGCATGGTTGTGTGTAATGTCCTTAGGTTAGTTAGGTTTAAGTAGTTCTAAGTTCTAGGGGACTGATGACCACAGATGTTAAGACCCATAGTGCTCAGAGCCATTTGAACGATTTGTTAATGTTAATAAACATTCAAACACTGGAAACAATGTACTATAGGATAGTCCATTCGCGAATTTCATATTGTATCCTGGCCTGGGGAAATTCTGCATATGTACACATACAAAGAGTAGTAAAGCGACAAAAGAAGGCTGTAAGGTGAATAACAAATTTATCTCCTAGATATCCCTGCAGAAATAAATACAGGGAACTAAATGTATTAACAGTAGAGCTACTGTACATGAATGAAACAATTATTTGTGTAAAAAATAAGCGTGCTGCAATGTTAAACAGAAATATGCATAACTATAAAACAAGAAATAAAAATGATTATCATACTAAAGGAAGCCATTTCGAATTAACTGACAAAGAGCCTGTAAAAGCAGAATGTCTTATATACAACAGTTTACCAAATTATATAAAGATAATTAAAAACAGGTCTATTTTCAAAAATACATTAAAATATCACTTGATTTAAACTTGTCCGTGCTGTGTTAAATAATTCCTCAAAGCAAAAAATTAATGTAACGTCTCATATGTAACTTTGAAAACATGTAAAAACTAATTTTGATCTTTAGTAATTATATATATATATATATATATATATATATATATATACATATATATATATATATACACTCCTGGAAATTGAAATAAGAACACCGTGAATTCATTGTCCCAGGAAGGGGAAACTTTATTGACACATTCCTGGGGTCAGATACATCACATGATCACACTGACAGAACCACAGGCACATAGACACAGGCAACAGAGCATGCACAATGTCAGCACTAGTACAGTGTATATCCACCTTTCGCAGCAATGCAGGCTGCTATTCTCCCATGGAGACGATCGTAGAGATGCTGGATGTAGTCCTGTGGAACGGCTTGCCATGCCATTTCCACCTGGCGCCTCAGTTGGACCAGCGTTCGTGCTGGACGTGCAGACCGCGTGAGACGACGCTTCATCCAGTCCCAAACATGCTCAATGGGGGACAGATCCGGAGACCTTGCTGGCCAGGGTAGTTGACTTACACCTTCTAGAGCACGTTGGGTGGCACGGGATACATGCGGACGCGCATTATCCTGTTGGAACAGCAAGTTCCCCTGCCGGTCTAGGAATGGTAGAACGATGGGTTCGATGACGGTTTGGATGTACCGTGCACTATTCAGTGTCCCCTCGACGATCACCAGTGGTGTACGGCCAGTGTAGGAGATCGCTCCCCACACCATGATGGCGGGTGTTGGCCCTGTGTGCCTCGGTCGTATGCAGTCCTGATTGTGGCGCTCACCTGCACGGCGCCAAACACGCATACGACCATCATTGGCACCAAGGCAGAAGCGACTCTCATCGCTGAAGACGACACGTCTCCATTCGTCCCTCCATTCACGCCTGTCGCGACACCACTGGAGGCGAGCTGCACGATGTTGGGGCGTGAGCGGAAGACGGCCTAACGGTGTGCGGGACCGTAGCCCAGCTTCATGGAGACGGTTGCGAATGGTCCTCGCCGACACCCTAGGAGCAACAGTGTCCCTAATTTGCTGGGAAGTGACGGTGCGGTCCCCTACGGCACTGCGTAGGATCCTACGGTCTTGGCGTGCATCCGTGCGTCGCTGCGGTCCGGTCCCAGGTCGACGGGCACGTGCACCTTCCGCCGACCACTGGCGACAACATCGATGTACTGTGGAGACCTCACGCCCCACGTGTTGAGCAATTCGGCGGTACGTCCACCCGGCCTCCCGCATGCCCACTATACGCCCTCGCTCAAAGTCCGTCAACTGCACATACGGTTCACGTCCACGCTGTCGCGGCATGCTACCAGTGTTAAAGACTGCGATGGAGCTCCGTATGCCACGGCAAACTGGCTGACACTGACGGCGGCGGTGCACAAATGCTGCGCAGCTAGCGCCATTCGACGGCCAACACCGCGGTTCCTGGTGTGTCCGCTGTGCCGTGCGTGTGATCATTGCTTGTACAGCCCTCTCGCAGTGTCCGGAGCAAGTATGGTGGGTCTGACACACCGGTGTCAATGTGTTCTTTTTTCCATTTCCAGGAGTGTGTATATATATATATATATATATATATATATATATATATATATATATATATATATATATATATATATATATATATATATATGCTTGTACATTATGAATTACCTCGATACCTCGAAGGAAACGGTCTATTGACACACAGTCAACATGGGTTTAGAAAACATTGTTCCTGTGAAACACAACTAGCTCTTTATTCACATGAAGTGCTGAGTGCTATTGACAAGGGATTTCAGATCGATTCTGTATTCCTAGGTTTCCGGAAGGCTTTTGACACTGTACCACACAAGCGGCCCGTAGTAAAATTGCCTGCTTATGGAATATCGTCTCAGTTATGTGACTGGATTTGCGATTTCCTGTCAGAGAGGTCACAGTTCGTAGTAACTGATGGAAAGTCATCGAGAAAAACAGAAGTGATTTCAGGTGTACCACAAGGTAGTGTTATAGGCCCTTTGCTGTTCCTTACCTATATAAACGATTTGGGAGACAATCTGAGCTGTCGTCTTCGGTTGTTTGCAGATGACGCCGTCGTTTATCGACTAATAAGTCATCAGAAGATCAAAACAAACTGCAAAACGATTTAGAAAAAATATCTGAATGGTGCGAAAAGTGGCAGTTGACCCTAAATAACGAAAAGTGTGAGGTCATTCACATGAGTGCTAAAAGGAAGTCGTTAAACTTCAGTTACACGATAAATCAGTCTAATCTAAAAGCCCTAAAATCAACTAAATATCTAGGTATTACAATTACGAACAACTTAAAGTGGAAAGAACACATAGAAAATGTTGTTTGGAAGGCTAACCATATATTGCGTTTCATTGGGAGGACACTTAGAAAATCTAACAGACCTACTAAGGAGACTGCATGCACTACGCTTGTCCATCCTCTTTTAGAATACTGCTGCATGGCGTGGAATCCTTACCAGGTAGGACTGACAGAGTACATCGAAAAAGGTCAAAGAAAGGCAGCACGTTTTGTATTATAGCGAAATATGGGAGAGAGTTCCACAGAAATGATACAGGATTTGGGCTGGAAAACATTAAAAGAAAGGCGTTTTTCGTTGCGACGGAATATTCTCACGAAATTCCAATCACCAACCTTCTCCTCTGAATGCGAAAATGTTTTGTTGACACCGACCTACATAGGGTGGAACGATCACTACGATAAAATGAGGGAAATCAGAGCTCGTACAGAAAGATATAGGTGTTCATTCTTTCTGCGCACTGTACAAAATTGAAATAATAGAGAATTGTGGAGGTGGTTCGATGAATTCTCTGCCAGGTAGTAAAATGTGATTTGCAGAGTATTCATGCAGATGTAGATGTAGATGCTATTTTTGATGATACTGATGTATGCATGTAGTTATGTATTTTTGAAACTTGTAATTTTTCAAAAATCATGTAAACTTGTCCAATAACATTGTACAGTATGGTTCACAGACATAAGTAAATAAATAAATGAAAATATAACAGCTTTGCTCATTTATGTATTTGTCATCTACATGTACAAGGAAATGAAGGTTAAAAGGAAATTGAAACCATATTTATTCATTCAAGTTTTTTACAAATGACACTTTATCCTTCATTGATAACTCTTGTGTTAGCTTATTTGAGACCCTCAAATGATATCTATGTGTAATTCACTTCCACATCCAGTATGTTTGAAACCATGTTTTTTGGCAATATTTCTATGATGTCTTGAGCCACAATCTGAGCAACAACATTGACATACACATGTAAATTTCAGATGGTACCACCTTGAATACACGGCACCACTGCCACCATACCACTTGCTGTGGTGTGACTTCAATTACATGTTTAAACCCAGCCTAAAGTCACAGTCTAACATAACAGTCGCGACTCTCACTGCTGTAAAAGTTGTTACCGTTTGACAGCTGGAGCGAGTGGCGAGAAAGGAGAACTTCAGATACGTCGTAAGAGTAGTGTTTCTTTTCCATCCCATTCCTACGTGATTTACGAAATATTTTTTTCCTCCAAGTGTTTGTGTGATATCAGAAGGCATATGTGTTTCTAAAAATGATTCTAAAATGAGCACAAGTAGGGATAAACCTCATGAATCCAGTGGCAAGTTACAATACATTCGTGAAGTAACACTTGTGATGTTGGATAGAACTGCAGCTTACCACATTGATATTAACGGAATATAAACACATAGATTCACACGTAAGAAGCACAAACATGTACCTCTACATGCAGAAGGGATCGACGCCTCGTTTATCGTTCCATACTACTACGTTTTAGTCATTGTCACCTGTTGCCACAAGTACGACCTTCATCTTTGTATTATTCTAAGTGGGACGAGCAACTGCCAAATACCGGGAGAAATATACTGTGAGTGTAAACCCCAAGTCCTCAAAGCCAATAAGACTGTCAGAAGTGCTATCAAATGTTAAATTTGCCATCAGAGATTTTTCATTGAATGACATATGCATTAGTTTATCAGTATCGGAGAAATTCTGTACCTTCTGCTTTAAGAGATTGTCACTTACATCACATTTTATTTGTATGCCTTCCACATATGTCTGTAATGTACACACTGATGGTAACATAAAATATTCTGACAAAACCTTTATGCCTGACTGCTGTAATATAATAAATTTAGAGCAAACAGCTTAATTTTGTCTCTCCATCTTGCAGATGGCATGCTAATCTGGCTTAACAACAAGCCAAGGGCACCTTTCTTCAAATATTGGGATCCTATAGTCTTCAAAATTTGTTCGTAATTCTTCAGTTGATCCTTCTGATACAGTTTCTGTTGCTGTCTGTACTTAAAATGATAGTCACTTTCCTTGTCCCATTACAGTTTTGCACGAAGTCTAGCGATCTGCAAATTCTGATACTCCACTCGCGTTTTCTAAACACGGACAACTGCTTAATTTTAGCACTTCATCGTCAAAGCAGGCCTGTGTTGACGACTAGATGAACCTGGCACCGATATATGGAGAGTTGAACATTCTGCTTTTGCGCCTTAGGAGTATTTTACATCTTTAGACGGATCATCGAACCTTTGTGGCAGTCTCCTCTTCATCGTCAGTTGAGGTGACGTATTTGGAATGTCAAACAATGTGGTTAACTGCATTCCGCACGAGTTTATTATTGTCTGCATTCACGAACTGGTTTTGTTCGATGTGTAGCGGACAAAACTTGACATTATTATATAGGTAAGCATGTCCTTTTCCATAAGATCTTCTCCTCTGCTATTCACTAGCCATTTTATACTCCTAAAATGAAACATTTATGATCAATACATATGTAATTTGCAAGCGAATCCTGACGATGCAATTTAGTGACATGATGGTATTCACGTCTCAGGGTCCTTAGGAAACGTAAAAAAAGACAGATGTGGTATCTTCTTCTTGTTATTGCTGCAATTTATTGCGCTACGGTACGCTCCCGTTTGTAAAAACCATTGTACAAACTAAAATAAACAAGTATTATTCGCTAAAGTTTTCACGATCGCAAGGAACTCAACAGTTTAACTTACTGGCCGCTTGGAGCGCTGTTAGCGCATTAAGCAACAAAATCGAGGCGACGTGTCGGACTGTTTTGTCAAACTATGCTAAAGTTAAGTGGCGCCACTTTAGTTAATGTGGGGAAACCGGCATTTCTTACGGGAATCGAAATATGATGATCTTTGACCAAGACGCTCAGTGTGACGGCAGGGCAGTTAGCCACAGTTTGGCAGAGGAAGAGGGTGTGTGATTTTGAGTGGCTTACTTGCCGGCGTCCCCAGCTTAGTAAAATCGCTCATTTTAGATGTGACAACCTTTTTACGTGCTTGTAAAGGTTAGTACTATCTGTTTTGCAAAGTTTATAATGTTAACTGTAGTTGCTTTTTGTTTATGTGATTTGATGTAGTGTTGCATGCTATCGGTAGAGTGCATTTAGTGGGTTTCACGTAAAGAATCGTTGTATTGGTTACTTGTAATCGTTTGGTGTGTCAGATATTGGTGGATTTGTTCCTATGTGTTTTACTTGAACAACATATCTCATTAAAGTTTGCGATACTCTCTTCTGTTGTGAATAATACTAATTAGTTTTGTTGTCAGTGACTGCATGTATCAAAAGTTCATTGCGTATGACGTATGTTGTACACTGTAAGTGTGGAAGTTGTACCAGCTATTCTGTATGCTTTATTGGTACAAGATGTCTTATGTGCATGACTAGTCAGAAAATTTGCCACTACTATCTAACTAAAATCCAATCTTTGCAGCAAATCGGGTCCCGGTTGATGTTTTTGTATGGTGTGAGTGTTAACGTGCATGACAATTTATTGACTGTATGCAGAAGAGGGTGTTTTTCTTGAATTTGTTGGTTGCGTCATTAGTTCAGTTAATGATTAATTAAGGTGGTTTGCTATTGTTGAATTTGCCGTTGTTATATAAGTAAAGTTTTCAACACTAGTTTTTGGAACGAGTTGGTGTTTCTTGATATTTCTAGGCTTAGGTCACGTCAAGTTATCGATACCAATTTTTGGAGACAATTGATGATTGGTGAACTTCTTGTAAGCTACATTGGTCAACTGAAATTTCAATACCAGTTTTTTTTTGAGCTAGTTCGTTGTATTCTGTACTTCATATATGTAGATAAAGTAAAACTACCGATACCAGTTCGTGTAGATTGGTATGTGGTGGTATAGTAGAGTTCAGTTTATTTACTTAAGGCAGTTGAAGTTGATGATAAAAATATTGTGGGTTTCGTGTAGTCCTGGCTTACTAGATTTTTCATTAAGTTACTGTTCGAGTATGTGTTATGAATTAGAATTGCTGTATGTTTTGCTTGTCCCCACTCAAAACCCCTGATTCACCTGGTGGTCCCGTTAGTTTCGTGTTCTTCTGTTAATTAATTTGTTTGTATTTTGTAGAATGGCATTTTCCTCACCTGCTCCTTGAATGTGTGACAACATGGTCACCATATTGCATCAGGGCAAATTGGCAATGTCTGCCACCTTGATGACAGTGCTCAAAGCTGACGCACGGTATCGGGTGTTTTAGTTTTATCAACTGGTGTGACGATAGTTGTTGGCACTTCCCTGTATGCAGTAGAACATGTCCGTTACTATATACAGTCTAAGCGCATTTGTGCACCACATTTGGTAAAGCCGATGCAAAAACTGACACTTAGTGAGTGCACTGTGCAAGTACTGAACATCTGCAACATACGAGTACTGGTGGCCCACCATCAGAGGTGTATTTCAAGCAGCTGCAGGGGCAACTACAATGCCAGTACCAGCTGCAGAATGTACAGCTACAAGAGCAGTGGCAACTGGTGTACCATCAGCAAGATCTCCTCTGGGCGTAAGAGCAACAGCAAGTGGTGTTGGTTGCTGCGTTACACACAGGGTATACCAAAGTGGGCAGCAGATAGCACCTGAGAAGTACTACACTGAAATTTCCTCAGGGCAGCAAACTTGTTTATAACGAAGCCATCAACAAAGTGTCATGCTAGATGTGAGACCAGTCCCCGTAACAATTGACGGCACAAGTCTGCCACTACTTGCGTGTAATGATAAGGTCAGTGAGATGAAGTCACATTATATGTGGCATCCAAGTGCGGAAGTGCAGTTTCTCTCTTTCAGGACCCGACTTATATGGACAGACTGCCCAGCCCTATGGTTAAATGCCACAAACCATTTCATCCCAACTGGTCACTGGCATAATACAGATGCAAGGAAATAAATCCACACTACAATAATCTTAGACAGCTGGACTGCCCTTTAAGGGAGTGATCTGGTCACGAAACTTCCCAGAGACAGACTTATACCAAGGGCAAAGAGAAGTGACCTCATGACATTTTCGCTAATGCATATACAACGGGTAAATTATCTACCATACAAGGAGCTGGGAGATAGAAAATCCTCTTCATTGCTGTGTCACTTTTTGGAGTGTTCAGAAATGTCTGATATGAAGCTGTTCGCCCCCTGTGGATGCCATGTGTGCCAGAAATGCACCACACCTTGCTGTCAGAGGTTTGAGAACTGAAGTTTTTTGACCCATGACCTCGCTGTCAGCCCCCCCCCCCCCCCCCCCCCCCCCCCAATACACACCAAAATCAACCAACTGAAGTTTAACAAGGTTGTGGAAACAGGTCTTTTACACACAATATTTAAGCCTTTCAAAGTGGGATGAATATTTCTACCTTACTTAGATGTTTTGGAAGCAATGGATGTCAGTGTAGATAACTGTAGGAAAAGGAAAAGGGACCACCCCCCCCCCCCAGTCCTCCCAGCCAAAGGCAAGTATGCCTTAAACAGCAACTTGACAAACAGTGGCAACATCCCTCCATAACAACCTACAGCTGGTGACATATTTGAACCTACACTTATGGAAAGCTTCTAAATGGCAATTTATTGTTATTGAATCCACCCACTCTATTATGGGCCTGTGGTTTCTTCCTATGACTTCAAGTTTCAGTTGTGGTGCAGTTATCCTGGGCTAACTCAGTGCAGTGTTATGACTGCATTTTGTCACAGGACCACCTTTACTCTTGCTCTTCTTCACAGAATTTGTCAGTATAATCAGTGGGTGTTCTAAGCCCCCCCCCCCCCCCCACACCACTCAACAGTGCACCATATATGTACTACAGCAACCCCTCATGTCCTTCACCACAGAGCCGTGCTCCTGACAAACATCAGTCCACCAATGTAGAATTCAGCACAGTGGTCCAGGCAGCCATAGCATGACCATGTGAAAGCACATTGATGTCTCATTTGTAGTTTGAAGCAAAGAAACCAGTCAGTTGGCAGACGTGGTTGTTATAGAGCACCGAATTCTCAAACACTTCTTAGCCTCTGTCTATGAGACACATTGGAGATTTTGTGTGTTATCTTTCTGGGCATATCTTTTTTTTCCGTGTTGGGCCTTGTCAGTGGCTATGACCAGATCCCAGTGGCTCCAGAGGACATACACTGAATGGTTATAACTACACCTGTTTGTACATGTCATGCAGGCTGCATAATGCAACACCCTTTCCTGATGATGTGCTAAGGGCCTAGACTTCTGTTTCACATACATTGATGATGTACTGATGCCATCACCTTGGCCAGAACAACACAAATGTTGTATCTGAGTTGTTTTCTGCCACTTTATCAACTATGGAACTCCTCTGAATCCCACCAACTGTGCTGTTAGTGCTACAGAAACAATGTTTGTCAAATTTAAGATATCTGCTGCTAGCACATGCTCACCTCCAGAATAGTCATCGCCCTGAGTATGTATTTGGTTTCAACCACAGTGCCAGAACTGCATCCACCCCTAGACTTGATAAACTTTTACCATTGCTATATACCTCATGCTGTTGAAGTTCAGATGCCACACTACACAGCCCCTGTTGGTCACACAGCTTTTGGTTTCCCACATCTCACATGGAATCATGATTCACAGGAGATGTTCAAAGCATGCCAGGTAAGTACAACATAGGGTCTGCTGCTCACATCTTCTGTTTGTATTTTTGGAGTGCCAGATTGCAGATGCTTCAGCCCATTCTGTGAGTATGGTTTTGCGGCAGCATGGTCCTCCAAAAATGCTGGCAGTATAATGGTGCTTTTGGCCACCAATCTATACCGAGCTCCTAGCTGTCTATGGAGCCAGAAAATATTTCAGGCTGAAGTTCTCCACTATATACACCAACCATTGTCTGGTGATATTTGATTTTTTATAGCCCTTTAACAGCCATCCATCAGACCAGTTGAACCATCTGAATTTCATTACACATTTCACCACAGGCATTAGGCATGTCATTATTGCTGGAAATGTGTTTGCTAAACTCTTGTCAAATTGGCAGCACATCTTAACCAATAGAACTCAATGGCCTCTCAGTGGTGCAGTGCAAGGGTCATGCTGCAAGGACCATCAGCCCTTCAGTTGTAGTGAGTGCCACTGCCAGCTGCTGATGTAGCTGTGTGCTGCAATGAAGCTGCAGCCACCAATGGTTGTATTTAGCCACATCCGTATGTCACTGTGTATATGAGGTGTTGTATCGAAGTAGTCATCTAAGCATATGCACTACAAGGGAACTGGTGAGAACACTTAGTATTGTGTGGTGTGCAGGAAGACTGCCACCATGGACCCTGTAGAGCATTCCCTGCCAAAAGTGCAAAGCAATGTCATGTATAGCCACCTCTTGGAAATTTGGTTACTACTGACAGGTTTTGTACACCTGCATCTAGATATTGTCTGCACCCTGCTTGTTTCTCTTAACTTCTTCACAGTGATGGATGGTCTTCTTGGGTGGCTAGAACACTAAAAGCACAGGCAGTGAAGAGGATGACCCATGTCTCTATGTTCATTTGCATAGCACATTTCAGTTTTCTGGATCAGGTGACATCTGTCAAAGATCAACAATATTACATAGGAGTTTTCCATACTGTGGTGCAACTGTAAAGCATTCTCCTTGGAAAAATGACCACATCATATAGCATCTCATGGAATGGTAAAGAAAACTTTATTGTTCACTTAAAGGTGAGTTTACGCTTGTGCAGCTTTTTGTGCCCACTAAATGCATGCAGCTGTTGCCTGAAGAGCTAAGGAGGCATGTACACTGGTGCAAAGTCACATATGCCTCTGATTTGTGTGCATCAGCCACTGTGCACTGGTGCAGGAGTTCCCCCATCCCAGATGTGGAGACAGGTGCAACAGTTGGGTGAATATCTGCTGTTCTCCCTGTTCGGTGCTTTGTTTTACTACATCCTACAGTTAAAATTGATTTTCGCATGCATTCAAATTTGCCTTTGCTTTAGCACTTTGGCGAAGTGGTGTAATGAGAAACACATGGAATTTGAGCAGCATTATCGTGTATTTCCTTTTTTCTGACTGGTTGATTCCATGGATTGTAAAGACAGAGTGAAGGTAATTAACTGTCCAGTTTCTCACAAATAACCAGAATGTAACAAAGGCAAACCAGAACAAAAGAAACTTTTGTCCATCCTACTGATGAAAATGTGCTAAAGAAAAGGAGTGATTCTGGGGTGTTTGATGTGCCGAAGCTGTCTTGGTTGCTTTACAAGTTGCTTTCATTTAATAGTAATTTTTATTGGAGAGACCAAATAAAATAACACAGAAATCTCTAGTGGAAGTATGCATTCATAAAATCCTTTATGATTTGCAAATGTAAGTGTAAATACAACATCTAGTATCTGCCATTTCTTCATTGACCAGTAGCCAGTCCTTGTCTGTTGCAGATCCATATACTGCAGAAACTGCTTCCCTCTATGTTCCACAAATTTCATCTATTGTCACCTCTGGCTTCGCCAGAAAATTGAATTCATCACAGCAACAATAAAATGCCATGATGTTTCAGACTCTTTCTAATGCCTCAGTCTATGAGCTTGGGTCGACAGAAGCGTCTGATCCCACACGTCGGCTTTGACCCGTGACGTAAGGGTGTTGTGTGTGACGTCATGACAGCGCGGAGTTTGGTTTGTGAGTGTGGTGTGTTTGTAGATGTCGTCGTGTTGTGGTTTGTTGTGTTCTCTGGTGGTATGTTCAGGGTTTTCGTTTGTGTGGTGTAATGGGCTCAGTTTGTTTTTGCTCATTATCCAGAATTTTTCGAGTGTCGGCTGTGTTTGTAGTGGAATTTGTTTCAGTGAGTTAACGATTTTGTGTGAAGGTTAATTTAGTGCCGTTCGCTGTACATCATGTGGTAATTTTAGTAAAATTAATTGGTTGTTGTTTTTGTTCAGGAATGGATATGACGGATAAAATTAAGAGTGCAGGTCAAGGGAAGTGTTTGATCCCAATGTGTGACTGTGTATGTTGATATTGGTATCGGGAGATGTTTTTGAGCTATATAGGCCAAGGGAAGTGTTTGAGCCTAATTTATGGGATTGGGAGCTGCTGTTGAGCTATATAGGTCAAAGGCAGTGTCCGATGCCAGATGATATTGTGTTTAGTGGTATTTGGGGAGTTTTGTGATGTCGGTGTTTTTTTCGTCATTTTGTGTGGAGGTGGGTGTCTAAATTTGTTTATATTTAGTTTGCCCCCACCCAAAAACACTCCATTTCCCACTCTTGTCCCGTTAGTGTCATTAGGCTTTTTGTGGAAAGTGTGTGTGTGTGTGTTTGTTTTTTCGATGTATTTTCGTCCTCATAATGTGTACGTACCAACTTTATATGCGCCATATTGGAATCGTGGTTTATGGTCGTTTCCCCCATATTTGTGACGTCATGGGTCAAAGCAGACGTGCGGGATCTGACGCATCCGTATTTCCATGAACTCTCAAAGTGCACCAAAAATACACATTCATAATATAAACTGAAGGTCATTACAACCATTTTTGTTTGATGCTTGTTATTTTTTCCTCAATATAAAGTTATCTCCTGTTCAGAATTCATTATGATTCACATTTTAGGGAAATAAAATACACACAATTTCATATTCTTGAGCTATTCATTGTAAATATTAAGTATATAGCAAGTGTTTCCCCACAGTAAGCCGTATGTTAGCTAGTCCTCTCGCGGCTTTTAGGCAGTGTTCACATTGGCAGCTGGGCTGTGCCTTGCTGGCAACATTCGAGATGTTTACTATTTCTGATGTGATGTGAGGTGGCAGCCAGAGCAAGCTGATGAAGCTACACTTCAGCTTCTGCAGTAGACATATTAGATGTCTCCAATCTGTTCTTATCAAAAGTGTCACTGCACAGGGGATTTTTTATGAACGGTGGGGAAAAATTACAAGTATTGTACTGATACATGCAAAGTTTTTATGAGTTTTATTATTAAAATAACATGTACATAGTCCATCTATTTTCATAGACTTGTAGCAATATGAAACTAAAGAGCGATATTTTCTTATGTCCTTTTATTATTTCAGTTAAAATGATGAAATCACAATGGGAAAAATCTCAGATGTACAGAGAAAAACTTAAAAAAAACCTTGGTAAAGTGAGATTAGCTGGTCCAGGGGGAAAGTCCATCAAAATGCAGTACCACTTGGCCTTGGCTGCACTAAACGAATTTCTTAAAAGACGTTTTAATGCCAAGACCTCCTGTGTGCATAGTTACGTGTCAGTGGAAAGAGAACTAGTGAGCCAAATGGGATTATCTCAAGAAATTTCACTTTTTAATCTGTCTTTCACAAAAGGGTCTTTCTGAGAAGTCATTATTAGCTCCAGTGAATGAACCATTACCACTATCATGTATCACATAATTATAAAAGAAGAAAAGATACTTGTAGCAGCTCAGGTATGAATTGGCTTTGGAGGCACACAGACTCCATCCAATATGATGACTAGACCACGGATGTTTAGGTCGTAAAAAAGTGTGTTTTAGGCACCTAAAATAGGCTCCTTCAGTAGTTCATTTAGGCTATATAAAACCTAAAATAGGCTCTAATAAAAATGATGCAGAGAAAATAAAAATAAATTAAAATACTCAGTGTTGACAGTATGAACATCTTATTAGTCATTAAAACAAGGGGAATGAATATTTACACAGTTACAGAGCACAGCAATCTACAACATTAATGTTGAACATAACTCCAAATATTTTTGAGTTCCTGCAAGATAAAGATCTCCGTAAAAAAAGATGTGACACTGGTTTAATTAATACACTCGTAGTTTTACATATTCTGACCATAGTTGGCTTCACAATAAATAACCGAAATCTTTACTAGGTTTTCTAGTGAAAAACTGTGGCGCTTGTCAGTCAGAATCAGTTTATATGCTGATAAAGAATGTTCTACATCAACAGATGTGACAGGGGCGTACTTCATTTTCGGCACATGTTGGACAGGAATGCTGCAGTCAGGAGTGCTGGATTTCCCACTAAGTATGTCGGCAGCTTCACACAACTCCTTCAGGCCATTGTTCTTCTGCAAAACCGTTTGCATTTTTGCCTGTACTTTTCCCCCTACTTCACCTGGCGCTTCATTAGTTTTCATTTTGACTTCTTCAAGCAAAGAAATATTGTCGTAGATAGGTCTCCCTGAGCCTTCTAATTGTGAAATTATTCTTGCCATAAATGTGTAGTGGGCCCTAATGTAAGATAAGTCCCGTTTTAAAGAAGAATTTTTGAGTAACTCCATTGCTGCAGTTACGGATGCAGCATCCTCCGGTATATTTTCAACCACCTTCTGGACAGCTGAGAGATGCGTACTATAGTATTCTGCTGCTATCAGCCACGTGCCCCAGCGGGTGACAACAGGCTCTGGTGGCTATGGGACATCTGGAAGTTGTTCTTTGAATGCCTGTATTCTTGATAGTGCATTAACAAAAGTTTTCTTCACCATAGATATTACTTTATCTACTTTAGGAAATTTTAGCCATACTTGTTCTGCTATGCGGTTGATCCCATGCACTACACAAGTTAAGTGCAGCATCAATGGGTAGAATACTTTTAATAGTTGAAACGCTGCTATCATATATGCAGCAGCATCAGTGACGGCCAGAAGCACCTTATTCTCATTTACTCCGTTTGGGTATAGCACCTTAAGCGCATTGTTCACAAACTGTGCTATTGTTTGTTAGTTTTTGCAAGCTGTTTTGAGTAAATCAAATGAGTCCTGGCTGGAGCATCTGGATCTAGCTTGCCAATAATCAGGTTTGCAATGTAACTGCCACGACTGTCAGTAGTTTCATCCACAGAACTCGATATGCAAGATTCTCCAACATCATCTCGGATTGTGTGCAATGCAGCATTGTAAGCTGAATCCACATAATTCTTACGTAAAGTTGACTCTGCAGGAATAGACTGATGGCAGTACTTCTCAAGAAAACCTCTGAAAATAGGGTTTTCTAGTTTCCGAAAGGGGATGTTTGCTGTCACAAGTGCATGACACAAATCACTGCAGAACTTTTTTTGGGAGGATTCACCAGATTTATTGGTTAAAAGAGTTTGCTTCAATTTTTGCTTTCGTTCAACATTAGATTTATGTGCGATTCCACCTGCATGCTGAGTTAAGCGAGATTTCTTAACACTCGAAACCTAATACAAGAGAAAAGGGAAATGCAGTTAGAATCGCATATAAAGAGTATTTCGTATTACTAAAGGATAGCGATAAAAATAATCCTGAGTGACAGGAAAATAAGAAGTCTAAGAAAAACATCAAAAACTTTGTTGCATGCTTGGTAGAAAATAATTTTCCCACCTGTTGTATAGGCTAATGCGGAAAATCTTGCAGCCGCTGCCTTACATGAGTAGACTTTGAACTAGCTGTTTTCGGCATGGCGTATTAATCTCACACAGAAACTAGATTTTTTTACTGCGGTGCATGGAAGCGGTAGGGGAAGTACCATACTTGTTGCTGGACATATGGCACCTGACAGATGGCCGCCCCTTCTGGACAAGCGAATGGAATCTACTGGTGCTTCTGATGAAAACATCTCACTACTGGCAAATTATTTTTCGACCCGGAAAATTCACGTATGATACCTTTCACGAAACAGAATAGTTTGATAGGACTGCCTGTAGACAGCAGCAAGAAAATGCGCGAAGGGCAATAATTTAGCTATAGATGACGTCTACGATTAACATTGTGATTTTTTAATCCGTGCTCAGCTTAAGGCCAATGAAACCGTTTCTTTGCGAAAATACACAACTGGCCAGAATCCTATGAATGAAATATTTTCAAGTATAACATTTAGTACTCCCACGTTCGATTCTAATGTGTAACTCAAATCTTTGACCGGTTCCCATTCGCTTACCGAAGTTAAGCACAGTCACGCTCGGCGCGTACTTGGATGGATGACCATTCACCTGTGCCGAGTGCTGTTGGTAGTAAGGCAAGGAAAGGAATTGTAAACAGTCTCTAACGAACTTCTCCTTCGACGAGACGTAAAGCCCTAAGTTTACTTCCTTTTTCTAATCTTTGAAAACACAAGAACTCTGTCAGATTAACGAAACAGGTACTTTTTAGGATTTTGATGCCGAAATGGGCAAAATTAGGCGTCAACGTCGAAATACGCAATTTTAGGTCCTATAGAACTAACGGTATTCAGTTTAGTCAGTCATGAAACCAACTTGTATGCAAATTGGAGCTTAGGAAAAAAATAGGTTTTAACCTAAAGATCCGTGATCATATTTTTTACATATGAATAATAAAACACCTATAAAGAGTATTTGGTATTAACAGGGATAGCGATATAAAAAAAAGACCGAAGTGTTAGGCAAATACGAAGCATGAGATCATATCAACTAGCCATCTTGCTGGACGCTGGGCAGAAAATATTTTTTTTCCATGTGTAGTATAGGAGCCACTGTCTTATATGATGAAATAGGCACTTTTTAGGATATTAAAACCGAAATAGGCAAAAATAGGCACTAACATCGAAATAGGCTTTTTTAGGTCCTATAGAATTAACGCTGTTAAGTGTAAATAGTCATGAAATGCATAAGTACAAATTTTTATGCAAATAGGAACTCAGGAACAAAATAGGTTTTTACCTAAAATCTGCGGTCTAATGATGACTCTTGTTCCTTTCCGAGGAGTCTCGGGAGTGCAGTGAATGCCCTCCTCCTTCAAGGACATTTGTAAAATTTAAAATACAAGCACTTATGTATAATTAATGGGACAGTTCTGTGAAAAGTTTTCCTTCAAAACAGTGTGCACTAATTCCTCTTACTTTGTCATACACAACTGTTCTTTTGCTCTTGTACTCCTACGAATATTTATGGTTTTGGAATTTTTCTTGATTGTGCTGCAGCAGATAGTGAGGTATACTACAGTTCAATGTGTAATACGGATAACTTTTTCACAAAAGTTGTTTAGTTCATGTAAGGGAAAAACATAGGTAAATGTTGGTTAGTGTTCATGAGATGAGTCCATAACCCAATAAAACACTGAAGTCATCTTTGTGTAAGATGGCTCAAACTGGCCAGCAGTGAAGTGGTGGCTGCACCTTTGTATCTACTACTGTCTGTCAGCTGTCTAAGGGTGGGAATACACCTCATGGTTTCATTTCTACTGGTTTGTACTCAATGAGAGTACAGTCCTACACCTGAAAAAAATTTGCAGTGTGAGATCAGGTGATCCAAAGAGAAGGCCATTGAAAGTAAGTTCCACTAGGCCTTGGTTTCATCATGGATTTTCTACAAAAGTATTTTTTCTAAGAGCTGTGTACAGTTCTGTGAAGTTGAGATAGGTAATTCTCCAACTAATGGTATTGCACTCTCCCAGAAATATGAAAGCGAAGATATTGGAGAGAAAAACTTTGTGTATTTATCACTTTAGATGTAGAAGCAGCTGTAAATGTACTTATGTTTCTGACATCTGCGTTTTTCATTCCAGCTAGAAAGCAATTAAATAGAATCTCAGGTTTCTATTGTAGTCAGCTCACACCACAATCTCATTGTACATTAATTTATTCTCTTCTAGTTTCATATATGAAATGTACATTCCACTTAATTGTAAGCTGTGGGCAAAAATTGCTTGTTTGCTATTTATGATATGAGGTGTGGGCTGCTGTATGACCATAGTAGATGACTGCAATGTGATCAGTAGCCGCCAAGGGAAAAATTAATCTGTGTCTTCTGAACACAGATGGTTAAAATTCTATGCTAAACCTGCACAAATTGTCACCTTGCACTCCCAGCATTGATGCCCTTCAGTAACTCACATATACTTGTGAAAGAAAACAGTGTCACCACCATTTCAAACACACTTCTGTACTTTTAGCTGTATTTCACTTGCTGTAATGTGTGGGCTAAAAGTAGTGAACAGTAGGTTACATGCTATCACACTTTACCAATACAAGATTTGTAAATCAAGTACACGTGCTTGACAAATAGCATCATTTCATAATGACCATTACGAATTATGAAACAGTAACTAGTTTAAGAAGCTAAGATCCCAAACTAGGATATTACAGATAGGTCAACAACATTGGCAGTGAGGAGACCATTGTTGACACCTGTCTTGGGTCACTCAACTGATACCACTGCTGCTAAGGGAGCAGTGGGGGGAGGGGAGAGGGGTCAAATTTCTTGAAATTTCCAAAGAGAGTAAGTAAGGTTGTTTCATAAACTGTATGCTTTCATGGCTGATGTTTCCTTCAGTTAAAACTTCATGGCTGAAAGGCAGTTGTCGATGAACTGAAACTGTTCCCTGATGTTTCGTCTCTGACTGCAAGACATCTTCGACAGTTGCAGTTTTATCTCCAAAGACGTCTCCCACAGAGACTAAATGTCAGGGAATAGTTTTATATACTGAGCATGACCTCTCAACCAGGAAGCTTTAACTGAACATATTTTGTATGTTTATATGCAGCACATTAAATTTTCTCACATTGAGGATCAGTTCAAGCTTAGCATCTGTCAGTCATGTAAATTTCACATTTTCTGATGATGTAAATTACCTGTATACAACTGCATCACCTGCTAATTACACTGTATGTCTGATCATTTATAAAATTCACGAATAATATAAGAGAATTTCCTCGAAGTACACTTACCTCCTGGCACTTCATACTCTTAAACAAGGAACTGGAAACATTGGGTAAGGGATTTATTAGGAAGTACTGGTCCTACTTGCCTATGGTAAGAATGCCAGCCTGCACCTAGCTGGGTCAACCAAAATGTGTGGTACTGGTTGCCAACTTGTGATAACAGTACATGCGACGTCATGGCTGTGCAGCATATGTGAAACGGATCGTGTCTGAACAGAGCATTTTGTCATGTGTGTTGGTGCGAGCTAGTGTTGAATGTTGATGTTTTGAAGTTGCTTTCAACTGTTTGGTGTGGTGAAGTGTTATCTGTCAGGTGTTTTATACTACTTCTGTACTTCATGTTGGAATTGTGTGTTTGGAGCTTTGTCAGCGAGTTGTTTCAGTAGTTTTTTGGTCACAGATTTGTTTTCAGCTTTGGGATTATTAGTTTGGCAGGTTATTAATGCAAAATCTATTTCTGCTTTTCTTCTGTTATTAGTATTATTAGTAATGGATCTGACAAGGAAAATCACTAGTAGACCATTGCACACCACCAGAGGTGATATGGTGACAAACAAATTTCCTCCAGTCATACGTCTGCTTGCAAAGTATGTCAAGTACTAATGTTTGCAGGGAATTTATGAGGTTAAGCAAAGTTTCTGTGTTTTGGATCAGGGATTTATAGGTGGCGCTAGGTGAACTACTCCATACAGTTTTTGGTTCGAAGATTCTATGCTGTTGTGATACTGCAGAGTTCTTCCTGCAGGTAGTCACCCACAGTACCTGGTAAAATTATGCCTCAGTGTTGCTGGTTCCCTACTGTTGAAGTTTGGGTCTCTGAAACCATATATATATTTTATGTTCCGTTATCGCCTGTAGATCCATACTGGATTGCAATGTCATAGTTAAGCCCTCTTCTCTGGATGTTTGCCATGGCTACTCTGCGTGGGTTTTTAGTAGTTGTGGGCCAAGTTGCGGGGATGGACATGGACCTGTGTGGTAGCAGCCAGTGATTTAACAGCATCTTCAGCACTTAGATATGCCTGATTACACTGAGCAAAACATGGATTCTCTTTTTCAGTTGTACTAGGAAAATCAGTGTTTTCACCCTCCATTCTGCAACTAGGCAAGGGTCTTGGTAAGGCAGCTCTGAAACTTTACATGGCACAAAAATGTTTAATTATGGATGGGTCTGTAAAAATAAATGTTGCTTGTTTGCTAGTGGTGCAAAGCAAATGTTGGTCCCAATTCTTCCATCATCATCTGCGGGTTTGTTATGAACCCAGTTGTTGTGCAGGCCAGCTGTGGCAGACAGCAGGAAGAATTCACTCAACAATCACAAGGAATTGCTGAAAGTTAACCCTTCTACAGACCATTCACAGTCCTCCAGTGCACTATGGAGTTCCCAGCAATAGTAATGAGTGTGTAAACCCAAGACCCAGTTACAAGGCATAACACCAAGCTTAAGATGCACTTACATCTGTGTAACTTGTGCCTAGTCACCATGTGCCTGTGCTTGTCCCATATGCAATTAGAGGCAAGTACGTAGGTGCATGCCTCTTTCTCATCACATGCGCCCAAGTGATCCCATTCACACCTGAGTGTTTTTAGCACTGGGCCAGGACACACAACTGCTTGAAGGAGGGGGGAAAACCCTTTCCCAATTTTCACACTACAAAAACAGTAAGTTACATAAGATTTTCACCATCACCACACTTAATCCTATACAAGGGTGCATCTGATTTATATGGTGCTGTGCAACTCGCAATAGTAAGAATATAGTCCCTCTGGTCGTGACCTACAGCTAGAAAGTTCTTATAATTCTCCAAAAGTGGCAGTAGCAATTCTGGGACCAGACAGAGGAGCTGCACTGCCAAATTTGACTGGTGTTTGCAATACATTTATGTTGGACTTTTGTGGTTAAATAATATTTCACAAAGGGTGCTCAGAAATGATCAGTACTGAATTGCAACACATATTGTGCCTCAGTCACCTTATAAAGAAATTTACTGAAATATCCAGATTAAGTCTGCAGCTTGTGGTCTTCACGGTAGCGTTCTCGCTTCCCGAGCGTGGGGTCCTAGGTTCGATTCCCAGCGGGGTCGGGGATTTTCACCTATCCCAAGATGACTGGGTGTTGTCGTCGTCGTCATCATCATCATCATCATCATCATCATCATCATCATCATCATCATCATCATCATCCATCCATCCCCATTACAGTCGGAGGAAGGCAACGGCGAACCACCTCCATTAGGACCTTTCCTAGTCCGGCGGTATGGGTCTCCTGCATCGTTCCCCTATGCTCTGTCCAGAAGCTTGGGACGTCATTTCCATTCACTCGAGATTAACCGTGTATCTGTGAGAGATGCCTGTGTGTGCAGGGGGTGTCAGGTGGCTGGTTTTTATTTGTGGACTTACATGCCGTGTCACATCTGTAAAATGTATGGACCAGGATGTTAATGACAGCTAGCCATATACAATGTACAAAGATATGAAAAATCAACACAAATGTGATCATTGGGCTGCTGTCTGGGATGCGCAACTTGTGCAGAACTGGGAAATAGAGGGTTCACATCATGACATTGTTAGTTACTGGAAAATACAGGCATACACATTTCTCTGCAAACTGTAGTGGATGGGAGTGAGGAATAACAACTTCCATTGGAACATAAATGACAACTCCAATATCCCTCTTATGAGAGGAAGAAGGGAGGAAAGTACATTGATGGATATGTGTGAGACAGTAGAGGAAGAAAGGTCCACAAATAGGAGGTGCCTTGGTCAAAAACCTGAAGGCTAGTAATAACAAGCACAGGTCACAGCAGCAGTACAAAATGTTAACTGTGGTAGTTGTATCAGCACTGTGGTGTAATAAACTATATGTCCATTGTGTAATGAAGACAATAGGTTGCTACTCAAGGTGAGACTTGCGTAACTTAAGGTCGGTCTCTCTCTCTCTCTCTCTCTCTCTCTCTCTCTCTCTCTCTCTCTCTCTCTCTCTCTCTCTCTCTGTGTGTGTGTGTGTGTGTGTGTGTGTGTGTGTGTGTGTGTGTGTGTGTGTGTGTGTGTGTGTCAGCCAGCCCACACAAGTACGTCATACTTGAGTGCATCTTCATATTTAAAAGTGACTGAAGCTCCAGCACTCGCTCTGTCCTATTAAACCAGTAGACCATGCTACTGCACATGTGGCCACTGACACACAGGCCACCAGAGACTTTGATTGACAGCAAAGAGGTACAACATACACCTGAAATTAGATCTATGGCTGCATGGTCTATCCACATGGTGATATCGATGTATCACTGTGAGATGCACCATTGCGACGACTTTGTGAGTTTGACGGAAAGTGCTGGAGTCCTTGATTTGTCCAAGCTGAGGCCCCTATCTCTATTAATTAAATTCATCGCAAACTGAATTTCAGTTGCATCTTTCGCTACTGAGTGCCAGAAAGATGAAGTCGAGGCTAAAATTTTGACATTACCATACACCATAGTGTCCAGTGTCATACCTGCGGTGCTCTGTGCCTATCTCATGGACTGTATGTGTCGTCTGTCTGGTGTATGAACAGCCACATTCAGAGGGGATTTTGTAAACTCCAGACTTCTGAAGCACCAATCATCTATAACAGAACCCAGGAGGGTGAAAAATCATTTTCGCTTTGTGTTTTCTGAGAATCCGTCCTATTTTTGATGATAGGCTTCCAATGTATGGCCATAAAGCCAGGGATTTAAAACATTGTCTCTTCTGCATTCCTTATGCCCTCTGCTGGTTTCATTTGTAGTGTGTTACATATCTACTGTGGAGAGTACCCATTGGCCTTAAAAAGTCTTCTCAAGTGTAGGAGCTCATACTCCAGACTGCTTTCATCAGCAATGATGTGTGCTCTGTGTACCAGAGTTCTGAGAACACTCATCGTCTGCAAAGGATGATGGGGACTATTTGCACAAAACTTTAAATGTTGGGTCAGTATCCGATATACTACATGTCCCAAGTGCTATTATCTTTGCGTCCTACCAAAACATCCAAAAATATGAATGCACTCAGCTTTCTCGATTTCCGTCATGAACTGAATTTGTCTATGGATGGAATTGTGATGATTTAAAAATTCTTTTAATTTTTCTTCACCAAGGGGTCATACTACAAATGTGTCATCAAAATAACTCATAAAAACTGTGGGCTTCAAGCTGCAGATGCCAGCGCCTTCTCCTCAAAATCCTCCACAAAAAAGATACCCACCAAGGGCGACAAAGGAATTCCCATGGCGACACCATCACTCTGCTCATAAAATTAATTATAGAGTTAAAAAATATGTTGAGGTCAAAACATATTGAAACAAAGCCGAAATCTCTCTATCAAAGGTTTGCCAATGAGCAATTGTAATTCTGAAAGAGGAACCTTTGTTAACGACGACACTACATCGAAACTGACTAGTGTACCAGAACTGTTCAGTTTGAGTGATTTTAATTTGCCAATGAAGTCCACGGAGTTATGTATGTGATGAGCGCATATTCCTACCAGAGGCCTCAATAATGAGGATAAGTGTCTGGCACAGTCATAGGTTGGCGAGCCAATATTGCTCACTATTGGATGCAGAGGAACACCATTCATATGGATCTTTGGAAGTCCATAAGGCATCGGAGTTACTGCACCACTTGGTTTTGAATCTTTGCACAACTTCTGGTGGAAAGGGTGAGTTGTTCGGAAGTGAATTAGTCTTCCTTACCACCTGGTTGGTGGGGTATTTACTGATCGTGATGTATGTGCTGTCACTCAGTAAATAGTTCATTTTATCATGATAGTCATCACGATGCATAAAAACAGTGGCATTACCTTTATCGGCTGGAAGAACTAGTTTCGGTATCCTGGTGGAGGTTATGTAATGCAGCCCCCTCTACCACAGATATGTTACCCTTTTGTGGGTGAACCTTCATAACTGCAAGTCAAATTTCACATCTTATTTCTTCTCCTGATTCCACAGAAAGAGGTCAAAACAGCTTCTTCAACGGCACTGATGAATGCAGGTATTGGTAAAGACTTTGACTTGGGTGCGAAATTCAGTCCTTTACTTAAAACCATCATTGTAGCATCATCTAAATCTTTATCCATCATATTAATGATGGAGTGTCGAATAATTATTTCTTGCTGCGAAGACATCTCATGCTGGCTAAAGTTTGCTGTCTGTCTTGATGTGGCTACGTCATGAACCCAGTCTGACTCGGCCCACATTATACCATCAATCCAGGTCCATGAGTCGTAGGGTAACTCCACAGATACCTTCAGATGCAGGCTGTAAAGTTATTCAGAAGCCAGGTCCAGTTTTTGGTGGGTAAAGCGGATCCTCTCCTTACCAATAGCAGCACCAGCTTAAAATCCTACTTACGATAGTCAACCTAAATAAAATGTACTAACCTGGCTAACTTTGGAACTATTCCATGGTCACTGCACCTTAAGAAAGAACTTAGAGTTCAGTAACCTCGCTCTCAACTGTCTTAACTTATCCAATCGGTGAACACGTAAAACCATCTCCTCTCCGAAGAGGCACTTCATGTGCATAGTTTCGCAGCGCAGTGTCTGTTCCATAAAATTTTAGGCATGCAGCCACATAAACTACTTCTTCTTCTTCTTCTTCTTCTTCTTCTTCTTCTTCTTCTTCTTCTAATATTTCAGCTGTATATTGTCCAGTCTTATTCAGAGTGAGCTGAGGTGATTGATGGTCCAGCACTTGGCCCATCCTCTCAAATCGAGATGGAGGTTCTTCCAACTGATAAAGGTAATGCCACTGTTTTAATGTCTCATGATGACCGTCATGATAAAATGAATTGTTTACTGAGTGATAGCACATACCTCAAGATCAGTAAAGACTCCACTAACCAGGTGGTAAGGAAGACTGCTTCGCTTCTTTCCACCAGATGTGTGTGAAGACTGAAACCAAGTGGTGCGGTTCCTCCGAGGCTTTATGGGCTTCCAAACATCCGTAAGAATGGTGTTCACCTGTGTCTGATAGCGAGTAACACTGGCTCTCCAACCTATGACTGTGACCTAGTGCCGTTATTAAGGCCTCTTGTGGGGGAAAATGAGCTCATCGCATACGAACTCTGAGGACTTCATTGGCAAGCTAAAATCACTCAAACTGAACAGATCTGATATGTTAGTCAGTTTCGATGTAGTGTCATTGTTCACAAAGGATCCTCTTTCAGAATCATTCTCATTGGCAAAATCTTTGATAGAGAGATTTCAGCTTTGTTTGAACATGTTTTGACCTCGACATATTTTTTACTCAACAACAAATTTTATGAACATACTGATGGTGTCACCATGAGTAGTCCTTTGTTGCCCTTGGTGGGCGTATTTTTTATGGAGGACGTTGAGGAGAAGGTGCTGGAATCTGCAGCTTGAAGTCACAGTATTTAGGAGTTATTTTGACGACACGTTTGTAGTGTGCCCCCATAGTGAAGATAAATTAAAAGAATTTTTAAATCATCCCAATTCCATCCATAGACAAATTCAGTTCATGATGGAAATCGAAAAAGATGGGTGCATTCCATTGTTTGGATGTTTTGGCAGGACACAAAGGTGATTGCACTTTGGGACATGCAGTATATCGGAAATTTACCCATTCGGATTTATATTTACATGCAAATAGCTGCTACCGTCCTTCGCAGACGAGTGTTCTCGGAACTCTGGTACACAGAGCAGATGTCATTGCTGATGAAAGCAGTCTGGAGGGCGAGCTTCTACACTTGAGAAGAGTTTTTGAAGCAAATGGGTACTCTCCACAGCAGATATGTGAGGCACTCAAATGAAACCAGCAGTGGGCATAAGGAATGCAGAAAAAGATACAGAAAGTTTTAAATCTGTGGCTTTATGGCCATATGCTGGAAAATAGGATGGATTCTCAGCTAACACAAGGTGAAAGAAATTTTTTGCCCACCGCCAAAGACGACAGCACTCCTGGGTTCTGTTAAAGATGATTTGGTGCTTCGGAATCCTGGGGTTTAAAAGATTCCCTCTGAGTGTTGCTGTTAATCCATCAGACAGACGACACACAGTCCCAGAGAGATGCTCAGAGCACTGTAGGTACATCTGGCTCTTACAACCTAATAAACTGGTAGTGGCAGAGCACTGCATTGACACTGGATACTCTGTGGTGATATGATATGTCAAAATTTTAGCCTTGACTTCATCTTTCTGGCACTCAGTAGTGAAAGATACAACTGAAATTTGGTTGGTGATGAATTTAATTAATTGAGATAGGGGCTTCAACTCGGACAAATCATGGAATCCAGCACTTTCTGTCATAAACTCGTAAAGACATCATGATGTTGCAGACCACAGTGATACATCAATATCACTGCGTGGATGGACCATGCAGCCATAGATCTAATTTCACGCATATGTTGTACCTCTTTGCTGACAATCAACTTCTCTGGCGGCTTGTGTATCAATGTGTAGTAGCACGGTCCGCTTGTTTAAAAGGACATAGTATGTACTGGAGCATCTGTCACCTTGGCTCACTCTGAAGATGGCTGGACGATATGCAGCTTAAATATTAGAAGAAGTGAAATTTATGTGGCTGCACGCTCGAAATTTTATGGAACATGTCATACTTGCTTTAATACCCGATTAACTGCTTCCTTTGTGTAGTGTACACTTGACCTAGTCAGCAGAGCCCAGCAACACGAGCTCACAGCACATCTAAAGAAAACTACCGCAGCATTGATAAGACTCTGTAGGCCGTTCAGCAGATATGGACATTGGTGGTCTATAGTGGGAAACAGTACACAATCTGCAATGGATGTGCTTCCACTATAAGAACAAGGCTGGTATTTTTCATCACTTAACCAAGCATACAAAGGAATCAAGACTGGCTTCTAAATGTATTAAACGTGTTTGCATGGTTATGTCATAAGCTATGACGTACTGGTGACTTCACCCTGTGCTTTAATGGCTGCTTGCTGAGCATCCTGGAAATGTTAGACACCTAGCCAATACATTAGCTGCCCAGTGGATTTTCTTGTTGATCTGACTGCTGATTTCCTAAGCAGTTTAATTAGCCACCTGGGTGGTAATGACTTGCCACTTATTTTGCTTTACAAAAACTGTTTGTGGTGCTAAATAAGCACCTGGAGGAACTAATACCAGTGGCTGGACTGTGGACTCATCCTTGCCACCAACATTCTGTTACTCGCTCTTTACTTGTTTTAGTGAAGCTTTTGGAAGCAGATGGGGCAGCTGTTAGTTAAGGGATTAACTGGTAAGTAAATCAGAGCTCCCAGCTAGTGTTTTTTCCTGTGGTCATCTACAGTGCTATCATAGGAGGTGATGAGAAAATGAATCAGATGTTTGTTTGAAGAGACAACAGACATATATTGGCACTGTGTTGTAATATATTTTGTCATGTAGAGAAGGAGGTACATTAAAGTTTATCAATGTTCATGAATCTTGCAGAGTTCTTTATCTGAGAATATTGCTGCGTTTGTGATTGGAAAGTGAATTTTTTTAACTTGAAGGAAGACAGCTTCTGAGCCGAGATTGTATTTGCAATGCTTTTATTTATGATGACTGGTTTTGGTAAAACTGTTACCATCATCTGACCTGTGAATAATGTACATACGTGTAAAATATTAAATTATGGAAAATAACATACAGTGTCATAAATATAATACATAGGGTGAATTATTGTCAAAAATTCCTTGGTAAAGGATAGTGCAAGTACCCGATAGAGCTATAAATGTAATCCATATATTAATTAGCTGGATAACTGATGTAAGATGCATTGGCATGTCAAAGTTACAACAAGTATTTAAAAATGAGCCAAATGCATCCATCTCATATTAAAAGTCAGAGTACATCACTGATACAAGAGTGCCACTGAACTGACATGTGATGAAAGTTACTAGAAAACGTGTTCACATTTATTGCTGCTAGAGATCACTTCTGTATTCATATCATTGTCAACTGCAGATATAAACATGTAATTTTAATAAAATGTAGTAACTGGTACACAATTATAAAATTATTGTAGTAGGTAAAAGCTAAAATATTTAACAATATTAGCGAATAGGTGTTACTAGACACCACACTCGAGGCTGTAGCTATTAGAATCCAGGTGTCTGCTTTGGGAATGGTTTGCTGCTTATAAGGCTGGTATTACACTATCAAATTTCTTTGTCAAATATCCTTGTCAAAGAAATTTGATGGTTTAATAGGGAACTTTGTCAAATGTCGTCAAATATTTGATCAAATCTAGGGCCTCACTGTAGATTTGATCAAAGAAGTCGCTTGTCTTCTGATCACTGCTGTGTGACATGTTACTAAGTGGAGTGCTAGCATCGCTGCAGCGTTCTGCCATCTGTAGTGTTTTATAAACATTGCCATTAAATACAGTTGGTGTGTACTGACAACTACAAAATTAATAGAGATGTATGAAGCTGATGAGGCACCTTGAATAAAACATAGATTAAGAAGATTGGAGACCTAACCTAACCTAAATCTCTCCTGTAGCAAGAAATAGGAGTGTTACAGTGAACCTGTCTTCTGCAGATATAGCAGTTCTTAAGTGAGTATTGTGCTTTGTGATATGGGGATACACTTCACTGAGCACACACAGAAATGTATGCTCATCCATTCTTAAGTAATTGATGTACGACTTGATGTCCTCCACTATAAGCTCACATAACAAGTTTTCTTGAATGCTTTTATCGTGTTGTCGTAGAACCCACGGCTTCATCCAGGTATGTTTCCTTTTTTTTTCCCCCGCTTCTCTTCCGCATGTGCACACAGTGGAATTGTGGTACATGCAACTACTGTAGTTAATAACAAGTTGTTGTTGTCAGCCATCCATCTTGAACTTTGATGAAAAATACGATGACAGTGTAATATCCCATTTTAGCGCCACGCCAAAGATCTTTGTCAAATATATATGACGAATATTTTATCACATCTTTGATCAAATCTTTGACAAAGAAATTTGATAGTGTAATACCGGCTTAAGCTGCTTATGAACTTATAAGCCAGTTTCACAATATCCCCAAAATAGGACACTGAAGACATAGTACAAGAAACAGTGAATGTGACTACCCCTACAGTGCATAAAGTGATATCCAACTCATCTAGACCATGTTGATCCAAGACTGTACTGTGGTGATCTCAAGAAATAGCCAAGGCTATCAAAAACAAAGAACATTCTGTGAGTAGTCTGATTTTGTATAAATGACTAAGTAAAAGCGCGTTATTTAATGAAACGACAGAAACTGGACTGTTAGGAACAGTATACTGCTTCAGTGAATACGTACAACAGATGCCCAGGTGTTGGATCGTTTCCAATCTGGAATGTCTGGAGTTCTAGGCTGAAGAGTACTTCATACCAATCTTTTCTATATGGCCAAATTACTGGGAATATTCTATGCTGAAATGGCAGCTTCAAACAATTTTCACCCAATTTTACTCAACATATTTTAACCAAACATAGTATGCAATCTTTTAACGTTTGACTGGTAAGACCTATAATTCCAGTTTTACAGATTGGGAATTCAACGGTTCGTTAGCACAATGCAGAAATACCTCCCCAGGTGCAGAACCCATAAATAATGAAATGCTTCATGACCTTAGTGACTTAAGCAAAGTATCCTTTTGATGTTGAACGAGATTTGGGATGTGGGAGTTATACCTATGCAATGTTAGAAAGTGGGAACAAGAAATTTGAGTTTTGAATGTCCAAATCCACAACCCCCTGTTGGACTTTTTTACTGCCAGTGATGCTTTTGCACATTGGCACCTCCACTTCCACATGGTGTCACCACATCTTATCTACATTACATGGGTGGGGCGTCTGAGGTAACTTTCCACCGATATAAGTCTTGTTAAATGGAATAGCTGCTGTTGTGGGACCAAATGTATCAGTGGCCTTGTATGTCACTGTCTTCTGCCTGTACTCTCAAAACTTCATCTTTGATTGGCCATTCAGAAGACATGGGTATGGGCCTATAATGATTGTGGGTATAGTTTTTAGCCTAGAAGTGTTAAATGATGATTGCTTTTTAGAAATGCTATTGGACTGTGAACTAACATGGTTACCTCACAAAGCACCTCAGGACCACCTGTATATGAAAATTAAACTCCCAACACTCCCTCAGAAAAACTTCTTGGGAGTGAGATCAACAGATTCTAGTATTTTTTATTTTAATCCAGTGAGAGTCACTTATGGGTCAGTGTAGGGTTACTAGACCCTGTGCACTGTAGTGGAGTCGGAATTGATTGGTGCTTTCTGCATGAACCCCAATTGTTGATGTTGTTTTAGCAACAGGCAGCCAATGTTTAAAGATATGCCACCAACCATTCCTAATTAATTATCCATGTTAGACAATGTTTCTCCAGAACCCCAAAATTCATTCCTAATGAATTGTGTGAAAACTGGACAGCAACTCTAAATGATATGCGTTTGGAGATCTTGTTCCCCAATGTGCCTGCCTACACCCATAGAGGGCACACATCCTCCCCTGTGTTTTATTCCATGGACTGTAGTAAGAATAGATCTTCTATGTGGTGTCTAGGATCTCACAGACTCTAATATCGATTTCCATATGTTCTGTTTACTGTGAACATTTGGACTGGAGTGTCTGATAACCATTTTCTAAGACTTATACTTTTGCAAGCATGCTTACCATTAGTGTGTAGTTTGCTGCACATGTTAAACTTCTGAATGCATTACTGCTTGACATTCACAAACACCTCTGGTTCTAGCATGATTGTGGCTCAGTACATTCTGGTGTTGATGTGTGGTTACAGATAACAGTTGACTTCAAGGTGCTCTGAATATGTTGAGCAGGATCTACTGCATGACAGGTGCATTAGTCTGATTTAACACCCCAATGAAATTTTTCCGTAGGTGATTCATTACTTCAGTTTCCACTAGATCTGAGCTGATGGAACAATCCAGTGATTGTTCAAAGCATGAAATTAAATCCTGCCATGCTCAACAGCCTTGGATGGTCATTTTCCAGGAGGTACTGAGCAGTGGCATTTTTGTTTTCAAATGTTACATAATTAAGATTCCATTTTACAAAAAAAGTAGTCAGTAGTTGAATTACTTAAAAGAAACATATCATAGACTCTGTACTTAATTTATGTTTGTGCTTACAGCTATATTTCTCCAGAAATTTGTATCGGAATGAGGGATGGGCCAAGCATGACTTATGTAGTGCCATGTTTTGGATAGGAATGGGGTTTGTTGGAGGGAAAAGCAATAGCTATTTTCAACTTAGAATAACAGGACAAATCAAACTGATTTGGTTCAGTTTATTCACAAAAAGAAAAGAAGTAAATGTATTTTAATGTTAAATCATGACTATAAACAGTAACCTACAAGTCTTTTTGTGAAGACTTCTTTCTGGTGAAGTCATCAATAGTGCCATCACAAATTAATCGTATTTGTAATTTCACATTCAATTTTCAGTACAAATAATACATAGTCATCTTTACAAAACATTAATTCAGAGATAATTTTTAATTCTTTTCGGTCCTCCACACAGAAAATGACATTTTCTGTAAAAGTTAGATATTGCCATTGACAGGTGCATTTTGAATGCAACCGTAATTGGTTTAGTTCTTTTTGTAGCTGAAATGACAAAAGCTTCAATGGTGTTGGTTTCTCATCTTTGTTAATAGCACCTCCCAAATAAAATGCATTGCCAAAACATTCACTTCCTATGTGCATTTCCAAATAAGCTAAATACACACTTTGTATATGGCTTGCCTTCCATATTTTCAAAATGGCAGGCTTTTTTGTGACGAAACGTCCTCGAAAAGTAGATTGCCAATCCAGGTCCTTTGTGTTCCCTTTCATCTCGGTGCCATAGGCCCAGGCGTAACTACCCTGTGTGTAAACCCTGGTACTGAGTGTGTAATGAGACTGAAGACAAACTGTTTGCACACCTGTTGTAAACTTTTTTGGCCATGATTTTAATGAAATGTAATTCAAGTAAATTTCTTCTTGGTGTTCGTTCTCAGAATCTTACAAATGTCACATGCATATGACTCCTAAACACCAGCTTCTAGTGACTTCTGCATAAGTAGTTTTTCTTACAGCTGTGTCCTGTATTGTTCACTTCAGTTTATATTGCTACTGATTCTGGCTTATATGGTTCAGTATTTGAGCACCTGTGAGAAGAGTGGTGTAGTCAACTTCCCCTAACTGGTCTTCCCAAGATTTTTTAGAGTCTTTAAATAAACATTTGTTTCATAATCCTGTATCAGCTCCTATTCCAAACTAAGAAAAGTGAGCTGCTTCAAGCTGGATCAGCCCAAGCAATTGCCTCAGCAGCCAGGTGTCTTATGGGCCCCTGAGCTTTTGTTGTAAGGATCCAGAAAATCTGAGGAAATATGTTTCATGGAAGCTGATTACACTTTGATTATGTAGCTGGTTCATGGGAAATGAATCAGATTACCCCAAAACCAGCATTATATGACTGGAACTACACAATAATACAGCTGAAGGAGAGTTGAAACTTCTTTGCAGATTAAGACTGTATGCCAGGCTGGTATTCGCACATGGGACCTTAGCTTTCACAGCCAGTTCTCGAGACCCCAAGATTTAGTCCTGGTGCAGCACACAGCTGTAATCTGGCAGGAAGCTTCAAATTGACGTACACACTGCTGCAGAGTGAAAACTGATTCTGCAAAGGAAAATTGTTTGTACAGTAACAAAATAGTGTGTTATATGTGGTTTATTATTCCTCAGTTTGCTGATGAGGTTCTGAAAAACCTGTTTACTTGCTGATAAAACATACAAAGCAGCAGCATTAATAATAAGACCTGTAACTTTTCTGCTAGACATTTTTTCTATGAGGGGCAGTCAAATGAAAGCAAGACAGAAGGGAAAAAGAGTAAGTAAATTGTTTATTACAAAGTCATGCTGGGAGGTAATGCCTGCAAACTTTATGTGAAAACTCTTGGAGCTTTTTAAAGAAAACAAACACAATTAACATTCTACATCTTTATTCTCATGTCTCCATATTTGCAGCCCTCTGATGCTAGAGGGCTCCAAATTTTATTATGTTACAGGGCAGTCTGTAACTTAACTACAGAGGCATGCACCTCATTGTCTGAAGCAAATTGATGGCCATGAATGTCTTTCTTCAGGGCTCCAGAAATATGAAAATTGCATGGGGAGAGATTGGGACTGTATGGAGGTTGTGCAAGGGCTTCCCAGCGAAACTTCTGTGACAGTGGCAACAACCTTGGTGTTGTGTGTTGCTTGACCATGGCACTTAGTCCAGTCAGCGAAAGGAAATTTTTGTACAATAATAGGAGGTAGTGTCAACATCATAATAAACATCTCCGCCGCTGGTGGTGGTGGTGGTGGCGGCGGCGGCGGCGCGCGCTCGTGTGTGTGTGTGTGTGTGTGTGTGTGTGTGTGTGTGTTGTGTAGGGGGGGGGGGGTGTTTAAAGGATTCTGTTTTATGTTTCACTTGAAAATAATGGCTGATTGTGAACATGATTCCCAGTATAAAATTAACCTACATTAAATTTATTACAAAGAGGGTCCTATTAATTTTTTATCTAGGACTAATAATTTTCACGTTGCAGGTAGTGGAAAAATCATATATTATTAAAAATAGTGTTTGTTAAATGAAGTGGATTAAGAATAAATCTTAAATGTGTGTACCACATATTAAGTGCAGTAGAGCTGTGTTAAGGGA